>NC_067245.2:241555228-242805228 GCF_019359855.2 Lolium perenne | reverse complement strand
CTGTTTTCTGCTGTTTTTGGTTTCAGAAATCCTAGTAAGGAAATATTCTCGGAATTGGACGAAATCAACGCCCAGGACCTTATTTTTCAACGAAGCTTCCAGAAGTTCGGAGGAGATACGAAGTGGGGCGACGAGGCGGCCACACAACAGGGCGGCGCGGCCCACCTCCTGGCCGCGCGGCCCTGGCGTGTGGGGCCCTCGTGGCGCCCCTGACCTACCCTTCCGCCTACTTAAGCCTTCGTCGATAATAGTTCCAGTACCGAGAGCCACGATACGGAAAACCTTCCAGAGACGCCGCCGCCGCCAATCCCATCTCGGGGGATTCAGGAGATCGCCTCCGGCACCCTGCCGGAGAGGGGAATCATCTCCCGGAGGACTCTTCACCGCCATGGTCGCCTCCGGAGTGATGTGTGAGTAGTTCACCCCTGGACTATGGGTCCATAGCAGTAGCTAGATGGTCGTCTTCTCCTAATTGTGCTATCATTGTTGGATCTTGTGAGCTTCCTAACATGATCAAGATCATCTATTTGTAATGCTACATGTTGCGTTTGTTGGGATCCGATGAATATGGAATACTATGCTATGTTGATTATCAATCTATTATCTATGTGTTGTTTATGATCTTGCATGCTCTCCGTTGCTAGTAGAGGCTCTGGCCAAGTTGATACTTGTAACTCCAAGAGGGAGTATTTATGCTCGATAGTGGGTTCATGTCTCCATTAAATCTAGGGGAGTGACAGCAACCCCTAAGGTTGTGGATGTGCTGTTGCCACTAGGGATAAAATATCAATGCTATGTCTAAGGATGTATTTGCTGATTACATTATGCACTATACTTAATGCAATTGTCTGTTGTTTGCAACTTAATACTGGAGGGGTTTCGGATGATAACCTGAAGGTGGACTTTTTAGGCATAGATGCATGCTGGATAGCGGTCTATGTACTTTGTCGTAATGCCCAATTGAATTTCACACTACTCATCATAACATGTATGTGCATGGTCATGCCCTCTTTATTTGTCAATTGCCCAACTGTAATTTGTTCACCCAACATGCTATTTATCTTACGGAGAGACACCTCTAGTGAACTGTGGACCCTGGTCCATTCTTTTACATCGAATACAATCTACTGCAATACTCGTTCTACTGTTCTCTGCAAACAATCATCATCCACACTATACATCTAATCCTTTGTTACAGCAAGCCGGTGAGATTGACAACCTCACTGTCACGTTGGGGCAAAGTAATTTGGTTGTGTTGTGCAGGTTCCACGTTGGCGCCAGAATCCCTGGCGTTGCGCCGCACTACACTCCGCCGCCATCAACCTTCAACGTGCTTCTTGGCTCCTACTGGTTCGATAAACCTTGGTTTCTTACTGAGGGAAAACTTGCCGCTGTACGCATCACACCTTCCTCTTGGGGTTCCCAACGGACGTGTGCTGTACGCGTACCAAAGTGCAACGCGAAGAGGGTGGCGGCTGCGGCGGTGGAGGAACAAGCGAGGCTGATGTCCATCAACTTCGGCCAACCGCGCATCGCCCAATTCTCCGGGCCATGGCCGACCCAAGGTATGATCGGCTCTCCTTCATTCTCGCCGGCGTCGCCGGCCACGGCCATGTTCCATGACACCTCCGCCGCCGGCGCGGCCGGGTTTACGCCGTCACTGCTGGCGTACGATGGTGCGATGTACGAGGGAATCTCGCCTACCCTGAGACGTGGGCCGCTCTCCTTCTCCAACCCCGGGATGTCGCCGCCGAATGAGCCTGTGATGCACAAGATGATCACGTCGGGCTCCATGGCCACCGCGTCGAGCCCGAGTTTCACACAAGAGGAGGCAAGGGCGACGGAAGTTGTCACGTCGTGGGGAGGCTTCAACTTCAACCTCGACCAGGACGATCACCACGATCAGAACGATGATACCCAATACGTCGATGAAGAAGATGAGTAGACGTACGTCGACCAGGACGTCGACGAAGTGGAAGCGCCTGAAGCCACGGAGGCGCCGTCCAAGGGGACGAAGAAGAGAAGGAAGAAGAACTCGCCGCCAGCCGAGCCACAGATCAAATGGACGGGCAAAGAAGAGGAGTGCCTCGCCGAAGCTTGGAAGATGGTGCCTATGAACGGCATCACCGGCGCCAATCAGAACCACGACACGTACTGGCAGCGTGTCAAGGTGGCATTCGACGAGCGCAAACTCGTTTATCCATACTTCAACAAGACGGTGATGGAACGCGGTGACAAGGCAATGGGCACCCATTGGGGGATCATCCAGGCGGCATGCAGCAAGTGGCACGGCATATAGGAGGAGATCGACAAACATGAAATATCCGGCGAGGACTTTGAAGCAAAGGTATACTCACTCGTCCTGGCTCCTCCGTCGACCCTACATCGCCGAGGTTTAATCTTGAATCGCCGACCTATTTTTGCAAGTGCGGCGGGCGTTCACCATGTACGCGGACGACAATGACGGCCAGATGTTCAAGTACCTGAACGTGTTCGCCCGAATCGCGGAGTGCGGCAGTGGAAGACGGTGCGCAAGAATCTCGCCAACAACAAGGGCGAGCAGTACAACCCCGACGATCTAGCACCCGCCGCGTCGGCGGGCCGCCCCGAGCTCGGACAGAAGAAGCTCAAATAGCATAAGAAGGCCGGCCATCCAGCCGACAGGTTGCAGGCGTCCTTCGACAAGTGCTGGGCCAACGCGAGGGCGCACTCCGCCGGGAGGGATGACAAGCACGATGTGCGGTGGAAGGCGATGCTCGCCAACCAGGGCGTCCGGATTGCCTTGCTCAAGGAAACCTCCGCAGCGAAGAAGAGGACACCGACCTGGCGTTCCTGATCGGCGGCAATGACGCCAACATGGAAGAGGAGACGAGGGCCTGGTACGACGCCCATCGCCAAGAAATCCTCCGACCACCGTCGGCTCCTTCGCTTCGATGTCTACTCCCGCCGCTTCGACAACTGCTGACGCCGATGCCGATGCCGCGCCAGATGCCGACGCTTCGCCGCCCGATGCCGCGCCAGACGCCGTTGCTCGGGACGGGACCGCCAATGAAGCTTTAATCATCTAGTTTCGATCGCCGGACTTTGGCGATTCTTTTGTGTAGCGGGAAGACGATATTTTGAATCTATCGCCGCTGATGGGCGAATGCCGGGGGTGCGACTGGGAAAATGTTGCCCCCACACCCTTTTTCATCCAATCCGGCGTTTCTTATATCCGGATTTTCACCCGGGGGGCTCGAACGGTTGGAGATGCTCTAACGATTGTCGCCCATCCTCCGGCCCATCTCCTCCTTCTGCCTTCCGCTGTCGTTGGCGCGTCTGCCGGGCGTTGCTTGTGTGGTGCTGGCAGCGACGACCGGTCATCCCCGCGCGGTGATCCTAGGCTTGATGCAGGTCTGACGGGGCCTGCTGGTGACGAGGCGGTTCCTCGGCAATGCCCACCATGAGGGGCTTGGGTTTTAGAGAAAGGCGACGACGGAAGTTCCGGGAGCGAGGCGGTACACGACGTACCCAGGTTCACGTCCCCACGGCGGAGGATCGCTACGTCCCGCTAGCAATCCAGTATATGTAAACATGTGTACATGGGGCCGCCATAGGCGGAGTAATTGTATCTAGTCTAGTTCTAATCCGCGGGTTGCGGTTTCTAGGCGTGTCGCCTCTATGATTATGTTGCTGATTGTGTCCTAAGGGGCGCCTCTGCCTAGCTTTATATATCAGCCAAGCTAGGGTTTACAAGAGTCCTAGTAGGATCCGTGTTGGAGTCTTCTTTCCTTGTATTCCAAGTTGATATTCCTTGCGGGTCCAGCTTGTCGAGTCCTTGTGCTGGTCCAGCTTCATAGTTTGCACCGGGTATGGCAATGTCGAGTACCCGAAGGGTTATGCCCACGTCAGTAGGCCCCGAGTGTCTGGCCGAAGTGAAGCTTCAGGCAGGGACTAAAGTTGTCTTCGCCGAATGTCTTGATCATCTGTTAAATCTTGTGCTTGATGTAGAGTCGAAGTTGCTTTCTGTCGGGTGCGCGAAGCGCTCCCGATGGGAGTAGCCCCCGAGTCTATGGGCGGGTGCTTGCAGCCACGCATAGACTCAAGTTGTACTACTCGAAGGTCTTGATGTTGATGTCGACAAGGCTTCCATTTTTTTATCGGGTGCGCGACTAGCGCTCCCGATGGGAGTAGCCCCCGAGCCTGTAGATAAATATGAAATAGTTATGTATAGGGTGTTAAAAATGCTAAGTTCAATACCGTAGATGTCTCAGAGGAGTCGATGATTTGGATGATGGCCCAAAGGAGCCGATGATTTGGATGATGGCCCAGAGGAGCCAATGATTTGGATCTTGTCCCAGAGGAACCGATGATTTGGATGATGGCCCAAAGGAGCCGATGATTTGGATGATGGCCCAGAGGAGCCGATGATTTAGATAATGGCCCAGAGGAGCCGATGATTTAGATAATGGACCATAAGAGCCGATGATTGGGATGATGGCCCAGAGGAGCCGATGATTTTATCGAGTGCGCGTCCAGCGCTCCCGATGGAAGTAGCCCCCGAGTCTGGGAACTGATGCTTGCAACCGTGAGTAGACTCAAGTCGAGCAACTCGATGTTTATAGTTTTCTTCAGGTGCCGTTGACACATTGTTGTTTATTTCAAGGGGCAATTCTTAATGCACCTTGAGCATCGTTGAAACTTTTTGTTCGGTATATACATGTTCATGTACTTTTACTGTTTCAATGCCGTTGGAAAATTTTGAAGGAGAAAATCTTAATTGCCCGCATGTGTATTCGTTGGTCAGCAAATCATTTGAGTGATCAGCTCGTGTTGCGGGTGTTGCTAAACCCGTTGTATGTGCAACTTTGCTTTCAACCGATGTATATTCTGACAGCAGCTCCCGAATGTATCAGAAGCATTAACTCTGCCGATGAGCCCGTTGTTATTTGATATTTCCATAAGTAAAATATCGAACGTGGGTTGTTTTATATGTATTTCCAGACTCTTACTATTTACGGCGCTCATAGAGGCATCTATAGTAGAGGAAAAGGTCAGCGTCCTTGTTTATTTCATGATCCTTGCTATCTGCGGCACTCTTTGAGGCATCTATAGCGAAGGAAAAGAGCATGGTCCCTGTTGTTTCATGATCCTTGCTATCTGCGGCACTCTTTGAGGCATCTATAGCGAAGGAAAAGAGCAAGGTCCCCGTTGTTTCATGATCCTTGCTATCTGCGGCACTCTTTGAGGCATCTATAGCAAAGGAAAAGAGCAAGGTCCCCGTTGTTTCATGATCCTTGCTATTTGCGGCACTCTTTGAGGCATCTATAGCAAAGGAAAAGAGCAAGGTCTTCGTTGCTTCAGGGGACCGTGAGCCCAGTAGAATCTTCAAGGGACTGTGAGCACAGTCAAATCTTCAAGGGACTGTGAGCCCCGAGGTTCGTTGTAATATACGAACGAGGTTCCTGACGATGCAGTTCGGGTGTCCCGAATTACTACAATTCTTCAAAACTTGAGTCTTCATATCTTATCGGGTTCCAGCGAACCGGCGCTCCCGATGGGAGTAATATTCTTCATATCTTCTTAGGTTCCAGCGAACCGGCGCTCCCGATGGGAGTAATACTCTTCATATCTTCTTGGGTTCCAGCGAACCGGCTCTCCCGATGGGAGTAATAGTCTATGCGACGGGCGCAGCTGAAGTAATTGCGACATCCAAGATAGTCGGTGCGGCGGGCGCAGCTGAAGTAATTGCGCCATCCAAAATAGTCGGTGCGGCGGGCGCAGCTGAAGTAATTGCGCCATCCAAAATAGTCGGTGCGGCGGGCGCAGCTGAAGTAATTGCGCCATCCAAAATAGTCGGTGTGGCGCCTTGGCTGACGTGGCCGATGAAGAGGTCGCAGTTGATGTGGCCAATCCGCGACGGGTGAGCATCCGAATATATCGGGTCCGTAATGTCGGGTCCGCGGCAGGCGAGCCCCAGTATAACGAGTGCGTGACGGTGGGCGCGGTCAGCCGAGTAGAGCAGTTGACGGGGCGAGCACCCGAATATATCGGGTCCGCGATGTTGGGTCCATGGCCGGCGAACTCCCGAGTTCGGCGATTGCGCAACAGCGGACGCGGTCGACCGAACAAAGCAGGCGAAGCTTTATTTCAACTAGGACAATGCCCGCGCGCTGCGGCGGAAGAGCGAGCAAAATTGATGATTATGTATTCAACACTACTTCCACTTCAATTAATGTGAACATCAACATGCGTTGCAATGGTAGAGTAAAATAAACTTTTGGTAAATCCAAATCATAACCCTAGCCGACAAATGTCCAAAAGAAGCGTCAAATTTAAGTATCTATAGGACAATACCCGTACGTTGCCATCGGGAGAGAAAAATCAACTTTTGAACGAAAATCCATATCCCTGCAACATGTCTAGCCCAACGAAGAAATCCCCATATATGCACTACTAACGTTATCCATCTAGGGTCTCGCTCCTTCTCGTCTTTGTTTGCGGCATTGAGATCATTCCCATTTGTTGAATGGTAATGTATACCTCTCCATCCTCTTGGCACTCGGCGACGCTACTAACGCGCACTGCAGCTGGCCATCTAACCACACACGGTTGCTAGGTATAAAATAACTTCTCGTTGGCATGACGGTCGCCGTATTAGATGACGGCGGGTGCGGTGATAAAGTGTGAGTATAGTATATCACTATAACATCTAGGGATAATATCCTATTTACCTTTAAATTTTATTTTTATTTTTTCATCACCATGACATCATGGCATCATCACATAGCATTTTATTATGCTATTGCTAAACCCTAAAAAGTTATTTGCAAACCTGCATCATCACATATGTTTTTGTCATGCCATTGCTAAACCCTAAAAAATATTTTTGCAAACACTTTTTCATTTTTTGGTTAAGTTGTATTTTTTATAAAAGATACCATCACAAACTGTTTGCCCTTTCTTTCCCCAAATAGCCTTTTCTTTGATTTCCTGTTAGAATTCACTTCAAAAATAAAGGTAAAAAAAAAAGCCCATCCCCTACTCTAAGCTGAACCAGCCCAAAGGGCCCAAGGTCGACATATACACCCAATCCTAGCGCCTGCACACACGCGATCGGCGTCAAGTCGATTTCCCCATTAGAGCCGCCGGCACCGCACGAGGCCCCATTTTCTTCTTCTCCTCTTATGTCGTTGCTGCTCCTCTGATCTCTCTCGCTCACATCCGCGCTCCGCTCCCGTATCTGGCCGGCGAGCGGCGAGAGCCTCTAGCCATATACTCAACTGCTCCTTCCTCCGCCCTCACGTTCGTGCTCGCCGGCGAGCGGCGAGGGCCTCTCTAGCCATATCCTCAACTGATCCTTCCTCCGCCATCACACGTTCGTGCTCGCCGGGATGCTCTGTTCAAGCTCTCCTGGCCCCCGTTCTCATGTGATGGGCAATGTTGTGTTGCTCTCTGGTCTCAGAGACCACAGAGACATGGGCAATTTAATTTCTTTACACATCTTGGACCATACAATGATGTTGCGATTTGTTGTTCTCAGAGGAGGCTTGCTGATTTCAGAAAACTTAGATATATAAATCAGCTGGACTCGGTTTGACTTAGCGAGGTGGGATCATTTTAGACACAAAATACCGAGAGTCCTTCACGAGAACGTTTTTTGCACGTTGTTTTGCTGATTCTGTTCTACAAGCCCACTCGTTTGGTTTGCGGGAACCAGGCCCAACAACGCAGCTACAGATGGCCCAGATGCGAGCAGAGTGTTCGGAACGTATCGAAGAAGATTTGATTGAACCGTTCGAATCGTTTTTCTACATAGGCGGTGGCAATTAGATGTATTATGCGGTTTGGTGGGAGGGCAAAACGGTCCCAAAAAAAACGTTGACGAAACTTTTTGGCAGAAACCTTAGCTCCTTTATTATTAGGTAATAGATATAGATTGGGAGGAGGTATGGTGTATAATGGCCGGCGCAGTTTGCTTAGTTTCCAGATGCGATTTTCTAGATGGAAACTGCTGGGCGTCCCCCGGGGGATCTGATTCCCCAGCCCCCGGGTCCCCAGCCGTCGGATCAACCATTTTGACGGTTAGATTTGCATGTAGCAAAAAAACATCTCCCGGCAGCAAAAAACACCCCCGGCAGCAAATGACTGAAGCAAAAAACGGTTCGTTCAGAAAAAGAAAATAAAAAGGCTGGGCTCGCCGGAGACCTCGCTGGAGACCACGTAGCAAATATATTACGCAGATGTAGCAAAACCGCAAATAAATTGTAGCAATTTTTTTATTCATATGCTGCAAATCCTCTAAGACATCAACGGAGACATCGCGTGCAGCCGGTAGCAACGCCGCCCGAAGTTGCAGCAACTCCGTCCGTCCAGGACAGCAACGCCACAAGCTGCTAGTAGCAACGCCCTATGTGTCGTTGCCTAATCGACGGTACCTCGGAGGAGGGATCCTCGCGAGGGGGAGAAGAAGTAGGGGCCATAGGGCGGAGTGCACACGGGACGGTGGTACACGAGTTACCCAGCTTCGGAACACCTGCACGATGACAGGGCCTACTGCTGCTTGTCTGGAATTATCTGGGCGCTTTCGCGTTGTTACAATGAGTTGAGGTTCTGCCTCTAGGGCTCCCGGGATCCGGCTTATAAAGGCGCACGGATCTAGGGTTTACATGGAGAGTCCTAGCCGGATTACAGATAGCCTAGCTACGGTACAATATCTTGCCGTGCACGTCACGGATCCGCCTTCCATATACGTCGTACTGGATCCGGGTTCCTCATGGGCCTCCACGGATCCGGGTTCCTCCTAATGTCGGTACGGATCCGGCTTACTGATCCTGGGCCGGACTTCTTCCTTCATGATCTACAGCAACTGGGCCGCCCGATGGGCCACATGCCTCATCACCGTCTGTGGGCCACCCCGGCTTGCCGGATCTAGGCACTGTCGATGGTACACCCATGAAGTATACCCACAACAGTAGCCCCCGGAGTTCTCCTAGTTTCGCCTGCAGTTTCCGCCTTCGCTAGTCCATCACGGTTTCCGGCAATGTCAGTAACGCGGAGAAACTTGAAGAACTCCAACTTCACATTTTCTTCCTTTCCCAACTTTTAGTCGGAAAAAATGTTCCCATTCCGCGGGACTTCATCCATCGACGTTTTGAATACGTTTCCGGGTTGCCCCTGCGTCAAATGAGAACCAACTTATCCTCGCGCAATTACCCGGAATCTTTTAAAGACTCAAACGGTTCCGCCAATTCCGGCGCCATTTTCGCGCGATTTGTGCGGTAACTTATCTCTAGCCATTTTTACCGTTTAGGGTTTTGGACACGTGTCACACATCCAACGGCGCGACGCTTGCGTTCCGACCACAGGATGCGGAGCACGAATCTCGTCCCTCCGGCCTATAAATATCCACCGTCAACCCTAACTCCTCATTCACCCCCCTTTCTCACCTCTCCACACAGCGCCGCTCGCGAGCTCTTCCTCCGCCGTGCCGGAACCCGCCGGAAATTTCGCCGGAGCATCGCCGGAGCGAGTTCACCACCGCGGTGTTCTTCGTGTTCTTAACTCCGACGAGCCACCGCACGTAAACCTCGTCGCCGGCGACTCCGACTACCGCGGAATCCATTAAGGTAAGTTCTCCGAGCTTCGACCCTTTGCCGTAGTTGGTAGGGATGATCGCTAGGTTGACGATGCCAGATCCGACTAAAAAATGTTTCCGCTAAAACCTTTTCTTCAGATGTCTTCAACGACTCCGCCTCCGACCTCAGATCCTATCATGGCGACCCCGATCTCCTCCGCCCCTCCACCCTTCATTCCAATCCGGCTGGATCCTTCAAAGGATTCCGGCAAGGAGGCTGAAGGGACCTCTGCTCACCCGGAGAAAACCTCCGAGGCGGATCAAACGGAGCACCAGGCGGAGGAGGTCGTCAAAAAGTCGAAAGCTCGCCAACGAGACTCCGAAGCCAAAGGGAAGTGGTGGCCCTGCACCACCACCGAGATGGAGCTGAAAAACCTCGAGGCGGAGGGTTTCCTGCAACCCGGAAGCTGGAGGTCAGTTCCAAATGAACTAGCTCCAGCTCCGAGGGACAACGAGATGGTGCTGACGAAAGCACTGGTGGAGCGCGGTTTTTCATTTCCGCCTTCAGACTTCTTCTTAGAGATTCTGAAGACTTATGGGCTCCAACCCCACAACATTTCTCCGAACAGCGTGCTGGCAATCTGCAACCATGTCACCCTCTGCGAAGGCCATCTCCGGGTAACCCCCGAGCTCTCTCTGTTCCAATATTACTTTACTGTCAAGAAGGAGAGGATCCGGAAATCCAGCGAATTAGCTACATGCGGATCCATCACCTTCATGATCCGCCCGGGCCGCGTCTACCCGCCCACCGACCGCCACGAATCCGCGAGGTACTGGTCTGGGGGTTTCTTCTACTTGAAGGACGTCTCGGACCCCGCGAGCGAAAGAAAGCTGCCGCCATTCAAGAACTGCCCCGCCATTGAGCTTCCGGCATGGTCGCACTGCCCCCACCTTTCCGAATCGCCCCAGCTCTCACGCGCCGTCGGGCGAATCTGTAAGCTGACGGAAGAAGGGCTGACGGGGAAGGACTTAACCCTTTCTTGGTTCACCAAGCGGATCCAGCCGCTCCAACACAGGGACCGCCTGATGTTCCAATACACAGGGCGCGACGACCCAATGCGCGCCACAAAAGACAATCTCTCCGCCGACGCCATCGACAAGAGGATCCGGCTCCTCATCAAAATCCCACGTGAACTTCACGTTCACGTGTGCAACAAAGACATTCACACGAATGGTTCCGGAACCGTGGTACGTCGTCTTGACTTTAGTCTATTGTCTCTCTTCGCATTCAAACTTTTTTGTCTAAGTGTTTAACTTTGCGTCAGCTCGAGGCGCTTGAAGAGAACGAACTCGGAACTCTCCTCCGGGTTCCTTCCACCGGCAACACGGATCCGGAAGCTGCATCGGAGGCGGAAGCTCCCGAGGCCCCACGCCCTGCTAAGAGGAAGAAGCCAGCTCCTTCCAGCCCCTATGCGAAACGCGCCCGCGAAGTGCTTAGCACTGCGGCCACCCGGAAAGCGGAGGCGGAAAAGAAGCGCCTGTCACTGATTAATACCAGCAACAAGGGGCAGCCTGCCATCCAGCATTTCTTCAAGCCTTCCGGGTAAGCGCCTTCTTCCGAGATCCAAGTTCTGGTTTCACGCTCAAACTCTTATACTTTTATGTTTTTCCTGAAGCTCCGGAAGCCAGCCCCCCAAGGCCCCAAGGGTCCCGAAGAAAAGAGCCAGGCCATCTCCGGCTTCTATTCCTGTTACTCCTGAGGTTGAAGTTCCGCCCAAGGCTTCATCTGCCTCCAAGCCGGATCCGAAAGATGTCATCAACCTTGATGACCTTCCTGAAGATCCTGCTCACCATGGTGACTCCGCCAAGGGGACCTCCTCATCTGTTCCTCCGCAAGATCAGCCAAGCGCCGCTTTCGCGGAGCCCACAGAAGAACAACAGGAGCAAAAGGTAAAGCTCCTCCAAGTCACCAACGTGACTCGGGTCGACTCTCGACCGACTCCGTCCCTTCAAAAGCTTACCCTTGCACAGCGTCACGCGGAAGTTTCCACCATGCTGAACAAAGTGTGGGGAAAACCGGACGAGGAGATGCGAGAGCTCGCCGACCTGGAGGACGGCCTGAAGGAGTTTTTCGCCAAACACAAGGAAGTGCGGCAGGTGATACTAGCCCCCAAGCATTGGGTGATATATTTCCGTGTAACATGTATTAGCCGATGCTTTCCCAAAATGTTCTTATAGGCGGAAATTTAAGATTTGTACCAAGACTTTGAATTCTTCGCTAGCCTCCAAGATTTTATTATCCGACTAACTCCTTGCTGCTTCGCAGACCACGCGGAAATTGCATGAAGACCTGCGCGTGCACGTGCTGGAGCAAATCACAGAAATCGAGGGGCTGCGCCAGCACGCGGAAAATAGCAAAAAAGCTATCCAGCTGCTTGAGACCCGCCTTCAAGGTACGAGATCCGGGTCTTTACTTTTTGTGCTGACATAGTTGTTCAGGATGCATAATATGTGCAACTTTCTGCCTTCAGAAGAAACTGCCAAGCACTCCTCGTTTGATGAGCTATCCGCCAAGGTCAAGGTGCTTGAGGCGGAAAACGAATCCCTCAAAACCTTTATTCAAGAATCCTCCAACAAGGAGACTGAGGCGAGGAAGGAGCTCTCCGATAAGCATGCCCGCGTCCTGGCGGATCTGAACGACAAACTAGAGAAGAGCCAGGGTCGCGTTATCTCCTTGGTAGCCAAGAACAAAGTTCTGGAGGCGGAGGCGGAGGCCATCGACCAACTTATCTTCCGTAAGCTTTTTCTCCGTGTCATTGTTCCGACTGCCTTATATGCTCTCTTTCTAACGGAACTGGACCTCCTTCTTCCACAGCGAGCCTTGGCTTCGAGTGGTCAAAAGGGTCGAACCTGAAGAGGACGGAGGCATACGACGAAGCGCGGATTTCTATTGACGTGTTATTTGGAGCCTGTCGCGGAATCGCCAAGTCTCTGTCTCTGAAGAAGGCAAAAACCACAATCATCGATATGATGACCAAACTTATGGAACAAGTGCCGGATTTCATCAAGGACTGGCAAAAATCTTCAGCACGCGGAGTCGCTTCCCTGGTCTTGGCCACCTGCAAGGCTCACTTCCCCTCGCTCAACCTGGCGGATGTTGCACGCGGAGCCCCCAAGGGTTCCGACATGGGTGCCCTCCTCGCGGAAACCCAAGGCTATGAGCAGTTGTTTGTCAGGCGAGTGGATCACTCGTTCTGGTATAACAAACACGATCTGCCCAAGGGATTTTCCAATGCAGAGGAGGAGGAGGCAGGTGAGCCGTAGTATTATGGAGAAGGCTCCGGGTCAAGCGGCGAGCATTCCGGAGGAAACTCTGGTGACGACTCCGAAGCCGGATCTGGTGATAGCGACGACGGCTCCACCTACCAGGAATCTGAAGAAGAGGACTCCGAGTAGAGTTCCTGTTTTAGACAATGAAACAAGTTGCATCATTTTGGCCCCAGAGTGGGTTTGTAATAAGACTTAAATTCTTAAGTAGCTAGGAAACGAAACGACTATGCATGGGGCAGAAACACTTATCCTGCTATCCGTTAATATTATGCGCATGTTTCGTTTTATGTTGGAAAGCAAGTGCTGATTTTATTGTTTTTCCGGCTTGCCCGCTTGACCTTCCACGAGCCGGAGGACCTTAGCCGGAAACACTCGCCAGCGGCGACGAAGCCCAATGGCAATCCGTCCATAACCGCGGAAACAAGCCCCCAGGCATAGGTGCCGGAAATCGCTACTAGGAATCCACGAGTTCGCAACAGATAACAACTTAATCAGAAAACTTAAGCTTACGTCCTAAAGGACGGTTTTGGAAATCACAACTTTCATACACGCCTAGGCGGAAACATCCAGCTCTGCGGTTTTAGTCGGAAAAAACATACACGATCTAAAATGAACAAGTAAAGGAGGTAAAAGACTCAAAGAGTGAACCATAAGCTTTATTTCATCGATCATGTATAATTATTACAGAGTTTGTAACTCGGAAAAAATATGCTAAGTGTAGAAAGGACGTAGCTGTGCAATGTTCCAAGGGCGATCTGTCTCATCGTAGATGTCATCCGGATCCTCACGCTTGCGTTTCCGTTGCCAATTAGCAGGTCTATCCTTCAGCTCGCGGAAATCAACAAGGTAGTACGACCCGTTATGAAGCACTTTACTAACGACGAAGGGTCCTTCCCATGGAGATTGCAGCTTATGGTCTTTCACCTGTCGAAGGCGGAGGACCAGGTCTCCTGCCATGAAGGAGCGATTCCGAACTCGACGACTGTGATAGCGTCGGAGCTTCTGCTGATAGATGGCGGAGCGCTGGTCAGCTAGGTTCCGAGCTTCCTCGATCAGATCCACAGATAGCTGTCTGGTCTCGTCAGCTGTTTCTTCATTGTAGGCGGAAACTCGCGGTGAGTCATGGATGATGTCGGAGGGAAGCACGGCTTCGGATCCGTATACCAGGAAAAATGGGGTAAACCCTGTTGATCTGTTAGGGGTAGTTCGTAAACTCCACAGAACAGCTTCCAACTCGTCAGCCCAAGCTCCAGCTGCTCGTCGCAGCGGTTCTTCAAGGCGCGGCTTAATTCCTGATAATATTAGACCGTTAGCCCTTTCAACCTGACCGTTGGATTATGGATGAGCCACAGATGCAAGGTCCAATCGAATCCCTACAGTCTCACAATAATCCCTCAATTCTCCTTGAGCGAAGTTTGTGCCATTATCTGTGATTATGCTATGTGGGATGCCGAATCTCATCACGAGGCTGCAGATAAATTTTAGTGCCGTAGCACCATCGGCTTTTCTCACTGGCTTTGCCTCGATCCACTTGCTGAATTTGTCAACAGCGACCAGGAGGTATTCAAAACCGCCAGGAGATGATCTTTTTAACTTACCAACCATATCGAGCCCCCAGACCGCAAATGGCCAGGTGATAGGTATGGTCTTCAGCTCTTGGGCTGGCGCGTTTGGTTGAGTAACGTAGTACTGACAACCTCGGCAGGTCTTGACTATTTTGTCAGCATCTTCTTTAGCTGTGAGCCAGTAGAAACCTAACCGAAAAGCTTTTGCAACGAGCGATCTGGGGGCGGCATGATGCCCGTAGTCCCCTGCGTGGATCTCTCTGAGGATTTCAATGCCATCTTGATTGGAGACACATTTGAGAAATACCCCTGCTGCACTTCGTTTGTAGAGCTGTCCATCAACAATTGTGTAGGATCTCGCTCGTCTGACGATCTGTCGTGCAAGGACCTCGTCCTCTGGCAACTTCTGATCGATGAGGTAGTCCAGGAAAGGCTGTGTCCAAGCCGGAATGATAGCCATCACCTCCCTAGCCGGAGACACTGCCACCTCTGGGTTTTCCGGGTTAGCGCCCTTAACTGAGGGTATCCGGAGATGCTCCAGGAAAATGCCAGGCGGAATTTGCTTCCTGCCGGATCCGAGCTTGGATAGCATGTCTGCCGCTGTGTTATCGTCTCTTCTGACGTACTTGACTTCGTATCCGAGGAAGCACTTGGCGATCTCATCAACTTCGTCTCTGTAGGCCGCCATGACGGAGTTTCTGGCGTTCCAGGTTCCGGCTACTTGTTGTGCCACCAGGTCGGAATCTCCACAGCATATGATGTGCTTGATCCCAATTTCCTTAGCGATGCGCAGACCGTGTAATAGAGCCTCGTATTCCGCCATGTTGTTTGTAGCTTCGAAGTGGATCTGCAGAACGTACTGCAGTTCTTCTCCGGTAGGGGACTTCAGGGTGACTCCGGCTCCTGAGCCTTGATGCTGCTTGGATCCATCGAAGTGCATGACCCATGTTTCTGGTTCCGGCTCCAGACTTGCATCCGGAGCTTCTGTCCAATCTGCGACGAAATCTGCCAAGACTTGGGATTTAACCGCAGTCCTAGGCTTGTAAGCGATGTCGAAGGCGGATAATTCGATGCCCCATTTAGCCGTACGTCCTGTTGCGTCAGCGTTGTTGAGAATTGTTGACAGCGGAGCCTTGCTCACAACTGTTACTGGGTGCTCTTGGAAGTAGTGTCTCAACTTCCGGCTGCCTAGGAACACTCCATAGGCTAGCTTCTGAAAGTGAGGGTATCTTTGTTTTGACTCCATCAGCACCTCGCTAATGTAGTAGACAGGTCTTTGGACGTCATATTCATGACCTTCTTCCTTTCGCTCCACTACGATGACGAGGCTGATGACCTTGTTGGTAGCTGCCAGATAAAGGAGCATTGGCTCACGACTTCTGCTTTGGGGCTGCCAAGATAGGTGGGGAGGTAAGTATTTCCTTCAACCCCCGAAGAGCTGCGTCAGCTGCGTCATCCCAGACAAATTTGTCTGTTTTCTTCAGCAGCTTGTACAGAGGTAGCGCCTTCTCGCCAAGACGGCTAACAAACCTACTAATTGCTGCGACGCAACCAGTTAGTCGTTGCACATCTTTGAGACAAGTTGGCCGTTTGATACACATGATTGCCTTGATCTTTTCCGGGTTAACCTCAATGCCTCTGTGAGAGACTATGAAGCCAAGGAGTTTTCCGGCTGGCACGCCAAAGACGCACTTCAGCGGATTCAACATCATCTTGTACCTGCGGAGATTGTCGAAGGTTTCTGTGAGGTCGCTGATCAAGTCGGATCCTTTCCGGGTCATGACCGCGATGTCGTCGACGTAAGCGTGCACATTCCGGCCAATTTGGTCCTTCAGGCACCGTTGCATCGTACGTTGGTAGGTGGCACCTGCATTTTTCAAACCAAAAGGCATAGTAACATAGCAGTAAGTACCAAACGGGGTAATGAATGAAGTCGCCTTTTGGTCGGATTCCTTCATCCGGATCTGATGATACCCGGAATACGCATCAAGAAAACACAGAAGTTCCGCCCCCGCCGTCGAATCAATGACTTGGTCAATGCGCGGCAAGGGGAACGGATCCTTCGGGCAATGCTTGTTCAAGCCAGAGTAATCGATGCACATTCTTAGTATTTCAGTGTTCTTTTTGGGTACAAGGACGGGATTCGCGACCCAATCGGTGTGGATAACTTCTATTACAAAACCTGCTTCTAGTAACTTTGCTAGTTCCATTCCTATGGCGCGGCGCTTCTTATCTCCAAAGCGTCGCATAGCTTGCTTCACCGGTTTAGCCCCCGGATTTATGTTGAGGTAGTGCTCGGCGAGTTCCCTAGGTACTCCGGACATGTCAGAAGGTTGCCATGCGAAGATATCCATGTTAGCGCGGAGGAACTCGACGAGCGCGTCTTCCTATTTGGGGTCCATGTTGGCTCCGACTGAAACCTGCTTGGAAGAGTCGCCTTTGATGAGGTCGTGCTTCTTGGTTTCTATCGCGGCCTTGAAGGAGGTTTTCTGCTCGGAGATCTGCTTCTTGGTGGTCTGCATCTCAGTCGGATCCACCGCGGCTCTGTAGCCTTTCAGCTCTTCTCCAGATATCACAGACTCTGCGAAGGTGGCTTCGCCTAACTCGCACTCATGAGCCTTTTTGTAGTCTCCGGATACGGTAATCATACCTTTAGGACCCGGAATCTTGAGCTTGTTGTAGATGTAGCACGCTCTTGCGTGGAACTTGTGGTAGGTGGGCCTGCCGAAGATGACGTGGTAGGAGCTCTTGAAGGGCACAACTTCAAACATGATCTTCTCTTCGCGGAAATTATGAACATCGCCAAAAGCCACGGGAAGTGTGATGCTGCCGAGCGAATTCGCCTTCTTACCCGGAACCACGCCATGAAACTCAGTGTTGCTGTGTTTGAGCTGTTCCTTGGTGAGGTTCATCCGCTCTAGAGTCTCCAGGTACATGATGTTCAGGCTGGCTCCGCCATCCATGAGGCACTTGGAGAAGTCATACCCGTCTATGCGGGGACTTACAACCAAGGCGTAGCATTCTTTTGGCACAATGGGAGGGTGATCCTTCCTATCAAATGTGCACGGGATTTCCGACCACCTGACGTACTGCGGCACAGCCGGAACTATGGCGTTCAGGATCCGGGTAGCTGACTTGGAGGCGCGTACTGTTGGGGTCCCGAGGAAAGTGTGGTAAGCCCCCACGCTTTTTTTATCGAATGGATTGGATTTACCTGCGGATCCTGCCTTGGGATCCGGCGAGTTATCATCCTCATCCATAGCCTCAGAACTATCTTCCTCTTTGTTCTTGCCCTTGCCACCTTTGCCGCGTGGGCGGTGCTTCCGTGCGCGCTTGTATCCTGCCTCCGGGTCGTTCTTTAGATCATTGACCCACTTGCAGTTGCGGTTGGTGTGAGTGGACTTCCCTGTAACCGGATCCAGGTGGGCCAGGCAGGGCATGTCTCTGTACTCCTCGTAGGTTTGCGGGGCGCGGGATCCGCCAGCTGTGACCTCGGAGGTATGCTGCTGACCCCTGCCGGCTCCGCCTCCACGTCCGCGTCCTCTTCCGCCTCCTGAACCTCCGCGTTGAAATGCCATGGCGACCATCTCGGATCCGCCACTCTTCTGGTCATCAGGGTTCTTGCGTTTATGGCTGCTGCTGCTACCGTTGTCACGGTTCTTCTTTTGTTGATGCAGGGGAATTGCCGTTGCTGCTAGATCCCCGCCTGCGTCGTCATCGGCGGCAGTGTGATCGCTGGCGATGGTGATCATGTCGTCCAACGTCAGTTTGTTTGCATTGACGAAGCAAGTTAGCTTGTGTCGTAGCAATCCTCCTCGCTGCAAGCCCCCGATGAAGGCGTGCATTGCTGTGCGGTTGTCGACGTTCTCGCACTCGTTTCTGCATGCCAACCATCGGGTGAGGAAATTCCTCGATGTTTCGCCCTTCTTCTGGATACATGCCTGCAGGTCGCTTGTTGTGGCAGGTCTCTTGTAGGTGCCCCTGAAGTGTTTCTCGAAAGCGTTCTTCAGGTCAAACCAGCAAAAGATGGAATTCTTCTCGAGGTCGCTGAGCCAGATCCGGGCTGGACCTACAAGGTACAACTGAAGCATGCGGCAGGCGATGTTGGGGGTTCCTCCGGCGAAGGTTACAGCATTATAGTAATCCTCAATCCAGGTATCGGGCCTTTCCGTGCCATCATAATTCTTCAGATTTCCGGGTAGCTTGAGATTCATCCTTGGCTTTGGTTCCTCTCGAATCATCCTGCCAAAGCATTTTGGGCCAATGTAATCAGATCTGTACTCATTGAGGCGTTCTCGGGCGTCGCGCGGGCCGTGGCGAGGAGATTGTGAACGAGAGCGAGATCTCCGACCGTTGCCTCCGCCTCCACCTCCGCCGCCACCGCTAGGTGGTGGTGAGGGAGACCTGCGAGGTGGGCGGTCCGATTTCTTGCTTCCGCCATCTGATTCTCCTCGGCCTTCTCGGTGCTGGCTCCGTCTCCTGTGGCTGCCTTCGCCATGGCGCTGGCTGCCCTGGTCGTTCGGGCGAGGTTCCGGGTCGCGGCTCCGGCGAGGCTCTGGGTCGCGGCTCCGGCGAGGCCCTGGGTCGCGGCTCCGGCGAGGTTCTGGGCCGCGCTCCTCATTCCGACTCCTCCTGGGCTCGGGCTCATGAACATTGTTCTGGTTCCGACGAGGTTCCGGCGAGCGCTCCCTGTTTCTGTTTCTTGGCAGCACGTTGTCGCGGATGATAATTCCACCATGCCCTGGGGGCCTGGTGTTTCCGGCTGGACTACGGCGGCGAGGGGGTCGCGGGTAACAATACCAGAGATCTAAGGTAGCAAAGCTGGCCTCCGGTGGTAGCAGAAAGCCACCCTTCGCCGGTAGCAATACCAGAGATCTAAGGTAGCAAAGCTGGCCTCCGTCGGTAGCAACGCTAGAGACCTAAAGGTAGCAAAACTGGAATCCGCCGGTAGTGGCACCCAAATCTCTGCAGTCCGCCATGGTGGCTCTGGCCGGCGCGAGGATCTTCCGTCGACGCGGCTGCGACTCCAGTTGCCCGACGCTGCGACCCATCTGGAAGAAATAGGGGTGGTGGTTGGAGGGTGAGGTGGCGGCTGGGGGAAGAAGGCCTCCCTCGTCCATGGGGAAGAAGGTAGCCCATCGGCCGTGGAGAAGAAGATCGCCGGCTTGGCGGGTTGAGCGGTGGTGGCGCTCGACAAGGAGCCGGTGGCGCGCGAAAGGTTTGGGGCCGTCCGCGCGGGGGAGGAAGGCGGCGCTGGTCGCGGTGGCCGACCATGGGTCGCTGCGGGCGGCGGCGGCCGGCCTACGGCAACGCGCTCGAGTACGTGCCGAGCGCCGCTAGCAGCAACACCGAGCGCCGGTCGGAGCAACACCGGGCGCCGCTAGCAGCAACGCCGGGCGGCATGCTGTAGAAGGCGGAGCAGCGGGAGTCGCAGGTGCGGAGTCGCGGCGGTTGTTGGCGTGTGCACCTTCTCGCCGTCGGGGACCCCCGAGATGTACACCCGCTCGTCGACGGGTGCGGCGGCGCACGCCCTCATATAGTCATATAGATTCTCCAGACGGGGGACTCTGTCTCCCAGTCCGCGACGTCCCCAACTTCGCGGCGCGGCGCGGCGGCGGAATCGAACAGGGCGCGGTGGCGCCGTTGCGGAGGGAGAGGAACTGCGTGGTGGCGGAATCCCACGGGGCAGGGCAGCATCGTTGCGCCGTTGCGGAGGTGGAGGAAGGGCGTGGCGACGGAGGATTTCAGGAGGTCGGGCGGTGGGGAATCATGGAGAAGATGATGGAGGATGGGGACGAAGTAGTGGTGGGGCCCGCTTCTTTTCTGCCACGAAAAAGGGACACGAGGCGCGCTCAGGATGCGGAGGACGGGTGCATTCTCATCCCCCGGGGGAAAGCAATCGTTTTCCTTTCTAGATGGACTCCTTGAACGATGTTGTTTTCCTAAACGAGATAGACTTCGCAGGCATCATCATTCAAAACTCCACGTGCATAGCTGTCTCCTGATTTCTTTTCCTCTATACCTCCCTTTTTCTCTGCACGGAGTACCTAGATATACTGTGGCTGATGAATTTGATTTGTTGTCGGCTGCGTCCAAGCATTGGCTTGATCTTTTTTTTTCTTTTTTCTTCGTGTATGAGCTGATCTTCTGCCTGAGCGTCATCTAGAATCATTGCCTGAAGTGGAATACTCATATCTTCGTATGCATGCACTCAAACTCGCATGTCCCGTGACTCATGTGTGGTATTTGAAAGGTCTTCCTAGTTATATCGCGAATCTTTTATACGTGCATAGTTGCTTCCCCGTGGATTTCATCCGTTGTAACTCCGACGCTGGCGACGAAGACGATACTTGTTGATGAAGGTTGACCGTGCCAGCATAGATGATTTGATCGATGGTAATCTTGTTCTTGATGAGTACATATCCAGCCCGGATGACGAAAACCAGCATCGCTTTTCCCACAGACGGCGCCAATTGACGAGACGGTTCCTCGGCAATGCCCACCATGAGGGGCTTGGGTTTTAGAGAAAGGCGACGACGGAAGTTCCGGGAGCGAGGCGGTACACGACGTACCCAGGTTCACCTCCCCACGGTGGAGGATCGCTACGTCCTGCTAGCAATCCAGTATATGTAAACATGTGTACATGGGGCCGCCATAGGCGGAGTAATTGTATCTAGTCTAGTTCTAATCCGCGGGTTGCGGTTTCTAGGCGTGTCGCCTCTATGATTATGTTTCTGATTGTGTCCTAAGGGGTGCCTCTGCCTGACTTTATATATCAGCCAAGCTAGGGTTTACAAGAGTCCTAGTAGGATCCGTGTTGGAGTCTTCTTTCCTTGTAATCCAAGTTGATATTCCTTGCGGGTCCAGCTTGTCGAGTCCTTGTGCTGGTCCAGCTTCATAGTTTGCACCAGGTATGGCAATGTCGAGTACCCGAAGGGTTATGCCCACGTCAGCTGGCTCCCATGGCAGCGACGCTGCTCCTTGGCGATGGGGCGACATTGTGGCCTAGCGGCGGATGATTGTTTGCTGGCGTGCTATTGGATGCGTTCTGATGACGGCTACTAGCAACGTCAAAAAGATCTTGATACGTTAGGACTTCAAGTGTAGAGTGTTTTGTAGAGTGCTGTATAAAAGAAGTATCTTCCCCACAAGGGTGACTTGAGCGTTTATATCGAACTCTTAGAGAACTGGATCGAAAGGTATTCTCTTCTCTCTTCTTTAAGCAATCCTGCAAGTAAATAAATGGCATGTGTTCTCAACTCCATCGTGTGGTTGTCAAGCACAAGCTTTCACGTAAGTAATTAACACAAGTAGTAATAAAATAAGTAGAAATTAAACTAGATAAAATAAATAAATAATGTAAGGAGGTTAATTGTTTTTAGTGTTTTGGATGCAAAGAAGTGAAAGTGCATGGAGCCCCCATGTGTGGTTTTGGTAATTAATGACAATCTCTATGGACTAATGTTTGCATTGAGTTATATTTGTACGAGTTGTCCATAGGCAATTCTTGAACCATTTGTTGGCTTCAAGGTTGCAATAAGAAGAATTTGATGAAGGATATCAAGTGTCAAGTATGTCTTGAAGATGAAGATGAAGTGAGCCCTCAAGTTACTTCAAGACATCAACATGTTTTTATTAGGTTGCAATAAGAAGAAATTGATGAAGGATATCAAGTGTCAAGTATGTCTTGAAGATGAAGATGAAGTGAGCCCTCAAGTTACTTCAAGACATCAACATGATGAAGTATGAAGAAATGAAGTGCAAGTTCAAGATGAGCCATCTTGAAGAGATCCTTTGATTGACTCTTGCCATCCATATGGTGATCATGGATATGTGAAGTTGCGCCGAATAAGAAGCTCTCCCATGGTGGTTTATGGGGGAGCAATCTACAAGACTTCGTCAAGCAAGCACAAGCAAGAAAGGCGTTCCATCTTGTTGCGGTCAAGATCGTCATCATCGAGCTCAAGTGGAATGCGCAAGTATAAGGTTTGCTCTTGATAGGGTTTCTTTCTCACCGGTCTCATAGTGTAGTTGGAGACAGGTTTATAGTTTAGTTGCCGTACTATCAAGAGGGCTCTCGAGTGAGTAACTCGATCGTATCCTTCGGAGAGCTCAAACCTTTGCATCCTTGCATCATATTTCTTGGTTGTTATTTGTATCTTATCCATATGGTGTTTTAGAGCTTGTGCTTATTCTCATGACAAGCTCTAGTTCATTGAAAACGGATTCCGCATGAATCACTTGTTGCGTTTTCGATATTGGAGTTTTTCTCGGTTTCTCGTATTGAGAGGTTTCACTCTAAAATACATAGAAAAACCTACCCCACTTGTTCTTAAGCTTTTCACTCTTTGTGGGGTAGCTCTTGTCATCTTCTTTACAACAAAATTGGTTTCACCCAAATCCGAGTTTCCTAACTCAAGTTGTTGCATTGTCGAGGTTGGAGGTTTTACCGGCATGTCTTTTTTAGATAGGTCAAACCTTTCATCATTTTTTCTATCCTAACTTACTGGACTATGATGGTTCCCTGCATGATCTTGTAGAGCTTGTTAGTAGCTTCGAAAAGAGCCCAAGATCATCAAAATCGGAGTCCGGATGCAAAAGTTATTCAAGTTTTCGTGAAACAGTTTTTTGGCCGGAAGTTGGCCGGCCGGAACTTCCGCCCTACTTCCGCCGAACTTCCAGAAATGACGATTCTGCACGCAGAAAACATACTGTAAGCTTTCCGGGGACGCCCTACTTCACCCGGAAGTTGGCCGGTACTTCCGGGGGGCGGAAGTTCCGCCCCAAATGACCGGAAGTTCCGATTTTGACGAGTTTTGTGCATAACGGGCAGATTTCTCTTGCCCTATTTAAGGGGGTCTTCTTCCCCAAAGTTTCCCAACCGTTTGAGCTCGTTTTTGCCTCCATTGTTGACCTTCTTTGAGCTTGCTATCTCCCTCTCCCTCCCATGAATCTTGCATCTATTTGAGAGAAAGATAGGGGAGATCTAGATCTACATCTTCACCAATCAAATCTCTCTCTTTGTGAGGGGAATCCACTAGATCTAGATCTTGGAGAAATGGTGTTCCTCCTCCTATTTGTTCTTCCTCTCTTTTCCCCCCAATAGCTTTTGTACCTTTGTTGGAATTTGAGAGAGAAGGACTCGAACATCTTTGTGGTGTTCTTGCCATTGCATTTGGTGCATTGGTTTGAGTTCTCCACGGTGATTCGTGGAAGTGAAAGCAAGAAAGTTGTTACTCTTGGGTTCTTGGAACCCTAGACGGATTTGAGGCCTTTGTGGTGATTTCTTGGGAGCCTCCAATTAAGTTGTGGATGCGTGCCCCAAACTTTGTGTAAGGCCCGGTTTCCGCCTCGAAGGAAATCCCTTAGTGGAACCGTGACCTAGGCCTTTGTGGCGAGGGTCACCACAGATTTAGGTGAGGCGCCTTCGTGGCGTTCGGTGTGTGGTGTGAGTACCGCATCTTGGGGTGAGGCCTTTGTGGCGTTGGTGTGCATCGAGCAACCACATCTCAAGGTGAGCCTCTTGTGGCGTTCGGGAGCACTAAGCCACTGCACCTCTCCAACGGAGATTAGCACTCGCAAGAGTGTGAACTTCGGGATAAATCATCGTCTCTCGCGTGCCTCGGTTATCTCTATACCCGAGCTCTTTACTTATGCACTTTACCTTGTGATAGCCATCGTGCTTGAAGTTATATATATCTTGCTACCACATAAGGTGCTTGTATTGCTTAGCATAAGTTGTTGGTGCACATAGGTGAACCCTTGCTTAGAATAAGTTGTTGGTGCACATAGGTGAACCATAGTATATAGGCTTTGGGCTTGACAAAGTAAACGCTAGTTTTATTCCGCATTTGTTAAGCCCATCTCGTAAAAGTTTTAAACCGCCTATTCACCCCCCCCCCCCCTCTAGGCGACATATGTGTCCTTTCAATTGGTATCAGAGCGAGGTCTCTCATTCTTAGGCTTCACCGCCTTGAGAGTAAAGATGTCGGTTAGGGGATTAGCGCACAATAACTTGTTTATATTTGATGGCACAAATTATGATCTATGGAAAATTTATGTGCTTAAAATCTTACGGGGTATGTCCTCGGACATGGAGCGATTTCTTGGCATGGGTTTTTCTTCTCCTAAGGATCCTCAAAATTTATCTCTTGAGGAGGAGAAAAACTCTTGCCTCGATGCTCTTGCTTCTCATGTGTTTTCCATTGTTGTGAGCAATGTAGTTACTTCGTCAATCATGCCTTTTGGGAGTTCTCATGAATTATGGACAAAGCTTCAAGACAAATATGATGTGTCCAATATTATTAAGGATGATTGTATTGCTTCCACTTCCGGCCGTGATGAGTTCTCATCTTCATCCACTTCACCAATGTGTGGCAAGACACAAAGTAATGATATGGTGAGTGGTGATGGAAATTGCAATGTTGGTATTGAGCTTACTATTGATGATCCTTCATCTATATCTCATTGCAATGGTTCATCTTTGGACTTAAACACATCTAGAACTAGAAATGATTTACATGCTTGTGTTGATAGTCCTTGCATATCATGTGTAAGTTGCTTGAATAAATCTAATGATGATATGCTTGCTTTGTCTTGTGGCCATGATAAAAATGCTTCTATTTCCTCTAGTTGTTGTGTGACTAACATTGTAGAGGAAACCAATGATTCTATTGGTCAAGACAAGATCTTGAAAGGAGCCTCAAGTAACTCCTCATCTTTATCTCACGGTTCTCATATGTGCCTTATGGCCAAGGGTTCCACGGTATCTCCTACCATGGAACCTCATACTTCTCGTGGTGATAAGGATGAGGATGTTTATGAAGAAGAGGATTGGGTTGTCTCTCTACGCGATAAGGGTAAGAGTGTTTTCAAGGTTATTTGCAAAGATAAAATTGCTTGCTCTCACTTCTTTGAAATCTTGACTACCGCTATTGAGAGCCAAAAACTTATTTGGATGCATGAGAACACCATTGATAAAAAGGGTGCTCTTGAACGTGAGTATGCCAATGATGTGGCATCCCTAAAGGATGAACTTGAAGAAGAACAAACCACCAAGGAAGCTCTTGAGGAGACCTTTGCTCTAGAATTGTCTAGAGAAAAGGAAAACCATGATAGAGCTCTTGAGATGGCAAATGAACTAAAGCTAAAAAATGATAAGCTTGTGTTTGTTAATGCTAAACTCCTTGAGGATTTTGAGCAACTCAAAAAGGGCTCAAGGGTCATTGAGAGTGCTCTCGCTAAACTCACCGAATCACATGAGAAACTTAAAGATTCGTATCTAAAAGAGCATGCAAACTTGCCTTCTCCTATTGCTAATAATAATGATGCTTGTGCTACTAACTCTACTTCTTGTGAATCATCTATCTTGAAGGAGAATGTTGAGCTAAGGGTTCAACTTGATTTGCTAACTAGCAATTAAGGGAAATTGGAAGAAAATCATGGAAAGCTTTCTAGCTCCCATGAGGATCTTCTAGCCTATCATGATAGGCTAAAGTTAGCTCATGAGGCTATCATATCTAAGGCAACACCTTGTGAACCTCATGTGGGTACTAGCACTACTACTCAAAATGTTACATTGCCATGTGCTAGTCCTAGTAATTCATCCACTCATAATATTGCTAAATCTTGTGATGATTTATCTTCCTTGCCTTCTTGCTCTAACAATAAAGGTTCTATTTCCTCTAGTACTTATGTTGTTACTAACCATGTAGAGGAAATCAAAGAGCTCAAGGCCCAAGTCACTTCTTTGAAGAATGACTTGGTAAAAAATCATGAAGGGAAATGCAAACTTGACACGATGTTGAGTGTGCAACAATCCCCCAATGACAAGAGTGGACTTGGATTCAAATCCAACAACAAGAACAAGTCCACGAACAACAATAAGAAGAAGGGACAAGTACAAGTCAAAGACCCGGCCAAGATTGTTTGCTTCAAGTGCAAAATTGAAGGGCATCATGTTAGATCTTGCCCTTTGAAGAAGAAGCAAAAAGGGAAGCGGCCTCAAGCTCAAACTCACATTCAACATCAAGTTGAAGAAATGCCACTTCCCAAGAAGAATCAAGCCAATGCTCCCATTGTGGAGAAATCTAGTGAGACGAAGGAGAAGAAAAGAACTTGCTACATATGCCGTGAGAAGGGCCACATCTCCTCCTTTTGCACTATTGGTACCTCATCCAACTCTATCACCATTGATGATGTTTATTCTCTTCGTAAGGTTGAGGGTGGCAATGTGTTTGCCAAATTTGTTGGTGCTCAAAGTGGTGTCAAGAAAAGAACCATTTGGGTTGCCAAGCCTATTGGGACTAACCTCTTAGGACCCAACTTAGTTGGGGACCAACAATCCAAAACTTGATCAATAGGTGCTTTTTGGAGGGCATTGGAGACTTGGCTACATCATGAAAAATTAAGGGATCTTCATCATTTATATTATCTCAAGCCAAGTCTTTTGGTTATCTTGCTTCTATCATATATTCAATGTTCCTCCTTGCGGTAATATGTGCTCAACTCATTTATATTGAAAGTTACTCGCCCCTTTGCATGTGTTAGTTTTGTTCCTAACATGTGTTTGTATATGTTGTGCTTCCTACTTGCTTTTCTTGAGAAATCAAGTCTATGTATGTTGGGTTGCACACCATGTATTTGTATTTGTGTTGGAGCCTCCTTGCATCTTGTTGTATCTTATATGGCTCTTATGAGCGATTAATGGACTATCCCATTTTGGGGAGTGATATTCCTTTGGGAATTTCATGATCCTAACAATGTGTGTACATGAGGAATCACTTAGAATTGATATTGCAAGATTATCTAGTCTCTATGTGGTATGTCATCTTCATGAGAAATTCAAATTCTAATGTCCATTAATATCTCTAGTTGGATCTTATTTGCCTCTTGTGAAAATAAATTCATTATCACATTATGGGGGAGTAATAAGCTTTGTGCATATTACAAGCCTAGAAAATGTGAACATTTGAGGTTGTGTCACATAGAATTGATATCGTAAATTATCTCTCTCCTATGTGCCAAGTTTGCTCAAACAAGTTCCAATTTTCTTAAATGGCTTCATTGCTAATATCTTTGTGGATCTTATTTGTGAAAGTTTTTCTTGGCATGGTTTTTCACAACGTGTCCCTCAATACATTTTTGGGAAACCATGTGCTTCAAGTCATACTATTAATTGCTTTGCATGTTGGTATGAATACTATTAATTGCCTTGCATGTTGGTATGACTAAATGAAGCTATCAAGAAACTTTCTTTGCATGATGGATAACTCTTATCTTTTACCATATGCTTTGTTCGTTGTAAATATGATCTTATGTATTCTTACAAACTACCACCGGGAAATATTTCCTAATACCTCTTGTCCTAGGACAATTGGTAATCAATTACGAGGTAGATATTTATTGATCATATCTACATTGGCTCTTGTGTTTAAATTGCCTTATTTATTGCCATGAATTTGTTGTGCTTTGACTCCCATGTGTCTTCCTTGCATCTCATGGATCTAATTTTTCTATTCAAACTTTCTTAGCATTTTTAGTAGATATAGGTAGCGTGATGATCCTAGTTTTGTGCATTTTGTATCCATATTCTAAATCCTAGATAATGCACTAATTTTGGGGGAGCTCTCCTATATTTGTTATAATGCTTAAACTTCTCTTGATCATTATCAAAAATTTGGTTTTGGGAGACATAAATTTTCTTTTTGGTACTTTGTGCCATCATAAAAAGTGTCGAGGGTTTGGTTTATTTGTTGGAACCTTGCTCTCTTGGGAGTTGGTTATCTCATTCCTTTGTGCTTAGGCTTAATTAGCTTCTTATAATGAGATAAGTCTTTGGAGTCAATCCTGTGTTGATTTGATTCTTTGATATAATTTGGGCAACCATTGTCTCTTGATTTATTTGGTGTTTTGTCCAAATTGTATCTTCCTTTGGTCCTTGAAAGTATTGTGCATGCATATTTAATATATGTATATCTTATGGCATGTGTCACTTTCATTGATCCAATATATAGGGTAAACTCCATCAAATCCTAATTTGGCTAAGATGTGCATGAAATTAAATTTCATATCTATATGCACATAGAATTGTGGAGTTTGTCCTATATGTTGTAGTGTGTCTAACTACGTTGGACCCAATTAGTTTGGGGACCATTTTGTACTTACCTTTGTGTTAGGTACAATGGATATGCATTGAATGCTTGTCTCACTCTTGGAAAGAAGTGGTGACTCAATGGTAACTTGAGGCAAGCTATGATGGTCAACGAACACATATCTACTACATCCACACCAATGCTATCTTGGTAACAAGTATCTTCTCATGCATACTTTTCTTGTATCCAACCTTATGGTTGCATCTTGGCATGAATCTCTTGATTTGCAAATGTTGTGCTTCTTGCAAAAGTCTTAATGAAACCTCTTTATTGTGAATGTGAGTAATTTGAGATGAGTGCATTTGTTGGGAAGTATTTTAAATCATGCTCATGATTCATCCATCCCAACTATGCCTATCTAGCAATTTTATTGCATATCAATTCCTCAAGGCTCTCACATGTGCAATATAGATGAAAGTGCAAATTTAGTTACTTCTTTTGGTATCCTCTTTTGTGATACTTGTTGCCTTTCTCAAATGCATCCCAACTATCTTCTATCCCTTGTTGATATTTGTGATGTATTTTAGTTGTTTGTGGTTGAAGTTCATGAATGTACAATAAGATAAAATTGAGCCTTTGGCCATGCTATTAAGCAAAAATTCTTATTGGTATATTGCATGACTTCGTCTTGGATATCATGCTATATTTGTTGCGTAACTATTTTGTGTGTGCATGTTTCTTTGTGGATAAATATCTTTGTGATATTGCCCACTTAGAGAAACTTATACACATAAGAGATGATACATCTCCTTTTGATATCTTATTTATTTATTGCGTGTTGATTGGTCATGCTAAGCAATATAATTCATTGAATACTATGATGATGCTTTTTGCTCATCCTTGTAATAGTCTTATAATATGTTTTATCATGCCTTTCACATATCCTCTTGGTCGAGCCTTTTATTATGATGCCTCTTACTTGTTGCTCAACCATTTGTTTGTTGCAAGTGTTAAGCTTATTTTTCTATCTATGATATATTGAAAATGTTTGTGTTTTAAATAATAATGAGGAAGTGAGGATTCCAAGTTATGCATATTGTATTCAAATGCAACATTTTAATTTATACATGTACCTTGGGGAGCTTCCTCATTTTATTTAAGGCACTATTTTGTGGTGATCATTAGAGTTTGATTCACTTGGTATCTTTTGTTTTTGAATGATATTATGGGAGTGATGATTCCATGTTTGTGCACTTTATACTCCAATGCAAATTGTCTAGTTTTGTGCACAAACCTTGGGGAGCTTCCTCATATTATTTAGAGCAATCTTCTTGATCTTATCATAATATCTATCTTTCTTTTGGTATCTTCTTTGTGGTTCATTTGGTTGCTTGCTTCATTTGTTGAAGCTTCTAGACTTTGTTATCTTTTTGCAATCTTTGATCCTATCTATAGTGTGATTCCTTCCGAATATTCGTCATTGGATACGTGCATTTGATTCCACTCAAATTATGAGAAATGCACACGCTATGGAGGAACTCTCACTATTTTGACCTTCTAAATTTTTCACCCATTTCGGCAATTGGTGCCAATGGGGGAGAAGTTTGGAGGGTTTAAGGGAATTTGGTTATGTCTTTGCTTTGTGCTTAAGCATGTGCCTTTATTGCATTGCATCTTGTTGCTTTGCATAGTTGAATAGTTAGAGGAAATTCCACTAGGCGTTGAATGCCAATATATGCAATGAAAGTCAAGATCATTCACACACGCATATATTATAGGGGAGTTTGCTCTATATATTCAACTTGCTTGCTACTTCAATTCCTTATATAAACCCTCTCAAAGAGATTGTCATCAATTACCCAAAATGGGGGAGATTGAAAGTGCATGGAGCCCCCATGTGTGGTTTTGGTAATTAATGACAATCCCTATGGACTAATGTTTGCATTGAGTTATATTTGTAGGAGTTGTCCATAGGCAATTCTTGAACCATTTGTTGGCTTCAAGGTTGCAATAAGAAGAATTTGATGAAGGATATCAAGTGTCAAGTATGTCTTGAAGATGAAGATGAAGTGAGCCCTCAAGTTACTTCAAGACATCAACATATTTGTATTAGGTTGCAATAAGAAGAAATTGATGAAGGATATCAAGTGTCAAGTATGTCTTGAAGATGAAGATGAAGTGAGCCCTCAAGTTACTTCAAGACATCAACATGATGAAGTATGAAGAAATGAAGTGCAAGTTCAAGATGAGCCATCTTGAAGAGATCCTTTGATTGACTCTTGCCATCCATATGGTGATCATGGATATGTGAAGTTGCGCCGAAGAAGAAGCTTTCCCATGGTGGTTTATGGGGGAGCAATCTACAAGACTTCGTCAAGCAAGCACAAGCAAGAAAGGCGTTCCATCTTGTTGCAGTCAAGATCATCATCATCGAGCTCAAGTGGAATGCGCAAGTATAAGGTTTGCTCTTGATAGGGTTTCTTTCTCACCGGTCTCATAGTGTAGTTGGAGACCGGTTTATAGTTTAGTTGCCGTACTATCAAGAGGGCTCTCGAGTGAGTAACTCGATCGTATCCTTTGGAGAGCTCAAACCTTTGCATCCTTGCATCATCTTTCTTGGTTGTTATTTGTATCTTATCCATATGGTGTTTTAGAGCTTGTGCTTATTCTCATGACAAGCTCTAGTTCATCGAAAACGGATTCCGCATGAATCACTTGTTGCGTTTTCGATATTGGAGTTTTTCTCGGTTTCTCGTATTGAGAGGTTTCACTCTAAAATACATAGAAAAACCTACCCCACTTGTTCTTAAGATTTTCACTCTTTGTGGGGTAGCTCTTGTCATCTTCTTTACAACAAAATTGGTTTCACCCAAATCCGAGTTTCCTAACTCAAGTTGTTGCATTGTCGAGGTTGGAGGTTTTACCGGCATGTGTTTTTTAGATAGGTCAAAACTTTCATCATTTATTTCTATCATAACTTACTGGACTATGATGGTTCCCTGCATGATCTTGTAGAGCTTGTTACTAGCTTCGAAACGAGCCCAAGATCATCAAAATCGGAGTCCGGATGCAAAAGTTATTCAAGTTTCCGTGAAGCAGTTTTTTGGCCGGAAGTTGGCTGGCCGGAACTTCCGCCCTACTTCCGCCGAACTTCCGGAAATGACGATTCTGCACGCAGAAAACATACTGTAAGCTTTCCGGGGACGCCCTACTTCACCCGGAAGTTGGCCGGTACTTCCGGGGGCGGAAGTTCCGCCCCAAATGACCGGAAGTTCCGGTTTTGACGAGTTTTGTGCATAACGGGCAGATTTCTCTTGCCCTATTTAAGGGGGTCTTCTTCCCCAAAGTTTTCCAACCGTTTGAGTTCGTTTTTGCCTCCATTGTTGACCTTATTTGAGCTTGCTATTGATACGTCTCCAACGTATCTATAATTTCTGATGTTCCATGCTTGTTTTATGACAATACCGACATGTTTTGTTCACACTTTATGTCATTATTATGCGTTTTCCGGAACTAACCTATTGACGAGATGCCGAAAGGCCAGTTGCTGTTTTCTGCTATTTTTGGTTCCCAAAAGGCTGTTCGGGCAATATTCTCGGAATTGGACGAAATCAACGCCAAACCTCCTATTTTTCCCGGAAGGCTCCAGAACACCGAAGAAGAGTCGGAGAGGGGCCAGGGGGCCACCACACCATAAGGCGGCGCGGGCCAGACCCTGGCCGCGCCAGCCTAGGGTGAGGCCACCCTGTCAGCCCTCCTGCGCCGCCTCTTCGCCTATATAACCCCTTTCGACCTAAAAACACAGGACCAATTGACGAAACTCCGGAAAGACTCCAGGGGCGCCGCCACCGTCGCGAAACTCCAATTCGGGGGACAGAACTCTCTGTTCCGGCACCCTGCCGGGACGGGGAATTGCCCCCGGAGTCATCTCCACCGCCGTCTCCACCGCCATCTTCACCGCCATCGCTGTCTCCATGATGAGGAGGGAGTAATTCACCCCCGAGGCTGAGGGCTCCGCTGTAGCTATGTGGTTAATCTCTCTCCCATGTACCTCAATACAATAATCTCATGAGCTGCTTTACATGATTGAGATTCATATGAGTTTTGTATCACAATTCATCTATGTGCTACTCTAGTGATGTTATTAAAGTAGTCTATTCCTCCTCCATGATGTAATGTTGGCAGTGTGTGCATCATGAAGTACTTGGTTTATGCTATGATTGTGATCTCTTGTAGATTATGAAGTTAACTATTACTATGATGGTATTGATGCGATCTATTCCTCCTTTCATAGTGTGAAGGTTACGGTGTGCATGCTATGTTAGTACTTGGTTTGGTTGTGTTGATCTATCTTGCACTCTAAGGTTATTTAAATATGAACATTGAATTGTGGAGCTTGTTAACTCCGGAATTGAGGGTTCGTGTAATCCTACGCAATGGTGTTCATCATCCAACAAGAGTGTAGAGTATGCATTTATCTATTCTATTATGTGATCAATGTTGAGAGTGTCCACTAGTGAAAGTATGATCCCTAGGCCTTGTTCCTAAATACTGCTATCGCTGCTTGTTTACTGTTTTACTGCGTTTCTACTGCCTGCTATATCACCATCCATCACTACGCGCCAGCAAGCACTTTTCTGGCACCGTTGCTACTGCTCATATATATTCATACCACCTGTATTTCACTATCTCTTCGCCGAACTAGTGCACCTATTAGGTGTGTTGGGGACACAAGAGACTTCTTGCTTTGTGGTTGCAGGGTTGCTTGTGAGGGATATCTTTGACCTCTTCCTCCCTGAGATCGATAAACCTTGGGTGATCCACTTAAGGGAAATTTGCTGCTGTTCTACAAACCTCTGCTCTTGGAGGCCCAACACTGTCTACAAGACTAGAAGCTCCCGTAGACATCAAGCTATTTTCTGGCGCCGTTGCCGGGGAGGAAAGGTAAAAGGCACTCATACTTCGGTTCCAGGTAACAGTACTTTTCTGGCGCCGTTGTGTGTGTGCTCGAAGCTATTTCCTTTAGATCCTGCAATTGCAACTTTTTGTTTCTTGTTTACACTAGTTAGGCATAATGGAAAACAACAAAAATATGAGAGATCTTTATGAACTTTATCTTGAATTAGGACATGATGTGTTTGAAGAGAGAATTAAAAAACCCATGGAACTTTATATGCATGCTAATGGGAATGTTATTAATATGAATGCTTTGAACACTATTGTTGCTAATGCTATGGAAAATTCTAAGCTTGGGGAAGCTGGTTTTGATGAGCATGATCTTTTTAGTCCCGCAAGCACTGAGGAGGAAATTTTCTTTGATGATACTTTGCCTCCTATTTATGATGATTATAATGATAGTAGTCTTTTGTTGCCACCTACTATGGAGAGTAAATTTGATTATGATTACAATATGCCTCCTATATTTGATGATAGCTACTTTGTTGAATTTGCTCCCACTACAACTAATAAAATTGATTATGCTTATGTGGAGAGTAATAATAATTTTATGCATGAGACTCATGATAAGAATGTTTTATGTGATAGTTATATTGTTGAGTTTGCTCATGATGCTACTGAAAGTTATTATGAGAGAGGAAAATATGGTTGTAGAAATTTTCATGTTACTAAAACACCTCTCTATGTGCTGAAATTTTTGAAGCTACACGTGTTCTATCTTCCTATGCTTGTTACTTTGCTCTTCATGAACTTGTTTATTTACAAGATTCCTTTTCATAGGAAGCATGTTAGACTTAAAAGTGTTTCTAATTTGCCACTTGATGCTCTCTTTTGCTTCAAATACTATTTCTTGCGAGTGCATCATTAAAACTGCTGAGCCCATCTTAATGGCTATAAAGAAAGAACTTCTTGGGAGATAACCCATGTGTTATTTTGCTACAGTACTTTGTTTTATATTTGTGTCTTGGAAGTTGTTTACTACTGTAGCAACCTCTCCTTATCTTAGTTTTGTGTTTTGTTGCGCCAAGTAAAGTCTTTGATAGTAAGGTTGATACTAGATTTGGATTACTGCGCAGAAACATATTTCTTTGCTGTCACGAATCTGGGAAAAATTCTCTGTAGGTAACTCAGAAAATTATGCCAATTTACGTGAGTGATCCTCAGATATGTACGCAACTTTCATTCAATTTGAGCATTTTCAGTTGAGCAAGTTTGGTTCCTCAATAAAATTCGTCTTTACGGACTGTTCTGTTTTGACAGATTCTGCCTTTTATTTCGCATTGCTTCTTTTGTTATGTGGGATGGATTTTTTTGATTCCATTGACTTTGAGTAGCTTTGAGCAATGTCCAGAAGTGTTAAGAATGAATGTGTCACCTCTGAACATGTGAGTTTTTGATTATGCACTAACCCTCTAATGAGTTGCTTTGAGTTTGGTGTGGAGGAAGTTTTCAAGGGTCAAGAGAGGAGGATGATACAATGTGATCAAGAAGAGTGAAAAGTCTAAGCTTGGGGATGCCCCGGTGGTTCATCCCTGCATATTTCAAGAAGACTCAAGCATCTAAGCTTGGGGATGCCCAAGGCATCCCCTTCTTCATCGACAAATTATCAGGTTCCTTCTCTTGAAACTATATTTTTATTCGGTCACATCTTATGTACTTTACTTGGAGCGTCTGTATGTTTTTGTTTTTGTTTTTGTTTGAATAAATGCTTGTGTGAGAGAGAGACACGCTCCGCTGGTTCGTATGAACACATGTGTTCTTAGCTTTTAATGTTCATGGCGAAGGTTGAAACTGCTTCGTTAATTGTTATATGGTTGGAAACGGAAAATGCTACATGTAGTAATTGGTGTGATGTCTTGAATAACTTGATACTTGGCAATTGTTGTGCTCTTGTTTAAGCTCTTGCATCATATACTTTGCACCTATTAGTGAAGAAATACATAGAGCTTGTTAAAATTTGGATTGCATGAGTGGTTTCTCTAGAGTCTAGATATTTTCTAGTGAGGTGTTTGAACAACAAGGAAGACGATGTATAGTCTTATAATGCTTGTAATATGTCTTTTATGTAAGTTTTGATTTACTAGTTCATGCTTGTGTTTGCTTCAAACAACCTTGCTAGCCTAAGTCTTGTATCGAGAGGGAATACTTCTCATGCATCCAAAATACTTGAGCCAACCACTATGCTATTTGTGTCCACCATACCTACCTACTACATGGTATTTATCCGCCATTCCAAAGTAAATTGCTTGAGTGCTACCTTTAAACAATTCAAAATTTATCACCTCTGATTTGTGTCAATGTTTAATAGCTCATGAGGAAGTATGTGGTGTTTATCTTTCAATCTTGTTGGGCAACTTTCACCAATGGACTAGTGGCTTCATCCGCTTATCCAATAATTTTGCAAAAAGAGCTGGCAATGGGATTCCCAGTCCCAAATTAATTAACAAAAATAGACACTCCTCCATGGTATGTGATTGTTGGACGGCACCCGAAGGATTCGGTTAGCCATGGCTTGTGTAAGCAAAGGTTGGGAGGAGTGTCATCATAATAAAACTAAAATAAAAAGGCACTCCTTCATGGTTGTTGGCAGGCACCCGAGGATTCGGTTAGCCATGGTTTGTGAAAGAAAGGTTGGAAGGAGTGCCACCCAAAAATAAAATAAAATGGGAGCCGCTCTTTGAAGGTTTGTCTGGCAAGGGGGTTAGAGCACCCGCTACCATTCGTTGACAACAACATACACCTCTCAAAACTTTATTTTTATGCTCTCTTTATGTTTTCAAAATAAAAGCTCTAGCACAAATATAGCAATCGATGCTTTCCTCTTTGAAGGACCATTCTTTTACTTTTATTGTTGAGTCAGTTCACCTATCTCTCTCCACCTCAAGAAGCAAACATTTGTGTGAACTGTGCATTGATTCTTACATACTTGCTTATTGCACTTGTTATATTTCTTTGCATTGACAACTATCCATAAGATATACATGTTACAAGTTGAAAGCAACCGCTGAAACTTAATCTTCCATTGTGTTGCTTCAATGTCTCTACTATGAATTTATTGCTTTATGAGTTAACCCTTATGCAAGACTTATTGATGCTTGTCTTGAAAGTACTATTCATGAAAAGTCTTTGCTATATGATTCAATTGTTTACTCATTGCATTTACATTGTTTCGAATCGCTGCATTCATCTCATATGCTTTACAATAGTATGATTAAGATTATGTTGGTAGCATGTCACCTCAGAAATTATCTTTTATCGTTTACCTACTCGAGGACTAGTAGGAACTAAGCTTGGGGATGCTGATACGTCTCCAACGTATCTATAATTTCTGATGTTCCATGCTTGTTTTATGACAATACCAACATGTTTTGTTCACACTTTATGTCATTATTATGCGTTTTCCGGAACTAACCTATTGACGAGATGCCGAAAGGCCAGTTGCTGTTTTCTGCTGTTTTTGGTTCCAGAAAGGCTGTTCGGGCAATATTCTCGGAATTGGACGAAATCAACGCCAAACCTCCTATTTTTCCCGGAAGGCTCCAGAACACCGAAGAAGAGTCGGAGAGGGGCCAGGGGGCCACCACACCATAAGGCGGCGCGGGCCAGACCCTGGCCGCGCCGGCCTAGGGTGAGGCCACCCTGTCAGCCCTCCTGCGCCGCCTCTTCGCCTATATAACCCCTTTCGACCTAAAAACGCAGGACCAATTGACGAAACTCCAGAAAGACTCCAGGGGCGCCGCCACCGTCGCGAAACTCCAATTCGGGGGACAGAACTCTCTGTTCCGGCACCCTGCCGGGACGGGGAATTGCCCCCGGAGTCATCTCCACCGCCGTCTCCACCGCCATCTTCACCGCCATCGCTGTCTCCATGATGAGGAGGGAGTAATTCACCCCCGAGGCTGAGGGCTCCGCTGTAGCTATGTGGTTAATCTCTCTCCCATGTACCTCAATACAATAATCTCATGAGCTGCTTTACATGATTGAGATTCATATGAGTTTTGTATCACAATTCATCTATGTGCTACTCTAGTGATGTTATTAAAGTAGTCTATTCCTCCTCCATGATGTAATGTTGGCAGTGTGTGCATCATGAAGTACTTGGTTTATGCTATGATTGTGATCTCTTGTAGATTATGAAGTTAGCTATTACTATGATGGTATTGATGCGATCTATTCCTCCATTCATAGTGTGAAGGTTACGGTGTGCATGCTATGTTAGTACTTGGTTTGGTTGTGTTGATCTATCTTGCACTCTAAGGTTATTTAAATATGAACATTGAATTGTGGAGCTTGTTAACTCCGGCATTGAGGGTTCGTGTAATCCTACGCAATGGTGTTCATCATCCAACAAGAGTGTAGAGTATGCATTTATCTATTCTGTTATGTGATCAATGTTGAGAGTGTCCACTAGTGAAAGTATGATCCCTAGGCCTTGTTCCTAAATACTGCTATCGCTGCTTGTTTCTTGTTTCTTTGCGTTTCTACTGCCTGCTATATCACCATCCATCACTACGCGCCAGCAAGCACTTTTCTGGCACCGTTGCTACTGCTCATATATATTCATACCACCTGTATTTCACTATCTCTTCGCCGAACTAGTGCACCTATTAGGTGTGTTGGGGACACAAGAGACTTCTTGCTTTGTGGTTGCAGGGTTACTTGAGAGGGATATCTTTGACCTCTTCCTCCCTGAGATCGATAAACCTTGGGTGATCCACTTAAGGGAAATTTGCTGCTGTTCTACAAACCTCTGCTCTTGGAGGCCCAACACTGTCTACAAGAATAGAAGCTCCCGTAGAAAGTTGTTACTCTTGCGTTTTTGGAACCCTAGACGGATTTGAGGCCTTTGTGGCGATTTCTTGGGAGCCTCCAATTAAGTTGTGGATGCGTGCCCCAAACTTTGTGTAAGGCCCGGTTTCTGCCTCGAAGGAAATCCCTTAGTGGAACCTGTTATCACCAGAATTTGACCGAGTCAGAGGTGGGCCGCGATCAAGATGGATTTGAAGAATATACAAGGAAGAAACACGTGAATCGGCCTGTTATGCAAAGTTTGGGCTAGTTGGCCCGTGTAACTGTAATATAGTAGGATACGTGTCGGTTAGGTAGAGTTTGTCTCGTGCACGGTGGGGATTATTCCCACGTTAGAAAGTCCCCTGGACTATAAATATGTATCTAGGGTTTATGAAATAAACAACAACCATCGTTCAACACAAATCAATCTAGGCGCATCGCCAACTCCTTCGTCTCGAGGGTTTCTTCCGGGTAAGCATCATGCTGCCTAGATCGCATCTTGCGATCTAGGCAGTACAAGTTTATTCGTTACCATGCGTTGCTCGTACTGAAGCCTTTTTGATGGCGAGCAACGTAGTTATCTTAGATGTGTTAGGGTTAGCATTGTTCTTCGTATCATATGCTGTCGTAGTGCAACCCTTATACATCTAGCCGCCCTTACACCTATCTTAGGTGTAGGGGCGGCACCCCGCTTGATCATTATTTAGTAGATCCGATCCGTTACGGTTGCTCCTTGTTCTTCAAGGATTAGTTTAATATCTGCAATAGTTAGGCCTTACAAAGGGTTGGAGGATCCAGCGACGCGTAGGGTGTAGTTTGCTAGCCCTAGACAGGATGTTCCGGGGATCAACCTCGTGTTGGTTTTTAGGCCTTGTCTAGGATCGGCTTACTATCACCGTACGTGACCGCGAGGCCCACTCGTGAGTAGGATGATCCGATTATGCGGTGAAAACCCTAAATCGTCGTAGATCGTTTTAGCTTTATCTTGATCAAGCAGGACCACCATATATTCGTGCACCTCGTACGAATCATGGGTGGATCGGCTCCTTGAGCCGATTCACAGGATAACCTGAGAGCCGATCGAGGCTCGTATTTAATGTTTACGTGTATGCCATGCAGGAAACTAAGCGAGGCATCTCCATCACCTTCCTGACCAGGTATACGTCAGGTGGCATGCCCTTGCACCAGCATCGGACGTGCGTGCCGGAGGCTTTGCGGGCCGTCGCTCGGAGGGACCAGGGCCAGCCGCAGCCCTAAGTTGTTCCCGGCTCTACTGTGTTGCCCGTCGCTGCTCGCCGGTGGGTTTCTGACCGCAACATATTCTGGCACGCCCGGTGGGACAATCTTCGACGTCAACCACATCGCCATCTACATCTGAGATGGCGGACGGCACCCCAGTCACGTACGAGGATCTGACCGACGAGCTCAAGAAGAAGTATGACGAGGTCAAAGCTATCCTCGAGGCCGACCTCATCGGCTCTTTTCACAGAACCCGTTCACATGGCATCAGGTGGAAGGGGTTCTCGCCGATGGTGCGCTCGATGGGATAGACCTATCCGCCCCGTCGAAGAACGCACCGGGTCCCCGCGTCGGGAGATTAACTACATGGTGGCTCACTCGCTGCACCGCCACTCGAGAACCTGGTGAACACTTTGGAGCGTGTCGCTCTCCGGGTGATCCAGGAGATCATGAGACACCAGTACTCTCCGTCAGGACCAGCTCTCGGGACATACCAGGGAGAGATGCCACTCCAGTCCCGTCCACCACTGCCATTTGCGTTGGCAGCACCAGAAGTGCCGAATTCACCGGCATTCGTCGTCTACAAGATCGGTGGTGACCCTAGCGACTGCCAGTTCTTGCATGAGGCGCCTAAGGAGATCCCTCACGGGTACATGTGCACATATGTGCCGCATCGCGGTAATCGGGCACTCACAAACCAGGCCGCGACAAGCAGGGACTTCGGAAAGCAGGAGGAACGTCAGCGACAGATCTTGAGAAGCAGATGTGGCTAGCTAAATATGCCACCCCGACGAACCTCCAGAGCTCAGCTCCTGCAGTTGGCTCAGAGCTGGAAAAGCAAGCATGGCTGGCTAAGTACGCCACCCCGGCGAATCTTCAGAGTTCGACTCCCGCAGCCAGCACCGCGGATCAAATCAGTACGATCCTGAGAGACCAGTTTGGCATGGTACCGAAAAGGAGGACAATCGGCTATTCCAAGCCATACCCCGACGAGTACGAATTGGTCCCGCTACCACCCAAATATCGGCTCCCTGATTTCTCCAAATTCAGTGGATCAGATGGTTCCAGCTCCATGGAGCATGTGAGCCGATATTTGGCACAGCTAGGAACGGCCTCAGCGTCGGATCCACTACGCGTGAGGTTCTTCGCACAGTCCCTCACGGGATCGGCTTTCGGGTGGTACACTTCGTTGCCACCGGACTCGATCCGGACTTGGAAGCGCTTGGAAGAACAGTTCCATATGCGGTTTCACTCGAAGCTTCCGAGGCCGGCATTGCCGATCTAGCTCAAATACGTCGAAGCGTGGAGAAACGGTGTCGAATACATCCGGCGCTTCAGAAATCTGAGGAACCGATGTTATTCGGCTCGTGTGATCGAAAAAGAAGCGATCGAGTTGGCGGTGGTGGGCCTCGCCTCACAAATCAAGGATATGGCCTCCCAAGCAGACTACCCTTCACTGGCGCACATGGTTCAGAAACTGTCAGCATATGAACAGCGCCACCCGGACTTGTACCAGGACAAATTCAAGCGTGCGGTAGTCCTGGTTGAGGCAGATGAAGACGAAGACTCTGCGGGAGATCAAGAGGTAGCAGTGGCTGAATGGACTCGGGGGGCAACCCCCGTGTCCTGCAAATGGGTAAAGCCACCAAGTCCGCCCAGAGGGTTCGATTTTGACGTGACCAAAACTGAGCAAATCTTCGACCTCTTACTCAAGGAGAAGCAGTTGAAGATACCCGAAGGCCTCAAAATCCCCACGGTACAGGAGCTGAACGGAAAGCCATACTGCAAATGGCATAACTCGGTCTCCCATGCCACCAACGACTGCAGGGTGTGGCGTCAGCAGATCCAAATGGCGATAGAACAAGGACGTCTGATTTTCAACCAGTACGCCATGAAGGTCGACACCCACCCCTTCCCCGCCGTTAACATGGTGGAGTGCACTTACCCTGAAGGTTGCCAGCCAGGATCCTCGTTCAGCATCAACATGGTAGGACCTGGGCACCACTCTGGCAAGGATGGAGACGAGGGCAGCTGCTCTCGTAGCAAGGACACAGAGGAGGCCGCTCCACGCGATCGGCTCCGTCACGATGGCAAGCGCTACGTCACAGAGGGAGAAGTGAAGAACATAAGATATCAGCGACCCCTCTCTGATCACCTCCTCAATAAGTATGTGAGTCAATATAGCCAACGCCGACGATCCAGCGACGATGATGATAGAGACCATCTGGCTAGGGACGCCAGGAGACATCGTCGGCATGATCGCGATGAGGAGGAGTACGAGCGCCGTGCCAAGGAAAAGTCGAGGGAGCAGGACGACGAGGATAGGCACTGGGACTGCCCCTTCTTCAGACACTGCTGGGATTCAGGAATGAGCAGATTGCCTACAATCGGCAATTGCCCAGAATGTAACCAGAAGAGGAAGGATGCAGCTAACGTGTCCTCAAACGTCTAGGGCCTCTCCCACCTCGAAGCAAACACGCTGAGTCCCCTCGGATGGAAGATCTCGAGGATTTGGAAGAAGAAGAAGACAGGTACCACCGGCCAAGATGGTGCCCTGATGGACTCAGCCGTTCCCAAAAGCGTAGGGTTCAGCGATTGCGCGACTTGGAGGAAGCCGAAAGGTTATACCTGCACACGCTTGATAGTTCTGCTCGTCTTCATACTCTGGCCATTTGAATAGCCAGGGACAAAGCCGTGAGTACGTTGAGTACTCGCAAACTAATACTATTGTAAGTGCTATTCAGTTCTAGTAGGGGTACTAAGCTCTAGTTTGATTTGCATAAAGCCAGTTTTATTTCATAAGCAGTTTAGTAAAAGACTCAACTTTGCTAACTAACTTAGGTGGGAACATTAGTGTCATTCCCACAACTCTGTTGTGATTCAAGTCAAGTCACCCTTCACTATTCAATTTTTTCAAGATATTTTGATACCGGAAACTGTATGGCCTTTCCAACCGTCCGTAACCGTGGACGCGGCTATTCGAATAGTTTTACACTCTGCAGAGGTTGCACACTTGTGCCACAACATTTGATTACATCCGTCGGGAATAATCCCGAATCGTCGTAACTCAGTACGCGGATCATCAACCTTAACCTTTCACTTATATATCCTAGTATAGGCACCTCTCCCCATGAGCTTGGCCTCCCAGTGAAGACAAACCGTCAGCCTGGGAACTGCACAGGGCTTGGCCGTACAATTCACCTCAATTCACATCATTTCTCAACAACGGAGGCAGCCTCTGTTCCTCAAAAAAAAAAAAACGGAGGCAGCCTCGGCGTAACCCCTATGATGCTTATTCAGAGGGAACCCATACTAAGACACACAAACTTCCAGCTAAGCCCTACCCATACTCAGGTATTGTGGGGGTACTTGTAAATTGGGAAGGTATCGCATCCAAACCGATATCAGTTTTAAATCAAAAATCACCATCTTCTCTTGGTCATATCACCTTTCAAAAATCATTCAAAAACAACTTCACTTCACCAAGTTCCCATCTAGAGTAGTCAAGTTTTATTTGTTAGCAATAGCACTAATCATGAGGGGTGCTAACTTAGCATTGCTTGTTCTAGCTTTAAGCTTGGTGCTCATATGCTACTCTAGACCAAGTGAATTATAAATCAAAAAGTACTTTGAAAATAAAGCAGTAAAACTTGTATAGTAAAAAAATGGGGATAGGACCACTAAGCATAAGGTAAAAAGGGGTGATGCATTGCTCTTGAGAGCTTTGCACTTAGCAAGTATATTAGCTTGCCTTGGTGGTGGTATTGATCAAATTGATCTTCTTCTCCTTGGGAGTAAGCCTCCTCCTCCTCTTGATACTCTTCCGTACTAGCGTCTAAAATACGAATACGAAGTACAATCACCACACAAGCTTAATTAACTAGGCTAATGCACACCTCATGGGTCACACAATCTAAGCTAACATCACAACATGCTTATTACATAAGTTGGCTTTGGTGTATTCTCCAGAAAAATGATTTCCTCTCATTACCCACAATTTAGTGTTTCTATTCCATTCTTGAGAGAAATAAATTCCTCTCATTGAATCTTGTTAAGATTTAATCTCCTCAAATAATATTATATGACCTAGGTTGACCAAGGTCAACCTCTTCATAAGTATTACTTGGGAAAATAATTTAAATGAGGTGGATCACCTCATACTATTTAAATAACACTACATTTGATTTAAATCTCAAGTAATTCATATAAGAGAGTTTGAAACCAGGGGTCCAAGCATCCCATGAATTCATGTGAGACAGGTTTAAATGAAATGTAAAACTCCACAATATTTACTTTAATAGTTTTGGACAATATCAACTAGTTAAACTAGTCAAATGATCCTTTAATTAAACTAGGGCATGATCATGCAAAGTGACCACACCATTTTATTTCATAAACAATTAGTGTAAGTCAAAAGTGAGCTATTGGAGTTGGAATTAACTTAATATCTAATTTGGTTGATTTTTAAGAATTATTTGAATAGGGAAAAGTCCCTGTTTTGTTCTTTTTATCACATTTATTCTATAACAGAACTAGAGTTGGGGCCAGTGTAGTTTTGTAGATAATTTGACAAGGTTTCCAAATATATAAAATTTGTCAAATTTGGTTTGGTAGATTTTCCCCTATTTAATTTTGAAAACAGCATCTGAGAATAGTTAACCAAATTCAAAAATTCAAATTCAAACGATGGGCTTAGGCGGGAACTGCTAACGGGCTAACCCGCAGAGGAAGGAAATGGGCCGGCCCAGTACTGCGTCTGGCGCAGCGGGCCGCCTGACAGTGTGGGGACCACATGTCAGCGTGTTTTAAAACACCGAATCGGTATGAGAGAGGTGGACCGTAGGATTAGAATCGGATCGGACGAACGACGTTCGTCGTCATCTCCGACGAGAAGCGAGGCTACTGGCGGTGACGGCAGGGGGTCGACGGCTCACCGGCGGCGCGGCGAGGGTCGGCGAAGCGCGGAGAAGACGTTGGCGAGGTAGAGGAAGCAGCCTGTAGCAGTCTCGCCTCCAGGGGTGGCCTCCTTCGCCGGCGGGCTCCGTGTACTGGCGGCGGCGATGAGGTAGCGATTGGGGCGGCGGAGTGGCTAATCCAGTGAATGGAGAGGTCGAGGAGGGGTGGTGTGAGGAGGAGAAGCGAACGGTGTGCTTAATTTGAGAAGAGGGGCGCCCCTTTTATAGCAGCGTGAGGTGGCCGGGGCGCATGGATGATCTCACCATCGACGACGGTGCTACAGCGGCGGTGATGGACTGGCGATGACGCACGCGGGCAGGCGACGTCCTGGCGGTGACGCAGCGCTTGACGGCGTTGAAAAAGATGCAGAGACGAGGACGAGAGGGGTGACGGGAGCCTGCTGTACCGCAGCGGACGTCGTCGGCGTGGGCGTGGCGCACGGTGTTCCCGCGGACCAATGGCAGTGTCTGGGCGGCTCACCATGGCGTCGTGAAGCGTTTGGCGCTGGAAGCCGGGGCGGGGGTCAACGGAGGTGTCTGGGCGTCGACGTGGCCGAGCGCGTTCTGGAGCGTGCCAGTGCACGCTCTGTCGTGCGCGTGCACGTTCTGGGCGCGTCTGGGCGTCACGTTTTTGGTGCGTCTGGTGCACCATTTTGTCGAGGCTCGTGTCCAAGACGATCAGGGGAGTGTGGGGAAGCTGGTTGGCAAGGTGGTGCACGGTGGAGAGGGCCAGAGGTAGAGGTGGCATGGTGAGCTCATGCCATGCCACGGCATGGCATGTTTTGCCCCTGTTCATGATGCAATCATGCACCAATCCTTGTCTGAGGTGTTTGGCAGGCTAGAGGGAGGAAAATGGAGTACAAATGCTGACCTAGGTTGGATGGTTGAGGCCAAAACCCACTGGGTTGTTTGATGTATGGAGTTGGCAGATTATTGCACACAAGGTGTTTGTAGAAATGGCCGCAAGAAAAATATTTTCAAATTTTGAATTGAATTTTGGTGGAGTGTGATCATATATTATTTGCAGTAGATTGGTGGTGGTGGTGGTCAAAAAGGAGTTGGAATGCAAAAATCCAAAATGCACATGATCTTCACTTTGATCTCTGGTCCCAACTTTGCTTGATGCTATCTCTGAATCCAGAAGGAGTTTGTATAGGGTTGCTTGAGCAAAGTTGTTCACTTTTATGTTGTCTTGGATGAGGTGCAAAGGTTGGGCAAAGTTTAGTTGAGAAAACTTGAAATAACAGGGCTCAAAGTAGGCATCAGGTTAACATTGTCACATGTGACCATATTGCATGTAACTTGGAAATTGAATTTGATTTTGGTTTGATTTGAGTTTCTTCACTTCCAAAAGTGTTTAGTAACCATTTACAACCAATGGTGCAAGACAAAGTGGTCTAGGTTAAGTATTTGCAAAAATGGCGTAAGCCATATGTGTGTGTGGAGATGAATTTTATCTTTTCTTTTCTTATTTCTTTTCTCTTGTATTTGGGTGATCTAAAGATCAATGTTAGGGTTTAGTTATGAGTGTAATCATACAAGCACATAACATGGTCAATTGCACACTCAAGTAAACAAGCAAGTGGTCTATATGCATAGCACTATATGATGAGAAAAAGTTTTTGTTGGTTCTAAATTTTGGTATTTGGGAAACTCTCTCTTTGTCTCTTTATTGAAAATTTGGGATGTTACAAACCCTTCCCCCTTACAAAAGATCTCGTCCCGAGATCTATAGAAAAATTAGGTACTAAAGAGATCTGGGTATTCCTTCTTCATGTCTTCTTCGCGTTCCCAAGTGGCTTCATCTTCAGTGTGATTGCTCCACTGAATCTTCAGGAACTTGATACTCCTGGTGCGGGTGGTCCTGAAAGCTTCTTCAAGGATGCGAATAGGCACTTCACGGTATGTCAAGTCCGTGTTGATATGCACAGAGCGGTGATCGATATTCTTGAACACTTCAGTCTTCTCGGGGACTTCAAGGCACTTCCGGAGTAGCGAGATGTGAAACACATTGTGCACCGCCGACATTTCCTCCGGTAGTTCAAGTTGATATGAAACTTCTCCTCGGCGGCTCAGGACTTTGAATGGTCCGACATATCTGGGGGCGAGCTTTCCTTTCAGCTGGAATCTCTGCATTCCTTTGAGGGGTGACACTTTGAGATAGACAAAGTCTCCAATCTCGAAGGTCATCTCTCGACGTCGCTTGTCGGCGTAGCTCTTCTGTCTTGACTGAGCGGTCTTGAGGTACTCGCGGATCTTGTGCACCTTCTCTTCGGCTTCTCGGAGGACATCTGGTCCAAAGACTTGGCTCTCTCCGACTTGTGACTAGTTCAGGGGGGTACGGCACTTCCTTCCGTACAGAGCTTCAAAGGGGGCCATTTGCAAACTGGCTTGGTAGCTGTTATTGTACGAGAATTCTGCGTAAGGCAGGCAGTCTTCCCACTTGGATCCATATTCTAGGACACAAGCTCTCAACATGTCTTCCAGTATCTGGTTGACTCTCTCGGTCTGTCCGTCAGTCTGAGGGTGATAGGCCGTGCTGAAGTTTAGGCGAGTGCCTAGTCCTTCATGCACTTTCTGCCAGAACCTTGAGGTGAACTGTGATCCTCTATCTGACACTATCGATTTGGGGGTTCCGTGCAGAGCGACTATTCTGGAGATGTAAAGCTCAGCTAGCTTTGGGCCTTGATAGGTGGTTTTGACGGCGATGAAATGGGCGACTTTGGTCAATCTATCGACCACGACCCATATTGAGTCATTGCCTTTGCTGGATGTGGGCAGTCCGGTGATGAAGTCCATTCCTACGGAGTCCCATTTCAATTCCGGAATCTGGAGGGGTTGTAACAGTCCGGCGGGTCGTTGATGTTCTGCCTTGACTCTCTGACAGATGTCACACTTAGCGATATAGCTACCGATCTCTCTCTTCATTCCGTGCCACCAGAATTGTTCTTTTAGGTCTTGGTACATCTTGGTACCTCCGGGGTGGATTGAATAAAGGGTGTCATGGGCTTCTTGCAGGATGACTTGTTTCAAGTCAGAGTCCGATGGTACGCAGAGACGTTCCTTGTACCAAAGCACTCCGGCTTCGTCTACGGTGAATCCGGGGGCTTTTCCTGCAGCTATCTGTTTCTTTATCCCGTCAATGCTAGCGTTGTCCTTCTGGGCTTCCTTGATCTGACCAACCAAGGTGGGTTGCAGTTCTGTGCTGGCTAGGAATCCCTCACTAACAAGTTCCAGTCTGAACTGCTCAAACTCTTGATGCAAGCTGGGCTGTTCGGTCGCGAGCATGGAGTTCAACTGGCACGGCAGTCGACTCAAAGCATCCGCTACCACATTGGCCTTGCCGGGGTGGTAGTGAATCTCCATGTCGTAATCCTTGATCAGTTCGATCCATCGGCGTTGTCTCATGTTTAGCTCTTTCTGGGTGAATATGTATTTGAGGCTTTTGTGGTCGGAGTAGATCTCGCATCGATTACCCATGAGGTAATGACGCCAAACTTTCAAGGCTAAGACCACGGCTGCAAGCTCGAGGTCATGGGTTGGGTAATTCTGTTCATGTTGCTTGAGTTGTCTTGAAAGGTAGGATACAACCTTGCCTTCTTGCATAAGCACGCATCCAAGTCCAGTCTTGGAGGCATCGCAATATACGTCAAAGGGTTTTGCGATATCTGGCATGATCAGTATTGGGGCTGTTGTCAGTCTACTCTTGAGCTGTTGAAAGCTCTTTTCGCATTTGTCGGTCCACTCAAACTTTCTGTCCTTTTTCAGCAGTTGGGTCATTGGTCGAGCGATGCTCGAAAAGCCTTCTACAAATCTGCGGTAATATCCGGCTAATCCAAGAAAAGCGCGGACCTCGGTTTGAGTGGTTGGGGCTTGCCATTCCATAACGGTTTTAATCTTGGCGGGATCTACGGCAATTCCACCTGCAGACAAGATGTGTCCCAGGAATCCAACTTCCTTTAGCCAAAACTCACATTTGCTGAACTTGGCATATAGTTGGTGGTGTCTAAGGGTTTCTAGGACCATCTCCAAGTGTTGTTCATGTTCCTCTTCGGACTTGGAGTAGACAAGAATGTCGTCGATGAACACAACGACAAATTTGTCCAGAAATTCCATGAAGATCTTATTCATGAGGTTCATGAAGTAAGCGGGGGCATTGGTTAATCCAAACGACATGACGTTGTACTCGTACAACCCATATCTAGTGGTAAAGGCAGTCTTGGGAATATCGGTGGCTCGAATCTTCAGCTGATGATAACCAGTTCTAAGATCTATCTTGGAGAAAACTTTGGCTCCGGTCAACTGGTCAAACAGATCTTCTATCTTTGGTAGAGGGTATTTGTTTTTGATGGTGACGTCGTTAAGCTTACGGTAGTCCGTACATAAACGATTGGCACCATCCTTCTTGTCCACAAATAAAACTGGTGATCTCCAGGGGGATGCACTCGGGCTAATCAAACCTTTGGCTAGCATATCGTCAATCTGCTTCTTCAGCTCCACTAGCTCTGCTGGGTTCATGCTATAGGCTCTCTGGGCGATAGGTCCAGTTCCAGGGATTAGCTCGATGATGAACTCGATATCCCTATCCGGGGGCATACCGGGTAGATCATCTGGAAATACATCAGGGTAGCGACAAACGACCCTGATTTGATCCAGAGTTGGCTTTGCTATACTTGAGTTGCAGGTGAATTTTCTGGGTAGTTTTTCAGAGACGTGCTCAACTACGATACCGGTGCTGCTAGTCATGGTTATGGCTTTCTTGGCACAGTCTATCAATCCGTTGTGTTTGGACATCCAGTCCATTCCTAGGACAACTTCCAACCCTTTTGTTCCCAGTATGATTAGATTCGCAAAGAAATCTACATCATGGATTTTGATTGGCACATTTTTGCAAAATTTTCTAGCTTTGGTGGTTGATCCGGGGATTTGAACTATCATGACATGCTTCAAACTGAGGGGTTGAATTTTACTTGTGGATGCAAAGTCTTCGGTGACAAAGGAATGAGATGCTCCAGAATCAAACAACACTCTGGCAGGGATGTGGTTGACAGAAAACATACCCAGTACAACATCGGGTGCTTCCTGGGCTTCTTCAGCGCTCATGTGGTAGAGGCGGCCGTTGCGGTTGTTGGGGTTGTTGGGGGCGAACTTCTTGCCGGTGGAGACACGGCGTTGCTGCTGAGCAGGGGCAGCGGTGTTGCCGGCGAGCTTGGCCAGACGCTTGGGACACTCGTTGGAGTAGTGCCCCACTACACCACACTCATAACAAGTGATAGTGGCCTTGTCCGGCTTGTTCGCAACGGGAACGGCATTGCTCCCGGTTCTGGGGGCGGTGTTGGTGTTGTTGTTGTTAGGGGCTCGGGGTGGAGCGCGGTTGTAGTTGTGATTGTTGTTGTTGTTGTTGTAGTTGTTGTTGTAGCCTCCTGGCTTGGAGTTTCCTCCACTCCGGTTCTGATAACCGGGGCGAGAGTTCTGCATCGGTGGCTTGTTGTTTCTCGGAGTGAAACCTCCGCTTGAGCTAGGGCGAAACCTTTGGGGGTGGCTTGATCCACTCTGATTTGCCATGCGGCGCTTGCGGTTCTCATTGGCTTGGTGTAACTTGCCTTCCATCTGGATGGCGGAGTCAACAAGGGCTTCGAGGTCGGCGAAGGGGATGTTGACGAGGACAGTCTGCATCTCATCATGCAGTCCGTTCAGGAATCTCTCCTTCCTCTTGTCAACGGTGTCGGTTTCATCAGGGGCATACCTTGATAAGGTGAGAAACTTGTCGCGGTATTCAACCACCGTCATGCGACCCTGTTTCAGTTCACGGAATTCATCCCTCATCTTCTTGATAAGACCCGGGGGTACATGGTACTTGCTGAACTTCAGTTTGAAATCCTCCCAAGTCATGAATTGACCTCCATTCATGGCACGGGTGCTTGTCCACCAAGCGCGGGCTGGTCCAGCGAGATAATGAGTGGCGAACAAGACTTTCTCGTTGGCTTCCACTCCGGCTACTTCCAGATTGTTCTCCATAGTCTGGAGCCAATCGTCGGCGTCGAGGGGTTCCTCGGTCTTGCTAAACACCGGAGGGTTGGTGTTTTGGAAGTTCTTGAGCTTGGATCCGCGGTGGTCATGATTTCCATGGCCTTGGTTAGCGATGTTCTGCAAGGCGATGAGGTTGGCTTGACGTTCAGCTCTTTCGGTTTCCCGGTCAGCAAGGTGGTTTGCAAAGATTGCAGCATCGCGTCGTTGGTGCGATTTGGAGGGGCCATCTGAATATATAGAAGATTATGAGATAAGGGGGAACATTCTATGGTTCATTTTGGTTAAGTTTGAAAACAATTTGAAAACTTGTAAACTTTTCATGACAAACATAACATTCATTCATTCATACAACGCATAGTACAAACTACACACATACTCCAATGGTTTTAAGAACCATTCTCGAGCTACGATACAAGGGACGGGATACAACTCACACCTACTATAAGTGAAACTAGTGCAACTCCTCCTCATCATCATCCACATCGATAGGGATGATTCCATCCTCTCCGGCCTCCAGAAACTCGTAGTCCTCCTCCTCGGTGTTCTCATCCTCCTCAAAGTCGTCGTCGTCACTCAGGAAGGCGCCTCCTCCCTGAAGGTCTTCACCTTCTTCCTCCATCTCATTCAGCTGAGCTTCCTGAGCCTGAACAGTGGCCTCAAGTGACGCGATCCGGGCGCGAAGGCGACGAATCGTAGCGTCCTTCTTGGCACGCTGCTGGCGAAGGCTCCTGCGATCGTTGTTGAGGAGCTTGATCGCCTCACCCTGCTCGGTGATGTGAGCATGGGTCTGGTTCGCGTAAGCGCGAGAGGCGTCGAGGTCCCTCTGAGTCTGGTAGAGCATGAAGTCCAAGTGATCCACATGGTGCCTCAACTGGGGGTGCAGGGGCACATCCATAGGTCTTCCATCAGAGTTACGCCTTGCGAGATGCGCAAAGCGTTCCTCCCGAAGTGCTTCCACATTCTGTCCGCACAGGCGAGCAAGTGCTTCCTGAAGAGCACGTGCAAGCCCGTCGAGCCAGTTGCTTTCCCTGAAAGAGAAAAGGATCCTCTCAGAGGTGGGAGGCTCCAGCTTGCCCCTCAAGTCAGCGGTGATAATCCACTGCAGTTCCCCTCCCGGCTGGTCGTCCACCTGAATCCCGTGAAACTCGGGGTGTGGGCGGCCAAGGTGATCCGACAGGGAGTCGAGGTCATGCTCGAAGATCAAGCTTCCACCACTTCCAAGCTGGTAGAACTTGGTGTTGATGGGTTCATTCGGCTCCATCTGAAAGCGAAAAAGATGGGTAAGTTAGAGAGTGAACAAGTGTGGCAAACTTTTAAGTAGATTTAAGTAAGGAGGAACATGAGTCACCAAGTTTTGAAAAAGTCTCAAAGACAAGAGGGTAAGTAAATTTTCACAAATATTCTCTTCATTTTGATTTCAAAGTTAAGTTTTCTTTTGAACGTCCATTCTCACTAGGGTCTTCTAAGGTCAAACAATGGCTCTGATACCAACTTGTCAACACCCGGATTTTTAAGCCCGGATGCCTATTATGTCATACATCGCAATCCCAGGAATATTGTTGTTGCGAGGCATAATAGTTAAGTATCACAGTCATCATTCATTACAAACCATAAGGTCTTACAATTGGAATCACATCATCCATATTACACAAATAGTTGATCTATTGATCAACGAACAAACACAAGTTCATAGCGGAAGCGTAAGATACAAGGACTCTCTAGTCCACAGGCCAACGCTTGACGTCGGAAGACTCCTAGTTGTCGTAGGCGTCCTGCTGGTCTTCACCTTGATAGTTCTGCTCGTCTTCATACTCTGGCCATTTGAATAGCCAGGGACAAAGCCGTGAGTACGTTGAGTACTCGCAAACTAATACTATTGTAAGTGCTATTCAGTTCTAGTAGGGGTACTAAGCTCTAGTTTGATTTGCATAAAGCCAGTTTTATTTCATAAGCAGTTTAGTAAAAGACTCAACTTTGCTAACTAACTTAGGTGGGAACATTAGTGTCATTCCCACAACTCTGTTGTGATTCAAGTCAAGTCACCCTTCACTATTCAATCTTTTCAAGATATTTTGATACCGGAAACTGTATGGCCTTTCCAACCGTCCGTAACCGTGGACGCGGCTATTCGAATAGTTTTACACTCTGCAGAGGTTGCACACTTGTGCCACAACATTTGATTACATCCGTCGGGAATAATCCCGAATCGTCGTAACTCAGTACGCGGATCATCAACCTTAACCTTTCACTTATATATCCTAGTATAGGCACCTCTCCCCATGAGCTTGGCCTCCCAGTGAAGACAAACCGTCAGCCTGGGAACTGCACAGGGCTTGGCCGTACAATTCACCTCAATTCACATCATTTCTCAACAACGGAGGCAGCCTCGGCGTAACCCCTATGATGCTTGTTCAGAGGGAACCCATACTAAGACACACAAACTTCCAGCTAAGCCCTACCCATACTCAGGTATTGTGGGGGTACTTGTAAATTGGGAAGGTATCGCATCCAAACCGATATCAGTTTTAAATCAAAAATCACCATCTTCTCTTGGTCATATCACCTTTCAAAAATCATTCAAAAACAACTTCACTTCACCAAGTTCCCATCTAGAGTAGTCAAGTTTTATTTGTTAGCAATAGCACTAATCATGAGGGGTGCTAACTTAGCATTGCTTGTTCTAGCTTTAAGCTTGGTGCTCATATGCTACTCTAGACCAAGTGAATTATAAATCAAAAAGTACTTTGAAAATAAAGCAGTAAAACTTGTATAGTAAAAAAAATGGGGATAGGACCACTAAGCATAAGGTAAAAAGGGGTGATGCATTGCTCTTGAGAGCTTTGCACTTAGCAAGTATATTAGCTTGCCTTGGTGGTGGTATTGATCAAATTGATCTTCTTCTCCTTGGGAGTAAGCCTCCTCCTCCTCTTGATACTCTTCCGTACTAGCGTCTAAAATACGAATACGAAGTACAATCACCACACAAGCTTAATTAACTAGGCTAATGCACACCTCATGGGTCACACAATCTAAGCTAACATCACAACATGCTTATTACATAAGTTGGCTTTGGTGTATTCTCCAGAAAAATGATTTCCTCTCATTACCCACAACTTAGTGTTTCTATTCCATTCTTGAGAGAAATAAATTCCTCTCATTGAATCTTGTTAAGATTTAATCTCCTCAAATAATATTATATGACCTAGGTTGACCAAGGTCAACCTCTTCATAAGTATTACTTGGGAAAATAATTTAAATGAGGTGGATCACCTCATACTATTTAAATAACACTACATTTGATTTAAATCTCAAGTAATTCATATAAGAGAGTTTGAAACCAGGGGTCCAAGCATCCCATGAATTCATGTGAGACAGGTTTAAATGAAATGTAAAACTCCACAATATTTACTTTAATAGTTTTGGACAATATCAACTAGTTAAACTAGTCAAATGATCCTTTAATTAAACTAGGGCATGATCATGCAAAGTGACCACACCATTTTATTTCATAAACAATTAGTGTAAGTCAAAAGTGAGCTATTGGAGTTGGAATTAACTTAATATCTAATTTGGTTGATTTTTAAGAATTATTTGAATAGGGAAAAGTCCCTGTATTGTTCTTTTTATCACATTTATTCTATAACAGAACTAGAGTTGGGGCCAGTGTAGTTTTGTAGATAATTTGACAAAGTTTCCAAATATATAAAATTTGTCAAATTTGGTTTGGTAGATTTTCCCCTATTTAATTTTGAAAACAGCATCTGAGAATAGTTAACCAAATTCAAAAATTCAAATTCAAACGATGGGCTTAGGCGGGAACTGCTAACGGGCTAACCCGCAGAGGAAGGAAATGGGCCGGCCCAGTACTGCGTCTGGCGCAGCGGGCCGCCTGACAGTGTGGGGACCACATGTCAGCGTGTTTTAAAACACCGAATCGGTATGAGAGAGGTGGACCGTAGGATTAGAATCGGATCGGACGAACGACGTTCGTCGTCGTCTCCGACGAGAAGCGAGGCTACTGGCGGCGACGGCAGGGGGTCGACGGCTCACCGGCGGCGCGGCGAGGGTCGGCGAAGAGCGGAGAAGACGTTGGCGAGGTAGAGGAAGCAGCCTGTAGCAGTCTCGCCTCCAGGGGTGGCCTCCTTCGCCGCGGGCTCCGTGTACTGGCGGCGGCGACGAGGTAGCGATTGGGGCGGCGGAGTGGCTAATCCAGTGAATGGAGAGGTCGAGGAGGGGTGGTGTGAGGAGGAGAAGCGAACGGTGTGCTTAATATGAGAAGAGGGGCGCCCCTTTTATAGCAGCGCGAGGTGGCCGGGGCGCATGGATGATCTCACCATCGACGACGGTGCTACAGCGGCGGTGATGGACTGGCGATGACGCACGCGGGCAGGCGACGTCCTGGCGGTGATGCAGCGCTTGACGGAGTTGAAAAAGATGCAGAGATGAGGACGACAGGGTGACGGGAGCCTGCTGTACCGCAGCGGACGTCGTCGGCGTGGGCGTGGCGCACGGCGTTCCCGCGGACCAATGGCAGTGTCTGGGCGGCTCACCGTGGCGTCGTGAAGCGTTTGGCGCTGGAAGCCGGGGCGGGGGTCAACGGAGGCGTCTGGGCGTCGACGTGGCCGGGCGCGTTCTGGAGCGTGCCAGTGCACGCTCTGTCGTGCGCGTGCACGTTCTGGGCGCGTCTGGGCGTCACGTTTTTGGTGCGTCTGGTGCACCATTTTGTCGAGGCTCGTGTCCAAGACGATCAGGGGAGTGTGGGGAAGCTGGTTGGCAAGGTGGTGCACGGTGGAGAGGGCCAGAGGTAGAGGTGGCATGGTGAGCTCATGCCATGCCACGACATGGCATGTTTTGCCCCTGTTCATGATGCAATCATGCACCAATCCTTGTCTGAGGTGTTTGGCAGGCTAGAGGGAGGTCAATGGAGTACAAATGCTGACCTAGGTTGGATGGTTGAGGCCAAAACCCACTGGGTTGTTTGATGTATGGAGTTGGCAGATTATTGCACACAAGGTGTTTGTAGAAATGGCCGCAAGAAAAATATTTTCAAATTTTGAATTGAATTTTGGTGGAGTGTGATCATATATTATTTGTAGTAGATTGGTGGTGGTGGTGGTCAAAAAGGAGTTAGAATGCAAAAATCCAAAATGCACATGATCTTCACTTTGATCTCTGGTCCCAACTTTGCTTGATGCTATCTCTGAATCCAGAAGGAGTTTGTATAGGGTTGCTTGAGCAAAGTTGTTCACTTTTATGTTGTCTTGGATGATGTTTAAAGGTTGGGCAAAGTTTAGTTGAGAAAACTTGAAATAACAGGGCTCAAAGTAGGCATCAGGTTAACATTGTCACATGTGACCATATTGCATGTAACTTGGAAATTGAATTTGATTTTGGTTTGATTTGAGTTTCTTCACTTCCAAAAGTGTTTAAAAGTGTTTAGTAACCATTTACAACCAATGGTGCAAGCCAAAGTGGTCTAGGTTAAGTATTTGCAAAAATGGCATAAGCCATATGTGTGTGTGGAGATGAATTTTATCTTTTCTTTTCTTATTTCTTTTCTCTTGTATTTGGGTGATCTAAAGATCAATGTTAGGGTTTAGTTATGAGTGTAATCATACAAGCACATAACATGGTCAATTGCACACTCAAGTAAACAAGCAAGTGGTCTATATGCATAGCACTATATGATGAGAAAAAGTTTTTGTTGGTTCTAAATTTTGGTATTTGGGAAACTCTCTCTTTGTCTCTTTATTGAAAATTTGGGATGTTACATTCATCCTTCCTTCGGAGTTCAGCGCCCCGGGGTTAGACGAGGCACCTGTGGCACAACTTGACTGCGGCCCACGGCCGGTTATCTTTGAGAAGCCACGAGAAAGAAGTTACAGACATCTGAAGGCCCTGTACTTGCGAGGTTATATCGATGGGTGGCCTGTCAATAAGATGCTGGTGGACACCGGAGCGGCAGTCAACATTATGCCATACTCTATGCTACGTCGGTTGGGACGATCTAGCTCGGATCTGATCAAGACCAACGTGACATTGAGCGATTTCAACGGCCAAGCGTCTGACGCACAAGGTGTTCTGAACGTGGATCTGACCGTAGGAAGGAAAACTATCCCTACGACGTTCTTCATCGTCGATAGCAAGAGCACCTATGCTGTTCTGCTAGGAAGAGATTGGATCCACGCCAACTGTTGCATTCCCTACACGATGCACCAATGCGTAATACAGTGGGACGGAAATGAGGTAGAGGTCGTCCAGGCCGATGACTCAGCCGAGATTTCAACGGCTGGCATGAATGCTTGGGAAGCAGCAGGCCAAGAGCCACTCTCAGGTATCAATTTGGACGACTGCGAGCGCATCGACGTGACGAAGGGCAGGGTTAGGCTGGTCTTATCCACTGGCCTGACCGTGTAGCAAGGACGAACCAATGAGCAAACGTGGCGAGGCCGATCCTTGGGATCGGCCCCAAAGATATATGAAGGAAAATTACAAAACCTTCATTGAGCGCTTCGATCAATATGGAGGCCGATTCCAGCAATCGGCCAAAATTATCCTCACCACATGTTCTGCTTGGAATCTACTGGGCAGCGGTTTTACGTCGGCTGATGAGTTAGGAAAAATCGACATTGGTCCTACCGAAGCCGACGTGCAAATACAGTGCCTTGGCTAAACTACAGAGCCGATATCTGCAGTTACCTGACAGATTCGGCTCGGGGGGCACCTAGTCAGATGAACATGTGCAGATAAACATGTGTGCAGTGAAACATTGGGGGCCGATTAGAAAAAATCGGCCAGTAAAAAAAAAAATCAGCATCACGATATACAGCCGATGCAAGGACATCGACTTTAGAACTAAGAGACAAAGCCGATGCACAGCCATCGACTCTAGTATAACTACGCAGGATCTACTGGCTATGTGTTCAAAGCGCGGATCTTCACCAAGTCCAGTTCAGCTGTGGGGCCTTCTGCTTCCTCGAGGGAGTAAAACAATGAGAGCTTCCTCAGCTGCCTTGAGCCGATTCTGGTGCCTGAACCTTCTCGTGTTGGGTTTTCAACCCTTTGTGCCAGTTCAGCAGTGCTGTCAGAAGAAATATATCGGCTTTCGAGGGAAGAAGGGTGATCGGCTTTGGTGCATCCTCACCGGTATTCTCGCCTTGAGTAAGGCTCGGGGGGCAGCAGTCCTGGTAGATGCTCTGTTTAGGAGCTGATTGGGGTGCCATCGGCTGATCCTTCGTCACAACCTTCTTCACAAAATGATGAGTGCTCGAAGAAGACCATTGGGCCTGGTTGGAAGAATTCAAAGGCTCTCTTGAAGATTCTACATTATCCACCAGATCTCAAGATCATCAGTTGAAGAATTGGAGGATGGATCGTGGAGGATCGATGCGTTGCTATCGGCCTAGTAAGCATTGGCTAAGGGGACGAATCGGCGAAATCAGTATGAGGAGAAATCGGCTAAATTGGCTCAAGGGAAATCGGCAAAATCAAATTGGGGAAATTCTTCATTGATAAGCAAGATTTCTTACATAAAGAGCTGATTGCTCTCAAAAGGGAGTACTAGGGATACATTGCCCCGTCTACTACTACTGATCCTATGCTAATGGTCCTAATCTATGGGCCGTCGCTGCCCTCGTCGTCGCCGTCGTCGCCGCTGTCGGCGCTACTCCCGGCGGGCTCGTCGTCGCTGCTCCAGCGGCCGCCGGCCGGGCCCTCATTGTCCTCATCCTCCTCGTCAGCGTCGTCGTCGCCGGCCGCCGAAGTCGCTGAGGTTCCCCGGCCGTGCGTAACCGTTTGGCCGGCGGCTCGTCGGAGGAGGCGTCGTCCTCCTCCTCTTCTTCCTCCTTCTCCTCCTCCTCCTCCTCGGGGGAGGTGAAGTCATCGCAGGAGAAGCGATCGTCATCGCTCTCCTCCTCCGTTTCCCCGTCGGCGAGGAAGCGGAGGTCACTTTCCCCGTCGATCAAGGACTTGTCGTCCTCAGACCAGACGGAGAAGTCGTGGCTAGACTCCTCCCCGGCTTCGATGGCGCGGCGGGTGTTCGCCGCGTGGACCTCCTCCTGGTTCGGCTCCGGCGTCGGCTCGCGGGAAGAGGAGGACTGGGTGGAAAGATCCGATGAAGCAGAGGAGGAAGAAGACATGGTAGCGCAGGAGGGTTTTTGGAGTGCTAATGCGAAGGGGATGCGGAAGTAAACTGTTCGGAGCGGTTAAATAAAAGGGGATATGGTGGAAACTCAATGCCACAGCAGTTTCCGAGGAAGTGGTGCCTAAAAGAAAAAAAAAACTGCCAGGTCACGCGGAGAAGTTGAGAAGGCAAGGCATCATGATGAAGGATACTGCGACGGTTCTGCCACGACATGACCCAACGAAGAAAAAGCAGAGTGATTTTGGAATTATCAATTCCAAAACCAGGGGGGCATGTGTTATCACCAGAATTTGACCGAGTCAGAGGTGGGCCGCGATCAAGATGGATTTGAAGAATATACAAGGAAGAAACACGTGAATCGGCCTGTTATGCAAAGTTTGGGCTAGTTGGCCCGTGTATCTGTAATATAGTAGGATACGTGTCGGTTAGGTAGAGTTTGTCTCGTGCACGGTGGGGATTATTCCCACGTTAGAAAGTCCCCTGGACTATAAATATGTATCTAGGGTTTATGAAATAAACAACAACCATCGTTCAACACAAATCAATCTAGGCGCATCGCCAACTCCTTCGTCTCGAGGGTTTCTTCCGGGTAAGCATCATGCTGCCTAGATCGCATCTTACGATCTAGGCTGTACAAGTTTATTCGTTACCATGCGTTGCTCGTACTGAAGCCTTTTTGATGGCGAGCAACGTAGTTATCTTAGATGTGTTAGGGTTAGCATTGTTCTTCGTATCATATGCTGTCGTAGTGCAACCCTTATACATCTAGCCGCCCTTACACCTATCTTAGGTGTAGGGGCGGCACCCCGCTTGATCATTATTTAGTAGATCCGATCCGTTACGGTTGCTCCTTGTTCTTCAAGGATTAGTTTAATATCTGCAATAGTTAGGCCTTACAAAGGGTTGGAGGATCCAGCGACGCGTAGGGTGTAGTTTGCTAGCCCTAGACAGGATGTTCCGGGGATCAACCTCGTGTTGGTTTTTAGGCCTTGTCTAGGATCGGCTTACTATCACCGTACGTGACCGCGAGGCCCAATCGTGAGTAGGATGATCCGATTATGCGGTGAAAACCCTAAATCGTCGTAGATCGTTTTAGCTTTATCTTGATCAAGCAGGACCACCATATATTCGTGCACCTCGTACGAATCATGGGTGGATCGGCTCCTTGAGCCGATTCACAGGATAACCTGAGAGCCGATCGAGGCTCGTATTTAATGTTTACGTGTATGCCATGCAGGAAACTAAGCGAGGCATCTCCATCACCTTCCTGACCAGGTATAGGTCAGGTGGCACGCCCTTGCACCAGCATCGGACGTGCGTGCCGGAGGCTTTGCGGGCCGTCGCTCGGAGGGACCAGGGCCAGCCGCAGCCCTAAGTTGTTCCCGGCTCTACTGTGTTGCCCGTCGCTGCTCGCCGGTGGGTTTCTGACCGCAACAGAACCGTGACCTAGGCCTTTGTGGTGAGGGTCACCGGAGATTTAGGTGAGGCGCCTTCGTGGCGTTCGGTGTGTGGTGTGAGTACCGCATCTTGGGGTGAGGCCTTTGTGGCGTTGGTGTGCATCGAGCAACCACATCTCAAGGTGAGCCTCTTGTGGCGTTCGGGAGCACTAAGCTACCGCACCTCTCCAACGGAGATTAGCACTCGCAAGAGTGTGAACTTCGGGATAAATCATCGTCTCTCGCGTGCCTCGGTTATCTCTATACCCGAGCTCTTTACTTATGCACTTTACCTTGTGATAGCCATCGTGCTTGAACTTATATATATCTTGCTATCACATAAGTTGCTTGTATTGTTTAGCATAAGTTGTTGGTGCACATAGGTGAACCCTTGCTTAGAATAAGTTGTTGGTGCACATAGGTGAACCATAGTATATAGTCTTTGGGCTTGACAAAGTAAACACTAGTTTTATTCCTCATTTGTTAAGCCCATCTCGTAAAAGTTTTAAACCGCCTATTCACCCCCCCTCTAGGCGACATCCGTGTCCTTTCAAGAAGAAAAGTAAATATTTTTGTATTTTCGTAATAAAATAACTCATCAATTAGAAAACAATGTAAAATCAATCTAAAGGTGTTTCTTATGATAAAAAGTGGACCGGGCTTCATGGATTCACTTGACTATTCTATCGTAAAGTTGTGGTGGACAAAAAACAATTCATCAATGAGATATGAATGTACAAATAATATTATATGTAAGATCAGAATTGATATGAGCATCACGTCCTAACATAGAGATGATGCAACACATCTCTCGTATACTCCACAAGAAAGAAACTTAATCAATCTTGTATTGAAAATTAACGGAGCATGCAATAAGCACTTTGACATACATGGGTATGCACCGCATTCATGCATGGCTATTAGGTATATATATACACCATGTATTTTGGGTATGTAAGATTCAACATGTATTTTGCGAGTATTGAGTTTGGTTCACAGAGATCATGGTGCACCGGTTAATTTACCTATATATACATATTTTAATAAATTGTATTAAAGTTAGTGGAGGCGCTTTCGTGAAAAGCATACTATGGCGAGAAGGGAGCACATGCTTTTCCGATTATCCCCTTACTCCGACAGAGGATTGCCACGCGCTCATAAAAAGAAAGGACCACATGTTTAAATTAAGGAAATAAGGATCCAGTACATGATAACACTCGCGTAGGTAACCATTTCTCTTGTGGGATACTACTGCATGTTCTACCACATCGCATTCCGGTAATTACATGACAACACGCGCGTGCTGCAATTGTAAGTAACACAGGCAAAGCAGAAATAATAGCTTAGGCGTGGATGACGGGTTGCTGATGAATTCAGCGAGGAGGGCAGCTGATCCCGAATTCCGAATCCCCGCAGAAGCCGAAGTACCCTATGGGCACGCTGCAGAATGTTTGGGCCTTGTCCAGCAGCTCAACGTTGCAGCCGTTGGTGAGCTCGTCGACCAGGTCCGAGTAGGGGCAGGCGAAGTCCTTGACCGCCGCGCAGCACTGCGGCTTCGGTATCTCCTGCCCCCTGCATTTGCTCCCCATCTTGCCCATTTCTCGCATCTCGTCGAACGGCACCGGGCAAAACCCTGCACGTATTCGTACGAGTCTACGAGTACTGCGCATGCATGTTCGAATCATCAACCATGCATGTTCGTCAGGCTGCAGGCATTGTTACCTCTGGCAAAGCCGATGAGTTTGCGGGGCGTCGACGGCGCCGTGCCTTTGAGTACCTCCACTGATCAGGCGACGAATCGAGCGGTCAGCGAAATGCAGGCAATTGGAGGAGAGGAATTCCTACTAGCGGTACGTACTTGTTATGAAGCGTGGCTGCGGCGCGGCGGCGACCAGAGACAGCACGACGCATAGCAGGACGGCGGCGGAGGAACCCATGCCTCTCCTACCTACGGCCGGGGAAGAAGATCGAGACCGGGGCGGTGCTGGTTCGTGGGTAGAATTCTTCTCTATTAGTGAAAATGGCAATTTTTTGCCTCATTTAAAAAAATAAAATATCCATGGTAATTAGCAAAATACTCCCGCTACTGGGGGTGTGGGGTGTGTGTGTGGTGTGTGTGTGTGGGGGGGGGGGGGGGGGGGGTCTGACCCCTGATCACCCCCACTGCCTCCGCCCCCGGTTCATTGACCTTGGTACATATATATCGGTTTTGCTATATGTCTCAGTCAACTGAGATTTTCTTAAGTCTAAGTCACTTACAAAAAAGTAGTTGAGTTGCATTTTTCTATTAAAAAATTGCAATTGCACTTTTCTGCCAGAAATGTGCAACTGGACTGAGTTGCACTTTTCTGAGTTGACTGAGACTTAAGAAAATCTCAGTCAACTGAGACATAGACATACACTGCACCTTGTCTAGTTTACTGTTAGCCTTTGTAAAAGTTAGCTTATGCTTCTATCTGTTTGCAAGTTAACACGTGGCGCGTGACATGTGTTGACAAATGTTGCACCGCGTGGGGCACGACTTTCATATTGAGAATCCTAGTACATGTTTTTTCAATACTACGTATTTCTCTCTTTTGCTTGGAAATGGAGGACGAAAACCCTCAGGTCTCTCTGGCCGATACGTGATCAATTGCCAGACGTTCATTCAGTAGATACCCAACTGGTCACACAGGGATGATCAATCAAATTAATAACAGCAATAGTTACATGTACCAAGCATGACAGCGCGCGCGCACGCGTACATGTGCCGTTTCTCTTGTCAGTCGGATACTGCATGCTGGATATAGATGTTGTACCACACCATATCAATTCCAGCAATCATCCATCTTTGACAACAGATCGATACCTAGTAGGATGGATGGATCGCGTACGTACGTCGCGCGAAGAACAAGAAAGTATATCTAGCAAGCAAGGTAAAGTAAAGAAAATGGTTAGGCGCCATGGATGACGCCAATGAAGGTCTGGCCGGCCGGCCGGCTGGCAGGCAGCACACGCATACTGTTTGTTGACGAATTAGCTGACGGGGCACGACAACCCCATGGTCGAGTCCCCGCACATGGCGAAGTATCCCGCAGGCATTCTGCAGAAGTCGTGGATCTTCATCAGCAGATCAACGGAGCATCCGTTGGTGACGTCGTCAAGCAGGGCGGAGTAGGGGCACGCGACGCTCCTGAACGCCTCGCAGCACGACGGCAACGGCACCTCCTGCCCCCTGCACTTGTTGGCGATCTTGGTTATCTGCTTCCTCTCGTCGAACTGCACGGGGCAGAACCCTGCGTGATGTATCATACACATGCATGGTTATATATGGTTATGCCCGGATCCATGGCTCGAGCTAGCGTGAACCGTGGGACGATTCACGGTTATTTATCGGTACATAGATTGTTGTTACCTGCGGGAAAGCCCATCATGAGCTTGCGGGACGATGCTGGCTCCGTGGCTTTAAGCGCCTCCACTGATCAGGCGATGAATCGAGTGGTCAGTGAGATGCAGAGAATATACAAGTAGAGGGGGAAGAAGAGATGCACAAAGTCATTATTAGCTTGCTCAATATGGGATTTTGTATGCATGCGCGCATGCCCTGCAATCCCAGCTAGCCGTACGTACTTGTTATGAAGCGTGGCTCCGGCGCGGCGGACGCGGCGGCGACCACGGACAGCGCGACGCAGAGCAGGACGGCGGCGGCGGCGGCGGAGGAACCCATGCCTCTCCCACGTACGGCCGGGGAAGAAGATGGAGACCGGGGGCGGTGCCGGTTCGTGGGTAGAACACGAACACCTGCGTGTTTTATTTTATTGAAATGCCGTTCAAGGCAACAAGCTGGTAGGAGATGATCAGCGCCGAGCATCCCCTTCTTATAGCGTGTCCTCAGGTGCTAATTTTGAAGATGGCGAGTGGTACGTAGACGTGGTTGGAGCCTCTGTGGACCTCGTTCTTCCGAGGAGGACACGTGACTGGAGGGAATTTGTGGTGATCGATCGATTTTATGGGATGACCATGTCAACGAGATAATAGTGGTATTTTGACAGTGCGTGGCTCTCAGCTGTGTTCCTAATGTAGGAGGAGTCTTTAATTAGCAGGAGCCATGCAGTGATGAAGGTGGTCACTATTTTGCTTGGATTGTCATGAATCGTTGGCTTTCGGCAAAATTTTCAAAAGTCATTTCGATCATGATCAGCTCACAGTGACGGAGATTGCCATCTAAATTTCCTATTCTAAATTTTGTAAATTCGAATTTCCTTCGGTTTCCCGTTAATTAACCGGACAACTTTCTTCTAAATTAATAGAAAAGGCAAAACTTTTGCATCGTTTTCTTTAATATAATCTTGTAAATAATACTACCCCTCCTATCCATGACAACAAGTAGAACTAAAACCGCGACATTTATTATGGATGAGAGGGAGTAATATTTGTTGATTGTCTAAAAGCTTGTGTAGGAGGGGGGATGGTGCGGGGGATTCCATGCTGGAGGAGTTCTACAGACTAATGTGACTGTGCAATAATATAAGACTAGTCACAATGCATAGTATCATATAGAAGTATCATGCGTATGATACTACTACATGTTACTATCTCCACAATGCATTGTATCATATACTAGTATCATAGTCTTCTTATATTAATTGATTTGTAGAATCTAAATGCAAATATATGTACAAGATTTATTTGACATTAAATTTTTCTAGTAGTATGTGTTATGATACGGTATCTACCTATGATACTAGTATCCTCTCTCTCTTATTTAAAAAAAAGCATCATCTCTCTCTCATCCTTAATTGCACTGCCACATCAGCATTTTGCATGCATGAAATGCATGATACTACCTCTGATACTCCCATTGTGGGTAGTATAAGGTCATTAGTGCTATGGGCCGAGCGGAGCCAAAACATGATACACCCTTCATCCTTAGTTAATTAGCCGATGCCCTATATTTCCCTGAAAAACTAGAAAATTTATTCAAACATGAATTCAATGGTGTAATTTGTGTGATACATGAACAATGTTTTGCTAACTCAATTAGGGATCAATATTGGATCTCCTAATACGTGTGCACCACCTAAATAGGAAACGCAGGAGTAGTTCAGGTGGCGGGGGTTGGCTTTACTTCCGTTTATAGGTTGCCAACAAGGCCGTCCTAGGCCCGGCACATGCCTATGCCTAAATGGGCTTGGCTGGCACGACTCACTGAAGCCCGTTTATAAAGCGGGCCATGTTGTGCCAGCATGTAAGCCTCGAGTTGTGGCTTGGGATCAGCAGCCGAGCTACTCCCCGGGCAACCAGGGCCATGGCCCGGGGCGCAACAATGTTCCGGCCTGCTGCCTATGGAGATTTCCGATTTGGTCCGAGATTGGCCATCTTCACTAGCCAATGGTGCATCTTCATCGACCAAATGGCCCGAACCTTTCCTCTCATGGCTGACTCCCGCCCCTCGCAGCGGCAGCCGTAGGACACGTGCACCGGCCCCGGCCCACATGCTCCCAAGATGGTCGGATCATGTCCCATACATCGCGTCGTTCTTCTGTGCCGACCCCCCCCCCCCCCCCGCTATGTTTCTTGGCTGCTTTTGCTGCCGCTTTTGGTCTGCATGTATAGCCACCTCCTGCCGTCCTCCATGCAAGCACGAACGTGACCGCCGGTCGGCAACAGTGCTGGTGCGCGCGCCTCTGAGATACACCTTTGTTTCTCTAACTCAGCTGTGGTTCCCATTCTGAGCTATATTCATCTCAATATCTCAATTGAATCAATAAATGGAGTTTTAAGAAATCGACCATCTTTTTTCCTTGTATTACGTTTTCTAATTCCTTTGTGATTTTTATGTACTTTGATGGATCAATAAAAATCCAGTTGAAATTATATGTTTGCTTTTGTTTTTGCAATTGTACCAGAAAGCAGTGCCATTTCATGATTTTGTTTGGAGTAATTTGCGTTTAGCTTTTGGCTCGGGTCTTCTTTCAGTCCTGGCTCCGCCACTGCCTTTTGGGCCACATGGTAAACAAGATGACCCGACATGACACGTGTGCCCGCCAGCCGGCATGCTTTCCGGCCTTTTGGGTCAATTTTTGGAAAATCAGTAATAATCAAAGAAATAAACGGACCTTTTAAGCCGTTTTCTGCTCAGCGGGCGAGCACGGGCCGTTTACAGGTATGATGGGCTAAGAAAGCGGGCCTCTGGACCGGCACGCTAAAATCGGCCCGGGTGGCCAACTATATTTCCGTTGCACAAGGCGAGGACCACCGTTCGTGGTCCCTGGTCCGACTCGACCAGCCCGACCACACCCACTGCAGGTCTAACCGAACCGGAACCCATGAGCAAAGTATACAAAACCCTAGCCTGAACCATCCCAAAGTCCCAATCTCCCGCCGCCGCCAGCAATGTCTTCCACCCCCGCCACGGCCGCCGCCGCGCCAAAGCCTCGGCTCGGCCGCGAGGCCGTGGTCCGCGCGGTGGAGGCGCTCCTCCGGTGGCTCAAGCACCACCCCTCGCCGGCGCCGGAACCCATCTACCTCCTCGTCACCCTCAAGAGCCCCCCCGTCCGCCGGTTCGAGCACCACCTCCGCCTCCCGCTCTCTCCGTTCCCCTCCATCTTCCTCGTCGCCGACCGCCTCCCCGACGACCTGCCCGACGACATCGAGGTGCTCCCCTCCTCCGCGCTCCGCTCCCTCCCCGCGGTCATGCGCCGCGGCCTGGTCCTCGTCGACCGCCGCCTCAAGATCCCCAATAGCGGCAAGGGCAAGGGCAGGATCGTGCCCGTCGACCTCGCCGACCCGGCGTGGGCGACGTCCGCGAGGGAGGCGGCGTGCTCCGTTGAGCTGCGCGTGGAGGCCGGCACGTGTCGCGCCGTGCGGGTGGGGCATGCGGCCATGGCGCAGGCCGACGCGGTGGAGAACGTGGTGGCCGCGGTGGAGGCGGCCGCCGCGTGCGTGCCGAGGAAGTGGAAGAACGTGCGGGCGCTGCACCTCAAGGCACCCGAGTCCGTCGCCCTGCCTCTCTACTCGGCGCCCGGCAGCGATGATGCCAAAGACGCCAAGCGGGAGGTTGCGGCGACTGCTGAACAGGGGAGGCTGAAGAGGAGAAGGAGATAGTGGCATGTTTTATGTTATATCGGTGTTCGATTGGTCTGTAATGGCATCGAGATAAACTACTCTTTCGTCCCCTGTTCATCCTCCAATATTAGAATGTATTTTGCTGAAGTTGGATCATTCCCTGTTCTTGAGTTGAGATGGTGCAAGTTAGTTATTAACATATACTCCCTCCGTGGAGAATTATAAGATGTTGGGGAAATCACGTTCATTTTTTTCCAGGCTGCTGAATTTTCCGAGTTTCCGTTTTTGCCCTTCTTCCCCGCACAGACTCGACCCTCTCCACCCACTCTCTCTCCCTTGCGACAGTGACGATGCGCCCTCTTCCCTCCCTTGCCGAGGCGCCCTCTTCCTCCCTCGCGGCAGCACCCTCTCCCTAGCACGCCACATGAAGGCGTCCTCTCCCTCGCTTGCATCGTCTGCGCTCACCAATAAATTTGTCGCGTCGTCTGCGCACAGAGCAAAATGGGATTCTTTCCTCCTCCGGCGGCCGGATCTGCTGCGTCGGGGCTCGATCTGTCGATTCAACGTTAAGGACGAGCTCCCGGAGGCGACTTCCGAGACGGCGGCCAGCGGGTCGTGCTCTTCTTCGCCCCGCCATGGACTCCACCGCTTCGGTGCTGGACCAACTGGCGGCGCTGCTGACAGGCCGCGCCCCACCTACCGAGGGCGAGGGGGACTACCGCAGGCTACTCGCGCTGCTGACAACCTCCCTCGCCATGGTCGTCGGCTGCGGCGCCACCCTCCTCGTCCGCCGCTCCTCCGCCACGCTCTAGGAAATGGAGGCGCCCCCGCCTCCCTCCTGATGTCAGCGATGGTGTTGCTCTCGGTTGTCCTGCCCTGCCGGCACCCTCCTATCCTCCAAGGGCGTCCACAGCGAAGGTCAGTGTCGCCCTCTATCTCTATGTTTTGCTTACTCCGAATTGATGGCTATGCTGATGTTTCATCAGTCGAACCAAGAACAATGTCTGTGTCTTGGATTAGTCTTGTCCTCCTGATTTTTCAAACATTTTGCCTGCAGAGCAAGCGCTGATTGGGATTGAGAGCCTGCTCATGGACACCCAGAGCTTGGACCTATGATTGTTCGGTTTCTGTAGGTGCCATACTACCTTGGTGAGATGACTGAACAAGTAGAGCAGGAGGACCAAATGCCAGTTCAGGTGTGGCTGGTTTGACCTATGATTGAGAAAACTCTGCATTGATGGGAATTGCTTAGCAGCAGAGATTTTACTCCTAAATCTGTAGCAGTGGGAAATTCAGAAATGATAAGTAGAGTTTGACTGCATGTAAATGATTTTTACTGTACTCCTAGTGATTGGAGACTCCATATTTTTGTGACAGTAATAGAAGTATTTTCTGTCAAAACGGATATTGTGTTGTTGTTAACAAGAGCAAAATTGTTGCGCTTGTTAAATTCAGAGTTGTTGTTAATGATGAGCTCTTGTTAAATTCAAATGTCCTTTTTTCACTTGAATGAACAGATATTTTAGCATATGTAAGCACCCAGATTATACTACACTGTTATATCCTCACTTCTGCAGTTATACTTGTTGTATGTATCGTTAACAGGATCTGTTCATACAGAACTCCCCATTTCGAAATTAGTAATCATTTTATGTACATATTCCCTGCCACAAACTACAAGTTGATAATGGTGCATAAACTAGCTAGTCTTGCTGGAAATAGGAATTGAATGTGTAGAACAGTTGCTTCTAGTGCTTGCTCAATTACAGTTGCTCAAGTACTCCTTTGCTGGAGTATTTCTTTTACTTCTCACATACTCCCCTTTTCTTTCTCTGAAAAGGAGATATGTATATGCAGGAGTCCTCGGTCAAAGATATGTGTAGAACTCTGAAAATTTATTCTGAACTTGTGCATGAGTTATTTTATGCAACACTGAAACTTTATTACTGAACAATAAAATGATGTCTTTGTCTGTATTTGCAGCTTCAGAGAGGTGCTATTATAGAGCTGTTGTGCAGAGAGGTGGTGCTGACGGGACAAGCCCTTCAAGAATGATAGTGGAAATTTAGAATTTTTGCTATTCTTTTTCTTGACTTGTCCAAGCTGTAATGACAGCAAAAATTCATGAAGTGTGCATTGACATGAAGCCACCCAGGTACATGTGTTTTCTGTATGGATCAAGTAACTCCAAATTTGAATTTTTGTAGGGAAAAAGATCATCAGAAATTGTTGCCTAGCTTGACATCACGGTCACATGGACTAGAATATTTGTTATCTTTGATATAGCACCTAGCTAGAGATGTCTGATTGTTTGATCATCAACATCTGTGAGATTTAGTACATACAACATCATATTATTTTCCTCCTTGCTTTTATGGCTTAGTAATGTGGACAATAAAAAAATCTGTGGACAATTGGCCTTTGTGGAGGATGAGAGGTATTGTGGATTGCTACTGTCAATTGCTAACTTTGGTGTATCTGTTACACACAGGTTGTTTATGATATAAGGCTGTGAAGATTTGACTAATGGAGATAAAAGAGCAACAGGATGCTCTGCCAAAGCATGCTAATCATGCCCTCCTTGGATCTGACTTCAAGAAGGTCGAACTGTCGAAGCACTTGACAGGTTGGTTTGCTAACAACCGTGTTCCTCCCTTATTCTTGAACTGTTGTCAATATTCAGTGCATAATTTACTTACAAACATGAAATGTGCAGATATTCATTACACTGTTTTTAACAATACTGCATCACAAACTAAGCAAGCAAAAGGAGTATTAAGATTTGGAGGCAGTGTAGGTGGATTATTGACTTCCTCTTCTTGTTCTTCAGGTTGACTAAAATCAAGATCTGGAAGCACCATTTTTCTTGTGGCGCGACGGGTTCAGGTGGCTCAACAACATTTCGAACAGGCGGAACTGCCAGCGAGCTGAGACAGAGCTGAGACGAGAAGGCGACGTTGCCAAGGAGATGAGACAGTGCTGCTGGCGAGAAGACGATGTTGCCGGCGAGCTGTGCCGGAGCGGCCAGCGAGAAGCCTGGAGGTGCCCCGAGCGTGGAGGTGCTAGCTATGGTCCTGGGCGTTCCCGGCGGTATGGTACTCTGCTCGGTGGGTGCTGAGCATGCGTGGACGCCGACGAGCTACTTGCTGGCGGCCGGCATGGCGCTTCTGCTGGGGGCCTACGGCCGGCCTCCGTGAGGTTTTCCGATGGATTCCGGCGGCGACGCGCAGACGGATTGGATTCAGCTGGCTTGACGCTCGCTTGGATCGATTCAGTTCTGCTGGTTTGAGGCGCGCTCGTCGGATGAATTCAGTTCAACTGGCTTGAGGCTCACGCGCGGATGGATCCTGCAGGTGGCGGAGGTGATGGCTGGGGCGTTGGGGGCTGAGGACGAGGACGCTGGGATCTGGATCGAGATCCATGAAGACGATCGTGGATGGATCCTGCAGGTGGCGGAGGTGATCGCTGGGATGTTGGGGGCGGAGCCGCGGAGGACGAGGACGCTGCGATCTGAATCGAGATCCATGAAGACGAAGCTCGGACCGGGAACGATGTTAGACAGGGGTAGGAATGTCTTTTCGTAGCGTTTTCACCTGGTCGGAAAAATCCCAGAACGTCTTATATTTCTGAACGGAGGGAGTATTTTTTGGTAATTTTCAGTGTAAGGCATAGCTATTAAAGGTACTCAAGTGGAGGCTATTTCTCAAGTCATCAAATGCTAAAGTTTGATCATGATTTTTTTTAATCATTATAAAGTTTGATCATGAATTTAGTCTTAGTGCAATTTGTGAAAGCCTGGCATCCATGGCTGGAACCGTGCCGCTGCCGGGAACTCAGGGTTGAAGAAAGGCCCCGGCATCGTGCAGTCGTCCCGCTTGGACTGCCTTGAACAAAAGACGTGAACTACGGCATAGCATTGCCGCTGTCCGCGCCTACGCCTAATTGCGCTCCACGGCGGGCGTTGATGCCACGCCCGCCCGTGGCGTCGCCTCGCCCTCGCCCATCCGTTCCCCTTCGTCCTCCTCCCCATCCGGCCATAGCAGAAGTCGTCGGCACCAGAGGAGCTCCCTCGAAACTTTTTTCTGTCGAAAACCTAGCAATCGGCGCCTCACGCGACCGAACCTGGAGAATAATCGACGAGAATCGAGTTTTTTGGTCCATCAGACCTCTTGGCTTGATGTGACAAACGAAGGCCCAGGGCCTTCGCTAAGAGAGATTGAAGAGAGAGATGCCTTTTTTCTTTAATTAAGAGATGGTCTTTTATAAAATAAGAGAAAAATATTTTTTATTGTACCATTTATCTTTTCTTGACAACCTAATTTTTTTTCTAAAATTTAATTAATTCTAATTTATTGAGGATGACAATAAAAAGTAATGCCTTGTACGACTTATATTATCTTCTCTAGATAAAGTAGACTAATTCCTTACGACTGTACATGTCCAAGGGTGTGTCTTTCTATCTATCTTAGTGCGTCCCTGGATCGTGTAAACTCGAAAAGACGCTTCTATATGTTACGCGCGAGTTGAAAATAAACGGGCCTGGGGTCAAGTCAGCACTCAGCAGCACGTAGCAACATCCCATCCCGAACCAGACACGAACGGTGCAGAGCGTCCGGCGTATTCTCGAATTCCGCACAGGCACGTAAATACGTAATAGTCTTGGCTCTGCCATGCCGATTTATGATCTTGGTAGAACCCGTACGTTGTTTGGAGTTCCATGAAGTTGCCTGACCCCCAGTCCTCCTTGCGATCAGAGTTTGCGTCCGGTCGCAAGAGTTCTAATCTGTCGCTACTCAGGCCGTCGTCATCTTTATATAGTATTTATTATACGCCTTATTATATAGTACTCCATATTACTTGACGATCAGAATCGCAGTACGCGCAATACGTGTTATCAGAAAAGGGCTTAATCGGGTCTGCATCTATTAGCCGGCTCTTGCATATGGAGACGAAGACTGCTTCCGATGGCAGCGGCAGGTAAGTACGAACCTAAGAGGGTTGTTTATTTGTGCTTCAATCTATTTTCAAAGCCGGATCGATGTCTTTTCTCTGTACCCTTATTTGGACTTGCATATATACTCATGTGCTCTCTCGGTCCTATAATAAAAGATGTTATTACAATTAATGTATGAGTATATTGGGCACTCTTGCTAGAGGAGAGGAGAGGAGAGACGGTGCAACGGTTTAGCGTTTCTATCCCCTCGCCTGCGGCGCCTGCGGTCTGTCCCTTATCTGGCATCCCATTGCACATAAGGAGGATTTTTGTTGATCTTTTTAACAAATTTCTGAGTCCTTTTCGAAATGGTGAAGTGGTGGTGACATGCTAAAGTCACAATTAGGTAGTCTCTGCTATATCCCCTCTCCAGCGGTGCGCTTAGTATCAGCGTATTGCGCATGGAGTTATGTGTCTAGCGGATCTACTAAGACCTGGTCGGTTTTCCAGTGTTTCTAGGTCTGTTTGTTCCATTCTAAGGCTTTCATCATTGACGACTGGGTTTTAGCATAATAACTTTCCGTATATCTACTATAGTAAGTTACACGACAAGCTTTGTTCGGCTCCAGGGCCAGACGAGGGCGGCGGCGGCTCCAAGGGTCTATTTATAATTATATTAAATTTAGAATTCATTGTAGTATTGTTTGTGATTTTCCAAAGACCCATGGACTTCTCGCAAGAAATATGAGTATATTCATTATAATAGCATGTTATACTATATAGGATGTATCGAAAGTTCAATTCGGCTCTCGGTGCATATGCTCCCTCTACCAGAAAACATATTTCGAAGTATCAAAAAATTGACAAAATTTATACATGTACGTCTCCACAATATATGTACGTCTCCACAATATATGCGTGTTCATCAAGTTTCGCGAAAAACGATATTTTTTATGGTCCATGTGAAAAATAGAAAATTTCTCTTGTGAAAAGTCTTACTTTTTAGCACCGAATTTTGTCTTTTTTACACACGACAAGTCGATTTTCATGAAACGACTTTGTGAACGTGTAGCACTAAAGATGTATGTGCGAATGTTTTGTTTCAATTATTTGACATTTCAAAATGTCTCTAAGATGCATTTCAAAAAATAGGGAGCATATCCCATGAGCCATAACACCATGCGATGTACTTTTTTTGGGAGAAATTATGGGTGTTAACTTAGGATGTTCTTGTTATATACCCAGGTTCAAATGCCAACGGAAGAATTCGACGAAGACATTTTTTTTTTATTTTCAACCAGAAGGTTGGATCTATATTTCTCAGGAAAACCAAGGTTATCAAACCGAGAAAGATGTTCAGACTATGTGTTCGTGACGAGTTTGGCACGAGGACATTGGATAAACCTGCACTTGTACTTAAATCAACAGCACTACGTCACGAAATACAGCTTCGTACCGGAAGGTGGAAGGTTTCATATATGAATATCATGCACCGTGTCTATTCATGGTGGACTGACAATACCGGAACCATTCGAAGACTGTCCTCCACGATCGACAATGCGCTCCGAAAGTACAGAGAGCGCCGCTTTGAAGCCGGATTGTTTTATCTGGACGGGCACAGAAAAAATATGACATACACAGTTAGGAGTCACCTGTACGGTAATAGTGAGTTCTTAAGAGATCTGTGGAGAAAGAAAAGCTTGGAAAGGATTATGATAAAAAATAACCAGGATGGGTTCTGCAATAGTTCTGCAAGTGTTCGCGAATTCTATTTGTCCGAAGACACGGGCCTTTCCTCCATAGTAGTCGGGACATTGAGATTGTGTGGGATGAGACATGTGTTTTACTTGTTTCTTCTGATCGCAGTAGCTTTGGCAATTGTATACCTATGAAAGATCATTGTATTCTGGTTAACTTCCTACGACTACCTTTGCAATTTGGTGCGGATAATGTTTTTTCTACTAGTTTAGCGATGTCTGTGACTTGGGTACTTTTTAATAAGGAAATAAAGGTCGTATGCATCTATTCGATGCAGAGACAGGGGCTGATCCCCATTTCGAATTTTTTTTTTTGGTGATGTCTGATCTATCTAGCTAGCTGCTGTTAGTTTTGACTTTGTTGAGTGCTCGGTTATTTGGCCTAGCATTGTGCGTATATAATTGTAACTCCATTCTTTCTATCAGGGCGCCGAGGTGCAAGCTTACGTTTTCTCAAAGAAAGGAAACATTATTAGAGAAGACTTTGTAGTTTCCTTTCAGACGATATACTACCCAAGAGGTATACCCTAGTCAGAGTAGGCTTTGGAGTTCCTTAGTTTTTTTTACCTGGTTGGAGTTCCTTAGTTATTCATGTAAATATCTAAAAGAAGTTTGCAGTTTTTTTTTCCAAGTCTCACAGGCGAATACGTTCCATTGTATATAGATTTCCTGCATAGTATCACATGTAAATATATTGGCCTTTGGCCCATTCCCAAATCCCAACAACATGACCACAGTGAAGGTGAACGACTCCTTATTAGATCCAGGGTCTAGGGAGCGTTCAGATCAGTTCTTTGTTGTAGCATGCTCAAGTTGATAAACCAGCCTTTTACATTACTTAACTTTTGAGGTAAACCATCCATGGATACTAGTACCGCAATATCAACTGTTGCTGAAGGTGAGCATACTGCTACCAATAACTTCTCATTTTAGGAACCTCTCAGGTTCCTGAACCAAACTGTTTTTTTTTTTTTTTTACCAAAAGGCCACCGGTCTATTCATAGTACTCAAACTCACATTTTGTGCATGACCACCTTCAAACTCCCAGGAGCGCTAAGACGAGGTAGTATTAGGTTTTGACCATGTTCTTATCTGCGTTGCCAACAGTACAGATTGTGAAACATCAGCTGTCATGCTAATTACAGGTCATCCTGATTCACGATTTCTTCCTCCAAGATCGAAGTATGCAAGAGAATATGCATCTTCCTGCTGTTTCATGAAAGGGCCACGAGCATTTCAGCACCCCAACCACATACTGGGCATTGTGCATATACATATACTACAGCAAAAAAGCACAGGTTTCGTTGATTCAGCAAAAACTCAGACATCGCCCATGTCATTGTTTACGTCCACGGTACTTTCTGGTCCTTACGGGATTGCATAATACTACAACAATACCTGCATACGATGAGTACTACTCCGTAGTAAACTTTGAAGGTGTCTTGCAGGACAGTGGCCGGCGATACTACATGATGGACTTAGTGCTGATGTAAAGTATGTTTCGACGGAAGCGGAGTAGCCCTCGGCCCTCCTACAGAATTGTACACATGCGACGGGCCACCCTGGTCCAGCCGGACTCAGGCACGTGGTTGGCCTGAGGCTGGAGGACCGCCGGCGCGTTGTTGGCATCAGCCTGCGGCTGCAGAGCCGGGGCATTGTTGGCGTGCGGCGCTGGGGCAGCAGGTGCGGGCGCATTGTTGACCTGTGGCTGCACCGCGTGCGGCGCCGGAGCAGGCGGCGCCAGCGCCAGCGCAGAGAGGCCTCTTGAGCGACGGCATCCGCTTGCTGGTTAGGCAGGCGGCCGTGCAGCCAGTCCTTCTGAAGGCGCCATGCCTCTTTACATTGTTAGAAACGGTAATCACTCCGTTGCCAATACGGCAACATGTGCTGCAGATCCGCATACAAGTAGAATACGCAGTCTGTGTCCGATTAGGAGTCCTAGTTAGTACCGGGTCGGTTTAGCTAAATCCTAGTATATATGCGTGTAATCTCTACGTTGTATACCACCGTGAGAATCAATACAATCAAGCAGGCTCGAGATGAGCCTTGTGCGATCCAGATGTTTTCTATGGTTGCTTGTTAGCTAACGTGAAGTAGCGCTAGCTCGACTGCTCTAATCGTTTGGGTAGCTAGCTTGTTTGCATTGTACGTGTGCAGGTCAGCGGATTAGGCGGATACGTGTGTTGTCTCGCTGCAGATCGCTTCGTCATGTACGTCGGAAAGTACTCGACGTACAGGGGCTGTGTTTGGTATCAGATCGGCGAGAGTACTACTGGGTCTGGGCCAACAATTGGTATCAGAGCCACGTGGAGGATCTCCTAGTAACGGGAGGTCATGACGAAGGAAGTGGGCGAGTATTCCGGCGTCGCGGCGCCGGTGTCGATGCAGTACCCGCAGTACATCCGCGACAACTACACGGTCTGGGCGACCACGATGATGTGGGCGCTTGAGTCCAACGAAATCTGGGAAGCTGTCGATCCAGGCGGCGACGAGTTCAAGAAGAGCGCGTCGAAGTACCGCAAGGACCGACAGGCACTCACTACCATCTGCTCGGTGATGCCGATGGACGTGAAGCAGCACCTAATCTCGAAGACATCTGCAAAGGAGGCGTGGGAGACAATCAAGACGCTAAATCTTGGTCACAAGCGCGTCCGCGAGGCGGCCCTACAAACCTTGCAGAAGAAGTACGAGAATCTGAAGATGGGAGAAGATGAGACGCTGGACGCCTTCGCTTCGAGGGTCGCAACATTGGTCAATGGGATTCGCGCGCTCGACGAGAAGCTCGAGGAGATCTCGATCGTAAGGCGTTTCCTACGCGCGGCGCTGCCGCGTTACTTGCCCGTTGTTTCGGCGATCGAGCAGTGCGTTGATCTCAAGACTCTCACGATGGATGATCTAGTTGGACGGTTCAAGGTGCATGATGAGAGGATGAAGATCACCTACGGCGGCAAAGCAAAAGTGGAAGAGCACGTTATGCTTACCCGTGCCCAGTGGCAGGCGGTGGTCGCCAAAGAGAAGAAGGGCGATAAGGCATCTAGCAGAAGAAGTGATGAAGAAGTTTCTCGCCCAGCGAAAAAGTACATCGCAGGGGAGGACGAGGACGACGCTCCACCGAGGAGGAGGTTTGACATCAAGAAAGTAAGATGCCATAACTGCGGCGAGCTCGGTCACTTCAAGGTTGATTGCCGGAAACCACCAAAGCCGAAGGAAAGGGCTCTCATCGCCCAGGAAGGAGATGATGGACCGATGATGCTGATGCTCGAAGTATGCGAGCAGAAGGGCGAGGAGGAGCTACCTCCTCCATCACCGGCTAAGGAGATTGTGATGGATCACGGTCTACCGTGTGTGGATCACGTGGATAAGCTATGCGACGAAGGTGTCGTCGAGAAGCAACGGAGTGCCCCGTATCCACGTGAGACCACAGATCAGGCAAGTGAAGCTTTGGAGCTCGTTCATGGCGATATATGCGGTCCAATTTCACCCGCAACCCCGTCCGGCAATGAGTACTTCATGCTTGTGGTAGATGATCACAGCCAATACATGTGGATTGTGTTGCTAAAAAGTAAGGATCAAGCTATACAAGCATTCGAGAAGATCAAGGAAGCTAGAGAGGTCAAGGCGAGGGCGAAGAAGTCCCTACGCATAGATCGGGTGGTGAATTGAAGCATAAGGTGGTGACCATGGCACGGAGCATGATTGAGAGCAAAGGCTTGCCAGGAAAGTTCTGGGGTGAGGCAGTCAACACGGCTGTCTATTTGCTGAACAGGGCGCCAACTAGGAGTATGGTTGGTGGGACTCCGTACGAAGCATGGTACGGACGAAAGCCCTCGGTTGATCATCTTCGCACCTTCGGGTGTGTGGCGCATGTCAAGACGGTGTCCAGCCATAAAAGGAAATTGGCGGATCGGAGTACTCCAATGATCATGACTGGCTATGAAGAAGGCTCGAAAGCATATCGTTCGTGTAATCCCTGGACGAACAAGGTGATTGTCACATGCGACGTAGTCTTCGAGGAAGACCTATCATGGATTTGGGACTCCATGGAACCAGACGAGATGTTTACTGTTGTTTACAGTGATTTACATGCGGATGATCAAGGAACGAAAACTCGTGAAGATGTGAACACGAGTACTAGCGATGGTGCTGGTGATACGCACGCAGTGACTCCAGATGCGGTCGTCGCGACCTGGCGCACCGGTACGTGTGCAACTGCTTCTCGCGACGGAGTCGAGGGCTATCCAGGGAGCCGCGTAGAGAGCATCAACTCTAGTGATCGGCCAAGAAGCGACAGCAGCATGGCATCTCGGCCGGAAGGAGCTGCGTGTGTGAACCCAGCTGGACGTGCCCCGTCAGGCAGCTCAGCTGACCAATGGCAAGAAGAAAGCTCAGCAAGGAAGCGATCCATCACAAAAAACCCTCTTTTCATTTCTTGCAGGTTATTCATATGGTTTCCCATTGGGTCCAGCTTTGGGCTCTGCTTTCTCCGGAGGGACAGCGGGATGCTATGGTTTCTGGATGCACACGACTCCTGATGGTCGCTCAGGATATCTTGTGCCAGGCTGGTTGGCGGCATACTAGAAGGATAGTTTGAGCCGTAGCCATATCTTGTTACTTTTTCGATGGTTAATTTTTGTATCAATCCATGATGCTGGATGTCGAGTGAGTTGTAAACAAAGTATTTTGGATTTGTTTTCTTTAATAAAAGGCTGTGTGCATCATCATGATGCAGAAGCCGGGAAATTACCCCATTTCGAAAAAAAAGGAAGCGATCCATCACATGTGCTGTGTGGCCAGTAAAAAGCCAAAGCCTAGGAGGTGCTTCACGTGAAGAGCTTGGGCCAAGAAAAGGAATAGGGGCACCCAGCCCTGAAGACGGGAAAAAAAGTAGCAGCCCTACAGAACCGGGTTATCCAGAATTGCCAGCAAGCAAAAGGCAATTGGAGCCAGGGGCGTGCAGCCCAGCAAGTAGGCCGGAAGGGAGTAGCTTTTGTGCTGCTCTAACCGGGTCAGAAGAGAGCAATAATGGTTCAGCTGAATTGGGTGGAGGTAGACCAGTTCAGGCTGCACTAGTTCAGCTGGAAGCAGATATTCCAGTAAGAAGGCATACACGTTATGTGTGTCTAGAGCTAATGGGTCTAGCTATGCACGAGCTAGCATGTACGTGGATGCAAGGCCAAAAGAACTGGACGGAATCGCATCCATCAGGCAAGGAGCTAGTTGTGCATGTTCCTGTGAATCTCGAAGAGAATGTACTTCGGCAAGATCACATAGACGAGTTGCGAGGGAGCAACGCGGATCCTCAGCCAGCAAATGAAGGGTCCTCAAGTGAAGAAACAAGTGCAACGTCGGGCGCAGAAGAGTATGTCGTGCTATCTTCGACTGCACTGAAGACGAGCCGACTACGACCGACACGAGCACACATGCGACGCGTGTTAGACTACTATCCGGAGAAGGAACTTTGGACGGTAAATAATCTGGAGAAGATGAAGCACAAAAGACAGTGTTTGTTCATCGAGGGACCGGTGAAGACGGAAGATGCGGACAAGAAAGACGGTCAGCGTCAAGCCAGGGGGAAGCCGGCGAAAGTAAAGTCGGTGGCATGGGTTCCACGAGGAGCGGCAAAAGCAATGTCGAGGAAGACGCTCGCAGGAAACAGTTGGCGCATTTGGGACCCAGCTCGAGGTAAAGCACATGTCGTGCTTAGGGGGTGATTGTTGGAAACGGTAATCACTCCGTTGCCAATACGGCAACATGTGCTGCAGATCCGTATACAAGTAGAATACGCAGTCTGTGTCCGGTTAGGAGTCCTAGCTAGTACCGGGTCGGTTTAGCTAAATCCTAGTATATATGCGTGTAATCTCTACGTTGTATACCACCGTGAGAATCAATACAATCAAGCAGGCTTGAGATGAGCCTTGTGCGATCCAGATGGTTTCTATGGTTGCTTGTTAGCTAACGTGAAGTAGCGCTAGCTCGACTGCTCTAATCGTTTGGGTAGCTAGTTTGTTTGCATTGGTCTCGCTGCAGATCGCTTCATCGTGTACGTCGGAAAGTACTCGACGTACAGGGGCTGTGTTTGGTATCAGATCGGCGAGAGTACTGCCGGGTCTGGGCCAACATACATGCCTGGTTACCCTTCTTAGTCATAGTACCTAGCAAAATAGCACGGAGCCCACAGCATTAGTAGCAGCATGTATCGTGAATCATTGAATCAGCAACGAACAAATAATATATCAGACATACACTATCTGCAGTCCATGGCGTCATATAAAAGAAACTCATCAGAATTCAATATCCTCAAAATCTATCACCAATAGATGCCCTAACTGCTAACAGTGTCAGGTTCCAACTTTTGATCATACCGAGTCCCTTAAATTAGTATATGGCAGGGCCGCATTAGATATATCAGATTCTGGATATACCATAAGATGCACCTTTTTCCACTTTAGTTTCAAGTGTATTGTGCAAGTATATTGTGCAAAAAAATATTTAAGACACATATAAAATGGGAAGATTCACCTTAAGGGTTAAAGGACAAAGTTCGGTAACTAATACTAGAATATATTATTACCTATATCAATTCTACAGGGGTTTGCTCAAACCTCAGTCATTTAGCTACTGTTGATGTCCCGTTTTCTTCCAATCCCACTCAGACACGTTGTACTTTTGCACTGTAGATGAGCAATCGGTAACTGTAGATCAGATTTGGATGTCATATTTTTTTCCATGCAAAATCCGTATTAACCGGAGCTGTACCGGTCACCTTCCGGTTTCTTCCTGCTACCTAGATTTTTTCCTGTTAATAATTTCCGGTCATCCGGTTTCTCTCCTCTTTTCATCATGGGATGGTCAAAGCGGTGGATATCCCTACCATCTACAGCAATCCAAAAGCTCCACGCCTCCATCGTTTTCATTCGCAGCCTCCTCCCAATCACCGCCGCCCACATCCTACCCGGGGTCGGCGCCGTCCTCTCCTTTCATGGCCGCCGTGGCGCGTAGCCCTGTACTACAATGCAGGAAGCCTTCCTCCCCCTCCTCTCCGGTGGTGTACCTCACCACCACACGACCGTCTCCTTGCCCGCCGCCTCCACTGCCACATCACCTGTCTCGCCCAGCGCCGCCACCTACAAGCGGCCGCATCCCGCGAATCCACTGCTCGCACGTTCTCTGGCTCGCCCATAACGACTCCTCATGTGTACATCATCGCCCTCATGAAGGTATAAATCAGACGACCGAGGTTCAGTTTTGGTTTGGTCTGGTGGGTTAGATGTCTGATTTCAATCCTTCTTTCCAGCATCTGGATCTTATAGGGTTGGGTTGGGGCTCGCCATGGAGGAGGTCACGCATGCTGCTGGGTCGGAGTGCATCATAATCTTGGGGACTCGGCGCCCTCCTCGCCCCCAGCCGCCGTGGCGCGTCCCAATCGGGGCCCTCTTCTCCTTCACAAGCGGCGGCATCCGCTTCTCCCCCTCCCGACGCTGGTGGCCGCACGGTGGAGTTCGGAGCCCTCCGCTGCCCGGCGGATGGCGGCTCGGAGGACGAGTTCGGCGCCCCCCTCTTCTTTCTGAGTCAGAGCGGTTATGGGAGAATTCGACGGGGCCGGTGCTCGTGGTGAGTCCGCTATCTCTCTCTCCCTTCTTCGGTTCCTACCACGGATTCTCCATTCATTTTGTTTGTGTGTGCATATGGGAAGCATGCGAGCAGAAAGGCATGGCCTCAAGGACAAGGCTGACCTAGGACGCTCAAACAAAACTGTGATGAGCGATGACCGCTCTTTAATTCACTTATGAGCTGGCTCTACGTATGGTAAGATGGGTTACCCTCTTCAATTATTTGGTACCTCTCCAATGCTGCCTCCTATTATTCACTTTTATCACCATGGCCGCCAGGAGGTGTGGAGTTACCCCCAGTTCAGTGGCTATTTTTCCCGTGAAAATGCAGCTTGTGGCAAAATATACATAATCTATTTTCTTCTTTCATTGCAATCCAACTTCGTGAACAATTAAACGTGTTTTCTATATTCAGCGTCATGCACCTTTACATCCATATTGAATTTTTGCAGTTAACCATGACAGGCTATGACTATGAGTATAGAGCAACCTCAGTTCAGCGGTTAATTTTTCTGTCAGAATCCAATTAGTGAGAAAACAATATAGTCTCTTTTAAATTTGATTGCACCCATGCATGATGGATATGTCTGAACTTGGAACTACGCCAGTTCAATATCTGTTTTTCGCATGAGAATTCATGGCAAGGTATATTAAATCTACTTCTCCAACTTATTGTAATCTAGCTTTATAGTGGATTGCATGTATTAATCCTGCACCATGCTAAGTAGTTGTGTTCTTTACATGGGAACTTCATGAAGAATAAAGTTTGGTTGCAGATCTTTTCTTCACTTTTTTTGTTTATTGACTTCCAGCTCTCTATTTAGGAATTGCATGGTGTATGATTTTGTGAGTTTTCAGGTTCCAGATTCAAATGGAGCCTGTCGCTGCATTGTTTGGTAGGTCGAGTGCGTATACCTGAAGGTGCCTGCTGCAGGCAACATCTTTATGCTCTCTTCCTCTGGCTGGTGGGCCAGATTAGCTCGCAATGTCTCTCAGCGCGCAAGAAGGCATTTTGTGCAGGTTTATATTGAGGTGCATTTACGATGAGCACATTTCGAGCTAATCAAAAGCGTTCTAACTGCTATAAGGTGTCGTTGATTACATGTTCTGTTGCATATATTGCTAGCTCTCTATCTAGGAATTAATTGTTCTATGATTTTGATGTTTCAGGTTCAGATTGTGGAAAAGTAGCCCGTCGCTGCATTGTTTTATTGGTCGAGTGGGCCTATTTCATTAAGCATGCAATCTTTACGCCATGGTTATATGGTGGATACTCAAAAGAGACAGTTGTATGTAAGATGGTTCTTTCAATCTCTGGATATATTAGATGATTATAAATCTGTTTATAATGTCATCTCATACCAAGGTGTACATTTTTTTTTGCTATATTATTAGGTGATTGCATAGTGTTTGGAGTGGTCAAACCGGAATCATCTTTAGTGTATTATTCAGCTCGCCAAATTGCAAGGTTCTTGCGCCATCAACATTATAATAGACAGGTGTGCTCTTAAACCAATTTCATTCTACATCTAATTGTATTATTAAGAATGGAGAAGCCATAGCCTACAGTGTGTGTCAGCCTGCTAATGGTTCTGCGAATGGCTTACTCTCTGCACATGGCCGCACTATCGGTGGTAATCTTATTATAATCTTTACTATTTGGATAGAACCGAGCAGGTAATCCTTAAGTTCAGCCATGCTTTGAGTGAATAAATTTAGTGTTGCAGCTATGAAACCTCTGTGTGTTACAATAGCTCAGAGTATACATGAGTGCGAAAGTGTACAACGACATCACCATATAATTATTCGATCCCTCCATTAGAAGAATGTTTACCTTTCTAATTGCCATGAGCCACACTGCTAGCTGAAATTTTTTACCTTTTGAAACTTCGTGCCAGGTAGAGATTGAGTCGCCAATTGTTTTTGTCCCATCCTGTTCCATTGATCATTGATGTAGACTTCCTAGGAGATTTCAGTTTGGTAACCAGTCCCCGAGAGTCAGACTCCATCTTGATTAGTTTATAAATTTGCATAGCAACGATCTTCAGATCCTCAAAGCTTGCAATAGCTTCAGCACATTCATTGCCGCTGCATCAATCCATTGTGCTCCAGGCTGATATCACAACCTGTCCACAGTCGTCTCTTAAGACTGCACACCAAGAACCTAGGAAGGAATCCTCAATATAGCTGACATCAGTATTAAGCTTGAACCAGGGTTCAGCTAGAGCTTTCCATACCTGTTGGTCCACTGTGCCGGATGGTGAGCAGTGTTCGGCTCTTTCTTTTGTCACCCACTGAGCTCTGCCTTTGTCGTTTCTTTGACATTGCATCCAAGTAGTTGATCAAGAATAAGGTAGAGTCCTCAATACGGTAGTCACCTTCACCAAATATAGTCGTTCCTGATATGCCAGGCATGCCATCACAGAAACATCATTTTTCTTCCTGTTTCCTCGCTTAAGCAGTTCAAAAGCACTAGACACAATCCTGTCCTGATTTAATTAGCTAGGTCCTTTTAATCTGGGATGTGCCAATATTTGCGGATGGCGCCCCTAATTTTTCCGTAAGTGTCTACAGTAAGCATTCTACAGTGAAGAATCATATCCATTTTTAAGGCTAATATAAAAGGACATTGTTGCAAGATACGCCTAAGTACACTATGAAATCTATTACTAGACTTTAGTGGTGAGTGATGTCCATGACCAATATCTCTATTATTGAGGAAAAATAGTATTAATTGTGAAGAATCGTATTGCACTTTACTAATCACTTCCTTGGTTACATTTTCAACATTGTTCCATTTGCTTTGTAGTAATTTGGTGAACTTTTTTTTGCATAAAACATGCACATAGTGACATAGGCTGACACGACCACAAACACAATTTTAGACGAATGAATGGAAAACTAGAAGCATGGTTGGACATTTCAGCAAATTCTCATGGAGATCACTGCTCATATCGTCCACTCCAGCGGTGCCAGATTTTGATAATTCCGATATGAGTCACAAACTGTCATATGTGTGCATATATATCCGTAGTCTCTTGGATGATAGGTTACTGTGTATTATTAGTTATTTAATAGTCGGGTATATATATTTTTCCATGTTCCTATATATTTTAACAGTTCACATAACATTATTCATATTAATTCTCATATCATTGTTCCAGGGAAACGACCTTCATAACTATGGGCCACCGGAATTTAGGCTCTTGATTGAATCTATTGCCTCTTTAAGAAAATTGGACAAACCTTTTGAAGAACTCTGTATGTTAATTTTTCCTATTGTCAACTGGAGAAATTCTGTAGTTGTGGTATACCTATAACTGAATGTTTTCGTGTATAAAATCAGAGAAGTCGCCATTGTTATACATGGCTCTCCATTGTTGTCTATTAGACCTTATGAGTTCTCTGATCGATGATCTCTCAAACCCTCCAAAGATCAGTATCAGTTGGACTATGTTGTTCGTTGAGTTGCCTCACACCAGGTAGTTTATTTAGCATATCATACTTTCAACGGTAGCATAGGAATGTTGCATGGCGTGCCACACCGAATAACACAGTTGAACAATACTACCACAAAACTCATATAACAAAAGATATAACTTTACGGGCGCGGCGTGCCGCCGCGCCAAAACTTCCTAGTATATAAACAAAGACAACAGAGTATTTTTGCTGGTAAATGCAACAAAGTTACACTCCTCTCATCAGTGTCCCGCAAAGTCTAACTGTTACGTATGGGGTTTTTTGCGGCAACAACATCAAAGGATTGGCAAAAATTCTAAAGCAAAAGCTTGACAAAACCATGTAATATGTGCACCTATATATCAGATCATAGCAGGGAAAAGTTTCTGTATATTGACACTGAAACTGATAACATATTGTCATAACCCAAACATGCATCATTTCCCCATTGGTATATGGGCTATGGCCTAAATTGGCACATGAAGCCCAAAACTGTCCAAGTCACTTAGCTTTTGGACCCTAAATGGCCTAACCCTGAATGTTCTTATTTGTCTGAACCACCTAGGGGAGATAACATACTCTACCTTCCAACATTTAGATTTTTTTTGGAATTAAGACTATATAGAGTAGGGGTAACTATTTACTAGGAACAATCAGTATTAAGTTGCTTCCATCCTTGGACGAACATTTATTTCAGGAATGGGCAGAGGGTCAGTGTAATCCACGATGAATGATATATCATCTTAAGAATGAAGCACTCAACTTCTAAAACCACACTACAAGGGGGGACTACAGCATAGATACTGCCAAACAGATCATGCAGATAATATAACTAAACATAAGTTAATTCAGGAAAACGCCACTCTTATTTCAGGTATTAGCCACGCCAAACTAAGCAGCTATATATGTCTGCTCTTAGACTCAAAATATTAATAAGTAGAAACCAGGTGCCTTGTCAGATCACCTAGTTCAATCATCAACGAACAAATAATATTAAACACCCTTAAGAATACGTAGTGTAAATGTGCAAACTCCTAACATTGTCAGTTTCTAACTTTCGATCCTTTTGGTGAATACCTGAAAGTCTCAAGAGGGAAGCAAACAAACAGTATTACTAATAAGTAACACCATAATTTTAAATCATTTCCATGGTGACAGCAAGTTCGACAGAGCAAGGGGACAAATCTCAGTCTCCATTGTTGGGTCAAAACGTCCGAAAGCAAGCGAAATTATACAGGTTCTAGCAAATATGTGCATTGCCTCCTATAAGTCAAGAGCAGTTACTAACGAACAGGTTTCATCCTCAGACGAACATTTGTTTCGGGAATAGGCAGAGGGTGAGAGTAATACATCTTAAGAGTCAGTGAAGCACTCACCTTCTAAAATCACACTACAAGGGAGGAGTACAGCATAGATGCTGTCAAACAGATCATGCAGATAAGGTAACCAAACATAAGCCAATTCAGACAAACGCCAACGTTTTGTTTCAGATATTAGCTGCACCAAACTAAGTGGCTAAGTGTGCTTTTAGATAACATTACTGAGTAGAAACTAAATGCATTGTCAGATCACGTAGTTCAATCAGTAACTACAAATAATATCCAACATTCCTTAAGAATATTTAGTCTGTTGTCACCGGTAAATATGCTAACTCCTAACATTGTCAGTTTCTAACTTTGGATCCGGTAAATATGCTCTTTGGTGAATACCTAAAAGTCTATGTTAATAACAGAGCAGGGAAGCAAAGAAACAGTAGCAGTAATAAGTAACGCCACAATTCTGAATCATTTCCCTGGTGTGAGCAAGTTCGACAGAGCAAGGGAACACATTTCATAGTCTCCATTGTCGGGAGTCGGGACAAAAGATCAACGCCAACTAACTAGTGCCGCTTGAAAGCAAACGAAAAGAAGTCAGGTTCCAGCAGATATGTGCATGAGCAGCAGCTACTGGCGAACAGACCATGCATGCAGGTGTTGAATGGTATCCACGCCATCGAGTTATTGACTAACTGGCTCTTGGAAGCAAACCAAAACCATAATCGAGTATGTGCATTGCCTTCTATAAGTCTGAGCTAGTACTAGCGAACAGATGATGCAGACGTTCGATGGCGATGGACTCCATCCAGCAAGTGACTAATTGCCCCTTGAAAGCAAACCGTAATAAGCGAGTAATTAAAGCGAATTCCAGTTCAGTGGTTAAACTCGATGCCCCAACAAAGCAGGAGCAGGTCGCGTCGGCGTCGCTCGAAAACCACAGCAAACGCGATGAGGTAGTCCCGTGCAAAATCGATCAGAGCTAAAAGCAGATGCGTGGGGTGTGCTCTTCTCAGAAATAAGCAAGCGCGGAACTACAGAAACATCAGGAAGCAGAAGCAGCAGCAGCAGATCATCGATGGGGCCTCGTGGGAATACTCCTCGATCAATCGCTGCTGTCGGAGAAAACCAGCACGAAATGGCAGAACGCACGAAGAAAACTGTTTAATCGACACGGCAGTAAGGGCTAGAAATCCACCGCAACACACGCCGCGCTCTCATCTAATCCAGAGACGCCGCCCTGCAACGCGCCGCGCGCGCGACGGCGAGTGGCCAAAGTAGAGCGAACACCCCAGAGATCGCTAGCTGATCAGCCCACGCGCAGACTGGAGGGCAGAGAGCGGAGGAGGCAGGAAGGGGATGCGAGATGTCTCTCACCTCGGCGGAGATGGCGTCGACGCTGCTCGCTTGGAGGGCGGACCGGCGGAGGTGGCGGGTGCTGCTGCTTGACGGCCTCCCTGCGCGTGCTTCGCTTGGAGGAACCCCGCCGCGTCCTGCGTGCGCTTGGAATTTCAGGACGGGTTTGGCCAGGCCAAGGAGGAGGGTGGGAGAGAAGAAACGGAGGCGGGGTCTTACGGAGCGGCGTCGCTGCGGCCGTGTGACGGTGGTTCCGGCTGGCTTCACGACGCAGCGCATGTTGGTGGCTTAGTGCGCGGAGAGCCTAATGGAGAGGCGTCCCCAGGCCGTCCGATCTGCTGATCTGGCATATCGGACGGTGCGCGTCGATCCCGTCTCCGACCTGTGCCGCGGTATGGGAAGGAGCCGTCTGACGCTGGCAAGTGGGCCCGACGTGCCGTCCGCGTTCTGCGGCGGCGGGTCCCTACGGATTCCTGCATCGCTGGGTTTTGCCGCCGGACGCGGCAGCCGGCAAGCATAGATGAGTGCCGCCGGGCGCCGCGTGCTTGCTGCGCCTCCACCCGCCCTCGGCCCGCGATTGCTGTGCCTCTATCTTCAAACCCCCGCCCTCTCCTCCGCCCGGATCCCTCAAACCCGCCCACCGCCGGCCGCGGCTCGCAGCGCCCACGCGGCCGGGGCAAACGGGTAGCCTCGAGAAATCCGCCGCTCGCCGTCTTCATCGCCGTCGACTGCACCTGCTCGTTCTCGGATTGAGCTTCGGTGACTTTGTCAGCCCACAAACTCACTGACTTTGAGTCACTTACAAGTGGATCCACGTGGGGCCCACATAATGAAGCGTTCCACCTGACCCCACTTGTAAGTGACTCAAAGTCAGTGACTTTGTGGGCTGACAAAGTCACTGAAGCCCAATCCCTCGTTCTCACCACCCCAAACCGCCACTCTTCTTTTGACAGAGAGAACAGAGACCATGGAGAACGGAATAATGGGCCGTGCGGGAGGGACGGGAACTGGGCACTACCACAGAGATACAATTATGTTGGACACTACAGGTGTTGGGCTGGGCTTACATGTTCATCGGAGTTGCTTGTCGTCTAGTCTATTTTTTTTCTAATTTGGGCAAGAGGTGCTAAATTCATCGATCGGACATAAAGTTTATAATAAGAGAAATCGGATGCAAAATCGATACCACGAAACTTTCATCTCAAAAACCACACCCACAAAACATGCAACTAGGCCCCACCTTATCTAACCCGTGGCCAAGAAAAGCGAGGGGTCGAGACACAAAGCCACTAGATTGCATCACAACCGAAGCATAATATTTCGGAAGAAGTCTGAGATGCCATGTGTCAACGTATGCCACACCCATAGCGTCTAGATGAAGTAATCGGGCGAGGGAACAACATGACCCGACTGGACCTGAGGACGCCGTCGTCAAAGAAATCCCAACATGAGTATACATAGCACCCTAGAGGCCCACCCTCTGAATAGCTGCCAACCTTGACTCTAAATAGATGACACATGTTGTCTTCGTTGACACAATCAAAGGGATTTCTTTGCTATGGCGCGGCAAGAATATAACCGCAAGGAACAAAACTATTTTCTTTTAATGATCCAGTCCTCCTGCCCTCGCATAAATCGTAGTCGGCCACAAGAGATAGTGTCTGCCTCAGTTAGACATAAATTCTCGGAAAGCACAATTAGCCGGAGCCGAAAGCTATTTTCGATGGCAGCGTAGTACCCACTTACTAGGTTATCACTATGTGGTTCAGTGGTTGTAAATTTTTAAGCTGTATATTTATAATTTAGCACATAATTTTCTTACATGTAGATATTCCATGACTAGTATTACTCCCTCCGGTGCATGAGATTTGGGGATATGTTTGACATGGTATTCAACTCGTTCCTAGTGACATATACATAAACGACCAACAAAATTATAATATTCTAAAACTATTCTCAAATATTTATACACCTTCCATTCATAATTACTTTGCATTCTGCATTTAGTTAGATTCAAATTTTGTAAATTTTGACCAATTTTTTTTAAACATCAACATGTATAATGTAAAATCTATAGCATTAGAATTATAATAAAGTATATTTTTAAATTATATGTAGTTCCTATTATGGTTGTTGGAAATTTTTTCTATATATAGTTTCGTCAAACATAAGAAAGTTTGACAAGACTCAGAAGTCAGAACGCAAACTAAATAAAAACGAACGATGTATGCATATGATTTTCACTTTAATACTCAACCCTTTCATGTTCTTTTTAAATGTTTAAAATCGTAGACGGCCCCGGCCCTGGCCCCTACCGTTTTACAGTAACAAAATATTTAAGAGCCAATCTAACAAAGAGTACGAGCTACCTTACATATATGAAAGCCTGTTTGGATTCGAAGGTTTTTTTTTTTTTTTGAATCATGCATAGCTGTTGATTTAGAATGATAACTTTTTGATCATCTGTAGGATTGAAGACGGTGTCGGCATATATATCGTCCATGGTCTCGCTCTTGCATGGGGGATGTGTGGGTGACGAGCGTGCGAGGAGAGCAGAGAGGTCTTTTGTTGCAACTCAGTAATTCGATCATGGTGAAGCCGGGGGCCTTTCCTTTCTCTTGTTTCGCGTACGAGAAAAGGGAATTCCCACGAGTCCTGAACCAACACAACACTGGCCCGTCTTTGTTTATAAACTTCACAAGGGCGACCACGTACGTGCAAGGGGAATAAGGGGTTTTAGGGGTTTACTACCTCTGCAAGCGCGAAGACTAGGAAAACTAAGCTCTGAGAGCACCATCATGGACATGACTACGTTGAATGTTTTCGCTGGCGGCAGGTACGATGGCAACTTCCAAGTTATTGATTTACTCTTTCTTTTTTTCCTTACATAATCTAGTACTCCATGTATTTTGTCGGCAGTACTTAATCTCTAGTTCACGTCTTTTATTTTCGGTAGTAGCTAGCTTGCGCATACGTACAAGGTTAATTTTAGGATGTTCATGTCTCATACACAGTATCAGGCGGCACCGAAGAAAGAACCCTAAAAGGTTGTTCTTTTTTATTTTCAAAAAGAAGACTCGATGCCTATTTTCCGGTACACACAAGGTTGGATCAAAGAAGATGTTAAGGCTATGTATCCGTGACGAGTTTGGCATGAGGGCATTGGCTAAACCTGCAGTTACACTTAAATCTACGACACTACGGCGTGAAATAAAGCTTCGCACAACGAGGCGGAATATCCTATGGATTTATCGCATCCACAAGGTCCGTACATGGACAGAGTACAAGGAAAATATTGAGACCATCCATAAACTACATGATGTGATAAACAGTGCAATTAGAAGGTACACAAGCCGCCGCATGCAAGTCGGATTGTTTTATTTGGCACGAGATTTTGATGACTTTACACACACAGTCCGCAGCCACATGTATGGTGAAAGTGACAGCAAGTTCTTGAGGGGTCTGTGGAGAAAGAAGAGACTTGAGCGCAAGATGAGAGAAACTGACCGGGGAGCATGTAATGGCCCTACCAGTACTAGGGCTCATGGATCCAATCTTTCCGGCACAAACTTTTGCTCCATCACCACTAGGACGTTGAAACTTATCGGCATAACACATGTATTTTGCTTGTTGCATGTGATTTTCTTAGCATGGGCGATAGCATATTTGTAAACATTTTTTTTTATTTGAATCCACTCAGCACCCTGCTATCTTCTCGACATGAGTGCACATCTTTTATAGACTTTCCTGAGATAAATAATTAGCAATCTCCGTATATTCTGCAATCTCGTCGGAATCTTTATCAACACATATTAAAAGTATATCATCCACGGGATTTCCTAGTATTAGTATATTACAGTTTAAATATATTTGGCAGTTTAAGATTGTAAACTAGATCTATCTCTACTAGGCTTCTTGCCCTCCAAGTCTTCTCTACTATATAAACAACCAAAGAGGCTCAATGTAATCACCAATTTACGTCCAATTCTCATCCTTGAACTCTTGGGAAAGTTCACTTTCAGTCCCAAAATTTATTTTTAGTCTAGAATGAACCTTGAACTCTCATAATAGTTCATTTTTAATCCCTTTGCAGTTGAGTTGAGAAAATTACTGGCGTGGAAAGAAAAAATAGGAAACCAACCAAATTGGTTTAGAACCAGACCAAGCCCAAACTACCTGAGATGTTAAACCAAACGTCACAATAAAAACAACCAAACCCTTGGGTCCCTGTCTCTCGCTTGATTTCTCTCTCTTCTAATTCACGTGAAGCGTTGCGCCACAAAGGTATCCTTGTTTGCTTATCAACATCGTCCCGTCTCTCTACCCTTGCACCGTTACCTTGAGTTTTTGGGCACCTATGGCAGATATTTTCCTAGCTCAATCGGGGTAAGGACTAAAAGTGAATGATTCTGAGAGTTCAAGGTTCATTTTGAACTAGACAGAAGTTCTAGGACCAAAAGTGAACTTTCACTAGAATTCAAGGACGAAAAGTGGACTTTCTTCTTAATTCAATCATATTCCGCAATCTATCATAGTATCAGAGCGGTTCTTTTCCGTAGCCTAGGGTTTAGCCACCCACCGCTTTCGCCGCCCCCGGGGAGATCGATCTCCATGATCTCCGTCGGGGGCATCCGATCTTGTAGCTAATTTTTCTTTAGATTAGCTTCTTAGTTTAGCAAATTTCATTTTTTTCTTAAATCTATTTCTCCTTAGCCACCAACATATATCGATTTCTGATTGCCGTCGGTGCAGTTGTGTACGGATAGCCTAAAGCCGTTCAGCTAGCCGGCCGCGAGTGCACATCCGGCGAATTCCGTTCAAGCTAAAGCCTATGTGCGCGTCCATGCGTGCGTCTTCATGGGACATGGATGGATGAGCTGCTCGTCTACACGGCCAGTAGGAGCTGCTCGCCTCCACGGCCAAGTCGTCACGGCACCAAGCCGATCTACTCCGCGCCGTCATCATCTTCATCATCTGTGATCATCATCGCCGACAACCGCATCGCCGCCAACACTCATAGTCATCATCAACATCAACGGGGATCTTCTTCGACACCGCGGCAATCCACGCAGAACCCGGGTTTAATCCCCGGAATCTAGTTTAACAACTACTTCACCATCTTCGTCCACCACAATCTCGCCGTCAGAGTTGCAGTCTATTTTTTGTTTGCATGTTCGTGCTTAATTTTTCTTCTTGAAGCTATTTCGTCTACTCGATATATTGGCGGAAAACTTCTACGCACAGACCAATCACGGCAGATCTTCCCTGCTACTCCATCCAATTCTAGCGCACATGGCTCATGGTGGTCCCTGTCTTCGCACGTCCGGTACTGGCAACACCGGCGCGTGCCTTCGTCCTGACGCGCTCCCGAGCTCGGCAAGCTCGGCACGGCGTGTCGCCTACTACTTCGACCACAACAACTACGACAACGTCTCCCTCCTCCCGAGTGTCTTCCCGGGCTCAACGACGACAACAACCAAAACACCATCTACCTCACCTACGTTCTCCAAGGCGACTACATAACACACGGAACCATCGACCAAGACAACAACGGCTTCATCAACATCAACAATCAAGGGCTACACCACGTCTTCGGTTTCTCCTCCAGTCGGGCCGTCCGCATCACTACCGATCCAACTGCGGGGAGATATTAGAGTATATTACGGTTTAGATATATCTGGTAGTTTAAGATTGTAAGCTAGATCAATATCTACTAGGCTTCTTGCCCTCGAAGTCTTCTCTACTATATAAATAGCCCAAGAGGCTCAATGTAATCACCAATTTACCGCATATCAATTCAATCATATTCCGTAATCTATCACCTAGAATAAACCTAGGAGATTCATGGACACAGTTTTAAGAGTTCTTACTTTAGGAACCAAACCTAGTTGTATCATGGGCCACGTTGTTTGAGTCCCGTGGATAATTCATAAATTCGAGGTTCCCAATCTCTTGCAATGTTAATATATCATCTTTTACGCAAAAAAATACTAAATATTTTGGAGAGCATTTTTTTGTGAATTTAGGCTTACAAATATGTGCAAAGTACTAAATTGCTCATATCTAGATTCAAAATGCATAAAAATAACTTATGTGCAATTTTGTCAGCTTAGAAGATATACAAACAAATCTGAGTAAAACATCCACTCGATCTTTTCCGAACCAAGTAGAGATGCGTAGCCCATTCCCCAGGATGAAATTTCAGCCTAGATTCGGTGCTGCCACTAGTATGTCCATTTACGTCAGCCTAGACCCAAGTAGTCCAACTAATGAGTATCGTGAGGGACTCCATTGGGCGTCACTTGGCTCGACATGCTTGCCCACCAAGTGTGGGTGGAAAGGTCCACCAACCAAATGCTAGTGTCGATAGATTCAATACCAAGCCACCCTTTTATCGTATCCCTAAGCCTTTTTGGTATAACGACAATGTGAAAAGAGGTGAGCCGTTGTTTGCTTGCGAAGAGCGCAAAGACCGCAACCCCTTCTTTCAAGTCTATCCGCCGTCCAGAGTCTATTCTGGTATTCAAAGAACTTAATCTTGGGGGAGCCCAATTCTTCCAAACAATCTTGTTCATGATGGTGGTAGTGGCACCAATAAATTGTGCCTTACAAACCTAAGTTGTTATGTAATCCCCATTAGCCTTGAGGTTCCAAGTAATTGAGTCATCAATCTCCTCCCTAAGAACTGCCTCACGAAGCTCCCACCAAAGGGAAACAAATTCCCTAAGATATGGAATAGTCAAGTTGATATCCATTTTGATCTTTGAGATGCAAGTGTTTGTGCAAGAAACTTGTTGGACTTTCCAGTTTTTTCTAGTATACGTTTGAAACATTAGTGGGGTAGTGTCTCAAGGTTTCCTTCCATTGAGCCATGCAGACTCCCAAAATGGTGCAATCTTCCCATTACCAATGTACATAGTGGTAGAAGTGTAGAAGGTACATATAAATCTCATCACGAGGATTGCCCAACCCCACCCAAAGCCTCTTGGGCTCTTTCCATTATTACCAAGGCCATCTCAATCGGAGAGCACTGGCGAGTTTCTCTATGTGAAGAATGCCTAGTCCTCCAAGGTTGGTAGGCCTACAAACCACCTCCCAATTTATCTTGCATTTTCCTTCGATCACCTCTTATGTACCAGCCCAAAGAAAAGCATGCTCGGTCTTGTTCATGCTATTCAGGCAACCATGGGATAGAAAACAGTGTTAGATGAAAGATGGCTTGAGAGGTGAGGATGGATTTGATAAGAGTCCCTAGATCGGCCATGTTGGTATTCTTCCCATCTGAAGTGACAAGTTTCCCTCCCATTTTATTTTCAAGTGGTTGGGATTCATCCCTCTTGACTTGCCAAACCGAAAGTGGGAGCCCGGGATACTTCATCTGGAAGGTAGACCGAACGGTCGGCATGCCAAGAAGAGTCTCATCAATGTTCAAATCTTGGCAATGAATGTGAACCACCATTCTATTTTGAAAGTTTATTTCAAGGCCAGTTACTTCTCTGAAAAAGATAGAATGTTGGAGAGGTTTTGGGTGTCCTCCTTATTTGGAGCCACAAAAACCGCCGCATCATCCGCATAAAGGGAAGCTCAGATGGCGGTTTCCCTTCCCCTAATCTTGTGTAGATTCTCGTGGTGAGTAGACAACTCACAGATGTGTTGGAGGGGCTCGATGGCGAGCACGAAAAGAAGTGGGGAGAGTGTTCCCCTTGCCTTAGCCCCTGCCATGCTTGATAGTGTAGCCTACCAACCCATTGGGGAAGACCCTCAGGAGGAGGAGCGAAGCAAGCCGGCTATCCACTCTTGGAATTTAGGCAGGAATCCGTGTATCCTTAATATGCTTTTGTAGAGCCTTGTAGCAATATCGTGGACATACATGAAGTTTTTGTCGATGGTCCTCCTCCTTATGAAGGCACTTTGCGAATTGGACACGAGGTTATTCATGAGAGGAGCAAGCTGCGTGGCGATCATCTGAGCTATGATTTTTGAAATGGCTTGAATAAGGCTAATAGGCCTGAAATCAGATATATCCTCGCCCCCTCGTTCTTTGGCATTAACACAATATTCGCCGAGTTCACCCATTGTAGGTGCGCCATGTGGAGGTTGTTGAAATGTAGGTCGACACTCATGGCATCCTCCTTTATTATGTCCCAACATTTCTTAAAGAAGGCACCGGTGAAGCCATCCGGTCCGAGCGCCTTGTCGGAGGATATTTGGTCAATTACATGTTTGACCTCCTCCATGGAGAAAGGGTCATCGATGCCCTCCATATCCACCTCTTTGAAATGGAGGTTCTCCCAATTGAAATCAAGGTTCCTAGGTGGTCATCTCTCCATGTCTGAGGAGAAGTGGTTATGAATGATCTCCTTTTTTTTGTTTGTGCTCGGTGATCCAACCGTTGTTAATTATGCTTGAGACGGTGCGTGTAATTTTTCCTTCTACGCGCATTTACTTTAAGTGAAAGAACTTCATGTTTGTGTATCCCAATTTGATGGTAGTGATCCTACAGCTTTGCTTCTTTTTTGATTGTCCATGATTGCCAAGCTAATGATTATTCTTGTAAGGGAGGTTCGAGGTGTTGCTCATCTAGGGATAGGGGCAATTTTCTTGGGCGGTGTCAAGGTGTATAATCATAAGAAGGGCGGCGTGGAGGATCACTTTATTCCTTGCCACGATTTTGTGACTCCACGTGGCAAGGCTCTTTATCTTGTGTTTCTTAGCTTTTGGAAGAGGTTTTGGTATGGACCAACGTGACCGGTCGGCTCGCTCCAAGTGTTGGGCCTCTTCATTAAAGCCCGGAAGGCACGTCCATAAGTTCTCAAATTTGAAACTTCACGACCTTCTTGGCCCGCTATCAACGGCAAAAGTATTAGGGAACATATATTAGATTTTGTTGCTATTTCCGAGACGGGAAAGCGGAATTATTCAACAATTTTTTAAAATCGCCTTTCAGGTTGGGAGGACTTTGGTTGGGTATCCCGTCCACCTCGGGGGCATTCTGGTGGCTTATTAGTTGGGGTACGAACTTCGACTATGGAAATTTTAGATAATTTGGGAGGTGATTTTCAAATTAAACTTTACATTTGGAATAAATCTGATAATTTCATAAGGAGCTTGGTTCCTGTCTATGGGGCTCCCCAGGAAGTTGATAAGCCCGCTTTTATTCGTGAGTTGGTTAATCTAGCAAAGGATAATCCGCACCCTATCATTATAGGCGGGGAGTTTATCTTGCTTAGATACACTCAAGAGAAGAGTAGGGGCAGTTTTGATACACATTGGCCTTTATTATTCAATGTTGTTATTGAGAGTCTGGATTTGAGAGAGGTTTCAATGGTTGGGAGACAGTTTAGTTGGGCAAACATTCTTCCAGAGCCTACTTATGAGAAACTGGATCGAGTATTGATGGATTCAGATTGGGAATATAAATTCCCTCTAGTCTCGGTATGAGTTCTTCCTCGTATTGAAGCTTTGTCAGATCATGCTCCTATTTTATTAACTACCAGGACACTATTTCCGCAGCATAGACGTCCGTTCAAATTTAAACTAGGATGGCTATATCAGGATGGCTTCTCGGACATGATTAAATTTGTTTGGGATAAGTGATTGATGCGAACACCCCAATACAAAGGTGGAATAACAAACTACGTTCTATGCGTAGATACCTTGGTGGGTGGGCTAGCCACATGACTGGGCAGCTTAAACAAGAGAAACTCAACCTATCATCGAATATTGATGACTTAGAGGCACTCACTGAGGTATGACCACTGACTATGCATGAGATTGACCTTAAAAGTCAATACACTGCAAAGTTAGCCGGTCTACTACGTGAGGAGGAACTCAAGTGGTACCAGAGGTCTAAGGCTCGGTTCTTATTAGAAGGAGATTCGAATACGAGATACTTTCATAGTGTGGCCAATGGTCGACATAGAAAGAAACTCATGCATTCCCTAGTTCAGGAAGAGGGCTTGATCGAGGGTCAGGAGCAACTCAAATCCTACATTACATCATATTATAAATGTCTGTTTGGCGCCCCGGAGCAATCAGATGTATTCATGGATGAATTCAGGACTGATGATATACCCCAAGTGTCTACAGAAGAAAATGCTATTCTGACCTCCCCAGGAGGAGATAAGAAAAGCGGTTTTTCAAATGGAACATAATAAGGCGCGAGGTCCGGATGGTTTTCCGGCTGAATTTTATCAGACCTTTTGAGATATAGTTAAGGTTGACTTATTGGATATGTCTGCTGAACTCCATGCGGGGCCGCTGGATCTGTTTCATATCAATTTTGGTGCAATTTTTCTATTATAGAAAGTTATTGATGCGGAACAGATTCAACAATAGAGACCGATATGTCTTCTAAATGTTTGTTTCAAAAATTTCACCTAAGTGGCCACTATTATACTAATTCCATGGCCGATCACGTGGTGCGTCCATCTCAGACTGCTTTCATGTAAGGTAGATACATCCTAGATGTGGTGGTCACTTTGCATGAAACAATCCATGAGATGCATCATAAAAAGTTGAATGGGGTCATACTCAAAGTCGACTTTGAAAAAACCTACGATAAAGTTAAGTGGTCTTTTCTTGAACAAACATGAAAGGTTTTTATGATGAGTGGCACACTCTAATTAATAACTTTTTTTGGTGATATTTTTTCTATTAAGGTCAATCAAAAGTTGACATTGGTAGATACTTCCAGACAAAAAAAAGGTTGAGGTAAGGTGATCTCCTATTCCCAATATTTTTTTAACATTGTGGCAGATATGCTTGCAATTATAATTGAGTGATATAAGGTTGATGGCCAAATTGAAGGTGTAGTTCCTCATTTGGTTGATGGGGGCTTGTCCATTCTTCAGTATGCCGATGATACGATTCTATTTATGGATCATGACTTGGAAAAGCCGTGAAATCTGAAATTAATTCTTTGTCGAGCAATTGTCAGGTCTTAAAATTAGTTTTCATAAAAGCGAATTGTTTTGTTTTGGTGACGCCAAAGATGATGCCAACCTATATGACGAGTTATTTGGATGTGGGCTTGGTTGTTTTCTAATTAGCTATCTTTGTATTCCGATTCATTATCGGATACTTACGTTGGATGAATGGAAACTTGTTGAGGAAAGACTTCAAAAATATATTAGTAGTTGGAAAAGAAAATTACTATCACTTGGAGGAAGATTAGTTCTCATAAATTCAGTACCTACGAATATGGTACTGTGTATAGTTTCTTTTTTCCATTTACTCAAAGGAGTCTTGCATAGATTAGAATATTTCCGATCAAGATTCTTTTGGCAAGGGGATAGTGAGAAGAAAAAATACCGGTTGATGAAATGGAGTGTTGTTTTCCGTCTTAAAGATCCAGGTGGACTTGGTGTTCACGATCTTGAAATTAAAAACAGGGCCTTGCTAGGTAAATGGCTTGCCAGGTTGTTAACGGAGGATGGTGTTTGGCAACAACTACTACAGAAAAAGTATGTAGGTTCAAATGCAATCTCTCGGGTTCTTTGAAAACCAGGTGATTCACACTTTTGCCCTGGCATTATGGCAACTAAGAAACATATTTTCCCATTTGGTTCTTTCTCCATTAGGAATGAGTTAGAGATACGGTTTTGGGAGGATAGATGGTTGGGAACAACCACTCTCCGCGAATAGTATCTAGCCTTGTACAATATCGTTAGTCATAAGGGGGATACCTTGCAGAAGGTGATGTAATCTTCTCCCCCTCTATGACGTTTAGGCGTGATCTTATTGGTCCCCGACTAGCTGTTTGGACTGAATTGCTACAACGGTTAGCTTCAATCCAATTGGTTCATGGGACTGATGAATTCCGTTGGAGCCTCACCAAGAATGGTGTATTCTCAGTAAGCTCCATGTACATAGCATTATGCATACCAACTCAACCGATTATCAATAATAAATCCATCTGGAAGATGAAGATACCTCTGAGAACAAAGGTCTTTGCATGGTATCTTCGTCGGGGTGTGATTATAACTAAATATAACATTGTAAAACGTAAATGGTAGGATTGTACGAATCGTGTGTTCTGTCACGAAGAAGAGACAATAAAACACATTTTCTTCAATTATCGGGTTGCTAGTTATATATGGTCAATCATTCAGATAGGTTCTACCTTGTACCCACCTCGTAGCATTGCAAATATTTTTAGCAATTAGCTAAACGGGGTGGATTCTAGGTATAAAACGATTATCAGAGTGTGAGTGATTGCGGTTGTACGGTTGCTTTGGCTATGTAGAAATGACAAGATTTTTAATGATAAAAATTCTTCTGTCATGCATGTCATTTACCGGTGTACAGCTTTGCTCCGTTCATGGTCGCCACTTCAACGCTTGAAGGACCGCGACCTCTTTACGATTAGAGAATACGGCTAAGGAGTTTATTTCCCAAAATGGGTGGCTGCATAGTCGTAGGATTGAAGCCAATGAAGTTTTAGACTAGCTGGCTTTCTTTCTTACTTTTTCACCTTCATTTTTGTTCGTTACTTGCTACTTTGAACGGCTGTGCGCATCCTAGTTCTGCAAAGGTTGGATGTAATGCTTAAAACCTTTGGGTAATATAAAGCGCCCTTTATCGGAAAAAATCAATGACAAGGAGAAGGGGCCAATGGTCCGAGAGGGTGGAAGATAGGACATGCAACACATGAGAGCCAAAGCACATGTCCCAGGCCGCGTTACAAAAGGAGTCAGGCTTGCTCATAGTCGGGCCATCTCTCTCAGTGAGACCAAGTGAAGCCTCTATTTTGGAGATGGATCTCTTCGAACTCACAACTTTGCAAGACGTTGAGGAATCTATTAATGCGGCTTTGGTTGCATTTCTTTTGTTCTTGTCCCGTGCTCTATATATTTGGTTGAAGTCACCTAAGGCTAGCCATTTCTCGCCGGATGCAGGCTTTTTTTTTTTTTTTTTTTTTTTTTGAGACCCCTCGATCTGTGTTACAGCTGTAGCATCTGAACTTATGCACTAACTCAACACCACACTCACACCACACACACGCACACCACTAGTGCACAAGTTAGACTCTAGAACTATACACACAGCACACATAATTTGGGTGTCCCTAGGAGCTAGTAGTTGTGGCACATATGTGTGGAGGGGATTTTATTTGGGACCCAGAGTCCCGGTGAGACACCAGAAAATCGTCCCCAAAGGGAATCGATCTCGGGCGGGCAGGCTGGCCACTACCAAGCCTAGCCACCGCGCTAGCCGCGCGTCCTCGCCGGATGCAGGCTTTTGGGCAAGGAGCTGGGCGAAGAAATCATCTTTTCTGGAGTATGTCGTTGGTTGAAGTGGTCTTGAAGGTCTCTTACGTGTGTCGCATAAGGATTGTGGCGGAGAGATAAAACTCGGAGGCGATGATATCGCACACTTGCACGGCATCGTCATGCCAGAGCATTAGGATGCCCAGGTAGTAAGTAGTGTATTGGTTCACATTTTCTAACTTGGTTTCTGACAGATCTCATGAACTGTAGTTTGTCTGTCAGGGTCATTCAATCCACGCACATTCCAGCTCATGAAATTGACATTGTCACTCATTGGGAAACAAGTTGAGCTCACATAGCAAACAGAACAAGTGGAAACGGGAGCAGTTAAGAGCATCTCCAACAGGCGCGCTAAAAGCCCCGCGCGGTAAAAAAACAGCCGGTTTGGCGCGCGCGGGCGCTCGCGCGCAGCTCCAGCGGACGCGGGAAAAAAGCGCGCGCGCTAAAAAGTTTGCCGTCCGCGTTTGCGCTATCCCGCGCGGGAAATCTGCCGCGTCCGCTGCCGCGCGCGCTATATAGACGACACGCGCGAAGCGTTCAGCTGACACTCCTCCCACGCGTCTTCCTCCCGCGCCTCTCTCTCTACCCGCCGCTCTCCCTCCCGCGCCGCTCCACCTCCGCCTCGACGCGAAGATGCCGCCCGCGCCGCCGCCCATCCTCCGGCTACCACGGCGTCCGCGCGCGGCCGAGCGGCCGATTCGACGCGGAGATCCGCTCCGGCGAGGTGCTTTTTTCCCGCACCAACGCTCCGGCGAGATTCGATTTCTATGTCGCGCTGTATCGTTGAACTTTTTAAATATTCGTATTTTCGATCAAATTTTCATCGTTTGTTTGATTAATTTTGAAATTAACGATCGAAACGCGCTGCAAAATACAGCCTCCGGCGGAGGTGCTTTTTTCCCGCACCAACGCGCGCTGCAAAATGCAGCCTCCGGCGGGGGAAAAATCGGTATCACGCGCGCCAGCGGTTTGCAGCGCGCCGAAACGGGGATATAGCGCGCCGCGATATAGCGCGCCTGTTGGAGATGCTCTAACAACAAAGCACACGCACTGGGAGAGCGAATTACAGGGAAGGAAATTGGACACAGACGAGCAGGGCTGGGCTCCATGAGACCATGAGCAGGGAGCTGATGCACAGACGCGATGCAGATAAACATAGCTAACCTTGGACACTCGTGAGTCCTGACTGACAAATGATCTGAACCGATGAATCATCGAGCACTACATTTTCTCCAGTAGCAAACTGCTCCAGAGCAGCCGCCCCGCCGCGGTTGAGCATGGGCATGGCAGCTTCCACCTCCAGGTCCTGGGAGCGGTGACCACCTGACCATCTTTAATCATCCGCAGGTTCATGCGAACAAAGGCTTCAGCTTCCTTCACCAGCGGCTTCTCTCTGCGCTTGGCCTTGACCCTGTTGCCTGATCGGCGGAGGGATACGCCAGTGATGGCGTGGATGGCCAGCGTCTTCCTCCGTGCCTTCAGTTGACGAGGTTTAACAGGCGCGGGCCGCGCCAGCAGCGGCACTGGCACTGCGCGAACAGAGGCGGTTGGGGATCAGCTTGTCCCTGCCAGCATCTCCGAGGTCGGCGTGCGCCTGTCAGCTCCTGAGCATGAGCATGCAGGCGTGCGCGACGCCGGCGATGCAGCGAAACCAGGGGGATCGACGGCGAGGGCGTCAGCAGCGCGCCTCGACGCCTCAGGGGAAAGGGAGCGGCCTCTGTATTATTGTTGGAGAGAGCATGCCACGCGCGAGGTCGCCGACACCTGACTGAACCATTCCTGGAGCCTGTCGAGCAAGGGAGCACAGAGTGACAGAGACCGGCGACGTGGGCGACGTGGGCGGCGTGAGGAACTCCCGATATAGGTAACGAGCTGAGCACGGGGAGGGGTGGCGCACCGGGCTCCGGCCCCTGCGAGGGGACGGCACGCCCACGGCCCACCTCAAAGGATCCAGCGACCGTGGCGTCGCCCAAAGCCGATAACCGCGCCGATGTCGAAGAGGCCTCGGAGAATGTTTCGTTGCCGGTCCCTGCCGCGTCGAGCATGGGCGCCGCCACGCCGAGCACGGACTCAGCGTTGCAGACCGGCTCGACATTCCTGCGTATCCCTGCGACGACCATCTCGGCTGTCGCCGCGGTCCCGTGTGTCGCGGTCCCCACGGCGCCCCTCGTCACGTCACGTCTCGAGCTCCAGCAGAGGCTCCGGCGTAGGCGCGTAGCGTCTCTCGCCAGCCCCTGGACCTGTCCCTCCGCGCCGGTCATCGCCATCTCTCCTCCTGCCGCCTCTGTCGTCGTCGTCGTGCCGGCGTCCCCGGCGCTCGTCCTGGCGCTGCGGAGACGCACGGCGCCTCGTGGCGTCGACCTCGCCACGCTTCCGCGGCAGCTCGTACGAGGACGGCGGGTTCCCATTGTCGTCAACGGACGTCAAGTCCTCCAAAAGCGCCAGGTGCACAAGGAGTCGGTGTCTGAGTCCATGCCTGCAACGCCGGAGGACTAGCAGACAACGGAAAAAAATGCTAGAGGCCGAAAAAATGTGACAGTCACTTTTCGAACTTTCGAAAATGTTTGTCCTTCTAAAATTTTCAGTTCGTGCTAGAGGCTGGAAAAATGTGACTGAACATTTTCGAACTTTCAGTCGCCTTTGTGCATGCACCACTCGCTTTGAATTCGCGCTAAATGCAGGGGAAAACTTGACTGGAAATTTTAAAACTAGAAGTCACATTGCGGCCTGTCTGTTATTCTGAATTTGTGCTAGGTGCAGAGAAAATTGATTGAAATTTACGTAGCATAAAGTCTTGTATTTGCTGAAGAAAGCACCTTTCGAAATCAAGTTTACACAGAAAATACTAGAGCACTCATTGTGAGTTTTATGTGATGCAAATTTACGTCGCATCAAGCGCAAAAGCTGTTCCAACTATTATGTCGTGAAACTGAGATGTAGATTGTAGAGTACGTTTTAAATATTGCAGCTAATATAACTATATTGTAGAGTGAATCATAAAGAAGCTGCCAGAGCCATAAGTACATTTTTTTAATCGTCTCAGATATAGCAAAATGTGTCTTTGACAGTTGACACATGGACACCAGTGCTCCCTTCAATTTAAGATTTTTTAAAAAATTAAAATCTCACACTTTTGTGTCTCTAAAAATTATGGTGTTAAATATATAGATAGATATGTACAGTATGGGTGTATGCAAAAAAATATCCCATTAAAGAATACATTGTATTTTAGGAAATATAAAAAAGACAAATTTGTGACAGTAAATGGTAGTACAATAGTATTAAAATAGTATGTCTTTTTGTCAGAAATTTGTTTATTTTGTATTTCTCAATATTTAAAGTATTTTTTACCGGGCCTTTTTTGCATAGACTCCTCTTGTACATATCTATCTACATATTTAATACCATAATTTTTGGAGAAATAAAAGTATGAGATTTAAAAAAAAAATCTGGAAGTGGAGGAAGCATATCACTACTCACCTTGCTTTTTCATTGGTATAAACATATCCCAGATATAGTCACTACTCACCTTGCTTTTTCATTGGTCACCCTATATAAACATATCCTCTAGAACTCTAGAAACTCTCTATAATCAGAACTAGAAAATGTTCAGGGAAATTGGTTGAAAACATAGCTTGAATCACTATTTGCATCAAAGTGTAGTACTCCCTCCAACCCATAAAAAGCGTGGTGGATTTTAAATTTGAACTAAAACCATGACACCTATTATAGATTGGAGGGAGTATTATTTTGACCGAACAAATTTTTTGGGATAAGTTGAACATAAACCCGCTATCAGGATATCCCTTTGTACATGTGCATTCTAAGTTTCTAACACAAGTGATTTCTGAATTACAGAGAGTGGACTGGCCAAGCCAATAAAACCGGCAAAGGACCTTTTATGCAGAACATGGAAATAACAGGCTCGAAACAGTAACCTCAAAAAAATGCAATAACTGATTGCTGCTAGTGGTGACAGCTTGCATAATACTAGGCACTGCTGCTGGTTCTTTGAATGGGAGGATGGAGCTGAGAGCTCCGTACCAATTATTTCAGTTGTGTTAAATGAGAAGCACAGTCCACATATAAGAAAGATCATATCTGTTTGCATTCAGTACGGCCTATTGATCAGATTGCTCAATTCGCTGAAGATACAAAATTACAACGCAGCACCATTTTAATCTTTCTACCATTGAACATTACAGCTTTGTCCTATCAAATTATCAAATAAGAGAAATGAAGAAACATTGAAGCAACAGCAGAAGTTTTTAGGGATATGAGCCGACAAAGAAGAACCCAATCTTTTATGTAACCTGCAGGTTCAGTTGGAGCCTCTCCACCGCTGGTATCAAGGCCATGGACCTGCACCAGACCAGCCTGTCTTTTAACACTGATAAACTTTTCAATCTGGTAACTGCAGAAAAAGGAGCATGTATTAGCCTAGTAAGAGCAGGTCTAACAGACCCCTTAAAAAGCCCAACCCCGTAAAATAACCGTCGATATACGGGGTAGGGCTCTACCCGGCCGTCTAGCAGACCCCGTAAAACAGGCCCCCGCGTCGATTTTTTACAGTTTCGGCTACGGGGTGGCTTCTGGCCCCTTACTTGTACGGGACGGGAGGCCGAATACAGGGCCAAACCCTCACTCTGGCGCGCTGAATTTTCAGGAAATAGTAACTGCAATTCATCTCGCTGCTGACATGGTAGGCAACCGGCGCGGCGTGGTGGTCGGGTGGAGGAGCAAGGGCGGCGAGGGCGAGCACACGGCGCCAGCGCAGGTGTCCCGGGACGGCGCGGCCGCGTTCAACGAGACGGCGCGGCGCGGAGCTTCGCCGTGTGGGCGGCGCCCGTGGCGGACACGACGACCGGCGGGGCAGGGGGAGCGGCGGCCGGCGGGCAGGGACATGTCGCCGACCTCGCCGAGGCAACCGGCGCGCGTGCACACGTCGCCGATGTCGGGGCCGTCCGTGCCTTCACGAACGCGATGCGAGCGTGGCGGGCGGGGCGGGCGAGAGGACGGCGGGCGAGGCGGCGGCGGCGGCGGCCGGCGGGAAGGGGCGGCGGGCGGCCGGAGCGGGGCAGGACCTGGGGCAAGGCAGTGGCTGGAGGTGGAAGAAGGAGAGGAGGAACAAGAGAAAAAAAAATATTGATTTGGCATATTCCTAGAATATGCCCTTTTACAGTTTAGCGATACGGGGACTGCTAGCTCGGACGAGTTTTCGGCCGATCGAAATGGAATACAGGGCCATTTTCTCGTATTATACGGGGCAGAAATTTAAGGGGTGTGTTAGACATGCTCTAACTCAACACATAGTTTTTCCACTTATTGAGATTCACCACCAAACACAATGTTAGAGTTAGACACATAAGTAAATAAAAGAACAATGATTGAATTTGGACACTTCCACTTGTCTTACAGACTACATATTGTAAACATGAAATTTGACATACTATGTTTTCATCTGTCCATGCATAAAATTTATAATATCTTGTGTTAACATATGTCAAACAGACATAGCATATGACCGCATATGGAGGGTTATTCAGATGGTAAGTCAGGTTTCCAAAATGTACATTTTAACAGGAGGGTAAAACATTATTAGCTTAACTGGGTCATAGTACACAATTTAGTCATGTAGCACAAGAGTTTACTGGGTCAGTTCAATGAGTGGATGCTTGAAGCATTGCAGGCAATAATATAAAATCCGTAAATGGATTAAGCTGAATGATTTATGAACTGTTGCACCGAAGCAACGTAGGTCCAGAAAAGTACACAAATCATTTACCTGACAAAAGCAAAAGCTTTTTCTCTAAATCTAAAAATACACAAATATAGACATGCATCAGAATTGTAAAACCTGCAGCCAGCTTAATAGTGACATAATTGAACTCAGTTCTTTAACATCGAACGGACCATAGCTGCCGGCAGTGGATGCTAGGCATAGTTGGGACTCTTCCAGAAAAAAGGCAACGTGCATGAAACAGAAAAGTCATAGCTACAAGCATACAAAGACAGAATCGTAATTGAAATTAAAGTTGCATTTCAGTAGACTGACCATCACCATCTCAACCTAACTGGTATATTACTTTCAAAAACCAATTTACTAAAATTGCACACTATCAATATGGCAGAAAAAATACACATGCACAAGCCATGACAAAACCAGTTGAAAAATCTGAACAAATTAGATACCTCTAGCAAAATTAGATACCCTAATGGTGTTTAAAACACACAAAAAAAAGTACAACTGATCTAGGTAACAGTTTCCTGAAAACTTTCAGGCGAGCACAACTCTACAACTTATCTAGGTAATAGTTTACTAACTATCTCAGGTTGGTATAACACGAGGAAACATGACTATAAGCTTATACCTTAGGAATTTGCTGGGGCCGTGGCTAAAGTCTCCCTCCAGTGGCGTGGGAGGACACTGCAGGTGGTGCGGTCATGGGTTTCCTCTGGCCGTGCGGGCAGCCATCGCCTCCCTTGGGTGGCGCGGGAGAAAGCCGCTGGTAGTGTGTCCATTGCCTCTCTCTCCCTCCCTCCGTCTGCTTGGGCCAAGCACGTGAATAGATCACACCAAACTTATCGTACAGAAAATGGAGACAATGAAACACAGTGCAAGGTACATGGTGAAGAATCCCTTCCTACAATTCTTCCCAGGGTGAATTATTGTTAGCCTGGTTAAGCTCATGGGTCACGTAGTTTCAGTTTTTCTCTGTCAAATAACTTGTGCGTGGTCGCCTGTGACTGAAACGCACGTAGCTAGGCTGTAGCTAGTCGTTGGAGAAGTGCTGTCGCACGTTCTCCACTTTCTTCCTGTTTAGGCGCCTTAGTGTGACGTAGTCGTGGGATGGCGCGACGTGATCGGATCACAGCAGGTTAGCAGGGAGGTTAGTTTGTTATTCCGTTGTATTCGCATATATAAGGAATAAGATCAGAACAGAAAAGCTGCAAGCTTTACGCAGCACAAAACCATCCGTTGTCTCTCTGTTATCTGACGAAACTGTCGAGAATTTCAGGTTTGACAACCACATTTGGTATCAGAGCCACGCCGGATCCAGGAGATGTCGACCTCCGCCGATCGATCGGCGGCAGCGGAGAAGGAAAAGGGGGCACAGGCAGCGGGCGCTATCGCGGGCGGGTCCAAGCCGCCGCCGAAGCGCCGCACCTCGGCGTCCCCGACTCCGCGACGTGGTCGTAGCCTAATCCGCGGCGGCGGCGAGATCGTCGTGCGGGAACGGGTGTTCCGCGACGGCGGCAACACCCAGTACCCCACTCTCACGCGTACGAATTACGCGGAGTGGGCGATGGTGATGCGCGTACAGCTCCAGGCCGCACATCTCTGGGATGTGATCGAGTACGGTGCGGAAGAAGAAGGAGACGATCGCGCGGCGCTCGCGGCTCTCCTCCGTGCTGTCCCACCGGAGCTGGTGCGGACGATCGCGGTCAAGGACTGCGCCAAGACCGCATGGGAGACGATCAAGACAATGCGCCTTGGCTCGGAGAGGATCCGCGAGGCAAAGGCCCAGACACGGCGACGTGAGTGGGAGGAACTGCGGTTCAAGCCCGGGGAAACGATCGAGGACTTTGCGCTGCGACTAACGGCCATCGTCAACGATCTTGAACTCCTGGGAGATCCGATCGACGAGTACAAGGCGGTGACCAAGTACCTCCGCGCCGTCCCTCGCAAGTATCGGATGATGTCGATGGCGATCGAGCAGACAGTCGATCTGCGCACGCTCACCGTCGAGGACCTCACTGGCAGGTTCACCGCTGCCGAGGAGGGATATGATCTCGATGACGAGGTCACCGCAGGCGCTGGCAAGCTTCTCCTCACGGAGGAGGAATGGGCGGCCCGTCAGAGCGCACGCGGGGGGAGCACGTCCGGCGGCGAGAAAAAGGGGAAGCCGCAAGGCAAGCCCAAGTCGCCTGGCAGCGACGGCACTCGCCCGTCACATGACGGAGGAGGATCCAGCGGCTCCGGCGAGCGCCGAAAGGGCAACTGCCGCTATTGTGGCAAGCCAGGGCACTGGGCGAAGGAGTGCCGCAAAGCTCAGCGCGATCGCGAGCAGAAGCAGAAGACCGAGACCGCAAACCTGGTGCAACCTGGTGAGGAGCACCAGGGCGGACTGCTCATGGCCGTCGTCAGCGAGGTCGTCGCGCCGCAAGCCGTCTTCCTCAACGAAGAGAAGGTGATCCCTGTACCTTCACCTGATGGTGTGTGGTTCTTCGATACAGGAGCCAGCAGCCACATGACAGGGGAGCGCCACATGTTCGCCGCCATGGACGACACCGTGCATGGCACGGTGAAATTTGGCGATGGCTCCCTCGTGGCGATCTGCGGTCGTGGCACCGTGGTCTTCCGCAGCCAGAGCGGCGAGCAGCGTGCGCTCGCCAACGTCTTCTACATCCCGAGCCTCAAGAGCAACATCATCTCTGTGGGGCAGCTGGACGAAGGTGGATGCGCCGTCTCCATCAAGAGAGGCGTGATGACCATCCTCGACCCAGGAGATCGCATGCTGGCCCGTGTCATGCGCACTGCCACAAGGTTGTACACCGGAGTGCTCACCATCGACACACCATCCTGCCTGTTGGCACAGGGAGACGACGTCTCATGGCGCTGGCACGCAAGGATGGGGCACCTGCACTTCCGTGCACTGCGTGCCATGTCATCGAAGCAGATGGTGCGGGGCATCCCCGCCATCGACCGCGTGGAGACCTTCTGCGACGGATGCGCTCTCGGGAAGCACCACCGCACGCCGTTCCCTCAAGCCTCGGCGTTTCGAGCGGAGCATGGACTGGAGCTGGTGCACACTGACCTTTGCGGGCCAATCACGCCGGCGTCGCCAAGCGGCAAGCAGTACTTCCTCCTTGTAGTCGACGATCACAGTCGATTCATGTGGCTGGAGCTCCTTCGATGCAAGAGTGAGGCCTTCGAGCGCTTCAAGAAGGTTCAGAGAATGGCAGAGGCAGAAGGGCGCTGCAAGCTGCGCGCCTTCCGGTCTAACCGGGGCGGCGAGTTTAACTCCACAGAGTTCATGAAGTACTGCGAGGAGCTCGGTGTGAAGCACTACACCACTGCGCCATACTCTCCGCAGCAAAATGGCGTGGTGGAGCGGCGAAACCAGAGCGTGGTGGAGATGGCCAGATGCCTGATCAAGAGCATGGGCATGCCATCGTATTTCTGGGCAGAGGCAGTGACCACGGCGGTGTACATACTGAACCGCGCGCCAACGAGGAGCCTGGACGGCGTCACTCCATATGAAGCATGGCACGGCCGTAAGCCCAATGTGCAACATCTGCGCACGTTTGGGTGCACCGTTCATGTGAAGAAGGTTGGCCCAGGGATCACCAAGCTCTCGGACAGGTCAACTCCCATGGTCTTCGTGGGTTACGAGCAAGGATCCAAAGCCTATCGCGTGTACGATCCTGCGACCAAGAAGGTGCAGGTGACGCGCGATGTGATCTTCGAGGAGAGCAGGCCGTGGAACTGGAACGCGCCGGGCGCGCTCTCGCCGCGCTCTGGACATGCCACCACGCCACTGGACGCGCCCAGTGCGCGCACGGCGTACACCACTTTCACCGTGGTGTACCCCACGGAGAATGGTGGCCAGGAGGTGGACTCTGGGGACCCTCCAGCATCTCCCGCCACGCCACCAACAGGGACAACGGCGACGCCATCGCCACGCACCAGCGAGGATGCCATCGACACTCCACCCGGCTTCCACACGCCACCGGCCACGCGCTCAATCAACTGGGCCACGCCGCCAACGCACGACGACGCGTGCGACGCATCAGGCCCCGTGCGCTACCGTCACCTCTCCGACATCCTCGACGAAATCGAGGAGGACGGTGAGCACGTGACTCAGGAGCACCTCATGCTCAGTGCAGAGGAGCCGCGCGACGTCAATGAAGCCCTCGACGACGCCTCCTGGAAGGCCGCCATGGACGACGAGATGAACTCGATCCGCGACAACAACACCTGGGAGTTTAGCTCTCTACCTGCTGGCCACAAAGCCATTGGGCTGAAGTGGGTTTACAAGGTGAAGAGGGATCCAGAGGGGGCCATTGTCAAGCACAAGGCTCGTCTCGTCGCGAAGGGCTACTCACAGCGCAAAGGGGTGGACTTTGAGGAAGTCTTCGCACCTGTGGCTCGTATGGAGACTGTGAGGCTGTTCCTCGCCCTTGCAGCTCACTCCGGGTGGGAAGTGCACCATATGGATGTGCAATCCGCATTCCTCAATGGAGAACTGGAAGAGGAGGTCTATGTTGCTCAACCACCGGGATACATCGCCGGCGGCAAGGAGCACCAAGTCCTGCGCTTGAAGAAAGCCCTCTACGGACTGCGACAGGCACCACGTGCCTGGTACGCCAAGCTGCACGACACCTTGAGTTCCCTCGGCTTTGCACGGAGCCCCCTGGAGCATGCTGTGTATCGCCGCGGCAACGAGTCGTCATTTCTGCTCGTCGGAGTATACGTGGATGACCTCATCATCACTGGAACCGAGGCTGCAGACATCACTGTGTTCAAGGATCAAATGCAGAAACTCTTCAAGATGAGTGACCTAGGTCTGCTAAGCTACTATTTGGGGATAGAGGTAACTCAGGCTGAGGGGGAGATCAAGCTGTGTCAGCGAAGCTACGCCGCCAAGATCATTGAAATGGCCGGCATGAGTGACTGTAACAGCTGCCAGACACCCATGGAGTGTCGCCTGAAGCTGATCAAGGATGATGGGAGTGCACTGATCGATGCAACGCTCTACAGAAGCGTCATTGGTAGCCTGCGATACTTGGTGAACTCCAGGCCCGATCTTGCACACGCCGTCGGTATGGTCAGTCGATTCATGGAGAAACCTAGCACGACGCACTGGTGTGCTGTGAAGCAGATTCTACGGTACGTTCGTGGAACTCTGAACCACGGATGCCGCTACAAAGCTGGAAGAGGAAACGCAGAGCTGTTGGGCTACAGCGATAGTGATCACGCAGGCGACATTGGAGATCGAAAGAGCACCTCAGGGCAGGTGTTCTTCGTCGGCCGAAACCTTGTCACCTGGTCCTCACAGAAGCAAAAGGTGGTCGCTACTAGCTCCTGCGAGGCAGAATATGTGGCAGCAAATTCTGCAACCTGTCAAGGGGTTTGGCTCAGTCGGTTGCTAGGGGAGATGCAAGGGAAGAAAGCAGTAATGTTCAGGCTCCTGGTCGACAACAAATCTGCAATTGCATTGGCAAAGAACCCTGTTCATCATGACCGCACCAAGCACATCGACGTGAAGTATCACTACATCAGGTGGTGCGTAGAAGAAGGGCTGGTTGATCTGCTGTATGTCACTACACAGGATCAGCTGGCTGATGCCCTCACTAAGGCTCTTGGGCGAGTTCGTTTCATTGAATTGCGCCAGAAGCTTGGAGTGGAGGAGATCAGTAAGACACCCTGAGCTTAAGGGGGAGAATTGTTAGCCTGGTTAAGCTCATGGGTCACGTAGTTTCAGTTTTTCTCTGTCAAATAACTTGTGCGTGGTCGCCTGTGACTGAAACGCACGTAGCTAGGCTGTAGCTAGTCGTTGGAGAAGTGCTGTCGCACGTTCTCCACTTTCTTCCTGTTTAGGCGCCTTAGTGTGACGTAGTCGTGGGATGGCGCGACGTGATCGGATCACAGCAGGTTAGCAGGGAGGTTAGTTTGTTATTCCGTTGTATTCGCATATATAAGGAATAAGATCAGAACAGAAAAGCTGCAAGCTTTACGCAGCACAAAACCATCCGTTGTCTCTCTGTTATCTGACGAAACTGTCGAGAATTTCAGGTTTGACAACCACAATTATAAGTTTCATACATGTAAATATGCTCATGAGTGCAAACTTCATTTTCTGAGGAGAGCTTATTGTAGGTCAGAGCAAGACAAAAATAGTCCTATCTAAAAGATAGGAATACTTCCTAGCGTGCCTTGTTTCCAAGCATGTATGACTCACAGCCATGCTTTTTTTAGCGGGAAATATCCTGTGCCGTTTTGCCAGCTCTGCGTAACTTAGGGAACCCTATATAACAATCCAACAATGATAGAACGCCCTGGCGGTAGGAGATCAAATGGAGAATGATGAGTCCTGGTCATGTTGTAAGCCCTGTATCTTGAGATAAGGGTCTGCCATCAAGGGAGATAGGGAGAATCTGTGAAACCTGACTAAATCTAACTAGGTGGGCAAGGGCGCTTCGCCGCGCCACCTGCAGCGTGTTTTGGCACTGTCTGGTTAACGTGGTGGGTCTCCACGTGTTTTTGGCTGCATCATTGCTGGGAATAATGCGTTTTTCCCAGTGTTGCCCACAAGCTAAATAGATGGACAGGCACGCTTCACCCCTAGGAACATGCAGCTGTGTAATCGAAGGTTCTAACTGGGTGTCTGGGTTATGCAAGAAAAACTCCGGCTGTCTGACTGTTGACTGAGGGTTCTGATCTTCAAGATATAGAATATATTTTCTACAAACTTGATTAAAATCGCGGATTTTCAAAGAAAGAACATTTTGAGTCTTATACCATCAGAAATGGAAAACTTTAGCTTGTTCAAACAGACGCAGTTCAACAAGTCAGTGATCTTTGATGCATATTCATCAAGGAACATGTCATTTGCCTTTGTAGAAAGAAATAACCAAACCAGTAAACATGACTAGTGAAACTGAAAGTAAGCACTAACTCGGCCTGGAACAACAACGTAAGATAACGATTTACCTTCACATCCTCTGTCTGAGGCTGCAGAAGGGGCGGGGAGGATCTAGGACAGGGGTACCGCAATAACAAAGCACAGCGTCCAGATGTGAGGAGTAATAATGGCGCCATCAAAGGAGGCAAAAACAGCACAGCTTCTGCGAGAGGATAAGCAAACAACATTATCACATCACAAATTCACAATAAGAACCCAACGACAACTGCTGACTGATCACGGTTTCCATGAGGTGGAGTGGTGCAGAACTGCATGTCAGGGTATAAAATTGTCTTCGTAGACATAAGAACGGGTACAAAGTTCTATTCTGTTGGCTAATGGAATACGTGCTAACATACGTGCTAACATGCACCATACATCTGTTCTTATATTCACATTTGACTAACTTTCTTTTAATACTAACACTAGTAGTTGCTTCTTGATTTGCTGGAATTTCATGATGCTTTGGGTAAATTTCGGAAAATTTGATATCAAAGCTCTGAGAATCAAGGAACCTTCCTATATCAGTTTAATTTAGTTTACTTAGATTCGCTCATGCATATGTCCAAAGTTAACTGAATTTGTACCCGACACATATATTCCGTCTTGCATAAATAAAGAAATATATACTATCTTTAGCAAATATGTCTCTCATTAACTTACCGAAGGGCATCAAGAAAAAAAACCAGCAGCAGCCTTCTTGTCATCATTGACAACGATGAACAATCTTGCGAGCCCATTGAGGATCTCAATATTTCAAACACTACGAGATGACAACAAAGGCCTCCCAAAAAAAATGAAAAGGTCTAGCCATGTTGTCGTTGGTAACCTAATACATAAATGGCATGTAGGTAAATGGCATGTAACGAAAGGAATGACTTAGCGAATATATGAAGTGGATGGTTGCCTAACCAAACAGACCAGAGAAAATGGTGTACATGGTATAAACAAATTTTAGCTTAGTACATGGTACAATTCTTGGACGCAAGACTTTGGTTATGAATAGGCACACATAAAATTCAGAGAAGAGCAACAATAAACACAGATAAAAACATGTTATCTTTGGGAGGAAACATGAATCATATCCCGGAGAATGTTAGCACAATAATTCAGCTTAACTGTACCTTCTGAATAAATAATTGACCTTAGCTTTCCGATAATACCATGCACAATCATTTTGCTTTAGACAAATAACATGAAAGCGGTAACCAAACATGAATCTGGAGACCTAAAAATAATCACAAAAGCTATACTTAATGAACACGACCATATCACGAGCATCGCAAATCAATTCTGAGACATGGATTTAGTAAAATAGTCTAATAGAATATGCAAAATTTCCATATAACCACATTCAATAGATGGTGTATAAACCATGAATGCAGAACTCAATGTAGGGTGTCTCCAAGGTGGAAACGCCACATTTATGATGGAAAAGTTGCCAAAAATGGAATATTCGCGAACAAAATATTCAGCTTTTTTTTTTCTCTGAAGCCACGAATTCTGACAAACTATTTGTGACAATATCATATGAATCGCTGTAACAACAAATGGGTAGCAAGAAAAGCAGCATGCTTTCAGTCTATTACAGAGGTAGAGCAGAACACTGAAACTGATCTACTACCTGAAGAAAGGAGAGCTAAATGGAAGAAATATTGAAGGGAAACAGAGCGGTCAAGAAGGAGATGGAGAATGCATTTTCCAGGGAAACAAGAAAAAATTATAAATTTATACTGTAATGGATATATTGAAGTCCAAGAATCAGTGGTAGGAGGTACAATTGCCAACAGTATCACAATGGTACCTTAGGCGCACTATCTCATGTTTCATCTAGTAACCACCAGCATGGAAAAAAAAATAGTGGTGTTGATGTAAAATGACACAGCATGGAAAGCATCAATTATCATAGAACTATAGTCATATTAATATTACAAACAATACATGCAAATATTGCATTTCTGGTGAATAGCTAGAGTGGATTCCAACACGCAAACAGATAACATGTTGTATTAAGTTAAACATATAATGGTTTTGCCTCATTGACGCTGAATGAAGATATTCATAACACATGCCCATGTGCATTTGAAGTTACAGTCATTGTAGAAAGGTGACTGTCAAAGATTGGAAACAAATATTATTCTTTAATGGCAAGTATCAAGCATGTGTTTACTCATAGTGTCCTAACCATAATAAGGGAGCTGAAAGGTAAATTAGGTATTTTCGAATTTCTCAAATTGAGCTGTTATGCCAAGTATACACAGGAGACATGTGCAAGTAAACAAGATAGAAACATGAATATCATGTTTGACCTGGCTATTGATTTGAGAGAAGGTGTATCTAGCATAACTAATTCTAACCATCAATCTAAGACTATAAGTTTTTTGCATTCACTGGTTTGTACCTGTAGTCAAATGCAGGGAAGATATAATGAAGAGCATTTACTAATAAATCCACAGTGCCTATATCTATTACAGAAGTATCTGTTAACTGGTCATGCCAAAAGAACATGTGTTGTGGTGGTGTGAACTTGTGCAAGAGAAGCACTTGCAAGTGCGACAGGATTGAATTCGTCAAAAACATACACCGCCAGGATAAGGCGAAAGAGAAACTAAATCGACAACAAGCTGAGCATAATGTACCATCCGATTCAACATGTTGGGCAACGAGTGCACTAAGCACGGACATTCAGACTTCTGTCAATTAACATACCATCGCATACTGTTATGCACTCACCCAGATGTAGGAAAAGATGTTAACGCAGGGAACACATCGAAAAACTCAGGAGAACATAGATCACATCGAAACTGAGAGATCGAAACAGATCACATTTCCAAACCAGTTTCATAACAGCTCCGATACATAATTAACACATATAGAAGAGTGCCGGGTACTGCATAATCGACGACACCAGATAAGGGCAGCATTAACGAGACAGTAGCAGATACTACATAGCTAGGAGTAGTACTAGATAGGAAAGCGAGAGTTGCGAAGAACGGGTTTAAGCATCCTCGTCGGAGGTGCTGCCGCCCGCGGCGTCGTCATTGTGAGCCTGAGCCTTGCTGCCGGGCTTGTTGTCATCCTTGGTGACCGCCTTCTTGCTGGCCTCGGCAAGGCTGCTGCGGACCGCCTTCTTGCTGGCCTCGGCAAGGCTGCTGCGGGCGAGCTGCTCTGGGGTTGGCCAGTTCACCGCGTTGCGTAGGGACTTCTCGAATGCAGACTTCTTCGTTCGGCCGCCGGTCACCGCGCCGGTGGACTTCTTTGTGCCCCCCGTCATTGCTGAAATTGCACAGGCAGGATGGGTCAAGAAAAACACAGGGGAAAGCAGAGACAAAAGAACTGGCGAGTATCCCCCAATTAAAACCAGAAATCGAACTGCAGCTTGTACTAGTTGTGCGCAGCAACAAGGCGGGGTTGAGAAATCGCGATCTGACAACAAGCAGAAAAGGATGGGGGTATGGAACGAGAGATGAGCCCGAGCACACAACGCAAGGCAATGCAACGACTGAGACCCAATCAGCCAACCATGAACAGCATGATACGCTCAGAAACCGCAAGTAGAACAAGAATAGGGAACAGCAGCTGACAATGCAGAATCGATCAGAAACAAGGAGTACTAGTGTTATTGGAGGGTAACATCCCGAGTTCCCGACCATGATCCCAAGTCCCAACGACTAAAATGGGCACTGGATTGTTCAAACTTGTTCCTCGGCTTGAAAAGCAAGCAGCACACAGGGACCGATCTAATCTAATCCAGAAAAAACACCAACATCACAGGGACGATGCAGCACAAATCTAAAACATGAACGAATGATGGGTCGTCAACCGCCATCGATCTCTTTTCCCAGAAATTACCGATTCGCTATGATGGAGCACATCAGTAATAGGCGCGTACAGCTACGGACTAGGGTCTCTGCAAGCAAGAGTACTGGAAAACGAATCTGTAGCCTCGGTCTGGAACGCAACACCCGACCAAAGTGGAAAGAGGAAAACACGAAATCCATCCTGGGAGTTCCTGTCGTAGTATGCCTCCCAAACACCCCTATTTCGCAAGCAGCAAGCGCATAGAAACGGGGTGGAGTGCAGATCCGAGGTAAGCAACATGGTGATGGATGTTATCTCGAATCTCCGGCCGGGAAACAAAGCAGCGAGACGAGGATGCGGGAGACACGAATGGTTACAGTACAAACCAAAGTGTAATTCGCTAATCGCGTCAAGCCCTTGGGCGTTCCTGTCGTATGTCTATGTTGCTCAGAAGAAAAGCCACACACACAAAAAAACGGAGGCAACAAGCGCATAGAGACGGGGGAGTACTACGTAGATCCGAGGTAATCGATGATTATCTCAAACCTGCTTCTCTGCTGATTCTCTCCACGAACAAGAACAAAGCGGGGAGAGACGTATATATCTGAGATGCGCGAGCCACGAACCGTACCACATAAACGGAAGTGCATCTCGCTCGTCTCATCAAGTCGAAAAGGGCAGCGAACTCGATCGAGCAGATGGTACGCAGAAAACAAACAAACAGAATCACGGGCAACAGCAACCGAAAACAAAGCAGGTATGAGAGATGCGGAGGCACGAACACCACAGTGCGGGTGCAGGTTCATCTCATCGTGTGGGTCTGGCGAAAAGAAAAGGCAGAAGAAAGACGAACTCGAACAGATCGTATAGATCCGAGGTAATGGATGTTTATCTCAAACCTGCTTCTCTGATTCTCTCCACGAACAAAACGGTGAGAGACGTATATATCTGAGATGCGCGAGACACGAACCGTACCACATAGACGGAAGTGCTGCTCGCGTCGTCTCATCAAGTCGAAAAGAGCAGAAACAAGGACGAACTTGTGCAGATGGTACGCAGAAAATAAAGAGAATCACGGGCAACAGATCGAAAACAAAGAAGTATCAGAGATGCGGAGGCACGAACGCTACCCGATAAACAACAACAGTGCGGGTGCAGGTTCATCAAGGCAGAAGAAGGAAGAACTCGAACAGATCGTAGGAAAGTAGAATCACACCATCAGAAACGGCAGAGAGGGGATGGGGAAAGCGGACTGACCTGGTGTCAGCGCGTGCTTCGCAGAGAGGAGAGGAGGAAGGAAAGCCTGGGTCTGTGTGTGTAGCAGGTGTGGTTGGGGCTTCGCGTCCTGCGTCTCCTCCTTGTGGAGTGCAGGGAGGGGAGGGGAGGCCCAATTTATAGCGATGGAAGCAAGCGAATGGCGCATCTACGACCGTCGGATCGGCATCCAAGGGCGGCCCGATGTCCACTGCGAGCTGTCCTGCGCGGAAGTGGCTGCGGGGATCCGCACGGCCACGGCCGGAGGAATGAGACGGTGGTCCACTCCTACAGTACACTACCTTCTTTTTCACGTGAGGAGAGAGAGAGAGAGAGGGCGTCACCTGCTCCGTTTCTATTACCACCGTTCATGATCAAAGGCACTCTTTGGGACGTATGGGTGCATTGATCCATCAAAGAATTATCTCTTCATTTCCTTCATTTCCTTTTTTTTTGCCTTTATTAGTTCTCTTCATCCTGGCATGCATCTACTTCTACTACAGTAGAAAATTAAATATGCTCACCCCTGCGCTAACATGTTTCCTATCTGCTCCGCTAGCTATTCACCATTGGGCTAGCTTGCATAAGGCTGGTGCCAATGCACCACTTCACTCTCACCCGCCACGTCAGCTTTTTCCCTCACTCTCACCCCACTCTCACCCCACTCTCACCCCACGGTGCCAATGCACATGCTATAGTGCCAGCTTTACTTCTCTTTCCTCCACGTCAGCTTTTCTCTCTCCTCGACATCAGCATTTCATTTTCAGATTACAACAATATAAATAATGCAAGAAAATTATTTTATTCAACTAAAATTGTTACCGATTACATCATAAAAAAAATTACATAAAAATTTAAAAAGATTACATAAAAATTTGAAAAAATTACATAATCTAGGCATTAGCCCACACATGCTCCATCAAATCATGCTGGAGTTGTGTATACATCGGTGACTCCCTCATTTCGGTGTCCATCTGAATCCTGGCTGCTAGGCTTGGTGGTGCATGGTGGTGTATTGCAGGGCCGACATTTGAAGCAACTGTCTCATAGATGTTGTCTGCAGAATGACACATGCACGCATGATCAATCCAAGAGTACGCCTCGAGTAGGAGCGTCCCGGAACTGCTAGAATGTTGAACCTAGCCTTCAACACTCCAAAGGCACACTCGACATCTTTGCGCCAAGCTGATTGAGCAGCAGTGAACACTCGCTGCTTTTCACTTTGTGGAAGAGTAACACCTTTCATGAACACCGGCCAGGAGGGGTAGATGCCGTCGGCAAGGTAGTAACCATAGTTGTACCCGTGTCCATTCACCGTGAAGTTCACTACGGGTGCTTCTCCCCTAAGCACATCAGTGAACAACGGCGACTGGTTGAGTACATTGAGGTCGTTGTTGGACCCGGCCACTCCAAAAAAGGCATGCCAGATCCAACGATCATACGACGCAACGGCTTCTAAGATTATGGTAGGGTGTTTGATGTCTCCCCTTGTGAATTGACCGGCATGAGCCACTGGGCAGTTCCTCCACTGCCAATGCATGCAATCGATGCTCCCTAACATGCCCGGAAAGCCACGCTCCTCGGCTTTCGCTAACAGACGCTGAGTATCCTCGACATTTGGTCGACGACAAAAGTACCGCCCGGCGCCAGCCCCGTCGCCCGGCGCCAGCCCCGTCGCCCCGCGCAGCCCTCCCGCCCCACTCCCGCCCGCCTCCCGCCCCGCCACGGGCGATAGCGCCCCCGCTATCGACCGCGTTGGCACCAGCCTAAAGCCACATCTGGATCAACCATGATTGTTACTTACATTTATCCACATGAGCAAGATATCTGCTTCTCCCATCTGATATGCCAAAAAGAAGAAAAAAAAGAGTGAATCCCTCGTTTTACCGTCTAGGTGTGCATTTGGCACGCCAACTACCTTATCTAGTGAAAATTCTTCCAATTTCTCCCCATTTAAAAAATTGTAGACACTATTCTCTTGTGTGTCCTGTGCAAGGTGGTCATGGTTGAGATCAAGGATCAGTGGCGGAGCTTGGAAAAAATCCTTGGGCGGACCACACTAATAGGAATCACATTTTTTGTTCTAAACCGTTCCACTTCATTAGACGTTAGCCATTACTTAGATTGTTATGTTCCCACGTCTGTTGCAGTTAGCGAAATTGAAGAGCAATTTCGGTAAAAAGTCTTCTGTGATATCAAATTTCTAACCAAGAATTAGGGAAAGAAATGAATGTACATGGGCAGGGAAATTAGAAAAGAGGTAGGGCTTAATTGGGTCGCAGCATCACTTGCCGGCTGGTAGCTGTGGCCGCTCCCTGGTTGCAGGTGGCCGTGCGATGCTGCTACCTCATGTGAAGCTCCTGCTCCACCGATATCTCCTGATCCCCTCTTGTTTTTCGGTATAAATTGCTAGACCTGACGATAGCCAGTCGCCCTCCGTCCCCATGGCATTGGATTCTCTCCGCACAAGGTGACTGGGAGAACTGAGCGACCATACAGGCAACGTAACTCGCAGGATGTTGATGGGCTGGGCTTCGATGCGTAGGAGTAAAAAAAATATAGCAGAAAAGTTGGGCGGGCCATGGCCCGGTTTAGCCCCAACGAAGCTCCGCCTGTCAAGGATATCAAGAGGACAACGAGTAATGAAAATGATGGGCAAAAAAAATGTTGGACATGATCGTCGATGACACCCTCCAAACTTTACACATTATTTCTGTGACAAACAGACCTAACATGTTGGGCCTACCTAACATAATGGGAAAATGCTTAGATGGGGTAAAATTGGGTCTTGGATGTGATAATCATGTAGATTTTTTTTTATGAATGTGCTCGTTGGTATCATAAATTCACAACTAGGCTGATAAAGGATGGAATTCCCTATAAGAAAACTGGTGTGTGCATGTAACATGATTGAACTAGTGATTTTAATTACACCCACTCACATGCCTTGGTCGTAGCCAACAATGCAACTTCCTGATCTAAGTCAACCAACCACGAGCCACTTTAGGGTGTGGTCACACACCCATGAGAAAATCCAAAGCCCTTGCTTAAACCCTCAATAATTCTAAGTCGCCCTACATTAAACTAAGTTTCCCTAGCTTAAACGCTCAATTACTCTAACTTGCCCTATCTGAAGAACTTTTTTTTAGATAAAGAGAATATATTAATATCAAAAGATACCAATTACATCCAGCCTCTGCAACAACGTCCTACCCTAGTGGCAGTACGCATGCACACAACCAAAAAAGAGCAAAGAAAACAAAGAAATAAAAGTTCTGCTACAACATTTCACACCTAGCAACAACAATATAACCACCACCGTGACAACACCTGAAATACAGACTCTCCAAAAGCGACGTCTCCAAGAAGGGAACAGTGCACTAGCGCCGTCGTTGCTCGACCAAAGGTCTTAGGTTTTCACCCTGAAGATAGTTCCCACTCTCAAAACAATGTCTCCAACAAGGTCATTGCTAGGCACAACCAGTTAAGGCCAGACCTTGGGTTTTCACCCTGAGAGGTAAGACTCTGAACTTCACATGTGCTTCCACGCCCCACATGCATACCACTACTGCGGAGCCCGGAACGACAAGCAAATCCCTCAGCATCACGGAGACTCGAACCTCCTTTAGCCAGTCCACTAATCCAGCATTCATGATATTCTTTCTTCTGACTTCACCATGGACCAAAAAGTCACCTGATGTCAACACAGAATAGAGCTTCGCGCCGCTCCCTCCGGAACCAAACGGTCGGAATAAAAACATGGGTGCACGTGACCGAATACCACCTGATCCACGGTTTGAAGCCGGTACTAATGAGAATGGGTTCTATGTAGGGAGCACTAATGTTCATGTTGGATATAGATGTCTGATACGTCGCAAACGTATTTATAATTTTTGATGCAAAATGCTTGTTTTACACCAATTGCTATATGTTTTATTTACACTTCGTTGAACTATTATACATTTTCCGGCACTAATATATTAACAAGATGCCCCAGTGCTAGTTTCCTGTTTTCTATTGTTTTGTATTTCAGAAAAGTTGTACGGGAAATATTCTCGGAATTGGACGAAACAAAAGTCGAAGTCAATATTTTTTTTGTAACGAAGACAGAGTCCAGAGGGGGGACGAAGAGGAGGCGCAGGGTGGCCACACCTAACCTAGGCGCGGCCTGGCCCTGGCCCGCGCCTAGGGGTGGTGTGGGGCCACCAGGCCTCCACCGACCTCTCCCATCCGCCTATAAATACCTCCGACGCAAAAACCCTAAATCAACAAGCATCCGCACACGAAAAGTTCCATAGCTGCGCCGCCATCGCAGACAACATTCGGGGGACAGAAGTCTCTGTTCCGGCACCCTGCCGGGACGGGGAATTGCCCCCGGAGCCATCTCCATCGACTCCACCGCCATCTCCATCGCCGTTGCTGACTCCCATGATGAGGAGGGAGTAGTTCTCCCCTGGGCTGAGGGCTCTACTGTTAGCTATGTGGTTTATCTCTCTCTCCCATGGTGTGATCTTTATGTGATCATGAGCTTTGTAATCTAGATGTCGTTATGCTATTCAAGTGGATTTTACTTATGTGATCTCCGGAGACTCCTTGTCTCACGTGTGTAAAGGTGACAGTTGATGCGCGTGAGACACACGTCCGTTGGGAACCCCAAGAGGAAAGTGTGATGTGCACAGCAGTTAGTTTTCCCTCAGAAAGAAACCAAGGTTTATCGAACCAGTAGGAGCCTGATACGTCTCCGACGTATCGATAATTTCTTATGTTCCATGCCACATTATTGATGATATCTACATGTTTTTATGCATACTTTATGTCATATTTATGCATTTTCTGGCACTAACCTATTAACGAGATGTCGAAGAGCCAGTTGCTGTTTTCTGCTGTTTTTGGTTTCAGAAATCCTACAAAGGAAATATTCTCGGAATTGGACGAAATCAACGCCCGGGGTCCTATTTTGCCACGAAGCTTCCAGAAGACCGAAGAGAAGACGAAGTGGGGCCACGGGGCGACGACACAACAGGGCGGCGCGGCCTGGGCCCTGGCCGCGCGGCCCTGGTGTGTGGGTCCCCCGTGACGCCTCTTGACCTGCCCTTCCGCCTACTTAAAGCCTCCGTCGCGAAACCCCCAGTACCGAGAGCCACGATATGGAAAACCTTACTGAGACGCCGCCGCCGCCAATCCCATCTCAGGGGATTCAGGAGATCGCCTCCGGCACCCTGCCGGAGAGGGGAATCATCTTCTGGAGGCGACCATGGGTGAGTAGTTCACCCCTGGACTATGGGTCCATAGCAGTAGCTAGACGGTCGTCTTCTCCTTTTGTGCTTCATTGTTGGATCTTGTGAGCTGCCTAACATGATCAAGATCATCTATCTGTAATGCTATATGTTGTGTTTGTCGGGATCCGATGGATAGAGAATACTATGTTATGTTGATTATCAATCTATTACCTATGTGTTGTTTATGATCTTGCATGCTCTCCGTTATTAGTAGAGGCTCTGGCCAAGTTTTTGCTCTTAACTCCAAGAGGGAGTATTTATGTTCGATAGTGGGTTCATGCCTCCATTAAATGCAGGACGAGTGACGAAAGTTCTAAGGTTGTGGATGTGCTATTGCCACTAGGGATAAAACATTGATGCTATGTCCGAGGATGTAGTTATTGATTACATTACGCACCATACTTAATGCAATTGTCTGTTGTTTGCAACTTAATACTGGAAGGGGTTCGGATGATAACCTGAAGGTGGACTTTTTAGGCATAGATGCATGCTGGATAGCGGTCTATATACTTTGTCGTAATGCCCAATTAAATTTCACTATACTTATCATATCATGTATGTGCATTGTCATGCCCTCTCTATTTGTCAATTGCCCGACTGTAATTTGTTGACCCAACATGCTATTTATCTTATGGGAGAGACACCTCTAGTGAACTGTGGACCCCGGTCCTATTCTTTACATCGAATACAATCTACTGCAATACTTGTTCTTTACTATTTTCTGCAAACAATCATCATCCACACTATACATCTAATCCTTTGTTACAGCAAGCTGGTGAGATTAACAACCTCACTGTTTCGTTGGGGCAAAGTACTTTGGTTGTGTTGTGCAGGTTCCACGTTGGCGCCGGAATCCCTGGTGTTGCGCCGCACTACATCCCGCCGCCATCAACCTTCAACGTGCTTCTTGGCTCCTCCTGGTTCGATAAACCTTGGTTTCTTTCTGAGAGAAAACTTGCTACTGTACGCATCACACCTTCCTCTTGGGGTTCCCAATGGACGTGTCGATTGCACGCATCAAGCACATTTTCTGGCGCCGTTGCCGGGGAGATCAAGACACGCTGCAAGGGGAGTCTCCACAATCCAATCTCTTTACTTTGTTTTTGTCTTGCTTTACTTTATTTACTACTTTGTTTGCTGCATTATATCAAAACACAAAAAAATTAGTTGCTAGTTTTACTTTATTTCAATGTTCAAAAACTCGGCCGAGTTTCCGATTAACTGGCCGATTAATCGTGAATCGCAGGGTAGACGATAAGATTTTGCCATCTCTTTCATGTTTCTCGTTTGGAGCGTTTAATCGGCCTGACAAGCGAGAAATCGGCCTAAATCCGATTAATCAGCCAAAGCCCGTGGGACTGCTCGATATGGACGCCGACCAACCTCCATAACTTCCCCTGCTCGATTGGGACGCCCGCCGCCCCCTCGTACTCCGCCTCCGCTCGTTTCCGATGGAAGAATTGAAGCCGCCGCCGCCAGCATGTTCACCTCCTTCTCGTCCTTCTTCCCAGACGTTTATATTCCTACCCCCATCTTCTTCTCCAGCCCGTCCAGGTGAACGAGGAAAGCAGCACGATGGCCAGCCCCCTTTCCTCCCTTAGCAGCTCTCTGCCCGCAGCACTCCGCCGGCGTCCTTTCCGCCTGTAGATCTCCGTCGGTGTCCCTTTCGCCCGCAGCACTCCGCCTGCGTCCCTTCCGATAGCAGTTCTTCATCCACTTTCACGGTATGTTTCTCTTCTCCCTCTCTTTTTTCAGCTTTAGTTCTCTGTTTTTTGGTCAAAAATTGGAGCAATAGTGTGTAATTTTTTAGAGAATAGCTTTAGTTCCCTTCAGTATAGTTGTTGTAGATCTCTAGTTACTTAGCTTGAATTTGGATGGCTGCCGTATATCTACATGTGCGTGTCATGTAGATACAGAGGCCACTGCGGTGTATCTACATGTGCGTGTCAGGCTAGTGATGGATCGAGCGATTGTGTGAGTGGCGATGGCTAGCCTAGCTAGATCGGCCGGGAATAGGAAAGAGCTCAGAACCATCGGCTTTCCGGCTAGCTTGCACTGGTTGGGCAACAGACGCACACGGCGAGGCTAGCCTGCGGCAGATACAACAACTCGGCAGTTTAGTTGAGATTGCCTTGATACTTACCATGTAAAGATTTCTTAAGAAAAATAGAGTATAGTGTATATAATTTTGTAATACTAGTAATCTGAATGTCTAATAGACTGATACATGTTGCTGCTGGTTTTTATTGTTTGTAGATGGCTGCTACGGATACTGGTTTATCTCAGGTTGCAAGTTCTAAATTAAAGAGGAATTCAGATGATATGGGCTGGGAATTTGCTGTGCTGATTGATCCCAATGATCCACAAAGAGTCAAGTGCAAGCTTTGTGGAAAAGAAATGTCGGGAGGTGTGACCCGGATGAAGGAACACATTGCCCAGATCAGAGGTGGTGTGAAGCCTTGTTTGAATGCCACACCAGATCAACAAGCTCGGTGTAAGGCGGCAAGTGAGGCACCAAAGAGGAGGAAGATTGAAAAGCAAAAGCAAGAAGAAGAAGTAAGAGCTGCTGTGAACATAGAGGTTGTTAATGAGGATGCTCAAGAAGAGCTTAATGAAGTTGGCAAAGGTGATCCGAAGAAGGGGCCTATGGATCAATTTCTTGCTCCAATCGATCCTTCAATTCCGTTGAACAATAAAAAACATCAGCAGAATATAAATGATAGTGTTGATAAGGAGAGAAGCTATCGAGTGGGGCAGTACTTGGCTAGATGGTTGTATAAGAAAAATGTACCCTTCAACGCTATAAATGATGACGACTTCAAACAGTTTTGTGAGGCTCTTGGTCGCTATGGTCCTGATTGGAGGCAACCTTCTCAGTACATGATTCGAGAGAAGATGTTGTCGCAAGAGGTGGACAGAACTAGGGATTTGTTGAAGCCACATGACATTGAGAGGGCGAACACTGGGTGCTCTATCATGACCGATGCTTGGACAGACAAGAAAAGGAGGAGCATCATGAACTTGTGTGTGCATTGCAAGTTAGGGACTGTCTTTCTTGGATCAAAGGAGGCATCAGCGGATGCACACACAAGTTTGTACATCTTCAATTATGTGGATGAATGCATTGAGAAAATTGGTATGAATCTTCAACTTTTTTGTTTCTCTCTCATTCGTTGCTTTTCATCATGTGGTCTGAATATTGTGATCTGATTATTGTCCTTTGCTCTCATGTATTTGTAGGTGCTGATAATGTTGTGCAAGTAGTCACTGATAATGCATCAAACAACATGGGAGCAAAGGTGATGTTGAAGGATAAAAGGCCCAAGATTTTTTGGACCTCATGTGCAACTCACACCATCAATTTGATGGTAGAAGCAATTGGGAAGTTGAAGCAGTTTGCTCCTGTAATTACCAAAGCCAAAGAGATGACTATTTTCCTTTATGCACATCATGCCACATTGGCTCTCATAAGGTTTCATACAAAAAAGAGAGACATTGTTAGGCCTGGAGTGACTAGATTTGCTTCAGCGTTTCTTACCTTGCAAAGTCTTGCTGCGAAGAAGAAGCAACTAAAGGAGATGTGTTGTACTGATACTTGGGAAGAGTGCAAGCCCACCAGAACAAAGAAAGGAAAGTATACTCATGCCACAATAATGAGTAGGGCATTTTGGAAAAATGTATCCCTTTGCATTAAGGTATGTTAGCTAATTTATTTTCTACTGTTCTACATTTACATTTTCTCTCTCATTCATTTCTTTTCATCATGTGGTCTGGAAGGTTTTCGAGCCATTGGTGAAGATACTTCGGTTGGCTGATGGTGATGGACAGTCCATGGCCTCTATGTATGGAGAAATAATAGAGGCAAAGAAGGCAATAATGATTGCGGTTGAAAACTCAGAGAAGGACTACATGGTGATCACAACAGCTATGGAGAGCAAGATGAATGGGAGACTAGATACACCGTTGCACATGGCGGGATATGCCTTAAATCCTTACTATAGTTATGCTAACACAAGCATCTTTAGTGATGTAGAAGTCATGTCTGGGTTGATGGAGGTTGTTGAACAATTTTATCATGATAATGATGAGGCGATAAACAAGGTACTTAACATAGAATTACCCAAGTTTAAAAAGATGGAAGACATGTTTGGGAAGGTTGCTGCCACAAAAGCTATTACCAATGCAAATTTCAATGCCGGTAAGCTCGTTGTCAATATAATTGTGCCATATTGCATTTCTGAATTATTTGGGCTGATGCATAATACTTTGTTTTTTCCATAACTGTAGGCGAGTGGTGGGCAACTTATGGACTAAAAACTCCTACATTGATGCACATGGCTTTAAGGATACTCAACTTGACCACAAGCTCATCCGGATGTGAAAGAAATTGGAGCGTTTTTGAACAAGTAAATCTCAGCTTGCGAATACTCAAATCTGGTCATAAATTCCTTGTACATTTATGAAAATGTGAATCACTAAACTACATTTTGCTATTTGTAGGTTGATGCAAAGAGGAGAAATAAACTAGATATCCGCCGTAGAGATGATCTAGTTTATATTCAATTCAATGGAAGAATGATGGACAAGAGAAAGAAGTTTGAGTCATCTTGTGATGTTCTCCTTGGTGAAGATGCTTCCATGGCACAAGATTGGATATGTGAAGGAGCTTACAAAGATGAGGAGGTTGATCCAATTACGGGGCTTCCATACTCCAATAGTGATGATGCACTGGGAGGTACTGAAGCTATGCAACCTCGTAGAAGTGCAAGAGTGAGAGAACTCCATGAGGTGGAAGAGTTTGTTTCCGATGAAGAGGAAGAACAAGTGGTTGTCAATGAGGATGAGATAGAGTTCGAGTCTGATGATGATGGGGTGCTAGAGACCAAAGACAATGAAGATGAGGAGGAGCCGATTGAGTCTTGAATCTTGGGCCTTTTATAATCTATCTATTTGAGCACTACATTTGTTGCTTTCTTTCCTAGACTCTTTGATTCATGTTCCTGTGAGTTCTGAGTTCTCGCCAATACTGGTTGTGATCTGACTCACGCGAGGGAGAGCTAAGAACCCGGTGCATGTTTTCTTAATTTCTTATTTTGCTCTGTGAGGGAACGAATACCTATTTCTGTTTTGCCGACCCATTATTATCTAATATGCACTGTTTGTATTACCACTGCTACGGCTATCCTATTTCGTGTGATATTTTATATTTGTGTCTACAATTATGCAAGATTTTGAAATCTGAAGTTTCAGAGCATGAACTGCTGGTTGTTTCCATTAGTATGTTTGTACACAGACTCATATGCAAAATCAAGGCAAGACACCAACGTCCAGTATTGCAATATTATATTTTGCATATCATAATATTGAATATTCAATACTTAGATTCGGAGATTTTATAAAAAAAACTAGCCGATAAATAGTCGACCGATAAAATCGATTAATCGGCCGATAAGCGATTAATCTCTCATCTAAGCCCGACCGATCAGTTACCGATTAGCGATATCTTGAACATTGCTTTATTTACTGTCTTGTTCTCCATATCAAAAACACGAAAAAAAAATTAGTTACTTGCATTTACTTTATCTAGTTTGCTTTATTTACCACTGCTAAAATGGGTACTCCTGAAAATACTAAGTTGTGTGACTTCACAAGCACAAATAATAATGATTTCTTATGCACACCTATTGCTCCACTTGCTACTACAGCAGAATTCTTTGAAATTAAACCTGCTTTACTGAATCTTGTTATGAGAGAGCAATTTTCTGGTGTTAGTTCTGATGATGCTGCTGCCCATCTTAATAATTTTGTTGAATTATGTGAAATGCAAAAGTATAAGGATCTAGATGGTGACATTATAAAATTAAAATTGTTTCCTTTCTCATTAAGAGGAAGAGCTAAAGATTGGTTGCTATCTCTGCCTAGAAATAGTATTGATTCATGGACTAAATGTAAGGATGCTTTTATTGGTAGATATTATCCTCCCGCTAAAATTATATCTTTGAGGAGTAGCATAATGAATTTTAAAGAATTAGATAATGAACATGTTGCTCAAGCATGGGAGAGAATGAAATCTTTGGTAAAGAATTGCCCAACCCATGGACTGACTACTTGGATGATCATCCAAACCTTTTATGCAGGACTGAACTTTTCTTCGCGGAACCTATTGGATTCAGCTGCTGGAGGTACCTTTATGTCCATCACTCTTGGTGAAGCAACAAAGCTTCTTGATAATATGATGATTAATTACTCTGAATGGCACACGGAAAGAGCTCCACAAGGTAAGAAGGTAAATTCTGTCGAAGAAACCTCTTCCTTGAGTGATAAGATTGATGTTATTATGTCTATGCTTGTGAATGATAGGACTAATGTTGATCCTAATAATATTCCGTTAGCTTCATTGGTTGCTCAAGAAGAACATGTTGATGTAAACTTCATTAAAAATAATAATTTCAACAACAATGCTTATCAGAACAATTCTAGTAATAACTATAGGCCATATCCTTATAATAATGGTAACGGTTATGGTAATTCTTATGGGAATTCTTACAACAATAATAGGAACACACCCCCTGGACTTGAAGCTATGCTTAAAGAATTTATTAGTACACAAACTGCTTTTAACAAATCTGTTGAGGAAAAGCTCAATAAAATTGATATTCTTGCTTCTAAGGTTGATAGTCTTGCCTCTGATGTTGATCTTTTGAAATTGAAAGTTATGCCTAATAAGGATATTGAAAATAAAATCGTTACTACAGCAAATGCCATCCAAGTTAGAATTAATGAGAATATGAGATTGATGGCCGAATTGCATGCTAGGTGGGAAAGAGAAGAAAATGAAAAACTTGCTAAAGAGAATAATGTAGCTAAAGTTTGGACTATTACCACCACTAGTAATGTTAATGCTCCACATGTTGCTGCACCTCCTACTAATAATGGTGAAAGAATTGGTGTTGGCAATGTTTCTACTTCTAATGCAAAGCCTGCAAAACTCGCTTAAACTGCTAAAACTCTTTGAAATCGTCTGTGATAAAACTGCTGAAATTTTTTTCAACATTGGGGATGATGATCCCATTGCTGTAGATCATAATGGTTTAGACTTTGATGATTGCCACATCTCTGAAGTTATAAATTTCTTACAAAAGCTTGCTAAAAGTCCCAATGCTAGTGCTATAAATTTGGCCTTTACAAAACATATTACAAATGCTCTCATCAAAGCTAGAGAGGAGAAACTAAAACTCGAAACCTCTATTCTTAGAAAGTTAGAAGATGGTTGGGAGCCCATCATTAAGATGAAGGTCAATGACTTTGATTGTAATGCTTTATGTGATCTTGGTGCAAGTATTTCTGTTATGCCTAAGAAAATTTATGATATGCTTGACTTGCCATCATTGAAAATTTGTTATTTGGATGTTAATCTCACTAATAATGCTAAAAAGAAACCTTTGGGGAGAGTTGATAATGTTCGCATTACCGTTAACAATAACCTTGTCCCTGTTGATTTTGTTGTCTTGGATATTGAATGCAATGCATCTTGTCCCATTATATTGGGAAGACCTTTTCTTCGAACTGTTGGAGCTATCATTGATATGAAGGAAGGCAATATTAAATATCAATTTCCTCTCAAGAAAGGTATGGAACATTTTCCTAGAAAAAGAATGAAGTTACCTTTTGATTCTATTATTAGAACAAATTATGATGTCGATGCTTCATCTCTTGATAACACTTGATTCACACTTTCTGCGCCTAGCTGAAAGGCGTTAAAGAAAAGCGCTTATGTGAGACAACCCATGTTTTTACTACAGTACTTTTATTTTATATTTGAGTCTTGGAATTTGTTTACTACTGTAGCAACCTCTCCTTATCTTAGTTTTGTGCATTGTTGTGCCAAGTAAAGTCGTTGATAGTAAGGTTCATACTAGATTTCGATTACTGCGCAGAAACAGATTTCTTTGCTGTCACGAATCTGGGCCTAATTCTCTGTAGGTAACTCAGAAAATTATGCTAATTTACGTGAGTGATCCTCAGATATGTACGCAACTTTCATTCAATTTGGGCATTTTCATTTGAGCAAGTCTGGTGCCACTTTAAAATTCGTCTTTACGAACTGTTCTGTTTTGACAGATTCTGTCTTTTATTTCGCATTGCCTCTTTTGCTATGTTGGATGAATTTCTTTGATCCATTAATGTCCAGTAGCTTTGTGCAATGTCCAGAAGTGTTAAGAATGATTATGTCACCTCTGAACATGTAAATTTTTATTGTGCACTAACCCTCTAATGAGTTGTTTTGACTTTGGTGTGGAGGAAGTTTTCAAGGATCAAGAGAGGGAAATGATGCAATATGATCAAGGAGAGTGAAAGCTCTAAGCTTGGGGATGCCCCGGTGGTTCACCCCTGCATATTTTAAGAAGACTCGAGCGTCTAAGCTTGGGGATGCCCAAGGCATCCCCTTCTTCATCGACAACATTATCAGGTTCCTCCCCTGAAACTATATTTTTATTCCATCACATCTTATGTGCTTTGCTTGGTGCGTCGGTTTGTTTTTGTTTTTGTTTGAATAAAATGGATCCTAGCATTCATTGTGTGGGAGAGAGACACGCTCCGCTGTTGCATATGGACAAATATATCCTTAGGCTTTACTCATAGTATTCATGGCGAAGGTTGAATCTTCTTCGTTAAATTGTTATATGGTTGGAATCGGGAAATGCTACATGTAGTAATTCTAAAATGTCTTGAATAATTTGATACTTGGCAATTGTTGTGCTCATGTTTAAGCTATTGCATCATATACTTTGCACCCATTAATAAAGAAATACATAGAGCTTGCTAAAATTTGGTTTGCATATTTGGTCTCTCTAAAGTCTAGATAATTTCTAGTATTGAGTTTTGAACAATAAGGAAGACGGTGTAGAGTCTTATAATGTTTACAATATGTCTTTTATGTGAGTTTTGCTGCACCGGTTCATCCTTGTGTTTGTTTCAAATAACCTTGCTAGCCTAAACCTTGTATCGAGAGGGATTACTTCTCATGCATCCAAAATCCTTGAGCCAACCACTATGCCATTTGTGTCCACCATACCTACCTACTACATGGTATTTCTCCGCCATTCCAAAGTAAATTGCTTGAGTGCTACCTTTAAATTTCCATCATTCGCCTTTGCAATATATAGCTCATGGGACAAAATAGCTTTAAAAACTATTGTGGTATTGAATATGTACTTATGTGTCTTATTTCTTAATAAGTTGCTTGTTGAGCGGTAACCATGTTTTCTGGGGACGCCATCAACTTTTTACCTTTGTTGAATATCATGTGAGTTGCTATGCATGTTCGTCTTGTCTGAAGTAAGGGCGGTTTTCACAATCAAATGGTTTGAGTATGCATACTGTTAGAGAAGAACATTGGGCCGCTAACTAAAGCCATGAATCATGGTGGAAGTTTCAGTTTGGACATAAAACCTCAATCTCTTATGAGAATATTATCTGTTGTTGAATGGTTAAGCATTAAAAGAGGAGTCCATTATCTGTTGTCTATGTTGTCCCGGTATGGGTGTCTAAGTTGAAGAATGATCAAAAGCGAGAAATCCAATGCGAACTTTCTCCTTAGACCCTTGTACATGCGGCATAGAGGTACCCCTTTGTGACACTTGGTTGAAACATATGTTATGCAATGATAATCCGTGTTAATCCGAGCTAATTAGGACAAGGTGCGGGCACTACTAGTATACTATGCATGAGGCTTGCAACTTGTAAGATATAATTTACATGATACATATGCTTTATTACTACCGTTGACAAAATTGTTCCATGTTTTCAAAATAAAAGCTCTAGCACAAATATAGCAATCGATGCTTTCCTCTTTGAAGGACCTTTCTTTTACTTTTATGTTGAGTCAGTTCACCTATTTCTCTCCACCTCAAGAAGCAAACACTTGTGTGAACTGTGCATTGATTCCTACATACTTGCATATTGCACTTGTTATATTACTTTACATTGACACTATCCATGAGATATACATGTTATAAGTTGAAAGCAACCGCTGAAACTTAATCTTCCTTTGTGTTGCTTCAATACCTTTACTTTGATTTATTGCTTTATGAGTTAACTCTTATGCAAGACTTATTGATGCTTGTCTTGAAGTACTATTCATGAAAAGTCTTTGCTTTATGATTCATTTGTTTACTCATGTCATTACCATTGTTTTGATCGCTGCATTCATTACATATGCTTACAATAGTATGATCAAGGTTATGATGGCATGTCACTCCAGAAATTATCTTTGTTATCGTTTACCTGCTCGGGACGAGCAGGAACTAAGCTTGGGGATGCTGATACGTCTCCGACGTATCGATAATTTCTTATGTTCCATGCCACATTATTGATGATATCTACATGTTTTATGCATACTTTATGTCATATTTATGCATTTTCCGGCACTAACCTATTAACGAGATGCCGAAGAGCCAGTTGTTGTTTTCTGCTGTTTTTGGTTTCAGAAATCCTACAAAGGAAATATTCTCGGAATTGGACGAAATCAATGCCCAGGGTCCTATTTTGCCACGAAGCTTCCAGAAGACCGAAGAGAAGACGAAGTGGGGCCACGGGGCGACGACACAACAGGGCGGCGCGGCCTGGGCCCTGGCCGCGCGGCCCTGGTGTGTGGGTCCCCCGTGACGCCTCTTGACCTGCCCTTCCGCCTACTTAAAGAATCCGTCGCGAAACCCCCAGTACCGAGAGCCACGATACGGAAAACCTTACTGAGACGCCGCCGCCGCCAATCCCATCTCGGGGGATTCAGGAGATCGCCTCCGGCACCCTGCCGGAGAGGGGAATCATCTCCCGGAGGACTCTTCACCGCCATGGTCGCCTCCGGAGTGATGAGTGAGTAGTTCACCCCTGGACTATGGGTCCATAGCAGTAGCTAGATGGTCGTCTTCTCCTTATGTGCTTCATTGTTGGATCTTGTGAGCTGCCTAACATGATCAAGATCATCTATCTGTAATGCTATATGTTGTGTTTGTCGGGATCCGATGGATAGAGAATACTATGTTATGTTGATTATCAATCTATTACCTATGTGTTGTTTATGATCTTGCATGCTCTCCGTTATTAGTAGAGGCTCTGGCCAAGTTTTTGCTCTTAACTCCAAGAGGGAGTATTTATGCTCGATAGTGGGTTCATGCCTCCATTAAATGCAGGACGATGTGAGAAAGTTCTAAGGTTGTGGATGTCTTTGTTGCCACTAGGGATAAAACATTGATGCTATGTCCGAGGATGTAGTTATTGATTACATTACGCACCATACTTAATGCAATTGTCTGTTGTTTGCAACTTAATATCGAAGGGGTTCGGATGATAACTTTGAAGGTGGACTTTTTAGGCATAGATGCATGCCGGATAGCGGTCTATGTACTTTGTCGTAATGCCCAATTAAATTTCACTATACTTATCATATCATGTATGTGCATTGTCATGCCCTCTCTATTTGTCAATTGCCCAGTAATTTGTTCACCCAACATGCTATTTATCTTATGGGAGAGACACCTCTAGTGAATCTGTGGACCCCGGTCCTATTCTTTACATCGAATACAATCTCTTTGCAATACTTGTTCTTTACTATTTTCGCAAACAATCATCATCCACACTATACATCTAATCCTTTGTTACAGACAAGCCGGTGAGATTAACAACCTCACTTTGTTTCGTTGGGGCAAAGTACTTTGGTTGTGTTGTGCGGGTTCCACGTTAGCGCCGGAATCCCTGGTGTTGCGCCGCACTACATCCCGCCTCCATCAACCTTCAACGTGCTTCTTGGCTCCTCCTGGTTCGATAAACCTTGGTTTCTTTCTGAGGGAAAACTTGCTACTGTACGCATCACACCTTCCTCTTGGGGTTCCCAACGGACGTGTCGATTGCACGCATCAGAGCCAAGAAGCACGTTGAAGGTTGTTGGTGGCGGAGTGTAGTGCGGCGCAACACCAGGGATTCCGGCGCCAACGTGGAACCTGCACAACACAATCACAGTACTTTGCCCCAACGTAACAGTGAGGTTGTCAATCTCACCGGCTTGCTGTAAACAAAGGATTAGATGTATAGTGTGGATGATGATGATTGTTTGCGAAGAACAGTAAAGAACAATTGCAGTAGATTGTATTTCAGGTGTAAAGAATAGGACCGGAGTCCACAGTTCACTACTGGTGTCTCTCCCATAAGATAAACAGATGTTGGGTGAACAAATTACAGTTGGGCAATTGACAAATAAAGAAGGCATAACAATGCACATACATATATCATGATGAGTACTATGAGATTTAATCAGGGCATTACGATAAAGTACATAGACCGCTATCCAGCATGCATCTATGCCTAAAAAGTCCACTTTCAGGTTATCATCCGAACCCCTTCCGGTATTAAGTTGCAAGCAACAGACAATTGCATTAAGTATGGTGCGTAATGTAATCAACACAAATATCCTTAGACAAAGCATCGATGTTTTATCCCTAGTGGCAACAGCACATCCACAACCTTAGAACTTTCTCACACCGTCCTGCATTTAATGGAGGCATGAACCCACTATCGAGCATAAATACTCCCTCTTGGAGTCACAAGTATCAACTCTGCCAGAGCCTCTACTAGCAACGGAGAGCATGCAAGAACATAAATAACATATATGATAGATTGATAATCAACTTGACATAGTATTCAATATTCATCGGATCCCAACAAACACAACATGTAGCATTACAAATAGATGATCTTGATCATGATAGGCAGCTCACAAGATCTAACATGATAGCACAATGAGGAGAAGACAACCATCTAGCTACTGCTATGGACCCATAGTCCAGGGGTGGACTACTCACACATCGATCCGGAGGTGATCATGGCGATGAAGAGACCTCCGGGAGATGATTCCCCTCTCCGGCAGGGTGCTGGAGGCGATCTCCTGAATCCCCCGGGATGGGATTGGCGGCGGCGGCGTCTCTAGAAGGTTTTCCGTATCGTGGCTCTCGGTACTGGAGGTTTCGCGACGAAGACTATATGTAGGCGGAAGGGTAGGTCAGGAGGCGTCACGGGGGACCCACACAACAGGGCCGCGCGGCCAGGGCCCAGGCCGCGCCGCCCTGGCGTGTCGTCGCCCCGTGGCCCCACTTCGTTTCCTCTTCGGACTTCTGGAAGCTTCGTGAAAAAATAGGACCCTGGGCGTTGATTTCGTCCAATTCCAAGAATATTTCCTTACTAGGATTTCTGAAACCAAAAACAGCAGAAAACAGCAACTGGCTCTTCGGCATCTCGTCAATAGGTTAGTGCCAGAAAATACATAATAATGAGATATAATGTGTATAAAACATGTTAGTATCATCATAAAAGTAGCATGGAACATAAGAAATTATAGATACGTTTGGGACGTATCAAGCATCCCCAAGCTTAGTTCCTACTCGCCCTCGAGTAGGTAAACGATAACAAAGATAATTTCTGAAGTGACATGCTATCATAATCTTGATCATACTATTGTAAGCATATGAGATGAATGCAGCGATTCGAAGCAATGATGAAGATAATGAGTAAACAAATGAATCATATAGCAAAGACTTTTCATGAATAATACTTTCAAGACAAGCATCAATAAGACTTGCATAAGAGTTACTCATAAAGCAATACATTCTTAGTAAAGGCATTGAAGCAAGACAAAGGAAGATATAAGTTTCAGCGGTTGCTTTCAACTTCAACATGTATATCTCATGGATAATTGTCAACACAAAGTAATATAACAAGTGCAATAGGTAAACATGTAAGAATCAATGCACACAGTTTACACAAGTGTTTGCTTATAAGATAGAAAGAATAGGTAAACTGACTCAACAATAAAGTAAAAGATAGGCCCTTCGCAGAGGGAAGCATGGATTACTATTTTTGTGCTAGAGCTTTTCATTTTGAAAACAAGAAACAATTTTGTCAACGGTAGTAATAAATCATATGTGTTATGTATAAGACATCTTATAAGTTGCAAGCCTCATGCATAGTATACTAATAGTGCTCGCACCTTGTACTAATTAGCTTGGATTAACACGGATTATCATTGCATAGCATATGTTTCAACCAAGTGTCACAAAGGGGTACCTCTATGCCGCCTGTACAAAGGTCTAAGATGAAAGCTCGCATTGGATTTCTCGCTTTTGATTATTCTCAACTTAGACATCCATACCGGGACAACATAGACAACAGATAATGGACTCCTCTTTAATGCATAAGCATTCAACAACAGTTAATATTCTCATAAGAGATTGAGGATTAGTTGTCCAAACTGAAACTTCCACCATGAATCATGGCTTTAGTTAGCGGCCCAATGTTCTTCTCTAACAGTATGCATACTCAAACCGTTTGATCATGAAAATCGCCCTTACTTCAGACAAGACGAACATGCATAGCAACTCACATGATATTCAACAAAGGTAAAAGTTGATGGCGTCCCCAGAAACATGGTTACCGCTCAACAAGCAACTTATTAAGAAATAAGACACATAAGTACATATTCTTCACCACAATAGTTTTTAAGGCTATTTTCCCATGAGCTATATATTGTAAAGGCAAAGAATAGAAGTTTAAAGGTAGCACTCAAGTAATGTACTTTGGAATGGCGGAGAAATACCATGTGGTAGGTAAGTATGGTGGACACAAATGGCATAGTATTTGGCTCAAGGATTTGGATGCACGAGAAGAATTCCTCTCAATACAAGGCTAGGCTAGCAAGGTTGTTTGAAGCAAACTCAAGTATAAAAGGTGCAGCAAAGCTCACATATGAACATATTGTAGGCATTATAAGACTTTACATTGTCTCCTTGTTGTTCAAACACCTTAACCAGAAAATATCTAGACTCTAGAGATCAATCATCCAAACCAAATTTTAACAAGCTCTATGTTGTTATTCATTAATAGGTACAAGGTACATGATGCAAGAGCTTAAACATGATCTATATGAGCACAACAATTGCCAAGTATCACATTATTCAAGACATTATACCATTTACCACATGCGGCATTTTCCATTTCCAACCATATAGCGATGAATGAAATAGTCCAACTTTCGCAATGAACATTAAAGAAAAGGCTAAGAACACATGTGTTCATACGAAACAGCGGAGCGTGTCTCTCTCCCAAACAAAGAATGCTAGGATCCGATCTTATTCAAACAAAACAAAAATAAAAACAAACAGACGCTCCAAGTAAAGCACATAAGATGTGACGGAATAAAAATATAGTTTCACTAGAGGTGACCTGATAAGTTGTCGATGAAGAAGGGATGCCTTGGGCATCCCCAAGCTTAGACGCTTGGGTCTTCTTAAAATATGCAGGGATGAACCACGGGGGCATCCCCAAGCTTAAACTCTTCACTCTTCTTGATCATATTGTATCATCCTCCTCTCTTGACCCTTGAAAACTTCCTCCACACCAAACTTAAAACAAACTCATTAGAGGGTCAGTGCATAATTCATATATTCAGAGGTGACATAATCATTCTTAACACTTCTGGACATTGCACAAAGCTACTGAAAGTTAATGGAACAAAGAAATTCATCAAACATAGCAAAACAGGCAATGCGAAATAAAAGGCAGAATCTGTCAAAACAGAACAGTCCGTAAAGACGAATTTTTTAGAGGCACCAGACTTGCTCAGATGAAAATGCCCAAATTGAATGAAAGTTGCGTACATATCTGAGGATCACGCACGTAAATTGGCAGATTTTTCTGAGTTACCTACAGAGAACCATACCCAAATTCGTGACAGCAAGAAATCTGTTTCTGCGCAGTAATCCAAATCTAGTATTGAATTTACTATCAAAGACTTTACTTGGCACAACAATGCAATAAAATAAAGATGAGGAGAGGTTGCTACAGTAATAACAACTTCCAAGACTCAAATATAAAACAAAAGTACTGTAGTAAAATAATGGGTTATCTTCCATAAGCGCTTTTCTTTAACGCCTTTCAGCTAGGCGCAGAAAGTGTGAATCAAGTATTATCAAGAGATGAAGCATCGACATCAAAAAAAAATTCACAAACAAAACTTGTTGCAGAGGGTACCCTAGATGTTCCGTTATCTAAATTTCCCATAGTGGTACTAAGGGTTTTATCAATTTTAGGCTTATAATAATTCTTTGGCTTAGGCACCCTAGAGACGTACATGAATTTTTGCTCCTTTCCCACATAAGCTTTCTCCTTAAATTTAAGAGAAGAAAAAGTTGATCCCAATATTCCCATAGCTTCTTCAAGTTTATCAATTCTATGGGTTTGATTATCATGGATAGCACAAGTTTCTAAAGTAGCAATTCTTTCATTAATTCCTCCTAGGGATTTATCAAGCTTATCAGTATTATCAAGTAATACCCCAGTTTAGTCTCAACACTTGGAAGATTTTTCTCTATGGCTTCTAACTTTTTCATGACATCCTCAAGAGAAATTTCAATTTTAGTTTCATTAACAGGTGGTATTCCAACTAGACTCTCAATGATGCAACTAGCTTCTAAAGCAGGAGTACCTAGGAAATTACCCCCCGAAAGAGTATCAAGAACATACATATTCCAGCTAGATATACCAACATAAAAGTTCCTAAGTAGGATAATAGTGGAGTGTTTCTTAGTGCACCTATGATGAGCATCACTAATTCTATACCAAGCATCTTTAAAACTTTCTCCACCTTGTTGCTTAAAAGAACGAACTTCAACTTCAGGATTACTCATTTTTTAAGCAGTAGTAAATAAAGCAAACTAGATAAAGTAAATGCAACTAACTAATTTTTTGTGTGTTTTTGATATAGAGAACAAGACAGTAAATAAAGTAAAACTAGCAACTAATTTTGTTGTGTTTTTGTTTTAGTGTAGCAAACAAAGTAGTAAATAAAGTAAAGCAAGACAAAAACAAAGTAAAGAGATTGGAAGTGGGAGACTCCCCTTGCAGCGTGTCTTGATCTCCCCGGCAACGGCGCCAGAAAACAGTCTTGATGCGCGTGAGACACACGTCCGTTGGGAACCCCAAGAGGAAGGTGTGATGTGCACAGCAGTAAGTTTTCCCTCAGAAAGAAACCAAGGTTTATCGAACCAGTAGGAGCCAAGAAGCACGTTGAAGGTTGTTGGTGGCGGAGTGTAGTGCGGCGCAACACCAGGGATTCCGGAGCCAACGTGGAACATGCACAACACAATCACAGTACTTTGCCCCAACGTAACAGTGAGGTTGTCAATCTCACCGGCTTGCTGTAAACAAAGGATTAGATGTATAGTGTGGATGATGATGATTGTTTGTGAAGAACAGTAAAGAACAATTGCAGTAGATTGTATTTCAGGTGTAAAGAATAGGACCGGGGTCCACAGTTCACTACTGGTGTCTCTCCCATAAGATAAACAGATGTTGGGTGAACAAATTACAGTTGGGCAATTGACAAATAAAGAAGGCATAACAATGCACATACATATATCATGATGAGTACTATGAGATTTAATCAGGGCATTACGACAAAGTACATAGACCGCTATCCAGCATGCATCTATGCCTAAAAAGTCCACTTTCAGGTTATCATCCGAACCCCTTCCGGTATTAAGTTGCAAGCAACAGACAATTGCATTAAGTATGGTGCGTAATGTAATCAACACAAATATCCTTAGACAAAGCATCGATGTTTTATCCCTAGTGGCAACAGCACATCCACAACCTTAGAACTTTCTCACATCGTCCTGCATTTAATGGAGGCATGAACCCACTATCGAGCATAAATACTCCCTCTTGGAGTCACAAGTATCAACTTGGCCAGAGCCTCTACTAGCAACGGAGAGCATGCAAGAACATAAATAACATATATGATAGATTGATAATCAACTTGACATAGTATTCAATATTCATCGGATCCCAACAAACACAACATGTAGCATTACAAATAGATGATCTTGATCATGATAGGCAGCTCACAAGATCTAACATGATAGCACAATGAGGAGAAGACAACCATCTAGCTACTGCTATGGACCCATAGTCCAGGGGTGGACTACTCACACATCGATCCGGAGGCGATCATGGCGATGAAGAGACCTCCGGGAGATGATTCCCCTCTCCGGCAGGGTGCCGGAGGCGATCTCCTGAATCCCCCGAGATGGGATTGGCGGCGGCGGCGTCTCTGGAAGGTTTTCCGTATCGTGGCTCTCGGTACTGCGGGTTTCGCGACGAAGACTATATGTAGGCGGAAGGGTAGGTCAGGGGGCGTCACAGGGGACCCACACAACAGGGCCGCGCGGCTAGGGCCCAGGCCGTGCCGCCCTGGCGTGTCGTCGCCCCGTGGCCCCACTTCGTTTCCTCTTCAGACTTCTGGAAGCTTCGTGGAAAAACAGGACCCTGGGCGTTGATTTCGTCCAATTCCGAGAATATTTCCTTACTAGGATTTCTGAAACCAAAAACAGCAGAAAACAGCAACTGGCTCTTTGGCATCTCGTCAATAGGTTAGTGCCAGAAAATGCATAATAATGACATATATTGTGTATAAAACATGTGAGTATCATCATAAAAGTAGTATGGAACATAAGAAATTATAGATACGTTTGGAACGTATCAACAGTGTGTGCACCGTGTGGGTCTCTTAGGCTATATTTCACAGAATACTTGTTCACTGAATTATGATTTGAGTTGGATGTCTCTATGAAATTGTGGTGTGTTAGTACCTCCTATAAATTCTCAAAGTGACAGCGTGGGTGTTCATTAGTACTTCGGAATACATCTTTAAGGTTTGCTTTTGGAGTCCTACATAGTGAATTAGTGTTCGTTATCCAACCGAAGAGTAGTTCAGAATAGCATAGTGAAGTGATTATATTTATATTCACTTATGATAACTGTTGTGGGTATACTTTATGGGTATATCAACGACGCGGTCTAGATCCGGCAAGCCCGGGTGGCCCACAGATGGTGATGGTGGCATATGGCCCATCGGGCGGCCCAGTTGTTGTTGATAGAAGATGGATGACGTCCAGCCCAGGAACAGGAGCCGGATCTCAACCGACCTTTACAGGAGTCGGATCTATGAAGGCCCATGAAGTATCCGGATCCAATACGGCGTATAAGGAAAGGTGGATCCTTGACGTGCACGGCAATGTAATATTCCGTAGTTAGGCATCTTGTATTCCGGCTAGGACTCTCTGTGTAAACCCTAGATCCGAGCGCCTTTATAAGACGGATCCTAGGAGCCCTAGAGGCACAACCACAACTCATTGTTACAACGCGAAAGCGCCAAAATAATTCCAAACAAGCAGCAGTAGGCCCTGTCCTCGAGCAGGTGTTCTGAAGCTGGGTAAATCGCGTACCACCGTCCCGAGGACTCTCCGCCCAATGGCCCCTACTTCTGCTTCCCTCCATGAGGACCCCTCCTTTGGAATACCGTCGAATAGGCAACGACAATAACATTTTTGAGAGTGTCCACTAGTGAAAGTATGATCCCTAGGCCTTGTTTCCAAACATCGAATCACAGTTTATTTACGGTTTTACTGCATGTTTACTGGCTGCCATATTTATTTTAGATTGTTATTACCACTCATATTCATCCATATCACTTGCATTTTACTATCACTCCGCCCAATGGCCCCTACTTCTTCTTCCCTCCATGAGGATCCCTCCTCTGGAATACCGTCGAATAGGCAACGACAGTTGGCGCCCACCGTGGGGCCAGCGGCGTCTGGAGGCCAGAACCGGGAGGGTTCCGCCATGGGAAGCTACAACGAATCCATCGCTGTGGGGCGTGTTCTTTACACCGGGAATTTTCCGATCGTCCCTCAGGACGAGTGCTGGATTCTGGCTAAGACCGACCCCATCAAGCTCTCCAGCATCCCAATCGGCGGCATTCACATCTTCATCGGCGAGACCGTCGATTCCGACGGAAACACCCTGCTAAGTCACGTTGACGCGACCGCCGCTGAGCAGGACGCAGTCGCGAAGATCCAATCTGAGATACAGGAGCTTCCTAAGGAAGATTCCGCCTTAGATCTGGAAATTTCAAACCCCACCCAATCTGCCCCTGTGTAGGAAATTACGGTGGAAGACCAATGCAGATCCGCCTGGGTCTCCCAGGTGTTAGAGAAGCAAAGGTGCCACTTCGCGCACTTCCTCGCACATACCGCAGGAATCGCCCCTCCTCAGGGGGGAGCCGGACCCATGCAGGTTGAGGCTGCCGGAGAAAACAACGCCCCAGATCAGCAAGAGGAAGCCGGAGAAAAAGAAGAATCAATCTTGGGCAACTTGAGCCCAACATCTGACGACGCCTCCTCCATGGACACGGATGAGACAATCGTGCACTAAAGGAGCTACAAGGTGACGAGCAATCTGAAGCAGAATCCGCCCCGCCAAAGGAGGTCCTTGCGACTATAACTGGGCTGGAGCAGGAAGCTGACGAAGAAGCTACTCCTACCGACCCCGCACTTCTAGGCCCGTCCAATTCGGAGACTCCACCTTCGCGGCCACGCCGTCGCGCTGTGCCGGATCCTGGAGAAGGACGTATCCTGGAGCACGGGGAAAATCTGTCCCCGGAAGAACTCGTCGAACAAGCAGGCATAGGTGCCAGTGCACACTCGGAAATCCTCGATAAGCCAATAACCCCGAACGATGCCGCAGATCCGGAAGCTCTAGAAGCCAAAAGGATGGAAATGCTGGCTACCGCCAAAAGATTTGCTAACACCGCAATGGCAATGCTAGAGGAAAGGCGAGAGGCAGAAGAAGTGATGGAGAGTTTCCTCGAAAGGGAGCGCGGAGCTATAGAATACTTGGAAGATGCCAAAGCTCTCCGCCGACAATGGGAGGGCATCATAGACGATGCCGGATCGGAACCAGACAGGATCCGCCGGGAAGCCATTGGCCCCCGGAAGATTAATTTTGCGACCCCCACCGATCAACAGCCACTCACAACTCCAAAAGATAACATGAAGAAGGCTACGGAACTCTTGGCCAAGAAATATGAGGAAATCGACATCAACCACCTCCGCACACTCGTAGCTTCAGAAGTGAAGCAACAGAGTAAGGCAGACACTTCGCGTATGTTGGAATCCAACCCAGAACTATGTGTATCCACCACGCAGAAGGACACCTCCGGAAGGAAACATCGTGATGATGAATCGCGCACCGGATCCACGGAGCGCAGAAGGAGAACTAGAGAACATCCAAATCCGATCCCGGTGCCCTCGAAAACACCTCCGTCGGACCCAAGGAAGGGAAAGGGTCCGATGTACACTGGCAGGAACAAGTACCAGAACCCGTCACCGCCGCCCCGGATCCCGCATCATCCTCCACCACCTCGCCGCCGCAGTCCAGTCGGAAACACCAGACCCCATGGGCCTGGTGGAATCAACATCTGCGACAGCGGGGGACCTCAGAAAAATCGGAACACGGAGCGCACGCCAGAGCCTCGTCGGGGTCGGAACGAAGAACGTGAGCCCGAGCCCCGCAGAAGCCGGAACGAGGGAGGCGACCGCCACCATGGAGAAGGTATTCACCGAAGCCAGAGTCAGCAGCAGGAAGGACGTAGGGAATCTGAAGACGGAAGCAAAAGGTCTTACCGGCCCCCTCGCGGATCTCCCTCCCCACCACCCAGCGGAGGAGGTGGAGGCGGAGCGGAGACCGGAGATCTCGCTCCCGTTCCAAATCCCCTCGCAGCGGCCCGCGCGACGCACGGGAACGTCTCAACGAATACAGAACTGAGTACATTGGCCCGAAATGCTTCGGCAAGATGATCCGAGAGGAGCCAAAGCCAAAAGGCTTGAACCTCAAGCTACCCGAAAATCTGAAGCATTATGATGGCAGTGAAAGGCCCGATACCTGGATCAAGGACTACTACAACACAGTCACTTTTGCTGGAGGGACCTCCAATATAGTCTGCCGCATGCTCCAGCTGTACCTTGTTGGTCCAGCCCGTACCTAGCTCAGTGATCTCGAGGAAAACTCTATCTTTTGCTGGTTTGACCTGAAGGTTGTCTTCGAAAAGCACTTCAGGGGCACCTACAAGAGACATGCCACAATAAGCGACATGCAGACATGTATCCAGAACTCACGGAATTTTCAGGGGCACCTTGTTTCAATGTTTTAAATTCAAAATATGTGTAAAATACATTTCAAAATAGAGGGAGCATATACTCCCATGTTCCAAAGTACCATACATATGGTGCTAATTTATGATACCACCCTTATGTATTATGTATAGTACCTTAAGATAGTATCATAGTTTATTTAATGTTTTGTACAATCTCACTACAAATTATGTACATGACATTAAGTTTTCTAGTTTTAAATGCTACGATACATTATCATATTATGATAGAGCGCTCTATTGTGATACCACTCTTAACTCTCACTTAATTAATTGGTGTACCACATCAGATTTTTTCCCACATGACATGTATGATACCACTTATAATACTCCCATTGTGGCTAATCTAAGACCCCGTTTATAAGTTGTGGCTTGAGGCCCGACGAAATCTGCTGCATGTGGAGACGGTGGCAAATTGCGGGCGCGAGCAGGTTCACGGCAAGGCGAACACTCCCGACGGTAGCGGTGGGACGACGTCGACCCCGCCTCGTGGTCCTTGGCTGTCTTCTTGAGCCTTTGGGCATATTCATCGGCAGCGAGAGTGGCGACGCTGGTTTGCAGGCAATAGTCGTGGGGACGACAGCTGCGGGCAGGATGTTTAAGTAGGGTAGACCATCAATGGCCACGCAGTATCATTGGTATCAATGCCGACGAAGAAGCTAAGGCGGCGGTGGTAGTTGTCAACAACGGCTTGGCTGCTGTCGCCGGTCAGCCTTCTGTCCTTGGTCGCTGTCATGCAGGCCCGCGGCACACACAAGAAGACACGCGCGTTGTTTGTTATGCGTCCACGCAGACGCATCGGCTCCTAAAATTTGATGGACTGATGGATCGCGCAAGATAGATCAATCCATTTGGATCACGTCGCTGGAGTGTGCATGGCCGATCCACCTGTCCGTGTGGATAGGTTTGGACGCGGCAGGACGATTTAAATCGTGCCGGGGAAGATGCCCTAAATTCGTGGAGAAGAAAATAAAAGTATGGGTATGATGTATCGTCCAAGAAGTTTGCTTCTTGAAACCCAAGAAACAAGGTGTGCTAGGGTGCGAGCTGGTTTGGTATCTTTTAGGGGAACCTCGAGTTCGATTCTTGGGCAGAGTTCTCCATTAAATTACTTTTTTTGACGTGCCTCCGGTAGGGGTGGGGATAGGGAATACTGGAGTAGGGATGGATCTCGGAGTCCAAACCTCATCGGTTACAAACTTGCACGGCCTGGCTGCTCCTATATCCCGCCTCTATTTGAACATCCCTAGAACGTTTGCTAGATCTGTTCATCGTTCCGCAAGTATGGACGCAGGTACTACTCCAAGTACTTCCGCTGGCAGGTACGTACACAAGTTCTGTCCTTAGAATAACCCGTAGACTGTAGTAGTTCTAGCATCTTCTTTTTTTACTCAGTTCTAGCTAGTTTGCATGTACCGTACATGATGTACGTACTAGCTGGTTAATTTCACGATGCTATATATTATGTCTCATACCCAGGACCAAACGGCAACACAAACCGAAGAATCCTATGAAGAAGTTTCTATTTCTTTCGAAAGAGAAGGTTGGATATCAAGTTTCGGCCGGTAAACACAAGGCTATTGGACGGAAGCCAAAGAAGATGTTCAGGCTATGTATTCTTGACGAGTATGGCACTAAGGCATTGGCCAAACCTGCAATTATGCTAAAATCTACTACACTAAGCCATGAAATAGAGCTTCGTATACAGAGGCGAGCTCTTCTATGGATCTATGAAGAAGTAGTGCCCAAAATCCGTAGATGGACAGCTTTCAAGGAAAATGAAGAGACCATGGAACAACTGCATATTACGATGGACAGCGCAATACGCAAGTACCGCAACCGACGATTGCAGGCCGGACTGTTTTATGTGAACGCCCATATGTATGATTTTAAGTTTAGGGTTCGCAGTTATCTCTACAGCGAGAGCGACAGTGAATTCTTGGCAGATCTGTGGAGAAAGAAGAGATTGGAGCGCAAGATGAGACAAACTAATCACGAGATCTCTGCAAGCGTCAAGGAATCTGATCTATCTAGGAGAAACCTTAAGTCCACTCTCGTCGCGACGTCGAAATTATGTGGCAAGAGGCACACATTTGGTTTGCTACTTGTAACTTCCTTAGCTTTGGCGATCGTATATCTATAAATAACCCTTGATTTGGGTGACTTGGTGATAATGCATCCTTTTCTATAATAAGGTGTAATGCAATTTCTTTCTCGTGAATAAAGAAATAACTATAGACCGTTGTTTACTCCGGTGCAACGCAAGAGTACTAGTTGGAGTTGAGAACCAACTTATGATTGAGTGGTTAGGAGGGCACTGACACCTCCAGCCCACCAGAGTTTAATCTCACATTTGACACTTTGGTGTCTCATTAAAAGGTGAAATATTCTTTAATGGGAGGACGTTCCCATCGACAGCGAGGCGTCCGTGGTGACTTCGTCAACTCAAGAATCGTCAGATCAATTTCTTGGAGTCAGTCTCTCAAAGGTGCTCATAGGGATAGGGTGTGCGTACGTCCATAGGAGTGAGTGTATGTACGCAGTGGTGGACCTACAACATTTACAAAGGCCGGGGAAACATGCTTAAAATGCATGTTTTTCGAACAAAACTGCTATAGAAAGTAACAAAGGCAAGCAGGTGCGCCGCCCCCAAGCCTGGGCGACTACCCGGGCAAGAGGGACGCTAGATCCGCCCTGTATGTACCTATGTACAAGCATATGCATATGTACTGAGTTTCGCAAAAAAAAAGGTACTAGTTGAAGTTGCACCACATTTTTTTTCTTTCGAAAATTAACTACTCGCATACCACGTAAGATGAAAGATGATGACACGTCAATAGGTCTCTAGGGGCGAAGCTCCCGGTAGGGTAAGATACGGTAGTCATCCTACCTTGATTTTTGGTTATACATTTAGATGCAAGTATTTTTTTTATGAATAGTTTGAGCGGTCGTACTTAAAAATGTATTATGTATGAAAAAAGGCATCCTTATTGTAGTGAATAGTGAACAAAACTAACTTTGAACCGAAAACAGGAACTAGGTACTAAAAATATTTCAATGTGAATAATGGCTGGTCTTAGAGAGATTTATAATGATCTTACTATATGCAACATTAGCTTGAGCTATTTTTCTTATTTGTGCGCGAAGAAATGAAGCCTCTAGAAATTTCATGATATTTGAAACACATATCATGCTTCCTCTAACAACATTAATTATCACCTCATTGAGATGGCGTTGATTTTATCAGTGGCGACAATAATTGAAAGGAATTTTTCGCAAAGATCATCAAGACATAGTTGTGTATGGATCGAGCAAGGAATATTCAATAGTCTTAATCAATAGAATTATATAAGGTTTTTCAGAAAAAAGTTAAAGCTTTGTAATTGAGCTGGCATTATTAGTATATGTTTATAGGTTCAACGTATGATCGAATATCACACAACGAAACAGTTAAATATTTGCACACTAGCTTATCTTTACCGACCAAAATTAGGGACACTAGCTTATCGTTGAAGATGAGTGTGATGGTAGCAAAAAAAAAAACATAAGGCCTTAGCCCATCTTTAATTAATAAAACCGCAACGGCAAATAGTACATGGATGTTGAGAACAGATTACAACACAACGAAATTACAAGCAAACAACATATACGATTAACGAACAACTTGCAACATCATGGTCCTCGTTAGGTATATGCAACTTGGTGCCGTTGGAACTCAAGATGAAGCCGGCAGGTGTGGCTTGACATGGAAACACACCAGGAAGTCGCGCATCAGCCACATCCAGTCTATCATTGAAGAAGGCTCCCTGCCTCCTCGCTCTAGCTTGAAGAGCGTCGGACCGCTGGCCGATGGAAACGGCTTCCCTGAGCCTGGATGCAAACTAATGGCGAGGGCCAAAGGAGAAGTTCCAAGCAAGCAACGCCAAGCCAAACACATCGAGAAGCACAACAACACACCAGAGATTGAACACATTGGAGACGAAGCTGCTGGGAAAGCTGGAGAAGACACCAACACACCTCCAAACACATACACCCACCTCAAGCACCCCAAGATCGTGCCTTCAGCAAGGAGAGCGATGAACGGTGCCACCACGACCCAATCCAAGATTAGGTTTTCACCTGGGGTCTTAGGAGGAGGGGAGAGGATAGTACCTCGATGATGCCCCTAATGGGGAAGGTGGGGCCCATGGACATTGTCGCCATCGTGATCGGCACCACCAGTCAGGGATTTCTCCCGGTCGCAGTCCCGCCAACATCTGGGCCGATTCATAACCAACAAGATTGGGCGCATCAGACGAGAGGAGGAGCTAGCAGCTTCCGCTCTGGCGCCGGCGACCACCGAGGGGGGGTCCCGAGCCAAGGCCAGCAGCCTAGAGAGGACGACGCGAGGAGAGCGTAGCGCTTCGTGTTTTTTTTTCTTCCTTTCCTCCATAGTAGCGACTTTAATCAAGAGTGACAAATTCGGGGTTAATTGATTGAGGCAGTATCCGGGGCAACATCGTTTCAAGAGTTGGTCAAGGTGCATGGTGAGATCCATGATCGCAACACTCAGAGTCAAGTTGAAGCAAAATTGATTGAGCATATTTGGGCTTATGTAGGGAACCACTAGGCACTAGCCAGTCATCTCCTCTCACTTTACTTGTTTTCATTTGCTTGTGAAGTGTGTCTTGCAAACTATTTAGATATACTACATTATTGTTTTCTATTTAAAATGGTCAAATTTGGTGAAAGGGGTAACAAACAGCCAAAATGGTCAGCGCAGAAGAAAATGTTGTGATTTCAATGGGGAGGACGCGCGCAGACGCAGATGCTCCCGGTCGGTCTTGGTCTCCGAGGCATTCATTCCTCTTGCCATCTCAGCACGCAGGAGATGGAACTTGCCATTGTGGTTGTTAAAACGAGGAGTAAAGTCTGTATTAAACCTTCAACTCATAGATGGTGTCTGGATCAGACCCTAATCTTTAAATCCCTGAAATCAGCACCCTGTGCTTATTAATCCCGGTTGATTTAAACCTTAGGTTTGTTTGGATTAGTTTGGCTCACCGGAAATAATACAATCCCGGCCGGGATCACCCTCCACTCTCGCTGACTAATGTGGCATGCGTGTCATGTTCGTGTCTTTCCTTGGTATATTTCTCTCTCACCTGCTACCTTAAATAAATTTTCCATTTACCGTTCTGTACTTCTGAGCCAGCTACTGCTCAACGGCATCAACCTGGCATCGCTGGAAAGTTTATTACGAATCTCGCAAACGGTTGGAGATATGACTGAACTCGCAAATAGATTAGGGCGCAGGTTTAAATGGATAAAACCGCGGCCCAAGACGGTCACGCATCGTAAATACGGATGACCCCGGTGTCCGGGACGATCCAAACCCGGCCCCAATCTGGTGCAGGTTTGCATGGCCGCGGATGGCACGCGTCGTCCTCGCGTGTTCGCTTATTCTGCGTGTCTGGTTCATCTCTCGGTGCCCCAGTCCTACTAAATGTGGACTGGGGAGGGGACTGTCCCTATCCAGTCCCCACTCTCCACTCCGGCCGCACGAGCTTGACCTTCCGCGCTGTCATGGCCCCGAAACGAGAGTTCGAGCCGGCCGCCAACGACCACGAGGCCAGCAGCAGTCGGTGAGCCGCGCCGACGGCGTTCGCCATGGGGCCGCCGGCTCCCATCCGCGACATGATCTACGTCACTGTAGCGGTGGCGCAGATGTTCTGGGAGGCCGGCGTCCCAATGCCGTGGGGCGACGTGCACCTCCCCCACGGCTTGGCACCTGAGCCTAGATTGGGTTTCGGTGCTGCCGATCCCGGTCTCCGACCGCGCCCGCATCGCGGAGATCCGGCGACGCCACACGCAGCTGCCTGCGGACCTCCGAGAGGACCCCGCCTATGGCGACACAAGTCCCAACTGGTTCGAGGTGGAGCCCGATGAGCGCCGGCACACGTGCTTCACGTCGGCGACGGTGAGGCCTCGCTCGCAGCTGCCTCGTGCGCAGCCGCGCACGCCTGCTAGGTGGGCTGGCCGCCGCCCCGGGAGGAGGATGACCCCAAGCTGCAGGCCGTGCTGCAGCGTCCCGCGAGCTCAACGACCTCGAGGACCTGGTCAAATGATCGTACCTCGGTTCCACGCTGGAGGAGATGGCCAGGAAGGCCCAGGAGGACACCGAGGCCGAGGCGTGGGCATTCCTCGCCATGGCGCGCCGGCAGGAGGAGGCCACGCGCCAGGCCACCGCGTCCCAAACCCTAGACTAGGGTTTCCTCCTTTTTTTTAGTTTAAAGCCCATATAGGTCTTTCTTTTGTGTAAAAATTGCCCAAAATATGGCTAAGTTTAATGAACTCTAGTTTAAATTTAATTTGTTTTTGTTTTCCTTTTTATAACTTTTTTTATTTTGACATTTGGGATACGTTCGCGGTTGGGGCAATACGCGACCTAAACGTACCGACGGCCAGGTCCGCCTGTCCGTGTGTCCGCGCGGTCACTCAAATAGCCCCATCCGAACTAGCCAACGCGTCCGATTTAGATCGCCCCTTACACACGCAATATTGAGCGCTTCCATCTCGGAACGCCGTCGCTGGAAGTCGATGACTTTGTGGGAGTGAGGACTGGGCGCTGCTGGGTCACAGTTGGAGGAAACAAAGGTGATGTTGCTGAACAACACCGTCCATGCCCATTGGCATTATCACAAGCACCTACCCTGCACACAAACAACCAGTCGTTAGGCACAGGAGTGTCCTGTGCGTAGCTACGCCCGAAGGCAGGAGTTGTGGTAGTGGATGGGGCGGAGGCGGTGAGGATTGTTGTGGTTAGGGGCGGCTGGCGGCAGGTCCAGAGAAGTGGGGTTGACTGCTACTAGGTCGTTGTTGTCGTGACTGCCGGCGGAGCTGGAGGAGACGAGGAGTGCGAGAAGCAGGAGGCAGCAGGGAGGCCTCCGAGTGGGAGCTATAGGGGAGCAGCGGCGCTGCTGGACGCCCGCCGCCGGTGCTCCGCTAGAAGAGAAAGTTCAGGGATCTCGCCGCCGACGATCTCGTCTTCGTTTTTTCGGGAGCTCGCTGTTTTCCAACCAGGAGACTAGCTACGGATGCAATTTGACGACAGAAGGAAAGAGAAAAACATACATGTGGCCATGGTAGTCGAAGTGATGAGAGGGCGATCCTGGGCCGGATTGTCTTAATTTCGATGAGCCAAACTAGTCCCGATAGGTCCAAGGTTTAGATCGATCGGGATTGATTAGCACGGGGTGCTGATTTCAGGGATTAAGAGTTCAGGGTTTAATTTCAACATGCTTTACGAGTTGAAGGTTTAATATAGACTTTACTCTAAAACGAGAGAGCGCGATGCGATGACCAGGGAAAAAGAAGGAGCATGCACTGCGCCGTATTTGCGTACAGCAGACAGCAGACAGCCCTGCTCTGCTCTGCTCTGGCAGTTGATAAAGCAAAACGATAAAGCTGCGTGCGGCGATGACGCTAGGCACGGACAGACGCTGCCTGCGCTCCGCGCGGTGCCGTCGGTCAGGTCGGTCGTGGTGCCCGTTGGCCGGCATGCGATGGGTTGGGGCGGGGCGAGATTGCAGCGCAAGGAATGGAATGCCAGCTTGATATTGGGGTCCCACCCAGCTCCAGTGCACCACCATGCGACTGTGAGCCAGGCTGCACAAGACGCGCCCAACCCTTCCGCTTCTCTTGCTCTCCTGCTGGCGTCCCTACATTTCCCGTCTGATCATTCGCAGCCAAGTAAACCGATTTATGCCACAAGTTTTTTTTGTATAATTAGTTAAGTCTTATTTGGCACTATAGTTTCTGTGAGAATGAGAGGGGATAAATCTTCAAGGGTTTTGGCTAAAACCGCTACCTTCACGTAATCCCCTCTAATTTCTATAAAAAAAATCTCAATCCACTAGGTAGGGTAACGTATTGATGTTTGAGAGAAAAATACACTAGCAAAATAAGGACAAGTGGAGAAAAGTGTGGCTTAAACTAACAAATATACCAAAACCAAACACGCTTCTACTAATATGACTTAGTTGGGCACAACAGTTTTTTAGGGATTAGAGTGTATTAATTATCCTAGGCTGGCCAAAGATCCCCGAAACTATTTGACAGGTCATCGAAGGTCTCATTCTCGGGCATCCCCACGAAACCCTCCAACACGCGTGTAAACCAAAACAATAGGGACCCCTTGCGCTTTGGATATGGTCACTCGCTCGGCTCACTCTTGTCTTTAGACGGGTCGGCCCCAAATTATCCCCGCGTGCCAACTTGCGGCGCCGCCAACCAGGTCATCGCCCTCTTTTGCGAACAGAATCTCCTCCCGAAACTCATGCGTTCCTGACGCCTCTTCTGGTTAGTTGTTTGCTGGATTTCTTGCCGGTAGGATTTTTGCCATGTACATTCTCCTGGCTAGTGAATGTTCGTTGCTTTCGCCACTCCCCTTGTTCGGGCAAGCCGGCCATCACACTTGGGGTGTTTTCACCCAAAATCCTAGAGCTAAAACACCATGATTTCTGACTGTCGAACGAAGATTTGGGGTTTGATGGAGATAATTCCCACAAATTTTCATAAAAGCTCTAAATACCAAACAAAATCTAATTAGAGGAGGCTCGTGCATGTACTAGTAGTACATGTTGCATTAGCTGTGCGGAGTACTGCTAGATATACGAAGAATCTACGTGCTGCACCTCTAGAATACACTACTTTTGGCCTTCTACTTTCGCAAAAAAGAAAAAAAAAAGGCTGGTACTGTGCTATTGCAGTACAAAACACCTGCAGTGGAACCGAGCAAAAGGATGGAGGAATTGGACAAAGGGAGGTGAGGTGAAAGCAAAGACCTGGTCTTCCATCGGTGAACCCAAAAGCGTGTCCGTCCCAAGCAACTGCCCACGGGATAATATCGGGTATCAGCCACGGCCCACGGGATCCTGTCTCCCAAGGTCTGCGATGATTGTGCCAGTCCATGCTCCGGTGCCTGGGAATGGAACGTCAACAAACAGCTAGCGTCAACCAGCGCCATTGCAATTCCTCTACCGGTGCACCCCTTCCGCCGCGCCTCCTCAAAGTCGCATAAGCACTTCTTTACGAGAGAAAAGTCGCGAGTTTCCTCAGGTAGAGGATGATCCAATGGCAATGCGCCATGTTCGTCAAGCAAAAAAATAAAACTACATTTGTTCATGTAAAGATGTCGCAAGTTTGTCTACACATTCTTTAGTGTATAGATACCATTTGAAGTTAGGTAAATCTTCTACGGTGTATATAAATTTATGCTCGTATAACATGAAGCAGTGTCGGAAAAAACACAATCAAATTGCTGACACTTAAGTAAACAAAAGTCCATGTACGTAGGGAAGGGAACCCGACACGGCGGAGACGTCGGGTAGGCGTGCGTCAGTCGCGCAATGGTGAAAACCTCACTGTAAAGGAAAGGAAGATGCCCCCCTCCCCCCGCGTCGCACCTCGTGTAGGGCGGCTCGGGCGGAAAACATAAGCCGATGCCGCCTCTCCCCCTTCCTCTTGTCTTCCTCCTTCCTATTGTCACCGGCGCACGTGTGCGGGGAATGTTGCTCTTGGCGGTGGCAGGCTACCCTCTCCCGTCGCACGCGCGGAGGAAGCACAGGATCGACGACGGAGATCGTCGAACGGTAGCAGGGCTGGCCAGGGATCGGCGTGGTGGTGTCCTAGGCGAGATCCGGGCCGGCGGCCTTGGCCGGTGGTTCTAAGGCGCTGCGACGGCTGGGTGATGCTTCGGCGATGCCGCCGCAGACTGCGAATCCGGGGTCTACGGCGGAGTGGTCGTGCCTGGTGGTGGTTGGTGGGTCCTTTGTGCCTCTCCCTCCCGGTTGCTCACGGTGGTGGCCTACTTCGGTGTTGGGGGTGGCGGCGGACGACTCGTCGATAGGTCTATGGTCGGTGGCGGCTTCCTCTACCGCTGACGAGGTCGACCGGCGGGCGGCGGCGTGGGGGCCGACCGATCTGCCTAATAAAGGTGGTTTTCCAATGGTTCTTCTTTTGCAAAGATGGTGACCTTCCTGAGGCCGCTCCTTCTTCATCTGATTGGAGTGATGAGTTCAGGAAGGCTCCACCGGCGAATGAAACAGTGCACCTTATGCCTGGAGTTTACTGGATCGGGTGGTATTCGGTCGTGCGCACCCATGCCTTTGTTTTGTTCTGAAGGGAGCGGAGCGAAGCTCTGTTCTTTGTGTTGCCATCCGATACATTCTGGTCCATGGTGAAATCTGAGACGAAGAATATCATGAAGGTCGGATTAGAGGACTAGCAATGGAGGTTCGAGTCTCTGTGATGTTGAGGTACTTGCTTGGTGTTCTGATTTCACAGTAGCAGTATGCAAGTGGAGCGACAACACAGATGAAGTTTAGAGCCTTACTTTTCACAGTGAAAATCCAAGGTCAGGTCTTAATTGGTTGTGCGTGGCAGTAGCCACTTTGAAGGCATTATTTTAAGAGCGGAAATTATCTTCAATGTGAAAAACTAAAATCTTTTGTTCGGGCAACTCCTTTTGGATATAATTTTGTAGTGGTTTTATTAAAAAAATCATCACATCCAAGCTTATGTAGCAAACTTATGCTCAACTTAGTGGCAGACCTAGATACTCCTGCAAGCCCAGGCAAACATATTTAAGTCCCCATCTCCAAGAAAAAGGAATAAACAGAAGATGAAAATGAAAACGGAAGAGGAAGAAGATGATGATGATGAAAGGAGAAAAATTCGGCTGGCGGTTTACTTCAAATCCCAATTCGCAACTCATTTCCGGCTTCCCGCCAATTTGTCGCGCCGTCGGTTCAGACTTGCCTACTCATCCCACCATAAGCGGTTATTAATGGGTCAGCTCCAAGAACGTCGAGTCCACTAATAAGCGGGCTGAGCGAGTAGGCTTTTCTTTTGGTACGAGTCTAGCCCAGTACCCTGGCAGGCCGCAAGGTACTTTCCTCTATCTTTACATGGGCATTTCCTTTTTCTATCTTGCACCCAGCCCGTAGCCTGCCAGACAACAAAAAAAACTGTCTTGTTATGCTTCGCCTTTTGCATAATATAATACTAGGAAACACAAACACATAGTAATTCCCCTAAAAAAGACATAGCTTTCTAAAGCCAACATGAGTATGCTAAATAAAATAAAAACAGGAGTACATATATTGAAAATTTTATTAAGCATAAAAAACATTTGTTCTTAAAAGAAACACTGCACGCAATATGAATATATGGTTTTGAGCTATCACCTATCAACTATCGACCCTAGAAAAAAAATGACTACCAATTTCTATTGCATGACATGTAATATCGGGGCCATCCTAACTGTTTGACACGCGAAAAATACGGACTTTACGAGAAGGGTGGAAGGGCAGTTCACTCATGCGAACCATAGAAACGGTAAAAAGAAATAAAGAATGTGGGTGTGTTTGTCTGGCTGTGGTGATTGCGGTCTTCTGATTCCCCGGGGCCTTGGAAAGCTCTCGGTTAATTATTCTCATAGGTTACACCATGATATACCTCTGATTAAGCTATGTGGTCGTCTTCGTCATCTTCTCGTCGCGTTCTGCATGCCCAATGGTGGTGGTGTGTGGAGGCACCGGCGAAGCCCGTATCCTCGTCAGTACATGCGCTGTTAAAAGTGTGGCCTTTGCTTTGGCCTCGCTCTCCATCATCGTTGTGACTCGTCGGTCTTGAGCTGCGAAGATCATGAGACAGTCTGCTAGGCTAGAACTTCTTGACAACTAGGAGTACACCTCACACAAGTATCATGTCGGGAGACCGACGTCGTTTGAAACCAGCACGCTCTCACATCGCCATAGCCGATGTGGTCGGCGCCTCGTCTCAACTTGATGATGAGTTCACAACAGTGGGTTTAGTCGAGTGAACCGTCTCACAAGGTCATGAAAGAGTGGTTTTGGGGTGTCGCCTCGCAGAGTCGCAGGGAGAACATGTTGCTAGGTGGCGTCGCCTGTTGGTAGCAGCTTATCGCCATGCATGGGGTCAACGACAGCACTCATAGAGATGACATGTTAAGTGTCATAATCATTTTTTTAACTGGAGATATCAAATTTGGATTTAATAATAAATAAAAAGGAAGTCTAAAGTTTAAAATATAGTCAAATATGAATAGGGCATGCATGGCCTTGTGCATCACGGGTCGCTTGGGCAAAGCCATGCACACGCATAGCTAGTCGTTAGCCCATGCATGTAAGTTCTTGCTTTTTGTCTGTTGGGTGATAAGGTGCGGGCGCCCCAATGTCCTGTGATGACACTTATCGTTCACGTACGTGTTACATAAACTCCAGCGTTAACATCTCCTATGGCAGCCACCTCTCCCTCTTCAATTTTCCATCAATAGTATGACTGTTTCTCCTCGACTTCAACACGGAAATTTCTCAGTATTTGATGGAGAATCCATTCAGAGAATTGATTTTTCATTTAGTAGTCTTAATCTGGCCAACTGAGTCGGTGCACCGAATGCCATTCACCGGGATACATCTCTCGATCTCCCTCGTCAGACTATTCTAAGGCGAACAGAGATGTCCACCGTGTGTTCCTGCCTTTCCTCCCTCACTTTCATTCTCAAACATTTCTGAGAGAAGCTCTGTACAGACCATACACACCATGCCAAAGACACGCCTAATTTTCAGTTCATCGCTAGATGTCGTCGCCCTCAACGATCATATCGACAAATCCTTATACCAGAAGACTTCTCTTGTCAAGGGCTACCTCCAGGACATGGTGGTACATCGTATTGTTGTTGTTGGCCGCGACATCATCGAAGTTCATCGGACCGGTACGTCCCGTATGTTGATCTTTAGCTCTATTCCTTTTATTCGTGAACTCCCCTAATCTACGCCTACCTCTAGGAAATGATTTTGTGATGTTTTGTTTCTGTTTCTGCGCCTCTACCGAAACCATGCCGCCGTTGAGTCGTGAGACGAACATCACGGTTATTTGGAATCGTGCTGGAGAGCGCGAAGGACGCCCCACACGTCATCCGCACCCCTTCCCAAGCTGGAGGACGTCTCGAACGTTGTTGTCGCGTCCACCACGCCCATCCACCGCTGGTAATCACCCTGTGATGTGCTCAAGTCTAAATAGATTAAGACAAATACTCTCTCCACTAGTTGAATGCCCGTGCGTTGCTATGGGAAACATAAAAAGTAAGTTATTCTCATTACCATAGTCGTCCATTATAACCAGGACATGTCTTTTAAAAGATTCATATGTCCCTTCCTCGTGTATGTTTTGTCTTATCTAACTGCAGTGACTTTTGCATGGTACCAAAATAAAAATGGAAAGTAGTATGAAAATGGTAACACTGTACTTTGTCATCTTAGCACGGTGTGCAGCCCGCACCTTATTAGCTTTGCACACATTTTGAATTTCTTCGATAATAATTGTGATCCACATGTTAAACATGGCATGAACACAGACGCGTGTAGTCTTTAAATGTGCATAGTCAGGTGATTGTTTTCATGATACGAAATGCTACAAAATTCCTATGTCATGTAAGGAGTATTTATTTTATCAAGATTGTCATGAGACGTGCCAAAACTAAATAGAATCACATAACACTCCTATATTTTTGAGGGATGAAACGAAACAAAATTCTAAAATTAGATATCTGTTACATGGATCAAACCTTTCAACAACTAATTAATGTATGCCCTCACCCTTATTATGCAGATGGCTTTGACCCAGAAATGCAAGTAGCAATGTCTACGTTTCACCAAAACTGTAAAGGATAGTTATTTACCTATAAAATGTTTTATATCTTTAATAAAAAATAGTTTGTAAGTTGGTAGCCTTTTCACGGAACAAAATTCTGCAAATTATAAATTTTGTTGATTAAGAAGATAGCTCGATTGTGGAAATCATGACTAAAGTAATAAGAACAGACCATTTTCTGGATAAGGTAGAAACCTTGACTTGTACTTCCACATGTGTGAAGCAACTTCACAAAAATGAGACAGGGAAAACTCACGCACAAAAGAGATGAAACAAGTGATGCGCATACACTCTCAAAGTTTGCTCATTGCCATTACTGATATTGCCCAACGTCTATAGCTACTACTGATCTACAGAAGCAAGCCAGGGTCACCGGTGTAGCAGCAAGAAAGCAGAGCACACGACCTCGGCAGCGGGATCAGAGCTGCCAAAGTCCAGGAAGGGGGCCGAGCTCAAGGTGCCACGCGATCTTCCTGCTTGTATTTATTCATCATACTGAGGGCTCCTTTGATATAAAGGATTTGCATAGGAATTGTGTAGGATTTGGTTTCTATGGGAAAATTTTCTATACATGTTGTTTGATTCATAGGAACATAGTCTATAGGAAAAATTCCTATAGGAATCTTGTAGTGTAATTCCTATAGGAAAAAAACATTAGCTCATACCTCATGGAAAAATTCCTTTGCTACAATCAAACAAACTTCATCTTCCTATAGGATTCAAGTAGACATGCCATTCCAATCATATACCTTTCCTATTCCTATGTTTTTCCTATCCTTTAAATCAAAGGAGCCCTGAACTTTGTCAATTCCTCCTCGTCATACTCTCCTCTTCCTCCCACCCCACCGTCATCCTTAGTGGTATGGAAAAAGAACAACAACCCAAGATAGCTCCCAAATATTCACTGGTAACAATAGCACCATGCAACCACTCAAGGATAGCCACTCCCCATCAGTATTCGGCTAGAACAGCTTCACACAAGCTAAAAAAATTGTGACCGCACGACACAATGTACAGTAATAGGTGAGAACAACATCTCTGGTAATGAGGGGAGACTCATGAAACTCGGCAGAAACTTCCTCTTGAAGTACAATAAAATATAATTGTTACCACATAGTCATTAGAAGGCACTTGGATAAGAACGAAACTTCCAAGTATTTCACAAAAATAGGCTTGATGTGATGTACTACAGTCTGTAGTGTGCACACCTAGTACAGATGGAAAAAATACTTCGCCCCGTTCCAAAACGCAGGAACTCGAAATGTAGAAATAGGAAAAATGCAGGAATTGAGATGCCTTTGTATCCTGGATAGAGCATTCACTTTAAATAGAGCACCATCAAAATCCGTAGAAACGACACCGTATGAATTATGGTTTAATAAGAAACCTAAGCTGTCGTTCCTTAAAGTTTGGGGTTGTGAAGCCTATGTAAAGAAGTTACAACCGGACAAGCTAGAACCCAAAGCGGAGAAATGCGTCTTCATAGGATACCCTAAGGAAACTATAGGGTACACTTTCTATCACAGATCCGAAGGCAAAATCTTTGTTGCTAAAAACGGAACCTTTCTTGAGAAAGAATTTTTCACTAAAGAAGTGACTGGAAGAAAAGTAGAACTCGACGAGATTACTGAATCTTCACTAGTTGATCAGAGTAGCGCAGTACCGGAAGTTGTTCCTGTGCCGCCTAAACCGACAACAGAGGAAGCTAATGATAATGATCATGAAACTTCGAACGAGGAAGCTATTGAATCTCGCAGATCGACAAGGAAACGTACCACTGCTGATTGGTATGATCCTTGTCTAAATGTCATGATTGTAGACAACAATGATGAAGACCCTGCGACGTATGAAGAAGCGATGATGAGCCCAGATTCCAACAAATGGCAAGAAGCCATGAAATCCGAAATGGGATCCATGTATGATAATAAAGTGTGGACTTTGGTAGACTTACCTGATAGCCGCAAGGCTGTCGAGAATAAATGGATCTTCAAAAGAAAAACAGATGCTGATGGTAATATTACTGTCTATAAAGCTTGACTTGTCGCAAAGGGTTTCCGACAAATTCAAGGTGTTGATTACGATGAGACTTTCTCACCTGTAGCGAAGCTAAATTCTGTGAGGATTTTGTTAGCAATAGCTGCATTTTTCGATTATGAGATTTGGCAGATGGATGTCAAAACGGCGTTCCTTAATGGAGACATTGAGGAAGAGTTGTATATGGTACAACTCAAAGGTTTTGTCGATCCTAAAAATGTTGACAAGGTGTGCAAACTTCAGCGTTCAATTTATGGACTGAAGCAAGCATCAAGAAGTTGGAACCGACGCTTTGATAAGGTGATCAAAGACTTCGGGTTTATACAGTGTCATGGAGAGGCATGTATTTACAAGAAAGTGAGTGGGACCTCTGTAGCATTCCTGATATTATATGTAGATGACATATTATTGATTGGGAATGATATAGAACTATTAAGCAGTGTAAAAGGTTATTTGAATAATAGTTTTTCAATGAAAGACCTTGGTGAAGCATCGTAAATATTATGCATCAAGATTTATAGAGATAGATCAAGACGTCTAAAAGGGCTATCACAGAGTACATACCTGGAAAAGATTCTAAAGAAGTTTAGAATGGACGAAAGTAAGAAAGGGTTCTTACCCTATGTTACCAGGCAAGGTCTTGAGTAAGACTCAAGGACCGGCTACGGCAGAAGAAAGAGAAAGGATGAGTAAGATCCCCTATGCCTCGGCAGTAGGTTCTATCATGTATGCCATGCTATGTACTAGACCGGATATAGCACATGCTGTTAGTTTAACTAGCAGATATCAAGGTGATCCAGGGATGGAACACTGGACAGTGGTCAAGAATATCCTGAAGTACTTGAAAAGAACTAAGGATATGTTTCTTTGTTATGGAGGTGACCAAGAGCTCGTTGTAAACGGTTACACCGATGCAAGTTGGAACACTGATCCTGATGACTCTAAGTCTCGATGCAGGTACGTGTTTATATTGAATGGTGCTGCAGTAAGCTGGGCAAGCTCGAAGCAGTGCACGGTGGCGAAGTCTTCAACAGAATCGGAGTACATAGCGGCTTCAGAGGCTTCATCAGAAGCGGTATGGATGAATAGGTTCATTGTAGAGCTCGGTGTGGTTCCTAGTGCATTGGACCCACTAGTCATCTATTGTGACAACATGGGTGCCATCGCCAATGCACAAGAACCAAGGTCACACAAGAGGCTGAAGCATATCAAGCTGCGTTATCACTCGATTCGTGAGTACATCGAAGATGGAGAAGTAAAGATTTGCAAAGTACACAATGATCTGAATGTAGCAGATCCGTTGACTAAAGCTCTCCCTAGGGTAAAGCATGACCAACACCAGAATGCCATGGGTGTTAGGTACCTTACAATGTAATCTAGATTATTGACTCTAGTGCAAGTGGGATACTGTTGGAGATATGCCCAAGAGGCAATAATAAAAGTGGTTATTATATATCTTTGTGTTTATGATAAATGTTTATATACCATGCTATAATTGTATTAACCGGAACATTGATACATGTGTGTTATGTAAACAACAATGAGTCCCTAGTATGCCTCTTAACTAGCTTGTTGATTAATAGATGATTAGTTTCATAATCATGAACATTGGATGTTATTAATAACAAGGTTATATCATTGTATGAATGATATAATGGACACACCCAATTAAGCGTAGCATAAGATCACGTCATTTAGTTATTTGCTATAAGCTTTCGATACATAGTTACCTAGTCCTTTCGACCATGAGATCATATAAATCACTTATACCGGAAAGGTACTTTGATTACATCAAACGCCACTGCGTAAATGGGTGGTTATAAAGGTGGGATTAAGTATCCGGAAAGTATGAGTTGAGGCATATGGATCAACAGTGGGATTTGTCCATCCCGATGACGGATAGATATACTCTGGGCCCTCTCGGTGGAATGTCGTCTAATGTCTCGCAAGCATATGAATAAGTTCATAAGAGACCACATACCACGGTACGAGTAAAGAGTACTTGTCAGGAGACGAGGTTGAACAAGGTATAGAGAGATACCGATGATCAAACCTCGGACAAGTAAAATATCGCGTGACAATGGGAATTGGTATCGTATGTGAATGGTTCATTCGATCACTAAGTCATCGTTGAATATGTGGGAGCCATTATGGATCTCCAGATCCCGCTATTGGTTATTGGTCGGAGAGAGTTCTCAACCATGTCCAGATAGTTCGCAACCCGTAGGGTGACACACTTAAGGTTTGATGTTGTAATAGTAGAACTTGAATATGGAATGGAGTTCGAAGTATTGTTCGAAGTCTCGGATGGGATCCCGGACATCACGAGGAGTTTTGGAATGGTCCGGAGAATAAGATTCATATATAAGAAGTCATTTTATAAGTTTGAAAATGATCCGGTGAAATTTTGGAAGGTTCTAGAAGGTTCTAGAAAAGTCCGGAAGAATTCACTTTGGAAGGCGGAGTCCCAGTGGGACTCCACCACCCATGACCGGCCAACCCTAGAGGGGGGAGTCCAAGGTGGACTCCACCAAGGGGGCCGGTCATACGTCTCCGACGTATCGATAATTTCTTATGTTCCATGCCACATTATTGATGATATCTACATGTTTTATGCATACTTTATGTCATATTTATGCATTTTCCGGCACTAACCTATTAACGAGATGCCGAAGAGCCAGTTGTTGTTTTCTGCTGTTTTTGGTTTCAGAAATCCTAGTAAAGAAATATTCTCAGAATTGGACGAAATCAACGCCCATGGGCCTATTTTGCCACGAAGCTTCCAGAAGACCGAAGAGAAGACGAAGTGGGGCCACGGGGCGCCGCCACAGTAGGGCGGCGCGGCCCAAGGGGGGCCCGCGCAGCCCTAGCGTGTGGGGCCCCCGTGACGCCTCCTGACCTGCCCTTCCGCCTACATATAGTCTTCGTCGCGAAACCCCCAGTACCGAGAGCCACGATACGGAAAACCTTCCAGAGACGCCGCCGCCAATCCCATCTCGGGGGATTCAGGAGATCGCCTCCGGCACCCTGCCGGAGAGGGGAATCATCTCCCGGAGGACTCTTCACCGCCATGGTCGCCTCCGGAGTGATGAGTGAGTAGTTCACCCCTGGACTATGGGTCCATAGCAGTAGCTAGATGGTTGTCTTCTCCTTATGTGCTTCATTGTCGGGTCTTGTGAGCTGCCTAACATGATCAAGATCATCTATCTGTAATGCTATATGTTGTGTTTGTTGGGATCCGATGGATAGAGAATACTATGTTATGTTGATTATCAATTTATACCTATGTGTTGTTTCTGATCTTGCATGCTCTCCGTTATTAGTAGAGGCTCTGGCCAAGTTTTTACTCTTAACTCCAAGAGGGAGTATTTATGCTCGATAGTGGGTTCATGCCTCCATTAAATGCAGGACAGTGTGAGAAAGTTCTAAGGTTGTGGATGTGTTGTTGCCACTAGGGATAAAACATCGATGCTATGTCCGAGGATGTAGTTATTGATTACATTACGCACCATACTTAATGCAATTGTCTGTTGTTTGCAACTTAATACTGGAAGGGGTTCGGATGATAACCTGAAGGTGGACTTTTTAGGCATAGATGCATGCTGGATAGCGGTCTATGTACTTCGTCGTAATGCCCAATTAAATCTCACTATACTCATCATATCATGTATGTGCATTGTCATGCCCTCTCTATTTGTCAATTGGCCAACTGTAATTTGTTCACCCAACATGCTATTTATCTTATGGGAGAGACACGACTAGTGAACTGTGGACCCCGGTCCATTCTTTTACATCGAATACAATCTACTGCAATACTTGTTCTACTGTTTTCTGCAAACAATCATCATCCACACTATACATCTAATCCTTTGTTACAGCAAGCCGGTGAGATTGACAACCTCACTGTTTCGTTGGGGCAAAGTACTTTGGTTGTGTTGTGCAGGTTCCACGTTGGCGCCGGAATCCCTGGTGTTGCGCCGCACTACATCTCGCCGCCATCAACCTTTAACGTGCTTCTTGACTCCTACTGGTTCGATAAACCTTGGTTTCTAACTGAGGGAAACTTACTGCTGTACGCATCACACCTTCCACTTGGGGTTCCCAACGGTCGCGTGCTGTACGCGTGTCAAGCCAAATTTCTGGCGCCGTTGCCGGGGAGATCAAGACACGCTGCAAGGGGAGTCTCCACAATCCAATCTATTTACTTTGTTTTTGTCCTGCTTTATTTTATTTACTTTCTTGTTTGCTGCATTAAATCAAAACACAAAAAAATTAGTTGCTAGCTTTACTTTATTTACTGTCTTGTTTGCATACTCCATATCAAAAACACAAAAAAATTAGTTATTTGCATTTACTTTATCTAGTTTGCTTTATTTACTGTTGCTAAAATGGGTACTCCTGAAAATACTAAGTTGTGTGACTTCACAACCACAAATAATAATGATTTCTTATGCACACCTATTGCTCCACCTGCTACTACAGCAGAATTCTTTGAAATTAAACCTGCTTTACTGAATCTTGTTATGCGAGAGCAATTTTCTGGTGTTAGTTCTGATGATGCTGCTGCCCATCTCAATAATTTTGTTGAATTGTGTGAAATGCAAAAGTATAAAGATGTAGATGGTGACATTATAAAATTAAAATTGTTCCCTTTCTCATTAAGAGGAAGAGCTAAAGATTGGTTGCTATCTCTGCCTAAGAATAGTATTGATTCATGGACTAAATGTAAGGATGCTTTTATTGGTAGATATTATCCCCCTGCTAAAATTATATCTTTGAGGAGTAGCATAATGAATTTTAAACAATTGGATAATGAGCATGTTGCACAAGCATGGGAAAGAATGAAATCTGTGGTTAAAAATTGCCCAACCCATGGACTGACTACTTGGATGATCATCCAAACCTTTTATGCAGGACTGAATTTTTCTTCGCGGAACCTATTGGATTCAGCTGCTGGAGGTACCTTTATGTCCATCACTCTTGGCGAAGCAACAAAGCTTCTTGATAATATGATGATTAATTACTCTGAATGGCACACGGAAAGAGCTCCACAAGGTAAGAAGGTAAATTCTGTCGAAGAAACCTCTTCCTTGAGTGATAAGATTGATGCTATTATGTCTATGCTTGTGAATGGTAGGACAAATGTTGATCCTAATAATGTTCCGTTAGCTTCATTGGTTGCTCAAGAAGAACATGTTGATGTAAACTACATTAAAAATAATAATTTCAACAACAATGCTTATCAGAACAATTCTAGTAACAACTATAGGCCATATCCTTATAATAATGGCAACGGCTATGGTAATTCTTATGGGAATTCTTACAACAATAATAGGAACACACCCCCTAGACTTTAAGCCATGCTTAAAGAATTTATTAGTACACAAACTGCTTTTAACAAATCTGTTGAAGAAAAGCTTGGGAAAATTGATATACTTGCTTCTAAAGTCGATAGTCTTGTTGCTGATGTTGATCTTTTGAAATCAAAAGTTATACCTAATGAAAATCATAATAATAAAATTGCTACTACAGCAAATGTCATCCAAGTTAGAATTAATGAGAATATAAGATTGATGGCCGAATTGCGTGCTAGGTGGGAAAAAGAAGAAAATGCTAAAGAAGATAATATAGCTAAAGTTTGGACTATTACCACCACTAGCAATGCTAATGCTCCACATATTGCTGCACCTCCTACTAATAATGGTAAAAGAATTGGTGTTGGCAATGTTTCCACTTCTAATGCAAAGCGCGAAAAACTACCTGACACTGCTAAAACTGCTGAAATTGCCTGTGATAAAACTGCTGAAATTTTTTCCAACATTGGGGATGATGATCCCATTGCTTTAGATTATAATGGTTTGGATTTTGATGATTGCCATATCTCTGAAGTTATAAAGTTCTTACAAAAACTTTCTAAGAGTCCTAATGCTAGTACTATAAATTTGGCTTTCACGAAACATATTACAAATGCTCTCATAAAAGCTAGAGAAGAGAAACTAGAACGCGAAACTTCTATTCCTAGGAAGCTAGAGGATGGTTGGGAGCCCATCATTAAAATGAAGGTCAATGACTTTGATTGTAATGCTTTATGTGATCTTGGTGCAAGTATTTCCGTTATGCCTAAGAAAATCTATAATATGCTTGACTTGCCACCATTGAAAAATTGTTATTTGGATGTTAATCTTGCTGATAACTATACAAAGAAACCTTTGGGGAGAGTTGATAATGTTCGCATTACCGTTAACAATAACCTTGTCCCCATTGATTTTGTTGTCTTGGATATTGAATGCAATGCATCTTGTCCCATTATATTGGGAAGACCTTTTCTTCGAACTGTTGGTGCTATCATTGATATGAAGGAAGGTAATATTAAATATCAATTTCCTATCAAGAAAGGTATGGAACACTTCCCTAGAAAGAGAATGAAGTTACCTTTTGATTCTATCATTAGAACAAATTATGATGTTGATGCTTCATCTCTTGATAATACTTGATACACACTTTCTGCGCCTAGCTGAAAGGCGTTAAAGAAAAGCGCTTATGGGAGACAACCCATGTTTTTACTACAGTACTTTTATTTTATATTTGAGTCTTGGAAGTTGTTACTACTGTAGCAACCTCTCCTTATCTTAGTTTTGTGCATTGTTGTGCCAAGTAAAGTCGTTGATAGTAAGGTTCATACTAGATTTGGATTACTGCGCAGAAACAGATTTCTTTGCTGTCACAAATCTGGGCCTAATTCTCTGTAGTTAACTCAGAAAATTATGCCAATTTACGTGAGTGATCCTCAGATATGTACGCAACTTTCATTCAATTTTAGCATTTTCATTTGAGCAAGTCTGGAGCCTCAATAAAATTCGTCTTTACGAACAGTTCTGTTTTGACAGATTCTGCCTTTTATTTCGCATTGCCTGTTTTGCTATGCTTGATGGATTTTTCGATTCCATTAACTTTCAGTAGCTTTGTGCAATGTCCAGAAATGTTAAGAATGATTATGTCACCTCTGAACATGTAAATTTTAATTGTGCACTAACCCTCTAATGAGTTGTTTTGAGTTTGGTGTGGAGGAAGTTTTCAAGGATCAAGAGAGGAGGATGATACAATATGATCAAGGAGAGTGAAAGCTCTAAGCTTGGGGATGCCCCGGTGGTTCACACCTGCATATTTCAAGAAGACTCAAGCGTCTAAGCTTGGGGATGCCCAAGGCATCCCCTTCTTCATCGATAACATTATCAGGTTCCTCTAGTGAAACTATATTTTTATTCCATCACATCTTATGTGCTTTGCTTGGAGCGTCTGTTTGTTTTTTGTTTTTGTTTTGTTTGAATAAAATGGATCCTAGCATTCATTGTGTGGGAGAGAGACACGCTCCGCTGTTGCATATGGACAAATATGTCCTTAGGCTTTACTCATAATATTCATGGCGAAGGTTGAATCTTCTTCGTTAATTTGTTATATGGTTGGAATCGGAAAATGATACATGTAGTAATTGCTAAAATGTCTTGGATAATGTGATACTTGGAAATTGTTGTGCTCATGTTTAAGCTCTTGCATCATATACTTTGCACCTATTAATGAAGAAATACATAGAGCTTGCTAAAATTTGGTTTGCATAATTGGTCTCTCTAAGGTCTAGATAATTTCTAGTATTGGGTTGAACAACAAGGAAGACGGTGTAGAGTCTTATAATGTTTACAATATGTCTTTTATGTGAGTCTTGCTGCACCGGTTCATCCTTGTGTTTGTTTCAAATAACCTTGCTAGCCTAAGCCTTGTATCGAGAGGGAATACTTCTCATGCATCCAAAATCCTTGAGCCAACCACTATGCCATTTGTGTCCACCATACCTACCTACTACATGGTATTTCTCCACCATTCCAAAGTAAATTGCTTGAGTGCTACCTTTAAACAATTCAAAATTTATTACCTCTGATCTGTGTCAATGTTTTATAGCTCATGAGGAAGTATGTGGTGTTTATCTTTCAATCTTGTTGGGCAACTTTCACCAATGGACTAGTGGCTTCATCCGCTTATCCAATAATTTTGCAAAAAGAGCTGGCAATGGGATTCCCAGTCCCAAATTAATTAACCTAAATAGACACTCCTCCATGGTATGTGATTGTTGGACGGCACCCGAAGGATTCGGTTAGCCATGGCTTGAGAAAGCAAAGGTGGGGAGGAGTGTCATCATAATAAAACTAAAATAAAAAGGCACTCCTTCATGATATGAGATTGTTGGCAGGCACCCGAGGATTCGGTTAGCCATGGTTTGTGAAAGAAAGGTTGGAAGGAGTGCCACCCAAAAATAAAAATAATTCATGGGAGCCGCTCTTTGAAGGTTTGTCTGGCAAGGGGGTTAGTGTGCCCACTACTATTCGTTGACAACAACAAACACCTCTCAAAACTTTACTTTTATGCTCTCTTTATGTTTTCAAAACCAAAGCTCTAGCACAAATATAGCAATCAATGCTTCCCTCTCCGAAGGGCCTTTCTTTTACTTTTATGTTGAGTCAGTTCACCTATTTCTCTCCATCTCAAGAAGCAAACACTTGTGTGAACTGTGCATTGATTCCTACATACTTGCATATTGCACTTGTTATATTACTTTGCATTGACAACTATCCATGAGATATACATGTTATAAGTTGAAAGCAACCGCTGAAACTTAATCTTCCTTTGTGTTGCTTCAATGCCTTTACTTTGAATTATTGCTTTATGAGTTAACTCTTATGCAAGACTTATTGATGCTTGTCTTGAAAGTACTATTCATGAAAAGTCTTTGCTATATGATTCATTTGTTTACTCATTACCATTGTTTTGATCGCTGCATTCATTACATATGCTTACAATAGTATGATCAAGGTTATGATGGCATGTCACTCCAGAAATTATCTTTGTTATCGTTTACCTGCTCGGGACGAGCAGAAACTAAGCTTGGGGATGCTGATACGTCTCCGACGTATCGATAATTTCTTATGTTCCATGCCACAATATTGATGATATCTACATGTTTTATGCATACTTTATGTCATATTTATGCATTTTCCGGCACTAACCTATTAACGAGATGCCGAAGAGCCGATTCTTTGTTTTCACTGCTTTTTGGTTTCAGAAATCCTAGTAAGGAAATATTCTCGGAATTGGACGAAATCAACGCCCAGGGGCCTATTTTGCCACGAAGCTTCCAGAAGACCGAAGAGGAGACGAAGTGGGGCCACGGGGCGCCGCCACAGTAGGGCGGCGCGGCCCAAGGGGGGCCCGCGCGGCCCTAGCGTGTGGGGCCCCCGTGACGCCTCCTGACCTGCCCTTCCGCCTACATATAGTCTTCGTCGCAAAACCCCCAGTATCGAGAGCCACGATATGGAAAACCTTCCAGAGACGCCGCCGCCGCCAATCCCATCTCGGGGGATTCAGGAGATCGCCTCTGGCACCCTGCCGGAGAGGGGAATCATCTCTCGGAGGACTCTTCACCGCCATGGTCGCCTCCGGAGTGATGAGTGAGTAGTTCACCCCTGGACTATGGGTCCATAGCAGTAGCTAGATGGTTGTCTTCTCCTTATGTGCTTCATTGTCGGGTCTTGTGAGCTGCCTAACATGATCAAGATCATCTATCTGTAATGCTATATGTTGTGTTTGTTGGGATTCGATGGATAGAGAATACTATGTTATGTTGATTATCAATTCATACCTATGTGTTGTTTATGATCTTGCATGCTCTCCGTTATTAGTAGAGGCTCTGGCCAAGTTTTTACTCTTAACTCCAAGAGGGAGTATTTATGCTCGATAGTGGGTTCATGCCTCCATTAAATCTGGGACAGTGACAGAAAGTTCTAAGGTTGTGGATGTGCTGTTGCCACTAGGGATAAAACATCGATGCTATGTCCGAGGATGTAGTTATTGATTACATTACGCACCATACTTAATGCAATTGTCTGTTGTTTGCAACTTAATACTGGAAGGGGTTCGGATGATAACCTGAAGGTGGACTTTTTAGGCATAGATGCATGCTGGATAGCGGTCTATGTACTTTGTCGTAATGCCCAATTAAATCTCACTATACTCATCATATCATGTATGTGCATTGTCATGCCCTCTCTATTTGTCAATTGGCCAACTGTAATTTGTTCACCCAACATGCTATTTATCTTATGGGAGAGACATCACTAGTGAACTGTGGACCCCGGTCCATTCTTTTACATCGAATACAATCTACTGCAATACTTGTTCTACTGTTTTCTGCAAACAATCATCATCCACACTATACATCTAATCCTTTGTTACAGCAAGCCGGTGAGATTGACAACCTCACTGTTTCGTTGGGGCAAAGTACTTTGGTTGTGTTGTGCAGGTTCCACGTTGGCGCCGGAATCCCTGGTGTTGCGTCGCACTACATCTCGCCGCCATCAACCTTCAACGTGCTTCTTGACTCCTACTGGTTCGATAAACCTTGGTTTCTAACTGAGAAAAACTTACTGCTGTACGCATCACACCTTTCACTTGGGGTTCCCAACGGTCACGTGCTGTACGCGTGTCAGCCAGCCACCCCCCCACATGGAAGGGTGGGAATCCCACTTGAGGCCTTGTTTGGTACTAGAGTTTTAGTGGGGATTAGCGGGGATAATCCGCTCCAAACTTTAAATCCCCACTTATCCCCAATGTATGTTTGGTGCTAGAGTATGAGAGAGTTTAATCCCCACTTTTCCCCACTTTCCCCCCAAATTTTAGTGTAATTTTTTCAATCCCCAATACTCTACCCCTACCTAGTGGATTGGGGATGGGGTTTTGTGGGGATTGGGTGACATAAGTGATTCACCCAATACTCTAGAGTATTATCCCCACTAATCCCCACTGAAACACTAGTACCAAACAAGCCCTGAGGTGGGAGTCCCACCTTGGGTAGGTTTCCCTACAACATGGAAGGTTTTGGGTTGGGGTCTTATTCGAAGACTTGTAGTCCAACACTTGGGGTTCCACCCATATAATGAGGGGCCAAGGGGAGGGGGCCGGCCACCACAACACCACCACCTTGGCCGCACCCCAAGGAGGCCGGCCACCCCCTCTCCCCAAACCCTAGCCACCCCACTCCTCCCTCTCTCCCGCAACGCTTAGCGAAGCTCCGCCGGAGATCTCCATCGCCACCGCCACCACGCCGTCGTGCTGCCAGATTCAAGGAGGAGCTACTACTTCCACTGCCCGCTGGAACGAGGAGGTGGACGTCGTCTTCATCAACACCGAACGTGTGACCGAGTATGGAGGTGCTGCCCGATTGTGGCACCGTCAAGATCTTCTACGCGCTTTTGAAAGCGGCAAGTGATCGTCTACCGCAGCAACAAGAGCCTCATCTTGTAGGCTTTGGAAATCTTCAAGGGTGAGTCTCGTTCATCCCCTCGTGGCTCCCGTCTTCTAGATTGCATCTTGGCTTGGATTGCGTTCTCGCGGTAGGAATTTTTTTTTGTTTTCTATGCAACGAATCCCTACAGCTCGCCCTAGGGCGTGGATGATGAAGTGGTGACTCTTCTTGCCTCCTCCCCTCTTTACATAGGCGTTGGAGGTCAGTTTCGTGAACCGACGCAGCGTGGGGCCGAATATGCCCATCGGGCCTTCACAAATATTGTTCCGTTTGACGAAATGGACCTGACGGAGCCCGGTACGGCGGGTCTGCCCGTACCGATGGTCGCCAAAGCTACTGGATGCTTTCGTATTCTAAACGCCATTTCTTCATACAAACTCTGATTTGAGTGTTCTTGGGCTCGTTGAACTCGTATGGACGAGGGCTAAAACACCATGGCATTAAAACTTAAATATAAGATGTTAGAAAAGTATCACTTCTCCTACACCTTATATGGCTAAGTCTGGTGCCTGTAATTCTCCCATCTTGTCCCCTCTTGGTCCCTTTTGCTCCCTTTTCCTATGATCGCCAATAACACCTAAACACATATCAAAGATAATGAAAAACATAATAAAATCCTACTAATAGTACTAAATATGCGAAGCTCATATGAAAATGTACAAGAAATCGTAAGTATGCAAAATAGGTATAGGTGTATCTAGCTGCAGCATGAAATGGGTGACAATATGAGTAATAGTATACTTAAAAACCTCAGTAGAATAGTGCTAAATTTCGAGCTATCACCTCCCACACAAGTTGAGGTACGTCACGTTGGAAAGGTGCGGGCTACCACGAAGGTCTCCCGAACGGCACAAAGGCTCACCTTCTTCTCCAAGCCAATTCCACAAAGGACAAAGGCCTTGAAGGAGATATGCCCTGGAGGAAATAATAAAGTGGTTATTATATATCTTTATGTTTATGATAAATGTTTATATATCATGCTATAATTGTATTAACCGAAACATTAGTACATGTGTGATATGTAGACAAACAAAGAGTCCCTAGTATGCCTCTTAACTAGCTTGTTGATTAATGGATGATTAGTTTCATAATCATGAACATTGGATGTTATTAATAACAAGGTTATATCATTGTATGAATGATGTAATGGACACACCCAATTAAGCGTAGCATAAGATCACGTCATTAAGTTATTTGCTATAAGCTTTCGATACATAGTTACCTAGTCCTTATGACCATGAGATCATGTAAATCACTTATACTGGAAAGGTCCTTTGATTACACCAAACGCCACTGCGTAAATGGGTGGTTATAAAGGTGGGATTAAATATCCGGAAAGTATGAGTTGAGGCATATGGATCAATAGTGAGATTTGTCCATCCCGATGACGGATAGATATACTCTGGGCCCTCTCGGTGGAATATCGTCTAATGTCTTGCAAGCATATGAATAAGTTCATAAGAGACCACATACCACGGTACGAGAGTACTTGTCAGGAGACGAGGTTGAACAAGGTATAGAGTGATATCGATGATCAAACCTCGGACAAGTAAAATATCGCATGACAAAGGGAATTGGTATCGTATGTGAATGGTTCATTCGATCACTAAAGTCATCGTTGAATATGTGGGAGCCATTATGGATCTCCAGATCCCGCTATTGGTTATTGGTCGGAGTGAGTACTCAACCATGTCCGCATAGTTCGCGAACCGTAGGGTGACACACTTAAAGTTGGATGTTGAAATGGTAGAACTTGAATATGGAATGGAGTTCAAATATTTGTTCGGAGTCCCGGATGAGATCCCGGACATCACGAGGAGTTCCGGAATGGTCTGGAGAATAAGATTCATATATAGGATGTCATTTTATGTGATTTAAAATGATCCGGAAGGTTCTATGGAAGGTTCTAGAAGGTTCTAGAAAAGTCCGGAAGAAACCACCAAGGAAGGTGGAGTCCCGGAGGGACTCCACCTCCATGGCCGGCCAACCCTAGAGGGGGAGGAGTCCCAAGTGGACTCCCCCTATGGGGGCCGGCCACCCCCCCACATGGAAGGGGGGAATCCCACCCCAAGTGGGATTCCCACCTTGGGTAGGTTTCCCTATCACATGGAAGGTTTTGGGTTCGGGTCTTATTCGGAGACTTGTAGTCCAACACTTGGGGCTTCCACATATATAATGAGGGGCCAAGGGGAGGAGGCCGGCCACCCCAAGACCACAGCCTGGCCGCACCCCCTAAGTGGCCGGCCACCCCCTCCCAAACCCTAGCCGCCCCCCTCTCCTCCATAGCTCCCGCACGCTTAGCGAAGCTCTACCGGAGTTCTCCACCGTCACCGACACCACGCCGTCGTGCTGTCGGATTCAAGAGGAGCTACTACTTGACCGCGTTCATGAGACTTGTTCCTCGTTCGACATGCAACTTGTATTGCATAAGAGGCTTTGCGGGTGTCTGTCTCTCCTACTATAGTGAAGATTCAATTTACTCTTCTATTAAAAACATTAGTATCAACGTTGTGGTTCATGTTCGTAGGTAGATTAGATCTCTCTCGAAAACCCTAAACCACGTAAAATATGCAAACCAAATTAGAGACGTCTAACTTGTTTTTGCAGGGTTTGGTGATGTGATATGGCCATAATGTGATGATGAATATGTATGAGATGATCATTATTGTATTGTGGCAACCGGCAGGAGCCTTATGGTTGTCTTTAAATTTCATGTTGAGTAGTATTTCAAAGTAGTTGTAATAGTTGCTACATGGAGGACAATCATGAAGACGGCGCCATTGACCTTGACGCTACGCCGACGATGATGGAGATCATGCCCGAAGATGATGGAGATCATGTCCGTGCTTTGGAGATGAAGATCAAAGGCGCAAAGACAAAAGGGCCATATCATATCACATATGAACTGCATGTGATGTTAATCCTTTTATGCATCTTATGTTGCTTAGATCGCGATGGTAGCATTATAAGATGATCCCTCACTAAAATCTCAAGATAATAAAGTGTTCATCCTTAGTAGCACCGTTGCCAAGACTTGTCGTTTCGAAGCATCTCGTGATGATCGGGTGTGATAGAATCAACAAGTGCATACAACGGGTGCAAGACAGTTTTGCACATGCGGATACTAAGGTGGCCTTGACGAGCCTAGCATGTACAGACATGGTCTCGGAACACGTGATACCGAAAGGTAGAGCATGAATCATATGGTTGATATGATGAACACTTTGAGTGTTCGCCATTGAAATCACACCTTGTCTCGTGATGATCGGACTTAGGTGCGGTGGATTTGGTTCGTGTGATCACTAAGACAATGCGAGGGATATTGTTTTGAGTGGGAGTTCACCTAGATTTTTAATTATGTTGAATTAAAATTTGAACTCAATTTGTCATAAACTTAGTCTAAACTTTTGCAAATATATGTTGTAGAGATGGCGTCCCCAATCAATTTTAACCAGTTCCTAGAGAAAGAAAAACTTAAGAGCAACGGTAGCAACTTCACCGACTGGTTCCGTCATGTGAGGATCTTCCTCTCTGGCGGAAATCTGCAATATGTGCTTGATGCACCGCTAGGTGACCCTCCTGCAGAAACTGAAACCGATGAAGTAAAAGCTGTTTACGAGACTCGGAAAACTCGGTACTCTCAAGTTCAGTGTGCCATCCTGTGCAATCTGGAATCCGATCTTCAAAAACGTTTTGAGCACCACGATCCTCATGAGTTGATGAAAGAGCTGAAAGCTATTTTTGAGACTCACGCGGCCGTGGAATGCTATGAAGCATCGAAACATTTCTTCAGCTGTATGATGGAAGAAGGCAGCTCTGTTAGTGAGCACATGCTCGCCATGACCGGGCATGCGAAGAAACTCAGTGACTTGGGAATAGTGATTCCTAACAGACTGGGGATTAATCGTGCCCTTCAATCACTGCACCCAAGTTACAAGAACTTTGTGATGAACTACAATATGCAGAACATGAACAAGGAGTTACCAGAACTTTTTGGCATGCTAAAAGCTGCTGAGATTGAGATCAAGAAAGAGCACCAAGTGTTGATGGTCAACAAGACCACCAGTTTCAAAAAACAAGGCAAGTCTAAGGGAAAATTCAAGAAGGGTGGCAAGAAAGCTGCCACGCCTCCTGTGAAACCTAAGAACGACCCTAAGCCTGATGATGAGTGCTATTACTGCAAGGAGAAGGGAAACTGGAAGCGTAATTGCTCCAAGTATCTGGCTGATCTGAAGAGCGGCCTTATCAAGAAGAAGAAAGAAGGTATATCTGATATACATGTTATAGATGTTTATCTCACTGGTTCTCGTTCTAGTACCTGAGTATTTGATACTGGTTCGGTTGCTCATATTTGTAACTCGAAACAGGAACTAAAGAATAAACGAAGACTACTGAAAGATGAAGTAACGATGCGCGTTGGAAACGGATCCAAAGTCGATGTGATCGATGTCGGCACACTTCCTCTACATCTACCTTCGGGATTAGTTTTAAGCCTAAATAATTGTTATTTTGTACCCGCGTTGAGCATGAACATTATATCTGGATCTTGTTTAATGCAAGACGGTTATTCATTCAAGTCTGAGAATAATGGTTGTTCTATTTTTATGAATAATATCTTTTATGGTCGAGCACCAGAAAAGAATGGCTTATTTCTGTTAGATCTCGATAGTAGTGATACGCATATACATAACATTGATGCTAAGCGAATTAAATTGAATGATAATTCTACTTATATGTGGCACTGTCGTCTTGGTCATATTGGAGTGAAACGCATGAAGAAACTCCATACTGATGGATTACTTGAATCACTTGACTTTGAGTCACTTGATAGATGCGAAGCATGTCTAATGGGAAAAATGACTAAGACTCCATTTTCTGGTATGATGGAGCGAGCTACTGACTTATTGGAAATCATACATACCGATGTGTGCGGACCAATGAGTGTAGCATCGCGCGGTGGTTATCGTTATGTTCTAACCTTCACAGATGATCTGAGTAGATATGGGTATATCTATTTCATGAAACATAAATCCGAAACTTTCGAGAAGTTTAAGGAATTCCAAAGTGAAGTAAAAAATCAACGTAACAAGAAGATTAAATTTCTACGATCTGATCGTGGAGGTGAATATCTGAGTTATGAGTTTGGCATGCATTTAAAGAAATGCGGAATACTTTCACAATTGACTCCGCCGGGAACACCTCAACGAAATGGTGTGTCCGAACGTCGTAATCGAACTCTCTTAGATATGGTTCGTTCTATGATGTCTCTTACTGATTTGCCGTTATCATTTTGGAGTTATGCATTAGAGACAACTGCATTCACTTTAAATAGAGCACCATCAAAATCCGTAGAAACGACACCGTATGAATTATGGTTTAATAAGAAACCTAAGATGTCGTTCCTGAAAGTTTGGGGTTGCGAAGCCTATGTAAAGAAGTTACAACCGGACAAGCTAGAACCCAAAGCGGAGAAATGCGTCTTCATAGGATACCCTAAGGAAACTATAGGGTACACTTTCTATCACAAATCTGAAGGCAAAATCTTTGTTGCTAAGAACGGAACCTTTCTTGAGAAAGAATTTCTCACTAAAGAAGTGACTGGAAGAAAAGTAGAACTCGATGAGATTGATGAATCTATACTCGTTGATCAGAGTAGCGCGATCGAAATTGTACCTGTACCGCCTACACCGGCAACAGAGGAAGCTAATGATAATGATCATGAAACTTCGAACGAGGAAACTACTGAACCTCGCAGATCGACAAGGGAACGTACCACTCCTGATTGGTATGATCCTTGTCTAAATGTCATGATTGTGGATAACAATGATGAGGACCCTGCGACGTATGAAGAAGCGATGATGAGCCCAGATTCCAACAAATGGCAAGAAGCCATGAAATCCGAAATGGGATCCATGTATGATAACAAAGTATGGACTTTGGTAGACTTACCTGATAGCCGAAAGGCTGTCGAGAATAAATGGATCTTCAAGAGAAAAACAGATGCTGATGGTAATATTACTGTCTATAAAGCTCGACTTGTCGCAAAGGGTTTCCGAAAATTCAAGGAGTTGACTACGATGAGACTTTCTCACCTGTAGCGAAGCTAAAATCTGTGAGGACTTTGTTAGCAATAGCTGCATTTTTCGATTATGAGATTTGGCAGATGGATGTCAAAACGGCGTTCCTTAATGGAGACATTGAGGAAGAGTTGTATATGGTACAACCCAAAGGTTTTGTCGATCCTAAAAATGCTGACAAAGTATGCAAACTTCAGCGTTCAATCTATGGACTGAAGCAAGCCTCAAGAAGTTGGAACCGACGCTTTGATAAGGTGATCAAAGACTTCGGGTTTATACAAAGGTCATGGAGAGGCCTGTATTTACAAGAAAGTGAGTGGGAGCTCAGTAGCATTCCCGATATTATATGTAGATGACATATTATTGATTGGGAATGATATAGAACTATTAAGCAAAGGTAAAAGGTTATTTGAATAATAGTTTTTCAATGAAAGACCTTGGTGAAGCATCGTATATATTAGGCATCAAGATTTATAGAGATAGATCAAGACGCCTAATAGGGCTATCACAGAGTACATATCCTGACAAGATTCTAAAGAAGTTTAGAATGGACGAAAGTAAGAAAGGGTTCTTACCTATGTTACTGTGCAAGGTCTTGAGTAAGACTCAAGGACCGGCTACGGCAGAAGAAAGAGAAAGGATGAGTAATATCCCCTATGCCTCGGCGGTAGGATCTATCATGTATGCCATGCTATGTACTAGACCGGATATAGCGCATGCTGTTAGTTTGACTAGCAGATATCAAAGTGATCCAGGAATGGAACACTCGACAATGTCAAGAATATCCCGAAGTACTTGAAAAGAACTAAGGATATGTTTCTTTGTTATGGAGGTGACCAAGAGCTCGTTGTAAGTGGTTACACCGATGCAAGTTGGAACACCGATCCCGATGACTCTAAGTCACAAACGGGTACGTGTTTATATTGAATGGTGCTGCAGTAGTCGGGCAAGCTCGAAGCAAAGTGCACGGTGGCGAAGTCTTCAACAGTAATCGTAGTACATAGCGGCTTCGCAGGCTTCATCAAGCGGTATGGATGAAGAGGTTCATTGTAGAGCTCGGTGTGGTTCCTAGTGCATTGGACCCATTAATCATTTACTATGATAACATGGGTGCCATCGCCAATGCACAAGAGCCAAGGTCACACAAGAGGCTGAAGCATATCAAGCTGCGTTACCACTCGATTCGCGAGTACATCGAAGATGGAGAAGTAAAGATTTGCAAAGTACACACTGATCTGAATGTAGCAGATCCGTTGACTAAAGCTCTCCCTAGGGAAAAGCATGACCAACACCAGAATGCCATGGGTGTTAGGTATATTACACTGTAATCTAGATTATTGACTCTAGTGCAAGTGGGAGACTGAAGGAGATATGCCCTAGAGGCAATAATAAAGTGGTTATTATATATCTTTATGTTTATGATAAATGTTTATATATCATGCTATAATTGTATTAACCGAAACATTAGTACATGTGTGATATGTAGACAAACAAAGAGTCCCTAGTATGCCTCTTAACTAGCTTGTTGATTAATGGATGATTAGTTTCATAATCATGAACATTGGATGTTATTAATAACAAGGTTATATCATTGTATGAATGATGTAATGGACACACCCAATTAAGCATAGCATAAGATCACGTCATTAAGTTATTTGCTATAAGCTTTCGATACATAGTTACCTAGTCCTTATGACCATGAGATCATGTAAATCACTTATACCGGAAAGGTACTTTGATTACACCAAACGCCACTGCGTAAATGGGTGGTTACAAAGGTGGGATTAAGTATCCGGAAAGTATGAGTTGAGGCATATGGATCAACAGTGAGATTTGTCCATCCCGATGACGAATAGATATACTCTGGGCCCTCTCGGTGGAATGTCGTCTAATGTCTTGCAAGCATATGAATAAGTTCATAAGAGACCACATACCACGGTACGAGTAAAGAGTACTTGTCAGGAGACGAGGTTGAACAAGGTATAGAGTGATATCGATGATCAAACCTCGGACAAGTAAAATATCGCGTGACAAAGGGAATTGGTATCGTATGTGAATGGTTCATTCGATCACTAAAGTCATCGTTGAATATGTGGGAGCCATTATGGATCTCCAGATCCCGCTATTGGTTATTGGTCGGAGTGAGTACTCAACCATGTCCGCATAGTTCACGAACCGTAGGGTGACACACTTAAAGTTGGATGTTGAAATGGTAGAACTTGAATATGGAATGGAGTTCGAATATTTGTTCGGAGTCCCGGATGAGATCCCGGACATCACGAGGAGTTCCGGAATGGTCCGGAGAATAAGATTCATATATAGAATGTCATTTTATGTGATTTAAAATGATCCGGAAGGTTCTATGGAAGGTTCTAGAAGGTTCTAGAAAAGTCCGGAAGAAACCACCAAGTAAGGTGGAGTCCCGGAGGGACTCCACCTCCATGGCCGGCCAACCCTAGAGGGGGAGGAGTCCCAAGTGGACTCCCCCTATGGGGGCCGGCCACCCCCCCACATGGAAGGGGGGAATCCCACCCCAAGTGGGATTCCCACCTTGGGTAGGTTTCCCTATCACATAGAAGGTTTTGGGTTCGGGTCTTATTCGGAGACTTGTAGTCCAACACTTGGGGCTTCCACCTATATAATGAGGGGCCAAGGGGAGGGGGCCGGCCACCCCTAGACCACAGCCTGGCCGCACCCCCTAAGTGGTCGGCCACCCCCTCCCAAACCCTAGCCGCCCCCTCTCCTCCATAGCTCCCGCACGCTTAGCGAAGCTCCGCCGGAGTTCTCCATCGTCACCGACACCACGCCGTCGTGCTGTCGGATTCAAGAGGAGCTACTACTTCCGCTGCCCGCTGGAACGGGAGGTGGACGTCGTCTTCATCAACAACCGAACGTGTGACCGAGTACGGAGGTGCTGCCCGTTCGTGGTGCCGTGATCAAGATCTTCTACGCGCTTTTGCAAGCGGCAAGTGAACGTCTACCGCAGTAACAAGAGCCTCATCTTGTAGGCTTTGGAATCTCTTCAAGGGTGAGACTCGATAATCCCCTCGTTGCTACCGTCTTCTAGATTGCATCTTGGCTTGGATTGCGTGTTCGCGGTAGGAAATTTTTTGTTTTCTATGCAACGTTATCCTACAAGCCTCTCTTATGGTTAGATTTTCCTCCACTCAGGAGATGACAAGCTCCACAACCACTTCACAACCTCCATGAAGGAGAAGCCCGGGCCTCTTCACAATCTTAAACGAAGAGGTCACCGGAGCACCAACCGCCAAGCCAACTAGGAGGCCACCCTCCAAGATTAACAAGTTCACGGTCTCTCACTCGAACTAATCGTAATGGAGAGCTCAACACTATGCAAAGATGCAAAGCAAAACACCAAGAAAAGTGTTGAAATCCTTCTCTATCAAATACCACCAAAGCAACAAATGCTATGTGGGAACTAGAGAGGAAGAACAATGGTGGAAGTCAACCAATGACTCTAAGATATAGATCCAAGGGGTTTCCCTCACTTAGAGGAGGATTTGTTTGGTGGGGATTGTATATCTAGATCTCCTCTTTCAAAGCCCTCAAGAATCATAGGAGGGAAAGGGGAGGAAGCAGGCTCAAGAGGTTCAACAATGGTGGACAAAAATATGCTCAAGAACCCTTACAACAATAGGGAAGAATGACCCTTTTATAGCCATAAAATTATGATTGTTTGGGACAAAAATCGAGCCAACACGGCGCTGAGCCCGGCAGCAGCACCCCGCCTGCCGAGCCAGACGCCGAAAATGCAACAACTTTTGCATTCGGACTCCGATTTCAACGATCTTGGGCTTGTTGAAATCACGACAAAGAGATCTACAATATTATGCATAAAAAATCATAGTCCAATGATACGTCCAATTTGCATCACTATTTTGTATCATAATTTGCTGTTATTCATTGATATATTTCATATTGGGACACAATACTTATGTTATTTCATCTATTTTGCATGTTTCATCATTATTGGAGGATCAAGCACCGGAGCCAGGATTCTGCTGGAAAAAGCACCGTCAGAACGCAATATTTCGGAAGATCAACTGTGGAAGGAAATTATACCAAAAATCCTATTTTTCAAGATGACGAAGGAAGCCAGAAGGAGGAGCCAGCTGGACCCAAGGTGGGCCCACACCATAGGGCGGCGCGGCCCATGGCCTGGCCGCGCCACCATGTGGTGTGGGGGGCCCACAGCCCCTTTCGCCTCCTTTTCTTCGCGAAACCCTTCGTCCCGAAAACCTAAGCCACAGAGGGTACCTCACGAAGAGTTACAGCCGCCTCTGCGGGGCGGAGAACACCAGAGAGAAAAGAGCTCTCCGGCGGGCAGGAATCCGCCGGGGAAATTCCCTCCCGGAGGGGGAAATCGACGCCATCGTCACCGTCATCGAGCTGGACATCATCTCCATCACCATCATCATCATCTCCACCATCATCACCGCCGTCTCCACCGCTGGACACCGTCACCGCCGTAGCAATTTGGGTTTGATCTTGATTGTTTGATAGGGGAAACTCTCCCGGTATCGATTTCTACTTGTTGTTGATGCTATTGAGTGAAACCATTGAACCAAGTTTATGTTCAGATTGTTATTCATCATCATATCACCTCTGATCATGTTCCATATGATGTCTTGTGAGTAGTTCGTTTAGTTCTTGAGGACATGGGTGAAGTCTAAATGTTAGTAGTGAACTATGGTTGAGTAATATTCAATGGTATGATATTTAAGTTGTGGTGTTATTCTTCTAGTGGTGTCATGTGAACGTCGACTACATGACACTTCACCATTTATGGGCCTAGGGGAATGCATCTTGTATTCGTTTGCCAATTGCGGGGTTGCCGGAGTGACAGAAACCTAAACCCCGTTGGTATATCGATGCAGGAGGGATAGCAGATCTCGTAGTTTAAGGCTGTGGTTAGATTTATTCTTAATTACTTTCTTGTAGTTGCGGATGCTTGCAAGGGGTATAATCACAAGTATGTATTAGTCCTAGGAAGGGCGGTACATTAGCATAGGTTCACCCACACAACACTTATCATAACAATGAAGATTATTTAGCCGTATGTAGCGAAAGCACTAGACTAAAATCCCGTGTGTCCTCGAGAACGTTTGGTCATTATAAGTAAACAAACCGGCTTGTCCTTTGTGCTAAAAAGGATTGGGCCACTCGCTGCAATTGTTACTCTCGCACTTTACTTACTCGTACTTTATTCAACTGTTACATCAAAACCCCCCGAATACTTGTCTGTGAGCATTTACAGGGAATCCTTCATCGAAACTGCTTGTCAACACCTTCTGCTCCTCGTTGGGATCGACATTCTTACTTATCGAAAATACTACGATACACCCCCTATACTTGTGGGTCATCAAGACTATTTTCTGGCGCCGTTGCCGGGGAGTGAAGCGCTATTGGTAAGGAAAACATTTACTGTTTGTGCTGATTTTATTTCTGCCTGCTGCTATAAGTCATTATGGAGAGATCTTCTCTTCAATTTTTATTTGGGAAATCTACTACTACTGTAACGGTAGTGGATGAGGCGCCAGGTGAGGAAGTGATACCATATAAAATACCTATGAAAATTATTTAACGTGTTATGGATAACCGCTATGAAGGGGATGGAACTGTCCACCCTGGAGATCATTTATTGTTCTTGCATGAATTATGCGGTTTATTCAAGTGTGCAGGTATTGCTATGGATGAAGTGAGGAAGAAACTATTCTCTTTATCGTTGTCTGGTAAGGCGGTGCATTGGTATAAATTACTGGATAATGGGGATTCTCTTGAATGCAATGATATTGTGCCCCGGTTTTATTCTAAGTTCTATCCTCCAAGTGAAATTCACAAGGATCGGAATCGCATATATAATTTTTGGCCTCATGATGGAGAGAGTATTGCCCAAGCTTGGGGGAGATTGAAGTCTTTAATGCTCAAATGCCCCATTCATGAGCTTCCTGGTAATGTTATTATTGATAATTTCTATGCAAGACTTTCTTTTCAAGACAAGACCTTGCTGGATACTTCTTGTTCTGGATCATTTACACGCAACAAAGAAGAGTTTAAGAGGGACCTTCTTGATCGGATCCAAGAAAATACTGAAGATTGGGAGAACGACAAGGATAGAGAATCAGGTATAATTTATGATTATAAATGCATTGAAGCTTTTATGGATACTGATAAATTTCGTAATATGAGTGCTACATATGGTCTTGATTCTCAAGTTGCTGCAAATCTTTATAAAGCTTTTGCCTCTCATTATGAATTGCCAAAGAAGAATTTTGATAAGTATCATGAACCGTATAAAGATAAAATTGATTCATCTATTAATAAATGCGTTGTAGTTGAAACTGCTGATCATGTTATTCCTGAAGCTTATATTGAAAAAACTCCTTTCCCTGCTAAAATGAAGGAGTACTCATATAAATAGTGCGGTTCATAAAAGTGAAAAGAAACCCGTAGAACCCGAAGAACAAATAAAAGTTGAACTCATTGTTGCAATAGTTAAAGATCTTGTGACTGAAAATGTGGAGGATGGTCATATTATTTTCTGTGAAGATGCTTCTAATATTGTTTCACATCCTAATAAACCCAAACAAGTTAGTGTTCCTATGCTATCTGTTAGAATTGGTGATCATTGCTATTATGGTTTATGTGATATTGGTGCAAGTGTTAGTGCTATTCCTTATGAGCTTTACACGGAGATTATGCACGAAATTGATTCTTGTGAACTTGAAGATATTGATGTGGTTATTCAGCTGGCTAATAGAGAAACTATTTCTCCAATTGGTATTGTTCGAGATGTGGAAGTTCTATGTGGTAAAATTAAATATCCTGCTGACTTTTTGGTACTTGGTTCTGCTGCTAGTGATTATTGTCCTATTATTTTTGGTAGACCTTTTCTAAATACTTGTGGAGCTATTATAGATTGCAAGAAAGAGAAAATTTTGACTAAATTTGCTGGTGAATCTTATGAGTTTAACTTCTCTAAATTTACCAAAACTCCTTATAAAGCTGATTTGCCTAGTAATGATTTTAAAATGGAACAGTGTGCATCTATTGTTCTTGTTCCTAATAATCCTTTGCAGCAACATTTGGAGGACAGCGAGAGTGAAGTTTTTAGGAAAGAAAGAGATGAGCTTGAGGAAATTTTTCTCCGCCAACCAATTCTCAAGCATGATTTACCGGTGGAAGATTTGGGTATAACACCGCCACCAAAGGAAGATCCTATTTTTGAATTAAAGCCTTTGCCTGATAATCTTAAATATGCTCATATTGATGATAAGAAAATATATCCTGTTATTATTAGTTCTAAGCTTTCAGAGATTGAAGAAGAAAGGTTATTGGAAATATTGAAGAAACATCGAGGAGCTATTGGCTATACTCTTGATGATTTGAAAGGGATTTCTCCTTCTATTTGCCAACATGCTATTAATATGGAAGATGATGCAAAGCCTGTTGTTGAACATCGGCGTCGTCTAATTCCGAAGATGAAGGAAGTGGTAAGGAATGAGGTATTAAGACTTCTCGAAGCTGGTATTATATATCCTATTGCTGATAGTAGATGGGTTAGTCCTGTGCATTGCGTTCCCAAGAAAGGAGGAATGACTGTTGTGCCTAATGATAATGATGAGCTCATCCCTCAAAGAGTAGTTGTAGGATATAGAATGTGCATTGATTTTCGAAAAGTTAATAAAGTTACTAAGAAAGATCATTACCCTTTACCATTTATTGATCAAATGCTAGAAAGATTGTCTAAAAATACTCATTTTTTGCTTTCTTGATGGTTATTCTGGGTTTTCACAAATTGCTGTTAAAACTAAAGATCAAGAGAAAACCACTTTTACTTGTCCCTATGGAACTTATGCTTATAGACGCATGCCTTTTGGTTTATGTAATGCTCCTGCTACTTTTCAAAGATGCATGTCTGCTATTTTTCATGGTTTTTGCGAGAGTATTGTAGAGGTATTCATGGATGATTTTTCCGTCTATGGGAATTCTTTTGATAGTTGCTTGCGAAACCTTGATAAAGTTTTGCAGAGATGTGAAGAAACTAACCTTGTTCTTAATTGGGAGAAATGCCACTTTATGGTTAATGAAGGAATTGTATTGGGACATAAAATTTCTGAGAGAGGTATTGAAGTTGATAGAGCTAAAGTTGAAGCAATTGAGAAGATGCCCTATCCAAGGGATGTTAAAGGTATTCGTAGTGTTCTTGGTCATGCTGGGTTTTATAGGAGATTTATTAAAGATTTCTCCAAGATTTCAAAGCCTCTTACTAATCTTCTTCAAAAAGATGTACCTTTTGTTTTTGATGATGATTGTAAGGAAGCTTTTGAAACTCTAAAGAAAGCCTTAACAACTGCTCCTATAGTTGAACCTCCTGATTGGAACTTACCATTTGAAATTATGTGTGATGCTAGTGATTTTGCTGTAGGCGCTGTTCTTGGACAGCGAGTAGATAAAAAACTGAATGTTATTCATTATGCTAGTAAAACTCTTGATGCTGCTCAAAGAAATTATGCTACTACTGAAAAGGAATTATTAGCTGTAGTCTTTGCTTGTGATAAGTTTAGATCTTATATTGTTGATTCAAAAGTTACGATTCATACTGATCATGCTGCAATTAGATACCTTATGACAAAGAAAGATGCTAAGCCGAGGCTTATTAGATGGGTGCTTCTTTTGCAAGAATTTGATTTACATATTGTAGATAGGAAAGGTGCTGATAATCCTGTTGCTGATAATTTGTCTAGATTGGAAAATATTGCTTATAATCCTGTTCCTGTTAATGATAGTTTTCCAAATGAACAATTGGCTGTAATAAAGGTGAGCTTGTGATGGCGTGTAACTCACACGTTCGTTGGGAACCCCAAGAGGAAGGTATGATGCGCACAACAGCAAGTTTTCCCTCAGAAAGAAACCAAGGTTTATCGAACCAGGAGGAGCCAAGAAGCACGTTGAAGGTTGATGGCGGCGGGATGTAGTGCGGCGCAACACCGTAGATTCCGCGCTAACGTGGAACCCGCACAACACAACCAAAGTACTTTGCCCCAACGAAACAGTGAGGTTGTCAATCTCACCGGCTTGTCAGTAACAAAGGATTAACCGTATTGTGTGGAAGACGATTGTTTGCGTAAAACAAGAGAACAAGTATTGCGGTAGATTGTATTTCAAGAAAGAGAATTGGACCAGGGTCCACAGTTCACTAGAGGTGTCTCTCCCATAAGATAAACAGCATGTTGGGTGAACAAATTACAGTTGGGCAATTGACAAATAAAGAGGGCATGACCATGCACATACATATCATGATGAGTATAGTGAGATTTAATTGGGCATTACGACAAAGTACATAGACCGCCATCCAACTGCATCTATGCCTAAAAAGTCCACCTTCAGGTTATCATCCGAACCCCCTCCAGTATTAAGTTGCAAAGCAACAGACAATTGCATTAAGTATGGTGCGTAATGTAATCAACAACTACATCCTTAGACATAGCATCAATGTTTTATCCCTAGTGGCAACAGCACAACACAACCTTAGAACTTTCTCACACGTCCCTGTGTCAATGCGAGGCATGAACCCGCTATCGAGCATAAATACTCCCTCTTGGAGTTACAAGCATCTACTTGGCCAGAGCATCTACTAGTAACGGAGAGCATGCAAGATCATAAACAACACATAGATATAACTTTGATAATCAACATAACAAGTATTCTCTATTCATCGGATCCCAACAAACGCAACATATAGAATTACAGATAGATGATCTTGATCATGTTAGGCAGCTCACAAGATCCGACAATGATAGCACAATGGGGAGAAGACAACCATCTAGCTACTGCTATGGACCCATAGTCCAGGGGTAGACTACTCACACATCACACCGGAGGCGACCATGGCGGCGTAGAGTCCTCCGGGAGATGATTCCCCTCTCCGGCAGGGTGCCGGAGGCGATCTCCTGGATCCCCCGAGATGGGATCGGCGTTGGCGGCGTCTCTGGAAGGTTTTCCGTATCGTGGCTCTCGAGACCGGGGTTTCGTCACGGAGGCTTTAAGTAGGCGGAAGGGCAAGTCAAGAGGCGGCACAGGGGCCCCAGACCACAGGCCGGCGCGGCCAGGGGGTGGGCCGCGCCGCCCTAGGGTTTGGGCACCCTGTGGCCCCACTTCGTTTCGTCTTCGGACTTCTGGAAGCTTCGTGGAAAAATAGGCCCCTGGGCTTTGATTTTGTCCAATTCCGAGAATATTTCCTTGCTAGGATTTCTGAAACCAAAAACAGCAGAAACAAAGAATCGGCACTTCGGCATCTTGTTAATAGGTTAGTTCCAAAAAATGCATGAATATGACATAAAGTGTGCATAAAACATGTAGATAACATCAATAATGTGGCATGGAACATAAGAAATTATCGATACGTCGGAGACGTATCAGCATCCCCAAGCTTAGTTCTGCTCGTCCCGAGCAGGTAAAACGATAACACAGATAATTTCTGGAGTGACATGCCATCATAATCTTGATCATACTATTTGTAAAGCATATGTAGTGAATGCAGCGATCAAAACAATGTATATGACATGAGTAAACAAGTGAATCATAAAGCAAAGACTTTTCATGAATAGCACTTCAAGACAAGCATCAATAAGTCTTGCATAAGAGTTAACTCATAAAGCAATAATTCAAAGTAAAGGCATTGAAGCAACACAAAAGAAGATTAAGTTTCAGCGGTTGCTTTCAACTTGTAACATGTATATCTCATGGATATTGTCAACATAGAGTAGTATAATAAGTGCAATAAGCAAGTATGTAGGAATCAATGCATAGTTCACACAAGTGTTTGCTTCTTGAGGTGGAGAGAAATAGGTGAACTGACTCAACATTGAAAGTAAAAGAATGGTCCTCCATAGAGGAAAAGCATCGATTGCTATATTTGTGCTAGAGCTTTGATTTTGAAAACATGAAACAATTTTGTCAACGGTAGTAATAAAGCATATGTATCATGTAAATTATATCTTATAAGTTGCAAGCCTCATGCATAGTATACTAATAGTGCCCGCACCTTGTCCTAATTAGCTTGGACTACCGGATCATCACAATGCACATGTTTTTACCAAGTGTCACAAAGGGGTACCTCTATGCCGCCTGTACAAAGGTCTAAGGAGAAAGCTCGCATTGGATTTCTCGCTATTGATTATTCTTCAACTTAGACATCCATACCGGGACAACATAGACAACAGATAATGGACTCCTCTTTTATGCATAAGCATGTAACAACAATTAATAATTTTCTCATTTGAGATTGAGGATATATGTCCAAAACTGAAACTTCCACCATGGATCATGGCTTTAGTTAGCGGCCCAATGTTCTTCTCTAACAATATGCATGCTTAACCATAAGGTGGTAGATCTCTCTTACTTCAGATAAGACGGACATGCATAGCAACTCACATGAAATTCAACAAAGAGTAGTTGATGGCGTCCCCAGTGAACATGGTTATCGCACAACAAGCAACTTAATAAGAGATAATGTGCATAATTACATATTCAATACCACAATAGTTTTTAAGCTATTTGTCCCATGAGCTATATATTGCAAAAGTGAATGATGGAATTTTAAAGGTAGCACTCAAGCAATTTACTTTGGAATGGCGGAAAATACCATGTAGTAGGTAGGTATGGTGGACACAAATGGCATAGTGGTTGGCTCAAGTATTTTGGATGCATGAGAAGTATTCCCTCTCGATACAAGGTTTAGGCTAGCAAGGCTTATTTGAAACAAACACAAGGATGAACCGGTGCAGCAAAACTCACATAAAAGACATATTGAAAACATTATAAGACTCTACACCGTCTTTCTTGTTGTTCAAACTCAATACTAGAAATTATCTAGACCTTAGAGAAACCAAATATGCAAACCAAATTTTAGCATGCTCTATGTATTTCTTCATTAATGGGTGCAAAGCATATGATGCAAGAGCTTAATCATGAGCACAACAATTGCCAAGTATCACATTACCCAAGACATTTATAGCAATTACTACATGTATCATTTTCCAATTCCAACCATATAACAATTTAACGAAGGAGAAACTTCGCCATGAATACTATGAGTAGAAACCAAGGACATACTTGTCCATATGCTACAGCGGAGCGTGTCTTTCTCCCATAAAGTGAATGCTAGGATCCATTTTATTCAAACAAAACAAAAACAAAAAACAAACCGACGCTCCAAGAAAAAGCACATAAGATGTGATGGAATAAAAATATAGTTTCAGGGGAGGAACCTGATAATGTTGTCGATGAAGAAGGGGATGCCTTGGGCATCCCCAAGCTTAGACGCTTGAGTCTTCTTAGAATATGCAGGGGTGAACCACCGGGGCATCCCCAAGCTTAGAGCTTTCACTCTCCTTGATCATGTTGCATCATACTCCTCTCTTGATCCTTGAAAACTTCCTCCACACCAAACTCGAAACAACTCATTAGAGGGTTAGTGCACAATAAAAATTAACATATTCAGAGGTGACACAATCATTCTTAACACTTCTGGACATTGCATAATGCTACTGGACATTAGTGGATCAAATAAATTCATCCAACATAGCAAAAGAGGCAATGCGAAATAAAAGGCAGAATCTGTCAAAACAGAACAGTTCGTATTGACGAATTTTAAAATGGCACCAGACTTGCTCAAATGAAAATGCTAAAATTTAATGAAAGTTGCGTACATATCTGAGAATCATGCACGTAAATTGGCTTAATTTTCTGAGCTACCTACAGGGAGGTAGACCCAGATTCGTGACAGCAAAGAAATCTGGAACTGTGCAGTAATCCAAATCTAGTACTTACTTTTCTATCAACGGCTTAACTTGGCACAACAAAACACAAAACTAAGATAAGGAGAGGTTGCTACAGTAGTAAACAACTTCCAAGACACAAAATAAAAACAAAGTACTGTAGGTAAAAACATATGGGTTATCTCCCAAGAAGTTCTTTCTTTATAGCCATTAAGATGGGCTCAGCAGTTTTGATGATGCACTCGCAAGAAATAGTATTTGAAGCAAAAGAGAGCTTCAAGAGGCAAATTAAAAACACATTTAAGTCTAACATGCTTCCTATGAAGAGGAATCTTGTAAATAAACAAGTTCAAGAAGCATAATGCAACAAGCGTAGAAAGATAAAACAAGTGTAGCTTCAAAAATTTCAGCACATAGAGAGAGATTTTAGTAACATGAAAATTTCTACAACCATATTTTCCTCTCTCATAATAACTTTCAGTGGTAACATGAGCAAACTCAACAATATAACTATCACATAAAGCATTCTTATCATGAGTCTCATGCATAAAATTATTACTCTCCACATAGGCATAATCAATTTTATTAGTTGTAGTGGGAGCAATTTCAACAAAGTAGCTATCATTATTATTCTCAACATCAAATATAGGAGGCATATTGTAATCATAATCAAATTTATCCTCCATAACAGGTGGTACTAAAAGACCAATATCATTATCATAAATAGGAGGCAAAGTATCATCAAAGTAAATTTTCTCCTCAATGCTTGGGGGAATAAAAAGATCATGAAAACCAGCTTCCCCAAGCTTAGAACTTTCTATATTATTATCAACAATGGTGTTCAAAGCGTTCATACTAATATTACTACCAGCATGCAAATAAGATTCCATAGGTTTTTTAATTTTCGCATCAAACAATCCATGTTTTAAATCAGGAAATAGAATAAGAAGATCATTCTTGTCCATTATGCCAAACTAGTGTAATAAAAAACATGCATGATATTATAAAGTAAAACAAGTAACTAATTTTTGTGTGTTTTTGATATAGCAAACAAGATAGCAAGTAAAGTAAAACTAGCAACTAATTTTTTTTGTATTTTGATTTAGTGCAGCAAACAAAGTAGTAAATAAAACTAAGCAAGACAAAAACAAAGTAAAGAGATTGAGAAGTGGAGACTCCCCTTGCAGCGTGTCTTGATCTCCCCGGCAACGGCGCCATAAAATATGCTTGATGGCGTGTAACTCACACGTTCGTTGGGAACCCCAAGAGGAAGGTATGATGCGCACAGCAGCAAGTTTTCCCTCAGAAAGAAACCAAGGTTTATCGAACCAGGAGGAGCCAAGAAGCACGTTGAAGGTTGATGGCGGCGGGATGTAGTGCGGCGCAACACCAGAGATTCCGGCGCCAACGTGGAACCTGCACAACACAACCAAAGTACTTTGCCCCAACGAAACAGTGAGGTTGTCAATCTCACCGGCTTGCTGTAACAAAGGATTAACCGTATTGTGTGGAAGACGATTGTTTGCAGAAAACAGTAGAACAAGTATTGCAGTAGATTGTATTTCAGTAAAGAGAATTGGACCGGGGTCCACAGTTCACTAGAGGTGTCTCTCCCATAAGATAAACAGCATGTTGGGTGAACAAATTACAGTTGGGCAATTGACAAATAAAGAGGGCATGACCATGCACATACATATCATGATGAGTATAGTGAGATTTAATTGGGCATTACGACAAAGTACATAGACCGCCATCCAACTGCATCTATGCCTAAAAAGTCCACCTTCAGGTTATCATCCGAACCCCCTCCAGTATTAAGTTGCAAAGCAACAGACAATTGCATTAAGTATGGTGCGTAATGTAATCAACAACTACATCCTTAGACATAGCATCAATGTTTTATCCCTAGTGGCAACAGCACAACACAACCTTAGAACTTTCTCACATCGTCCTGTGTCAATGCAGCATGAACCCACTATCGAGCATAAATACTCCCTCTTGGAGTTACAAGCATCTACTTGGCCAGAGCATCTACTAGTAACGGAGAGCATGCAAGATCATAAACAACACATAGATATAACTTTGATAATCAACATAACAAGTATTCTCTATTCATCGGATCCCAACAAACGCAACATATAGAATTACAGATAGATGATCTTGATCATGTTAGGCAGCTCACAAGATCCGACAATGATAGCACAATGGGGAGAAGACAACCATCTAGCTACTGCTATGGACCCATAGTCCAGGGGTAGACTACTCACACATCACACCGGAGGCGACCATGGCGGCGTAGAGTCCTCCGGGAGATGATTCCCCTCTCCGGCAGGGTGCCGGAGGCGATCTCCTGGATCCCCCGAGATGGGATCGGCGTTGGCGGCGTCTCTGGAAGGTTTTCCGTATCGTGGCTCTCGATCGGGGGTTTCGTCACGGAGGCTTTAAGTAGGCGGAAGGGCAAGTCAAGAGGCGGCACGGGGGCCCTGCACCATAGGCCGGCGCGGCCGAGGGGTGGGCCGCGCTGCCCTAGGGTTTGGGCACCACCGTGGCCCCACTTCGTTTCGTCTTCGGACTTACGGAAGCTTCGTGGAAAAATAGGCCCCCGGGCTTTGATTTCGTCCAATTCCGAGAATATTTCCTTACTAGGATTTCTGAAACCAAAAAAGCAGAAACAAAGAATCGGCACTTCGGCATCTTGTTAATAGGTTAGTTCCAGAAAATGCACGAATATGACATAAAGTGTGCATAAAACATGTAGATAACATCAATAATGTGGCATGGAACATAAGAAATTATCGATACGTCGGAGACGTATCAGCTTGCGAGACAGTCCTTGGTATGCTGATTATGCTAACTTTATTGTTTCCAAGTATTTGCCTCCAACTTTTTCAGCTCAGCAAAGGAGGAAATTCTTTTATGACTTGAGGCATTATTTCTGGGATGACCCACACTTATATAAAGAAGGAGTGGATGGTATTATGCGAAGATGTGTTCCCGAATATGAACAACAAGAGATATTGAGTAAATGTCATGGTAGTGCTTATGGAGGACATCACGCCGGAGAAAGAACCGCGCAAAAGGTTCTACAATCAGGTTTTTATTGGCCAACTCTCTTCAAGGATGCGAGAAAGTTTATTTTATCTTGTGATGAATGCCAAAGGGTTGGTAATATCTCCAGACGTAATGAAATGCCTATGAATTATACTCTTGTTATTGAACCGTTTGATTGTTGGGGATTTGACTTCATGGGACCTTTTCCGTATTCATAAGGTAAAACTAATATACTTGTTCTTTGTTGATTATGTTACTAAATGGGTGGAAGCCATACCTACAAAAAGTGCTGATGGTGAGACCTCTTTAAGAATGCTTCTAGACATTATTTTTCCTAGATTTGGAGTGCCTAGATATATTATGACTGATGGAGGTTCTCATTTTATTCATGGAGGTTTTAGAAAAACTCTTGCTAGGTATGGTATTAATCATAGAATTGCTTCCGCTTATCATCCTCAAACTAGTGGTCAAGTAGAATTATCAAATAGAGAGATTAAATCTATTTTGGGAAAGACTGTTAATAAAACTAGAAAGAATTGGGCTAGTAAATTGAAGGATGCACTATGGGCTTATAGAACTGCTTATAAAAATCCCATGGGAATGTCACCTTATAAAATGGTTTATGGGAAAGCTTGTCATTTACCTTTAGAACTAGAGCACAAAGCTTATTGGGCTGTTAGAGAACTAAATAAAGATCCTAAACTAGCTGGTGATAAGAGGTTGTTGCAATTAAGTTCTCTAGATGAATGGAGAAGTGAAGCTTATGAAAATGCTAAACTCTTTAAAGAAAAAGTTAAAAAATGGCATGATAGGAGGATCATCAAAAGAGAGTTTAATGTTGGGGATAAAGTCTTATTGTATCGGTCTCGTCTCAGACTCTTTGCAGGGAAATTACTCTCGAAATGGGAAGGACCATATGTTGTCGAGGAGGTGTATCGTTCAGGAGCAATCAAAATTAGCTCTCTCCAAGGCAATGCCACGCAAGTGGTGAATGGACAAAGACTCAAGCATTATATCTCAGGTGATTCTTATAATGTTGATGTTGATATTATTCAAGTGGAAACACCGGAGGCTTTCATTAAAGGACAAATTGACAGTCACGTAACTCGACTTTGAATAGGTAACCGTACGGGTACTGAAAAGTACGCAATTTACTTTCCGAACAATATTTTTGCTGTTTTTGGAAAATATGAAAAATTACGAGTTCGAAACGGAGTGGAAAGGACGCACGAGGGCGTGCCACCATAGGCCGGCGCGGCCTGGCCTGGGCCCGCGCCGCCCTATGGTCTGGCCGCCTCGTCGCCCCTTTCCGACTCTGGTTCGATCTGGTACTTTCCGTTTGTCGTGAAAATTTTTGCTATATAATCCCCCGGACCCCTGGAGGTCCATATATCGTTTTCTCGATGTGTTTTGTTTCGAGCTGTTTCTGCCAGGATCTGTTTTCAGTTTAGAAGCACCATGGTCTCCAAGAACAAGGGCAAGGAGTTTCTGGATGAAGATAATCGAGATCTTGGGTGGAAAGAGGAGGACAAGGACGTCAAGGAAGAGGATGAAGAAGAGGTGGAGGAAGATTCGCGCGCACACCCGCGTGCTACCATCGCAAGCATCAAGGTGGTGGACAACCCTTTTTGTGCAAACAAGAGCGCAAGAATTCGCACTGGAGGAGCGATTCCACGTCATTACCAAGCTCCGAAAACATCTTTATCAGGCATTCACCATCCCTTCCACAATCTAATTTTCAATAATCAAATTGAAGGGACTCCCAAGGCAGCATTGCCTAGCCAGTGGGATATAGATCGCTCTAACACTGCAGGAGGGAGGAAGCCTGAGGGTGAAGAGTGGGGAAATAACTCCAAGAGTTGGGACTCGCCGTCGGACAGACTTCTTAACCGCGTCGAGCACAATTCGGAGATGATTCGCAATCTCACATACAAGATTGATGAGCTTCAGGAGCTTATTGAGAAGCTTGTCAGGAATTCATCACCACCATCGCCGAAGGAGTAATTCATCATCGGTATTGGCATCCCCTTGGTTTGTTCCAAGCTTGGGGGAGTGCCGCGGTATCACATCATCACTACCTTTTACTTTTTACTGTCAAGTAGTATCATATCATGAGTAGGGAAGTTATCATATAAGATGGGTTGCAGTTTGGAAGTATCTCTCCTTTAGTTGGTTATCTATGTATCCCTTGGTGTGAGTTATCATTATGGAATATTAATGATAAGTCTTATCATTTACATATTGCACATCTTATTTTAGTTTGCAATCTCTATTATATGATTTACCTTGTTGTTAGTATTGGTATCACTTTGGGAGCATTAAATAAATCTATTTGGTTTTGGCAAACTTAGCATTGGTCAATAGCAACAACACTTTGAGGTTTAAGTAGAAAAGAGAAATACATGTAGTTGTTTCATTGTCTTTCTTTCTTGTTAGCTCATAGCTTATTATTCTGAAGTTAAAATTGTTTGTGCTTACAAGGAAGATGCATGATTTTTTCTATCACATGTATATTTGTTTGTTTCCCTCAACTCTTATGCTTGCTAATTAACCTTGCTAGCCAAAAACCTGTACTGAGAGGGAATACTTCTCGTGCATCCAAACCTTAGCCCAAACCTATGTCATTTGTGTCCACCATACCTACCTACTACATGGTATTTTCCGCCATTCCAAGTAAATACTTCATGTGCTACCTTTAAACAATTCAAAACTTAGTATCTCTTATTTGTGTCAATGTTTCATAGCTCATGAGGAAGTATGTGGTGTTTTATCTTTCAATCTTGTTGGGCAACTTTCACCAATGGACTAGTGGCTTCATCCGCTTATCCAATAATTTTGCAAAAAGAGCTGGCAATGGGATTCCCAGTCCCAAATTAATTAAACTAAATAGACACTCCTCCATGGTATGTGATTGATGGACGGCACCCGAAGGATTCGGTTAGCCATGGCTTGTGTAAGCAAAGGTTGGGGGGAGTGTCATCATCATAATAAAACTAAAATAAAAAGGCACTCCTTCATGGTATGAGATTGTTGGCAGGCACCCGAGGATTCGGTTAGCCATGGTTTGTGAAAGAAAGGTTGGAAGGAGTGCCACATAAAATGAAAATAATATGGGAGCCGCTCTTTGAAGGTTTGTCTGGCAAGGGGGTTAGAGTACCCGCTACCAGTCGTTGACAACAACAAACACCTCTCAAAATGTTACTTTTATTCTCTTTATATGATTTCAAAATTGAAAAAGCTCTAGCACATGATTTAATCCCTGCTTCCCTCTGCGAAGGGCCTGTCTTTTACTTTATGTTGAGTCAGTAAACCTATCTCCCTCCATCTCAAGCAAGCATTTGAGTAGTTGTGATCAAACCATTATATTGTTATTTGCTTCATCATGTCTTTTATTCTTCCTTGTTTAGTTCAAGTTTTATCTGAATGAATATAGCTTTGCAAGTTATCAATGATTATGAGGAGACCATTATGATTGAGTATGCAAGTTGTGCCTTATAAACTTTAACATGAGAGCGCTGCTCAATGAGATAAATATAATCTGTTAATTGTTCTCTGACCAAGAACGAAGTTTGCCATCACCAACAATGATTTCTTATGCACCTTTATTTGTGATTACCTTATACTTGTTTCAAGTTGAGTTATATGAGGAAGTTGTTTACTATAATGTCTTGTGTGAATGAATATCATGCTTCTTGTCCGTATTTTATTTATCGACTCTTCACTCCATAAACATGTGGTCCTGTTTACCGAGCTCAGTTTCGCTTGGGGACACGCGAAGTCTAAGCTTGGGGGGAGTTGATACGTCCAATTTGCATCACTATTTTGTATCATAATTTGCTGTTATTCATTGATATATTTCATATTGGGACACAATACTTATGTTATTTCATCTATTTTGCATGTTTCATCATTATTGGAGGATCAAGCACCGGAGCCGGATTCTCACTGGAAAAAGCACCGTCGTAACGCAATATTTCGGAAGATCAACTGTGGAAGGAAATTATACCAAAAATCATATTTTTCAAGATGACGAAGGAAGCCAGAAGGAGGAGCCAGCTGGACCCAAGGTGGGCCCACACCATAGGGCGGCGCGGCCCATGGCCTGGCCGCGCCACCATGTGGTGTGGGGGGCCCACAACCCCTTTCGCCTCCTTTTCTTCGCGAAACCCTTCGTCCCGAAAACCTAAGCCACAGAGGGTACCTCACGAAGAGTTACAGCCGCCTCTGCGGGGCGGAGAACACCAGAGAGAAAAGAGCTCTCCGGCGGGCAGGAATCCGCCGGGGAAATTCCCTCCCGGAGGGGGAAATCGACGCCATCGTCACCGTCATCGAGCTGGACATCATCTCCATCACCATCATCTCCACCATCATCACCGCCGTCTCCACCGCTGGACACCGTCACCGCTGTAGCAATTTGGGTTTGATCTTGATTGTTTGATAGGGGAAACTCTCCCGGTATCGATTTCTACTTGTTGTTGATGCTATTGAGTGAAACCATTGAACCAAGTTTATGTTCAGATTGTTATTCATCATCATATCACCTCTGATCATGTTCCATATGATGTCTTGTGAGTAGTTCGTTTAGTTCTTGAGGACATGGGTGAAGTCTAAATGTTAGTAGTGAACTATGGTTGAGTAATATTCAATGGTATGATATTTAAGTTGTGGTGTGATGTCTACGCCCCCTCCTTTTCCTGTAGACAATGTTGGGCCTCCAAGAGCAGAGGTTTGTAGAACAGCAGCAAGTTTTCCCTTAAGTGGATCACCCAAGGTTTATCGAACTCAGGGAGGAAGAGGTCAAAGATATCCCTCTCATGCAACCCTGCAACCACAAAGCAAGAAGTCTCTTGTGTCCCCAACACACCTAATAGGTGCACTAGTTCGGCGAAGAGATAGTGAAATACAGGTGGTATGAATATATATGAGCAGTAGCAACGGTGCCAGAAAATAGCTTGCTGGCGTGTAGTTGATGGTGGTAGTATTGCAGCAGTAGTAACGCAGTAAAATAGTAAACAAGCAGCGATAGCAGTATTTAGGAACAAGGCCTAGGGATTAGACTTTCACTAGTGGACACTCTCAACATTGATCACATAACAGAATAGATAAATGCATACTCTACACTCTTGTTGGATGATGAACACATTGCGTAGGATTACACGAACCCTCAATGCCGGAGTTAACAAGCTCCACAATTCAATGTTCATATTTAAGTAACCTTAGGGTGTAAGATAGATCAATACGACTAAACCAAGTACTAACGTAGCATGCACACTGTCACCTTCATGCTAAGAAAGGAGGAATAGATCACATCAATACTATCATAGCAATAGTTAACTTCGCAATCTACAAGAGATCATGATCATAGCATAAACCAAGTACTAACACGGATGCACACACTGTCACCATTACACCGTGTAGGAGGAATAAAACTACTTTAATAACATTGCTAGAGTAGCACATAGATAAATTGTGATACAAAATACATTGCAATCATAAAGAGATATAAATAAGCACTTCACTATGCCATTCATAATAGTGAATAAGTATTCTGTGAAATATAGCCTAAGAGACTCACACGGTGCACACACTGTCACCTTTACACACGTGGGACAAGGAGTCTCCGGAGATCACATAAGTAAAATTCACTTGACTAGCATAACGACATCTAGATTACAAGCATCATCATATGAATCTCAATCATGTAAGGCAGCTCATGAGATTATTGTATTGAAGTACATAGGAGAGAGATGAACCACATAGCTACCGGTACAGCCCCGAGCCTCGATGGAGAACTACTCCCTCCTCATGGGAGCAGCAGCGGTGATGAAGATGGCGGTGGAGATGGCAGCGGTGTCGATGGAGAAGCCTTCCGGGCACTTCCCTGTTCGGCAGCGTGCCGGAACAGAGACTCTGTCCCCGCATCTTGGCCTCGCGATGGCGGCGGCTCTGGAAGGTTTCTGTGGGTTTCGTCGAACTTATCAGGGTTTTCGCGACGGAGGCTTTAAATAGGCGAAGAGGCGGCGCCAGAGGGTCGAAGGGGTGCCCACACCATAGGGTGGCGCGGGGCCCCCTGGCCGCGCCGGCCTAGGGTTTGGGTGGCCTGTGCCCCCTCTCTGGCGGTTCTCGTGTGTTCTGGATGCTTCCGGGTAAAATAGGAACCTGGGCGTTGATTTCGTCCGATTCCGAGAATATTTCGTTACTAAGATTTCTGAAACCAAAAACAGCAGAAAACAGGAACTGGCACTTCGGCATCTTGTTAATAGGTTAGTTCCAGAAAATGCACGAATATGACATAAAGTGTGCATAAAACATGTAGATAACATCAATAATGTGGCATGGAACATAAGAAATTATCGATACGTCGGAGACGTATCAGCATCCCCAAGCTTAGTTCTGCTCGTCCCGAGCAGGTAAAACGATAACAAAGATAATTTCTGGAGTGACATGCCATCATAACCTTGATCATACTATTTGTAAAGCATATGTAGTGAATGCAGTGATCAAAACAATGGTAATGACATGAGTAAACAACTGAATCATAAAGCAAAGACTTTTCATGAATAGTACTTAAAGACAAGCATCAATAAGTCTTGCATAAGAGTTAACTCACAAAGCAATAATTCAAAGTAAAGGTATTGAAGCAACACAATGGAAGATTAAGTTTCAGCGGTTGCTTTCAACTTGTAACATGTATATCTCATGGATAGTTGTCAATGCAAAGCAATATAACAAATGCAATATGCAAATATGTAGGAATCAATGCACAGTTCACACAAGTGTTTGCTTCTGGAGATGGAGAGAAATAGGTGAACTGACTCAACATAAAAGTAAAAGAATGGTCCTTCAAAGAGGAAAGCATCGATTGCTATATTTGTGCTAGAGCTTTGATTTTGAAAACATAAAGAGAGCATAAAAAATAAAGTTTTGAGAGGTGTATGTTGTTGTCAACGAATGGTAGCGGGTACTCTAACCCCCTTGCCAGACAAACCTTCAAAGAGCGGCTCCCATTTTATTTTATTTTGGGTGGCACTCCTTCCAACCTTTCTTTCACAAACCATGACTAACCGAATCCTCGGGTGCCTGCCAACAATCTCATACCATGAAGGAGTGCCTTTTTATTTTAGTTTTATTATGATGACACTCCTCCCAACCTTTGCTTACACAAGCCATGGCTAACCGAATCCTTCGGGTGCCGTCCAACAATCACATACCATGAAGGAGTGTCTATTTTTGTTAATTAATTTGGGACTGGGAATCCCCTTGCCAGCTCTTTTTGCAAAATTATTGGATAAGCGGATGAAGCCACTAGTCCATTGGTGAAAGTTGCCCAACAAGATTGAAAGATAAACACCACATACTTCCTCATGAGCTATAAAACATTGACACAAATCAGAGGTGATAAATTTTGAATTGTTTAAAGGTAGCACTCAAGCAATTTACTTTGGAATGGCGGAGAAATACCATGTAGTAGGTAGGTATGGTGGACACAAATGGCATAGTGGTTGGCTCAAGTATTTTGGATGCATGAGAAGTATTCCCTCTCGATACAAGGTTTAGGCTAGCAAGGTTATTTGAAACAAACACAAGGATGAACCGGTGCAGCAAAACTCACATAAATGACATATTGTAAACATTATAAGACTCTACACCGTCTTCCTTGTTGTTCAAACTCAATACTAGAAATTATCTAGACCTTAGAGAGACCAATTATGCAAACCAAATTTTAGCATGCTCTATGTATTTCTTCATTAATGGGTGCAAAGCATATGATGCAAGAGCTTAAACATGAGCACAACAATTGCCAAGTATCACATTACCCAAGACATTTATAGCAATTACTACATGTATCATTTTCTAATTCCAACCATATAACAATTTAACGAAGAAGAAACTTCGCCATGAATACTAAAAGCTAAGAACACATGTGTTCATATGCAACAGCGGAGCGTGTCTCTCTCCCACAAAGTGAATGCTAGGATCCATTTTATTCAAACAAAACAAAAACAAAAACAAACCGACGCTCCAAGAAAAGCACATAAGATGTGATGGAATAAAAATATAGTTTCAGGGGAGGAACCTGATAATGTTGTCGATGAAGAAGGGGATGCCTTGGGCATCCCCAAGCTTAGACGCTTGAGTCTTCTTAGAATATGCAGGGGTGAACCACCGGGGCATCCCCAAGCTTAGAGCTTTCACTCTCCTTGATCATGTTGCATCATACTCCTCTCTTGATCCTTGAAAACTTCCTCCACACCAAACTTAGAACAACTCATTAGAGGGTTAGTGGACAATAAAAATTAACATGTTCAGAGGTGACACAATCATTCTTAACACTTCTGGACATTGCATAAAGCTACTGGACATTAATGGATCAAAGAAATTCATCCAACATAGCAAAAGAGGCAATGCGAAATAAAAGGCAGAATCTGTCAAAACAGAACAGTTTGTATTGACGAATTTTAAAATGGCACCAGACTTGCTCAAATGAAAATGCTCAAATTGAATGAAAGTTGCATACATATCTGAGGATCACTCACGTAAATTGGCATAATTTTCTGAGTTACCTACAGAGAATTTTGCCCAGATTCGTGACAGTAAAGAAATCTGTTTCTGCGCAGTAATCCAAATCTAGTATGAACCTTACTATCAACGACTTTACTTGGCACAACAAAACACAAAACTAAGATAAGGAGAGGTTGCTACAGTAGTAAACAACTTCCAAGACACAAATATAAAACAAAGTACTGTAGCAAAATAACACATGGGTTATCTCCCAAGAAGTTCTTTCTTTTCAGCCATTAAGATGGGCTCAGCAGTTTTAATGATGCACTCGCAAGAAATAGTATTTGAAGCAAAAGAGAGCATCAAGAGGCAAATTCAAAACACATTTAAGTCTAACATGCTTCCTATGCATAGGAATCTTGTAAATAAACAAGTTCAAGAAGCATAATGCAACAAGCATAGAAAGATAAAATAAGTGCAGCTTCAAGATTTTAAGCATATAGAGAGGTGTTTTAGTAACATGAAAATTTCTACCACCATATTTTCCTCTCTCATAATAACTTTCAGTAGTGTCGTGAGAAAACTCAACAATATAACCATCACATAAAGCATTCTTATCATGAGTCTCATGCATAAAATTACTACTCTCCACATAAGCATAATCAATTTTATTAGTAATAGCGGGAGCAAATTCAACAAAGTAGCTATCATTATTATTCTCATCAAGTGCAGGTGGCATAGTATAATCACAACAAAATTTACTCTCCATAGTAGGTGGTACCAAAAGACCACTATCATTATAATCATCATAAATAGGAGGCAAAGTATCATCAAAGAAAATTTTCTTCTCAATGCTTGGGGGACTAAAAAGATCATGAAAACCAGCTTCCCCAAGCTTAGAACTTTCTATATCATTATCAACAATGGTGTTCAAAGCGTTCATACTAATATTACTACCAGCATGCAAATAAGATTCTATAGATTTTTTAATTTTCGCATCAAACAATCCATGTTTTAAATCAGGAAATAGCATAAGAAGCTCATTCTTGTCCATTATGCCAAACTAGTGTAAACAAGAAACAAAAAGATGCAATTGCAGGATCTAAAGGAAATAGCTTTGAGTACTTACAATGCGCCGGAAAATAGCTTAGTAGCCGAGATCCGGAGTGTGAGTACCTTTTACCTTTCCTCCCAAGAACGGCGCTTTAAAATAGCTTGATGTCTACGCCCCTCCTTTTCCTGTAGATGTTGTTGGGCCTCCAAGAGCAGAGGTTTGTAGAACAGCAGCAAGTTTTCCCTTAAGTGGATCACCCAAGGTTTATCGAACTCAGGGAGGAAGAGGTCAAAGATATCCCTCTCATGCAACCCTGCAACCACAAAGCAAGAAGTCTCTTGTGTCCCCAACACACCTAATAGGTGCACTAGTTCGGCGAAGAGATAGTGAAATACAGGTGGTATGAATATATATGAGCAGTAGCAACGGTGCGTAAAATAGCTTCTTTGGCGTGTAGTTGATGGTGGTAGTATTGCAGCAGTACTAACGCAAGAAACAAGAAACAAGCAATGATAGCGATATTTAGGAACAAGGCCTAGGGATTAGACTTTCACTAGTGGACACTCTCAACATTGATCACATAACAGAATAGATAAATGCATACTCTACACTCTTGTTGGATGATGAACACATTGCGTAGGATTACACGAACCCTCAATGCCGGAGTTAACAAGCTCCACAATTCAATGTTCATATTTAAGTAACCTTAGGGTGTAAGATAGATCAATACGACTAAACCAAGTACTAACGTAGCATGCACACTGTCACCTTCATGCTAAGAAAGGAGGAATAGATCACATCAATACTATCATAGCAATAGTTAACTTCGCAATCTACAAGAGATCATGATCATAGCATAAACCAAGTACTAACACGGATGCACACACTGTCACCATTACACCGTGTAGGAGGAATAAAACTACTTTAATAACATTGCTAGAGTAGCACATAGATAAATTGTGATACAAAATACATTGCAATCATAAAGAGATATAAATAAGCACTTCACTATGCCATTCATAATAGTGAATAAGTATTCTGTGAAATATAGCCTAAGAGACTCACACGGTGCACACACTGTCACCTTTACACACGTGGGACAAGGAGTCTCCGGAGATCACATAAGTAAAATTCACTTGACTAGCATAACGACATCTAGATTACAAGCATCATCATATGAATCTCAATCATGTAAGGCAGCTCTTGAGATTATTGTATTGAAGTACATAGGAGAGAGATGAACCACATAGCTACCGGTACAGCCCCGAGCCTCGATGGAGAACTACTCCCTCCTCATGGGAGAAAGAATGTGATGAAGATGGCGGTGGAGATGGCAGCGGTGTCGATGGAGAAGCCTTCCGGGGGCACTTCCCTGTTCCGGCAGCGTGCCGGAACAGAGACTCCTGTCCCCCAGATCTTGGCCTCGCGATGGCGGCGGCTCTGGAAGGTTTCTGTGGGTTTCGTCGAACTTATCAGGGTTTTCGCGACGGAGGCTTTAAATAGGCGAAGAGGCGGCGCCAGAGGGTCGAAGGGGTGCCCACACCATAGGGTGGCGCGGGCCCCCCTGGCCGCGCCGGCCTAGGGTTTGGGTGGCATGTGCCCCCTCTCTGGCGGTTCTCGTGTGTTCTGGATGCTTCCGGGTAAAATAGGAACCTGGGCGTTGATTTCGTCCGATTCCGAGAATATTTCGTTACTAGGATTTCTGAAACCAAAAACAGCAGAAAACAGGAACTGGCACTTCGGCATCTTGTTAATAGGTTAGTTCCAGAAAATGCACGAATATGACATAAAGTGTGCATAAAACATGTAGATAACATCAATAATGTGGCATGGAACATAAGAAATTATCGATACGTCGGAGACGTATCATGGTGTTATTCTTCTAGTGGTGTCATGTGAACGTCTACTACATGACACTTCACCATTTATGGGCCTAGGGGAATGCATCTTGTATTCGTTTGCCAATTGCGGGGTTGCCGGAGTGACAGAAACCTAAACCCCCGTTGGTATATCGATGCAGGAGGGATAGCAGGATCTCAGAGTTTAAGGCTGTGGTTAGATTTATTCTTAATTACTTTCTTGTAGTTGCGGATGCTTGCAAGGGGTATAATCACAAGTATGTATTAGTCCTAGGAAGGGCGGTACATTAGCATAGGTTCACCCACACAACACTTATCATAACAATGAAGATTATTTATCCGTATGTAGCGAAAGCACTAGACTAAAATCCCGTGTGTCCTCGAGAACGTTTGGTCATTATAAGTAAACAAACCGGCTTGTCCTTTGTGCTAAAAAGGATTGGACCACTCGCTGCAATTGTTACTCTCGCACTTTACTTACTCGTACTTTATTCAACTGTTACATCAAAACCCCCCGAATACTTGTCTGTGAGCATTTACAGGGAATCCTTCATCGAAACTGCTTGTCAACACCTTCTGCTCCTCGTTGGGATCGACATTCTTACTTATCGAAAATACTACGATACACCCCCTATACTTGTGGGTCATCATCCAACCATTTAGTAAGAACAACAATATGAAAGGTTTGTCCTATCTATAAAAATCAAACCGGTAAAACCTCCAAACATGAAAACGCAATACAAGATGCATACGAATTCCGTTTTATATGAACTTGGACTTGTTGTAAAGCTATAAACAAGATCAAGAACCTCAAATAAAAAAACACCAAGAAGAAACAAGAATATAGGGATGAAAAGTATGCAAAGTATTGAGCTCCTTAAGACGATGCGATCAAGTTATCCAACTGAAAGCTCTCTTGATAGTGCTGCTATCTATCCTATAACCCGATCTCTCAACAACCACCTTGAGACCGGTAAAAGGAAAACCTATCAAGGCCATACATTTGCCTTGCGCATCCCGCTTGATCTTGATGATGATGCTTCATGCTTCATTCAAGCCGGAATGCCCACTTGATCATTGTTGCTTCGTGAAGACTGATGACCCACAAGTATAGGGGATCGCGATAGTCTTCGAGGGAAGTAAAACCCAAATTTATTGATTCGACACAAGGGGAGGTAAAGAATACTTATAAGCCTTAACAACTGAGTTGTCAATTCAGCTGCACCTGGAAAAGCACTAGCAACAGGGGTGATGTGAAAGTAGCAGTAATATGAGAGCAGTAGTAAAAGTAACACAAAGAAATAAAGAATAGCAATATGAGAGCAATGGCACCGGAAAATAGTTGATACTACTTCCAATGACATATAGAACGAGTATATAATGATGAGAGATGGACCGGGGTTCCCAGCGATCTACACTAGTGGCAACTCTCCAATAAGTGACAAGTGTTGGGTGAACAAATTACAGTTGGGCAATTGATAGGAATCAAAGCATTAAGCTAGAACATCAAGATTATTAATTATGTAGGCATGTTTTCCAATTATAGTCGTACGTGCTCGCAATGAGAAACTTGCACAACATCTTTTGTCCTACCAGCCGGTGGCAGCCGGGCCTCAAGGGAAACTACTGGATATTAAGGTACTCCTTTTAATAGAGCACCGGAGCAAAGCATTAACACTCCGTGAAAACATGTGTCCCTCACATCACCGCCATCCCCTCCGGTTGTCCCGATTTCTGTCACTTCGGGGCCTTTGGTTCCGGACAGCGACATGTGCATACAACTTGTAGATACAATCGAAGCAATAAGTATAGAGCTTAAATCTAAGATCATGCCACTCGGGCCCTAGTGACAAGCATTAAGAATAACAAGATTGCAGCAACAATAACTTCACAAACTTTATAGATAGACTAATCATAATGTATCATCCATCGGATCCCAACAAACACAACACCGATTACATCAGATGAATCTCAATCATGTAAGGCAGCTCATGAGATCATTGTATTGAAGTACATGGAGGAGAGAATACCAACTAGCTACTGCTAGAACCCGTAGTCCATGGGGGAACTACTCACGGAGCATGATGGAGGCGGTGGCGTCGATGGAGATGGCTTCCGGGGGCACTTCCCCGTCCCGGCAGGGTGCCGGAACAGAGAGTTCTGTCCCCCGAATTGGAGTTTCGCGATGGCGGCGGCGCCCCTGGAGTCTTTCTGGAGTTTCGTCAATTGGTATCGCGTTTTTAGGTCGAAAGGGGTTTTATAGGCGAAGAGGCGGCGCAGGAGGGTGCCTGGGGGCTCCTCACCATAGGCTGGCGCGGGCCCAGGCCAGGCCGCGCCGCCTTATGGTGTGGTGGCCCTCTGGCCCCTCTCCGACTCTTCTTCGGTGTTCTGGAGCCTTCCGGGAAAAATAGGAGGTTTGGCGTTGATTTCGTCCAATTCCGAGAATATTGCCCGAACAGCCTTTCTGGAACCAAAAACAGCAGAAAACAGGAACTGGCACTGTGGCATCTCGTTAATAGGTTAGTTCCGGAAAACGCATGAAATCATCATAAAGTGCAAGCGAAACATGTAAGTATTGTCATAAAACAAGCATGGAACAACAGAAATTATGGATACGTCGGGGACGTATCAGCATCCCCAAGCTTAGTTCCTGCTCGTCCCGAGCAGGTAAACGACAAAAAGAATAATTTCTGTAGTGACATGCTACTTACATAACCTTGATCATACTATTACAATGCATATGAAATGAATGAAGTGACTCAAGGCAATGATCTATAGTTGCTAACAAATAGATAACATATAGCAAAACTTTTCATGAATAATACTTTCAAGACAAGCATCAAAAGTCTTGCACAAGAGTTAACTCATAAAGCAACAGATTCAAAGTAAAGGTATCGAAGCAACACAAAGGAAGATATAAGTTTCAGCGGTTGCTTTCAACTTTCAACATGCATATCTCATGGATAATTGTCAACATAAAGTAATATGATGAATGCAAATATGCAAGTATGTAAGAATCAATGCACAGTTGACACAAGTGTTTGCTTCTAAGGTGGAAGGAAGTAGGTAAACTGACTCAACATAAAAGTAGAAGAAAGGCCCTTCGCAGGGGGAAGCATTGATTGCTATATTTGTGCTAGAGCTTTGGTTTTGAAAACATAAAGAGAGCATAAAAGTAAAGTTTTGAGAGGTGTTTGTTGTTGTCAACGAATGGTAGTGGGCACTCTAACCCCCTTGCCAGACAAACCTTCAAAGAGCGGCTCCCATTTTATTTTATTTTTGTGTGGCACCCCTTCCAACCTTTCTTTCACAAACCATGGCTAACCGAATCCTCGGGTGCCTGCCAACAATCTCATACCATGAAGGAGTGCCTTTTTATTTTAGTTTTATTATGATGACACTCCTCCCCACCTTTGCTTTCACAAGCCATGGCTAACCGAATCCTTCGGGTGCCGTCCAACAATCACATACCATGGAGGAGTGTCTATTTTTGTTAATTAATTTTGGGACTGGGAATCCCATTGCCAGCTCTTTTTGCAAAATTATTGGATAAGCGGATGAAGCCACTAGTCCATTGGTGAAAGTTGCCCAACAAGATTGAAAGATAAACACCACATACTTCCTCATGAGCTATAAAACATTGACACAAATCAGAGGTGATAAATTTTTAATTGTTTAAAGGTAGCACTCAAGCAATTTACTTTGGAATGGCAGGAAATACCACATAGTAGGTAGGTATGGTGGACACAAATGGCATAGTGGTTGGCTCAAGGATTTTGGATGCATGAGAAGTATTCCCTCTCGATACAAGGCTTAGGCTAGCAAGGTTGTTTGAAGCAAACACAAGTATGAACCGGTACAGCAAAACTTACATAAAAACATATTGCAAGCATTATAATACTCTACACTGTCTTCCTTGTTGCTCAAACACTTTTACCAGAAAATATCTAGACCTTAAGAGAGATCAATTATGCAAACCAATTTTAACAAGCTTTACGGTAGTTCTCCACTAATAGGTTTAAACTACATGAAAAAAACTTAATCATGATCTATTTGAGAGCTCAAAACAATTGCCAAGTGTCAAATTATCCAAGACATATGAGGCATTTTCTTTTTCCAACCAAATAACCATAAGTATTGTAGCTTCCAACTTTTATCATTGAACATTAGAAGTAAAACGAAGAACAAGTGTTCATATGAAAAAGCAGAGCGTGTCTCTCTCCCAATCAAGGATTGCTAGGATCCGATCTTATTCAAACAAAAACAAAAATAAAAGCACACAGACGCTCCAAGTAAAACACATATGATGTGACCGAATAAAAATATAGTTTCAGGGGAGGAACCTGATAAGTTGATGAAGAAGGGGATGCCTTGGGCATCCCCAAGCTTAGACGCTTGAGTCTTCTTGAAATATGCAGGGATGAACCACGGGGGCATCCCCAAGCTTAGACTTTTCACTCTTCTTGATCATATATCATCCTCCTCTCTTGACCCTTGAAAACTTCATTCACACCAAACTTCTCATAAACTTCATTAGAGGGGTTAGTACTCAAAAAATTTGAATCCACCTTGGTCCTGTAGTGGCACATTGCAAGAACTCAATAAAACATTAGCTACAGCCCTCTACGTCTAGAAAGCCTTGCTTAAAGTCCACAAGAGACAATGCAAAAAACAGAGACAGAATCTGCCAAAACAGAACAGTCAGTAAAGACGAATTTTAAATAAATACTTCCGTTGCTCAAATCAGAAAACTCAAAACTAATGAAAGTTGCGTACATATCTCATATCTGGGGAACACGCACGTAAATTGGCATATTTTTCTGAGTTACCTACAGAGAAAACAGCCCAGATTCGTGACAGATAGAAATCTGTTTCTGCGCAGAAATCCAAATCTAGCATCAACCTTCGATTAGAGGCTTCACTTGGCACAACAAAACACAAAACTAAGATAAGGAGAGGTTGCTAAAGTAGTAAACAACTTCCAAGACACAAATATAAAACAAAGTATTGTAGCAAAATAACACATGGGTTATCTCCCAAGAAGTTCTTTCTTTATAGCCATTAAGATGGGCTCAGCAGTTTTAATGATGCACTCCCAAGAAATAGTATTTGAAGCAAAAGAGAGCATCAAGAGGCAAATTCAAAACACATTTAAGCCTAACATGCTTCCTATGCAAAGGAATCTTGTAAATAAACAAGTTCATGAAAAGCAAAGTAACAAGCATAGGAAGATAGAACAAGTGTAACTTCAAAATTTTAAGCATATAGAGAGGTGTATTAGTACCATGCAAATTTCTACAACCATATTTTCCTCTCTCATAATAATTTTCAGTAGCTTCATGAATAAACTCAACAATATAACTATCACATGAATCATACTTTTCATGATTTCCAAACACATAATTTTTATCAAGTTCAAGAATAGTGGAATTAAAACTTTCAAACTTACTTTTATTAATAATATAACAAGGTAGTTGATCAATCTCAAGAGATATGGGACACATAGATAAAGTTAAATCCTCTCCAATCCCATTTTCATTAGTAGTACAATTAATATTATCAAGTAACATAGGACCATCATCTAGAGCTTTATCATAAACATTTGCCAAGCAAAATTCTTTAGTACCATGCATTTCGACATCAGGCACAAACAAAGCATTATCATAAGATTTATAAAAGTAGCATGGATTATCATATATAACAGTAGCATAATTATTCTCACAAGTTTTACTCATAGGTACTATTTCAAGAGAATCCACAGGAACATAACATTCAACCTCTTTCGGTAAGCATGGAGGACAATCAAATAGTGTAAGAGATGAAGAGTTACTCTCATTAGAAGGTTGGCATGGGTAGCTAATCCATTCTTCCTCCTTTTGTTCATTACTCTCCTCTTCTTTTTCATCCAATGAGCTTTCAGGTTCATCAATTTCTTCTTCCACTGGTTCCTGCAAATTGTGAGTGCATTCTTGTGCATTAATGAGTCTCTCTTTATAATCAATGATATAAGGATTACTACTGTAGCATTTTATGCAAGAATTAAGGATAGTAGAGACATAATCTTTAAGGTCCTTACAAATAGCACAAGTTTCATAATTCTCAACCATGAAGGATTCTATCTCGGAGGCTCCCATAAATAAGACAAATTGTTCTACCTCTTCGAACCCATAATGAATATAGCAATTCCGATTATAGTTCTTAATTAAAAATTCCTCACTAAAGCCACATTGAAATTTAAGATGTTTAGTATCCTGTTGAGAGCAACAGTTTATATGATGGCGTCTAAGCAAGATTCTAGCCATTGTATTCAATTTTTCCATCATAGCACTCATTATTTTACCAGTTCTTGATTCTCTATAATTATTATAACATTCTATAAGCTCCAAGTAGGTTGTTGGTTCTCCCATAACAGCAGTTTTTAATTTTTTGATTTTTCAAATTTTTATGGATTTTTGGATATATGAGGAAAATAAAACAAAACAAAAACTAACTAAGCAAAAGTAAACTAAGCAAAATAAAACTAGACAGAAATAAACTAAGCACAAATAAACTAGACAAAAGTAAACTAAGCAAAACAAAATAAAACAAAATAAAAACAGAGAGAGAGGTAGAGTGTACTCCCCAGGTGAACTTATGAGTAGAGCTATGCCTCCCCGGCAACGGCGCCAGAAAACGGTTTTGATGACCCACAAGTATAGGGGATCGCGATAGTCTTCGAGGGAAGTAAAACCCAAATTTATTGATTCGACACAAGGGGAGGTAAAGAATACTTATAAGCCTTAACAACTGAGTTGTCAATTCAAATTGCACTGAAAAGCACTAGCAACAGGGGTGATGTGAAAGTAGCAGTAATATGAGAGCAGTAGTAAAAGTAACACATCAGCAGTAATAGCAATATGAGAGCAATGGCACCGGAAAATAGTTGATACTACTTCCAATGACATATAGAACGAGTATATAATGATGAGAGATGGACCGGGGTTCCCAGCGATCTACACTAGTGGCAACTCTCCAATAAGTGACAAGTGTTGGGTGAACAAATTACAGTTGGGCAATTGATAGGAATCAAAGCATTAAGCTAGAACATCAAGATTATTAATTATGTAGGCATGTTTTCCAATTATAGTCGTACGTGCTCGCAATGAGAAACTTGCACAACATCTTTTGTCCTACCAGCCGGTGGCAGCCGGGCCTCAAGGGAAACTACTGGATATTAAGGTACTCCTTTTAATAGAGCACCGGAGCAAAGCATTAACACTCCGTGAAAACATGTGTCCCTCACATCACCGCCATCCCCTCCGGTTGTCCCAATTTCTGTCACTTCGGGGCCTTTGGTTCCGGACAACAACATGTGCATACAACTTGTAGATACAATCAAAGCAATAAGTATAGAGCTTAAATCTAAGATCATGCCACTCGGGCCCTAGTGACAAGCATTAAGAATAACAAGATTGCAGCAACAATAACTTCACAAACTTTATAGATAGACTAATCATAATGTATCATCCATCGGATCCCAACAAACACAACACCGATTACATCAGATGAATCTCAATCATGTAAGGCAGCTCATGAGATCATTGTATTGAAGTACATGGAGGAGAGAATACCAACTAGCTACTGCTAGAACCCGTAGTCCATGGGGGAACTACTCACGGAGCATGATGGAGGCGGTGGCGTCGATGGAGATGGCTTCCGGGGGCACTTCCCCGTCCCGGCAGGGTGCCGGAACAGAGAGTTCTGTCCCCCGAATTGGAGTTTCGCGATGGCGGCAGCGCCACAGAGTCTTTCTCTCGAGTTTCATCAATTGGTATCGCGTTTTTAGGTCGAAAGGGGTTTTATAGGCGAAGAGGCGGCGCAGAGGGTGCTCAGGGCTCCTCACCATAGGCTGGCGCGGGCCCAGGCCAGGCCGCGCCGCCTTATGGTGTGGTGGCCCTCTGGCCCCTCTCCGACTCTTCTTCGGTGTTCTGGAGCCTTCCGGGAAAAATAGGAGGTTTGGCGTTGATTTCGTCCAATTCCGAGAATATTTCCCGAACAGCCTTTCTGGAACCAAAAACAGCAGAAAACAGGAACTGGCACTGTGGCATCTCGTTAATAGGTTAGTTCCGGAAAACGCATGAAATCATCATAAAGTGCAAGCAAAACATGTAAGTATTGTCATAAAACAAGCATGGAACAACAGAAATTATGGATACGTCGGGGACGTATCAAAGACTCATGATTACTCCCCCATACACCACTATGGGAAAGATCCATTGAGGCACATCTACACAAGTCCATTATCACCGAATGGACGACAAGCTTCAAGCATGATATCTTCGATATTCTCATCTTGAACTTGTCTTTCACAACCTTGATGACATCCAAGCTTGATGCCATCCTCTCATGTGCTATATAAGATCATACTCTTGATGCATGCCTATGGAAAGATACATAAGCAACATAGACACCACAAATGCACATATATAGTGGGTTAACTCATGACGCATAATTGACAAGGTTTAACGCCCACAAGCTATATCACATGATCCAAAATGGTACAATCTTTATGCTTCATGTGTTGACCAACTTGAATTCAATCTTCGCTCTTAGTCTTGGTCAACCTTGTATCTCTTCATGCTCTAGCATAATATCTTGACCATTCATTGCTAAACACATAGCTAGAGCATGGCTAACTTGAGTCCCACACAAGAACTCCATCTTCATTTCCTCTTCTTGATCATATCATATTCTTCTCTTCAAATCGATGATCTTGATGCCAATACCAAAGGTATAACATTATATTCATGACATCCACACTTGAATCCAAAAAATGGACTTGAAGAAATACCTATGGAATATTCCTTCATATAAATACAATGAAAATATTAGTCCATAGAGGATTGTCATTAATTACCAAAAACACACTTAGGGGCAATGTACCCTTACACTGGGCCGTTCTAGTGGACTTCGCACGCGCACAGTTAGGAGGGCGATGGTTTTTCTATCCATCCCCCGCATGAACAAAACTTCTGGACCGCATCAGTGGACTTCACAAGTTACGTAGCTGGAGAGTTGAGGGGGATATTCCCTCTCCTCGAAAAGGAATATTCCAAAGACATGGTCGGATCTTCCGGCCCAAGCGCTGAAGAACTTAACTTGGAATATCCGGGGGGGGGGGGGGGGGGGGCATCCGGGCCAACTTAGGTCGGATTACACAACAACGCCTATTCCAAGCGTACCAGCTATAGCTAGAGGAGCCTTCTTCTTCTTCTTCTTCCTCAAATCAGATCTGAGTAGCACGCAGACTTTCTCTTTCATCCATTGTTATTGAGCTCAAATCAAGTAGATCTCCCTCCCTAGCCAACCAAATCCCTCCAAACTTGGGGAATCGAAGGAGGAGGACTAGATCTACCTATCCACCCAAGATTTTTTGTGATCCCCATACTTTTCCATATTGGACTTGGAAACCCTAGATCTCCTTTGTGGGGGTCCTTGTAGTTGGTAGAGCATCTCGTCCTAGATCTTGTTGTGACTAGTTCGTGATGTTGTTGGGAACCTCAGGCTGTTGTGGAGTTTGCCCCAACCTTGTGTGAAGGAATCTTCGCCTCGACCGGCCTTGATAGTGGAGAAGTGAATACTCCTTTGTTGGGTGTTCACAAGGAATAAGGTGACGCCTTTGTGGAGGTTGGCACCTTTGCGGTCCACACCTCCTCAACGTAGACGTACCTCCTTTGGTGGAGGGAACTATGATAAACGCATTGTGCATCGTCTCCGCTACCGTACATCCAGTTGTCTCGATTCCTTTATACTTGCTCTTTATTTGTTCTACTTGTTTGTGTGCATTGCATCATTGTAGGAGCAATTTACCTTTGAAAGCAATTATCCTTACATTCCACTTCTGCATAAAAATTTAAAAAGGCTAAAACTTGCATAGCGCCTATCCACCCCCCTCTAGTCGAGCCTAATACCCATCCAGTTAGTTACTCACATCGCTTTTTCACGGGGCATTGCTATCCCGCAAATTCCAGATGTTGCAGTTGTCCGTACCATGGAGTACAACTATATGACCGCCTGCAAATTTATGGGAGTTAGTATAAATAATCCTCGACCGTTTGTATAAGTTATATCTTGATCCAAAGGAGTAACTTTAAAAAGAATCGCTCTACTTTGTGCAAGCTTTTTTTGTTTTCTTTGTTGGACAAACTCAACCGGATATGGGGTTTGAAGAAATACATGAGGCGATAGTCCACGTGGGACGAGAGACGAGAGGTGCAACAATGTGAGGCTCATGATGAGAAAGGCGACCCGTGGGAACAAGCCGCAACCTTCCATGGCAAGGATCCATGATGGGCCTTGGGCAGCTGGCCCAACCAGCACCAACATCAACCCCATCAGCAGCCTTCTCAACACAAGCATGGACATGAGTATCTCCCACATGCTCAGTTCGAGGAGTCGGCAAAACCGCGTTGACGACGTGGAAAACACATTGCACGAGGTGCCTAACAACTACTATAGGCATATGAATTTATCCGACCTCGGTGAGATGTGAGAATCTTTCATATCCAACATCACCAACAAATATCGGATTTTCCTATGATCGCCTATTCCTCGTAATTACACACCAACGCCTATTCCAAGCGTATGAGCTATAGATAGAGGAGCCTTCTTCTTCTTCTTCCCCGAGTCAGATCAGAGTAGCACGGAGACTTTCTCTCTCATCCATTGTTATTGAGCTCAAATCAAGTAGATCTCCCTCCCTAGCCAACCAAATCCCTCCAAACTTGGGGAATCGAAGGAGGAGGGCTAGATCTACCTATCCACCCAAGAATTTTTGGGATCCCCATACTTTTCCTTATTGGACTTGGAAACCCTATATCTCCTTTGTGGGGGTCCTTGTAGTTGGTAGAGCATCTCGTCCTAGATCTTGTTGTGACTAGTTCGTGATGTTGTTGGGAGCCTCAGGCTGTTGTGGAGTTTGCCCCAACCTTGTGTGAAGGAATCTTTGCCTCGACTGGCCTTGATAGTGGAGAAGTGAATACTCCTTTGTCGGGGGTTCAAAAGGAATAAGGTGACGTCTTTGTGGCGGTTGGCACCTTTGCGGTCCACACCTCCTCAACATAGACGTACCTCGTTCGGTGGAGGGAACTATGATAAACACATTGTGCATCGTCTCCGCTACCGTACGTCCAGTTGTCTCGCTTCTTTTATACTTGCTCTTTATTTGTTCTACTTGCTTGTGTGCATTGCATCATTGTAGGAACAATTTACCTTTGAAAGCAATTATCCTTACATCCCACTTCCGCATAAAAAATTAAAAAAGGCTAAAACTTGCATAGTGCCTATCCACCCCCTCTAGTCGAGCCTAATACCCATCCAGTTAGTTACTCACATCGCTCTTTCACGGGACATTGCTATCCCGCAAATTCTAGATGTTGCAGTTGTCCGTACCATGGAGCACAACTATATGATCGCCTGCAAATTTATGGGAGTTAGTATAAATAATCCTCGACCGTTTGTATAAGTTATATCTTGATCCAAAGGAGTAACTTTAAAAAGAATCGCTCTACTTTGTGCAAGCTTTTTTGTTTTCATTGTTGGACAAACTCAACCGGATATGGGGTTTGAAGAAATAACGAGAGACGAGAGGTACAACAATGTGAGGCTCATGATGAGAAAGGCGACCCGTGGGAACAAGCCGCAACCTTCCATGGCAAGGATCCATGATGGGCCTTGGGCAGCTGGCCCAACCAACACCAACATCAACCCCATCAGCAGCCTTCTCAACACAAGCATGGACATGAGTATCTCCCACATGCTCAGTTCGAGGAGTCGGCAAAACCGCGTTGACGACGTGGAAAACACATTGCACGAGGTGCCTAACAACTATTATATGCATATGAATTTATCCGACCTCGGTGAGATGTTAGAATCTATCATATCCAACATCACCAACAAACATTGAATTTTCATTGTTGGTCTAGGTCAACCTTTGCCTGGGGCAACAACACACATACCGCCGATGTTTGTTGTCTATCTAGCTGCACAAGGTAGAACTTCGCATCCATTCTTTGCATAAGGTTAAAACAAGGGGTGATGAGTTAGGCGAGGAGAGAAAATAAAGTTTTATAGCTAAGGTGAGTTGAAATAAATCGATGTTGTTTTCAACCCAAGCCAACACATACAACCAACATCACAAGTTTTACAGAGTTCCATTTGGGTCGGAACTAGAAGGATGACAACGTGGAAGAACTTTATATATGTTTTTTTAATAATAGTGCCATCTTACCGTTATAAGACCTCTCAATGTTTTTAAAAAATGTATGTGTCTAGACGTGTTTTACCGTATGTGCACTTGTTTCGGTCCATATCTAATGTATATTAAAATATTTAAAATGTCTTACAAATGGATGGAGAGGGAAAGGAGGGGAGTAAATATAATTGAGTCTTGTGGGTATGTACATTCATAGCCTCTTAATTGGGCGCTTAAGGAGTACTCCATGCAGGTAAGCATCGGCGGTCTAGCAGTCCTATTTTGTATTGATATTTCAAGTACTCTAGTAGGTTCTTAGTTTTGCGTTGCCGCTACAGAAACGGCTAGGAAAAGAGCAAACCGCCGGTAATTAATTCCTAGCGTCTGGCCATAAGCGCCCCGTTATAAATGGCAAACTCGTACAAATTGTTCGTTCCTATTTCTTCAATAAAATTTGCACCTGCGATAACAATTGTTGGTGAATAGAGAAACCAACAAATTTGGCCTACCTTATCTTGAATAAACTAACTAAAATGACATACAAACTCCTGCTATCAAATATTGAAAAAAAAAACTCCTGCTTTCATCAAATATTAAAAACGTATAAAAAAAACACAACATCCAAAGTCACATGCCCGTCCATTACAGCCTGCGAGTGACGAGATAGCATCGCATTCCAGCTGAACTCAGGCACCGCACCCGTAAATCCTCCATCCTCCCCTGCCCATCCTCGTAATTAGCCACCACCGTCACCTCTCGGCGACATACCGACAGGCGGGCCCCGGACACCCGACTCCACACAACTTCTCGCGCAAAGTACGAAACTACCCCTCGGACGTAGCAGGAATTACTCGTATTTGCCCCACAGCCCTAATAGCAGCCCTCCGAGATAAAACCCCACATCCTCCCGTCACCGCGCCTCCACTAGGAGAGGTCGCAGCGCAGACGGAACCCACCACCCAAAGAAACCAAGAACCAAAAGCTCGGATTTTCCCCGCCGGCGCCCGCCGATTTCCCCTCCCGATCGAGCTGCCGCCGATTCCCAGCCCCGCGACCATGACGACTGACCAGCCAGTGATCAGCCTGCGCCCCGGCGGCGGCGGCGGCGGGCCCCGCGGCGGCGGCCGCCTCTTCGCCCCCGCCTTCGCCTCCGGCTCCGCCGACTTCCTCCGCCCGCACGCCGCCGGCGCCTCCAGGGTGAGAGCTCTCGGCGCCCGATCTGTGTGGGGGAGGTCTTACTGTTTCGATGCGGGCTCGATTAGTTTGCCGGAGGGGGAGATCCATGGGGGAACCATCGGATCTTGGTTCTAGGGGCTGTGCTGGTCTGGGTGGAGCGTTTATTGGTTGCGGATGCCGTCTCTCGTTAATCGATACTAGACAGATTTCGTAGTCATTACGCTGCTTAACGGGGTTTTGAGAGGCAATAACGCGCAAGAAGGGTGCGCTTAGGCGCGTGCTTGTTGAGGTTGGATGCTCCCGTAGGTTGCAATTTAGAGTAATCCGGATTTCAGCTTTCAGGGCCGAGCTAGTGAGCTTTTGTGTGGGATATTATGGTGGGCTGAGCCTTAACTAGTGAACTGCAGCAGCTTCCTTGGTTTTGTTTCTACTTGCATATAGGCCATGTGTAATACGAAACATTATGTCAAAGCTAAATGCCTAGCTCGACCAAACAAGCTGTTACAAATTAGTAGTCCTTCACTATATTTTGATTTGTGTAATAGACACTATTTTTGCTATTGCTGACATAGATGATGGTATCTTGGTGCAGATTGGTGACTTGCATTTTGAGACGCGTGAGCGCGTTCGTTATTCAAGAGATCAACTTCTTGATCTGCGTGAGGTACTTGCTGTTTGACCCTTCATACAAAGTCTGTTTATACATGGAAAGTGTATTGTAAGGATTTTTCTTAAATGTGCTATGGTTGCCGTATCCCTTATCTGGTTCTGCTGAAAGGTTACAGTAGCGTGTGGCTTGACAGGTTTAAGTGGATACCTTGGGCCAAGTCATAAATAGTACATAGGCTGTGAAATACCCCTCTCTCTGTTTACTGATTTATGCCATTATGGTACCATTATAGAATTGTGTAGACTGGCCACATGAAAATGATTTCAATAAATTGCCTGTAGAAGACTGTGGAAGACTGCTATTTTCAATATTATGAACTGAGGATGTATATCTCAACGATGAAGTAAGTATTAGGGACACTCCCATGATATACAAGTGTAACTGTAGCTGTTGATGTTAATGGTTCCAGATACGGTGCACTATGTTTTCCTGTGGACATATCACTGTTTTGGTTTATGGTCCTTTAAACTTCAGTGACATACATTATTGTTGAGTTAGATATGTCATAAGTTCTTTCTGACAGTGCAGAAACTTTATTTACTAGCACTGATATAATATCCTTGCAGATCACTGATGTACCCGAGCAAATCTTGAGGGTTAAGCAAGAAATTGAGACAGAGCTTCAAGGTGATGAACCGAGCTGGGTTCGCAGTGAATCAAATGTGAGTTCTTCCATCATATAAATAAATGTGCTAGTTTACCTGTTTTTTACAATCTGTGCTAATTCAATTTTTTGCGGCCTTATCAAATGATCTTCATGCCATCATCTTACTAAATTTAGTACTCCCTCTGGTTCAAAATAATTGCCCAAAAATGGATGTATCTAGACATCTTTTAGTGTGTAGATACATCCATTTTTGAAAATGGATGTATCTAGACATCTTTTAGTGTGTAGATACATCCATTTTTGGGCAATTATTTGAACCGGAGGGAGTACAGTTTTATGCTGACTTGCACATGTGCACATGTGGATCAGGGAATCCTTATTGAAGTCATGTTTGTTATGCAGGTGCAATTGCAGACACAAACGGAAACCCAGACACAAGGACAATCACAAAATCGCTTTACTGAGACTGATAACCGTGACTGGCGTGCACGCACGGAGAAACCTCCAGCACCAGCAGTTCAGGAAGAGAAGTCTTGGGACAACATTCGTGAGACTAAAGAAATGTACAATTCAGGTAGGAAGCAGGAGCAGTATAACAAGCAAGATCAGTTGAGCTCCCAGTTCGCTTCGAAAGCTCAGGTAAAGGAGCGTCAGCCGCTTACTCTTTTGCTCCATTTGTCCTTTTTGGTATCTGTTTGTAGCTTAAATTTTGAATAAGCTCCTGTTAGCAATCAATTGTTTTTCTTCCTGGTGGCTATTTCTTGGTATTCAATGCTGATGTGATGCAACTCCATTCATCACATTTTAGTACAGTAGCTTGGTTTTTGGGACCGGTTATCCAACTCAATAGTGTAGTTGGATCATGTCTGTGTCCTGCTATTGTAGAATTTGCTTAATTTACTACGATGCCATGTAACTATGAACAAGCATTCAATCGGAAACTAAATATGTAAGTTGTGGGATTAAATACAAAGTAAGGAATATTCGGTGGTAATTTGCTTTGTTGTATTTTTTTACTTGCTTTTCTCTACCAAGATATATTTGAACCTGTAGTGTTTAGCCATCTGTATGCTAATCATTATTCCTGATCATTTTGTTCTCCAAATTCCAGGCTGGTCCCCCTCCCGCTCTTATCAAGGCTGAGGTACCTTGGTCAGCCCGAAGAGGCAATCTCTCAGAGAAAGATAAAGTCCTGAAAACAGTGAAAGGGTGAGCTTATGTTTTTCTTGTTGTTTGTTCTTTGTTGCAGTGGCTGTGGCTGTTCCCTTTTATTGTCCACTAAGTAGATATTTTCTATTTAGTATTTTCCCTATGCATATTGTTCATCTCCTTTTACTTGTGCAGTATACTGAACAAACTGACGCCAGAGAAATTTGATCTACTCAAAGGCCAGCTACTGGATTCTGGAATTACAACTGCTGATATTTTGAAGGTTCGTTTTTTTTTTCTAGCTGTGAATTATTTGCATACCCTTTGGCCTGTTCCCAGTAACTCATCTATCTTTTCCTTTGGACTCAGGATGTTATCACACTCATATTCGAGAAAGCTGTTTTTGAGCCCACGTTCTGTCAGATGTATGCCCGACTTTGTTCTGAACTCAACGACAACCTCCCCTCATTTCCCCCTGAAGAAGAAGGCGGTAAAGAGATTACATTCAAACGTGTGCTGTTGAACAATTGCCAGGAAGCATTTGAAGGTGCTGACAGCTTAAGGATCGAGATTGCAAGTTTGACTGGCCCTGACCAAGAGATGGAAAGAAGGGACAAAGAAAAGATATTCAAACTTAGAACACTTGGAAATATTCGTCTAATTGGTGAGCTACTCAAGCAAAAGATGGTACCTGAGAAGATAGTTCATCACATTGTTAAGGTACACATTAGGAAATCGATAATACATTCATTATTCCATGAAAACTTGCCTAATCCATTTGTTCTTTGCACTATGTAGGAATTACTGGGGTCTGATAAAAAGGCTTGCCCTGACGAGGAACACGTTGAAGCCATTTGTCAGTTCTTCAATACAATTGGTAAACAGTTGGATGAGAACCCGAAGTCTCGCCGAATTAATGATACTTACTTCGTCCAGATTAAGGAGCTAGTAGCGAACCCTCAGTTGACTCCACGTTCCAAATTCATGGTCCGTGATCTGATTGATCTCCGTTCGAACAGCTGGGTGCCTCGACGTGCAGAGGTAAACAAAATCACCCAACTCCATTTTTATTCAGATTCTTGCTGCTATTATGACACAATATTTTAGCTTTTAAGTGTGACCACTACTGCTGGTTACTGCATATCCCAAAGAGGCATCAACTTAATAGGAGATAAGAAGGGTTTTAAGATCTTATAAAAGTTGAACCTAATAGAAGAACAATCATACATGCATGGACCGGCAAACCAAAAGATGACCAGCATGGTGAATTTTTGTATTTATTTATTAATAATTAGTCAAGCGTGCACTTTGCTTTGTACACTCAACATGCACGTGCATGGAGTCGGTCATTTTATAAATTGCTGTATCACTTGATTACACTGAAGTACGTAGTATGATCTCAATGCTATAATAGAATGGTACTAAACCTTCAACTAATTTACCACTTCTGTCCCTGTTTTTGAACCTATCGTGTCCAGCTGGATTTGTGAATTCAATCATTCTGAACTTTGTGTGCTTATAACTATCTTTGAATTCAATCATTCTGAACTTTGTGTGCTTATAACTATCTTTCAGATTAAGGCAAAGACAATCAGTGAAATTCACACAGAGGCGGAAAAGAACCTTGGACTACGTCCAGGGGCCACAGCAAACATGAGGAATGGCCGTAATGCACCAGGCGGGCCTCTTTCGCCTGGAGGTTTTCCAATGAACCGTCCAGGAACTGGAGGTATGATGCCTGGGATGCCTGGAGGGAGAAAAATGCCTGGGATGCCTGGGTTAGATAATGATAACTGGGAAGTTCAGCGTTCTAAATCAATGCCAAGAGGTGACGCACTTCGCAACCAGGGTCCCATGATTAACAAGGCACCATCTATCAACAGGCCATCACCAATCAACCCCAGGCTTCTTCCTCAGGGCACTGGAGCACTGATTGGCAAGAGTGCACTTTTGGGCACCGGTGGCCCACCATCTCGCCCTTCCAGCCTTACAGCAACTCCCATCCAATCACCAGCTCAAACTACAGCATCACCAAAACCATTAAGTGCAACTCCAGCTTCTGTACCTATTCCTGACAAAGCAGCCAGTTCTGCGAAGGCGATCCCTGCCAGTCTTCGGAAGAAGACAATATCTCTTCTCGAGGAGTATTTTGGTATTCGTATCTTAGATGAAGCACAACAATGTATTGAGGAGTTGCAGAGTCCTGATTACTACCCTGAGATTGTTAAAGAAGCTATCAATCTTGCTCTGGATAAAGGTGCCAGTTTTGTTGATCCTCTTGTTAGGCTTCTGGAGCACCTGCATGCCAAGAAGACTTTCAAGACTGAAGATCTGGAAAACGGTTGCATGCTATATGGGGCGCTGTTGGAAGATATTGGTATTGACCTTCCTAAGGCACCAACACAATTTGGTGAAGTGGTTGCTCGTCTGATTTTGTCGTGTGGCCTGAGATTTGAAGCCGTCGAGGGGATCTTGAAGACAATGGAGGATACCTACTTCCGCAAAGACATATTCAGCTCTGTCACGAGAACCCTAGAAGCAAACCCAGCAGGTCAGGCTATATTGAGCTCACATGCTGCTGTCATGGACGTGTGCAACAGCCTCTTGAAATAATAGCTCGCTCCTGTCAGCTCGACTTCTCAGGTGCTGTGTCTGGCGAACAACAGCATAGGTGTATTCTCTATAGCTTAGGTGGTTTCACCTGTGAGGAACTGTGGTGCTTGGGGGTGTGAGCAACAGCCAGTTTTGAGCTGTATATTTTTGCGAGGTCACAATGAGTGTTGATTATTGTTTCGACAAAGCGAAAGCGAAAAGAAAAGGAAGCCATGGATTTTTGGTCTCTGGTGTGCTGGCGGCCTAACTCGCTGGAGCCTGGGATGAACAAGGCTTTTTTTAAACGTGATGTTTTTGTTGTCTCAATGTTATTATTTTATCTTCTGCTCTTACACATTTTGTAACAATGTACTGTGGTTTTTTGGAGTATTCTGTTGGTTACAGTATATCGTGCCATCATTGTAGGACTCAAGAATTCAATCTAAGATTATTTTGCCTTGTGATCATCTCTTAGTTCATATTTGCTTACATGCCAATATGCTGGATGTTGCTACTTTATGGTTGTCCTTAAAAATTCACCCCCAGCTACACTGGTTATATTTTCTCTGCCAATATTATTCTTTAGGCGCTGTCGATCTCACAGTGCCAATTTTGATTATTTCTTGAGTTGAATTTGTTTTGAACTTGTGAGAGTGACTATGTAATGAGTTCAATTCCTGGCCTGAACAACCGAGTAACCAATCCTTGGCAAAAACCTGTGCTAACTGCTAATCCAGAATCTTAAACGGGAGAGCCAAGAGCACGCACGTTGAAGGTGACATGAAGTTCGACCATACGCACAAATATCAACTACCTCAGTTCATGTAAAAAAAAATCCTAGAATTTCTTTCTCACAGTCGAACATTCTAAAATTTCAACAAGTTTGTAGAGAAAACATCAATTTCTACAATACCAAAATCAACATCAGTGGCTATATGAGTAGAATGCATTTTCCTAACTTGGTCGAACTTTAATTTGGTATATTTTCAGGAACGGAGGGAGCTCACTCTCATATTTCGTATAAGGATTTAGGGAGAATTGGTTATTTACCCAAAAGTTCACCAGCCTTGGATTATCCCCAGTTAGCTTTGTTAGAAATAATTTCTCTCAGAAAAAAGGAAAGGAAATATAATTTCTCTCTTTCCCTTATGCACCTACGCGCTCCTGCGTTGTTCGGAAGCCGCTTTCCTTCCTCAACAGTCACAGGCTCACCGCCGTCTTCCAACCTCGCCGGACGCGGCGGCCGCCTGCTCCCGTCCACAGATTCCATCCTACCGGCGACCAGTCTCTCTCGTCGGATCCACCCGTGCGCCCACCCTTAGCCCTGTGTCTCGTCCCCAACAATAAGGCCCGCGTTGTCTTTAGGGTTCGTCGGTCCTGCCCTGGGGTGCAGTGGAGGTTTCTCTGATTCTGCCCCTGCTCCTGCGCCGAGAGTATGGTAACGGCGATCTAACCCTGCTATCTAACATACATGCTTTGTCTGGCTTGCGTCGCAGCTCGCGCTAGTGGGTATTATGTTCTCCATTTCCTATCTCTTTGATTTGGGGGCTAATTTCGTAGCTGGTTTCGCGATTGGCTCGGCCAGAATGCGCGTTCATGTCTTTTCAGAAACTATCTCTTTCAAAGATAGCCACAATCGTCATGTGAAATTGATCTTGCAAGTGACTGCTATTCAGTCCCTAAAACGGTTAAACTGTAATCTGAAATCGTCTGCACAAGTTATATAACCAGTGAAGTGGTAATTTGCATTGTGTTCAGTCCATAGAGACCCCTGTTTGGCACACATCGCTCTGGAAGTAACTTCTATGCATGCTATGGGCCTGTAAGTAGTTTGGATCTGCATGCCTGTTGTTCTGCTTGTGCATGTGAGATGATGTCAACCGCAGCTCACTCGCTTTCGTTTGAATGTCAGTTCATCTCATTTGTCATATTTTTGGAGTGTTCGGTAGTACCTTGCTGGATGGTTACCTACTATTCTCGTGAGCTTGCTGTGGTGCTCGGCAACTTTTTCTCAGTCCGATTACAAAGATTATTGGTGGTTTTGTGGGTGGTAAAACCCTGAAGGCGCATATATGTTAGTTCAACGCAATCGCAAAGAAGTGTTAACGGGCACGATGTTCAGTCTGCAACCCTTGTTAGTGGACATCAATCAGTTCCTAACTCTCCTGGATACATGAACAATAATTAAGCTTATAGCATTTCATAACTAACTTGTTTACCATCATCTTCTTTTGTACAAACCTTAGCTTCTGAGATCTTATTTCTGACATCATTGCAGGCTGGAAGGCACACCATCGTTCTCATCCAACCATCGCCAAACAAAGGGTCCAGAACTTTTATGGACTTCAGTTCAGTCAACCAAGCACTGGACGGTCAGTATTTTTTCCCATGCTTGTTGCTTGGAATGATAATGCACTTTTATGATTAAATTTTACTTTACTATCCGAATGTGCATGTGTTTCTGTTGACTACGAGGTTATCATGGGCTACTGAAGATGTATTACTATTTTGCATCTGTAGCATCATTTATATGTTCCTTGCTTCAGCTATATGGAAGTAGTCATCAGCCATCGTCATGATATTAATAAAACTTTGGACTGAACATTCAGGAATACCAGATTAAAATATTGTTTACCATCTTTTAGTTTTTACCAGCACTTTCGTGGTTGGCTCTCTACAGCGTGCAAATTGTTTAAGAAACTAGCGTGACACACCTATGTAATGTTTAGGTGAGACAGAGAGCTATTATTACTGAATAGTCAATGAATCTGTTAGATCCTTGGACCTTAGGTATCAACCTTGCCCAGGAGGAGCTCTTGGGCCAATGAGTAGCTGTTCTGCTGGTGCTGTGCCGTCGATTATGTTGTTGCTAGGGAAGGGTAATGAAGGTAGGAGACAGAAGAAAGATTTAGGGCTGAGAATATAGCTTGGCTTGATCAGACGTGGCTGCCTCTATTTGAAGAGGATGGCCTTACACATGAGGATCCAATAAGACTCCAACTAGAACAGACCATTTCCTAAATACGTAAAGGAGTTACCAAAAAACCTGTTGCAACAGTCCGAACTTGATAATACTTCCTATTCTAATCCTGACCGGATCATGTGCGCCCTATTCCAACTAATGCTAGCCATCTGCTGTGTAGGTCCCACTCCTCTGGTAGGGCATTCCCCACATAACAGAATCAAGATGGCTCTTGTCGTAAATGTTTGATAATTGTTGAAATGACCGCTAATATATATTATTTGTAACATGGTTTGGGAGACATTGACAACAAACCATTTTCATGAATGCCCTGGGAAAAGCAGGAGAGTGTCTATATTTCCCAGTGTCTCCTCTTAACCGTGTCCAGGGAGATCATTATGCACTTTCTCTGAAGCAAGTGACTTGCATTTGAGTTCGTTTTGGGCGTGTATTCTCTTGGGCTACTTGCAGCTTCGAGCTCAGTTCAGTTAACAGCGCACTCTCTTAAATGACAGGAATCTGTGCCCGCTATGAAAGGAAAATCATGGATATCAACCCCATGGCCAGGAACTTCACTTATGACATCAATGACCTGTTCAATTTCATCGATGGCCTCGCCGACATAAGTGCACTAGTGTGAGTACAACTTCAGAACTTTCAAAGCGTTGAGTTGCAAAAGAAAAACTTACCAGCTCTGTGCTCTATCTTTGCAGGTATGATCATCAACTTCACGCTTTCCTGCCGTATGACAGGCAGTGGATAAAACAGAAGATGTTTCAGCACCTCAAGACCCTGGCACGGAACTAGCCATGTGCAAGTATCCGTTTGTAGGTTCAGGTTGGTATGAGAAACTTGAGATCCATGTGCTAATTGTAAGGGTGAAAAATGACAGATTTGTTTTGATATCTGGTATTCTGGTGTGACACCCTTTGCGCCTCTGAATGAATGGATTGCCTTTGTGCCTCTGACCATGAACGGGAGAGTGATTCGTATGAAGAACATACATATAAATGATCACTTTGTGTTCAAATTTGGTAACTTTTTATCCTTATTCCAATTTCGCTTATTCAAGAAAAAGGGCTGGTGTTACAGGTCACGAGGCAAGCTCTGTACTTCAGTTTTTACTGTTAGTGCCACCATCGAAAAATAAAAACAAAAGGCAGTACCAAATGTAGCACGTGCCTGTAATAGACTGGGGTATCTCTAGAATATCCAAAAGTGGTTCAACCTTCAAAGTTCAAACAATTTATACTTTGTAAAGAACAATCTCCTCAGAATTCAAACATCTCAACCATAATCTCGGTGAAAGTTGTAGGAAAAAGATATGCTAATCAGGGAGAGTTTTTCATTAGAGAAGGAAGTATAGGAAAAGGAGCTTCTCGTTGCAATATTTATCACTCTATCTAGTTAACAGAAGAAAAAAAAGAAAGAAGAAAAAAGTATTTGTTACTTGCTAGTTGCTACTCTCCTGCTTATAACTATAGAAAATATTACATATAAACACACGGTCAAAACTAGTACATACTAGCAAAGTACATCTTGTCAGTCAGCTACCAACGGTTTAGAAGAATAGAATCAGTAGGTCAGGGCATAAACGGATGATGAATCAACCTCCTACTCATGAACTGATCAACCAGCTGTCGTGGTCTTGTTCATCAGAGGGATCAGCTCTATATCATCTCCCGTATCATCAATCACTTTCATTCTATCATCTTCAGCATCCACATTGGAAGGGTGACAGCAAGAATCATCTGCAACAAGGACCGAGAACTGAGCACTGCCTGATCCATCCTTAACAGCTTCATCTTGGAGTATGTGGGCAGGAAGGAGCGTTGAATTCTGGTCACTTTGAGGAACAAGAAATAGTAGCATCAATGGGAGCAGCCTTGAGACGTTTCTAATCAATACAGCAAGCCAAAGGTTACTGAACTCAGTTCGAGTCACATTCAGCATGTGTAGCAGAAGGCCACCCCACCAAGAAGACATAAGCAGCCCCGCGTTTTGTATAGACATGAGCAGTGCATAGAAGGTTCCTTCGATGCCCGGAGGACAGAGCTTGGAGCAAAGTACGAGAAGCGGCAGCCATTGGAGTCTACCGACCATTTGACAAACAGCGCTATCAATCACAGCAAATATGTAATCTGGTATGCCGATTTTCGTGTTTAGCCGGGTCACTAGCATTAGATCAAGCATCCCTGCCAGACTTGACAGAACTTGACCCCATAAAAGCATGCTGCGGAAATTGCAGTCCTTTAGAACAGTTTGGTATAGTAAAACTCCGAGTAGTGAGCCCACTGAACCAATTGCATAGATCGCACCAATAAATTCCTGTAACAATGCAGATGTTCCATAAGTTTCTTTGACAGGAAAGCACCACTGCAGCAAGGCATATCATACATCCAGATATAACCTGTAGCACACCCATGCAAAATTTTACCATAGATGTCTGATTGAGACTGCTATGTTAGAACATTTGAGTAGATTAGCAGGCCGTGGAATATGTATTTAATTGCTTCAGCTATAACTAGATAACACACATTTACACAAGACCATGTTATTCTACTTGCAGAAGCTACAAAAATAGATTAATGCTGCATCGAAGTGGCATGGAGCTGTCTTTTAGCCTAAGAGTTTTGGCCAGATAACCAGAGTGGCATATGTTTGAAACACCACCTGCCTATACAGGCTTAACCATTATTGGCAAGGCTACTAGTTTGTAATGAACTGATGATATGTAGGATATGTGCACACCTCAGAAAATGCTGGTCCGGTTAGTCGGTCAGTGAGCCAGTAGAACATTCCTCCTTGGATGTCCAGGCTTAGATTGAGAGAAACATATAGGTACACACATGGCCGCCAGACTTCAGGGCACTTCAATGTTGCCCCCATGGACTGAATTGCTGCGTAGAACTTCTTATGAACCTGATTTAGCAAAGGCCTTAAAATGGGATTGGTGTGCAGGACCGCATTCAGTAATCCAACCACACAAAAAGGTTGAGGGTGTTCACTGACCTGCTTGTAATCAAAATCTGTCACGCGGCTCTCCTTCAGGAGAATCCCAGCCGAGAACACCAGTGCCGAGGGGATACTCAACAAGCCAAGAGCCCCCTTTGATAAACAAGAAGCACAAGATATATCATTCGCCGCGAACATCGAATTCACGTATCACCTAACAGGAGGGGAGACTGAACGAACCTGACCACCCATTAGGTGGACAAGAAGGCCGCTGATGGAGAAGCCAATCAGTGACCCAACGGAGGAGCTAAACCCACACAGGCTCTGCATGTCGGAAGCCAGCGGCGGGTTTGTAATGCTGTTCTGCGCAACCAGGGCGTCCAGCGTCACGTCGGCCATGGCCGCGCCCGTGCTCTGCGCCGTCAGCGCTACGACTCCCACAACGATGCCCGGATTGCTTTGCAGAGATAGCATCAGCATGGATGACACACCTATCACGCCTGCATTGTCGTCTCGGCACAGAGAGGCGTCAGTCACGATACATACTGACAGATAAAATGGTTTCGAAGGAACCCAATCTTTGTGTGTTGATGTGGCGGGATCGAGAACAGATGGAGCCCAATCTTGTCACCTGCGAGGAGGAAGTAGGGGCGGCGGCGGTACCCGGCGACGGGGACGACGTCGGTGAGCAGGCCCCAGATGGGCTTGACGACCCAGGGCGAGTTGACGATGCCCTGGTAGAACTGCGCGGCGGCCGGCTGGACGCGCAGCACGTCCTTGCAGTAGTACGTGGCGGCGACCAGCCCGACTGCGTTGCCCACGCCCTGGCAGGCCCCGTAGACGGCGAACACGGCGAGCACGAAGCTCCAGTGCAGCTCGCGGGAGAGCCGCCGCAGCCAGCGGTACGGGGACGCGACGCCGCATTCGCCACTGCCGTCGCTGGAATCGCTGCCGGCGGCGCCGGCTTCTTGAATTGGCCCGTCCTCCCGGTCCCGGGGATCCATAGCAGCACGCGCGGAACAGAGTTTCTTTTGGGGATCTGCGGAGAAGCCACCGGACTCAGGGCAGCGAGAATGCTAGGTGCGCGCGGCGGTTGGTTGCCGGGAGAGGCCGACGAGATGCGTCGGCGAGCTCAGTGGCTGAGCACGAGGCGAAGTGTTCCGTGGGTTTACCAGATCGAGCTCCCAGTTTGACTTTCAACTCGCAGCTTTTTCTCCACTAGCCAGAAATGCTCGTGTCCTCGTGAGAATCCGGGCCTTCTGCAGACAAAGATGTCGAAATTCATCAGTGTGGAATCTGGGATATTGCCTATCCGAGATTCCGCCGACGATTTTCTGATTTGGTTTCGCCGGCAGTAATCGACGGTGACTGATATTGAAGGAATTCAGTAGCTGTCAGCAGATGATCCAGGAAAAAAGTGACAATGTGACGTCACATTATTTTAGGCAGAGTGTGCTATTGCTTTGCTTTGCTGACTCACACATGTTGAGCCGGAAATAAAGCCGCCATTTTGTGAATAATAAGACAATCAACTTATTAGACGGCCGTGAAGCTGGTGTAAGGTGTCACTGTCAGCACATGCTACTGACAATCAACAAATGTCCGGCCAGTCACTTTACCATGTCGACATGCGAATAATTACAAAAACTGGATAAAGTGTTTCACAAGCTCGCAGTTAGAGGTTAAGTATGAAGATTATGTAAACATGGTGAAAAGTTGTCACGAAAATAATGTGTACAGAGTACAACTTGCCATTTCATAGTTCTGAACTTATGATAGACAGAAAAGAGAATTTTAAAGAGGTCTAGCCTCCTCATGTGAATGGTGCCGAATTGGATAGTAAAACTAATCCACATAAATTTTGAAGTATTAACTCTTTAACTTGATCCAAATAGTTTCAATATGAAAAATTTATGGGAATCATACAAATTAATCCCCTTGAATATTTCAGTCCAAGAAGGTCCGAACCTTCCTATTACACGAGTCGGGTTCATACTCACGATCTACATTGAAGTAAGGGTGTGTTTGATTTGGCTTTTAGAGCCAACTTCTCGTTTCCCACGGTAGAATCTCAACCAAACGGTTTTAATAACACTGCCACATATCTACATTGAACTAAATTAGCATGTTACTATTGTCTGTTCGAAGCATAGTACCTTCGTGTCAAATCCGGTTGCAATGAGCAAGGACATAAGCTTATGGGATATGCTATGTGTTCTCAGGTAACAATCGACCACATCGGCTCCAAAATACAAATATGACATTTAGGCATTGATTTCCTGTCTATACGTTCTCTATCACTTTTTTTTTTCGAACGAAACATTCTCCATCACTTGGTGATGGCAATGTTTTCCCGATTGATTCTAAGAGACAAAACAATCCGGCAATTGACAACCGATTACCAACTCACACATGTTCATGACGTACATAAAACTAATGTAAATTGTTTCCTATAGCTTTCTCGTATCATCTAAACTCAACACTAGAGATTATTCCGTACCATCCCGCAATTTTCTTATTCCGTACCTGTAAGGTGGATACCTTTTGAGTTGTAGTACTTCCTCTGATCCAGATTAGTTGTCACAGCTCACATGTTAAATGAACCTAGGGAACATTTTACCCAAATCCGCAACATTACTTTGGATCACAGGAAGTATCATTAAATATTTGAAATCAACACTATAGAGCTTTACCAAAATATACAAATATGCAAATGTAGACAAATGTTACACGCCAATTCCTACACATGCGGACATGCCTAAATCCCCATTTGGATGAATACTAGTTTTCAAATTTCTTAAAATTTTAGAATATCCTGGATGGTGTGGTAGTACTTCATGAAATTTTAGATGACTTGAGAGCTACCAAGAAGCTGGTATTATTATGAAATTGGATTTTCAGAAAGCCTAAGATAAAATTCGATGGTCTTTCCTTATTGACATCCTTAGGGCATCTCCAACACCGCGTCCGCGTGTCCGTTTGGGTCGCACGCTGCATCCAACGCAGCGGACGTATCGCATATGTGAAAAGCAACAAAAAAGGAAAACAACGAAAACAATTAAACCTAACCATATTTCATTAAACATATACCCTATTTTGGGCAAATTTATACATATGCCCTATTTTGGGAAAATTTAAACTACCAAAAGAAAGCTCTCTATATGGGCTTTAAACTAAAAAATAAATAAAAAACCCTATCCTAGGGTTTGAGGAGGATGAGGTGGCAGCCGCTGTGCCGCCTAGTCCCTGTGGGCCTCCTCGCCGTCGCCGTCTCAGTGACCCTATTTGGACGGCTGGCCATATAGACCTAGCTAACTTACATTGGGAGAATAAGTGATTAATCGTCTTGTCCTGATGAGAGAAGACACACTTTTTACTTCCATGCCAATTGCGTTTGGCAAGATTATCTTTAGTAAGGATTACCCCCGACGAAGATACCAGGCAAAGATTTTTGTTCTCAGTGGTATCTTCATCTTCCAAATTTTTGAATTATTATCGACCGGGAGTTCAGGCTGAATTAAAGCATTGTACATGGAAGCCACTGAGAATGAACCATTCCCGGTAAGATTCCATCGAAATACATCCGGTCCCTGTGTCAGTTGAACTAACTCAAGACGCTGTAACAATTCCTGCCAAGAGGTTTGTCTGAGACCGATGAGACTTCTTCTAAAATCCACATTTGGTGGGAAATTTTCCAACACCTTAGCGATAGTATCGCTTTTGTGGCGCACTATATTGTACAATGCCGGATACTGTTCTCGGAGTGTGGTGTTACCCAACCATTTATCTTCCCAGAAACGAATTTCCGATCCATCCTTAATAGAGAAAGATCCATATGGAAAGAACAACTTCTTTGTTTCCATAAGACCAGCCCAAAAATGCGAATCTCCTGGTCTCCCAAATAACCTGAGGTAAAGCCTTTGAGCCAATATACTTTCTCTTGAGGAGTGTTTGCCATATGCCCTCTTTGGTAAGTAGCTTATACAACCATTTACCGAGTAGTGCCCTATTCTTAACCTGGAGGTCTTGAATACCAAGTCCTCCATGATCTTTTGGCCGACACATCACACTCTATTTAGCTAGCCGATATTTACGCTTCTTGCAGTCCCCTTGCCAGAAGAATCTTGATCGGAAATAATCCAACCGTTTTAAGACTCCTCTGGGAAGTTGGAAGAAAGATATCATATATAGTACCATATTACTCAGTACCGCATTTATGAGAACTAATCTTCCTCCCAAGGACAACAATTTACCTTTCCAATTACTTAATTTAATCTTAAGTCTTTCCTCAACCAATTTCCACTCAGCATTGGTAAGTCTCCGATAGTGAATCGGAATTCCCAAGTACCTAATTGGAAATTGGCCTTGGCCACAGCCGAAAAGTTCAGCATACTCTGTAACATGGTCTTGGGCCTCGCCAAAACAAAACAATTCACTTTTATGGAAATTTATTTTCAGACCCGACAAAAGCTCGAACGCAGAAAGAATTAACTTTAGGTTCCGAGCCTTGTCTATGTCATGATCCATAAAAAATATTGTATCGTCGGCATATTGAAGAATGGATAAACCTCCATCAACCAGATGAGGAATAACCCCTTCAATCTGGCCCTCAGACTTTGCACGTTCAATCAAGACAGCAAGCATATCAACCACTATATTAAATAGTACTGGCGATAATGGATCTCTCTGTCTTAGTCCTTTCTTAGTCTGGAAGTATTTGCCCACGTCATCATTGACTTTAATGGCAACACTTTCACCCGAGATAAAACTATTGATTAATATACATTTCAAGTATATATGTTCACAATTAAATTGAAGTGTCTATGTTAAATATCTAAGACAAAAGGATGCCCGTGCATACCTTTTAGGGGCAATTGCATCAGCCTCATCAAAAAATATAATGCTTGGAGCAGACAGACGTGCCCTCTGGAATGTTCTTCTAACAAAGCTTCACCTTCTCCAACATACTTCGAGTATAGTTCTGCACCACTGGTTGACAATATATTTCAAAACCAAGTTGGCTTTCATTGAAGAGCAAATCTTAAACAACAGGTGGCTAGGCTAAGCTTCTCTGTTCACTAGTTTAAGTTTATCCAAACTGCACAATGCTATAACAATTCAACCAACAAATACTTATATTATGCCAGCTTGATCAAGATACAATATGAATTAGTAAGTGTTTTTTTGCCTAGAAAAAGTTCATGTTTATTCCTTCCTCTCACCACTATCTCAGTTCTCACTATATCTGGGATTAATTGGGCTCAGCTTGATAATAAATGTACGGACTCTTTCGCATAGTAGAATAGAGAGCTGTGATTTGATTCAGAGAACGGACACAGTAATCGTTCTATGACAAACCTCGGAGAAAAGAAAGAAGCTTGGGCAGCATGTGCTGCAGCCTTGGCAAGGGTGGTCTTTGAGCACCCTGGAGGACCATGCAAAAGCACACCACGAACTGGTGATATCCCTAGTCTAGCAAATGCAGCAGCATGCTTGATGGGCCACTCAACAGCTTACTGAAGCTTCTTCTGAAGCATAGAAACAATCACCATTACAGCAGCTTTATTGTAAAACAGACAAAAATATAAAACATATCTCACCTTTAGATCTTTCAAACCTCCTATATCATCCCATGAAACAGTTGGAGCTTCTTTAGTTACCCCTCTTATCATGCTTGCTTTGGCCTCAGATCTAGCAGACTCCCAATCTTCCATCAGTAGTGTGACCATCTCCTTGTCCTCAGATGAGTTTGATAATCTACGATAAGCAAGTCTGGCAGCTTCTCGACATAGAGCTTGTAAATCAGCTCCAACATAACCATTGCAGTATCCAGCAATAGTCTGAAGATCGACCGTTTCATGAAGATGTAGATCCTTGGTATGAAGCTACAAAAAGAAAGGTTGTAAGGTTATACTTCAGGTAAAAATTCATGACATCAGTTAATGTATTCAGACAATGCAGGTTGTCAGTGCTATGTTACAGACATTTTTAGACACAGTGCATATAATATCAAGTAGTGGCCAGTGACAATACTACCTATCAGTTCTATACAAAGTCATGCATCCAAACACATAATACTTTGCAGATTTAACCATACAATCGGATAGTAAGAAGCATTATGCAACATAGAAGTCATCAAAGACATGCATAACAAATTGAATACTGATCCAAAGAGAAATCTTAAATTACCTCAAGAATCTGCACCCTTTCTTCTACAGGAGGAACAGAGACCTCTATCTCTGAGTCAAAACGTCCTGGCCTTCTCAATGCTGGATCAATAGCATCCACCCTGCACATTACGGGATGAGATATTGTTTCAATAGTAATAATAACAATTTCTATGAGATGATATATATACGATGGTCTTGTCCTACTAACAAGGCTCGTAAACATGGCCATTAAATTAGGAACTACAATATCCTACATGTTAGTTTTTTTTTTGAAATTTGCACGGGGGGGGAGAGAATCCCCACCTGAATTTCATTGATAAAAGGTGCTTAGTTTTGCGAATTACAAGCTGAGAAGTGATCTCACCACATCATGACATCTTCTCGCTGCTTAGGGTTTTTAAACCTATGCAACCAGAGAGATAGGTCATCAATTACATGAGAGATAACTGTGGAAGGGGAAACAATTACATCTCTGAAAATAAGTGAGTTCCTGACGTCCCAGATGCACCAGAGTATGGAGAGGAAGATGGATGGCCAGACTGAGTTTGGCAGGTGAATATGTGACTGTAAGCTTCAGGTGTTGGGGTAGTGGAGTAGGAGATGTTGCAGCTGTGCCCTCTGCCAGATGACACTCACGGCATGGCAGTCGAAAAAGAGGTGTTGACGGTCTTCGACTGTGTTAGGGCATCTTGGGCATGAAGGAGAGTCGATGATGGTTTTGCGATGAAGGTTTGATCTTGTGTTTAGTCTGCCGAGGTGGAAAAGCCAGCCGAAGATCTTGACCTTGCTTGGTACCTGGGATGCCTAGATGTAACCAGTTATGTCATCGGCCTGTTGGTCATGCAGAGAGTTGTATGCTGCCCTGGTGGAGAAGGTGGATCCATCTAGCATGATGCGTCGATCATTCTATTCAGTTAACTAAAAATCCTGCAGTAAGAGTAAGAGTGAAGCTAGCTCTGCAGCAGCCACATTGGTTAGCCTGTTCCTAAGACCTTGCTTAGACCTTGTTCCAAGATTTCACAGACAAAGGCATTAGGGCTTAAGTGGTGGGAAAATATAGCTGGGTGTGTGTTGGCAAGTGGTTCTTGGAGGAGCTATCTGTCTAGCTAGAAGAATGTGTTTTGGTCACTATTCACTTTGTATTGTGTGATGGCCCTGAGGGTGTCTAGGTTTTTGTGGATAATCCTACCAAAAGAGGAGCTGTTAGTCCCTTGTGTGACAGGGTAGGGAGATAGTTGTGAGATCCAGAGTCTCCAAGGTGTATTTTTTTTTTTTTGCAGAGTTCTGAAACAAAACTTTAGTAGTAGACAAACATTTTGCAAATGTAAGTTCTTGATGCCTAGACCAGCATATTTTTTGGGTAGACAAGCTCTAGACCAAGCAACTAGACATTGTGAACCTGAACAAGAGTCCTCTCCGGCCCAAAAGAATGCTCCTCTTTTTTTGTCTAATTTTTCAATAATAAGAAGCGGGATAAATAAGGAGGCCATGAAATGGGTTGGCAGACTGTCTAGTACTGCAGACAGGAGAGTTAGTCTTCCTCCCTTGGATAGGAGGGAGGCACACCATATCCTGCCAAGTATTTGTCTACTCTATCAATGAGGGGCTGGAATGCTGGTGGTGGAAGTTTTGTTGGTGAGAGAGGCAGGCCTAGGTAAGTCTGTGGGAAAGAGCTGATTGTTGTGTCCAGGGCAGCGGCAATCTGTTGTTCCTCTGTTGGTTGGATATTAAGTGTGATGAGAGTAGTTTTTTGAAAGTTTATTTGTAGTCCAGTTGCTTCCTGGAAAAGTTGCAGAATAGATTTTAATTTGTGTGCAGCCTGTGGGGAAGCTCTGGCCAGTATTAGTGTGTCATCTGCATACTGGATTGTTGCAGGTGGTAGATCATCTCTGATAGGATGCATCATATCATGTTGTGTGAAGGCTTGTGAGATGAGCTGTTGGAGGATGTCTGAGAAGATAATAAATAGGTAAGGGGAAATTGGATCTCCTTGCCTAAGGCCCGTGTTGCATTGGATCCATGGCCCTGGAACCCCATCTATTATATACTAAAAGCAAAATAAGAGTCTAAAATAGAGACACTACATTGATCCACATCATCAGAATTATTGTAACTGTTAGATCTATTATTTTAATGGTCATGATTAAAAGAGATTACGTAACATGTACAAGCATATTATTTTTGACATATAAGATATGTCACATTTGACGCGTACAAGCCTCCACTCCGTATGAAAAGAAAATAAAAAAGTCTCGAACCATTACGTACCTAAACATGATTAGTTCAGTTAGTCCTTTTCCATGCAGCAAGAGTCCACATGCCATACTACTCCATACCAAAATTAACGTAAAAGCTAATTGATTCTCTAACTCAAACACATACGTGCCCTAGATGAATTTAAATACTAGTATTCTTTTTTCTCCGACAAATCTTAGTGTGTTGATTAAGTGCCTCCACACGTGAACTTCTTTTTTGCTTATCAAAGATGAAGTGTATGCCTATTAACTGTTTGCAAGGAAAATACATATAGACTGGTTTGAAATCAATTTGTACACTCGGACTATGTGTTAATTGAATTTGGCATGCAGAAAGTAGAAACAGGTTTTTCGCGGCCTATGTAGGGACACTACTATTCTAATTAAATAATCTTTAAAATAATAGTCTCTTCGTGTGAAAACAAATCGTAAATTTATCTAAATTTATATGTATCTAGATATTATTTAATATATAAATACATCCAGATGTAGACAAATCAACAAAATCTTTTCGGAACGGAGGGAGTATAAATTTCAAGAAAAATAGTTAGAAAATAATTCACATATATATCTTGGAGTTAGAATGTACGAATAAATAATGATGTACTACTAGGCTTAACTACGTATGACCGTAGAATAATTAAAAAATGTATATTCAATGCGTTAAAATTGAATATGAAAGGCATTTATTTTTCTGATCCACTGCTTGATAGAGTATTAGGTAAACCCTAATTATGAACCATAAAAAACATGTGGCATCCACTTTTCAGGCACCACATTAGTCCACATCATCTAAATTATTCCTATTTACCTGGTGGCTCGGATGTGCTCATATGAGTAGGATGAGCGTGCATGTGTTCATAGCCGTGAGTGTATGTACATATTTGTGAGCGTCTCCGACTGTATTATGTTTTGCAAAAAAAGTTGCTATGATTTAGTCAAGTCGTATAATATATGGATTTGTGTGTCAAGGTAATATACCGTGTAGTTTCAAAATATGTAAATAAAACAGAGGAACATAGATGCTGAGATTTCTGGGACTAATAGTATCTGCCAACTCCATCTAACTAGCAAGCATAACCATATGTGATCTCGACATATCTGAGCAAAATTAAGTCCGAGCCAAGGCCAACATGTGTTCATTGTTGACATGTTAACCGACATAATTTTAAAGAGCAAGAATGCCAAGACTGGACATGTAAATGAAATGTTGCACTGCAAATATTGAATTTAGTACATAACAACCAAAATGCATGCAGGGGCAGATTTAAATTTAATTTTAATATATTTATTTATGTGTCAAAGAGTAATGAGTAGAATATAGAAAAATTAAGATGCATCAATGAGTACAGTATAAATGCAAGCCAGCTGTCAGTATACAAAGATGTACCACAACATTTTTTGCTATAATTGTACCTAAACCAATCACGACAGATAGAACTGCCTATATGCACTTAAATGCATCACCATCAATATAGCTTCATTTTTTGTACTAGAACATATTGTTTAATGCAACAAACGCCATTAGAGATATTTACCGAATAAGTTACAGTTACTTATGTTATTATATATGGTGGATATAGAACTAATTATTTATTTTCATAATAATCAGTCGTGATTGTGTGATATGAGTATCTATGAAACCTATTCTCTTAGTTCTCGAAAAATTACATAAAAATATGTACCACGCCCTCGCATTTGCGAGGGCCACTATGCTAGTTTAGTAAAATTGCAGTTCTGCCAGTTTGTAGTATGTTTTGAATCCATGTGCAGAAGAGGGGGGGAAACCTCTATGGATTAGGAGTGAGATTAGTGCAGCCCAAGAAACTGAGTCAAAAGCTTTCCTGAAATCTAATTTGATGAGCATGGTGGGTGCTTTTCTCTTATGGCAATAGTTGAGCAGATCTGCTGCATAGTTAAAGTTTTCTGCTATTGAACGTCCTCTAACAAAACCAGTTTGATCAGGGTGTATTATTGTTGGAATGAAAGGTTGTAGTCTGTTTGTTAGCACTTTTGCTATAGCTTTTATGGGGCAATTTTGTAGTGAGATTGGTCTGAAAGCATCATGAGAGTTTGCAGCATCTGATTTTGGTAAGAGAATAAGGAAGGCATGGTTTATACTGGACAGATCAGCTGATTGGTTGTGGAATTGGTGGAAAAGTTCAAATATTTCTGATTTAATAGATTGCCAGTATTTTTTGTAAAAACCTGGACCAAAACCATCAGGTCCGGGGCTAGCAAATGTGTTCATTTGGAAGAAAGCCGTTGTGATTTCTTCTTGTGTGAAGGGGTGGACTAGGGTGGATAGGTCTGTAATTCTTTGGGGGTAGAGATTGTGTAAATTAAAATTCCAAATGGGGACGAAAGGTTGTCGAAGCAGCTGTCTAAAATAACCGGTGAGAATATCCATTTTATGATGGAGAGAAGAGTAGTCGGAGCCGTTGTGATGTAAGGTGTGAATTTTATTTTTTCTATATTTAGTTGAGGCTATAGCATGGAAATACTTAGTGTTTTCGTCTCCTTTAATGGCGAATTTCATTTTGCTCCTCTGTCGCCAATAAGCAACCCTTTCTTTGATGAGCCGTTGGAGAATTTTGATGAGAAGCTTCCTTAGGTTAAACTCTAAGTGGGAGAGGTTTCTGCTTTCCTCTATGTGATCAAGGAAGGAAATGACACATTTGGTGTTTGATTCTCTAATTTTTTGCGGTGAGAAAGACCGTCTCCAAGATTTTAGTGTGTGTCTTGTCCGTTTTAGTTTTGCCGTTAGGCGGGAAGCCGCATTTGAATTGTTATGGGCTGAGTTCCAGGCGTTGGTGATTATTGGGCCGCATTGTGGGATTTGGGCCCAGCTAGTTTCAAATCGAAAAAAAGGCGGGACGTGGTATGAGCGTGGATACTGTGATGAGGAGTGGTACGTGATCGGAGACAAATCGCGTTAGCGAGGACAGCGTTGAGTTTGGAAACGTTTGATTCCAGTAATTGTTGATGAAACCCCTGTCTATCCTTTGCAGGGTGGGGTCGACACGATTACTTGACCAAGTGTATAAGCGATCAGTTAGAGGTAATTCGAGTAGGGCTAGGTTATGGATCGCTTCGTTGAAAGCATCAGCTTCGTCCTGCCGAAAAGAGTCATTGTTTTTATCGGTTGAGTTGCGCATAAGGTTGAAATCGCCCAATAGGATCCAAGGTGTGTTTGAGGGTGGATGAATTGTCTGAATTTCTTGAAGGAATTGTAGTTTTAAAGCGTGATCCGTGGGTGCATAGATGTTGGTTACCATGATTTCTTGATTATTGGAGGTGGAGGTGATGATGGTGGTTAATGCAAATTGGTGTTTCGACTATGGATTTTATGGAGAAGCAGTTTTTTGAGGCAGCATTGAGAATTCCTCCTGCTGCCCCTATGGATGGTTTGAAAGCAAAGGCGTTTAGTGATTTGGTAGGAAAGTTTTTGCTTTTTGGTTTGGTATTTCTTGGAGCTTGGTTTCTTGTAGTAGTAGGACATAGGGGTTTATATTGTAAATTTCGTTTAGCAGTTCGTCACATTTTGTTTTCTGCCCTAAGCCACGTATGTTCCAAGAGCAAAATAAGTAGGAAATATTATTCATTGAGAAACAAAGGTTACACCAAGATAAAGAGTGGTAGAGGCACATTGGTGTAACAGCATTCGATCTAGAAAAGTAAAAGAGCAGATAGGCATAGTTCGCCAGGGTGAAGCGTGAGCAGCCGACAGTTGACGATGTTGCGGCGTGATCTTCAGGTCGAGGACGAGATTCATGGAGCGTCGTCGGTCACCGGCATGTCAGAGAGGGCCGCAAGCTCATCGTCCGTGGCGCCACACTCGCGAGCAACTGCGTGGATGGCGTCGACGTTGGAGGAGGGGAGGTCAGGAGCGTCGATGAGACCGGCGTCGCAGAGTGCTGCGTTGAGCGGGGAGGAGGCCGCCGAGAGGTCGAATGAGGCAGCTTTCTTCTTGACGGCATGCTCAAGCATGCCGACAAACCTTGCTTCCTGCTTGGCGGCGAGACGCTGGCTACAACGCACTTTGGCCGCGGCCTCAGTGGCCCGGCGAACACGTGTGCGACGGCGGTGCGCCTCCCTGACATGGAAGGGGTCGGGTGTGTGCACAAAGTTTTCTGTATGTTGGGGTTCAGTTATGTCGTCAGTGATAGATTCAGTTAGTGGGTTGATTTGAATGTGAGGGCGGGAAGAGGGGGTAGAAGGACCTTGGTCAGAAGCAGAGGCAGTGAAGGTGATCGGTGGCTCGTGGTGCAGCTCCTGGATGGATGAGATGAGCTCCTCGCCGTGTGCGATGAGGTCTTCAGCCGCCTTCTGTGCTGCGTCAGCGGCTTCGATTGCCAGGTGAGTGGCATCAACATCGTGGGCTGGCGATGCAGGCAGGGGCGTAGAGGTTGCCGGAGGCTACGGTGGCGAGGCTTGGAGCAGAGGCAGAACGTCGTCTTCCCTGGGCGGCGAGGAGCGCGGAGAGTTGGGTGGTGCGCGAGGTGAGTCAGGGCCCGGCCCTGTCTGTGTGCCAACGGACGCAGAGGTTGGAACTGTCTGAGGGCGAGGGGCTGGCGGAGGAGGCGGGGGAGCGTCGGCCACCACATCTAGCAGCCACACATTATCGATGTCGAAGTGCACGATGACGACGTCGTCGTTGGGCATGCGAAGGACCGCAGAGGGAGGGACCATCTTGCCTCGTTCGAGAAGCACGGAGGCGTGGATGACGGTGAAGTCTTGGCCGGTGACGCTGCATTGGTCGACGCAGCAAAGTTTCCCAATGGAGCCAAAGACGAAGTTGGCGCCGGCTGGGTGCCAGAGATGGAGCGGGTATTTGTTGGCGCGTAGCTCGACGATGATGTCGTAGCTGGTGGTGGAGATGTCCTCGGCAGCGTTCGGGGTGACCACGGTGACCGTGGCGCCCTCAAGCGGGTAGGGGCCGAGCCGAATCGCACGGTACCGGTCGACGTTGGAGGGGAAGATGATGAGCACGTAGCCGGCGGGATGTGGTATGAGCGTGGATACTGTGATGAGGAGTGGTACGTGATCGGAGACAAATCGCGTTAGCGAGGACAGCGTTGAGTTTGGAAACGTTTGATTCCAGTAATTGTTGATGAAACCCCTGTCTATCCTTTGCAGGGTGGGGTCGACACGATTACTTGACCAAGTGTATAAGCGATCAGTTAGAGGTAATTCGAGTAGGGCTAGGTTATGGATCGCTTCGTTGAAAGCATCAGCTTCGTCCTGCCGAAAAGAGTCATTGTTTTTATCGGTTGAGTTGCGCATAAGGTTGAAATCGCCCAATAGGATCCAAGGTGTGTTTGAGGGTGGATGAATTGTCTGAATTTCTTGAAGGAATTGTAGTTTTAAAGCGTGATCCGTGGGTGCATAGATGTTGGTTACCATGATTTCTTGATTATTGGAGGTGGAGGTGATGATGGTGGTTAATGCAAATTGGTGTTTCGACTATGGATTTTATGGAGAAGCAGTTTTTTGAGGCAGCATTGAGAATTCCTCCTGCTGCCCCTATGGATGGTTTGAAAGCAAAGGCGTTTAGTGATTTGGTAGGAAAGTTTTTGCTTTTTGGTTTGGTATTTCTTGGAGCTTGGTTTCTTGTAGTAGTAGGACATAGGGGTTTATATTGTAAATTTCGTTTAGCAGTTCGTCACATTTTGTTTTCTGCCCTAAGCCACGTATGTTCCAAGAGCAAAATAAGTAGGAAATATTATTCATTGAGAAACAAAGGTTACACCAAGATAAAGAGTGGTAGAGGCACATTGGTGTAACAGCATTCGATCTAGAAAAGTAAAAGAGCAGATAGGCATAGTTCGCCAGGGTGAAGCGTGAGCAGCCGACAGTTGACGATGTTGCGGCGTGATCTTCAGGTCGAGGACGAGATTCATGGAGCGTCGTCGGTCACCGGCATGTCAGAGAGGGCCGCAAGCTCATCGTCCGTGGCGCCACACTCGCGAGCAACTGCGTGGATGGCGTCGACGTTGGAGGAGGGGAGGTCAGGAGCGTCGATGAGACCGGCGTCGCAGAGTGCTGCGTTGAGCGGGGAGGAGGCCGCCGAGAGGTCGAATGAGGCAGCTTTCTTCTTGACGGCATGCTCAAGCATGCCGACAAACCTTGCTTCCTGCTTGGCGGCGAGACGCTGGCTACAACGCACTTTGGCCGCGGCCTCAGTGGCCCGGCGAACACGTGTGCGACGGCGGTGCGCCTCCCTGACATGGAAGGGGTCGGGTGTGTGCACAAAGTTTTCTGTATGTTGGGGTTCAGTTATGTCGTCAGTGATAGATTCAGTTAGTGGGTTGATTTGAATGTGAGGGCGGGAAGAGGGGGTAGAAGGACCTTGGTCGAAGCGAGGCGATGAAGGTGATCGGTGGCTCGTGGTGCAGCTCCTGGATGGATGAGATGAGCTCCTCGCCGTGTGCGATGAGGTCTTCAGCCGCCTTCTGTGCTGCGTCAGCGGCTTCGATTGCCAGGTGAGTGGCATCAACATCGTGGGCTGGCGATGCAGGCAGGGGCGTAGAGGTTGCCGGAGGCTACGGTGGCGAGGCTTGGAGCAGAGGCAGAACGTCGTCTTCCCTGGGCGGCGAGGAGCGCGGAGAGTTGGGTGGTGCGCGAGGTGAGTCAGGGCCCGGCCCTGTCTGTGTGCCAACGGACGCAGAGGTTGGAACTGTCTGAGGGCGAGGGGCTGGCGGAGGAGGCGGGGGAGCGTCGGCCACCACATCTAGCAGCCACACATTATCGATGTCGAAGTGCACGATGACGACGTCGTCGTTGGGCATGCGAAGGACCGCAGAGGGAGGGACCATCTTGCCTCGTTCGAGAAGCACGAAGGCGTGGATGACGGTGAAGTCTTGGCCGGTGACGCTGCATTGGTCGACGCAGCAAAGTTTCCCAATGGAGCCAAAGACGAAGTTGGCGCCGGCTGGGTGCCAGAGATGGAGCGGGTATTTGTTGGCGCGTAGCTCGACGATGATGTCGTAGCTGGTGGTGGAGATGTCCTCGGCAGCGTTCGGGGTGACCACGGTGACCGTGGCGCCCTCAAGCGGGTAGGGGCCGAGCCGAATCGCACGGTACCGGTCGACGTTGGAGGGGAAGATGATGAGCACGTAGCCAAAAGCGGACGGGGCGAGGACGAACGGTGGGCACCTGGGGTTGAGCTCGAGCGCTGCACGGATGAACGGGAGTTCCTGCCTGACGTGGCCATCGATGACGACGAACGCAAGGTTGGTGACATCGTGAAGGAAATGCTGCGGCACGAAGATTTCTGGCACATGCCCTCCAAGCCTTGCAGCGTGGCTTGAGGCGGCTCGTGCACGCGTGGCAATCGAAGTGCCACACAAGATGCCGTTGGTGGCGTCAGTGGCGATGTCGGGCATGGGGACGTTGTGGGTGGCGGAGCCCCGTTGCGACGGCGGGGCAGAGTCGTCGTCGTCGATGTCTTCGCCCTCGGAGTAGAAGTTGATGGGATTGGCACGCTGGCTAGGTTGGTTGTGGATGCTGTAGGCAGGGCGGTGGGTGAGGTTGAAGCGACGTGCACCGAGCCAGAGGTCGCCGTTTGGGGCGGCAACGATGACCGACCCATCGTCGGTGGAAGGGGTGGGAGCGGAGGGGGAGGCCATTGGAGCGGTGATGGGTTGTGTGTTTGGCGCGGGGGAGAACGGTGGAAGGGTGTGGTGACCTTGCATACCACTGCATGTTGTAGTATACCAGTCGTTGATATAACATTCACGAAGTACCAATCCGAAAATATTACATCCCTCAGAGTAGTGTAATAGAACATAGCTGGTCCATAACTCATTCATTTATTATTACAAACCATATGTACATATCATCACGGAGTTCCTCATGGGTCCAGAGAGGAATACTCCTGGGTTCCAGTTGAACCCGACTTAGCTTACAATATAATAGTCTTAGCAGGTCATACATTTATTCGACTCGAGCAGCTAAGTACTAAAGTGTTCGTACTGCTCGGCTACTACTACGACTCCACGGTGCTAGACTTGTCCTCCTTCAGAACCGTCCCCGGCTCCGTAGACTATAAGGTAGTCTACTCCTTCTACACCTCCGGAGAGGTCTGGCTCTTCATAGAAGATCCCATCTGCTCCTCCTTGGTCGTCGGTGTCCTCCTCAAGATGATTCAGGCAATCTAAGCAGGGGATTATACGAGGTATCAGTACGAGCGTACTCAGCAAGTTCATAATAGGAAAGAGGTGTTTAATGCACTAGCTACGGTATTAGACTAGAAAGTCTAATACCCATGCATGTTTTCATAATCATTTCTTCAAAAGGTTGCTTTTATTCAGAAGAACTATGTCCGTCAGCCTTCACCGGTTTACTAGAACTTCATGGAGTTCCTTTCCGGCCGCGTTCGTAGTTCCTTATCCCGGAGCAGGGAGTGACAGGTCACAGTTCTTTACACTCTGCAGAGGTGTGTTGCTTTACCCATAAGAGATCTTAACCTTGGTGCCAACCGGGCAGCTTTCCCGTCCACACTTCCTTGGTGTGAGGCCCGGTATAAGGTCCTAGCCAAAATGCATTCCCCTGCGACCTCGCACACCCACCCTTTGTTGCAATCCCCGACCCTGGGTCCTCGCCGGTGTACTTATACCAATTAAGGATGACCCCCGACCACGACGACAATTCAGGGCTCTACCATAAATTCCTTCGCCGGTAGATGCAACCCATCATAGACCGCATTACCGTGGGGACTTGGGGCTCCCCAACCACTCCGCTTGTCCCTCAGGATCAAGTGACTACGGTAAGCACATCCGTTGATGTACGAGAGGAGAGAACACACTTGACTACCCCGTCCCATTCCAGATCTTATGGTTAACACGGGTATTACGGCACAAGAATCACTGGACGATATTTGTTGTTAATCCTAGATGGATATAAACCCTTGCAATGGAACCTCCACCATATCAACACATACCATGGTTCCATTTCCCACCATATAGTCATGTTCATAGTTATGAAAATAGTTCTTTTGATTTTCATGCAAGAGTGATAAGTGTAGTACTTTGCAAGTAATTTGGTAAAAATACTCAAATGACATGAGCAAACGATGAACTTGCCTGGCAACTGTGATGTAATGTAGTTGGATGCTTTGGATTGACCCCGATCCTCTGTTTCTGAAAGAAGCATCATTGTCCGATAAGGGCAATGGTTAAAGAAGCAATTATGCATGCTTTCAGTTTTTAGGGTTTGGTTCGCCCTTCCCGATGCTCTATTATTTCATGTAAGAGGTGTTTACTAAGAATAATTTAGGGATACTCTGTTTAAGGTAAAATACTACCTTGGAATGTTGCCAAGGTGTTTTTAAAGTCCAAAATAATTTATGGACTTATTTTATCATTAAAAATATGGTGGGTTATTTTTAATGATTATTTTTAATATTTATTCGTTGCCTTAAATTATGATCCAATTTTATTGGTTAGAAAAATTCTACTTCATATTTTATTATGGTAGAGAGTTTTATGCTGATTGGTTTACATATTTTTATTTATTTTTTAGAGTTATATTTATTTTCTAAAATTCCTGGAGAGATTTAATTAATTGGGCAATTTTTGAAAAGACAGAAATGCCCCTGGGCCCACCTGTCAGTGGAGCCCAACGGGTTGGGTTAGACCCACTCGGGTCCAACCGACCCGTGCGGTCGCTCACTCCACCTCTCCACCGCGTCGACTCGACGAACCCTAATCCCCTCTCTCTCTGGCGACCCGCGTCGCCTCCACCATCGCCGACCGATTCCGTCGGACCCCGGCGGTATTGGCCCTCGCCATGGGGCACAATCGAACCGCTCCACGACGCCGGTCATGCTCCTCCGCGTAGATCTGGAGCTGGCGTGGCTCCCGCTCGTCCCCGACCCCCTCTCTCTGGCTAGGGTTACGGGATCCGTGGAGATCTCGCTGCTCCCTGGCTTTCCAGGCGTTATGGCGCCGCCATTCGCCCGGCTTGTGCCGCCGTGGCCGCCATGGCCGCGACTGCTGCCTTCTCGCCCAGGTGTGTGCTCTCTCTCTCTCTCGTCTGTTCTTCCTCCCCTCACACCACTGGATGCCTTGGCATCCATGGTGCCGTGCTGCTGCTGTGACCTCCATGCTCTAGCATGTGCTGTTGCTTCTGTGTGCATGCCTGTGCTGCTGCTCTGCTTATGCTGCTGCTCTCTCCATGCTCTAGCCTGTGTTGCTCTACCCTACTTGTTGTGCATGGTTCTGTGTGCTTCCTAGATGCTACTGGCTTGCTTATGCCTGTGTAACTTGTCTGCAGCTATTCCTATGCTTGTGTTCATGCTGTTATTACTGCTGTGGCACTCCTGCAGTTGCTCATGAGCATGCTGTGATGCTCATGGCTTGCCATGTTGCTCCAGCTGCTGCTGCTGCTACTGGATGGTCCTATGTGTTCTCCAACCTTGTCCCTGGCTTGATTACTTGAAGCAATCCTTGCTTATGCAAGAACCAGTGCCACATGTGTGCTGCTCATTGAGCTCTAGCTCGTGGCAAAGCTCTACTAGGCTTGTCTGTCATCTAGATGCATCATTTCTTTGCTGATGTGCTTCTGGATACAATTATATATGATTTATTTGATTATCTGTGATGCAATTAATCATGAGCTGTGGCTATTTAATATATATGGTGCATGGATAGGTGTTGGACTAGGTTCTAGCATGCTCTTGCATGCCCTGCCAAGTCCTGATGATCATATGATCATCCGTTGCTTGGAGATGGTTGATGTCTTATGACTTATGACTCACTGATGCTCCTCCTTGTGTCTGTGTGACACACTGGCCTGTGCTGGTGCATACTTGTGCTTCCTCAAGCCCCTGCTATTGCTTGCAATGATCCATTGGATCATCTGCAAGGCCTGGTGCATGGTTTACTTAACTGTTTCATTTATCTGAGTAGTTCTGCTTCATTAAATAGATAAATGATGTGAACTGATTTGCAGTAATGATCATATAAGTGGATTTAATAGAGCTAGAAGGATGCCAACCATTTGTTGGGGACCCTAGCTCCCTTTGAACCCTTCTGGGTAATGATATGCTATTTGGCTTGATGGTTTTGTGGTTGAGGTGACCTCAACAACAATTCCTTGCTGTTTTTGGTAGCTCCCACCTCAGGTGGCTTGCTGTTTATGGATAAATGCTTACTGGTTGATCATGTTTGATTGCCAGAAGCTTTTGATGTTGGCAAATACTTGCAGAAAACATATTTCTCTGCATGTATGATGGTTTTAAATGGGCTAGAGTAGTCTGGGTGTATATAGGTAAAAGTCTGGGATAGTTTTCTTCCTATTTCCATTTGGAAATATGCTACCTCTTGTCTGGTTGGCATAACCATGGTCTTAGGCTGTGATTGATCCCTGGTCTTTGCCATTTCCACCAGGTTACTCTTGGTCCATGACCAAGTGATGGTCAATACTGGTGTATTCCACCCTTTTGTGTGTCTGTGTATACATGACTGTGCAAATGGTGAACAAAACCATCTGTTTTTCTCATGGTCATGGTATACCTCACTCCAGCTCCTAGAAAATGGTGTTGGTGTAGAGGTGTTGCTTCTGGATGCTTTCTGTGCTGGCCCTGCTCCTCCTAGTGGCTTGTGCTTGATCTACTTCATGGTTTGATGCTCAACAGAAAGCAGTTCTTTGATGGAGCTGTTTCTGGATGATTTTGATGGCTAGGAGTTCTTCCTGTTCTTGTGTTCTTACCCTGTGGAGCTGCTGTCGTTGAACAGCTAGGGTTTGGGCTGTGAAAAGGTTTTATACCCCCTGTACCTTGCTTCCTTGGTCGACAACAAAGCTGGTCACTTTGGTGACCCTCCCTGGCCTGTGTGTGTGTGCTGTTGTGCATGCAGCACACCCTGTGAGCCGCCTGTGTGCTTCACAGGTTGGGACTTGGTCCTTTGGCTTGGCTTCCCCGACAGTGTTGAGATTATCCTCTCAAATTGATCATTTTTACACTAACCTGCCAAGTGGCTTTGCCACTTGGCATAATTTGCTTTTCTATGTGTTGTGTTAAAATGCAGGGATCAAAGGAATGCTCAAGAAGTTCTTCATCAAGTGTTGATCAAGAATTCTTGAAGAATTTAGCTAGTAGTTTAGCCATTTGCATAACTTTGTAATTTTCATTTTCATTTTCATTTATTTAATTTCTGTCCTCCCGTCTGAGGATGATAGGCGGTGCTATAGTCTAACTTGGATCCTAAAGCTTCGTGAAGTTGTTTCCAGAATGCTGATGTTAACACAGATCCTCGATCTGACACAATTTTCTTGGGTACTCCGTGTTTACTCACTATCTCTTTGATGTAAAGATCTATGAGCTTCTATCCTTTGTCCTGTTAATTTACGGCTAAGAAATGTGCACTTTTCGTCAACCGGTCCACGATTAACCATATCATGTCCTTCTTTTTATTGGTCATGGGTAGTCCGGTGATGAAATCCATTCCTATCTCTTCCCACTTCCATTCTGGGATTGGTAAAGGTTGCAATGTTCCTGCTGGACTTTGATGTTCTGCCTTCACCCTTTGACAAGTATGGCATTCTGCCACATATTGTGCAATCTCCCTCTTCATGTTATTCCACCAGAACAATTCTTTTAGATCCATATACATCTTTGTAATTCCTGGATGTATTGAGTACGGTGTTTGATGTGCTTCTCTGAGTATAACTTCCTTGATCTCATCGTTGTCTGGAACACAAATCCTTTTCTTGAACCATAGTGATCCAGACTCACCTCGGTGAAATTCTGAAGGTCTTCCTTCATCAATCCTTCTCGTCTCCTCCATGATGAATGGATCGTCTAACTGACCCACGATAATCTCATTCCTAAGATTCACATTTAACTCATCCGCTACTTGTAATGCTGATAGTCCTTCATGTGCTTCTTTCTCCCAGAGTTGTATCTGTGCTTGGCTTATTTCCTTCTTCAATTCCGATGGTAGTTCTTGTTCAACTCCTCCGGTACTCTTCCGACATAAGGCATCGGCTACAACATTAGCCTTTCCTGGTGTGTAGTTGATGGTCAAATCATAATCCTTGATCAATTCAAGCCATCTTTTCTGCCTCATATTCAGTTCCTTCTGAGAGTAAGAAGTACTTGAGACTTTTGTGATCTGTGTATAGCTCACACTTTGCTCCATAGAGAAAATGTCTCCATCCTTTTAATGCAAACACAACTGCTGCTAGCTCGAGATCATGTGTTGGATAATTGACTTCATGTGGTCTAAGTTGTCTTGATCCATAAGATATGATTTTCTGATCTTGCATGAGTACACAGCCTAGTCCATGCTTGGATGCGTCACAATATACTGTATAATCCTTGCCAACTTCTGGTACTCTAACACAGGTGCGGTGGTTAGTTTTTCCTTTAGAGTCTGGAAACTCTGCTCACACTCATCTGACCATACAAATGGTGTGTTCTTTCTTAGCAACTTGGTCATTGGTCCTGCTATCTTGGAAAATCCTTCAATGAATATTCTATAGTATCCTGCCATTCCTAAGAATCCTCGGATTTCCTTGACATTCTTTGGTGCTTCCCATTCTAGAACTTCTGCCACTTTGCTTGGATTTACTGCTATTCCATCCTTGCTGATGACATGTCCAAGGAATTCTACTTGGTCTAGCCAAAATTCACACTTGCAGAATTTTGCGTAGAGCTGATGCTCTCTTAGTGTTTGTAACACTATCCTGAGATGCTCTGCATGCTCAGTTTTATCCTTGGAATATATCAAGATATCATCGATGAACACGATGACAAACTTGTCCAGATATAGCATGAATATCTTATTCATGAGATTCATGAATATTGCTAGGGAATTGGTCAACCCAAAAGGTACAACTAAGTACTCATGGTGTCCATACCTTGATACAAAAGCAGTTTTCGGAACATCTTCCTTCTTGATCTTTATCTGGTGATAACCCGATCTCAAATCAATCTTGGAGAAAACTCCTGCTCCTCTAACTTGATCAAACAGATCTTGTATTCTAGGAAGTGGATACTTGTTCTTGATAGTAACATTGTTTAAGTTTCGGTAATCTCCGCACATCCTTCGACCTCCATCTCTTTTGTCCACAAATATGACTGGTGATCCCCAAGGTGAAATACTCTCCTGAATGAATCCTTTCTGTTCTAAGTCATCCAATTGTTCCTTGAGTTCTTTCAACTCCTTTGGTCCCATCTTGTATGGTGCCTTAGCAATTGGGTCTGTTCCTGGAATTAGGTCAATAGTGAACTCTATCTCTCGATCAGGTGGCATTCCAGGTAACTCTTTTGGAAACACATCTTGGAATTCATTGACAATCGGGATGTCCTCGAGTTTCACCTCCTTCATACTGTTCACTTTTAACTCAACTTCAATCTGAGTGTGCTTATCTCCTTGATAGATTATTCTTCCTCCATCTGGACTTTTCAGAGACACTGTCTTATTGACACAATCTATCAATGCTCCATTCTCCTCTAACCAGTTCATACCAAGAATGACATCTATGTCCTTCATAGGTAGAACAAACAGGTCTGCGTCAAACGCACATCTACGGATCATAATGACCTGTGCTTGCTTAACGTGGGTAACTAAGATCGTTCCCCCCCACAGATAGTATGGTAATGGGTGTTTCTAATTTAGTGCAATTAATCCCATGTTTGATGATAAATTGTTGAGAAATGAATGAAGTAGTTGCTCCAATATCAAAAAGGACTTTGCCAGGATGAGTGAGTATCTGAAGCGTACCTATAACCGCTTTATCCGAGTTTATCACCTCCTCAAGGCTGGTGCAGTTTAACTTTCCGAAGGGCTTCTTGTTTTTCCAGTTTCCTCCGGAATTCCCACTTCGGTTCCCACCTCCTCCTGACTGACCTCCTCCATTCTTTCTCTTGGGGCAATCCTTCAACATGTGGCCCTCCTGGCGACAACCAAAACATATCACCCTTGGCTTCCTGCAGTCCTTCGAGAAATGTCCCTTGAGTCCACAACTACAGCAAACTATTTGTGCCATAAACTGCTCACTTGTATTCTTTCTGTTGTTGTTGTTGTTGTTATTGTTGTTGTATCTTGGCTTGAAACTCAAGCTGGTATTGGGCTTGTTGCTGAAAAATTTCTTCGGCTCAAATCTGTCCTTCTTCCCCTTTTCTTCCTGAAGCTGTTTGAAGTCATCTTCTAGAGTGATGGCTGCATCCACCAACTCCTGGAATTCTGTAGCTCTCAACATTCTGAGCTGTACCTTGAACTGAGGATTTAATCCTCTCATGAACCTTTCCTCCTTTTATCTTCGGTGTTCACCTCCTCAGCAGCATACCTAGATAGCCCGGAAAACTCTCTGACATACGTCAGAATGGTCTTATCTTTCTGTTCGAGACTCTCGAACTCACGTCGCTTCAACTCCACAATACTCTCAGGGACATTTGATTCCCTGAACTTCCTCTTGAACTCCTCCCAGGTGAATACTTTCTCAGCTGGGTATACTGCAACTATGTGTTATCACCAGAATTTAGCCAGAGCAGGAGATGGGCCGTGATCGAGATGGGCTTAGAGGACATGCGTATAAAGTGTCTCTGAAGCGGCTTTGTGCGATAGTTTGGGCTAGATTGCCCGTGTATCTGTATATTATGGTAGATTTCGTTAGAATTAAGAGATAGAGTTTAGCTCGTACATGGTTAGGTGTATTCCCGAATTAGAAAGTCCACGGACTATAAATATGTACCTAGGGTTATTGAGAAAGGAGGACGATCACGTTCACAACAAACACAATCTAGGCGCATCGCCACCCCTTGTTTCGAGGGTTTCTTCCGGGTAAGCATCATGCTGCCTAGATCGCATCTTGCAATCTACGCAGTATAGGTTTATTCGTTATCTGGTGTTGCTCGTACTGAAGCCTTGTTGATGGCGAGTAACACCTTTATCTTAGATGTTTTGGGGCTTACATCGATACTTTTCTGATATGTATGCTTAGCTATGCTGCCCCTCAATATCTAGCTGCCTTTACACCTATCTTAGGTGTAAGGGCAGCGTCTTGCTTCGTCTTTATTTAGTAGATTTGATCTGTTATAGTTGTTCCTTGTTCTTCAAGGATTAGTTTAATATCCGTATGGTTAGGCCTTGCAAACGGGTTGAACGATCCAGTAGCGCGTAAGGTATGGTTTGCCGATCCTAGAAGGGATGTTCCGGGAATCGACTCCGTGTTGGTTTTTAGGCCTCTTTTAGGGTTAGTTTTCTGTTATCTTACGTATATGCTAGGCTCAACTACGTGTAGGATGTTCCGGTTATGCGGTGAAAACCCTAAACTGTCGTAGATCGATTTAACTTAGTATTGATGAAGCAGGATACCCATGTTATTGCAAGATCCAATTGAACCATGGGTCAATCGGCTCTTTGAGCCGATTAGCAGGGTAACCTGAGAGCCGATCGAGGCTCATTTAATGTTTACGTGTCTATCATGCAGGAAACTAATTGAAGCAATCCAACACCTTCCTGACCAGGTATAGGTCAGGTGGCACGCCCTTGCGATCATCAGGACGTGTGCCAGAGCATTGCGGGCCGTCGCCCGAGGGACCAGGGCCCACCAGCAGTCCTGGGAGCCTCCCAGCTCTTCGTGTTGCTCGTCGCTGCTCGCCGGTGGGTTTTGGCAGGCAACACATTCTGGCACGCTCGGTGGGACAATCTGCAGCAACCACGTCAACATCTGCAGCTGAGATGTCGGACGAACCAGTCAAGTACGAAGATCTGCCTGAAGATCACAAGAAGAAGTATGATGAGCTTAAAGCTGTCTTCGAAGCCGATCTCATCGGCTCTTTCGAAAGGACCCGTACACATGGCATTAGGTTCAAAGGATTCACACCCGAAGGCGTGCTCGATGGAGTAGATCTGTCTCTCCCTTTGGAGGAACGCACCAGAGCTCTGCGCCAGGAAGTTAATTATATGGTGGCTCATTCTCTACACCATCATTCTGAGAGCCTGGTGAACACTTTGGAGCGTATTGCGGTTCGCGTGGTTCAGGAAATCATGAAGCATCAGTACTCCCCGTCAGGGCCTGTCCTAGGAACTCACCAGGGAGAAGGACCGTTCCACACCAGACCGCAACTGCCATTCACGCTTGCAGCTCCAGAGCAACAGGGTACACCGGCATACGTCGTCTACAAGGTTGGAGGTGATCCTGGCGATTACCAGTTCCTGTATGAGCCGCCTAAAGAGATCCCACATGGATACGTGTGGACTTACGTGTCGGACTGCAATAATTGGGCGCGCACGAACCAGATTACAGCAGGAGGGATTGCTGGAGCAGGAGGGAGTTCTGGAGCAGACGCTGATAAATAGGCGTGGCTAGCTAAATATGCCACCGGAACGAGTCATGAAAGCTCAACCCCTGTAGCTCATACCGTGGATCAAATCAGTACAATCTTGAGAGACCAGTTCGGTATCCTGCCAAAGAGGAGAACAATCGGCTATTCCAAGCCGTATCCCAACGAATATGATCTGATTCCGCTGCCACCCAAGTATCGGCTCCCTGAGTTCTCAACGTTCAGTGGATCAGAAGGGTCTAGCTCAATTGAGCATGTGAGCCGATACTTGGCACAGTTGGGCATGATTTCAGCATCAGACCCGTTGCGTGTAAGGTTTTTCGCGCAATCTCTCACAGGACCAGCTTTTGGGTGGTATACCTCGTTGCCACCAGATTCAGTCCGGACCTGGAAGCAACTGGAAGAGCAGTTTCATGTACAATATCACTCAGAAGCTACCGAAGCTGGCATTGCCGATCTGACGCAGGTCCGGCAGAAGCGGGGAGAGACGATGTCTGATTACATTCAGCGTTTCAGGACTGTCAAGAACTGATGTTATTCGGTTCGTTTAACCGAGAAAGAAGCAGTCGATCTGGCAGTGGTGGGTCTCGCAGCGCCGATCAAGGATCTGGCTTTCCAAGTGGATTATAATTCACTGGCGCATATGGTCCAAAAACTCACATTGTATGAGCAGCGCCACCCAGAATTGTACCAAGACAAGTTCATCAAGCGCCCGATAGGCCTGGTCGAGGCAGAAGAGTTGAAGACTTTGCAGAAGATCAGGAAGTCGCCGTGGCTGAATGGGCTCGGGGGGCAGTACCCATGTCCTGCAAATGGGTAAAACAACCAGGGCCTGCAAAAGGGTTTGACTTTGATATAAGCAAAGCTGAGCAGATTTTCGATTTGCTGCTAAAGGAAAAACAGCTGAAGTTACCTGAAGGCCATAAAATCCCTACAGTGCAAGAGATGAACGGGAGACCGTACTGCAAATGGCATCACACGTTCACCCATGTCACCAACGACTGCAAAGAGTTGCGTCGGCAGATCCAAATGGCGATAGAACAAGGCCGATTGATCTTCGGTCAGTCTGCCATGAAAGTGGACACACATCCGTTTCCTGGCGTCAACATGGTGGAACTCAACCACTCCACGAGGCGTCAGCCAGGTTTCTCTTTCGATGTTAACATGGCAGGGCCTGTAGACCGCCATGGCAAGGATAAAGAAGAAAGCAGTCACTCCCGTGGCAAGGATAAGAAGGAGGCCGATCCACGCGACCGGCCCCGATATGATGACAGACGGTACCTCACCGAGGAACAAGTGAGAAGCGCGCGGTACCAACGACCACTCTCCGCGCATCTCCTTAACAAATATGAGCATCAGTACGACCGACGCCAGCGATACGACGTAGATGACGAAAGATATCGTCGGTCTGATGCAGACAACAGAAAACATCGTTGATATGATAGAGACGACGAAAGATATGAATATCGCGCCAAGGGAAAGTCAAGAGAGCAGGAAGACATGGACAGGCACTGGGATTGTCCTTTCTTTAAGCACTGCTGGGACTCAGGAATGAGCCGATTGCCTACAATCGACAACTGCCCAGAATGTAGACAGCAGAGGAAGGGCACAAGTGAGGTTTCAGTGTTCAAGCGTCTAGGGCCTCTCCCACCTCAGAACAGACGAGCCGAGTCATCTCGAGATGAAGACTTCGAGGAGTCAGAAGATGAAGAAGAAGATAGATACCACCGGCCAAGGTGGTGCCCTGATGGACTCAGTCATTCCCAAAAGCGTAGGGTTCAGCGACTACGTAACTTGGAGGAAGCCGAGGCGCAGTACCTGTATACGTTGAGGAAAGCGCGGTCCGATCTGGCCGTGAAAATTCAGCAAACGTTGGAGACGGAGACGCGGCCACATAAGAAAGAATGGCGCCCCAAGCAGACAAAAGCCGATGCAAAGGCATCGGCTGATACAAACATAGTGTTCATACTCCCGTCAGAGTTTTGTGCTCCAAGAACTGAAGAGATGCCAGTAGCACAGTTTGACTACGGTCCACGACCGGTTATCTTTGAGAAGCCACGAGAGAAGAGCTACAGGCATTTGAAAGCCCTGTACCTACGAGGTTATATCAATGGGCAGCCTGTCAGCAAGATGTTGGTTGACACGGGAGCGGCAGTCAATATAATGCCATACTCCATGCTACGACGTTTGGGACGCTCTAACGCAGATCTGATCAAGACCAACGTCACACTAAGCGATTTCAATGGCCAAGCATCAGAAGCGCAGGGTGTGCTGAACGTGGATCTAACCGTAGGCCTGAAAACCATCCCTACGTCGTTCTTCATCGTCGACAGCAAAAGCACCTACGCTGTCCTGCTAGGGAGGGATTGGATTCACGCCAACTGCTGCATTCCATCCACAATGCACCAATGCCTAATACAGTGGGATGGAGATGAAGTGGAGGTCGTTCATGCAGATGACTCGATCGAGATCTCACTAGCTGGCATGAATATTTGGGATGCAGACGACCAAGAGCCGATCTTTGGAATCAGTTTGGACGGCTGTGAGCGCATCGAAGCTTCAAAAAATGGGGTGAGGCTGGTCTTATCCACCGACCTGACAGAGTAGCAAGACTAAAGTCAATAGACGTACGTGGCAAGGCTGATCCCTGCGATCGGCCCCAAAAAAATAAAAAGTAAGGATCTCACCTCAAGCACGTCACGTAGTCATAGTAAGATGACTGGAGAGCCGATATCTTCAATTACTTGAAAGATTCGGCTCGGGGGGCACTTAAACGGATAAGGTACAAGGCTACGAAGTATGTGCCCAGTGGCTGTCAATGGCCAGCATCTCAAGAAATATTTCCCAAGTATGTGGGATGATGGACATTGAAATATGGGGGCCGATGCATGAAATCGATCGGCCAGTAAAAAATAAATTTTTAAGTACAGCCGATGCACAGACATCGACTTTAGAATAAAAAGCCGATGCGCAGCCATCGACTCAAGAGGTACAAACTGTTACAAGCAGAGGTACAAGCTCAATTGAGCAGTTATCAGGTTACATAGAGATGTTCTACTGAAGGAATGCCTCAAGGGCATGGAGGGCGTTAGCACGAACACGATCCACCTCGGCGATCTCGGCCTCATCATCTTCGTCCTGGCCTATCACCAGCTGCTTGTTCAGGGCACGTATTTCGGCCAGATCAGTCTTCAGTTCAGCTTTGAGGCCTTCTGCTTCCTCGTGGGAGTGGGCAATAAGAGCTTCCTTATCTTGGATGAGCTGTTTGGTTGCCCGGACCCTCTCTTCAAGGTCCTCCAACTCCTTTCACAAGGTCTCAAGTTCAGCAGTGCTGACAGAGGTGTCAGTTTCGGTGTCCAAAGCTGCCTTTTTCTCATTAAGCCGCTGACATTTGTCTGCAATATCGGCTTTCAACGGAAGCTGGGCGTGGCGTAGGCCGATTCTCTGACGAGACAATTTCACCCTTGACCTGTAGGCAGACAGAGTCACAACTGGCCAGAGTTTCACCTGCAACGTCACCGGGAGATGAGGCTGGATGTCTTCAAGAATGCTCTTCACTTCTTCGGGGTCTTCAACCAATGTCTCAATTGAGGAGGAGAGCAAGGCCTTGAGATGCTGGAGTTGACCATGTGTAGCGCTGGGTCCTGACTCCTCACTTGCTTTAGACGTAGCTGGTTCGATGGATTCAGGGTCGAACGTTAGCAAGCTTGAGAGGTCATAACCCTGACAAACAACAAGAACAACGTCAGTATACATCGAAAGAGAAAGGCAGAGCTAAGGAAAGGGAGTGTACCTCTCCTAAGACCAGAGGAACAGCCGATGAAGAGGTGATCGGCACTTGTGTTTCTGCTGTGGGCTTGGCCAAGTTGGCAGCCTTGTCAGCTACACTTTTAGAAGTTGCTAGGTCCAGGGTGGTGGATGGCATCAGTACCTCCTCGACTTCCCCACTAGAGGTGTCATCAGTCTGCAAAGGAAGTGGTTAGCCGATGAGAACAACAATAGGTTAGCATGAAATATGAGCCAAGGAGAGTATGGAGGGTAATTACATTCGAAATCTCCTGGTTTAATGAAGAGGTTTGCGGTTCCTTGCGAGCTCTCTTGATGCATCGGCTCTTTGTGCGTAGACCGCCCTGTCCCGCTTTGATTGGAGCTTGGGAAGCAGCAGGTTCAGGAGCTGACCTTTTCTTGGAAGCCGACGGTGGCAAGTCTGGCCGGCTCTGCGTGGTGGTTTTCCCAGAGTTGCCCGAGCTCGAGTCCCTTCGACTGGACTGTGTCTCCTCGCTGGAGTTTTCTTCAGTAGAGGCCTGTAAAAGAAATACAAGCATGTTGCAGAAGCCTAGAAGGATAGATGAAATCAGCCAAGGCATGGATCAGCTTACGTGCAAACTTTCTTGAGCTAGAGTAGGGTTTTGGCGCTTCAAGGTCTTCCTGGCAGCTACTTTCCTCACTGCTGTTCTCGCCTTGGCTGAGGCTCGGGGGGCAGCCGGCCCAGAAGATACTCTGCTCTTGGAAGCCGATTTTGGTGAAATCGGCTGGCTCTGCATCACAACCTTTTTCAAGGGTGGTGAGTTTTTGCAGAAGAGGACCACCGGGGCTGGTGGGAGGAATCTGAAGGGGGAGCCGTCATCATGTACAGGTTCTGGACCGTCTTGTTGCTGCAAGAAGACAGAGCAGGGTTGTAAAAGGAAAGAAATCGTTGTGAGCCACTTCAAGATAATTCGTGAGTAGTGGTACCTGTTCTGCAGAGATATCATATTCAGCATCAAGTTGTTTCAGCAATGGTCCCAGAGCTCTCCTGAAGGCATGAGTCTTCCACATTGACCACCAGGTCTCAAAACCATCGGTTGATGAGGTAAAAGAGAGGTTGTGAGGAACTGGGATGGCTAGAGCATCAAAGAAAGAGTAACACCTCTGACCAGTGAGGATATCGGGCAAGTCAGCTCTACTCTCTGTTAGGTGATGGAGGAAGAAATGGGGAGACACCTGCCCAAGACCAAACTGCCGGGCTGCTACGACCGGCTGATAGGACTCAACCGGGTTTGATGATCCTGTTTGAGGTGCTCATGCCCACTGGAAGGAAGCAGGGACGGATCATGGTAGAATACAATTGCCGGGTGCTGGTGTCATCGGCAAAGCTGTCTAGCCTGAAGGAGACCGGATTCTCAAAATGCTCAGATTCCGTGTAAGGAAAGAAGAGAGGATTGTACAGGCCTTGGAAGAAAATGCTGAACCATTTTGATGCTTCCTTGGGAATTAGTTTACTGCCTGGAAGGCTGTACAAAGCCTGGCCGTAGCTAGTGCATCGGATTTGCTTCCCGTTGGCATCTGGAAAGGTGCGAGTGGCCAGAAGTGGGAAGCTTGGGATGTGGTTCTGGAAGTATAGCTGAGCCCATAACTGAATAAACCACCAGGGACCTCCTGTTTTGACTGTCTTTTGGGAAAACAGTTTGACAGACATTAGTTGGAGATATCGATAGACCTTTCCAAGGAACAGTTTGCCAATGCCAAGCTGGGTGCCTCTGGCAAGTTCATAGGCCAAGGAAAGGTAATTCTTGGTTGGAGCAAGTGAAGGGCCACAAAATATGAAGTGTTCCAACCAGAAATTCAGGAAAGTCGTGTGTTCTTTCTCTGTTACAGGGCCTTTGTTTTTCATGTGGCGTCGAAGATAAGCACCCCAGTTTGTGCACTCTGTTTTGGAAGAGAGTGTGAAAGGGACCTTTGGCAACATAAAAGCAGAGGGGCTTGGGGATGCAATGTCTAGACCAGTGATCATGGCCACGTCTAGTAGGGTTGGTGTCATGGAGCCATGGCCAAACATGAAGCAATTCAAAGCATCAGACCAAAAGTAGCCGATGGTTTTCAGAAGGTTTTCATGTTTCTCAGGGGAGACAGTGATAAAGCTAAAGCATCGGCTATTCCTGTGGTTTCCCAGGTGGCTTGGTGAGTTTTGGATATTCTATTGTACCATGAAACCCAATCTTCAGGAGGATTAGGCCAGGCTCGTAAGCAGTCGGCCCCAGAAGTTAGATCTAAATTCTGGTTCACGAAGGGGATTCTATTGGCCTCGCATGAAATCAAATGGGCAGGACTCTCGGTAGAACGAGGGCCAAGACAGAGAGAATTTGGAAGAGAAGGATGCGGCAGCAGAATGTCTGATACCTAAAAATTAATGACGGAATGAGACATTAATTCAGATGTTTGCTGTTAATTCTAACACTGTGCTCGGATAGCGAGGAGCGGTTGAGGATTACCTTCAGGCCAGAGACCGTAGTGTTGGCGTTGGATGATTCCGCCATTGGATTCGCTGCGGAGTTGAGTCTGCGCGATTGAGATCTGAGATTCGCGTGGCCGTAAGTTGGATCTGTTCGAGCGGCGATTTGGGGATCTGAGTTTACTCTTTCAGACAAGGGTTGCAGGTTACCGTTTGAATAGGCAACTGATTTGGCCTTACTCGCATTTTGTGGTAAAGGCCGATGCGCTGCCATCGGCTCTTTGCGCGTTGACTTGCTTTGACAATCGGCAAAATTGATATGAAAGCAAAATCGATGTAGAAACATTTTCTTCATTAATAAAGAGGGTTTTTACAGAGAAGAGCCGATTGCTCAGGAAAGGAAGAACAAAAGAAGAGCCGATTACTACTACTAGTCCTATGCTAGTGGTCCCTAATCTAAGGGTCGTCGCTGCCCTCATCGTCACCGTCGTAGCTGCCGTCGGCGCTGCTGCCGGCGAGCTCCTCGTCGCTGCTGCCGTAGCCCTCGGCAGGGGCTTCTTCCTCCTCCTCCTCGTCGTCGGCATCCGACCCGGCGTGGAAGCGCTTCGCCGGCGGATACTCGTCGGAGGAGGTGCCACCCTCCTCTTCCTCCTCCTCGTCGGAGGAGGTGAAGTCGTCCCAGGAGAAGAGGTCGTCCTCGCTCTCCGCCTCCAGCTCCCCATCGACGAGGAACTGGAAGTCGTCTTCTCCGTCGGTCAAGGACTTGTTATCCTCGGACCAGACGGAGGAATCATGATCCTCCTTGTCCCACTTCGTTGGGGCGAGGACCTCGTGCGCCGCCATCGAGTCCCACTCCGGCGTCGGCTCACGAGAGGGAGAGGATATGGAGGAAAGACCTGAGGAGGCAGAGGAGGAGGAGGAGGAGTCCATGGTGCAGAGGAGGGCTTTCCGATGGCTAGTACGGAGCAGGGGGATGAAGAAGCAAACTGCTCGACGCGGTTAAATAAAGGGGATATAGTGGAGATTTAATGCTGCGGCGGTTTCCGAGGACGTGGTGCCAAAACTGTCAAATCATGCAGAGAAGTTGAGGAGGCAAGGCATCATGATGAAAGGATACTGTGACGGTTCTGCTCTGCCACGCGTGACCCGACGAAGAAAGAACAGAGTGGTTTCGGAATTATTATTGCCAAAACCAGGGGGGCATGTGTTATCACCAGAATTTAGCCAGAGCAGGAGATGGGCCGTGATCGAGATGGGCTTAGAGGACATGCGTATAAAGTGTCTCTGAAGCGGCTTTGTACGAGAGTTTGGGCTAGATTGCCCGTGTATCTGTATATTATGGTAGATTTCGTTAGAATTAAGAGATAGAGTTTAGCTCGTACATGGTTAGGTGTATTCCCGAATTAGAAAGTCCACGGACTATAAATATGTACCTAGGGTTATTGAGAAAGGAGGACGATCACGTTCACAACAAACACAATCTAGGCGCATCGCCACCCCTTGTTTCGAGGGTTTCTTCTGGGTAAGCATCATGCTGCCTAGATCGCATCTTGCGATCTAGGCAGTATAGGTTTATTCGTTATCTGGTGTTGCTCGTACTGAAGCCTTGTTGATGGCGAGTAACACCTTTATCTTAGATGTTTTGGGGCTTACATTGATATTTTTCTGATATGTATGCTTAGCTATGCTGCCCCTCAATATCTAGCTGCCTTTACACCTATCTTAGGTGTAAGGGCAGCATCTTGCTTCGTCTTTATTTAGTAGATTTGATCTGTTATAGTTGTTCCTTGTTCTTCAAGGATTAGTTTAATATCCGTATGGTTAGGCCTTGCAAACGGGTTGAACGATCCAGTAGCGCGTAAGGTATGGTTTGCCGATCCTAGAAGGGATGTTCCGGGAATCGACTCCGTGTTGGTTTTTAGGCCTCTTTTAGGGTTAGTTTTCTGTTATCTTACGTATCTGCCAGGCTCAACTACGTGTAGGATGTTCCGGTTATGCGGTGAAAACCCTAAACTGTCGTAGATCAATTTAACTTAGTATTGATGAAGCAGGATACCCATGTTATTGCAAGATCCAATTGAACCATGGGTCAATCGGCTCTTTGAGCCGATTAGCAGGGTAACCTGAGAGCCGATCGAGGCTCATTTAATGTTTACGTGTCTATCATGCAGGAAACTAATTGAAGCAATCCAACACCTTCCTGACCAGGTATAGGTCAGGTGGCACGCCCTTGCGACCGTCAGGACGTGTGCCAGAGCATTGCGAGCCGTCGCCCGAGGGACCAGGGCCCACCAGCAGTCCTGGGAGCCTCCCGGCTCTTCGTGTTGCTCGTCGCTGCTCACCGGTGGGTTTTGGCAGGCAACACTATGTTATCCCACCATGATGCGGCGGGTCCACACAACAGATGTGTTGCGTACCTTACTTTCTCCTGGTCAGAACACCCAACAGTGTTGAGCTTACGCTTGGTGTCCATCAACCAATCCTCTGCATCCATAGGTTCTGGCGCATAGGCGAATGATATTGGCTTTGTATTCTGGAAGTCCGACAGAGTAACTCCCTGATTTTCTGGCCTATCCACCTTGTTCTGTTGCAGCAATTCTTGAAAGAACCTGTTCTGCTGCTCTATGGTGGTCCTTTGCCTTTCCTCCATCATCTGCATATACTGGAGGAAGTTCTGCTGCGTCATCGGTGGTGGTGGTGGAAACTGATTCCTCGCAGCTTCATCTGCCTCTTCTTTTTGTTTTGCCTCGCGCTCGAGGCGCTGCGCTTCACTCTCCTCGCCCGTCGCTCCAGACATCTCCCCTAGTTCTGCAACACAAAGTGGTACTCATAATTACTCCATGCGCAAGCTTTCTGAGCTCAACCTTGTGCACGGAACTAGTCACACAATGGAAATAAAGAAGCAAATGCAAATCATACCAAACATATACCCTGTATATACATACTTAAGTGGTTTATTATAATACTCAGTAGTAGCGTGAGTATGCAAACTCACTTATTAAAGTATAATTACAACTTATTCAAATATTACATACTACAATACATGTGGTACAATTGTATTGTAGTCTCCCTCCAGTGGTAGTCTCTAGTCGTGGCTCACTCCTGGTACATCCCAGGCTTCCATCCAGTTGAACGAGTAGTCCTCCTGATAGAATCTGGGATATATGGTCTCCCAGTCGGCTGGTGGTCGGAATCAGAGGATGATCCCAGGGAGAAATCTGTCATCATAAAATGATTATTCAATGAAGCATAATCCACCCCTGAGGTATTCTCCCCTGTGACTCCACCGTAGGCATTCCCTCCATCTGTATCAGACTCAATCACTATAGGATACTCCTCATAGTCTCCCCTACTATACTGATGGTTCTGATACTGGTTCATGGCGTCTTGGTCTATCTCGGGATTACATCTCACTGGATCACTCTCAGTCCCCATGTATGATTCCCAACGCCATCCAGTGGATTTCTCAATTGGAGTCTCCGAGCATTGGCGATTCCCGGATTCTTCTCCACCCTCATATCCACCTTGTGAGCTACTAGGAAAGTACCTACGCGTGATAGGTGTGCTTTGGGTTTCTGGGGCATCTATATCAATATAGTCACCAGTTGAGAAAACTGGTGTATGAACTTCGCTCTCCATAGGCTCCTTCCCCTTCGCCTCCTCTTTGGGCTCCGTGAACTCATCCAGCATTGTGTCAATCGCCCCCGACAGATGTCGGTTCAGCTGAAAGAACAATGTCAAGAGGTTCCTGCAGTTATCCATATACTTTGCTGCTTCAGCAGGCTTTCTCTTTGCCAACTTGAAATGATTCAAAGTCGGATCGTCATCCTCCTTCATATGGGGAATGTGTGCAAACTCAGAACCTATAAGGTCCTTACTCTTGTGCTCACGTATGTTTGTAATGACTTTCATTATGGCTATATGGTAGGCTGTTCTTATAGTCCTAGCCTCCCCCGCAGGCATCAGTACGCTCAATCCTAAGGATTCTGGTAGTTGTAGTCCTACCCTGCACTTCGCCAGTATTGTACCATCGTAATACATATACTTCATTACCCGAATTTGGGGATCGCACCCAAATTCGAGTAACATGGCTCTGAGTATATCCGCAAGTCCCCCATTGTAATCATCCAACGTGGATTCTTTCACCTTCACGTTACATCCCGAACGTGAAGTTGCCATAGTTGGCTCTAGATAAGAAAGAATATAATATTAGTAATAATGCATCTTAATAGTGATAATAAAGAATTATCGCACTAAAAGATATGATTGTTTTATTCTCAAGTGAATATACACCATATTTTTAGAGAATTCTTTACTAATCCTATTTAACTCCTAACGTTCGGTCCCATTTACTAGGTTCCAACCTAAGGTCAAAGCTTTTGCTCTGATACCAACTGTGGTGACCCTACATACCACAGCATGTTGTAGTATGCCAGTCGTTGATATAACATTCACGAAGTACCAATCCGCAAATATTACATCCCTTAGAGTAGTACAACAGAACATAGTTGGTCCATAACTCATTCATTTATTATTACAAACCATATGTACATATCATCACGGAGTTCCTCCTGGGTCCAGAGAGGAATACTCCTGGGTTCCAGGTGAACCCGACTTAGCTTACAATATAATAGTCTTAGCAGGTCATACATTTATTCGACTCGAGCAGCTAAGTACTAAAGTGTTCGTACTGCTCGGTTACTACTACGACTCCACGGTGCTAGAGTTGTCCTCCTTCGGAACCGTCCCCGGCTCCGTAGACTATAAGGTAGTCTACTCCTTCTACACCTCCGGAGAGGTCTGGCTCTTCATAGCAGATCCCATCTGCTCCTCCTTGGTCGTCAGTGTCCTCCTCAAGATGATTCAGGCAATCTAAGCAGGGGATTATAAGAGGTATGAGTACGAGCGTACTCAGCAAGTTGATAATAGGAAAGAGGTGTTTAATGCACTAGCTACGGTATTAGACCAGAAAGTCTAATACACATGCATATTTTCATAATCATTTCTTCGAAAGGTTGCTTTTATTCAGAAGAACTATGTCCGTCAGCCTTCACCGGTTTACTAGAACTTCATGGAGTTCCTTTTCGGCCGCGTTCGTAGTTCCTTATCCCGGAACATGGAGTCACAGGTCACAGTTCTTTACACTATGCAGAGGTGTGTTGCTTTACCCATAAGAGATCTTAACCTTGGTGCCAACCGAGCAGCTTTCCCGTCCACACTTTCTTGGTGTGAGGCCCGGTATAAGGTCCTAGCCAAAATGCATTCCCCCGCGACCTCGCACACCCACCCTTTATTGCAATCCCCGACCCTGGGTCCTCGCCGGTGTACTTATACCAATTAAGGATGACCCCCGACCACGACGACAATTCAGGGCTCTACCATAAATTCCTTCGCCGGTAGATGCAACCCATCATAGACCGCATTACCGTGGGGACTTGGGGCTCCCAACCACTACACTTGTCCCTCAGGATCAAGTGACTATGTAAGCGCATCCGTTGATGTACGAGAGGAGAGAACACACTTGACTACCCCGTTCCATTTCAGATCTTATAGTTAACACGGGTATTACGGCACAAGAATCACTGGACGACATTTGTTGTTAATCCTAGATGGATATAAACCCTTGCAATGGAACCTCCACCATATCAACACATACCATGGTTCCATTGCCCACCACATAGTCATGTTCATAGTTATGAAAATAGTTCTTTTGATTTTCATGCAAGAGTGATAAGTGTAGTACTTTGCAAGTAATTTGGTAAAAATACTCAAATGACATGAGCAAGCGATGAACTTGCCTGGCAACTGCGATGTAATGCAGTTGGATGCTTTGGATTGACCCTGATCCTCTGTTTCTGAAAGAAGCATCATTGTCCGATAAGGGCAATGGTTAAAGAAGCAATTATGCATGCATGCTTTCAGTTTTTAGGGTTTGGTTCCCCCTTCCCGATGCTTTATTATTTCATGTAAGAGGTGTTTACTAAGAATAATTTAGGGATACTCTGTTTAAGGTAAAATACTACCTTGGAATGTTGCCAAGGTGTTTTTAAAGTCCAAAAGAATTTATGGACTTATTTTATCATTAAAAATAAGGTGGGTTATTTTCAATGATTATTTTTAATATTTATTCTTTGCCTTAAATTATGATCCAATTTTATTGGTTTCAGAAATTCTATTTCATATTTTATTATGGTAGAGAATTTTATGATGATTGGTTTTCATATTTTAATTTATATTTTTAGTGTTATATTTATTTTCTAAAATTCCTGGAGAGATTTAATTAATTGGGCAATTTTTTAAAAGACAAAAATGCCCCTGGGCCCACCTGTCAGTGGAGCCCAACGGGTTGGGTTAGACCCACTCGGGTCCAACCGACCCGTGCGATCGCTCACTCCACCTCTCCACCGCGTCGACTCGACGAACCCTAATCCCCTCTCTCTCTGGCGACCCGCGTCGCCTCCGCCGTCGCCGGTCGATTCCGACGGACTCCGGCGGTATTGGCCCTCGCCATGGGGCGCAATCGAACCGCCCCACGACTCCGGTCATGCTCCTCCGCGTAGATCTGGAGCTGGCGTGGCTTCCGCTCGTCCCCGACCCCCTCTCTGTGGCTAGGGTTACGGGATCCACGGCGATCTCGCTGCTCGCTGGCTTTCCAGGCGCTATGGCACCGCCGTTCGCCCGGCATGTGCCGCCGTGACCGCCAACCGCGACTGCTGCCTTCTCGCCCAGGTGTGTGCTCCGCTCTCCCTCTCTCTCTCTCGTCTGTTCTTCCTCCTCTCACACCACTGGATGCCTTGGCATCCATGGTGCCGTGCTGCTGCTGTGACCTCCATGCTCTAGCATGTGCCGTTGCTTCTGTGAGCATGCCTGTGCTGCTGCTCTACTTATGTTGCTGCTCTAGCCTGTGCTGCTCTACCCTACTTGTTGTGCATGGTTCTGTGTGCTTCCTAGATGCTACTAGTGACGAGGGATCACCTCGGCAATGCCTACGTATTGTAGACTAGGGTTTCGGGAGAGAGCGACAATGGAGATTCCGGGAGCGAGATTAGGCACACGACGTACCCAGCTTCGGGTCCCCTCGGTGGAGGATCCCTACGTGCTGCTAGCAATCCAGTATATGATCATAGATGTATTTACAGGGTGCCGCCGTAGGCGGAGCTATGTTGTCTATCTATTGTCCTATCTATTCTCCTCTATTTCGGGTGCCCTAGCTGGCTTTATATATGCAACCAGCCTAGGGTTTTACAAGAGTCCTAGTCGACTACTTCTTCGGGTTGCCTTGTTGGGCCTTCTCCATATTGAGTCTTCTCCATATTGGGCCGAGCCAGGTATACTAATAATGGGTACCTCTGAAGGGTATACCCATGTCAGTAGCCCCCGAGTGTCTAGGGAAGTCGAAGACTTGCGTAGAGACTCCAAGCATAACCATCTCCGAAGTCGAAGAAATCCAAGGCGAGGTCCATGTCGAAGATCATCTGTAGCGTAGATGATGTCTCGAAATTATTTTCTATCGGGTGCGCGGCAGCGCTCCCTATGGGAGTAGCCCCCGAGTCTATGGGCAAGTGCTTGCACTTGGGCATAGACTCAAGTTGTACTACTTGATGAAGAACTTAACTATATTTCTGGAGGACTTGATGAAATCCATGGGCTCCCGATGGGAGTAGGCTCCACTCGGATCGTAGAATCGAGTTGAGTCTACAAACCTTGATTGTCGTAGATGCTGTCGAAGTTATTTTTCTATCGGGTGCGCGGCCAGCGCTCCCGATGGGAGTAGCCCCCGAGGCTACAGCCAAATGTTTGCACTTGGGTGTAGGCTCAACTTGCTTTTAATCGACACCATAATTTTTCCTCTTTCTTGCATCTTATTGAGAGGGTGAACAATACTCTCGATAAGAGTAGCCCCCGAGCCTATGGGCAGGTGCTTGCACCTAGGCATAGGCTCAAGTTGTACTACTCGATAAAGAACTTGACTATATTTCTGGGCGCAGCCCCTCTTTTTATCGACTCCAGGCCGTTGCTATTTTTATTTGACATCCATATCTATATTGTACAGGGATAATGGTAATTGGGGCTAGTTCATCTGACGGATGAGGTACTAGTTAACTGCTCTAGTGGCAATCCGCAAAAACCTACTTCAAGATCACGTCCCTGGACATGATCCCGGGACCTGGCGTAATTCGTCACGTGCCGCTTAAGGACTTACCATGATCCGAATTCCAGTAATGTTATCGGGTCCACAGCGCGTCCGCCGGGATATTTCTTCACATCTGTTGATGTGGAAAAAAGTAGCAGAGCGCAGTTTTTGGCGATGCCACGCCACACAGGACGGATCCCGGGGTCTTACCTTCGTAGAGTTTTGCGGCATTCAGAGATTTTTCGCGGCTTTGGCGCTCTGAGAATATTTTGTCAAGTGCCTTGTTCGGCTGATGCAATGACCCATTTTGCGGGTTCTTCTATTTTTCTCTCGGGCTTGATGAGACAGCTGAATATATTGGTTATTCTATATTGTCGGGTACATCACCGATGCTCTTACTCGGAACAATATGACGAGTCAATGAACCCGAAGATTTGTCCACCTTTTTTTTTTTGGGTTCCTCCTTGATGAAAATTTCGTCGAGTTCCTCCTTCAGGAAAATTTCTTCGGGTCCTCTTTGAGGACAATTCTTCGGGTCCTCCCTGAGGACAATTCTTCGGGTCCTCTTTGAAGATAATTCTTCGGGACCTCTTTGAGGATAATTCGTCGGGACCTCCTTGAAGATAATTCTTCGGGTCCTGTTCTTTCTTGAAGACAATTTCGTCGAATTCTCCCTGTAGACAATTTCGTCCCTGAGGATAATTCTTCGGGTCCTCCTTGAGGATAATTTTTCGGGTTCCTTCTTGAGGATAATTCTTCGGGACCTCCTTGAAGATAATTTTTCGGGACCTTCTTGAAGATAATTTTTCGGGACCTTCTTGAAGATAATTTTTCGGGTCCTGTCTTGAAGACAATTTCGTCGGGTTCTCTCAAGATTTCGTCGGGTTCCTCCCTGAAGAAGATTTCGTCGGGTTCTCCTTGAGGATAATTTCTTCGCGGTGCGCGGCCAGCGCTCCCGATGGGAGTAGCCCCCGAGGCTATGGTCGGGTGCGCGCATCCGGACATAGGCTCAAGAACTTGCATACTTTTAAATTTGCTTTCTCCTGCACAAATAAACAAACTTTTTATATCTCTTCCTTGACTCTCTTTTTCGCATGCGGTGTCAGATGCTCAGATTCAATGATATGTAAAGTGAATTTATGCCGCACAGCCCCCGACTGTCGGGTGCGACGAAAGTAAACGATAATCAACTTTGTGCAAAATAAAAGAACACTTAGCTTTTTGGACACGACGAAGTCGATGCATGATGAAGTCTTCGAGTGTAGATAAGAAATCTAGCCAAAGTAGAAACCACCAAATAGCAAAAGTGGATGCCGCGAAATTGTTGACGAAGAAATAGCTGAGCCCCCGAGCGTTGCTGAGGTGATATCATGATTGTTGTGTCGCAGTCGTGACCCGAGGCGAAATCGTTGTCGAGCCCCCGAGCGTTAGGCGTGACGTCGAAATAAGTTGATGGAGTCGCGGCGTCATATTTGGTGAAGCCATTTAAGATGAAGCCATAGACAATAATATACGAAGATGAATCCCAGATGAAGTATTTTAGATGAATCCATATTGAAGATGCTATTAAATATAGAACATATATTGAAGATAAATCTGTCGATATCATAGAGGATGAATTCATTGGCTCGAAGAATCCAGTAATAATCATAGAAGATGAATCCGCTGATATCATAAAAGATGAATCCATTGACCCGAAGAAAATAAATCCAGTAATGGCCATAGAAGATGAATCCATTGACCCGAAGAAAATAAATCCAGTAATGGCCATAGAAGATGAATCCATTGACCCGGAAGCTCATCGGGTAGTATTGTATAAGAGTAAACTTAGTAGTATCCATATAGATGAATCTGGAAAAAATAAATTCACTGACCCGAAGAAATTAAATCCAGTAATAATCATAGATGATAAATCCATTGACCCGGAAGTGCATCAGGTAGTATTATATAAGAAATCAATGATCACCATATAAGTAAATCCACTGAACCGGAGATATAAATCCACTAAGGCGAAGAAAATACTGATCCGAAGAAGACAAATCTAGTAAGCCGAAGAAGATGAATCCACTGATCCGAAGAAGGTAATTTTACTAAGCCGAAAATAAATCCACTGAGCCGAAGAAGATAAATTCACTAAGCCGAAGAAAATATATCCAGAGCCGAAGAAGATAAATCTACTGAGTCGAAGAGAATAAATCCACTGAGCCAGGAAGATATAACCATTTGTTGTAATGATGTAATGACGTAGCCCGGAGTGTCGGGTGTATTTGCTATAATATTGCAATGGCACAGCCCTCGGGTACTCCGGTGAGGCGAAAGTAAATCATAATTAACTCTCGGAAGATGAACACTTAGCTTTTTTATCGGGTGCGGCGGAGTCGATGTGGAGGCAGGTCGCATGGTAGACACACTCGAAGTAGTTGCGTGGCCAGAAGATGGGTGATGTAGCCGCGAGAGGCCGGCGTGGCCGATGAAGAAGATGTAGTTAATATGGCGGAACCACGACTGATGAGCACCCGAACATATATAATCCATGACAGGCGAGCCCTTGAGCACGTGGCGGGTGTGCGATGGCGGACGCGGTCGACCGAACAGAGCAATCGAAGCTTCGTTTGAATCTGCAGTTATATTGAAGTGCGCAAGCTCGGGCGCAAATAATAGCACGAGCAAAAAAATATTTGGCTAAATAAATTTTGCAAGTAGTAATTAATTGAAAATATAACACCTGATATTTTTGTATCGGATGTCCGTCGCTAATGAACTTGATGACTTGATCCATATAGGAGAGTAGTAGTTCGATGAGGTTGTCGGGTCATCCAGCGGGTGATGTAGGTGACTGATTTGATGCAGCTAATAGAGGCTACTGATTTGAGCCGATCCGGTAGATGACTGAATAGTGCCGCGATCGATCTGCTGCTCTTAGAAATTGAAGAGATGTGCTCGACAGAAACCATGTCGGCCATGCCAAAATTAATGATGACTAGCAAAGTGCGATGATTTGATTATCCGCGCGAGTTGTTGGCTTCATCGTTTTGGATGCCGCCGTGTCGAAGTTTTATTGTGCCAGATGTAGAGCTTTCTGGCCACCGATGATGTAGGTTGATATAATATAGCCGCTGCCGATATAGATTGATTTGATCAGACTTTGTCTCCATGAGCCATGTTACATAGGCATCCCCAATGGGCCTGCCGATGATGGTACCCGGGGTTTACTGAAGGCCCACTACTCGAAGAATAAGAAGGTTCGGAAGCCCAAGATATTATTAAGGAAAGCTAGAGTTGTAATAGGAAGCATTATTTGTAATCTTGCGGGAGGAGTTAGAAACCTACCCGGACTCTGTAACTTGTACGATATGAAACCCTCGGCTCCGCCTCCTATATAAGGGGGAGTCGAGGGACGCAGAAAGCATCGAATCATTGTCTCTCAAACCCTAGTTTCTACATCGTCGAGTACTTTTCGGCTGAAACCTTCGAGATCTACTTGCCCTCTACATCTAACGAAACCCTAGTCTACAATCTGTAGGCATTGACAAGTTAATACCTTGTCAATTGGCGCCGTCTGTGGGAACTAGAGGTTGCAAGGAGCTGATCTCGATGGCACGTCCAGAATCGTCGACTTCGTCGGTAGCAAGCAATGCGATGGATCGAGGTAAACAGGAAAAAACTGATCTAGTCGATTTTATTCCTCACCCGCCCTCCCGTTTGGATGCATGTGCGTATCTGGAGGAGCCCATCATTATGAAGTTCGGAGAATTCCGATTCAGCGTCAACAAGGAAGGATCTTATTGTCTCGAAGTTCCGATCTCGTCGAAATTTTCAGCGATCAATTCTGACTTTTCGACAAGTGATGAAGAGTTTTCGTCGCCACGTTTCATCAACACCAAGGCAAGCGAAAAGTTCGTCAAGATCTTCAGCGACACATCCTTCGGGTCGACTGCGGACTCCTTTATAAGCAGCGACTCCGACAGCGTCGACAGCTTCATCGACAAATCGGCTGCCATCGGAAAGGTCTTCACCAATCTTTACGATGGTGTCACCAATCCCGACAAAAATCAATACTCAAAATATCATCAAGTGTATGCAATTGAAGAGGCAAGCCGAGCAAAACCAGAGACGTCAGAGGCTTTCGATGATTTGGGAAACCCATACGTCGATCCCGCTGATCTCAGAAGAGGCTTAGGCACCAAATATGTCGGGACCTCACCTCGCGAAGGAGTCCAACTCCCGCAAGCAGCGTGGGATAGGGCTGCAAGAGCCATGGATGGTTCAGAACCAATGACCACCACAGCTACTGCCGAGGAATTACAAGCCTATCAATATAGACTTGCTCGTGTGAGTGGGGAGTTGGAAAAAGAAACAGCATCCCTGAATAGAAGAAAAGAGGCAGCATCCGCGTCAAGCAGGCGTCGAGCAGAGCTTAGTCGATAATCAGGAACTTCGGGAGATAGTCACAGAGAAGCTCGGAGGAGGGCAATATCTCGGCCGCAAAATATACCTGATGCAGAGAGAGGCAACATAATTCAAAATCTCGACATGTCTTTCATGTCGATTGATACAAGGGGAAATATCATCCCGAAAACGCCAGAAGCAGGATACATGGCAACGCAAGCTTACATCCTCGCGTCCAGACCACCCCCCGGAGACCCGAGAGAAGCATTGTTCAATATGGCAATGGCTGGAGTTGGAGTCATGGGAACAGCATTCACAGCTACACCTCCAGAAGGAACTGCAAGGCAAAATAGTCCACGACCTACTGCTGCAGTGCAAGATCCACCAAGAACAAGTGGGGCAAGAGATACGGCGGCTCAAGCAAGGGTAGACAGAGCGCGGCAAGAAAGAAGAGAACATCGGCATTCACCAGAAGTTGCCGATGAAGATCTGTGCGGGCTTCCGTGCTTTACGAGACGAGTCCGAAAAACTCGAGTACCAAAAGGGTTTAAGTTACCCGAGAATTTCAAAAAATTCGACGGTCTGCAGGACCCCGAGGATTGGCTCGTTGATTGTCTCGAGATGGTGAAGCTGGTAGGATGAACCAGAGCAACAACCATGCAAAGTATCCAAGTCCACCTGAGTGGTGCCGCGAGATCTTGGATAAAGAAACTTTCCCCAGGTTCCATCGACAGCTGGGATAGTTTTGAAGATATTTTCGTGAGAAACTTCCGATCCACCTGCAAGAAACCCGCGTCATTGGAAGAGTTGAGGGCGTGCCGACAGAAACACGACGAGTCGATGAGAAAATATATACAGAGGTGGAACATTATTAAAAACTCGGCAGAAGATATATCTGACGAGAGAGCAATAGACGCGTTCGTGGCAGGAATCCGACGGGGAGATTTCGTCGAGGACTTAGGGAGAACCAACCCCAAGACAATATCAGCACTGATGGAGATAGCCAACAAGTGGGCAGATGGAGAAGACGCAATATATAACAAGCGACACAAAGTCGCGTAAGAGGACCGCGGTCGAAATTTTCAAAATAGAAGGCGATTTTCCCGCCAGTTCTACAACAACGACGCTCCCGGCCACATATCGGCTGGCTTCCGAGGAAATCCTAGAGGAAATAGTCGAGATGACTACCAAAGAAGTAATGAACAACAAGGCGACAATAGAGGTGATTCTCGCGGTCACAGGCAAAATAGTGGACCAAGGTTTCAAAGACCCTATGTGTCCCCCGAGGAGATGATGAACGGACCGTGTCAGATGCACTTTTTTCTCGATAGCAACGGAAAGAGACAGTCAGGACATCTCCAAAAAGACTGCCGCAACTTTCAGGCAATGTTGCGAGCCGCAGGAATTGCAAATACCCAAGCAATGAATAGAAATCACCAGGGACCAAGGAGCGAGATACATCTCCCACCTCCTCCCGCGATTACAGACGAGAATCGGCACCAGCTCAGAATAGCGGCAGCACCACAACCACCTCCGTATGTTGATCCTAATTCTAATGGCGCAGTCTTGATGATTCAGAAAGCTAGGCCATCTAACAGGGCGCAGAAAGTAATTTCGCGGCAAGTATTCATGGCAGAAAAGATGCCTTCACCAACAGTCGACTACCTAAATTGGTCGGGACAGGATATCGGTTTCACAATTGCGGATCACCCGCAGCAGGTTCCTCGACCTGGGCAATCCGCACTTATCTTACCCGCAGTAATTGCTGGCTTCGACGTGTCGAGAGTTTTCATAGATGGCGGCAGCAGCTTAAACCTGATGTACGCAGATACACTAAGGAAGATGAACATATCCCTAGCAAATCTAGCACCAACTGACACACGTTTTCACGGGATCACGCCAGAGAAACCAAGTTATCCGTTGGGCAAGATTAATCTCGACGTTCAGTTTGGGACCCGAGAAAATTACAGGATAGAGAAATTGGAGTTTGAAGTTGTGGATTTCCCGTCGCAATATCATGCTTTGTTGGGACGACCAGCGTATGCTAGGTTTATGGCGGTACCTCATTATACGTATTTACTGTGGAGGTTACCTGGACCCAAAGGACCAATCATAGTCAAAGGAAGCTTTGCGTTAGCTGACAAATGCGACAGAGATTTTCATCAACTGTCAGAAACCTTCGGGATGCAAGCAGAATATATGGCGCCAAGGCAAACTGATTACGATGTTTTGCCAGACACAGGGAGGCCACTCAGGGAACCAACCTTTAACACAGCGAAGGACTCAAAAGAAGTGCAAATCCACCCAACGGACCCGAAGAAAACGACGTCCATTGCAACAAATATGGACCTCGCATAGGAAAGCGCGCTCGTCAAGTTCCTCCGTGAGCACTGGAAAATCTTCGCATGGTGTCCAGCTGACATGCCAGGAGTACCCAGGGAACTTGCCGAGCACCACCTCAACTTGGATCCTCTCGCGAGACCAATCAAACAACCCTTGCGGCGTTTTTCGGAACCAAACCGCAAAGCTATGCTATCAGAAATAGATCGACTTAAGGATGCTGGTTTTATCAAAGAGATATCTACAGAAGCCACATGGGTAGCTAACCCAGTGATGGTGCCGAAGAAACACACGAAAGTCCTTCGCATGTGCGTCGACTTTACGTGTCTCAATAAACATTGTCCTAAGGATCACTTTCCCCTCCCAAGGATCGATCAAATCATCGACTCCACGGCAGGATGTGAACGTCTTTCCTTCTTGGATGCATACTCTGGTTATAACCAGATCAGACTAAAAGAAGATGATGAGGCCAAAACAGCGTTCATAACACCTTACGGCGTGTTTTGTTACAAAACAATGCCCTTTGGTTTGAAAAACGCGGGAGCAACATATCGTGGATGATGCGTAAGTGCCTTGCAACACAGATTGGGAAAAATGTACAAGTCTACATCGACGATGTCGTGATAACATCAAAGAAGGGGTCAACACTGATCGAAGATTTGAAGGAAACCTTCGACAACCTTGACAAGTTTTGCCTCAAGTTGAACCCAACAAAGTGCTCCTTTGGCGTTCCTGCGGGAGAACTTCTTGGATTCTTATTATCAGCAAGAGGGATCGAAGCTAATCCCGAAAAAATACAGGCCATCGTAACTATGAGGAAGCCAACAAAGTTGAAAGAAATACAACAGCTGACGGGGCGAGTCGCAGCTTTAAGCAGATTCGTCGCCAGACTAGGAGAAAAGGCGCTGCCATTCTACACATTGATCAAACAAGGGGAGAAATTTCAATGGAACGAGGAAGCAGATAGGGCCTTCGAGAACCTCAAGCGCACAATGTCGACACCACCAATTTTGGTAGCGCCTAAAGAGAAAGAACCTCTCCTACTATATATTGCAGCCACACCCCAAGTGGTCAGCACGGTTTTGGTAGTCGAGAGAGAGGAAGAAGGAAAGCTCCATGGAGTTCAGAGGCCAGTATATTTCATCAGTGAAGTACTGTCACCGTCAAAACAGCGGTACCCTCTGTACCAGAAACTGGCATATGGAGTATTTACGACAGCAAGAAAATTGCGACACTATTTTTCGGCGCACCCGATAATAGTGGTCAATGAAGCTCCTCTGTCAAATATATTGAACAACCCAGAAGCTACGGGTCGTGTCTCCCTTTGGGGAATAGAACTTTCTCCTCGGGACATCACGTATGAAAAAAGAAAGGCAATAAAATCGCAGGTCCTACCGGATTTTATCGCAGAGTGGATGGAGCTACAAAATACGGGACCTCCAGATTTATCGAGAACCTGGACTATGAACTTCGACGGGTCTAAAAGGTTAGAAGGCGCTGGAGCAGGCGTGATATTGGTATCACCTGAAGGCGACAAGCTGAAGTATGTCTTGCGGATGACGTTCCCAAACGCGTCTAACAATGAAGCAGAATATGAAGCTCTCATACACGGGATGAAGATGGCAAAGGCTTGCGGTGCAACCCGACTGAAAATTTTCGGCGACTCACAGTTGGTAGCACAACAAGTTATGAACCAATGTGATGCAGTCAATGAGAGCATGATAGCATACAAGGAGATGTATAATGAGCTGGAAAAATTGTTTGATGGATGCGAGGTCAACCACATCAGCAGATTGAGCAATGATGAAGCTGATGTCCTTGCAAACATCGGGTCACAATGTCTCGCGATCCCTTCAGGCGTGTTTTGGGAAGAAATAAGTGAGAGATCAACAAAGCCAATGAAAACAAAGAAGAAGGAGAAGGAAGAGAAACCTTCGAATGTCACCAAAAAATCACTGGAAGAAGAAGAAGAGGAACAGGAGCTAGTCATGATGGTACAAACTCCATGGATGCAGGCATACATATCATACATCCTAAGGAAAACAATACCCGACGATCCAGTTGAAGCAAGGCGAATCATTAGGCGATCTAAAGCTTTTACTGTGGTAAAAGGGGAGTTGTATAAGCGAAGTATCTCGTGCGTGCTACAGAGATGTGTCACACCCGAAGAAGGACGGATCATCCTAAAAGATGTACACGAAGGAATATGTGGGCATCACGCAAGCAGCCGCGCTATCGCGGCTAAAGTCTTCAGAGCGGGATTTTATTGGTTAACTGCAATTGAGGACGCGAAGGAAATAGTGCGAACTTGCGACGCATGTCAAAGATTCGCCGCCAAACCTCATTCTCCGGCAGCAGAACTGATGCCAATCCCATTGTCTTGGCCCTTTGCTCAGTGGGGTCTCGATATGGTGGGAAAACTACACAAAGCTTCGCCAGGTGGATATGAGTATATGCTCGTTGCTGTCGACAAATTTACTAAATGGATAGAAGCAAAGCCGATAAATTCACCGGACGGCGCGTCGGCAATCAAGTTTGTGAAAAGCATCGTCTTTCGATTTGGAGTACCTCACAGCATCGTCACAGACAACGGCAGTAACTTTACTTCCAAAGAGTTCAAAGCATATTGTGCAGAAGTGGGCATCAAAATGAGTTTTGCGTCTGTCGCACATCCACAAACCAATGGTCAAGTCGAGAAAGCCAATGGCATTATCTGCAATGGTATCAAGAAGCGCTTGTTGGGACCATTGGAAAAAGCTCGGCATACTTGGCCAGAGGAGTTGCCAAGTGTGTTGTGGAGTATTCGAACAACACCAAACACGGCGACGCAGGAGACGCCGTTTTTCCTGGTCCACGGAGCTGAAGTAGTATTGCCGATAGAAATAGAACATGATGCTCCAAGAGTTACAGAATACGATGAAGAAACTTCGAGAAAAGCCTTAGAAGATGATGTCGACGCACTTGATGAAGCTCGAGATGAAGTCCTGTCACGAGTTGCCAAGTATCAACAGGACCTGAAAAATTATCATAGTCGACGACTGCGACCGAGGTCTTTCCAAGTTGGCGATTTGGTTTTGTGACTAAATCAAAAAAGTCATGAAAAACTCGAGTCACCATGGCTTGGACCTTACATAGTCACAGAGGTAATCGAAGGAGGAGCATACAGACTCAAGGACAAGAAGACGGGGATTGCTGAGCCAAATCCTTGGAACATGGCACAGCTCAGGCGCTTCTACGCCTAGATGCCGAAATATAGTCTCCTCTGTAAACATACAATGTACTGAAACGCTCGCGAGTTTTCATACGCACTCTTTTCCTTTTTCGGGGCACCGAGTGGGGCCGGGAAAGGTTTTTAATGAGGCGGGCTCGCGGTGCTGCAATATAATAAAGATAGTGGATATATACTTCCTATTCTTCGACACGCTCGGGGGCTCAACGCCTTCAAGTCTCAAAATACGTACAATATAAACAAACTAGAAATATTTCGCCTTAGTACACTAATACCTCGCCAAATATAAACATCGGAAGCTAAAAATTATAAATATAGTGTACTCGTCAAAATCTTATTGCTTTGGTCCAAGAACCTCGCAACAAAAAATATAGAACTTCGACACTACGAAACTCGGGGGCTTCTAACCCATCAATGAAAAAACAAAGATATCTTATTACGACAGGAGGAAAAATCTTCGAGATAGCAAAACAGTATAAACTCCAGCCAAAGGCTCGGGGGCTCGGTGATCAAAAATAGAAAAAATACAGAGTTGACAGCTTTACAATATAGATTGTGTTTACAAATACACACAGATGTATCAATGATGGAAATACAGCAAGAAGCGGAAAAAGTCTTCAAGGGAAACCTAGTACATGGTCTATGGTTATTCGTTCAGTAGAAGGACGAGTACTATGCTCAGCATAGCTTCCCTTCACGAAGAACTCATAATCCATCCGAAGAAGTTCATCCATCATATCTTCGGCAACAGGAGTCACCAAATCATCAATCTTGCTCATATTTCTCTTTTTCTTTGCCATCTTCGCCAGGCAAGTAGGAACAATTTGATCTATGGGCAATTTTGGATGGCAAATTTTTATCATCATCATGGCAAATCTTGCGCCAGCAGAAAGTTGAGCCCGCACAAAGCCATGGATTCGAGGAGCATCTCGAAATTTTTCCATTAAAGCTGGAAGGGTCTCTGGCATCTTGTTCCGAGGGAACATGGTTCCATAAACTAAGAATAAAGTTTTCGTACAGAAGTCAAGGAAGTCACGGACCTGAGCCGCGCGATCTTGAAATCTGACGATTTGGCGGGTGCGCTCAGGAGTAACCCAAAAGTTAGATCCATTATGCGCTGCCAGTCTCAACAAAACAGTGGCTCGAGCTTCAACACGTTGGTCTTCGGCAGCAGTATCCAGAAACGAGCCTGGCACAGCATACAAAATATCAAGGAACGAATAAAAAAGAACAACATCCAACACGGTCATGAGCAGGAAACATACCTGTCATATCCAAACTAGCGTCAGTCATTAGCTGAAGCATATAATTCTCGTGAGAAGAAGTTTCAGCAGCCTCAGCAATAGCAGCATCCTTCGCAGCGATGGCCTCCTTTGCCTGTTGAAAAGCAATTTTTTCTCCTTCAGATGCTTTTCGAGATTGTTCCATCATTGCCAGAGTCTGTTTCTTCATGGATTGAAGTTGTTGCCGAAGTTCTTGCAAATCTTCCGACAAATGTTTGCTTGAAGAACCTTCGAGGGGATTATCATCGACTAGTATTTTCTTCGAGAAGGAAGAAGCAGGTGAAGCATCGGCAGAGCAAGGATTGGTCGAATAATTATCAAATATTAACTAGAAAAGAAAGTCCCAGGATCAATGATAGTACCAAGAGGAATTTCATTGATTTCTAGACAGTTTACACGGACATTACAAAAGAAGTTCTCCAAAGGGACTAACAGGGTAATTGTTGCCAAGGCTAAAATGGCGACAACAGCAAAAGAAATAGGGAAAGCAAAGGAAAAAAAAGCAAAGGCATTCAACTAGACCTCCGGCCTTGATGAGCTAGGAGTTGAAGATGGCTTGATCCCGAGATAGGCCAGGATTTTCTTCGTGTTGGGCTTGGCTGCCTTGATCAACGACCTCCATTTTGATTGTTCTATCTGCTCGGTGTCGCCAACCTTCATCCAGTCAACAGTTTGTTGACTGTCAGCGACCAAGGCAATAGTGTTCTCGACAGCAACCTTCATGTTCTCCTGGCGCATCTTCAGTCCAAGATCCTTCGGTGGATTGAAGTCCTTGGCAAGGGCAAGGAAAGTCTTAGGCTCCTCTTTCTTCGGGAAGAAGTAGGGGAACAACTTCGACAATCCCGCGTCAGCATTCACCACGCCTTCGCGAATTTCTTGGCCATGAAACTCTAGATAAGACAGTGCGTCAAGCAGAGGATCATTGGTGGGATTCTCAAGGTCAAAATCTTGGCTTGTTTGACCTGCCATAGAAAAAACATGTTAGTTGACAGCAAGTAAAAACAAAAGAAAGCAAGTCTTAAGAAAAGTTACCGAGGAAGCGACGATTTTGCGTGTTCAAGCGCTTGAGGATTCCCTTTTCACGAGTGTCCTGTGCGGCTTTGTGCTCGTTTAAAGCAGCTTCAGCATCCTCAAGTTTCTTTTGCAGTTCTTCAACACTAGCAGCTTTCGCTTTGGCCTCATCAGCCTCTGTTTTTGCTTGGCTAGCATCAAGTTCGGCTTTCTTGCGAGCCGTTTCACTTTGCTCCAATTTCTGAGCAAGAGTGTCGGCAAGCCGGTTGGCCTCTGCAAGTTTCTCTGCCAAAATAAAAAAGAACAGTCAAAATTGCGGCAAAAATAGGAGCAAGAAGAATAGAAACAATGACAGCAAAAAAGTTGTTACCTTCAGTCCTGCTGGCATATTCACGGTACCCAATGAATTGGGATCCAATGCGAACAAGCTCTTTGATCATGGGCTGTTAAAGAAGAACAGAGAAAGAAAATATCGGTACGAGAAAACTATGAAGGCACAAAAAGAAACAGAAGAAATATAGATACTAGCAGGAAAGTCAAAAACTTACATCATCTAAGAGCGAATGAGAAGAGCTACCCAATTGAGGGGTAGCCTCGATGATCGTTTCAACCCTCGTCCTTTTTGGTGAAGGAGCAAGGGGGCTTGAAGGAGGAGTGGTGGTGACGACGTTTTGTTGAGGAGGCGAGGATTCTTCTCCTTCAATTGGCGTCTCCGAAACAAGTAAAGTATGTGACGCGCTCGTCCGAGGAGCCACGTCACGAGTTGGTACTTCTTCCTCATCATCGCTGAGATTAAAGATCGACAGCATAAAAAGCAAGATGAGACAAAAAAAATCGACTACAGAAATAAGGGGAAATCAAGTTGACTTACGAGCTGACGAGGGATGCGAGATATTGATCATAAGTTGCCTTCTGACGTGAAGGATCAACTTCTTCGGCTTTGGAAGTGCCGGAATCTTCGACTTCATTCCTTTTCCTTTTGCCTTTTGGGGAAACAGCAGGAGGAGGAGATAGTGCCGACGCAGTGCCTTCGGAAGATCCCGCAGATTTTCGAGAATCCACGGGTTCATTCACAAAAGACGGAGTTTCTTGATTATCATCAGTAACGATGGCCCTTTCTTCGACCTCTCCACCTTCAGGAAGAGGAGGAAGTGAGACAAGGTTTGGATGATTCTGTACAAAATAAAACAGGGAGAGATATTAGAAAAGAAGTTATAAAAAAAGATAGCAAAGCAACAACAAGACAATAGACAAAGGTTACCTTGGGAAGTGGATTGGCAGCGCTGAATGGTGTCACACGGCAAGAAGAAGGGACAGCATCTTTTTTGCTGAGAGACGAGATTTTTCGGACAAGTTTTTCTAAGTCCTTAACCTCCAAATTCACCGACAGCCGATCTACGTCCTCGTCGCCAGCATATTTCCATAGAGGATATTTGCGAGCCTGAAGCGGCTGCACTCTAGTCCTAAGAAAGTATGCAGTGATTTGGACACCCGACAACTCTTTGCCGCGAGTATTTTGCAACTCGTGGATATGAGCCATCAAGGTTTCTGTCGACGCCTTTTCTTCTTCGGTGGCCTCCGCATCCCAGGAGCGGCGGCGAAAGATTTTCTCGGCGCCATCAAAAGGAGGGATATTGTCCTCAGCGCATCCGTGGTTTTCCTCTTGAATGTACAACCATTTCTTGCGCCATCCTTGAACCGAGTCAGGGAGTTTGACGTCGAAGTAGTCGACAGTGGGTCGAACAGAAATTACAACGCCGCCTATATTATAGGCGACATTGGGAGAGCCATTACGGCGACAGAAGAAAATGCGCTTCCATAACGCCCAGTTAGGCTGGACGCCAAGGAAGGCCTCGCAAAGAGTGATGAAAATGGAGATGTGAAGAATGGAGTTTGGCGTGAGGTGGTGGAGTTGCAGACCGTAGATAAAAAGCAGCCCACGGAGAAAAGGATGAATGGGGGCGGATAGACCGCGGATGAGGTGGTCGACAAAACTTACCCGGTACCCCATTGGAGGGGTTGGGTAGCTCTCCTCACTGGGGAAGCACAATGCCTTGGGTTTCTTGCTGATCCCCAGCTTCTTCAGCATGTTGATGTCTTGAGTGGAAATCTTCGATCTTTCCCACTCCGCCGCCCCAAGATCCACGGCGGCCATGGAGGACTCCGGCGTGTTGTGCCTTGTCAATCGACGCGGTGGCATCAACAATGGCGCAGGGTTTGCAGCTTGGAGGCGAGGAGCTTAGGAGGCTGTGGATCGCAGGAGGAAATTTGCAGATGAAAGAAGGAGGACGGCGCAAGCGGAAGTACTCAAGGAGGAAGAAGACGATCTTATATAAGGGTGCGGTGAAACGACGAACCGTTGGATAAGGAAAATGTGTGACAGATGATAGCCACGTAGCAACAAGGGTAACAAAGTAATTCAACGTTGGGGAAGTTACGGTGCGTGCGCTAGAAAAAGCGGAGGACGTGTGTCCCCCACTTGCACGACGTGTCAAGATAGTGGATTAATTGGGCCCGCAAGGCAGCGGGAGAAGACTTCTCGAAATTTTTTGACTAGCAATCGTGGCTATCGTCAGCAATAACGTCACCTTGGCAGAAGGAAAAATTCGACTCAACAGCTTCATAAAAGACGACATGGAAAAATAATGCTGAGCCTTTGATCAAATACAAGTTTTTGATCAAATGCTCGGGGGCTACTTTGGAAAAATGAAAAGATCAAGAAAAGCAAAATAGAAATGGCATGAGCCTATGATCAAATACAAATATTTGATCATAGCCTCGGGGGCTACTCCCATCGGGAGCGCTGTTCGCGCACCCGAGAAATTAAAAAAAAACTTCGGGAGAGAAAAAATATAGCGGCATAGAGCATGGAGGCTACAACCAAGCACAAGTCCTTGGCTGTAGCCTCGGGGGCTACTCCCATCGGGAACGCTGTTCGCGTGCCCGATGAAATCATAAATAACAAGAAAAAAAGAGGAGAGAAAGAAAAAGAAAGAATGCAAAGAAGAAAGATATAAAAGCCAAAGAGTATATTTCGAGTTATAAATAACTCTGCATATACTCCCATCGGGAAAAAATATAAGTCATCTTTGACTCAATAAAATGTGCCATTCCAACAGCCGAATAAGCACTCGACAATATATTCTCAGAACGCCAAAGTTGCGATCAATTTCTGAATGCCGCAGAACTTTGCGAAGGTAAGACCCCAGATCCGTTCTGTGAGGCGTGGCGCCGTCTCTGACGTCGGTTTGCTACTTTTATCCGTATCAACAGATACGAAGAAAAATCCTAACGGACGCGTTAGGTACCCGAATAAATATAACTGGGACTCGACAGAATGGTAAGACCTTAAGCGGCACCTGTCGAAGTTTGCACCAGTATCCCGAGATCATGTCCAGGGACGTGATTTTGAAGTAGGTTTTTGCGGATTGCCACTAGAGCAGTTAACTAGTACCTGATCCGTCAGATGAAGTAGCCCCAACTACCATTATCCCTGCACAATATAGAAACTTATGTGAAGAAATATAGAAAGGTTTTTGAATTGTCGAGTAAAAATAAACAGTGGAGATTTTCCTTGACTCTACGATTCAAGCAAAATCTCGGGGGCTACTGACATAGGCATCCCCAATGGGCCTGCCGATGATGGTACCCGGGGTTTACTGAAGGCCCACTACTCGAAGAATAAGAAGGTTCGGAAGCCCAAGATATTATTAAGGAAAGCTAGAGTTGTAATAGGAAGCATTATTTGTAATCTTGCGGGAGGAGTTAGAAACCTACCCGGACTCTGTAACTTGTACGATATGAAACCCTCGGCTCCGCCTCCTATATAAGGGGGAGTCGAGGGACGCAGAAAGCATCGAATCATTGTCTCTCAAACCCTAGTTTCTACATCGTCGAGTACTTTTCGGCTGAAACCTTCGAGATCTACTTGCCCTCTACATCTAACGAAACCCTAGTCTACAATCTGTAGGCATTGACAAGTTAATACCTTGTCACCATGGTACACACCACATCTTCTTGGGATTTGTACGATGTGTTGCCAGCTTGCTCTCTTGGACCTGATCTCACGGCTTCCATCATAGTGAACGTAGAGCTTCGCGCATAGTTCTGCCTTCTATCGTCGTGGAGTCGCTGCTGTCGATGTTTTTCTCGCGTCGTCGACGGAGACCCGATGAGTATCGAGGATGACAAGTGATCCCGCCCGGATGACAAAATCCAATCGCCGCGATTCCCACAAACGGCGCCAATTGACGAGGGATCACCTCGGCAATGCCTACGTATTGTAGACTAGGGTTTCGGGAGAGAGCAACGATGGAGATTCCGGGAGCGAGATTAGGCACACGACGTACCCAGGTTCGGGTCCCCTCGGTGGAGGATCCCTACGTGCTGCTAGCAATCCAGTATATGATCATAGATGTATTTACAGGGTGCCGCCGTAGGCGGAGCTATGTTGTCTATCTATTGTCCTATCTGTTCTCCTCTATTTCGGGTGCCCTGGCTGGCTTTATATATGCAACCAGCCTAGGGTTTTACAAGAGTCCTAGTCGACTACTTCTTCGGGTTGCCTTGTTGGGCCTTCTCCATATTGAGTCTTCTCCATATTGGGCCGAGCCAGGTATACTAATAATGGGTACCCGAAGGGTATACCCATGTCAACTGACTTGTTTATGCCTATGTAACTTGTCTGCAGCTATTCCTATGCTTGTGTTCATGTTGTTATTACTGCTGTGGTACTCCTGCAGTTGCTCATGAGCATGCTGTGATGCTCATGGCTTGCCATGTTGCTCCAGCTGTTGTTGCTGCTACTGGATGGTCCTGTGTGTTCTCCAACCTTGTCCCTGGCTTGATTACTTGAAGCAATCCTGACTTATGCAAGAGCCAGTGCCACATGTGTGCTGCTCATTGAGCTCTAGCTCATGGCAAAGCTCTACTAGGCTTGTCTGTCATCTAGATGCATCATTTCTTTGCCGATGTGCTTCTGGATACAATTATATATGATTTATTTGATTATCTGTGATGCAATTAATCATGAGCTGTGGCTATTTAATATATATGGTGCATGTATAGGTGCTGGACTAGGTTCTAGCATGCTCTTGCATGCCCTGCCAAGTCCTGATGATCATATGATCATCAGTTGCTTAGAGATGGTTGTTGTCTTATGACTTATGACTCACTGATGCTCCTCCTTGTGTCTGTGTGACACACTGGCCTGCGCTGGTGCATACTTGTGCATGCTCAAGCCCCTGCTATTGCTTGCAATGATCCAGTGGATCATCTGCAAGGCCTGGTGCATGGTTTACTTAACTGTTTCATTTATCTGAGTAGTTCTGCTTCATTAATTAGATAAATGATGTGAACTGCTTTGCAGTAATGATCATATAAGTGGATTTAATAGAGCTAGAGGGATGCCAACCATTTATTGGGGACCCTAGCTCCCTTTGAACCCTTCTGGGTAATGATATGCTATTTGGCTTGATGGTTTTGTGGTTGAGGTGACCACAACAGCAATTCCTTGCTGTTTTTGGTAGCTCCCACCTCAGGTGGCTTGCTGTTTATGGATAAATGCTTACTGGTTGATCATGTTTGATTGCCATAAGCTTTTGATGTTGACAAATACTTGCAGAAAACATATTTCTCTGCATGTCTGATGGTTTTAAATGGGCTAGAGTAGTCTAGGTGTATATAGGTAAAAGTCTGGGATAGTTTTCTTCCTATTTCCATTTGGAAATACGCTACCTCTTGTCTGGTTGGCATAACCATGGTCTTAGGCTATGATTGATCCCTGGTCTTTGCCATTTCCACCAGGTTACTCTTGGTCTATGACCAAGTGATGATCAATACTGGTGTATTCCACCCTTTTGTGTGTCTGTGTATACATGACTGTGCAAATGGTGAACAAAACCATCTGGTTTGCTCATGATCATGGTATACCTCACTCTAGCTCCTAGAAAATGGTGTTGGTGTAGAGGTTTTGCTTCTGGATGCTTTCTGTGCTGGCCCTGCTCCTCCTATTGGCTTGTGCTTGATCTACTTCATGGTTTGATGCTCAACAGAAAGCAGTTATTTGATGGAGCTGTTTCTGGATGATTTTGCTGGCTAGGAGTTCTTCCTGTTCTTGTGTTCTTACCCTGTGGAGCTGCTGTCGATGAACAGCTAGGGTTTGGGTTGTGAAAAGGTTTTATACCCCCCTGTACCTTGCTTCCTTGGTCGACAGCAAAGCTGGTCACTTTGGTGACCCTCCCCTAGCCTGTGTGTGTGCTGTTATGCATGCAGCACACCCTGTGAGCTGCCTGTGTGCTTCACAGGTTGGGACTTGGTCCTTTGGCTTGGCTTCCCCGGCAATGTTGAGATTATCCTCTCAATTTGATCATTTTTACACTAACCTGCCAAGTGGCTTTGCCACTTGGCATAATTTGCTTTTCTATGTGTTGTGTTAAAATGCAGGGATCAAAGGAATGCTCAAGAAGTTCTTCATCAAGTGTTGATCAAGAATTCTTGAAGAATTTACCTAGTAGTTTAGCCATTTGCATAACTTTGTAATTTTCATTTTCTTTTTCATTTATTTAATTTCTGTAATGTGTTGTAATAATTATAATTCATAAGAATATTGTAAATGACTTTGTATCTTGTGTGTTAATCAATAAAGCTCAAGGTTTCTCTATTGAGCTTTAAATATGCGTTATAGTATTTTATATTCTTGATTATTCAATTGTTTAATGAATTATCCATATTTGAATTATAATGTAATTAATTAAAGTTTGAATTTGAAATTCAAACATAACTTGTTTGAATTCAATCATGCAACTTAAGTTGAGAGGTAGATTGTTCCCCTCTCTTCTCGAAAACCCTAGTTGAGTTTAAATAGGCCCAAGTTTATCGCACTCTCGAAACCCTAACCCTATGTGGTGTCGAGAGAGAAACTTGTTCCCCCTAAGATGCAAGTTTTTTATAAAAGCGCGAAATTTCCCTAGATTTTATGATGCAATGCACATCCCTTTCTAATTTCTACCCCTCGATCGTCTCTAAACCTGGGATATTACAGCCTTTCCCCCTTAAAGAAAACTTCATCCCGAAGTTGTGGTTGTAATACCTGAACAGTTCTGGATATGACTTCCTTAAATCTTCTTCCTTTTCCCAGGTGGCTTCTCTCTCAGGATGATGCTTCCACTGAATCTTGCAGTATTTGATTGCTCTATTCCTAAGTTGTTTCCAGTTTTCCTCGAGAATCTTGGCTGGCTTTTCTATATAAGTCAAATCTGGCTGTAGATCTAACTCATCATGAGATACTGGCTCATCTGGGGTATGTAGACATCTTCTCAGTTGTGACACATGGAATACATTGTGTACCTGAGCTAACCTTCCCGATAGATCCAATTCAAAGGCTAACCCTCGGTTCTGACTCAATATCTTGAAAGATCCAATGTATCTAGGGCTAAGTTTCCCCTTTACTCCGAATCTCTGGAGACCTTTCATCGGACTTACTTTAAGATATACCATGTATCCAACTTTTGGTTCCCATGTCCTTCTCTTTTGGTCTGCATAACTCTTCTGTCGGCTTTGGGCTATCTTGAGTCTGTCCCTTATCACATCAATGATCTGTTGCTTCTCTTTCACATAATCTGGATCAAACTCCTTGCTTGAACCTGCCTCGTACCAACAGATAGGTGACCTACACTTCCTTCCGTACAGGGCTTCAAACGGTGCCATCTTAATGCTGCTTTGATAGCTGTTGTTGTAGGAAAACTCTACTAAAGGTAAGTGTTCCTCTGATGACCCACAAGTATAGGGGATCGCAACAGTCTTCGCGGGAAGTAAAACCCAATTTATTGATTCGACACAAGGGGAGACAAAGAATACTTGAAAGCCTTAACAGCGGAGTTGTCAATTCAGCTGCACCTGGACACAGACTTGCTCACAAGAGTTTATCAGTAGTAACAGTTTTATAGCAGTAGCAGTAGTGAAATAACAGCAGCAGAGTAACAAAGACAACAGTAGTGATTATAGTAAATAGCAGGATTAAAATACTGTAGGCACATGGATGGATGAACGGGCGTTGCATGGATGAGAGAAACTCATGTAACAATCAAAGCAGGGGCATTTGCAGATAATAATAAAACGGTATCCAAGTACTAATCAATCAATAGGCATGTGTTCCATATTTAGTCGTACGTGCTCGCAATGAGAAACTTGCACAACATCTTTTGTCCTACCAGTCGGTAGCAGCCGGGCCTCTAGGGACTCTACTGGATATTAAGGTACTCCTTTTAATAGAGTACCGAAGCAAAGCATTAACACTCCGTGAACACATGTGATCTTCACATCACCGCCTTCCCCTCCGGTTGTCCCAATTTCTGTCACTTTGGGGCCTCGGGTTCCGGACAGCAACATGTGTATACAACTTGCAGGTAAGATCATAAACAACGAATATCTTCATGAATCAATAATATGTTCAGATCTGAGATCATGGCACTCGGGCCCTAGTGACAAGCATTAAGCATAACAAGTTGCAACAATATCATAAAAGTAACATCTACGGATACTAGGCACCATGCCCTAACAATCTTATGACTATTACATGACCAATCTCATCCAATCCCTACCATCCCCTTCAGCCTACAGCGGGGGAATTACTCACACATGGATGGGGGAAACATGGCTGGTCGATGGAGAGGCGTCGCTGATGATGGCGGTGATGATCTCCTCCAATTCCACGTCCCGGCGAGGTGCCAGAACGGAGTTTCTGGTCCCGAGACGGAGTTTCGCGATGGTGGCGGCGTACTGGATGGTTTCTGGCGACTTCGACTCTCTCCAGTGCGTTTTTAGGTCGAAGGCAATAAGTAGTCCGAAGGAGGGCGTCGGGGGCCAGCCGAGGCCGCCACACACTAGGGCCGCGCGCCCCCTCCTGGGCCGCGCCGGCCTAGCGTGTGGGGCCCTCGGGCCCCCACCTGGCTTGCCCTTCTGGCTCGGCCAATATTCTGGGAAAATAGGACCTTCTGCATAAATTCCGAGGATTTTCCTGAAAGTTGGATTTCTGCACAAAAACGAGACACCAGAGCAGTTCTGCTGAAAACAGCGTTAGTCCGTGTTAGTTGTATCCAAAATACACAAATTAGAGGCAAAACAATAGCAAAAGTGTCCGGGAAAGTGGATACGTTTTGGACGTATCAACTCCCCCCAAGCTTAGCTTATTGCTTGTCCTCAAGCAATTCAGTTAACAACTGAGTGCGATAAAAGAACTTTCACGAACACATTTGCTCATATGATGTAAATATTCTCATGATATGGCAAGTACTTAAGCAATTCACAATAAGATACATGCAAATAAAATCATCTAATAGTTATATCAATCATGGAAAAGGTACCAAAAAATTAATAATAAGCATCATGAATCATGTCTATTAGCAGGATTGCAATGTTCATAAAAGGATATGATAAAGTGGTATCTCGCTTGCCCGTATTTGTACAGCAAAACATAAATGCTTGGGCACCTTTGAGGTTCATGAGAAGACTGGAAGTAAAGATTATCAAAGATAAAAGCATCAAAGTTATACCACAATTAATCACATTTTGGGACAAGCATATTATACTAAGAATGACAGTTGTGCTCTCAAGAAAGTGCTCAAAGAAAGGATGGAGACTCAATGTAAAAGTAAAAGATTGACCCTTCGCAGAGGGAAGCAGGGATTAACATGTGCTAGAGCTTTTCATTTTTCTAAAGACAGGAGTAAAACTATTTTGAGAGGTGTTTGTTGTTGTCAACGAATGGTAATGGGTACTCTAACTACCTCATCAACCGGACTTCCAAGAGCGGCTCCCATGAAATTTTATTTTTGGGTGGCACTCCTTCCAACCTTGCTTTCACAAACCATGGCTAACCGAATCCTCGGGTGCCTGCCAACAATCTCATACCATGAAGGAGTGCCTTTTTATTTTAGTTTTATTTAGATGACACTCCTCCCCACCTTTGCTTTCTCAAGCCATGGCTAACCGAATCCTCGGGTGCCGACCAACAATCACATACCATGGAGGAGTGTCTATTTGTAAATTTATGAAGGTTAGTTAATTGGGGCTGGGAACCCCGTTGCTAGCTCTTTTTGCAAAATTATTGGATAAGTGGATGTGCCACTAGTCCATTGGTGAAAGTCCGTCTGGAGTAAATGACAAGATCGAAAGATAAACACCACGTACTTCCTCATGAGCTATAAAACATTAACACAAATTGAGAAGCTTTTTGAAGGTTTTAAAGGTAGCACATGAGAATTTACTTGGAATGGTTTGAAATGCCATGCATAGGTATTTATGGTGGACACTCTGGAATAACTTGGTTTTCAGGGGTTTGGAAGCACGAGCAGTGTTCCCGCTCAGTACAAGTGAAGGCTAGCAATAGACTGGGAAGCGACAATCAAGAGAGCAGTAACTGTCATAATCATGCTTGCGGCAAAATAAATTAATGGAGGCATAAAAGTGATACAAGAACTCTGAGGTGAAGTAAATCATCGAGGCTTAATTGACTTTTGTTCAGTCATATGCATGCGTGAGCATGTGCCAAGTTGATTCAAGTGGATTATTCAGAGGAGGATACCACAATGTCATATCTATCTATGAATAAAGCAATGCAAGCAAATATTTATGACATGCTACTCATATTAATAAATTGGAACTAAACATGAGAGATCATGAACTACTAAACTTTCTTAATTGACATATACCTCACATGAACCAACTAAGCATGCTCACATGGATGAGTATATGTACAAAAATGAAAACAAATAGAGTTCATACCAGCCTCTCACCACAGTCGGATTGTTGTTGATCGTCATTATTGCCTTTCACTTGTGTAGCTTGAATAATATGGAATGAAAACCCAGCTCCAACCACCGAAGACCACTGAACTCCGTAATGAACTTTACAAAACCAAAGAAGAACAACAAATATTTTTGGTGTTTTCGAATTGGGAACAAGAACAAAAGGAAACAAGCAAACAAAGCAAAATCTTTTTGGATTTTCTTATAGCAAACCAACGATAGCAAATAAAGAAAAATGAAAGCAAGAAACCAAGATAAACGAATGGTAAAGAGAAACAACAGAAATATTTTTGGTCTTTTTTTGTTTTAGGAAAGAAACAAAGCAAAAACAAGAGAATGAAAACTAGAAGAAACACAGAAAAGCAGGGTGGCAGAAATCTGCCAAAACCTGACAGCAGTACAGAAATCGATTTTTACAAAAATCTTCCGTTGCTCAGTTCGAAAAGTGTTCAACTAATGAAAGTTAGATAACAATCTGGGGAACCGGCACAAAAATTTGCAACTCAAAATAACGTCCTGGCTGTGCGCACGAATTTTTTTAGTAACAATCCAGAATCTGTTTTCAGGCAGCACTTCCCCAAATATCATCTCCCTCTCATTAGAAAACCACTCAAAGAAACTAAACAAGTATATACAAGTATCCAGCAACCATAATATGCAAAGAATGAGTGATGCCGGTATACCTCCCCCCAAGCTTAGGCTTTTGGCCTAAGTGGAGATCAACCCCAGCGAGGGTCAGGGTTCCACGCCGGCGAATCGTACATGGCGTGATCATAATATGGTTCTTGTGCCGAAGAATAACGTGGAGGCTCCGTATGACCGTAATGTTGATGCGAGGAGCTCGCTGCATCGGATGATGAGTCGAGGTGTTCCTCGGCCTCCTCCGTGCCGCCTCTTGCTTGGTGGCCACCTCCCTCCAAGTATGCATTCAGTTCACCTTCTGTGACTGACCAATTCTTCCTGGAATCGAAGTTAAACAGAACAGGTGCAGGCAATCCTACTAGTTTTTCAGTTTTCTTAGTTGTTCTCCAAGTTTTCCTATAAAATGTTATCTTGTAATACAGGTTACTCAAATTAGACGAATCAGAAACAAATTCATGTTTAATCATGGAGACTATGTCAAGTTTTTCTACGGAAAGCTGAATATCAAGATGGTGAGGTTCTACACCATGCATAGCTAATAAACGAGAGGCGATGAGACCTCCATAAATTCCGCCCTTCTCACGGTTAGTGGCAAGTCTAGAAGCTATCAAAGCACCCAAATTATAGGTCTTATTACCTTGCAATGCAGCAGCTAGAAAAGCTAAATCCTGGATAGATAATTTACTTCCATTCTTTCTAGCTAGAACGCACTTGGTGATGAAATAAGCAAAGTAACGAATAGCTGGGAATTGAATACTACTAATTTTACCACCATTCTCTGAGAAGCTTCTTTCATGACAAATCATTTTGTAGAGATTCAAGAGCTCTTGCGGCGATCCCCTCATCTTCTCGCACGATCCCCATTGCGGCACTCTAATGGCTGCACAGAAATCATTGAAAGGCAAGTTGATAGTTTTATTATAAATTTTGTACCGAACCATGGGGTTAGATTGAGACCAATTGAATTCAAAATCCTGCACTACAGACATAGTCAATTTTGCATATTGGCATGGTTCACCAACAACTAAATCATCCAACCCTGCACGAGAGATTAGACTTTGAACATCTTGCAAGATTCCTGCACTCCTCATAAAATCTATACTCCTTATTCGCGGTGAACTCTCATGACCTGTTGCACCTCCAATTCTTGTTGATTTAGTTGATGACTATTCCACTCCATTCTCTGAAATTTTCAACAAACAATATAAAATTTGATTTGGTGACATATATTTGAGGGAAACTACCATAGGAACTTGTTAGAGTACTAAACATGCATCAAAACTAATTCTTACAACTTAGAACAAGCATGTAAGCTCACTAAACATGTTATCTACAGCAGCAAAATATTCAAGATATACTCAACCAAACAAAATTCTACTTGGATAATCGGAGGAGTCACATACCGGAGAGCAAATGTGCCAAATTTCAGACAGAAATCTGGGCTGAGCAAAGAGATCGAGAAATCTGGAGCTCTTGAGCAAAAACGCGAGTGAGAGGAACCTGATGCGAATTTTTTCGGGAGAGAGAAGAGAGTGGGAGGAAGAGATGATGAAGTGGGTAAAGGAGGGGCCCACACGCCAGGGTGGCGCGCCCCCCTTGCTGGCCGCGCCGGCCTGTGGGGTGCCACCCTGGGGTGCCCCACTGGTCATCTCCAGGTGTTCCCAGGTGCCTCGTCGAAAAATAGGACCAATCGTATAATTTTTGTGAATTTTTGAAACTTTGAAAAATGCACATTTCTAGGTGTTAAATTTATTATTACTGGGCAGAAAAAGATTTTGAAATCTCTAATTAACTAAAGAACTTTGCAAAACAAAAGTGCTACAGCAAGTAGATCAAGTGGAGGAAGAAAGAAATGTTGTTTAGCTCTTCTATGCATATAAAATGTACTTGTTAACAAGGTTGATCAAGTCTTGCCACCAAATAATTTTACATGTCATAAGAAGAAATAAACCTCAAATCAATCATATTACCTTATATTGTATTGATACGGATCCAATCATAATAGTTTGATATCCTTCTTTGAGATCATATATAGGACAATCAATAACTCCCACTTTGACGGTTCTTGAACTGGAAATTGTATTAACTCCACATATTTTACTAGTCTTCTTGGGGAAATAGACAGTATGTTCCTTGTCATCAACATTAAAAGTGACTTTTCCTTTATTGCAATCAATAACAGCCCCTGCGGTGTTGAGAAAAGGTCTCCCAAGAATAATGGACATATTATCATCTTCAGGCATTTCCAACACAACAAAATCAGTTAATATCAAGCAGTTATTAGTAACTTGAACAGGAACATCCTCACATATACCAACAGGAATAGCAGTAGATTTATCAGCCATTTGCAAAGATATATCAGTTGGTATCAACTTATCTAAATAAAGTCTCTTATAAAGAGAAAAAGGCATCACACTAACTCCCGCTCCCAAATCACATAGAGCAGTTCTAACATAATTATTCTTAATTGAACAAGGAATAGTTGGAATACCTGGGTCGCCAAGCTTCTTTGGAACCTTACCATTAAAAGAGTAATTAGCAAGCATAGTGGAAATCTCCTCATTAGGAATTTTCCTTTTGTTAGACACAATATCTTTCATATACTTTGAATAAGGAGGCAATTTAATAGCATCAGTCAAAGGGATTTGCAAGAATAAAGGTTTCATCCGATCACAAAATTTATTATAGTGCTCTTCTTCCTTTGATTTTAGTTTCTTAGCAGGAAAAGGCATTTGCTTTTGAACCCAAGGTTCCCTTTCACTACCATGTTTCTTAGCAATAAAATCTTCTTTAGTATACTTCTTATTTTTAGCATGCTTTTCAGGTTCTTCTTCAACCTCTTCTTTATCAGAAGCATCATTCTTATCATTATCTTTATCATGTTCATTACCACTTTTAGTTTCAGCATCAGAAATAGAAATACTATTAGGATCATTAACAGGCTTAGAGGATTCTACAACAGTTTTATGTTTCTTTTTCTTTTTCTTAGATGGAGCACTAGTTTCAGTTCGTTGAGAATCTTGTTCAACTCTTTTGGGATGCCCTTCAGGATATAGAGGATCCTGGGTAGAAACACCGCCTCTAGTTGTTACTTCATAAGCATGTTTTTCTTTAGAATTATTTTCCAACAAGTCATTTTGCACTTTAGTGAGTTGATCAATTTGAGTTTGAACCATATGAAAGTGTTTAACAAGCATCTTAACATCATTGGAGGTTCTCTCCACAATACCATGCAATTCACTAATAGCTTGAGAATTTTCCATTAAATGATTCTCTATTCTCATATTGAAATTTTCTTGCTTAACAATATAATTATCAAATTCATCTAAGCATTGTGCAGGAGGTTTTGAATACGGAATATCTTCTCTAGTAAAGCGTTCAAGAGAGTGTACCTCAATCATGGATGAAGGGGGAGTGATCTTACATGAATCTTCTATGGGAGGTAAATTCTTCACATCTTCAGATTTAATACCCTTCTCCTTAAGAGACTTCTTAACTTCCCTCATATCTTCATCATTTAATTTAATCATACCCCTCTTCTTCAGTATCGGTGTTGGGGTTGGTTCAGGTGTAGTCCAATCATCATGATTCCGGCCTATTTTAGCCAATAGTTCTTCAGCGTCGTCTGGAGTTCTTTTCCTGAAAACACAACCAGCACAGCTATCTAGGTATGCCATAGACTCAATGGTTAGTCCACTATAAAATATATCAAGTAAATCATGCTTTTCCAAATCATGTTCAGGCCGAGCTCTAATAAGAGAGCAAAATCTCGCCCAAGCCTCAGGCAATTTCTCTCCATCTTCCTGGTCAAAATTATAAATTCTCTGCAAAGCAATATGTTGAGCACTAGCAGGAAAGTATTTCCTGAAGAAAACATCAAGCAATTCTTTTGGACTATTAATAGAATCAGGTGGCAAACTATTATACCAAGTTTTAGCGTCATCCTTTAATGAGAATGGAAAGATTTTAGCAACAAAGTAAGTACGCTTCTTAACATCATCAGAAAACAAGCTACTCAGAGTAGATAACTCAATCATGTGTTCTACAGCACTTTCTTTTTCAGTACCACAAAAGGGTGTTTTCTCAACAATAGCTATATGAGATAGATCATGAGAAAAATCATAATCCTTATCCTTAATGTTTATAGGAGATGTGGCAAATTTAGGATCAGGAGATAGTTTATATCTAACAGTATGTTCTGCAAGCAACTTTTAAATTTTTCTTGCATCAGTAGTAGCATTGCATTTTTCAATAAAATCATCATCAAGTTCCACATAATCTTCATCAAGATCATCACTAGAGTATTCAACAGACTCAGGTGAATTAACAGGTGTAGCAGCATTTTCATTAGGAGTTTCAGTATTTTCAATTTGTCTAGACCTAGCAATTGTAGCATCTAGAAAAGATCCTAACGAACCATCATTATCAAGCACAGCGGAAGCATCATCAAAATTATAAGAGGAGTTTTCAGATTCTGCAGAAGTACCAGCATTTGAAGCTTGTGGAGGTGAAACAAGTTTACTTATCACAGATGGTGAATCAAGAGCAGCAGAGGTACTTAGAGTTGTACCTTTTCTTGTAGTGGATGGTAATATGGCGACCTTAGTATCGCGAGGTTTACCCATGATGGAGAATTTGCAGCGAACAATATCAATCCAAGTGAACTTCCAAATAAAGCTATGCTCCCCGGCAACGGCGCCAGAAAATAGTCTTGATGACCCACAAGTATAGGGGATCGCAACAGTCTTCGCGGGAAGTAAAACCCAATTTATTGATTCGACACAAGGGGAGACAAAGAATACTTGAAAGGCTTAACAGCGGAGTTGTCAATTCAGCTGCACCTGGAAACAGACTTGCTCGCAAGAGTTTATCGATAGTAACAGTTTTATAGCGATGTGATGAGTGAAATAACAAACGAGTAACAAAGACAACAGTAGTGATTATAGTAAACAGCAGGATTAAAATACTGTAGGCACATGGATGGATGAACGGGCGTTGCATGGATGAGAGAAACTCATGTAACAATCAAAGCAGGGGCATTTGCAGATAATAATAAAACGGTATCCAAGTACTAATCAATCAATAGGCATGTGTTCCATATTTAGTCGTACGTGCTCGCAATGAGAAACTTGCACAACATCTTTTGTCCTACCAGCCGGTGGCAGCCGGGCCTCTAGGGAATCTACTGGATATTAAGGTACTCCTTTTAATAGAGTACCGGAGCAAAGCATTAACACTCCGTGAACACATGTGATCCTCACATCACCGCCTTCCCCTCCGGTTGTCCCAATTTATGTCACTTTGGGGCCTCGGGTTCCGGACAGCAACATGTGTATACAACTTGCAGGTAAGATCATAAACAACGAATATCTTCATGAATCAATAACATGTTCAGATCTGAGATCATGGCAGTCGGGCCCTAGTGACAAGCATTAAGCATAACAAGTTGCAACAATATCATAAAAGTAACATCTACGGATACTAGGCACCATGCCCTAACAATCTTATGACTATTACATGACCAATCTCATCCAATCCCTACCATCCCCTTCAGCCTACAACGGGGGAATTACTCACACATGGATGGGGGAAACATGGCTGGTCGATGGAGAGGCGTCGCTGATGATGGCGGTGATGATCTCCTCCAATTCCCCATCCCGGCGAGGTGCCAGAACGGAGTTTCTGGTCCCGAGACGGAGTTTCGCGATGGTGGCGGCATACTGGATGGTTTCTGGCGACTTCGACTCTCTCCAGTGCGTTTTTAGGTCGAAGGCAATAAGTAGTCCGAAGGAGGGTGTCGGGGGCCAGCCGAGGCCGCCACACACTAGGGCCGCGTGCCCCCCTCCTGGGCTGCACCGGCCTAGCGTGTGGGGCCCTCGGGCCCCCACCTGGCTTGCCCTTCTGGCTCCGCCAATATTCTGGGAAAATAGGACCTTCTGCATAAATTCCGAGGATTTTCCTGAAAGTTGGATTTCTGCACAAAAACGAGACACCAGAGCAGTTCTGCTGAAAACAGCGTTAGTCCGTGTTAGTTGTATCCAAAATACACAAATTAGAGGCAAACCAATAGCAAAAGTGTTCGGGAAAGTGGATACGTTTTGGACGTATCATCCTCCCATGATCCTCCGAAATCTAGGGCACAAGCCCTAAGCATATCTTCCAGTATCTGATTTGTCCTCTCCGTTTGTCCTCCCGTCTGAGGATGATAGGCGGTGCTATAGTCTAACTTGGATCCTAAAGCTTCGTGAAGTTGTTTCCAGAATGATGATGTAAACACAGATCCTCGATCTGACACAATTTTCTTGGGTACTCCGTGTTTACTCACTATCTCTTTGATGTAAAGATCTATGAGCTTCTCTCCTTTGTCCTGTTAATTTACGGCTAAGAAATGTGCACTTTTCGTCAACCGGTCCACGATTACCCATATCATGTCCTTCTTTTTATTGGTCATGGGTAGTCCGGTGATGAAATCCATTCCTATCTCTTCCCACTTCCATTCTGGGATTGGTAAAGGTTGCAATGTTCCTGCTGGACTTTGATGTTCTGCCTTCACCCTTTGACAAGTATGGCATTCTGCCACATATTGTGCAATCTCCCTCTTCATGTTATTCCACCAGAACAATTCTTTTAGATCCATATACATCTTTTTACTTCCTGGATGTATTGAGTACGGTGTTTGATGTGCTTCTCTGAGTATAACTTCCTTGATCTCATCGTTGTCTGGAACACAAATCCTTTTCTGGAACCATAGTGATCCAGACTCACCTCGGTGAAATTCTAAAGGTCTTCCTTCATCAATCCTTCTCATCTCCTCCATGATGAATGGATCGTCTAACTGACCCATGATAATCTCATTCCTAAGATTCACATTTAACTCATCTGCTACTTGTAATGCTGATAGTCCTTCATGTGCTTCTTTCTCCCATAGTTGTATTTGTGCTTGGCTTATTTCTTTCTTCAATTCCGATGGTAGTTCTTGTTCAACTCCTCCGGTACTCTTCCGACTTAAGGCATCGGCTACAACATTAGCCTTTCCTGGTGTGTAGTTGATGGTCAAATCATAATCCTTGATCAATTCAAGCCATCTTTTCTGCCTCATATTCAGTTCCTTCTGAGAGTAAGAAGTACTTGAGACTTTTGTGATCTGTGTATATCTCACACTTTGCTCCATAGAGAAAATGTCTCCATCCTTTTAATGCAAACACAACTGCTGCTAGCTCGAGATCATGTGTTGGATAATTGACTTCATGTGGTCTAAGTTGTCTTGATCCATAAGATATGACTTTCCGATCTTGCATGAGTACACGGCCTAGTCCATGCTTCGATGCGTCACAATATACTGTATAATCCTTGCCAATTTCTAGTACTGCTAACACAGGTGCGGTGGTTAGTTTTTCCTTTAGAGTCTGGGAACTCTGCTCACACTCATCTGACCATACAAATGGTGTGTTCTTTCTTAGCAACTTGGTCATTGGTCCTGCTATCTTGGAAAATCCTTCAATGAATCTTCTATAGTATCCTGCCATTCCTAAGAATCCTCGGATTTCCTTGACATTCTTTGGTGCTTCCCATTCTAGAACTGCTGCCACTTTGCTTGGATTTACTGCTATTCCATCCTTGCTGATGACATGTCCAAGGAATTCTACTTGGTCTAGCCAAAATTCACACTTGCTGAATTTGGCATAGAGCTGATGCTCTCTTAGTGTTTGTAACACTATCCTGAGATGCTCTGCATGCTCAGTTTTATCCTTGGAATATATCAAGATATCATCGATGAACACGATGACAAACTTGTCCAGATATGGCATGAATAACTTATTCATGAGATTCATGAATATTGCTAGGGCATTGGTCAACCGAAAAGGTACGACTAAGTACTCATGGTGTCCATACCTTGATACAAAAGCAGTTTTCGGAACATCTTCCTTCTTGATCTTTATCTGGTGATAACCCGATCTCAAATCAATCTTGGAGAAAACTCCTGCTCCTCTAACTTGATCAAACAGATCTTGTATTCTGGGAAGTGGATACTTGTTCTTGATAGTAACATTGTTCAAGTTCCGGTAATCTCCGCACATCCTTCGACCTCCATCTCTTTTGTCCACATATATGACTGGTGATCCCCAAGGTGAAATACTCTCCTGAATGAATCCTTTCTGTTCTAAGTCATCCAATTGTTCCTTGAGTTCTTTCAACTCCTTTGGTCCCATCTTGTATGGTGCCTTAGCAATTGGGGCTGTTCCTGGAATTAGGTCAATAGTGAACTCTATCTCTCGATCAGGTGGCATTCCAGGTAACTCTTTTGGAAACACATCTTGGAATTCATTGACAATCGGGATGTCCTCGAGTTTCACCTCCTTCATACTATTCAATTTTAACTCAACTTCAATCTGAGTGTGCTTATCTCCTTGATAGATTATTCTTCCTCCATCTGGACTTTTCAGAGACACTGTCTTAGTGGGACAATCTATCAATGCTCCATTCTCCTCTAACCAGTTCATACCAAGAATGACATCTATGTCCTTCATAGGTAGAACAAACAGGTCTGCGTCAAATGCACATCTACGGATCATAATGACATGTGCTTGCTTAATGTGGGTAACTAAGATCGTTCCCCCCACAGATAGTATGGTAATGGGTGCTTCTAATTTAGTGCAATTAATCCCATGTTTGATGATGAATTGTTGAGAAATGAATGAAGTAGTTGCTCCAGTATCAAAAAGGACTTTGCCAGGATGAGTGAGTATCTGAAGCGTACCTATAACCGCTTTATCCGAGTTTATCACCTCCTCAAGGCTGGTGCAGTTTAACTTTCCGAAGGGCTTCTTGTTTTTCCAGTTTCCTCCGGAATTCCCACTTCGGTTCCCACCTCCTCCTGACTGACCTCCTCCATTCTTTCTCTTGGGGCAATCCTTCAACATGTGGCCCTCTGTAACATCCCAAAAATTACAAAACAAAGAAAATGAATTTCCCTATTTCCAAAATTTGGAACCAACAAAAACTTTTATTAAATTAAGTATGATGCATAGTGATCATGCTTATATGTTGTGACATTGCCATGTTTTGTTGTTACAATATTTTGAACATGATCTTAAACCCTAAACCATGCCCATTTAAGTCAAAGAGGAATAAATAAGAAAAAGAGAAAATGCAAATAGCTTCACATATGAGGCTATGGCTATTTTTGTAAAACTTTAACCTAGGCCCTTCTACCTTGTGCCAATGATTGGAAAACATTAATAAACCCTATCTAATGCTTAACAAATCAAATCCAAGGTGAAACAAAATAAAATAAAAAGAAAATAAAAATGTCCATAGGGGTATATGAGAGTAATAGCCAAATTGCCAATTTAAGCCTAAACCCTAATTCTTGGTTGGAAATGATGAAACACCAATCTAAACTCAATTAGTACATAAGAACATAACACCACTTGGTTCAAAGAAAATCAAAGAAAAAGAAAAGGAAATAAAAATAGGAAATACCCATATGTGGCTATGGCCAATTTTTCAAATCCTTAACCTAGACCATTTTGGCTTGCACCATTAGTTGTATTATGTTACTAAACACTTATAAACACTTTTGGAATCAAGGAAACTCAATTCAAATCAAATTTGAAATCAAATTGTGCTCACATGCACTAATGGGCAAATCTGCCATTTTTAATCTGATCACTACTTTGAGCCTCTGTATTTAGAGATTTTCAAACCAAATAATTCCAACTCTTTGCACCTCATCCAAGTACACATCAAAGTGAACAACTTTGGTAAATACCACCAGTACAAATTCATCTTGGATCAAAAGTTATGCTCAAGCAAAGTGGAGACTTTGAAACAAATTCAAGATCTCCCCATTTTGAAATTTTTGCAAAACAAGTTCTTTCCTGAGAACCACTTCACTAAACATTGTTCCCTGGTCCCCTCTAGCTCTAACCCCAGCTTTGAAACCCTAGCAGGAGGGCACAACATGGCCTAGCCATGGCCATGCCGGCCATGTTCCCCATGAACATGCCCCCTCTCTCTTCTCTCCACTCAAACCCTAGCCACCATGCCCTACTGATCCTCCTTGATCCCCTGAGCACGCCAGTACCCGCAGTTGGTCGAATGGAGGATGACACGGCCCGGACCAACGCGCGCTCACGACGCCCTGTACGATAGGACCTGCACGGCCACGTCGCCGTGCGCACGGCAGCGCGCGCCACGGGCACGCGTCGCCTCGCCGCATCGCCGCACCCCCGGACCCCCTCTCTCACCTAGCGCCTCGTCACAACACCGCGGACATGCCAGACATCGTTTGGTCGCCGACCCGCGCCCGCCGTCGCCGGAGAGGACGGACCCGTCCGCCACGGCCGCGCCAGTACTCGCACGCGCCCGACCAATTTAAGCACCGCCCCGCCGCGCCGTTGACGCCAGGGGGACCGCCGTGACGTGTGGAACAGGACGCCGCCCACGCCTAGCTCGATAGCTCACCGGAACGCCCGCGCCCATGTCGACATCGCCGCAGCACCTCGGTCCCCTTCCGCGCCTATAAAAGGAGACCTCTCCTCATCGATTTCTCCACACCATCTCACTCCCCTCATCTCCCTCGACCTCCTCGACCACTGCCCTTGCTCGATTCACCACCGGAGCCGTCCAATTTCATCGCCGGAGCCCGCGGAGGTGCTGAGAAGTGCGCCACCGATTTCGACCACCGTTGGAGACGCCGCCGGTACCAACTGCTTCCCCGTCGTCGACAACCTCGCCGCAGCCCATCGCCGACCATCGCCGCACCGCCGGTGAGCCTCCCACCCCCCACCATCGCCGCGCCAGAGCCTCTCTCTCGCCGTCGACGACGAAGGCCCTCGGTCGTTCCATCACGATCTAATCGTGCGATCCACGATAGCACTTACCGTTTCGGGTTTTAAAATAGACTGACATGTGGCTCCCACTGTCAGGTGGCCCGCGGCGTGCGAGACACGCTAGCTGGGCCGGCCCGTTTAATTTTTCGTCTGTTAGCCCAGTATCGTTTCCCGCCAGGCCCGTTTAATTCAAAAATAGAATTTTTGAATTATTCAATTTGCTTCAATTCGAATAGAATCAAATTGGCTGAACCAAATTTGATGAATTACATACCGTTGGAAAGCTTATGAAATTTCCTAAATAACCCCACTGGCCTCATCATGAAATTCTTTGTAGAATTAATGTGACAAAAATAACAAGACAGGGACTTTTGTAAATTCAAACAATTATTAAAAATCAACCAAAAATGCTTTTGAGTTGATTCCAACTCCCATAAATCACATTTCACTTACACTACATGTTTCTGCAAAAATATGTCATGGTTACTTTGTATGATCATGGCCTAGTTTAAATAAAGCACTCTATGGCTATTTCTAGTCAATGGATATTGTCCAAAACTATTTAATAAATCATATGAGATGTTTTCCCTCATTTAAATCTTGTCCCAAGTAACTTAATATGAGGTAGTGACCATGGTCTATATAATCTCATATTGAATTATTTGGTGATGTTAAATCATAAGCATGGTAGTGTTAAATTGCATAAAGGTGCTATACCTCATTTAAATCATTTTCCCCAAATGATGATTATGAATGGTTGACCTGGGTCAACAAGGGTTCATATATTATTTATTGGAGGAACTTAACTCTTAACAAGATTCAATGAGAGGAAATTATTTCCTCAAAGAACTAAAGAGAAGCACTAGTTAAAATTGTAACGAGAGGAAATTATTTTTCTTCAAGTAAGAAAACAATTTCAACCCACATGATATGTATGTGATGATGCTAGGATAGTTTGTGTGAACCTCTTGGTGTGTTTAGACTAGCTCTTAAGAATGGTTTGGTGATTGTATACTTCGTATCCGTTTTTAGACGCTAGTACCGAGGAGTACCAGGAGGAGGAGGTCTACTACCAGGAGGAGGAGGACCATTTTGATCAGTACACCAACCAAGGCAAGCTAATATTCTTGCAAGTGCAAAGCTCTCTTGAGAAAGACACCATTTCCTTTACTTTATGTGCAATGATCCCATCCCAAGTTTTACCCTTCAATCTTTTACTTTGTTTATCAAAGCTTAATTTTATAGTTAAACTTTGGTCTAAGTATAGAGTAGAGAAAGAGTATCAAACTTGGCCTAAAAAGCTTATGAGTTAAGTAGCACCCCTCATGACTAGTTGCTAGTGCTAACCAATAAAAATTGACTACTCTAGATGGGAACAGGTGAAATGAAATGATTTTGAAAACCTTGGAATGATGAGTCATTCTATTGAAAGATTTTGAAGGTGATTATGACTTGTGAATGACCTGGTGAACTTTACAAAAACTGATGGTTGGGTTCGGATGCGATCCCATTCCAATTTACAAGTACCCCCACAATACCTGATTATGGGTAGGGCTTAACTGGAAGTTTATGTGTCATAGTATGGGTTCCCTCTAAACAAGCGTCATCGGGGTTATGCCGAAAGCTGCCTCTACAACAAAAGAAATGATGTGAAATGAGGTGAATGTCCGGCCCAAGCCCTGTGCAGTTCCCAGGCTGACCGTTTGTCTTCACTGGGAGGCCAAACTCATGCGGAGAGGTGCCTATACTAGGATATGTAAGTGAAAGGTTATGGTTGATGTATCCGCGTACTGAGTTACGATTATTCAGGGTATCCCTGACGGATGTAATCAAATGTTGTGGTACAAGTGTGCAACCTCTGCAGAGTGTAAATCTCTTCGAATAGCCGTGTCCATGGTTACGGACAATTGGAAAGGCCATACTATTCCGTTGTCAGATGTTTTATGAACTGAATGGTGAAATGAATGGTGACATGAATGGTGAATTTGAATTTGAATCACAACTGAGTTGTGGGAATGACACTAATGTTCCCACTTGAGTTAGTTAGCAAATGAAGAGTCTTTTATTAAAAGCTTATGAACTAAAATTGGCTTTATGCAAATAAACCTAGAGCTTAGCATCCACTTAATAAAATTGATAGTAATTACAATAGTATTAGTTTCCGAGTACTTTAAAAGTACTCACGGCTGTGTCCCTGGCTATTCAAATGGCCAGACTATGAAGAGGAGCAGCAGTATGAAGATGACGGTCAGCAGGACGTCTACAACAACTAGGAGTTCTTCTGACGTCAAGCGTTGGCCTGTGGAATTAGATAGTCCACTACTACTACTACTACGCTTCTGCCTTGTAATATTTGTGATGTTCGTTGATCAATAGATCAACTATGGTTGTAATATTGGATCATGTGATCTACTTTTGTAAGACGGTTATGGTTTGTAATGAATGATGACTTATGATATCAACTGTTATGTCTCGCAACAACAATATTCCTGGGATTGCGATGAAGGGCATAATAGGCATCCGGACTTAAAAATCCGGGTGTTGACAAGTTGGTATCAGAGCCATTGTTTGACCTTAGGAGACCCTAGCTAGAATGGACATCTGAAAAACTTAGTTTCCAAAACAAATGAAGGAAATATTTATGAAAACTTATTCTCACTCTTATCTCTGAGATCTTTTCAAAAATGAGAAATCTATGCTCTACTTTCTCTTGAAATTCTACATAAAATTTTGCACACTTGCTCACTTTTCTAACTGACTCATCCTAATTGCTCACAGATGGAGTATCACTATGAGTCCTATCAGATTGGCCATGGAGGAGCCCTGATGTTCGAGAAGGATTTGAAGCAACTAGTGGAGTATTTAGGACGCCCGTATCCCGAGTTCTTCAGAATACCCCTCAACCATCCGTCGGGAGGACCACCTCGGTGGGAAGTTACTGCAGATCTGAGAGAAAAGCTTGGAGCCCCAATATGGGAAACCATATGGTTTTCTGTAACGGGAAACACTTGGAAGGATGGAATAGCCAAAGCCATGCAGGAAGCAATTGCCCGTCTGTGTGGACAAAATGAGAACAAGATCAAGAACACTCGCTTCGTTTACTACCCAAGACATGACCCCATGGGAAGACCACTAACCATGCCACCGCACCCGGAGATGAACTACTATGTGACATGCCTAGACTTCCTGCTGCACAATACCCGCAAGGAGTTGGACAACGCCCACCTAGCGCAACAGACCGATACCATCAGGATCCTTGCCCATGAGCGCAAGACACTCCGCCAGCAGCGTGCCAAGAAGGACGCTACCATTGCGCACCTCCGCGCAAAGATAGTATCCTTGGAGGCAACTGTCAAGGCCCAAGAGGACCAGCTGATGGAGCTAGCAGAAGAAGGTGAAGACATTCAGGGAGGAGCAACCTTCCTGAGTGATGATGAGGACTTCAAAGAAGATGAGAACACTGATATGGAAGACTATGAGTTTTTGGAAGCCGGAGAGGATGACCACATCCCGATAGATGTGGATGATGAGTAGTAGTTTCACTTGATCACTTGAGTAGGTGTGAGTTTGTATCTGTCCCCTTGTATCGTAGAGCGAATGAATGGTTCTTCAAACCAACGGTGTGTTAGATTTGTAATGTATGATGTTTGGTATGAATGAAAAAGTGTTGTTGGTTTTACCCCCTCAACACTACTCAAGTTGTCAAGTTTGAACTTTTTGAACTTTAAACCAAACAAACCATATAAATTTCTCTCTTATCTTATCATCTACCTCAATGATCAGATGGCCCCACCAACCCGCAGCGCCAACCAAGACGCAATGATGCAAATGATCCAGATGATGATGGAAGACCGCGAAGCCGAGAGAGCTGAACAACAAGCCAACATTGATGCACTGCAGCAGATAGCTCAGAACAATCAAGGCCATGGAAACCATGATCACCCAGGGTCAAAACTCAAGAACTTTCAGAACACCAACCCTCCTATGTTTAGCAAGACCGAAGAGCCACTTGACGCAGATGACTGGCTCCATACAATGGAGAACAACCATGAAGTTGCGGGAGTCAAAGCCGCAGAGAAAGTACTGTTCGCCACCCACTACCTGTCAGGACCTGCCAGAGCCTGGTGGACGAGTGCCCGTGCAATGAATGCGGGACAGATGATGACCTGGGAGGACTTCAAGCTCAAGTTTAGCAAATACCATGTGCCCCAAGGACTGATCAAGAAGATGAGAGACGAATTCCGCGAACTCAAGCAAGGAAGGATGTCGGTAGTGGAATACCGCGACAGGTTCCTCACCTTGTCAAGGTATGCCCCCGATGAGACCGACACCAACGAGAAGAGGAAGGAAAGATTTATGAACGGACTGCATGACGAGATGCAGACTGTACTGGTCAACATTCCCTTTGCCGACCTTGAAGCCCTTGTGGACTCAGCCATACAGATGGAAGGGAAGCTGCATCAAGCCAATGAGAACCGCAAGATAAGAATGATGAACCAGAATGGACCCCACCATACCCAGAAGTACCGCAGCAACTCATCTGGGGGATTTGCCCCAAGAAACAACAAGCCACCTGTTCAGACTTAGGGCATCTCCAGCGGCGCGACGCATTTTAGTGTTCGCGCGCGTCGGTTTGTGTCGCGCAGCGGACGCTGAAATGACCGTTTTCGTCCGCGTGTCCGTTTGCGTCTGGGGTTGGCTCCAGCGGCCCGACGCATTTTTTTTCTCTTTTTCATTTAAACATACTTCCAAATATTACAAATTGGAAGATTAGTTTACACAAACTAATACATAGTTTGGAACATGGTTTACACAAACTAATACATAGTTTGCACCATGGTGGACACAAATATAAATATTTTAAAAATAGAAACCAGTTGTGTTGATTTTCGTATGTTCGCTGCCAAGAAAGAACATTCGAGGGCACACCCAGTCACCCAAACTGGAAAATCCAGCGGGAGGATTGACGGTGCCCTTGTTGGTTCTACCGATGGCGAACAGACAGAAACCTTCCACTACTGGCTTCGTCTGGCCCGTAGCCAGATTCGCTGCAAAGAAAGAACACTCTACGTTCTAACTATCGGAGTCCGACTCGGATTCGCCGGTGTGGTAGTGCCTGCGGCAGGCCGTGTCGTCGAAGACTTTGACGACCATCTCACTATCTCCCTCGTAGAGGAAGGTGAGCTGGCAGTCGGGCTCGAGCGCCAGGTCACGGGCGAACTTGCCCCACCCGGTGTGCAAGTACATCTGGCTCTGCCCGTCGAACAGGACCTCCACGGCCCAGCGGCAGAAGTTGCAGCTGGCCTCCCGTAGCTGCAAATGTGCTGGCTCGACGCCGTCGACGAACTCGGCGAACTTGTCCGGGAGACGCTTGATGCCGAGCGGGTCGTCGTCGATGCGGAGGAGGAACTCGAAGCAGAGTCCCTCCACGTCGGAGGAAGACGAAGAGGGCGCAGGCGACGGCGAGCGTGGGGCCGTAGCTGCTCCACCACGGCGGCCCCTGCCCCGTCCCCGGGGCCGTCCAGGGCCGCGGCCTCGACCGCCTCGCCGGCCACCAGGACCCGCCATGGTCTTCCTCGCGGGGCTGGCTGCGTCGCAGGAACACCTAGGCGGCGGAACGCTGGAGCTTTGTGGCGGCTAGGGTTTCTATGGAGGAGTGGATGAGGAAGAAGAAGGCGTGGCCCCTTTATATAGGCCGGAGGCATGCGGTGGCCGCGGGACGCGTGGCGACGCCATTAACGTGGTTGGTGGAGGTGGGCTGCGGCCGCTCGGGAGCCGAGGCATTGCCATTAACGTGGCGCAGACTGCCGAAGCGACGCAACGGCGCCAGTCGCAGGCGCGTTTGAGAAGACGCATCGACGCAGGGTCGCTGCTAGGCGGGCCCGACGAAGCGTCCGCCGGATACGAGCGGACACTTTCGGCGTCCGCGCAGTGTCCGCGGAGACGCATCCGAGGCGCATATTTGGGCCAGGTTTGCGTCTCCGCGGACGGCCCGGTCACTTTGCGTCGCCCCGCTGGAGAGGGTGCCAGACGCATTTCCGGTCACGGCGGACGAAAACGACCATTTGCGTCGCGCCGCTGGAGATGCCCTTACCGTCCAAACAACAACAACAACAACGGAGGACCCCCGAAGCCCGGAGGCAACAACAACAACAACCACAACAGCAACAACAACAGTAACAACAACAACCCCAATACTGCCCCAAGGACTGGAAGCAACGCTGTTCCCGTCACTCCCAAAGACAAGTCAACTGTGAACTGCTATGAATGTGGAGTTGTGGGTCACTACTCCAATGAGTTCCCCAAGAAGCTTGCCAAGATTGCCGCCAATACTGCTGCACCTTCCCAGCAACAGCGCCGCTTCGCAGCCAGAAGGAACCAGAACAACCGCAAGGGCCGCCTCTACCACATGAATGCAACAGAAGCACAGGAAGCATCTCAGGCCATGCCAAGTATGTTTTCCTGTTAATCCACTTGCCCAATCTCTCTTAGGAACCTAACTTTTCTTAAAATCTCGGGACGAGATTTGTTTAAGGGGGAAGGGTTTGTAACATCCCAAAAATTCCAAAACAAAGAAAATGAATTTCCCTATTTCCAAAATTTGGAACCAACAAAAACTTTTATTAAATTAAGTTTGATGCATAGTGATCATGCTTATATGTTGTGACATTGCCATGTTTTGTTGTTACAATATTTTGAACATGATCTTAAACCCTAAACCATGCCCATTTAAGTCAAAGAGGAATAAATAAGAAAAAGAGAAAATGCAAATATCTTCACATATAAGGCTATGGCTATTTTGTAAAACTTTAACCTATGCCCTTCTACCTTGTGCCAATGATTGGAAAACATTAATAAACCCTATCTAGGGCATCTCCAGCGGCGCAACGCAAATGGTCGTTTTCGTCCGCCGTGACCGGAAATGCGTCTGGCACCCTCTCCAGTGGGGCGACGCAAAGTGACCGGGCCGTCCGCGGAGACGCAAACCTGGCCCAAATATGCGCCTCGGATGCGTCTCCGCGGACACTGCGCGGACGCCGAAAGTGTCCGCTCGTATCCGGCGGACGTTTCATCGGGCCCGCCTGGCAGCGACCCTGCGTCGATGCGTCTTCTCAAACGCGCCTGCGACTGGCGCCGCTGCGTCGCTTCGGCAGTCTGCGCCACGTTAATGGCAATGCCTCGGCTGCCGAGCGGCCGCAGCCCACCTCCGCCAACCACGTTAATGGCGTCGCCACGCGTCCCGCGGCCACCGCATGCCTCCGGCCTATATAAAGGGGCCGCGCCTTCTTCTTCCTCATCCACTCATCCATAGAAACCCTAGCCGCCACAAAGCTCCAGCGTTCCGCCGCCTAGGTGTTCCTGCGACGCAGCCAGCCCCGCGAGGAAGACAATGCCGGGTCCTGGTGGCCGGCGAGGCGGTCGAGGCCGTGGCCCTGGACGGCCCCGGGGACGGGGCAGGGGCCGCCGTGGTGGAGCAGCTACGGCCCCATGCTCGCCGTCGCCTGCGCCCTCTTCGTCTTCCTCCGACGTGGAGGGACGCTGCTTCGAGTTCCTCCTCCGCATCGACGATGACCCGCTCGGCATCAAGCGTCTCCCGGACAAGTTCGCCGAGTTCGTCGACGGCGTCAAGCCGGCGCATTTGCAGCTACGGGAGGCCAGCTGCAACTTCTGCCGCTGGGCCGTGGAGGTCCTGTTCGACGGGCAGGGCAAGATGTACTTGCACACCGGGTGGGGCAAGTTCGCTCGTGACCTGGCGCTCGAGCCCGGCTACCAGCTCACCTTCCTCTACGAGGGAGACGGTGAGATGGTCGTCAAAGTCTTCGACGACACGGCCTGCCGCAGGCACTACCACACCGGCGAATCCGAGTCGGACTCCGATAGTTAGAACGTAGAGTGTTCTTTCTTTGCAGCGAATCTGGCTACGGGCCAGACGAAGCCAGTAGTGGAAGGTTTCTGTCTGTTCGCCATCGGTAGAACCAACAAGGGCACCGTCAATCCTCCCGCTGGATTTTCCAGTTTGGGTGACTGGGTGTGCCCTCGAATGTTCTTTCTTGGCAGCGAACATACGGAAATCAACACAACTGGTTTCTATTTTTAAAATATTTATATTTTTGTCCACCATGGTGCAAACTATGTATTAGTTTGTGTAAACCATGTTCCAAACTATGTATTAGTTTTTGTAAAATAATCTTCCAATTTGTAATATTTGGAAGTATGTTGAAATGAAAAAGAGAAAAAAAAATGCGTCGGGCCGCTGGAGCCAACCCCAGACGCAAACGGACACGCGAACGAAAACGGTCATTTCAGCGTCCGCTGCGCGACGCAAACGGACGCGCGCGGACACTAAAATGCGTCGCGCGGCTAGAGATGCCCTTAACAAATCAAATCCAAGGTGAAACAAAAGAAAATAAAAATAAAAAAAATGTCCATAGGGGTATATGAGAGTAATGGCCAAATTGCCAATTTAAGCCTAAACCCTAATTCTTGGTTGGAAATGATGAAACACCAATCTAAACTCAATTAGTACATAAGAACATAACACCACTTGGTTCAAAGAAAATCAAAGAAAAAGAAAAGGAAATAAAAATAGGAAATACCCATATGTGGCTATGGCCAATTTTTCAAATCCTTAACCTAGACCATTTTGGCTTGCACCATTAGTTGTATTATGTTACTAAACACTTATAAACACTTTTGGAATCAAGGAAACTCAATTCAAATCAAATTTGAAATCAAATTGTGCTCACATGCACTAATGGGCAAATCTGCCATTTTTAATCTGATCACTACTTTGAGCCTCTGTATTTAGAGATTTTCAAACCAAATAATTCCAACTCTTTGCACCTCATCCAAGTACACATCAAAGTGAACAACTTTGGTAAATACCACCAGTACAAATTCATCTTGGATCAAAAGTTATGCTCAAGCAAAGTGGAGACTTTGAAACAAATTCAAGATCTCCCCATTTTGAAATTTTTGCAAAACAAGTTCTTTCCTGAGAACCACTTGACTAAACATTGTTCCCTGGTCCCCTCTAGCTCTAACCCCAGCTTTGAAACCCTAGGAGGAGGGCACAACATGGCCTAGCCATGGCCATGCCGGCCATGTTCCCCATGGACATGCCCCCTCTCTCTTCTCTCCACTCAAACCCTAGCCACCATGCCCTACTAATCCTCCTTGATCCCATGAGCACGCCAGTACCCATAGTTGGTCGAATGGAGGACGACACGGCCCGGACCAACGCGCGCCCACGACGCCCTGTACGATAGGACCTGCACGGCCACGTCGCCGTGTGCACGGCAGCGCGCGCCACGGGCACGCGTCGCCTCGCCACATCGCCGCACCCCCTCTCTCGCCTAGCGCCTCGTCACAGCACCGCAGACATACCAGACATCGTTTGGTCACCGACCCGCGCCCGCCGTCGCCGGAGAGGACGAACCCGTCCGCCACGGCCGCGCCAGTACTCGCACGCGCCCGACCAATTTAAGCACCGCCGCGCCGTTGACGCCAGGAGGACCGCCATGACGTGTGGAACAGGACGCCGCCCACGCCTAGCTCGATAGCTCACCGGAACGCCCGCGCCCATGTCGACATCGCCGCAGCACCTCGGTCCCCTTACGCGCCTATAAAAGGAGACCTCTCCTCATCGATTTCTCCACATCATCTCACTCCCTCATCTCCCTCGACCTCCTCGACCACTGCCCTTGCTCGATTCACCACCGGAGCCGTCCAATTTCATCGCCGGAGCCCGCGGAGGTGCTGAGAAGTGCGCCGCCGATTTCGGCCACCGTTGGAGATGCCGCCGGTACCAACTGCTTCCCCGTCATCGACAACCTCGCCGCAGCCCGTCGCCGACCATCGCCGCGCCGCCGGTGAGCCTCCCACCCCCCACCATCGCCGCGCCAGAGCCTCTCTCTCGCCGTCGACGATGAAGGCCCTCGGCCGTTCGATCACGATCTAATCGTGCGGTCCACGATAGCACTTACCGTTTCGGGTTTTAAAATAGACTGACATGTGGCTCCCACTGTCAGGAGGCCCGCGGCGTGCGAGACATGCTAGCTGGGCCGGCCCGTTTAATTTTTCGTCTGTTAGCCCAGTATCGTTTCCCGCCAGACCCGTTTAATTCAAAAATAGAATTTTCGAATTATTCAATTTGCTTACAGATGCTGTGTTCAAATTCGAATAGAATCAAATTTGCTCAACCAAATTTTATGAATTACATACCGTTGGAAAGCTTATGAAATTTCCTAAATAACCCCACTGGCCTCATCATTAAATTCTTTGTAGAATTAATGTGACAAAAATAACAAGACAGGGACTTTTGTAACTTCAAACAATTATTAAAAATCAACCAAAAATGCTTTTGAGTTGATTCCAACTCCCATAAATCACATTTCACTTACACTACATGTTTCTACAAAAATATGTCATGGTTAATTTGTATGATCATGGCCTAGTTTAAATAAAGGACTCTATGGCTATTTCTAGTCAATGGATATTGTCCAAAACTATTTAATAAATCATATGAGATGTTTTCCCTCATTTAAATCTTGTCCCAAGTAACTTAATATGAGGTAGTGACCATGGTCTATATAATCTCATATTGAATTATTTGGTGATGTTAAATCATAAGCATGGTAGTGTTAAATTGCATAAGGTGCTATACCTCATTTAAATCATTTTCCCCAAATGATGATTATGAATGGTTGACCTGGGTCAACAAGGGTTCATATATTATTTATTGGAGGAACTTAACTCTTAACAAGATTCAATGAGAGGAAATTATTTCCTCAAAGAACTAAAGAGGAGCACTAGTTAAAAATTGTAATGAGAGGAAATTATTTTTCTTCAAGTAAGAAAACAATTTCAACCCACATGATATGTATGTGATGATGCTAGGATAGTTTGTGTGAACCTCTTGGTGTGTTTAGACTAGCTCTTAAGAATGGTTTGGTGATTGTATACTTCGTATCCGTTTTTAGATGCTAGTACCGAGGAGTACCAGGAGGAGGAGGTCTACTACCAGGAGGAGGAGGACCATTTTGATCAGTACACCAACCAAGGCAAGCTAATATTCTTACAAGTGCAAAGCTCTCTTGAGCAAGACACCATTTCCTTTACTTTATGTGCAATGATCCCATCCCAAGTTTTACCCTTCAATCTTTTACTTTGTTTATCAAAGCTTAATTTTATAGTTAAACTTTGGTCTAAGTATAGAGTAGAGCAAGAGTATCAAACTTGGCCTAAAAAGCTTATGAGTTAAGTAGCACCCCTCATGACTAGTTGCTAGTGCTAACCAATAAAAATTGACTACTCTAGATGGGAACAGGTGAAATGAAATGACTTTGAAAACCTTGGAATGATGAGTCATTATATTGAAAATTTTCAAGGTGATTATGAATTGTGAATGACCTGGTGAACTTTACAAAAACTGATGGTTGGGTTCGGATGCGATACCATTCCAATTTACAAGTACCCCCACAATATCTGATTATGGGTAGGGCTTAACTGGAAGTTTATGTGTCATAGTATGGGTTCCCTCTAAACAAGCGTCATCGGGGTTATGCCGAAAGCTGCCTCTACAACAAAAGAAATGATGTGAAATGAGGTGAATGTCCGGCCCAAGCCCTGTGCAGATCCCAGGCTGACCGTTTGTCTTCACTGGGAGGCCAAACTCATGCGGAGAGGTGCCTATACTAGGATATGTAAGTGAAAGGTTATGGTTGATGATCCGCGTACTGAGTTACGATTATTCAGGGTATCCCTGACGGATGTAATCAAATGTTGTGGCACAAGTGTGCAACCTCTGCAGAGTGTAAATCTATTCGAATAGCCGTGTCCATGGTTACAGACAATTGGAAAGGCCATACTGTTCCGTTGTCAGATGTTTTATGAACTGAATGGTGAAATGAATGGTGACATGAATGGTGAATTTGAATTTGAATCACAACTGAGTTGTGGGAATGACACTAATGTTCCCACTTGAGTTAGTTAGCAAATGAAGAGTCTTTTATTAAAAGCTTATGAACTAAAATTGGCTTTATGCAAATAAACCTAGAGCTTAGCATCCACTTAATAAAATTGATAGTAATTACAATAGTATTAGTTTGCGAGTACTTTAAAAGTACTCACGGCTGTGTCCCTGGCTATTCAAATGGCCAGACTATGAAGAGGAGCAGCAGTATGAAGATGACGGTCAGCAGGACGTCTACAACAACTAGGAGTTCTTCTGACGTCAAGCGTTGGCCTGTGGAATTAGATAGTCCACTACTACTACGCTTCCGCCTTGTAATATTTGTGATGTTCGTTGATCAATAGATCAACTATGGTTGTAATATTGGATTATGTGATCTACTTTTGTAAGACGATTATGGTTTGTAATGAATGATGACTTATGATATCAACTGTTATGTCTCGCAACAACAATATTCCTGGGATTGCGGTGAAGGGCATAATAGGTATCCGGACTTAAAAATCCGGGTGTTGACACCCTCCTGGCGACAACCAAAACATATCACCCTTGGCTTCTTGCAGTCCTTCGAGAAATGTCCCTTGAGTCCACAACTACGGCAAACTATTTGTGCCATAAACTGCTCACTTGGATTCTTTCTGTTGTTGTTGTTGTTATTGTTGTTGTATCTTGGCTTGAAACTCAAGCTGGTATTGGGCTTGTTGGTGACAAATTTCTTCGGCTCAAATCTGGCCTTCTTCCTCTTTTCCTCCTGAAGCTGTTTGAAGTCATCTTCTAGAGTGATGGCTGCATCTACCAACTCCTGGAATTCTGTAGCTCTCAACATTCCGAGTTGTACCTTGAATTGAGGATTTAATCCTCTCATGAACCTCTTTCTCCTTTTATCTTCGGTGATCACCTCCTCAGCGGCATACCTAGATAGCCCTGAGAACTCTCTGACATACGTCAGAATGGCCTTATCTTTCTGTTCGAGACTCTCGAACTCACGTCGCTTCAACTCCACAATACTCTCAGGGACATTGGATTCCCTGAACTTCCTCTTGAACTCCTCCCAGGTGAATACTTTCTCAGCTGGGTATACTGCAACTATGTTATCACACCATGATGCGGCGGGTCCACACAACAGATGTGTTGCGTACCTTACTTTCTCCTGGTCAGAACACCCAACAGTGTTAAGCTTACGCTTGGTGTCCATCAACCAATCCTCTGCGTCCATAGGTTCCGGCGCATAGGCGAATGATATTGGCTTTGTATTCTAGAAGTCCGACAGAGGATGACATCAAGTGGTGATCGTCATCAAGGTTGAGTTGGGCAAGTTCAAGTTGAGCATCTCAAGAGGATCATATGCTTGAACCTTGCCGTCCATTTGGAGATAATGGACATGTGAAGATGTGCATCAATGGAACTTTCCTAATGTTGTATGGGGGGAGCATTTGTGAGTCTTCACGAAGCAACAATTGTAGGGATTCGTTGCATAGAAAACAAAAAATTTCCTACCGCGAGAACGCAATCCAAGCCAAGATGCAATCTAGAAGACGGGAGCAACGAGGAGATGATCGAGACTCACCCTTGAAGATTTCCAAAGCCTACAAGAGTAGGCTCTTGTTGCTGCGGTAGACGATCACTTGCCGCTTGCAAAAGCGCGTAGAAGATCTTGATCACGGTGCCACAATCGGGCAGCACCTCCGTACTCGGTCACACATTCGGTGTTGATGAAGACGACGTCCTTCTCCCCGTTCCAGCGGGCAGCGGAAGTAGTAGCTCCTCCTTGAATCCGGCAGCACGACGGCGTGGTGGCGGTGGCGATGGAGATCTCCGGCGGAGCTTCGCTAAGCATTGCGGGAGAGGTGGAGGAGAGGGGGGCGGCTAGGGTTTGGGAGAGGGAGAGGTGGCCGGCCACTATGAGGGGTGCGGCCACAATGGCTTTGGTGTGGCCGACCCCCTCCCCTTGCTCCTCATTATATAGGTGGAACACCCAAGAGTTGGTCTACAAGTCTTCGAATAAGACCCCAAACCAAAACTTTCCATATGACATGAAACCTACCCAAGGTGGGATTCCCACTTGAGGTGGGATTCCCACCTTTCCTTGGGAGGGGGTGGCCGGCCACCTTAGGTGGAGTCCACCTGGGACTCCTCCCCCTAGGGTTGGCCGACCATGGGTGGTGGAGTCCCTCCGGGACTCCGCCTTCCAAAGTGATTTCTTCCGACTTTTCTAAAACCTTCTAGAACCTTCCATAAATGCACCGGATCATTTTCAAACTTATAAAATGACTTCCTATATATGAATCTTATTCTCCGGACCATTCCGGAACTCCTCGTGATGTCCGGGATCCCATCCGAGACTTCGAACAATACTTCGAACTCCATTCCATATTCAAGTTCTACTATTACAACATCAAACCTTAAGTGTGTCACCCTACGGTTCGCGAACTATGTAGACATGGTTGAGAACTCTCTCCGACCAATAACCAATAGCGGGATCTGGAGATCCATAATGGCTCCCACATATTCAACGATGAGTTAGTGATCGAATGAACCATTCACATACGATACCAATTCCCTTTGTCACGCGATATTTTACTTGTCCGAGGTTTGATCATCGGTATCACTCTATACCTTGTTCAACCTCGTCTCCTGACAAGTACTCTTTACTCGTACCGTGGTATGTGCTCTCTTATGAACTTATTCATAGGCTTGGAAGACATTAGACGACATTCCACCGAGAGGGCCCAGAGTATATCTATCCGTCATCGGGATGGACAAATCCCACTGTTGATCCATATGCCTCAACTCATACTTTCCAGATACTTAATCCCACCTTTATAACCACCCATTTACGCAGTGGCGTTTGATGTAATCAAAGTACCTTTCCAGTATAAGTGATTTACATGATCTCATGGTCATAAGGACTAGGTAACTATGTATCGAAAGATTATAGCAAATAACTTAATGATGTGATCTTATGCTACGCTTAATTGGGTGTGTCCATTACATCATTCACATAATGACATAACCTTGTTATTAATAACATCCAATGTTCATGATCATGAAACTATGATCATCTATTAATCAACAAGCTAGTTATACAAGAGGCTTACTAGGGACTCCTTGTTGTTCACATAACACACATGTATCAATGTTTCGGTTAATACAATTATAGCATGGTATGTAAACATTATCATAAACACAAAGATATATTATAATAACCATTTTATTATTGCCTCTTGGGCATATCTCCAACAGTCTCCTACTTGCACTACAGTCAATAATCTAGTTTACATATGTAAAGATATAACACCTTGGCCTTCTGGTGCTTTATCATGTTTTGCTCACGGGAGAAGTTTTAGTCAACGGATCTGACATGCTCAGAACCGTATGTATTTTGCAATTCATTTGCGTCTCAACGCATCACTCATTCTCTAAATGAGTCGGCATTAAATATGTTTGGTCTTCTGGTGGAACCTTAATTCCGCGGTCTGAAATATGTCACTAATATTGTCATACACAATATAGCTTCAAAGTTCTGACACTATCGGAACTACACCAAGTTCTCAAAGAACCTCTTGACTTAACATCCTCAGTCATTATCAAAACAATGGCATATTCTGCCTTCGTTTGTAGAATCCGTCACAACATTTAGAACTCGTCTAAATCTAGCATAGACAACTTCTAGTTCATTGTGCTACCTTTTAAACAACACTTAGCCTAATTTGAGATTGAAATTTTATTTTTATATGTGACCAAACTAATATCGGTGCAACACCTTACAGCGATTTGTTTGTCATTACTCATACAAAACTATATATCCTTGGTTCTTCTAAAGCACTCAGGGATATTCTTACTGTTTATCCAATGATCATCACATGAATCATTCTGGTATATGCTCCTAACCATTTAGAGCATAGGACATCTGATATTGTACATATTATTCGTGATCTAAAATCACTCATGTGTTTTTACTCATTGAGTGTCAGATACACTCAAGTCTTGTTAAAACTTCACATGAAAAGAACACCTTCTTAATATTTCTATATTGAACTACTTCAATATCCATTCTATGTACTTTGACTTAAACTTATTATGTGTTTCAATCTATCTTCATAGATCTTGACACTAAATATGTTTATGTCCATATTCTTTCATTGAAGTTTAATTTCTCAATGAAATCTTTTAATCAAGTATATAATTACATCATTTATAACCAACTATATAAAGTATTATAAATATGTCTCATCGCTCCCACTTAATTTCTTGCAAATGCAAGCCTCTTCATCGTTTCTGATGAAATCAAAAACTCTTTGACTATTTCATCCGGTGAAGATTCCAACTCCGCGATACTCACTTCATCCAATTGAAGTTTGTATACCTATCTAGTATTCCATGGACCAGCAAAACTCTTGGTTGTATCTTGTATACACCTTTAATACGCACTTCTGATAAGTGATGTATTTTGCCATCCTACTATCATATCTCAAAAAAGAAATATGTAGCGATTACTAGAATAATCCTCATAGACTACAAGCATTTCTACGGAAGATCTAATCTTATCGTAGTCAATTCTTTGAACTTTGTCGTAAACAACTTTTCAACAAGTCAAGCTTCTTCAAGGATATTTCATCCAAGTCCATCAATTTTATAGATCCATTTACTTTCAAAAAGTATTTTTCTATCTTGGATTTTATGGCGTATAGCCATTTTAACGGAGTCAAGGCCCATCATAACTTCTTTGTTTGTAGTTGGTTTATCATTGTTCAAAATCAATCCTTTGTCCACAAATCGTTTATTTGATCACAAAGTAAACCATACCTACAAGGTTCAATAAGTACTTCGATCTCCATGGCTAAAACACTTTGTAATCATGGAAGCCATGATCGTCGTGGCCGCTTCCGGAATCAATTTCCGATGCTGCGCTACTCTGATCATTATGCTCAGGTTCATAAACCTTATCAAGTTCTATTGTCCTCCCACTCAAATAATTCGCTAGAAAACAATTTCTTGGAAATAAGCAAGTAACATTAACAAACACTTTTGTCTTTTACTTCATAGTGAAAAGAATTCCCAATCAATTCTTTGGGATAACCAACAAAGACATTCATCTGATTTTGTTTGTAAACTTATTTACCTTATGCTATGCATACCAAAATTTAAGAAAGGACTATTAGGGTTCATACCCATGCCATAACTCGTATGGTGTCATTTCAACGGATCATGATGATGCTCTATTTAGTGTAAAAGCGGTAGTCTCTAAAGCATAATCCTCAAAAATATAATGGCTTCATTTTATCTTTTCTCATCATTAATCCAACAAGGTTTGGATACGTCTCTCGGATACTTCATCATCACTATGATACTCCAAGAAACGTGAGTTGTAGAACAACTTCATAGCTTTCTTAGATGTTCGCTAAAACTCGTAATTCAAATATTTTCACTGTGATCCAATCATAAATATTTGACTTTTCTATTACAATGATTTCCACTTCATGCTGAAATTTATTTGAATCTATTCAAATGTTTCAAACTTCTTCCTTATCAAATATATCCACATATATATACTCAATTCATTGTTGGAAGTTTTCATGAAGTAGAAGAATCTCCCGCACACAACTATGCCCAGTGAACCACATATATCATCATCTATGTTTCCACTAAGTTAGTTGCCCGTTCAACTCTTGACCTATGAACGGTATTTCAGTCATTCTCTTTAGAAAAGATTTGCAAGCGCCAAACGATTCAAAAATCAAATGACTCCAAAAGTCCATTTGCATGGAGTTCCTTCATGCGTTCCTCTCTAACATGACCTAAATGGCGGTTCCACAAACAAGTGGAATTCAAATCATTTGCCTTATGGCATTTTAGCGACAGTGTTTATGTATGTGTGTTTCACCATTAAGATTTATAATAACTTATCCATCGTACATGGAGTAATGTCATAATTTGAACAACTCATTGTTTTCATTTGACCAGAGCAAAATAACAATTATTAAGTTCTTTATTATAAAATCTAAGGGCTAGATAGAATGCCAACGACGAACATAATAACACTTTATTTTTGTTCCAGAAGTGCATTCCTATCATATTCCTTGTCAGTCACTTAGGCCATTGTATTCTTGTATTGCGTTGTTTTGTATGACACTTCATACCAACCAATATGGTACTTATACCCAAGAATTTCATTGTGTGATCAAACTAGGAATACAACCATAACATGTATATAATTTATATACACCTGAGCTAGACTTTCTAGTCTTTTCTTTTCTTTTTGCCAAAATATCTTTTGTAGTTTATCTTTTAGCTTTCCTCATTATTCAGAAAAACACTTCAACATCAATAACTTCTAGGTTTGTTGGTCAAATACCAATAACCTTGAGGTTCTGAAGTTGATCATCATATGACAAGTGTTGCAGATTTTACTATTAGTAACTTTGTAATATGATGAACAATTTCACTCATAATTTTATCCATCAATTCATGACGACTTTCCGAGACCATGTCTGTACATGCTAGGCTCGTAAAGTTTAACCTTAGTATTCGCATGTGCAAATCTGGCTTGCACCCGTTGTATGCACACGTAGAATCTATAACACCCGATCATCACGAGATGCTTCGAAACGACGAGTCTTAGCAACGGTGCATACTAAGGATGATTACTTCATGGATATGCGAATATCGTTAGTGCCCCAATAGTTGGAGGATTGGGACGCCTTGCGTCTTCAACCTTCCTACATTTCCATAAAACTTATGAGTTTATGTAGTCTCACCAAATTATATTCTATCATCTTGCAATAAGGTCTTAGATATCACATATATCTCATACCTTGATTATTTCTGAAAACAAAATTTTCAGCTCCTTACTTTTCAAACAGATTTGAACTTCAAGTTTCACGGAGACAAGATAACTTTAGGTACTAATTGAAACCATAGCTCTTTGAATCAACAATGTGAGGTTTACTAAAAGTTTGCAATAGGACTTAATCATTTCTTGATTCTATAACAATACGGTACCAGTCCGTAAAGTTTCTTGTCAGACTTAACAGTATTTCTATCTCAATTACAAGACTAGCGCATGGTAGAAAAATGGATGCCAATACTACAAAATTAATTCAAAATACTACTCAGACTATGTTTATGATAATTAGTTCATGTTTTAATCTAATTACTAATGAACTCCCACTTAATACAACATCCCTCATAGTTGTTAAGTGGTACACGATCCAAATCCACTACATCAAAACCGATCATCACATGAGATGATGTAGCTTCAATGGTGAACATCAACATGTTGATCATATCATCCATATGACTCGTGTTCAACTTTTCGGTTTCCGTTGTCCCGAGGCCATGTCTGTACATGCTAGGCTTGTCAAGCAAACCCAAGTATTCCGCGTGTGCAACATGGCTTACACCCGTTGTATGTGAACGTTGAGTCTATCACATCCGATCATCACGAGATGCTTCGAAACGACGAACTGTGCAACGGTGCATACGAGGGGAGAACACTTTATTATCTTGATATTAATGTGAGGGATCATCTTATAATGCTACCGTCGCGTTCTAAGCAAAATAAGATGCATAAAGGATTAACATCACATGCAATTCATATGTGATATGATATGGCCCTTTAGTCTTTGCGCCTTCGATCTTCATCTCCAAAGCACGGACATGATCTCCATCATCAACGGGCATGATCTCCATCATCGTCGGCGTAGCGTCAAGGTCCATGGCGCCGTCTTCATGGTTGTTCACCGCATGTAGCAACTATTACAACTACTTTGAAATAATACTCAACATGAAATATAAAGACAACCATAAGGCTCCTGCCGGTTGCCACAATACAATAATGATCATCTCATACATATTCATCATCACATTATGGCCATATCACATCACCAAACCCTGCAAAAACAAGTTAGACGTCTCTAATTTGGTTTGCATATTTTACGTGGTTTAGGGTTTTCGAGTGAGATCTAATCTACCTACGAACATGAACCACAACGGTGATACTAGTGTTGTCAATAGAAGAGTAAATTGAATCTTCACTATAGTAGGAGAGACAGACACCCGCAAATCCACTTATGCAATACAAGTTGCATGTCGAGCGTGGAGCAAATCTCATGAACGCGGTCATGTAAAGTTAGCCCGAGCCGCTTCATCCCACTATGCCACAAAGATGCAAAGTACTCAAACTAAAGACAACATAAGTATCAACACCCACAAAACAATTGTGTTCTACTCGTGCAACCATCTATGCATAGACACGGCTCTGATACCACTCTAGGGATTCATTGCATAGAAAACAAAAAATTTCCTACCGCGAGAACGCAATCCAAGCCAAGATGCAATCTAGAAGACGGGAGCAACGAGGAGATGATCGAGACTCACCCTTGAAGATTTCCAAAGCCTACAAGAGTAGGCTCTTGTTGCTGCGGTAGACGATCACTTGCCGCTTGCAAAAGCGCGTAGAAGATCTTGATCACGGTTCCACAATCGGGCAGCACCTCCGTACTCGGTCACACGTTCGGTGTTGATGAAGACGATGTCCTTCTCCCCGTTCCAGCGGGCAGCGGAAGTAGTAGCTCCTCCTTGAATCCGGTAGCACGACGGCATGGTGGCGGTGGCGATGGAGATCTCCGGCGGAGCTTCTCTAAGCATTGCGGGAGAGGTGGAGGAGAGGGGGGCGGCTAGGGTTTGGGAGAGGGAGAGGTGGGCGGCCACTATGAGGGGTGCGGCCACAATGGCTTTGGTGTGGCCGGCCCCCTCCCCTTGCTCCTCATTATATAGGTGGAACACCCAAGAGTTGGTCTACAAGTCTTCGAATAAGACCCCAAACCAAAACTTTCCATATGACATGAAACCTACCCAAGGTGGGATTCCCACTTGAGGTGGGATTCCCACCTTTCCTTGGGAGGGGGTGGCCGGCCACCTTAGGTGGAGTCCACCTGGGACTCCACCCCCTAGGGTTGGCCGGCCATGGGTAGTGGAGTCCCTCCGGGACTCCGCCTTCCAAAGTGATTTCTTCCGGACTTTTCTAGAACCTTCTAGAACCTTCCATAAATGCACCGGATCATTTTCAAACTTATAAAATGACTTCCTATATATGAATCTTATTCTCCGGACCATTCCGGAACTCCTCGTGATGTCCGGGATCCCATCCGAGACATCGAACAATACTTCGAACTCCATTCCATATTCAAGTTCTACTATTACAACATCAAACCTTAAGTGTGTCACCCTACGGTTCGCGAACTATGTAGACATGGTTGAGAACTCTCTCCGACCAATAACCAATAGCGGGATCTGGAGATCCATAATGGCTCCCACATATTCAACGATGACTTAGTGATCGAATGGACCATTCACATACGATACCAATTCCCTTTGTCACGCGGTATTTTACTTGTCCGAGGTTTGATCATCGGTATCACTCTATACCTTGTTCAACCTCGTCTCCTGACAAGTACTCTTTATTCGTACCGTGGTATGTGGTCTCTTATGAACTTATTCATATGCTTGCAAGACATTAGACGACATTCCACCGAGAGGGCCCAGAGTATATCTATCCATCATCGGGATGGACAAATCCCACTGTTGATCCATATGCCTCAACTCATACTTTCCGGATACTTAATCCCACCTTTATAACCACCCATTTACACAGTGGTGTTTGATGTAATCAAAGTACCTTTCCAGTATAAGTGATTTACATGATCTCATGGTCATAAGGACTAGGTAACTATGTATCGAAAGCTTATAGCAAATAACTTAATGACGTGATCTTATGCTACGCTTAATTGGGTGTGTCCATTACATCATTCACATAATGACATAACCTTGTTATTAATAACATCCAATGTTCATGATCATGAAACTATGATCATCTATTAATCAACAAGCTAGTTATACAAGAGGCTTACTAGGGACTCATTGTTGTTCACATAACACACATGTATCAATGTTTCGGTTAATACAATTATAGCATGGTATGTAAACATTATCATAAACACAAAGATATATTATAATAACCATTTTATTATTGCCTCTTGGGCATATCTCCAACAACAATGATCAAGTGAGACATTCCGACTTGAGTGGAGCTTGAAGAGTTATTATCAAGATCAAGCGGGATGCGCAAGGCAAAGGTATGGCCTTTCTAGGTTTTCCTTTTACCGGTCTCAAGGTGGTTGTTGGGAGACCGGGTTATAGGATAGATAGCCGCACTATCAAGAGGGGCTTTCGGTTGGGTAACTTGATCACATCGTCTTAGGGAGCTCAACCCTTTGCATACTTTGCATATCCCTATTACTTCTTGGTGTTTCTCTGTGTGAGGTTCTTGAGCTTGTTGCTACCTTCACTACAAGAAAAGTTGCCATAGCCGACGAAATTGAAGTCGCGCCATGGTTGCTGATGCACCATGGCCGACGTTTTTTGCTCTCTCTGTGGTGCATGTAAAAACATTTTTTCTCCTTTTTGAGGCCACCTAGCCCGACGAAAACATCCAAAACGTCGCGTATGGTGGCCCGGGACGTGGTGCATCATGAATTCTCGGGTGCGCCGGCCGAGTCAATGCAAATCCGCACCCCCCAGTGATGTCGGGCCCAAATGGCAGCCTCTCTAGAATTGTTTTTTTTCTCAATCGCGCCATCTCGTTCAACGCTCTCCGATCGAGCCGTTTACGATGCAGGATCATGGGTCCCGCATGTCATCCTCTATGTACAATCAAGTTTCTTTTCTTGAATTATTTTTGGCTCCTGATATTTGGTCACTTGCCTTTTTCTTTTGATCCCATGCCGCCTCTCAAACGGTGATACCGCTGCTGCTAAATGGGACCCACATGTCATCCTCTATGTACAATCAAGTTTCTTTTCTTGGAGTTATTTTTGGCACCTGATATTTGGTCACTTGCCTTTTTCTTTCGATCCCGTGCTGCCTTGGAAACGTTGATACCACTGCTACTAAATGGGACCCGCATGTCATCCTCTATGTGCAATCAAGTTTCTTTTCTTGGAGTTATTTTTGGCACCTGATATTTGGTCACTTGCCTTTTTCTTTCGTTCCCGTGCCGCCTCTCAAACGTTGAGACCGCTGCTGCAAATGGGACCCACATGTCATCATTTATGTACAATCAACCTTTATTTCTTGGAGTTATTTTTGGCACCTCATATTCGGTCACTTGCCTTTTTTCGATCCGATGCCACATTTGAAACTTTGAGACCGTTGCTGCAAAATGGGACCCGCATGTCATCCTCTGTGTACAATAAAAGTTTCTTTTCTTGGATTATTTTTCACCCTCTGATATTTGGCTATTTTCTTTTTCTTTTGATCCCCTGGCTTGGAAACGTTGAGGATGCTACTGCCTCATGGGCCCTGCTTGTCATTCTTTATGAACAATAAAATTTTATTTTCTTGGATTATTTTTGGCTCATGATATTTGGTCACTTGCCTTTTTCTTTTGATCTCATGCCGTCTTTGAAACGTTGAGGAACCTGCTGGCTCATGGGACCCGCATGTCATCCTCTATGTACTATAAAAGTTTCTTTTCTTGGATATTTTTTCACCCTCTGATTTTTGGCAATTTCCTTTTTCTTTTGATCCTCTGGCACCTTGGAAACGTTGAGTAAGCTGCTGACTCATGGGACCCGCATGTCATCCTCTATGTATAATCAACTTTCTTTTCTTGGGACTTTTTTGACCCCCTAATTTCTAGCTACTTTCTTTTTCTTTTGATCTCAAGACGCATTTGAAACGTTGAGACCGCTGCTGCAAAATGGGACCCGCATGTCATCCTCTATGTAAAATAAAGTTTCTTTTCTTGGATTATTTTTGGCTCCTGATATTTGGTCACTTGCCTTTTTCTTTTGATCTCATGCCGCCTTTGAAACGTTGAGTAAGTTGTTGGCTCATGGGTTCCGCATGTCATCCTCTACGAACAATAAAAGTTTACTTTCTTGGAATTATTTTTGACCCCAAATTTCTTGCTACTTCTTTTTATTTTGATCCCCTGCTGCCTTTGAAACGTTGAGGACTCTGCTGGCTCATGGGTCCACATGTCAGCATCTATGAACAATAAATCTTTCCTTTCTTGGAGTTATTTTGATCCCTAATTTCTGGCTATTTTGCCTTTTTTTATCCCGTGCCGCCTTGGAAATGTTGAGGATGCTGCTGCCTCATGGGTCCCGCATGTCATCCTCTCAGAACGATAAATTTTCTTATCTTGGGTTTTTTACCAACTGATTTTTGGTTTATTTTTACATTCGATCCCCTGCCGCCTTTAAAACGTTGACGACGCTGCTGGCTCATGGGTTCCCGTTGTCAGCCTCCCCGTACAAGAAACATGTGATATCTTGATTATTTTGCAGATAATAAACAGTGTATTTCTCTCTGAGCTATTGCAAACGGATAAATTAAATCTTTAATTTTAAATAAACAAACTTATATGTTGAATCTCCTTGTTTTTTGTTTTTGCAAAGCATAGGACTTTCCTGTTTTGGAATGGGCTGAAATTGTACGAGTCAAAAGGCGTCCAGCAGGATAGTTCGAAGGCCCAGATGGCTAGATGCAGCCCAATTGAAATCTTTATTTTCTAGGATTTTTTTAAGCCCTGATTTCTGGTTACTTCATTTTTCTTTTGGTCCTGTGCCGCCTTGGAAACGTTGAGACCGCTGCTGCAAAATGGGACCCGCATGTCATCCTCTATGTAGAATAAAAGTTTCTTTTCTTGGATTATTTTTGGCTCCTGATATTTGGTCACTTGCTTTTTTCTTTCGATCTCCTGCCGCATTTGAAACGTTGAGAAACCCGCTGGCTCATGGGATCCACATGTCATCCTCTATGTATAATAAAAGTTTCTTTTCTTGGATTTTTTTCATCCTCTGATTTTTGGCTAATTCATTTTTCTTTTGATCCCCTGCCGCACTGGAAACGTGGAGTAAGCTGCTGACTCATGGGACCCGCATGTCATCCTCCATGTACAATCAACTTTTTTTTTTGGAGTTTTTTTGACCCCCTAATTTCTGGCTACTTTCTTTTTTCTTTTGATCTCAAGACGCATTTGAAACGTTGGGACCGCTGCTGCAAAATGGGACCCGCATGTCATCCTCTATGTACAATCAAGTTTCTTTTCTTGGATTATTTTTGGCTCCTGATATTTGGTCACTTGCCTTTTTCTTTCGATCTCATGCCACCTCTCAAACGTTGAGTAAGATGCTGCAAAATGGGACCCGCATGTCATCCTCTATGTACAATAAAAGTTTCTTTTGTTGGAGTTATTTTTGGCACCTGATATTTGGTCACTTGCCTTTTTCTTTCGATCCCATGCCACATTTGAAACGTTGAGACTGCTGCTGCAAAATGGGACCTGCATGTCATCTCTATGTACAATCAAGTTTCCTTTTCTTCGATTATTTTTGGCTCCTGATATTTGGTCACTTGCTTTTTTCTTTCGATCTCATGCCGCCTTTGAAACGTTGAGGACGCTGCTGACCCATGGGTCCCACACGTCAACCTCTATTAACAATAAAAGTTTCCTTCGGTGGATTTATTTTTGACCCTAATTACTGACTATTTGCCTTTTTTACGATCCCATGCCGCCTTTGAAACTAAGAGGACGCTGCTGGCCCATGGGTCCACATCTCAGCCTCTTTGAACGATAAAACTTTCCTTTTTTTTCGATCCCGTGCCGTCTTGGAAACGGTGAGACCGCTCCTGCAAAATGGGACCCATTATGTCATCCTATATGTACAATAAAAGTTTCGTTTTTTGGATTATTTTGGCACCTAATATGTGGTCACTTGCCTTTTTTCGATCCCCTGCCGCCTTTGAAATGTTGAGGACGCTGCTGGCTCGTGGGTCCCACATGTCAGCTGATACGTCTCCAACGTATCTATAATTTCCGATGTTCCATGCTTGTTTTATGACAATACCAACATGTTTTGTTCACACTTTATATCATTTTTATGCGTTTTCCGGAACTAACCTATTGACGAGATGCCGAGAGGCCATTCTTTGTTTTCTTGCTGTTTTTGGTTTCAGAAATCCTAGTAAGGAAATATTTTCGGAATCGGACGAAATCAACACCGAAAGTCTTAGAAATACGCGAAGCTTCCAGAGCACCGGAGAAAGGCCAGAGGGGTGCTAGGGGGGCCCCACACCCTAGGGCGGCGCGGCCCAAGGGGGGGCGCGCCCCCCTATGGTTTGGGCAGCCCAGGCCCCCTCCGACTCCGATTCTTCGCCTATTTAAGCCGTCGTGACCTAAAACCTCGACACCAATTGACGAAACTCCAGAAAGACTCCAGGGGCGCCGCCGCCATCGCGAAACTCCAATTCGGGGGACAGAACTCTGTTTCGGCACCCTGCCGGGACGGGGAATTGCCCCCGGAGCCATCTCCACCGCCGTCTTCACCGCCATCTTCACCGCCATCGCTGCCTCCATGATGAGGAGGGAGTAATCCACCCCCGAGGCTGAGGGCTCCGCTGTAGCTATGTGGTTCATCTCTCTCCCATGTACCTCAATACAATGATCTCATGAGATGCTTTACATGATTGAGATTCATATGAGTTTGTATCACAATTTATCTATGTGCTACTCTAGCAATGTTATTAAAGTAGTATTATTCCTCCTGCACGTGTGTAAAGGTGACAGTGTGTGCACCGTGTTAGTACTTGGTTTAGTCTTTTGATCTATCTTACACTACAAGGTTACTAAAACATGAGCATTATTGTGGAGCTTGTTAACTCCGGCATTGAGGGTTCGTGTAATCCTACGCAATGTGTTCATCATCCAACAAAAGTGTAGAGTATGCATTTATCTATTCTGTTATGTGATCAATGTTGAGAGTGTCCACTAGTGAAAGTGTAATCCCTAGGCCTTGTTCCTAAATACTGCTATCGCTGCTTGTTTACTGTTTCTTTGCGTTACTATTTGCTGCAATACTACCACCATCAACTACACGCCAGCAAGCTATTTTCTGGCACCGTTGCTACTGCTCATACTTATTCATACCACCTGTATTTCACTATCTCTTCGCCGAACTAGTGCACCTATTAGGTGTGTTGGGGACACAAGAGACTTCTTGCTTTGTGGTTGCAGGGTTGCATGAGAGGGATATCTTTGACCTCTTCCTCCCTGAGTTCGATAAACCTTGGGTGATCCACTTAAGGGAAAACTTGCTGCTGTTCTACAAACCTCTGCTCTTGGAGGCCCAACACTGTCTACAGGAAAGGAGGGGGAAAGTAGACATCAAGCTATTTTCTGGCGCCGTTGCCGGGGAGGAAAGGTAAAAGGTACTCACACTCCGGACCTCGGCTACCAAGCTATTTTCCGCTGTTGTAAGTACTCAAAGCTATTTCCTTTAGATCCTGCAATTGCATCTTTTTGTTTCTTGTTTACACTAGTAAGGCATAATGGACAACAATGAGCTTTTTACTCTATTTCCTGATTTAAGACATGGATGGTTTGATCCGAAAATTAAAAAACCCATGGAACATATTAGCATGAATACTTTGAATACCATTGTTGCTAATGATATGGAAAATTCTAAGCTTGGGGAAGCTGGTTTTGATGAGCATGATCTTTTTAGTCCCCCAAGCATTGAGGAGAAAATTTTCTTTGATGATACTTTGCCTCCCATTTATGATGATTATAATGATAGTGGTCTTTTGGTGCCACCTACTATGGAGAGTAAATTTTGTTATGATTATACTATACCTCCAACACTTGATGAGAATAATAATGATAGCTACTTTGTTGAATTTGCTCCCACTACAACTAATAAAATTGATTATGCTTATGTGGGTAGTAATAATTTTATGCATGAGACTCATGATAAGAATGCTTTATGTGATGGTTATATTGTTGAGTTTGCTCATGTTGCTACTGAAAGTTATTATGAGAGAGGAAAATATGGTTGTAGAAATTTTCATGTTACTAAAATACCTCTCTATGTGCTGAAATTTTTGAAGCTATGCTTGTTTTATCTTCCTATGCTTGTTACTTTGCTCTTCATGAACTTGTTTATTTACAAGGTTCCCTTGCATAGGAAGCATGTTAGACTTAAATGTGTTTTGAATTTGCCTCTTGATGCTCTCTTTTGCCTCAAACACTATTTCTTGCGAGTGCATCATTAAAACTGCTGAGCCCATCTTAATGGCTATAAAGAAAAGAACTTCTTGGGAGATAACCCATGTGTTATTTTGCTACAGTACTTTGTTTTTATTTTGTGTCTTGGAAGTTGTTTACTACTGTAGCAACCTCTCCTTATCTTAGTTTTGTGTTTTGTTGTGCCAAGTTAAGCCGTTGATAGAAAAGTAAGTACTAGATTTGGATTACTGCGCAGTTCCAGATTTCTTTGCTGTCACGAATCTGGGTCCACCTCCCTGTAGGTAGCTCAGAAAATTAAGCCAATTTACGTGCATGATCCTAAGATATGTACGCAACTTTCATTCAATTTGAGCATTTTCATTTGAGCAAGTCTGGTGCCATTTTAAAATTCGTCAATACGAACTGTTCTGTTTTGACAGATTCTGCCTTTTATTTCGCATTGCCTCTTTTGCTATGTGGGATGGATTTCTTTGTTCCATTAAACTCCAGTAGCTTTGAGCAATGTCCAGAAGTGTTAAGAATGATTGTGTCACCTCTGAACATGTGAGTTTTTGATTATGTACTAACCCCTCTAATGAAGTTTATGAGAAGTTTGGTGTGAAGGAAGTTTTCAAGGGTCAAGAGAGGAGGATGATATACTATGATCAAGAAGAGTGAAAGCTCTAAGCTTGGGGATGCCCCGGTGGTTCACCCCTGCATATATCAAGAAGACTCAAGCGTCTAAGCTTGGGGATGCCCAAGGCATCTCCTTCTTCATCGACAAATTATCAGGTTCCTTCTCTTGAAACTATATTTTTATTCGATCACATCTTATGTGCTTTACTTGGAGCGTCTGTATGTTTTTGTTTTTGTTTGTGTTTGAATAAATTGGATTACATCATGCTTGTGTGGGAGAGAGACACGCTCCGCTGTAGCATATGGACAAGTATGTCCTTAGTTTCTACTCATAGTATTCATGGCGAAGTTTCTTCTTCGTTAAATTGTTATATGGTTGGAATTGGAAAATGATACATGTAGTAATTGCTATTAATGTCTTGGGTAATGTGATACTTGGCAATTGTTGTGCTCATGTTTAAGCTCTTGCATCATATACCTTGCACCTATTAGTGAAGAAATACATAGAGCTTGTTAAAATTTGGTTTGCATGAGTGGTTTCTCTAGAGTCTAGATATTTTCTAGTAAGATGTTTGAACAACAAGGAAGACGATGTATAGTTTTATAATCTTTACTATTAAATCTTAATGCGACCGTGGTACGTCCTCCCTTCGCTCGCGTCCTGAAAACCGATTCACGTCCCTCGCTCGCACCCATGGGCCGCGCTCTCGCTCACGAAAACTAGCCCACGAAAATCAAGGCATCGCCGCCAAAATCGATCTCGTCTCCGTCCGAATCGAAGCGCCGCCGCCACTAGACCCCGACTCTGGGCGCTGCGCTACTCGCGGACGGATTCGCGCCAGCCGCCACCTCAAGGTCGACGGTGGGGACGGGTCACGCACGGGAGCCGGGCAGGGGCGTGCAAGGGAGATTTCGAGCAGCGGGGGTCGTCGAGGAGAGGCCACGGCCTCAGATTCGAGCTGTGGAGTCCACGGCCTCAGAGGAGAGGCCGTAGCGGGGGTCGTCGGGGAGAGGCCACGGCCTCAGATTCGAGTTGTGCAGTCTTGATCTGGTGGTTCCCTACGTGCCCCGCGACGGAACAGCTGAATTCTAATCAGCAAGGGGATTTGTGGATTAGGCATCACATGCTATATTAGATCCATACCTGATTCGGTCTGCTAGAAGCTCTCCAATCTATGCGTGAGTACACCATAGTGATCTCTGCTTGCCTAGATTGCCGGTTGTATTTCTATTTTTCCAAACAATTGCTGGTACTTCCGCCGGCGACGCATGCCAAAGCGAGGTCGGTGGGGACTGAGGAGAAGCCAGCGTAAGAGTGGGTAGTGAAATTGAATTTGTTAAAATAAAAAAATATAATCAAGAGAGATGATTTATATCTAGATGTGTGTCTATTTATCTAAAATCTATATTTTATAGATGATGTAATCCTTAATTTTTTTTTATTATTACTCTTAATGAATACTGTAAAGTATTTTAATTATTTATTTGTTAGTTATGTACAGGTGACGACCTTGCTCACGCGAGATGAGTTGCGTTAATGGCGCGATAGTGCGCGACAAGATGGTTGGCTGACAATCCATTTTGACACGGACTATCCCTTCATCGCAAAATTGGATGTATTAGGCATTGTGTTATATACATGCGGTGCCATTGACGATGTGACTTAGACGACCAATGCATCGTGTATCAGGGTAGAAGAGATTGCTAACTGTTGTGCGTCAACTGACTTTTTTTTATTGCTTCTTAGGTTATACATTTACACTATTACAGTATCTATAATCCGTTGATATTAATTAATCCGTAGCAACGCACGGGCTTTTTTGCTAGTGCTTGTAATATGTCTTTTATGTGAGTTTTGCTGTACTAGTTCGTGCTTGTGTTTGCTTCAAACAACCTTGCTAGCCTAAACCTTGTATCGAGAGGGAATACTTCTCATGCATCCAAATCCTTGAGCCAAACAACACTATGCCATTTGTGTCCACCATACCTACCTACTACATGGTATTTTCCGCCATTCCAAAGTAAATTGCTTGAGTGCTACCTTTAAAATTTCATCATTCACCTTTGCAATATATAGCTCATGGGACAAATAGCTTAAAAACTATTGTGGTATTGAATATGTAATTATGCACTTTATCTCTTATTAAGTTGCTTGTTGTGCGATAACCATGTTCACTGGGGACGCCATCAACTATTCATTGTTGAATTTCATGTGAGTTGCTATGCATGTCCGTCTTGTCTGAAGTAAGAGAGATCTACCACCCTATGGTTAAGCATGCATATTGTTAGAGAAGAACATTGGGCCGTTAACTAAAGCCATGATCCATGGTGGAAGTTTCAGTTTTGGACATATATCCTCAATCTCATATGAGAAAATTATTAATTGTTGTTACATGCTTATGCATAAAAGAGGAGTCCATTATCTGTTGTCTATGTTGTCCCGGTATGGATGTCTAAGTTGAGAATAATCAATAGAGAGAAATCCAATGCGAGCTTTCTCCTTAGACCTTTGTACAGGCGGCATAGAGGTACCCCTTTGTGACACTTGGTTAAAACATGTGCATTGTGATGATCCGGTAGTCCAAGCTAATTAGGACAAGGTGCGGGCACTATTAGTATACTATGCATGAGGCTTGCAACTTGTAAGATATAATTTACATGATACATATGCTTTATTACTACCGTTGACAAAATTGTTTCATATTTTCAAAATAAAAGCTCTAGCACAAATATAGCAATCGATGCTTTCCTCTTTGAAGGACCATTCTTTTACTTTTATTGTTGAGTCAGTTCACCTATCTCTCTCCACCTCAAGAAGCAAACATTTGTGTGAACTGTGCATTGATTCTTATATACTTGCTTATTGCACTTGTTATATTGCTTTGCATTGACAACTATCCCTGAGATATACATGTTACAAGTTGAAAGCAACCGCTGAAACTTAATCTTCCATAGTGTTGCTTCAATACCTTTACTAAGAATTTATTGCTTTATGAGTAACTCTTATGCAAGACTTATTGATGCTTGTCTTGAAAGTACTATTCATGAAAAGTCTTTGCTATATGATTCAATTGTTTACTCATTGCATTTACATTGTTTCGAATCGCTGCATTCATCTCATAAGCTTTACAATGGTATGATTAAGATTATGTTGGTAGCATGTCACCTCAGAAATTATCTTTTATCGTTTACCTACTCGAGGACGAGTAGGAACTAAGCTTGGGGATGCTGATACGTCTCCAACGTATCTATAATTTCCGATGTTCCATGCTTGTTTTATGACAATACCAACATGTTTTGTTCACACTTTATATCATTTTTATGCGTTTTCCGGAACTAACCTATTGACGAGATGCCGAGAGGCCAGTTGCTGTTTTCTGCTGTTTTTGGTTTCAGAAATCCTAGTAAGGAAATATTTTCGGAATCGGACGAAATCAACACCGAAAGTCTTAGAAATACGCGAAGCTTCCAGAGCACCGGAGAAAGGCCAGAGGGGTGCCAGGGGGGCCCCACACCCTAGGGCGGCGCGGCCCAAGGGGGGGGGGGCGCGCCCCCCTATGGTTTGGGCAGCCCAGGCCCCCTCCGACTCCGATTCTTCGCCTATTTAAGCCGTCGTGACCTAAAACCTCGACACCAATTGACGAAACTCCAGAAAGACTCCAGGGGCGCCGCCGCCATCGCGAAACTCCAATTCGGGGACGAACTCTGTTTCGGCACCCTGCCGGGACGGGGAATTGCCCCCGGAGCCATCTCCACCGCCGTCTTCACCGCCATCTTCACCGCCATCGCTGCCTCCATGATGAGGAGGGAGTAATCCACCCCCGAGGCTGAGGGCTCCGCTGTAGCTATGTGGTTCATCTCTCTCCCATGTACCTCAATACAATGATCTCATGAGCTGCTTTACATGATTGAGATTCATATGAGTTTGTATCACAATTTATCTATGTGCTACTCTAGCAATGTTATTAAAGTAGTATTATTCCTCCTGCACGTGTGTAAAGGTGACAGTGTGTGCACCGTGTTAGTACTTGGTTTAGTCTTTTGATCTATCTTACACTACAAGGTTACTAAAACATGAGCATTATTGTGGAGCTTGTTAACTCCGGCATTGAGGGTTCGTGTAATCCTACGCAATGTGTTCATCATCCAACAAAAGTGTAGAGTATGCATTTATCTATTCTGTTATGTGATCAATGTTGAGAGTGTCCACTAGTGAAAGTGTAATCCCTAGGCCTTGTTCCTAAATACTGCTATCGCTGCTTGTTTACTGTTTTACTGCGTTACTACTGCTGCAATACTACCACCATCAACTACACGCCAGCAAGCTATTTTCTGGCACCGTTGCTACTGCTCATACTTATTCATACCACCTGTATTTCACTATCTCTTCGCCGAACTAGTGCACCTATTAGGTGTGTTGGGGACACAAGAGACTTCTTGCTTTGTGGTTGCAGGGTTGCATGAGAGGGATATCTTTGACCTCTTCCTCCCTGAGTTCGATAAACCTTGGGTGATCCACTTAAGGGAAAACTTGCTGCTGTTCTACAAACCTCTGCTCTTGGAGGCCCAACACTGTCTACAGGAAAGGAGGGGGAAAGTAGACATCATCAGCCTCTATGAACAAGAAACATTTCATTTCTTGGATTTATTTTTGACCGCTGATTTCTGGCAACTTTGTTTTTTCTTTCGATCCCCTGCCGCCTTTGTTAAAGTTGAGGACGCTTCTGCAAAATGCGTCCCACATGTCAGCTTCTCTTTATGATAATTGTTTCCTTTCTTAGATTTTTTTTCCATTGCTGGCTGATGGGTCCCCGATGTCAGCCTCTATGTACAAGAAATATGTGATTTCTCGATATTTTTTAACCCGAGATATGTCGGATACTTGCTTTTTTTTATCCCTTCCGTTTGTTTTTACCTTCAAATATTGAGGGACGCTACTGGCTAATGGGTCTTGCTCTAGCATTCTCAAGTGAAGAAAAAAATGAAATATTGCATATTCATTTGTTTTTCGTACTCAATGCATCTAATCCATACTAACTGTTGATCCGGGTTTTAGTTCAACTTAATTAGTCCAAATTTGATTTACGAGGGAGTATGTAATACATTTTGGGTTCACAACACTGCACTTGTTCACAACAATCTGATGAAGATGTTTGTTATTTTTTTAAAATACAAATACACTCTTAGATCTTGCAAACTGATAGAATAAATCTTGGAACTTTCTATAATTTATGAAAATTTTGAAATCGACTATATGAATATATCAAAATATAGAGCCCATGTAGATGTGCATACTGGCTATGAGCATTTAAAAAAAATCAGAATCAGAATTGATACGAAATAAAAAATAATTTTATATGTAGAATCTCGGTTTCTTGAGGGCCAATCATAGGATCTCCGTGTTTAAATTAGGAAGGACCTCAATGGCATGAGTCGAATGGCCCATTAAATGTTTTTGGATTGTTATCAGCGAAGTAAGCAGGCCGATAGCAATCACCATATATATGGCCGGCGGCAGTCCAAAAGTACGAACAATTGGCCTGTGTCAATCCATATGCAACTTCTATGCTTTTCCAAGCTGTCACCGGCCGCGAGCAGCATCTGGTAATCACTTCTTTTAGATCCACTTATATTTATTTTTCTATCACAAAACTACAAAAATTATTTTTCCCTCGCTCCTTAGGCTAATCGATATGCTTATAAGAACATTAATTTTTGGAGTTCTTCATCACAAGAAAAACTACTTACATCTGACTGAAGGTTGCAGCATATTTGCACGAAGGACGACCATCATCCACTTTGTGTTTTCTTTTTGTAATCAACAACGATTGATTAACTCTTTCTTTTTCTACAGCTAAATGTTTTATATATCCATGTTCAGCGTACACGGATCACCATGAAGGTCATATGATATTCTTTGCATTATTGCTGGTGCTATCTTTTGCATATCATAAATTTATCGGATATGTCTGCAACAACGTGAGGGGTATCAACTAGTATCATATATATCGTAGGTAGATGATTATAAAAGCACCACTACTAACCTTCAGAATCAAGGGACGCATGACTATAATTGCTCATCGATGTTATACCTATCATGATTGACACGCCCAGTCGTCATTCTTGTGTCCTATAGCCGCGATGCCCAGAAATAGTCCACGATCACCGATTTTTCAGCCCAACAGGTCGCTTATGAAGGAAGTACCAAGGATAATTTTATTTTGTGTGTCAGTGGTACGCGCTACGTAGACCAGCCTCTGACCTACTATCAGTGGTAATTTTTAATATCCTCCAGTGCTATGGGTACTTTCGATTGTGCGCAACGGATCTTGTTACGTCTATAGGCATTTTTTTTCAGTAGCGATATCCATCTTAGAAGTCGGAGGATAGAAATAAATGATTAACATCCGATATGTAGCATTGGAAGATAAAATAAGTGTTGCTTATATACTGCAACAACTATAATTTTGATTCTTAATCAACAATGATTGTCATCTGCATATAAATTTCATAACTTATTTTTTTACTTAACAAACCAATACTTATTTTTAGATCTTATGGGAGGGCAAAGGAGGATTGTTTCCAGGCGCTAGTCTGCTGGAATAAGATTTTTTCGTACATTCTTCCTTGCAAATATCCATTGTCTTATAGCAGATATTCTTTGCCAAACAGCAGAAGCAATACCCGTGACCACAGGGTCGAAGTTTTACTTTATAGGAGCATAGTCCTCCAGGTAAATTGATCTTCCCATTATCCACATCTTCCTTTATTTGGCCTAGGGAATAGAGAATATTGCATTACTTATCTTATAAAAAATCTTTTATTATTGCCGACTAAGAAATAATTCATCAATCAAACAACAAGCAAAACACGATCATCTAGAAAAAATTATTGATGCACTGCCAAAGAAAAAAAAAACTTATAGACAACCAGTCCACGAGCAGCTGAGATCAGAAGTATAATGTAACAATGGAAAGAGCACAAATCAGCACAAGTAGGGAAATTACATAGTATCCTACACTTACATTGTGCATGGGTAGCAAAGTACATGAGAAGAAGCACAGACAATAAGGCTAGTGCATGGGAATTTTTCATGGACTTGGCCATGCCGATAGTGAATCCAAACTTGGCTCTCGTGTAGGAGATTGAGTGTTTTCAGATCAAAACATCTAGGTTCTTGCTCTCCCCATCCACACAATACACAAATATAATTAAACGGGATTCCCCTAATACCAAAAATAGGTAGTGTGGAGATAAACATTCAATTACAGATGATACTACGCCTACCAAAAATAACTAGCAGTATATTTTTATTTTTATTGTCATTTAAAGTGCATATATTGTAATGTCATTAATTTTTGATGGTGATCATTCTGTCATTAAGAGTGGTGATTCTCAAGTTTTTTTTTAAAAAATCATCCCTCCTTATTCTTAGAAGGGTATACCAAATATAGTAAACAAAATTGAACGTGGCTCTGAATTTTTTTTATCGGATTAATTTAGCAGTAGCTATTCTTAGATACTAGTCCCCTCTCTGCGCCCCTGACAAGGTATTAATTTGTCAATGCCTACGGATTGTAGACTAGGGTTTAGTTGGATGTAGAGGGCAAGTAGATCTCGAAGGTTTCAGCCGAAAAGTACTCGACGAATATGAAACTAGGGTTGTGTTGACAGTAAATTCGATCCTTTCTTTGTCCCTCGACTCCCCCTTATATAGGAGGTGGAGCCGAGGGTTTCGTAATACACAAGTTTACAGAGTCCGGGAGGGTTTCTAACCCGTCCCGCAAGATTACAAGTATCCTTTCCTAATACAACTCTAGCTTTCCTTAATAGTATCTTGGGCTTCCGAATCTTCTCATCCTTCGAGTCGTGGGCCTTCATAAAACTCCGGGTACTATCTTCGGCATGCCCATTGGGGATGCCTATGTCAGTAGCCCCCGAGATTTTGCTTGAATCGCAGAGTCAGGAAAAATCTCTAACTTTATATTCGTTCAACACATTTGCCGAATTTATCACATATCTTTAGATACGCAATTCTACATTGTACAGGGATAATGGTAGTTGGGGCTAGTTCATCTGACGGATCAGGTACTAGTTAACTGCTCTAGTGGCAATCCGCAAAAACCTACTTCAAGATCACGTCTCTGGACATGATCTCGGGATACTGGTGTAAATTTCGACAGGTGCCGCTTAAGGTCTTACCATTCTGTCGAGTCCCAGTCATATTTTATCGGGTACCTAACGCGTCCGTTAGGATTTTTCTTCGTATCTGTTGATACGGAAAAAAGTAGCAAACCGACGTCAGAGACGGCGCTACGTCTCTCAGAACGGATCTGGGGTCTTACCTTCGCAATGTTTTGCGGCATTCAGAGATTATTCGCTACTTTGGCACTCTGAGAATATATTGTCGAGTGCTTTTTCGGCTGCTGGAATAGCACATTTTATCGAGTCAATGTATGACTTATTTTGCCTTCCCGATGGGAGTATATGTAGAGTTATTTGCATAACTCGAAATATGCTCACTTCTTCTTTTTTCTTCTTTCTTTTCCCTCTCTCTTTTTATAATTTCATCGGGCACGCGAACAGCGTTCCCGATGGGAGTAGCCCCCGAGGCTATAGCCAAGGACTTGTGCTTGGTTGTAGGCTCAACATTTTATTGCCTCATGTCAATATATTTTTAGTCTTTCTCGAACTTTTAATATTTATCGGGTGCGCGACCAGCGCTCCCGATGGGAGTAGCCCCCGAGGCTATGAACAAATACTTGCCTTTGGTCATAGGCTCTCGACATTTCTATTTTGCCATACTCGAATTTTTCTTTTTTCTAAAGTAGCCCCCGAGCATTTGGGCAAAAACTTGTATTTGATCAAAAGCTCTCGAAACAATCTTCTGCTGCCGCCATTTTTACGAACCTTCGTATCCGAGATTTTCTCTTGCCAAGGTGACATCATTGCTGACAATAGCCACGATCACTGTATCGGGAAAACGCGAGAACTTCTCTCCCTCTGTCTTGTGGGCCCAAATTTCATACCACGTTGACACGTCGTGCAAGTGGGGGACACACGTCCTCCGCATTTTCTGGCGCATGTACTGTTGCTCCTGCGCTTTCTCATCCGTATGAAATTACTTTTTACCCCTTGTCCACGTGTACACCATCTGTTCCGCGATCTCTTAATCCAATGGCGCGTCGGTTCACCGCACCTCTATATAAAGGCATCGTCTTCCTCCTCTAGTCCTTTCACTCGCTGACATAGGCATCCCAAATGGGCCTGCCGAAGATAGTACCCGGGGTTTACTGAAGGCCCACTACCCGAAGAATAAGAAGATTCGGGAGCCCAAGATATATCAAGGAAAGTCAAGAGTTGTAATAGGAAGTGTTATCTGTAATCTGGCGGGATGAGTTAGAAACCATCCCGGACTCTGTAACTTGTATAGCACGAATCCCTCGGCTCCACCTCCTATATAAAGGGGGAGTCGAGGGACGAAGAAAGAATCGAATCATTGTCTACAAACCCTAGTTTTCATAATCGTCGAGTACTTTTTGGCTGAAACCTTCGAGATCTACTTACCCTCTACTTCCAACTAAACCCTAGCCTACAATCCATAGGCATTGACAAGTTGATACCTTGTCAATTGGCGCCGTCTGTGGGAATTAGAGGCGTAAGGATCTGATCTCGATGGCACGTTCAAGATCTTCGACATCATCAACTGCAAGCAACACAATGGATCGAGGTAAACAGATCGCTGCTGGTCTTGTCGATTTTGTTCCTCACCCACCCTCCCGTTTGGATGCATATGCGTATCTGGCGGAGCCCATGGAGATGACGTTCGGAAGGTTTCACTTTCGCGTCGAGAAGGAAGGATCGTATCGTGTCGAGGTTCCGATTTCGTCGGGATCGTCGGTGGTCGATTCCGATTTTTCAAGCTATGCGTCGTCAACCGAGTCAGGAGAAGAAGAAACCTCGGCGACACGTTACGTCAGCACCAGAACAAGAGAGAAACTCGCCAAGATCTTCAACGACATGTCGTTTGAGTCATCTGCGGACTCATATATAAGCGATGGCTCAAGCGATGTCGACAGTTACGACTTCATCGACAAATCTATCACAGTGGGCAAGGTCTTCATCAATCTCAACGATGATGTCACCAAACCCAACGTAGATCTGAGTACAAAGTATCATCAGATTTACGCCATTGAAGATCAAGAGGAGACATCTGAGGCTTTCGACATGCGGAAATCCATACGTCGATCCCTCCAATCTGCGACAAGGCCTGGGCAACAAATACGTCGGGCCGTAGCCGCGAGATAGAGTTCAACTTTCACAAGCAGCGTGGGACAGAGCCGCGAGAGCTATGAACGGCACAGTAACCAATGGCTACCACAGCCACACCAGAAGAATTGCAAGCATATCAATATAGGCTCGCACGAGCTGCGAGGAATTGGAAAACAGACAACTGAGTTGAACAGAGAAAGGAAGCGCCTTCTGCATCCAAGCAGGAGAAGGGCAGATCTGAGTCGACAATCTAGAACTTCGGGTGATAGCCACAGGGAGGCTCGGAACAGAGGAAGATCAAGGTTACAACACATACCCGAAGCAGAAAGAGAGCACTTGGTTCAAAACCTCGACATGTCCTTTATGTCGATAGACACAAGAGGAAACATTATCCCTAAGACACCAGAAGCTGGGTATATGGCGACACAAGCTTTTATCCTCGCGTCTAAACCACCTCCAGGTGATCCAAGGGAAACACTATACAATATGGCGATAGCAGGAGTTGGAGCTATGGGGACAGCGTTCGTTTCAACGCCTCCCGAAGGAACAGCAAGGCAAAATAGTCCACGACCTGCAGCAAGAACGGCGGCAGCCCCTGAAGAACCAAGTGGAGCAAGAGATACGGCAGCACAAGCAAGAGTCGACAGAGCACGACAAAGCAGAAGGGATCATCGGCAATCTCCGGAGCTTAACGACGAAGATATGTGCGGCTTGCCATGCTTCACGAGGAGAGTCCGAAAAACTCGAGTCCCTTCAGGATTCAAGCTACCCGACAATTTCAAAAAGTTCGACGGCCTTCAAGATCCAGAGGATTGGCTAGTCGACTATCTGGAGACAGTGACGCTCACGGAGGAACCAGGGCAACAGCCATGCAAAGCATTCAGTGCATTTGAGTGGAGCCGCACGATCGTGGATAAAGAAACTCACTCCAGGATCTATCGACAATTGGAAAGTTTCGAGGACGTGTTCGTCAAGAACTTCAGATCCACGTGCAAAAAACCTGCGTCGTTAGAGGAGTTGAGAGCATGTCGACAAAAGCCAGATGAGTCAATGAGAAAATACATCCAAAGATGGAATATCATCAAAAACTCGGCAGAAAATATATCTGACGAGAGAGCAATAGATGCGTTTGTTGCAGGAATCAGGCGTGGAGATTTTGTCGAGGACTTGGGGAGAACCAATCCAAGAAAAAGATTCTGCGTTAATGGAGATAGCAAACAAATGGGCAGATGGAGAAGATGCTGTCTATAACAAACGACACAAAGTCGCGTAAGAGGACCGGGGGTGAAACTATCAACCAAGGCGACGGTTTCCTCGGCAGTACCAGAATTACGACGCTCCAGGACAAATCTCGGCAGGTTTTCGAACAAATACAGGAGGAAACAACAGAGATGATTATCAGAGAAGCAGTGAGCAGCGAAGCGACAACAGGGATGATTCTCGCAACAACAGACAAAATAGCGGGCCCAGGTTCCCAAGGCCTTTCGTGTCCCCTGAAGAGATGATGAATGGACCGTGCCAGATGCACTTTTTCCTCGACAGCAACGGTAAAAGACAGTCAGGGCACTTGCAGAAAGACTGTCGAAATTTTCAGGCAATGTTGCGGTATGCAGAAAACGCTAACGCGCGGGCAGCACAGAGAAATCCTCGAGAACCCATAAGCGAGATTCACTTGCCGCCTCCTAACGCGATTACACGACAATCGGCATCAGCTCAGAATAGCGGCAGCACCTGCACCACCACCTTATGTTGATCCTAACTCCAATGGAGCAAAGTGTCGATGATTCAGGGAAGGCCGTCCAATAGAGCTCGTAAAGTAATCTCACGACAGGTGTTTATGGCAGAGAAAATGCCTCCACCAACAGTTGAGTACCTTAATTGGTCAGGACAAGATATCGGCTTCACAATAGCAGATCATCCGCAGCAAGTTCCTCGACCAGGGCAGTCAGCACTTATTCTGCCAGCAGTTATCGCGGGATTTGATGTCTCTCGAGTGTTCATAGACGGCGGCAGCAGCTTGAACCTTATGTATGCAGATACATTGAGGAAGATGAACATATCCTTAGCAAACTTGAAACCAACAGACACAAGGTTCCACGGCATCACACCGGAGAAACCAAGTTATCCATTGGGAAAGATCAATCTCGACGTTCGGTTGGGACCCGAGAAAATTATAGAATCGAGAGGCTCGAATTTGAAGTCGTGGATTTTCCGTCGCAGTACCACGCTCTGTTGGGACGACCAGCATATGCTAGATTTATGGCGGTGCCACACTATACATACCTGTTGTGGAGGATGCCTGGACCAAAGGGACCAATCACAGTAAAAGGAAGCTTTGCCTTAGCCGATAAGTGCGACAAGGATTTCCACCGGTTGTCAGAAACTTTCGGGATGCAAGCTGAGTACTTGGCGTCAAAAAGCATGACTGATTACGACGTCTTGCCAGACGTTGGAAGGCCAAACAAAGAATCAACTTTCAGATCGAGAAAAATTCAAAAGAGGTGCAGATTCACCCGACAGACCCGAAAAAGACGACATCTATCGCAAACGACATGGATATCGCATAGGAAAGCGCGCTCGTCGAGTTCCTCTGTGAGCACCGAAAATCTTCGCATGGTGTCCAGCTGACATGCCAGGAGTACCCAGGGAACTTGCCGAGCACCACCTAAACTTGGATCCACTAGCGAGACCAATCAAACAACCTTTGCGGCGTTTTGAACCAAACCGCAAAGCCATCTTTGTCGAGAAATCAATCGACTACAAGAAGCTGGTTTTATCAAAGAGATATTCGAAGCCACATGGGTAGCAAATCCTGTGCTGGTGCCGAAGAAAAACACTAAGGTCCTTCGCATGTGCGTCGACTTTACGTGTCTCAATAAACATTGTCCAAAGGATCACTTTCCCCTCCCGAGGATCGATCAAATTATCGACTCCACGGCTGGATGTGAACGTCTTTCCTTCCTGGATGCATATTCTGGTTATAACCAGATCAGATTGAAAGAAGAAGATGAAGTAAAGACCGCGTTTATTACACCTTACGGCGTGTTTTGCTACAGAACAATGCCCTTTGGTTTAAAAAATGCGGGAGCAACATATCAGAGGATGATGCAGAAGTGTTTGGCGACACAGATCGGGAAGAACGTGCAAGTATACATTGATGATGTCGTCATAACATCAAAAAGGGGGCAACGCTGATCGAGGATCTCAAGGAAACCTTCGACAACCTTGATAAGTTCTGCCTCAAACTGAACCCGACGAAGTGTTCTTTCAAGGCCCCAAACAGGAGAACTTCGGGGGTTTCTAGTTTCAGCAAGAGGGATCGAAGCAAATCCCGATAAAATACAAGCTATCGTAACAATGAGGAAGCCAACAAAGTTGAAAGAAATACAACAGCTAACTGGGCGAGTCGCAGCTTTGAGCAGATTCGTCGCTAGGCTGGGTGAAAAAGCGTTACCATTTTACGCTTTGATAAAGCAAGGAGATAAATTCCAGTGGAACGAAGAAGCCGACAGAGCTTTCGAGGATTTGAAGCGTACAATCTCGACACCACCAATTTTGGTGGCGCCAAAAGAAAGGGAACCTCTCCTGCTGTATATCGCAGCCACGCCCCAAGTGGTGAGCACGGTGCTAGTTGTTGAAAGGGAAGAAGAAGGAAAACTCCACGGCGTGCAGAGGCCAGTATACTTCGTTAGCGAAGTTTTATCGCCCTCAAAACAAAGGTATCCTCAGTACCAAAAGATAGCATATGGAGTGTTCACGACAGCACGAAAATTGCGCCACTATTTTTCGGCACATCCGATCATAGTGGTCAATGAAGCTCCCTTGTCAAATATACTGAACAACCCAGAAGCTACGGGTCGTGTCTCCCTTTGGGGAATAGAACTTTCCCCTCGGGACATCACGTATGAAAAAAGAAAAGCAATAAAGTCGCAAATACTGCCGGACTTCATCGCAGAGTGGATGGAGTTGCAAAATACAGGACCTCCAGATTTGTCGAGAACCTGGACCATGAACTTTGACGGGTCCAAAAGACTAGAAGGGGCTGGCGCAGGAGTAGTGCTCATATCACCTGAAGGCGATAAGCTGAAGTACATCCTTCGGATGACGTTCCCTAACGCATCTAACAATGAAGCAGAATATGAGGCTCTCATACACGGGATGAAGATGGCGAAAGCCTGCGGTGCAACTCGACTAAAAATCTTTGGCGACTCACAGTTGGTGGCTCAGCAAGTTATGAACCAATGTGACGCAGTCAATGATAGCATGATGGCATACAAGGAGGTGTACAACGAGCTCGAGAAGTTGTTCGATGGATGCGAAGTAAATCATATTAGTAGATTGAGCAACGACGAAGCCGACGTTCTTGCAAACATCGGGTCGCAATGCCTTGCAGTCCCGCCAGGTGTATTCTGGGAAGAGATAACAGAGAGATCCACCAAGTCAACAAAATCAAAAAAGAAGGAGAAGAAACCCTCGGGGGCTACCAATGAAAAGCAAGAGGAAGAAGAAGAAGATCAGGACCTGGTCATGGTGATACAGATACCGTGGATGCAGCCGTACATATCATACATCCTCAGGAAAGAAATACCCGATGATCCAGTTGAGGCAAGACGAGTAATTCGACGCTCCAAAGCTTTCACGGTGGTCAAAGGAGAATTGTATAAGCGAAGTATTTCAGGCGTCTTGCAAAGGTGTGTTACACCCGAAGAAGGAAGAATAATTCTGAAGGACGTACACGAAGGAATATGTGGCCACCACGCGAGTAGTCGAGCTATTGCAGCCAAGGTCTTTCGGGCAGGATTCTACTGGTTGACAGCAATCGAGGACGCCAAGGACATAGTAAGAACTTGCGACGCGTGTCAAAGGTTTGCCGCAAAACCTCACTCTCCAGCAGCAGAGCTAGCACCAATACCATTGTCATGGCCCTTTGCTCAATGGGGACTTGATATGGTGGGCAAGTTACACAAATCCTGGCCAGGAGGAAAGGAGTATATGCTAGTAGCTGTCGACAAATTTACAAAGTGGATAGAAGCGAAGCCGATAAATTCACCAGACGGAGCATCCGCAGTAAAATTCATAAAAGACCTCGTCTTCAGATTTGGAGTGCCCCACAGCATCGTCACGGACAACGGCGATAAATTTACATCCCACGAATTCAAGGATTATTGCGAAGAGGTGGGCATCAAGTTGCACTTTGCGTCGCTTGCACATCCTCAAACCAATGGGCAAGTCGAGAAAGCCAATGGCATCATCTGCAATGGCATCAAGAAACGCTTGTTAGGACCACTTTGGAAAAAGCTCGGCATACCTGGCCGTAAGAACTACCAAGTGTGTTGTGGAGCATCCGAACAACACCAAACACAAGCAACACAGAAACTCCGTTTTCTTGGTTCATGGAGCGAAGCGATACTACCAATCGAGATAGAGCACAACTCTCCACGTGTCGTCGAATATGACGAAGAAGTGTCGAGAAAAGCACTAGAAGACGACGTGGACGCACTTGATGAAGCCCGAGACGAAGTATTGTCTCGGGTAACCAAATACCAACAGGACTTGAAGAATTACCACGATCGACGTTTGCGGCCAAGATCTTTTCGGGTGGGAGACCTAGTTCTTCGGCTCACGCAAAAAAGTCATGAAAAACTCGAGTCACCATGGCTTGGCCCTTACATTGTCACGGAAGTAATCGGAGGAGGAGCATACAGGATAAAGGACAAGAAGACAGGGGTGGAGGAGCCAAACCCCTGGAACGTGGCGCAACTCAGGCGGTTCTACGCCTAGAGTCGAAATATAGTCCTTGCAAAACTTCAATGTACTGAAACGCCCGCGAGTTTTCAGACGCACTCTTTTCCTTTTTCGGGGCACCGAGTGGGGCCGGAGAAGGTTTTTAATGAGGCGGGCTCGCGGTGCTGCAATATAATAAAGATAGTATCAATATAACCTTTCTTCCTTATCGACATGATCAAAGTCTCTGCTCCGATGAATTTCAATATAGTTCATCGACAAAAGAAAAGCCTTGCCTTGGTATTAAAATACCTCGTGAGTCAATAAAAATACAAAATAGTACTCAATAAAAAAGCTCGGGGGCTCATATTCGCCATAAATATATAAATGCCTTGGTTCAAAACCTCGCAAATATACAAATATAGTAAAGAGTCACCGAGACACTCGGGGCTAGACAAACATAGAAATATAGTGGTTGCTTCACAATATAATCATAGTCATGGGTTACAAAAAGAAATATCTACAAGAGGAAAATAACTAGTCTTGATTCAATATGTCATCAAGAGTAACTCTGTTTTCTTCAGGAGCAGCGCCAAGAAAATCGGCATAATGGCCATCGGCAAAAAAGTCGGCGTCCATCCGAAGAAGGTCCTCAATCATTTCTTCGGCTACAGGCGTAACCTTCGTGTTAATCCTATCAACACCAACCCTTCGACGTTTTACCTTTTGATGAACTTTCGCGACAACTTGGGTAAGGTCAAGATTTGAGTGGCAGATCTGGAGCATGATAAGAGCAAATCAGCGCCAGCTACCGGTTGAGCTTTGACAAAATCATGGATACCGCCAAGATCCTTGAATCTTTCCATCAATTCAGTGGAGAGTTTTTGGTTGGACGTTCCGAGGAAACATGGAGTTGTAAACCATGGACAAGGTCTTGGTACAAGTCAAGGAAATCGCGAGTTTGAGAGGTGCGATCTTGGAATCGACAATTTGTCGGGTCCTCTCTCGGGGTAGCCCAAAACAAAGAACCATGGTCCAGGGAAAGGTTAACAAGGAGGTTCGTCCTAGCATTTACCCTCTCTTCCTCGGCAGCGACATCGCAAAGGAACCTATCAAAACAACGAAGGGGAAACCTTTAAGAGACATAGCATGAAGATGAAAGATATCGGAGGATGAAGCAAGCATACCCGACATATCTGCACTGGCTTCATTCATTAATTCGAGCATGAAATTTTCTCGAGTGGTCGCCTTTTCAGCCTCGGAAGCAGCAATTTCCTTAGCAGCCACGGCCTCGCGAGCTTGCTGAAGAGCAACTTTTTCGGCTTCAGATGACTTACGAGATTGCTCCATCATCACAAGTGTTTGCTTCTTCGCATACTGAAGTTGCTGTCGAAGCTCATCCAGTTCTTGCGACAAGGTATCGTCGACAGGTGCAGTATCAGCAAAAGTTCTCCTCGCGCGAGAAGAAGAAGGCGAAACATTGGAAGGAGCGGAAGATGGAGTATAGTTATCAAATATCAACTGAAATTTAAACAAGACAACATCAAACAACAAGCAAAGATAGAGTTTTCATTAATCTCTTGGAATAATTACAAGGGCATTACAGTGGAGCTAAGGAAGTACGTGTCGCCAAATGACTACTTTGGCGACAAGAGCAAAAGAAACAGAAAGAAAAACAGAGACATGCAACTAGACCTCTGGCCTTGACGAGCTAGGAGTCGACGATGGTTTAATCCCGAGATAGGCCAATATCTTCTTTGTGTTGGGCTTGGCTGCCTTAATCAGCGACTTCCACCTTGATTGCTCTATCTGCTCGGTGTCGCCAACTTTCATCCAGTCAATAGTCTGTTGACTGTCAGCAACCAACGCGACAGTATTCTCAACGGCAACCTTCATATTTTCTTGGCGCATCTTCAGTCCAAGGTCTTCCGGTGAATTGAACATCTTGGCAAGGTTAAGGAAAGTCGCAGGCTCCTCTTTCTTCGGGAAGAAGTAGGGGAACAATGCCGACAATACTGCGTTAGCATTCGACACACCTTCACGAATCTCGGACCCATGAAGCTCCAGATAGGAAAGTGCGTCAAGGAGCGGGTCATCGACAGGATTCGTCAGATCAAAATCCTGGTTTGTTTGGGCTGTCAAGGAAACAAAGCATTAGTCAAAAAACAAGAAACAACGATTCTCATAAAAATAGAAGGGATCAGCAAAATTACTGAAAGTGCGGCGACTTTGAGTTTTCAGGCGCTTGAGGATTCCTTCTTCACGAGAAGCTTGCGCAGCTTTGTGCTCGTCTAAGGCAGATGTAGCATCCTCAAGTTTTTTCTGTAGTTCCTCGACACCAGCAGCTTTCGCCTTGGCTTCATCAGCTTCGGCCTTGGCTTTGCTAGCAGCGAGTTCGGCTTTCTTGCGAGCCGCCTCACTTTGCTCAAGTTTTTGAGCAAGTGCGTCGGCACGTTCGTTGGCTTCTGCAAGTTTCTCTGTCGAGATATAAAAAAAAAGAGAGAAGAAAGATCAAAAATCGCGAGAAGCAACAGGAGCAAAAAGTCAAGGAAAAATGGCAAGTTTAAAGGTCGTTACCTTCGGCTCTGTTAGCATATTCACGGTACCCAATAAATTGGGAGCCGATGCGGAGAAGATCTTTGATCATAGGCTATTCAAGGTGAACACAGCAAGAGAAACATCGGCATGAAAAAGAGAGAAGGCGTAAAAAAAAAGCAAAATAAGGAAAATATAGATGTCGACAAGCTTACATCATCCAAGAGCAGAGTCGACGAACTGCCCAACTGAGGGGCAGGTTCAACAATCTTTTCAACCCTTGTCCTTTTTGGTGAAGGAGCAAGGGGGCTTGATGCTGGAGTAGTGGTGACGACGTTTTGTTGAGGAGGCGAGTTTTCTTCTCCTTCAACTAGCGTGTCTGAGGCAAGTACAGTACGTGACGTGCTTGTCCGAGGAGCCACGTCAGTAGTTGGTACTTCTTCCTCGTCATCACTGTTGATTAAAAATCGGCAGCATAAAAAGCAAGACAAGATAAATATTTCGAGTACAAAAATAGGGAGCACTAAAGACGACTTACGAGCTGACGAGGGATTCAATATAAGGATCATAAGCTGCCTTCGGATGAGAAGGAACAACTTCTTCAGCCTTAGAGGTGCCAGAATCCTCGGCATCATTCCTTTTCCTTTTGTTCCTTGGAGAAACAGCAGGAGGAAGGGATTGCGTCGACTCACTGGCTTCAGACTCAATTTCTTTTTCACGAGAAGCTGCAGATTTGTGAGAACCCGCGACTTCACTTTCGGGAATAGAAGAACCTTGAATATCTTCGGCAACGATGGCCTGTTCTTCGACTTCTCCACCCTCAGGAAGAGGAGGAAGGGAATTCATAGTAGGATGGTTCTGTAAAAAATAGCGACAAAAGGAAAATTAAAGAGATGACAATACAATAAGATGCAGAGAAAGTGCGGAACAAGATAAAAACTCGGGAAGACAAAATACCTCGGGGAGTGGATTGGCGGAGCTGTATGGTTCCACGCGACAAGAGGAAGGAATAGGGTCCTTGCCCAGGCGAGAAAGTCTTCGAATCAACTTCTCCAAGTCCTTTGAGGAAAGATCACTGGAGATTCTGTTGGGGTCGTTTTCGCCAGAGTACGTCCAAAGGGGATTTTTGCGAGCCTGAAGAGGCTGCACTCTAATCCTAAGGAAGTAGGCAGTGATTTGAACACCAGACAGCTCTTTGCCTCGAGTGTTTTGAAGCTAATGAATACGAGACATGAGTGCCTCTGTCGCCTTTTTCTCTTCCTCGGAAGCTTCGGCATCCCAGGAGCGGCGGCGCTGGATTCTGGCACTTCCGTCGAAAGGAATTATGTTGTGTTCAACGGAGTTGGCGCTTTCTTCGTGAATGTAGAGCCACTTTTTGCGCCATCCTTGGACAGAATCAGGAAATTTGACGTCGAAATAATCGACATCAGTACGAACACAGATAACAACGCCACCTATGTTATAAGTGACGTTGTGGGAGCCATTGCGGCGGAGGCAGAAAATGCGTTTCCACAGAGCCCAATTGGGAGGGATTCCGAGGAAGCATTCGCAAAGTGTGATGAAAATAGAAATGTGAAGGATGGAATTGGGGGTCAACTGGTGCAGTTGAATCCCATAAACGAAAAGAAGGCCGCGGAGGAAATCGTGAATTGGGGCCGAAAGGCCGCGGATGAGGTGATCAACAAAACTAACCCGATACTCCATTGGAGGCTTGGGGTAGCTTTCTTCGCTGGGAAAGCGGATGGCGTCCTCCTTCTTCATGAGGCCAAGCCTCTTCAGCATGTTGGTGTCTTGGTTGGAGATTTTGGATCTCTCCCACTCAAGATCCTTGGCGGCCATCTTGGATTCCGGGCAATGCGTGGCGAGTGAGTCGCGTGCGCGGTGGCATCAACGGCAATGGGCAGAGCAATGCTCGTGAGTGCGGATGATCAGAGAGAGTTGGGCGCAGGGGAAGCTTTTGCAAAGAGGAACAGATGAGCGGCGCAAGCGAGGGGATGAACGGAGCTTGAAGAAAGGTTTATATAAGAATCGGGTGAAGCAGTGCGCCGTTGGATGAAGAAATCGTGTGGTGAAAAAAGATCTTCTAGATACAAGGGTAAAAAGGTATTTTTACTGAGATAGGCGTTACTGTACGTGCGCCAGAAAAAGCGGAGGACGTGTGTCCCCCACTTGCACGACGTGTCAACATGGTGGAAACAATGGACCCACAAGGCAGAAAAATCAAGACTATAAACAGAGATGAAGCAATTTTGTTTAAGGGAAGCATGTCGACAAGAAAAATAAAAGAAGATTGGCGACAGGAGGAATTATTAAATACTTCGGGAGCCTTTGATCAAATACAAGTTTTTGCCCAAACGCTCGGGGGCTACTTCGATAAAAAGTAAAATTTCGAGTATGGCAATATAGAAATTGCGGGAGCCTACAACCAAGCACAAGTCCTTGGCTGTAGCCTCGGGGGCTACTCCCATCGGGAGCGCTGTTCGCGCACCCGAGAGATAAAAAAAGAAGAGAGAGATCATATTGGGAAATAACGACAATATAGCGACAAGGTGGACTAAAATGTTGAGCCTACAACCAAGCACAAGTTCTTGGCTGTAGCCTCGGGGGCTACTCCCATCGGGAACGCTGTTCGCGTACCCGATGAAGTTCAAAAATAAAAGATAGAAAAGCAAGAGAGTATATTTCGAGTTATAATTAACTCTACATATACTCCCATCGGGAGAGCAATATAAGTCATATTTGACTCGATAAAATGTGCCATTCCAACAGCCGGAAAAGCACTCGACAATATATTCTCAGAACGCCGAAGTTGCGATCAATTTCTGAATGCCGCAAATTTGCGAAGGTAAGACCCCAGATCCGTTCTGCTGGGCGTGGCATCGCCAAAGACTGCGCTCTGCTGCTTTTATCCGTATCAACAGATACGAAGAAAAATCCTAACGGACGCGTTAGGTACCCGATAAATTTGACTGGGACTCGACAGAATGGTAAGACCTTAAGCGGCACCTGTCGAAGTTTACACCAGTATCCCGAGATCATGTCCAGGGACGTGATTTTGAAGTAGGTTTTTGCGGATTGCCACTAGAGCAGTTAACTAGTACCTGATCCGTCAGATGAACTAGCCCCAACTACCATTATCCCTGTACAATATATAATTTTATGTGAAGAAATATAAAAAAGTTGAAGCTTTCGAATAAAAATAAACAGTGGAGATTTTCCCTGATTCTACGATTCAAGCAAAATCTCAGGGGCTACTGACATAGGCATCCCAAATGGGCCTGCCGAAGATAGTACCCGGGGTTTACTGAAGGCCCACTACCCGAAGAATAAGAAGATTCGGGAGCCCAAGATATATCAAGGAAAGTCAAGAGTTGTAATAGGAAGTGTTATCTGTAATCTGGCGGGATGAGTTAGAAACCGTCCCGGACTCTGTAACTTGTATAGCACGAATCCCTCGGCTCCACCTCCTATATAAAGGGAGAGTCGAGGGACGAAGAAAGAATCGAATCATTGTCTACAAACCCTAGTTTTCATAATCGTCGAGTACTTTTTGGCTGAAACCTTCGAGATCTACTTACCCTCTACTTCCAACTAAACCCTAGCCTACAATCCATAGGCATTGACAAGTTGATACCTTGTCACTCGCGCCGCATCTCTGCTTCTCCTCTGCAAAATTCTCCATTGCTCCCATTGCTTCAAGCGCTCAACCACACTCACACCCTTCGCCGCTAAGCCTGTTGATGCCGCCTCGCATCCGTTTGACTAGGCACAGCACGCCAGAGTCGAAGATGGCGACAGCGGATCTGGGAAGCGCCGAGTGGGAGAGATCCAAGATCTCTGCCCAAGACATCAACCTGCTGAAGAAGATGGGATTCAGCAAGAAGGAGAACTCGCTCCAGTTCCCCAAGGAGGAGAGCTACCCAAGGCCTCCAATCGATTATCGGGTCAGTTTTGTTGACCACCTCATCCGAGGGCTTTCTCCCCCAATCCACGAGTTTCTCCGTGGTCTTCTTTTTTGTCTATGGGCTTCAGCTGCATCAACTGACGCCCAATTCCATCCTCCACGTGTCGATTTTTATCACACTGTGTGAGTGCTTCCTCGGGGTCCAACCTAATTGGGCTCTGTGGAAGCGTATCTTCTGCCTCCGCCGTAATGGCTCCCACAACGTCGCCTACAACATTGGCGGCGTTGTTATCTGTGTTCGTTCTGACGTCTAATATTTCGACGTCAAATTCTTCGACTCCGTCCAAGGTTGGCAGAAGAAGTGGTTGTATATCCATGAAGAAAGCTCCAATCCAGTGGAGGAGAACATCGCCCCTTTTGACGGAGAAGCCAAAATCCTTCGCCGCCGTTCCTGGGATGCTGAAGCTACCGAAGCTGAGAAGTTGGCGACAAAAGCACTGATGACTCGCATACATGAGCTACAGAACACCCGCGGCAAGGAACTTTCGGGTATTGAGATTACTGCCTATTTCCTTAGGACTAGAGTGCAGCCTCTCCAAGCTCGCAAAAATCCTTTCTGGAAGTACACTGGTGAAAAAGATGTCGAGAGGCTCTCAAAAGATCTTCCTTTGAAGGATTTTGAAAAGCTTATCCGCAAAATCTCATCGCTCAACAAGAAAGATCCAATTCCATCCTCTTGCCGCATTGCACCATATAGTAGCGCCAATCCCCTTCCCGAGGTAATTTTTCCTTTTAGTTACTATATTGTCTCCTCGAGTTTTATTATTTGTCGACTACTGTCTTGCTAACGCCTTTTTATCGACACTCTTTCTTTATCTCAGAACCACCCCGTCCTTGCTTCTCTTCCTCCTCTTCCTGAAGGTGGAGAAGTTGAAGATCGTACCGTTGTCGACGATGACAACCAAGGCACCTCGCGCCCTGACAGTGAAGTCGTGGGTTCTCACAAATCCGCGGCTTCTGCTGAATCTGAAGCCACTGCCTCGACACACTCCCTTCCTCCTGTTTCTCCAAGGAACAAGAGGAAGAGGAATGAAGTCAAAGATTCCGGCACCTCCAAAGCCGAAGAAGCTGAGCCTTCAGATAGGAAGGCAGCTTTCAATCCATATACTGATGCCCTCGTCAGCTCGTAAGTTACTCCTTACTTCTTACTTTTTTCTCTTGACGTTTCTTGTCTTATCTTGCTTCTTATACTGTCGCCATTTTACTGTAGTGGTGACGAGGAAGAAGAACAACCTATTGACGCGGCTGCTCGAACGAGTACGTCGCGTACTTTAGTTGTGTTCGAAGCTCAGCATGATGGGGATGAAACTTTGCCTCCTCAGCAAAACGTCGAGCATTCGACTCCTCCTGCAAGCCCCCGTGCCCCTTCGCCAAAGAAGGCAAGGGTCGAACCATCTAAGGAACCTATTGTGTTCCCTGGTAGCTCTTCGACACCTTCATTAGATGACGTAAGTGTTTCCATCTCCTCTTTTTGTTTATGTCTCGAACTTTTCAGTGCTTTCATCTCTCTTTTTCTTTTGGTCCTCTCTTCAGCCTTTAATGAAGGAATTTATCCGTCTTGGTACCCAATTCGTTGGGTATCGTGATCATACCAAGAAGCTGGAAGGTACTCTCTTTTTTTATCCGCCTCCTCTGTTGCATATTCTCCACTATTTTTGCCATAATGCTTGATTGTCGCTCATTTTACCAGGATATCTTGCGGAAGCCAATAAGCGTGCTAACGCTCTCGCTGCTAAGTTAGAGCAGAGTGAAAAGGCCCGCAAGAAAGCTAAGACAGATGCTGCCGCCGTCGAAGATCTTCGAAAGAGACTTCATGACGCGGAAACTTCTTTGAGCGAGAATATATCTCAGCAATCTGCTCGAGAAACAGAAATCCTCACTCGCTTGGAGTCGCAAAGTCGACGTTTTGTTAGTAAGTGCTTGAATCCTTGTGCATTTCCTCGGGTTACTTCACATTTTCCAAGCATTCTTTATTTACGAGCTACTCTTTGCCTGTTTTCGGGGAGAACTCATCAAGAATACGAAGTGGAGGGTCCTGAAGGCGACGAGCTTCTCGACGCGCTGACCCTTCTTGAGATCCATGGGGATGAAGCATGCGATGGCCTTGCTGACGCTGAGGCAGGTCTATCGAAGCTTTTCCCCTACTTCTTCCCGAAGAAAGAGGGGCCCAATACTTTTGTTGCTCTTGCCAAAGCCTTCAACGTGCCAGAAGATCTTGGGCTCAAACTTCGCCAAGAGGGCCTGAAGATTGGCGTTGAGGGCACCATTGCGCTGATTGCTAATAGCCAGCAAAACGTCGACTGGACCAAGGTTGGTGACATAGGGGAGATGGAAACGAAGAAATGGCAATCTCTAATTAGAGTTGCCAAGCCTCCCGCAAGACCAATCCTTTCCTTCCTTGGTGGTAAACCAGCGCCTGCTCCAAGCACATCCAAGCCGGAGGTCAAGTAGACCACCCTATCCTCCCTTTTAGTTTTAACTGTCTTTTGGCGCTGTCGCCCTAGTAGTTTTGGCGACAACTACTTCAATAGTCCATTAGGGACCTTTCTTTTGTAATAGCAATGTACATACTTCGAGATTCAATGGAAATCTATCTTTGTTGGATGATTGATATCAAAAAATCTTTATTTTCAGTTGATTTTTGACAACTATACTGCAACTCCTCGTCCTTCCGATGTTTTACCTGCTTCTTCTCGCTCGAAGAAAGCGCTTGTTAATACTGAACTTGGTGAAGATTCTTCGAGTAAGACTTTATCGCAAGACTTGGAAGAACTTCGTCAACAACTTCAATATGCGAAGAAGCAAACACTTGTGATGATGGAGCAATCTCGCAAGGCATCTGAAAAAGAGAAAATTGCACTTCAAGAAGCTCGAGAAGCTATAGCTGCTAAGGAAGCCGCCGTTGCTGAAGCTGAAAAGGCAACCACTCGAGAGAATTTTATGCTCGATTTGATGAATGAAGCCAGTGCAGATATGTCAGGTATGCTTTCTTAAATCAAAACTTCTTCTGTCTTCCTGCTATGTCCTCTTTTTTAAAAAAAAATCCTGTGCCGTCGCCACGTAGGTTCCTTTCTCGATGCTGCTGCCGAAGACGAAAGGGTAAACACAAGGACCAATCTTCTCGTTAACCTTTCTCTTAACCATGGTTCTCTTTTCTGGGCTACTCCAGAACGTACCCGACAGATTGTCAGGTTTCAAGACCGCGCCTGTCAAGTTCGTGAGTTCCTTGATTTCTGCACCAGGACCTTGTCCCTGGTTTACAAGACGATGTTTCCTCGGAACGAGGCACCCGATACTCTTCTTGGTCTGATGGAAAAATTTCGGGATGCTCCTCGTATTCATAATTTTGTGCGAGCTCAATTGTCTGTTGGAGCAAGATTCGCCATGATTATGATACAGATCTGCTACCGAAAATTAGACCTGACGACGATTGTCTCCAAGTGCCTGGCCAAGCAGTCGAAGCGAAAAAGGAACGTCGATAAAATCAATGACATTGTAACTCCTGTAGCCGAAGAAATGATGGACGAACTTCTTCGGATGGACTCTGAATTCTTTGTCAAAGGGAGCTATGCTGAGCATACAACAACTGCTGCAAAAGGTCTATCTATAGATAGTATATTGGGCAGGAATTAATGTTTTTTCTTGCAGTTTATCGAGCCTTCTCAGGAATTGCCTCTTGTATGTTGATGGGGATATGCCCATAGGGGGTGGGTCGCCAGTCCCAGTCGCCATGAAGATAGAGGCTCGGGTGGATCGCCAGTCGCCTAAGCGACTGGGCCCTAAGGCGACTGGGCCGTGATCCCAAGGAGGAGGTCCACACGGCTGGACAAGAAGATTACTTGCGAGGGGGATAGCGGATCCCGGATTAGTAGCAACTGATATGATTCGGAGTTATCTCCATGTAACCCTAGATCGGGGGTGCTTATATAAACCCCCGAGCTTAAACCCTAGAGGACACCTTACTTGAGATCCAATCTCCCCTCAGTAAGCTCTCGGCGTAGCCGCCGACTGAGCCCCCCCCATTGTAATTCTCCACTGAGCAATAAAGATCTAGCAGGACGTAGGCCTTTTACTCTCCGGAGGGGCTGAACCTGGGTAAAACCCTTGCGTCTCTTGCACCTCGACCCGTAGATGGCAATGTTCCCTTCCCCTCGCATCAATGAAGTGCTACCCCCCGTAGCATCTGCCGTGGTTACATCCACGACAGTGGCGCCCACCGTGGGGCATGGGACATCAAGCCTTCGAGCTACGGCGAGGCCCTACTCGCCAATACGGCGGCCGGTTGCTTCCGGCAGGATGATCGCCACCGGCAATTTCTTCCACATCCAGCCAAGCACCTACCGGCCCGCCTCGTCGCCTCTCAAGCACGCCTGGATGGTGCCGATCGGCTCCATCAACCTCTTCGTTGGGCTCGCCGGCGTCAGCGACCCTCTCGAGCCTCGCCCCGATCGCTCGCACGACCCCTTCGCGCCCGGGCAGCTCCTCACCGCTACTCGCCCGGTCACCGGCGAGGTATACGCGAGGCCGAGGCGGCCCCTGGAAGACGATGCCGAGTCGGCGGTCGTGGCACCGACCGCCAACTCCAATGTTGCCTCGGCAGTCGCCGACACCGCCGACACCGCTCCAGCCGCCGATTCCGCCGACACCATCCCGGCCATCGACTCCGTCATCGCTGCGATCGACGCCGACTTCACCGACATCATCGCTGCAACGTCGGTTGCGGGATCCACCGCTGCGTCCCCGACTGCCCGCTCCATCGCCACAGCATCAACCAAGGACTCTATCTCCCTGGTCTCCCACCCGAGCGACTTCGAAGGTGGCTTCGAGGATGACTCCATCCTCTCCCTCTTCGGCAGCGACTACGACTCGGACTCTGTCGAGGCCCCGCGTTACCGCTACCCGACCGCAGTCTTCATGGCAGGGGGTGAAGAAGAGCTCCCAGTCGACGCCTTCACCACTCCCCTCCCCGCAACCGCCACCGCAACCGAGATCGAGGCGCACCGGGCGGCCCTCGAGGAGCAGAGGAAAAAGGAGCTCGCCGAAAGGCAGAAATTCCGCCTCGAGCAAGATGAAGTAAGGGCCGTGTCCCACTATCGTCAGCAGCGAAACCGCCGGCGCATGGAGCGCGCCCGCGCGAACGACTTTCCCAGCGCACGCCTTAACTTCGACGACCCGACGGAGAAATCCGGGTCGCCCGAGTCCAAAACCCTGACATCCCGGAAGGAAGTCGGGCTGCTGCAGATAGAGCAGCGCGCGGAGCACCCCCGCCACCCCCACCACCACCGCCCGAAGTTCCTCGGGCAGAGGTCGACGCCAACGGCCTACCACTGCACTCGTCTCCAGCCGATAACGTGGCAGCTGCGCAGGCCGTCCTCGCAAGAATCCCCGAAACGGGAGACGGCGCGATCCTCGTCCGACACGCCAAGGCTTTGGTAGCCAAGGCATTGGAGCAGCAGCACGCCGCAGCCGACTCGCAGGGCGACTCTATTCGCGCACATCCGCCGATCGCGCGGCGTCGTCGACGCGGCAAACCGCGCAATCGTCAACGCCAACAACGGCCCGCCGCCGGCACGCGCGCGGCCACTCGTCTAACAACCGAGTCGAGCCGCGCCCGCGCGGATGATGGTCGCCGCTAACGGGCAGCCGCTGACGCCCGAACCCACATCGTCAACGACCAAGAATGGCGGGCGCGCAATCGATTGAACGACCGCCACGCCGATGAAGCTCCGCGCCAGAGCGCGTTCACCCGAATCGGCCCCGCTTGCTTCGGGCCGATGATTAGAGGCGAGCCGTATCCTGTAGGGTTCAAAGGACCCCGCGACATCGAAAAGTACGATACAAGCATTGACCCCACTGTCTGGATCGACTCGTACGCCATGGCAATGGGGATCCAGGGCCACTCCGAGTTACTCGCAGCGCGGTACCTGCCCCTCATGATGGACGGCGTCAATCGCCATTGGTTCAATACCCTCACCGTCAACGGCATCGACTCCTGGGAAGAAGCCCGCGCCGCGTTCATCCAACACTTCGCCGGCGCATACACCCGTGCCACAACCATAGAAGACCTAGATCGCTGCGTCCAAGGCCCGCGCGAGTCGACCCGCCGGTGGGTGCAGCGCTGGCAGGACATGTGGACGACCTCCAGCGGCATCAGCACGGACACGGCAATCTACTGCTTCCGACGCTGCTGCCGGTATGAACCGCTAAGCGCCAAGCTCCGTCGCGTCAGCAGGGACAATATCTCAATCTCCGAGCTCTTCGACATCGCCACCCGCTACGCCGATGAAGACCCTACGATCGACTCGGACGACGAGTACGGTCAACGACGCAATCGCCGCCCTGCGCACACGGAGCCTCGGCGTGGCGACTACCGGTTCGCCGGCCGGTCTAACAACGGCAAGCGCCGCGGAGAGGGAGGACACAACGAGCTAGTCGCTACCACCGATTACGAGCAGCGCGAGCCAAAATCGTTTCGGCGCGACACTCGTGCACCTCGGGAGGATCGGCCTCAGCCCAAGCGCTTCGACGCCCGCAGCCTCCTAGATGCACCATGCATCTATCACAGCAAGGAGGGCAAGCCCGCCAACCACACGACGGGAAATTGCTACTCCCCGAAGCGCATAGAAAGAGCTCGCCGCGCCAAGGAAAACGACGGCGGCAACCAGCACAAAGAGCGCGCCAAAGACCAAGACCAGCACAAGGGAGAGGGCTTCGGTCGCAGCGCCGGCTCGCTCCACACCTTCACCGGGGTCGGCGACCGACGGGACAGGAAGGTCCTCGCAAGGGCAGTGGCGGTACACGCAGTCATACTTTCCGACGTACCCGGTGGCTCAACCGGTCCGAGCAAAGCATCACCTGGAGCCGCGAAGATCACGCCCCCGCATCGAGTACCCCGGGCGAGTGGCGCTAGTCGTCGAGCCCAAGGTCGCCGACTGCGGCTACCAAAAACCCTGATGGACGGGGAAGCTCCATCAACATCATGTACTACGACACCTTCCAGCGGCTTGGACTGCCGGACTCACGCCTTGAGAACACCAAGGTCACGTTCCACGGCATCGTCCCCGGCGGAAGGCCTTCCCGATCGGCAAGGTGACGCTGCGGTCACCTTCGGCACGCCCGTGAACTACCGCACCGAGCGGATAACGTTCGAGGTGGTGAACTTCCGAAGCTCTTACCATTGCGTACTCGGCCGACAAGCGTTCGCCCGCTTCATGGCGACCCCACACTACGCGTACAACATGATGAAGATGCCAGGGCCTCGAGGCGTCATCACCATCCACGGCGACCCGGAGATGGCATTGGAATGCGAGGACGACAGCGCCAAGCTCGCCGACGCCGTCATCGCCGACGAACAAGACAACTCCGCCGAGCTCGCCAAGTACCCGATCGACCGCAACGACCCCGCCATCCTGGAGAAGCCAACCGAGCTCGACTCGTCCGCAGCAACCTTCAAGGCCGCAGCAGGCACTCGCCAAGTAGATCTTGTAGAAAACGATCCAAGTAGGCAAGTTACCATTGGGACGGGCCTGTCCGCCCAATAGGAAAGCGCGCTCATCAAGTTCCTCCGTGAGAATCGAGATATCTTTGCATGGAAACCATCTGACATGCCAGGTGTCCCGAGAGAACTTGCTGAGCACAAATTACATGTCGATCCCACCGCGCGACCCGTTAGGCAGGCAATGCGCCCTGTGGGAGAAGAACGGCGACGCGCAATCGCCGAAGAAGTAAACCGGCTACTCGCTGCCGGCTTCATCATAGAAATCAAGCACCCGAAATGGCTGGCAAACCCAGTCCTAGTGCTAAAGAAGAACAAGACGTGGCGAATGTGTATCGATTACACAAGCCTCAACAGCGCGTGCCCCAAGGACCCATTCGTCCTACCGCGAATCGACCAGATTATCGACGCGGTCGCCGGGTCCGAGTCGCTATGTTTCCTGGATGCATACTCCGGTACAATCAAATAAAGATGGCCAAGGAAGACCAAGAGAAGACTGCATTCATCACACCCCTAGGCGCCTCGCTACACGTCCATGACCTTCGGCCTCAAGAACGCCGGAGCAACGTACCAGCGGTGCATGAACAGCTGCTTGGAAAGCCAGATCGGCCGCAATGTGCATGTCTACATCGACGACGTGGTGGTCAAATCGACTCGACAGACCGACCTCGTCGCCGACCTCGCCGAAACATTTGCCAACTTACGGCGGTACAAGATCAAGCTCAACCCTTTGAAGTGCACCTTCGGGGTTCCATCAGGACAGCTGCTAGGCTACGTCGTCTCCAAGCGAGGCATCGAACCTAACCCGGAGAAGACACTGGCGGTCATGCGCACCAAGCAGCCAGCATGCCTAGTCGACGCGCAGAAACTCGCCGGTCGAGTCGCCGCCCTCAGTCGCTTCATACCCCGGCTCGGAGACAAGGCCATGCCACTATACCGCTTGCTCAAGAAGTCGGAATCATTCCGGTGGACAGACGAGGCGCAGCGGGCCCTAGAGGAACTCCAGCATGCTCTCTCGAATGCCCCTATCCTCGCGGCCCCGCTGCCAAAAGAAACCATGCTCCTATACGTCGCCGCGTCGAACCGCGCTATAAGCGCAACATGGTCGTCGAACGGAAGGAGGAAGGAAGGGAGCAACTGGTACAACGCCCGGTCTACTACATCAGCGAAGCCTTAATCGAATCCAAGCAACGGTATCCACACTACCAGAAGCTGGTGTACGCCGTCCTCAGGGCCCAGCGGCGACTGGCCCCTTACTTCCACGAGCACCCCATCAAGGTAGTCGCCTCAACACCACTCGCCGACATCATCCGCAACCGCGACGCAACCGGCCGGATCGCCAAGTGGGCAGTCGAGCTCGGCGTCCACAACATCACCTACGAGTCACGCCACGCCATCAAATCTCAAGCACTCGCCGACTTCCTCGCCGATCGGGAAGAGGCCCGGCAGCCAAGCTCCCCGCGGACCTCAAACATTGGACGTTGCACTTCGACGGTTCTAAAAACCTCGAAGGAGCAGGCGCGGGAGTCGTCCTCACATCACCAAAGGGCGACACAGTGAAGTACGTCCTGCAACTCAGATTCGAGCCATGCACCAACAACATGGCCGAGTACGAGGCGCTCCTGCACGGCATGCGAGTCGCAAAAGAGATGGGCGCAACACGGCTGCGCTGCCTCGGCGATTCCGACCTAGTCGCCAGCCAAACTTCCGGCACCTGCGACGCCACGTACGCCAACATGATCGCATACAAACGCGCGCCGTCCACCAAGCCGGCGCTGGCTTCGCCGGTCAAGTCGTCGAGTCGGTTGACAGGCGCACCAACGAACAAGCCGACCCGCTAGCCAGAATCGGGTCCAAGCGACTTCAACCTCCTCCGGGCGTCGTCCTGGACATCCTCGACCACCCTCGGTGCGCGCACCGCGCGAGCTGGACATTGCCGAGCCACCTGCTCCCGACTCCACCTTAGTCGCACTCGCCGTCGACAGCACCGATTGGACCGAGCCATACATAAGCTACCTCGAGAGCCAGGCACTGCCGATGGATGAAACCAAAGCACGCGCCATCGTGCGCAGATGCAAGTCCCTCACCATCATCAACAATGAGCTATACAAGCGCGTTGTCTCGGGAGTGTTCCAACGATGCGTCACCACGGCGGAAGGGCGTAACATTCTGCGCGACATCCACGCAGGGGGACTGCGGCCACCACGCAGCGCCGCGTTCAATCGTCGCCAAGGCCTTTCGTCACGGCTTCTACTGGCCAACAGCCCACGAAGACGCAATCGCCCTTGTCCGTTCATGCGCCGGGTGCCAAAAGTATGCAAGCCAGTCGCACATGCCAGGATCGGCATTGAAGACCATCCCCCTCACCTGGCCCTTCGCCGTATGGGGCATGGACATGGTGGGAAAATTCAAAACGGCCCCCGGCGGATATACTCACCTCCTGGTAGCGGTGGACAAGTTCACCAAGTGGGTAGAAGCAAAGCCCATAAAGAAGTGCGACGGGAAGACGGCTACAAAGTTCCTACGCGAGCTCATCTATCGGTACGGCTACCCTCACAGTATCATAACCGACAACGGCACCAACTTCGCCAAAGGGGAGATGGCTGACTTTTGCGAAGAAAAGGGCATCCGACTCGATCTCGCCTCAGTCGCCCACCCCGAGTCGAACGGCCAAGCAGAAAGGGCAAACCAGAGCATCCTGCACGGACTCAAACCACGCCTGGTCGTGCCCCTAGAGCGCGCAGCCGGTTGCTGGGCGAGGAGCTCTCTTCGCACTATGGGGCATCCGCACAACGCCTAACAGGTCAACCGGCTTCACGCCTTTCTTCCTGGTATATGGCGCCGAAGCCGTCATGCCCACGGACATCGCCTACGACTCGCCTCGGGTCGCCAACTACGCCGAAGAAGACAACGAGCGAGCTCGCCAAGACGACATCGATCTCCTCGATGAGGCCGTAGACCTCGCACTCTCCCGTAACCGCCATTTACCAGCGGGACCTCCGTCGTTACCACGATCGCCGCGTTCGGAGTCGCTCCTTCCAAGTCGGCGACACAGTACTCCGGCTAATCCAGGACAAGAAAGGGATGCACAAGCTGTCCCCGCCACAGGAAGGACCATTCGCCGTCAGCCGCGTACTCGGCAACGACTCCTACTATCTCATCGACGTCCGCAAGGACGACAAAGGCGAGCCGCTCACTAAAGAGGTGGAGCGCCCCTGGAACATCAACCTTCTCCGGCGGTTCTATACCTAAGGAAAAAATGTAATCCGAAAATTCAGAGGTTAATAAAAATCGCCGACCATTTTTTTTTTGATCTCAAGCTCCGACTACCTCTCCTTCACCCGCCAGATATCGCCATCTCTCATCCCGGTACACACCGGCTTAGTCGCCGCAACAAGCGACTAGGTGCTGAGAGACCTCCGGTCGCCGCTGCTGGAAGAGAGAAGTCCACGATCGGCCAAGTAGCCGGGCTAACACGGGATGGCGGCGTAACCGAGGCGCAACACCAGGCCCGGTCACCCACCATCTCTAACGCCGTCGGGTGAAAACGGCGACTGGAACCCACAGCAGGGCCGCACGCTCGGCCAGCCCCACGGGCCTCGGCGACCGCCTTGTGCTACGCTATAAAGCACACCAATGCCCTCCTCTACCTTAGGTTGGCGAATTGTGCGGCTAAGTACTTCGACTAGGGACTCCGCAAAACGGACCCGCGGCTCGCCAAGGAAAATACGCCCGCAATGATCCCCTTTGGAGTCGCCTAGCGACTGGCTCACCGAGCCACGACGAGTGGCGCGCTACATCCGAACAGCGCAAAATACAACTCACCACTACTCCACCCATGAGGCTGCTATTCGTACTATAATGACTACGTACTGCGACTGGGGACGCCCAGCTCGAAAAGGAAAACAGTCAAGTCGATAGCCTTCATTGGGGTCGCAAGGCGACTGGCCTGAAGGCCATGGATAGTCGGAACCAACTCCAATGCATCGCCGCCTCAAAATAATGCAAAAGCAACCACCGAATCATATTTAAGCAAAAGTCATCATTTTATTTACAACTAACTCCCGCTCGCGGGAAATCCAGCCACTTCCTACACAGGTACTCAGGAAACTACGAGGACGACCCCGGAGCCCCCTCTACGACAGGCTCGACGCCAACATCGCCGTGACGAAATTTCGCGTGTACACCACGACCGGATATGTCGACAACGAGCCGGCGGCAGCGGCATGGAAGAGGCGCTCCGCGGGGTAGTCCACCGGGCCCGGCTCTTTCTCCGCGTCACCAGGTGCCGCTTGGCTGGGGATATGAGTCTCCAAGTCCGCGGTCGCCGCACTCGGTCGGCGAAGGGGCGCACCGCATCCATCAGCCGCAGCACTTCGGCAACATCGAACTCGCCGGTCTCCGAGGGAAGCCAGCGGTGACCTCCTCCACGTCGAACCCTTCGGTAATGCGCCAGCACCATACTCGTAGCCATGGTAATGCCAACGCGGCAGAAGAGCGGCGAAGCCAGTCAACAACAGCCGGAATGTTGGACACCGCCTTGAAGACGGATGGCGTGTCCCGCGGAATCACCTCCCGCGGGCTTAGGTACCGGAGCGCGGCGAGTATCTCCCCGCGCAGGCGATGATACGCGCGGTCGCGGTCGACAGCATTCCCGCGGAGTCGCCGTCTCCACGAAGTCGCACGTACTGCGCAGTCAACAACACAAGGAAAAGGGAAAATGAGAACTTCCTTCAACGCCACCTGGCCCCCGGAGCCGACTCGCCACGCTCGGGGACTGGCCCCCGGAGCCGACTCGCCTCGCTCGGGGGTGGCCCCCGAGCCGACTCGCCACGCTCGGGGATCGGCCCCCGGAGCCGACTCGCCACGCTCGGGGGACTGGCCCCCGAGCCGACTTCGCCACGCTCGGGGATCGCCCCCGGAGCCGACTCGCCACGCTCGGGGACTGACCCCCGAGGCCGACTCGCCGTGTTCAGATGCTCGAACCCCCGGCAAATAAACAAGAAGTGCGACGACAAGAACTTACCAAGAATCTGCCGCGACATCTCTCTGACGAACGCCTCGAAGTTGGTCTTCTCGGCCTGCACCGCCAGGACGATGCCCTCGGACGCCTCCTTCTCCGCAGCAAGTTCTTTGGCGTGCTGCTGCTTTAAGGCCGCCACCTCCTCCCGCAGAGACGCGGCAGCCCCACGAGCAGAGTCCCGCGCGTCAGTCGCGGCCTCCAGCTTCACCTTGTATTCGGCGATGACGTCCTCCAGCTCCCGGCCCTTCTGCTCCAGGACCTTCGTCAATTCCGCCACCTCCGCTTTGCCCTTTTCCGGGCCTCTTCGGCCTGCTGCGCCCGGAACTCGGCTTCACGGTAGAAGGACTCCTTGACGAACCCTTCCCGAGCCTCGGCAAGAGCCTTTGCCTGCGCCTCTGCTACAAGAAAAGGAAACGGTGAGAACGAACGCCAGGCCGGTGACACCGAATGAGGACGGCGAGCGGGCCTGACTTACTCGCCCAGGGCAATCAGCTTCCGGTTCTTCTGCGCCGCCTCCTCCACAAGCGCGGTCAGCCGCTTAATCTCCGCCTGCGAAAACCAAACAAAAAATGCCAAGGTCAACAAACGAAAATCAGAAGAGACTCGACTCGCCCTTTCAGACCAAGTCGACCCTCGGGGACTGGGGGTGACTAGGCCACGTGTTCAGCGACACTTACCACATGCGCCTCGCCAAGCGCCGTGTGGAGCTCGGTGAAGGTCAATGAAGACGGCGGCGGATGACGCGACTCGGTCGCCCCGTCCGCTCGCATCACCGCCTCAGTCGATGGAACTTCGCCCGTCCGCGTGTCGGCGTCACTGGGCGGGGCTCGGTCCCTGGCGGCCTTGGACCGGCACTCTTTCAGTGGCTCTGACAGACCGCCCTCCTCGACGATGTCCTCTTCAACCTCGGGTGCCTTCTGCCCCTCGGTCGATCCAACGTCAGTCGACTCCTCCTCCACCACGGGCGGAGTAACGTCTGGACCCGTCGCTGCACTCGCCATGCCCCCGCGAGCCATGCTGGGTAGAGGAAAGACGTTGGCGGTGGGCTCGACGCGGCTAGTGCTCTCCTTCTCCGCTTGGCTCCCGGCGGCAGGCTCTTCCGGAGCCGACCCCGCGCCCCCAAGGTCGGACGGCGCCGCCTTCCTCTCCGCGGCTTTCTTCTTTGCCTCGGCCGCCCTCGTGGCCGCCACCCCGGCCGCGGGCGGCTTCGCCAAGGTCTTCTTCTTGGACCTACAAGGAGGTGAGGTGAGTCGACACCCAGTCCAGTCGCAAGAAGGACAAATCCGACAAGAAGTACTTACTTCACCGTGGGAATCGCTCTTACGCCCGGACCAGCCCGAGCTCCCGCATCGATCGCGTCCTTCAAAGGACGCTGAAGCCTCATGGACCCTTCCAGGAGAGTGGGGCGCAGTCGCTTCGATAGCGGCTCAGCCCCTTCCTTGGAGGGCTCCGCCTTGTCCTCCGGGCGAGAGGTCGCCTCCTCTTCAGCCGCGCCCTGGGACGAGGACTCGGCACCCCTCTTCGACCCGCGCGGGAGTCTGATGAAGTCCCGCGCCTCCGACTCCGACTCGGTGCGCTCCTCCTCCTCGTCGACCTCTTCCTCCTCGCCCTCGGTCATCTCCGGTGGTTCCTTCCCGGCGAGAGGAGGGAGGTGGTCCGCGATCTTCTGCCAACGCTGTAATCGAATCAAAGGGACAAGTCAGAAAGGAAGAAGCGCGGCCAGGCCGTGCGGGTCGCCATGCGAAGCATTACCTGAGGCGCTGGGGTGTCTTCGGTGTAGGGCTGCAAGCCGTCTTCGAAGGAAGTGAAGGTGGCAGTAGTGATCTTGGCAAGCGCCTTCCGGTACTCGCCCTCGTCCCACTCGGTCGCCGTCGACCGGGTGCGGTCATTCTGTCCCCGGTACTCCCACATGGGGTGAGCTCGGCACCGCAGGGGGATCAGCCGCCGGCCAAGCCAACAGTTGTACATGTCGACCGCCGTCAGGCCGTCATCTTTTAGCGCCTGGATCGCTTGGCGCATATCCTTCACCACCTTCTCCTGCTCGCGCGGCAGCGACCGGACATTGAGGCGCCGCGGGACGCTCGGCTCGGGACTGTATTGGGGAATGCATACCTCGCCCGGGGGAGTGTACTCCTTGGCGTAGAACCAGAAACGACGCCACAGCGACTGCGCCTTCTTGGGGAGCGCCATGTCGATGAAGCTTTCCCCGGACTTCACCTGGAAGGTGATCCCCCCGTTTGGGATGAGTGCTTCGCTGTTCTTGCTGGCCCGAGTCGCCCGCCCATGGAAGATGGACACCCACAGCGGGAAGTAGGGCGGACAGCCCAAGTAGCATTCGCACAGCGCCACGAACAGAGAAATCTGCTGGACGCTGTGCGGCCCGAGGTCGGAAACCTTGATGCTGTAGAAGGCCAGCAACTGCCGGAGGAAATCGGAGGTGGGGAGAGCGAACCCGCGATCGAGGAAGCTCATGAAGATCACGAACTCCCCGGGCCGTGGGAGGGGCTCCGTCTCGTTCGCCGGCGGAACCCGCCATCGCTCTTGGTTAAACTCCGGGATGACCCCGGAGGCGACGTACGGGAGGAGAGACTCCCGCGTGACCTTCGACTTGCCCCAACCCTTCGCCGCCATGGATGTGTGTGGAGTTTGGAATGAAGATGAGATGAAGAGAAGATGGGGGATGAATGCGGAGGAGTGTTGAACCCTAATCCTAGGGGCGACCCTTTATACCGCCCGCACTCGCTCAGATTGAGGATGAAATCTGTTCGTTGAATCGTCCCGGAATCGCCGCCCCGCAATCAACGGTCGAGATCTGCGCCGTCACCGGCTGAATAGCCGTTAAACTAGCCGTTAGCGGTCACGTCGAGCCCAACGGTCAACAACATGCAAACGGTGTGCGCCTCGGTCAACGTGAAATCTAGCCGTTGGCCTCTCCACGTGTCTCTATGATGACTACGCGTCGACTGGCAAACGGCGATCGCCGAGCCGATCGTCACACGCCGACTGACTGATCAAATTCTGGCGACTAAGACTGCCACCGCACCCGCGACTTTATCTTTGGAAGCCCGGCGGCGACTCATCTTGATCCATCACCGCGCCTCTCCAAGACTTGCTCCAGATCCGCGCTTCATCACCACCGCGCTTGGGGACTACTGATGGGGATATGCCCATAGGGGGTGGGTCGCCAGTCCCAGTCGCCATGAAGATAGAGGCTCGGGTGGATCGCCAGTCGCCTAAGCGACTGGGCCCTAAGGCGACTGGGCCGTGATCCCAAGGAGGAGGTCCACACGGCTGGACAAGAAGATTACTTGCGAGGGGGATAGCGGATCCCGGATTAGTAGCAACTGATATGATTCGGAGTTATCTCCATGTAACCCTAGATCGGGGGTGCTTATATAAACCCCCGAGCTTAAACCCTAGAGGACACCTTACTTGAGATCCAATCTCCCCCTGTAAGCTCTCGGCGTAGCCGCCGACTGAGCCCCCCCCCATTGTAATTCTCCACTGAGCAATAAAGATCTAGCAGGACGTAGGCCTTTTACTCTCCGGAGGGGCTGAACCTGGGTAAAACCCTTGCGTCTCTTGCACCTCGACCCGTAGATGGCAATGTTCCCTTCCCCTCGCATCAATGAAGTGCTACCCCCCGTAGCATCTGCCGTGGTTACATCCACGACATATGTTGTAAACATATTCTATATTGTAAAGTCAACAAATTTGTCTATTTTTCTTCATCAAGCCCCCGAGGGACTCGGTGGCTGATTTCTTTATTGTATGTGCGAGGTTTAAACCAAAGCCACGAAATTATATCGAACATAATATATTTGCGGGTACGAGCCCCCAAGCGTTTTTTTGCTGATTGCTATTTTGTCTCTTCCTTTTTTTTGCGAGGTGTTTTCCACCAAAGCGAAATATTTGTCAGTAATGTATATTGTAAACCTTCGATCCTGTCGAAAAAGATATATATCTCAACTATCTTTATTATATTGCAGCACCGCGAGTCCGCCTCATTAAAAACCTTTCCCGGCCCCACTCGGTGCCCCGAAAAAGGAAAAGAGTGCGTCTGAAAACTCGCGGGCGTTTCAGTACATTGTATTTTTACAAGGAGGACTATATTTCGATTCTAGGCATAGAAGCGTCTTAACTGCGCCACGTTCCAGGGATTTTTCTCGGGATCCCCCGTCTTCTTGTCCTTTATCCTGTATGCTCCTCCTTCGATTAGTTCTGTTACGATGTAAGGACCAAGCCACGGCGACTCGAGTTTTTCGGTACTATTTTGATTGAGTCGCAGAACTAGGTCTCCGACCTGAAAGGATCTTGGTCGCAAACGTCGACTATGGTAATTTTTCATGTCCTGCTGGTACTTAGTAACCCGCGACAATACTTCATCTCTGGCTTCATCCAATGCATCGACATCATCTTCCAATGCTTTCCTGGAAGCTTTTTCATCATACTCAGTGACTTTTGGAGAATCATGCTCTATCTCTATTGGCAGTACTGCTTCAGCTCCATGGACTAGGAAGAACGGAGTTTCCTGTGTTGCTGTATTTGGCGTTGTTCGAATACTCCATAAAACACTTGGCAGCTCCTCTGGCCAAGTATGTCGAGCTTTTTCCAGTGGCCCTAGCAAGCGCTTCTTGATACCGTTGCAGATTATACCATTGGCTATTTCGACTTGGCCGTTTGTTTGCGGATGCGCAACTGACGCGAATTGCAATTTGATGTCCACTTGTGCACAGTATGCCTTGAATTCCTTGGATGTGAAGTTACTGCCATTGTCCGTGACGATGCTATGAGGTACTCCAAATCGAAAAACAATGCTTTTCACGAACTTTATTGCTGATGCTGCGTCTGGTGAATCTATCAGCTTTGCTTCTATCCACTTGGTGAATTTGTCGACAGCGACGAGCATATACTCGTATCCTCCTGGCGAGGCCTTGTGTAACTTTCCCAACATATCGAGTCCCCATTGAGCAAAGGGCCAAGATAGTGGTATTGGCATCAACTCTGCCGCCGGAGAGTGAGGTTTCGCGGCAAATCTCTGGCACGCGTCACAAGTTCGTACTACTTCCTTCGCATCTTCAATTGCTGTCAACCAGTAAAATCCTGCTCTGAAAACCTTGGCCGCGATAGCTCGACTGCTTGTGTGATGACCGCATACTCCTTCATGTACTTCCTTCAGAATTACCCTTCCTTCTTCGGGTGTAACGCATCTTTGTAACACACCCGAAATACTTCGTTTGTACAATTCTCCTTTGACCACAGTGAAGGATTTGGAACGCCTAATCACTCGCCTTGCTTCGACTGGATCGTCGGGTATTGTTTTTCTTAGGATATATGAGATGTACACTTGCATCCATGGAATTTGCACCATCAGGACTAGATCCTGTTCTTCTTCTGCTTCCGGTGTTTCTTGCACAGCCCCCGAGGATTTCTCATCCTTCTCCTTCTTTTTTGATTTCTTCGGCTTTGTGGATCTCTCTGTTATCTCTTCCCAGAACACGCCTGGAGGAATCGCGAGGCCCTGCGACCCGATGTTTGCAAGAACATCGCTTCATCATTGCTTAGCCTGCTGATGTGGTTTACCTCGCATCCATCAAACAGTTTCTCCAGCTCGTTATACATTTCCTTGTACGCCACCATGCTATCATTGACTGCATCACATTGGTTCATGACTTGTTGGGCCACCAATTGTGAATCGCCAAAGATTTTTAGTTGAGTTGCACCACAAGCCTTCGCCATCTTCATCCCATGTATGAGAGCTTCGTATTCTGCCTCGTTGTTAGACGCGTTTGGGAACGTCATCCGTAAGACATACTTTAATTTGTCGCCTTCAGGTGATATTAGTATCACGCCTGCTCCAGCTCCTTCTAACCTTTTGGATCCATCGAAGTTCATAGTCCAGGTTCTCGATAAATCTGGGGGTCCTGTATTTTGCAGCTCCATCCACTCTGCGATGAAGTCTGGTAGAATTTGCAATTTTATTGCTTTTCTTTTTTCAAACGTGATGTCCCGAGGGGAAAGCTCTATTCCCCAAAGGGAGACACGACATGTAGCTTCTGGATTGTTTAGTATATTGGATAGAGGCGCCTCGTTGACCACTATTATCGGATGCGCCGAGAAATAGTACCGCAATTTTCGTGCGGTTGTAAACACTCCGTACGCTAGTTTCTGGTACTGCGGGTACCGCTGTTTTGAAGGCGATAAAACTTCATTGATGAAGTATACCGGTCTCTGCACTCCATGGAGTTTTCCTTCTTCTTCTCTTTCGACAACTAGCGCTGTGCTGACCACCTGGGGTGTAGCCGCAATGTATAACAGGAGCGGTTCCTTCTCTTTTGGCGCCACCAAGATTGGTGGTGTCGAAATTGTGCGTTTAAGATCCTCGAAGGCTCTATCTGCCTCTTCGTTCCACTGGAACTTCTCTCCTTGTTTGATTAGGGCGTAGAACGGTAGCGCCTTTTCTCCCAGCCTGGCGACGAATCTGCTTAAAGCTGCGACTCGCCTAGTTAACTATTGTATTTCTTTCAACTTTGTTGGCTTCCTCATTGTTACGATTGCTTGGATTTTTTCGGGATTTGCTTCAATCCCTCTTGCTGAAACTAGGAACCCAAGAAGTTCTCCCGCAGGAATGCCGAAAGAACACTTCGTCGGATTCAGCTTGAGACAAAACTTGTCGAGGTTGTCAAAAGTTTCTTTCAAATCATCTATCAACGTTGTCCCCTTTTTTGAAGTTATGATGACATCATCAATGTACACTTGTACATTTTTACCAATCTGTGTTGCTAAGCACTTCTGCATCATCCGCTGATATGTTGCTCCCGCGTTTTTCAGACCAAAGGGCATTGTTCTGTAGCAAAACACGCCATACGGTGTGATGAACGCTGTCTTGGCTTCGTCATCTTCTTTTAATCTGATCTGGTTATAACCAGAATATGCGTCCAAGAAGGAAAGACGTTCGCATCCTGCCGTGGAGTCGATAATTTGATCGATCCTTGGGAGGGGAAAGTGATCCTTTGGACAATGTTTATTGAGGCACGTAAAGTCGACACACATGCGAAGGACTTTCGTGTTTTTCTTCGGCACCATCACTGGGTTAGCTACCCAAGTGGCCTCTGTAGATATCTCTTTAATGAAACCAGCTTCTCTGAGTCGATCAATTTCTGATAGCATGGCTTTGCGGTTTGGTTCCAAAAAACGCCGCAAAGGTTGTTTGATTGGTCTCGCTATTGGATCCAAGTTTAAGTGGTGCTCGGCAAGTTCCCTGGGTACTCCTGGCATGTCAGCTGGACACCATGCGAAGATTTTCCAGTGCTCACGGAGGAACTCGACGAGCGCGCTTTCCTATGCGAGGTCCATGTTTGTCGCGATGGACGTCGTTTTCTTTGGATCTGTCGGGTGGATCTGCAACTCCTTGGAATCTTTCGTCGTGTTAAAGGTTGGTTCCTTGTTAAATCTCCCTACATCTGGCAGCACATCATAATCGGTCGTGAGCCTTGACGCCATGTACTCTGCTTGCATGCCGAAAGTTTCTGATAGTCGATGAAAATCCTTGTCACATTTATCGGCTAGCGCGAAGCTTCCTTTGACTGTGATTGGTCCCTTAGGTCCAGGTAACCTCCATAGCAGATACGTGTAATGTGGTACCGCCATAAACCTCGCATATGCTGGTCGTCCCAACAAGGCGTGATATTGCGACGGGAAATCCACAACTTCAAACTCCAACCTTTCTATCCTGTAATTTTCTCGGGTCCCAAACTGAACGTCGAGATGAATCCTTCCCAACGGATAACTCGGCTTCTCTGGTGTGATTCCATGAAAACGCGTGTCAGTTGGTTTTAGATTTGCCTGGGATATGTTCATTTTCCTCAATGTATCTGCATACATAAGGTTTAGACTGCTGCCTCCGTCTATGAAAACTCGAGATACGTCGAATCCTGCAATCACTGCTGGCAAGATAAGTGCTGACTACCCTGGTCGAGGAACTTGCTGCGGGTGATCCGCAATTGTGAAGCCGATATCTTGTCCCGACCAATTTAGATACTCTATTGTTGGTGGAGGCATCTTCTCTGCGATGAACACTTGCCGCGATATTACCTTCTGAGCCCTGTTAGATGGCCTAGCTTTTGGAATCATCGAGACCGCGCCATTGGAATTAGGATCGACATACGGAGGTGGGTGTGGTGCTGCCGCTATTCTGAGCTGGTGTCGATTTTCGTCCGTGATCGCGGGAGGAGGTGGTAGGTGGATCTCACTCCTAGGCCCTTGGGGGTTTCTATTTGCTGCTTGAGCGTTGGCTATCCCTGCCACCCGCAGCATTGCTTGAAAATTACGACAGTCCTTCTGCAAATGTCCTGACTGCCTTCTGATACGTCTCCGACGTATCGATAATTTCTTATGTTCCATGCCACATTATTGATGTTATCTACATGTTTTATGCACACTTTATGTCATATTCGTGCATTTTCTGGAACTAACCTATTAACAAGATGCCAAAGTGCCAGTTCCTGTTTTCTGCTGTTTTTGGTTTCAGAAATCCTAGTAACGAAATATTCTCGGAATCGGACGAAATCAACGCCCAAGTTCCTATTTTCACCGGAAGCATCCAGAACACCCGGGAAGGACCAGAGGGGGGGCACTGGGCCCCCAGATGATAGGGTGGCGCGGCCCAGGCCCTGGCCGCGCCGCCCTATGGTTTCGTCGCCCCTTCGACCCTCCTGCGCCGCCTCTTCGCCTATATAATGCCCCTGGATCGAAAACCCTGATACGTTCGATGAAAACCACAGAAACCTTCCAGAGCCGCCGCCATCGCGAGGCCAAGATCTGGGGGACAGGAGTCTCTGTTCCGGCACGCCGCCGGAGCGGGGAAGTGCCCCCGGAAGGCTTCTCCATCGACACCGCTGCCATCTCCACCGCCATCTTCATCACCGCTGCTGCTCCCATGAGGAGGGAGTAGTTCTCCATCGAGGCTCGGGGCTGTACCGGTAGCTATGTGGTTCATCTCTCCCATGTACCTCAATACAATAATCTCATGAGCTGCTTTACATGATTGAGATTCATATGAGTTTTGTATCACAATTCATCTATGTGCTACTCTAGTGATGTTATTAAAGTATTCTATTCCTCCTGCATGGTGTAAAGGTGACTAGTGTGTGCACCATGTGGTTCTTGTCGTAGCCTATGATCATGATCTCTTGTGGATTGTGAAGTTAACTATTACTATGATGGTATTGATGTGATCTATTTGGTTATGTTGATCTATCTTACACTATAAGGTTACTAAAATATGAACAAATTGTGGAGCTTGTTAACTCCGGCATTGAGGGTTCGTGTAATCCTACGCAATGCGTTCATCATCCAACAAGAGTGTAGAGTATGCATTTATCTATTCTGTTATGTGATCAATGTTGAGAGTGTCCACTAGTGAAAGTGTAATCCCTAGGCCTTGTTCTTAAATACTGCTATCGCTACTTGTTTACTACTGCTGCGTTACTACTGCTTGTTTACTGTTTCACTGCGTTACTACTGCTGCAATACTACCACCATCATCTACACGCCAGCAAGCTATTTTCTGACACCGTTGCTACTGCTCATATATATTCATACCACCTGTATTTCACTATCTCTTCGCCGAACTAGTGCACCTATTAGGTGTGTTGGGGACACAAGAGACTTCTTGCTTTGTGGTTGCAGGGTTGCATGAGAGGGATATCTTTGACCTCTTCCTCCCTGAGTTCGATAAACCTTGGGTGATCCACTTAAGGGAAAACTTGCTGCTATTCTACAAACCTCTGCTCTTGGAGGCCCAACACTGTCTACAGGAAAAGGAGGGGGAAGTAGACATCAAGCTATTTTCTGGCGCCGTTGCCGGGGAGGAAAGGTAAAAGGTACTCACACTCCGGACCTCGGCTACCAAGCTATTTTCCGTCGTCGTAAGTACTCAAAGCTATTTCCTTTAGATCCTGCAATTGCATCTTTTTGTTTCTTGTTTACACTAGTTTGGCATAATGGACAAAAATGAGCTTCTATTGCTATTTCCTGATTTAAAACATGGATTGTTTGATGTGAAAATTAAAAAACCTATGGAATATTATTTGCATGCTGGTAGTAATATTAGTATGAACGCTTTGAACACCATTGTTGATAATGATATAGAAAGTTCTAAGCTTGGGGAAGCTGGTTTTCATGATCTTTTTAGTCCCCCAAGCATCGAGGAGAAAATTTTCTTTGATGATACTTTGCCTCCTATTTATGACGATTATAATGATATTGGTCTTTTGGTGCCACCTACTATGGAGAGTACATTTTATGGTGATTATACTATGCCTCCTACACATGATGAGAATAATAATGATAGCTACTTTGTTGAATTTGCTCCCACTACAACTAATAAAATTGATTATGCTTATGTGGAGAGTAATTATTTTATGCATGAGACTCATGATGAGAATGCTTTATGTGATAGTTATATTGTTGAGTTTGCTCATGATGCTACTGAAAGTTATTATGAGACAGGAAAATATGGTTGTAAAAATTTTCATGTTACTAAAACACCTCTCTATGTGCTGAAATTTTTGAAACTACACTTGTTTTATCTTCCTATACTTGTTACTTTGCTCTTCATGAACTTGTTTATTTACAAGATTCCTATGCATAGGAAGCATATTAGACTTAAATGTGTTTTGAATTTGCCTCTTGATGCTCTCTTTTGCTTCAAATACTATTTCTTGCGAGTGCATCATTAAAACTGCTGAGCCCATCTTAATGGCTATAAAGAAAGAACTTCTTGGGAGATAACCCATGTGTTATTTTGCTACAGTACTTTGTTTTATATTTGTGTCTTGGAAGTTGTTTACTACTGTAGCAACCTCTCCTTATCTTAGTTTTGTGTTTTGTTGTGCCAAGTAAAGCCGTTGATAGAAGAGTAAGTACTAGATTTGGATTACTGCACAGTTCCAGATTTCTTTGCTGTCACGAATCTGGGTCTACCTCCCTGTAGGTGGCTCAGAAAATTAAGCCAATTTACGTGCATGATCCTCAGATATGTACGCAACTTTCATTCAATTTGGGCATTTTCATTTGAGCAAGTCTGGTGCCATTTTAAAATTCGTCAATACGAACTGTTCTGTTTTGACAGATTCTGCCTTTTATTTCGCATTGCCTCTTTTGCTATGTTGGATGAATTTCTTTGATCCATTAATGTCCAGTAGCTTTATGCAATGTCCAGAAGTGTTAAGAATGATTGTGTCACCTCTGAATATGTTAATTTTTATTGTGCACTAACCCTCTAATGAGTTGTTTCAAGTTTGGTGTGGAGGAAGTTTTCAAGGATCAAGAGAGGAGTATGATGCAACATGATCAAGGAGAGTGAAAGCTCTAAGCTTGGGGATGCCCCGGTGGTTCACCCCTGCATATATCAAGAAGACTCAAGTGTCTAAGCTTGGGGATGCCCAAGGCATCCCCTTCTTCATCGACAAATTATCAGGTTCCTTCTCTTGAAACTATATTTTTATTCGGTCACATCTTATGTGCTTTGCTTGGAGCGTCTGTATGCTTTTATTTTTGTTTGTGTTTGAATAAATTGGATTACATCATGCTTGTGTGGGAGAGAGACACGCTCCGCTGTTGCATATGAACACATGTGTTCTTAGCTTTTAGTATTCATGGCGAAGTTTCTTCTTCGTAAAATTGTTATATGGTTGGAATTGGAAAATGATACATGTAGTAATTGCTATTAATGTCTTGGGTAATGTGATACTTGGCAATTGTTGTGCTCATGTTTAAGCTCTTGCATCATATGCTTTGCACCCATTAATGAAGAAATACATAGAGCATGCTAAAATTTGGTTTGCATATTTGGTTTCTCTAAGGTCTAGATAATTTCTAGTATTGAGTTTGAACAACAAGGAAGACGGTGTAGAGTCTTATAATGTTTTCAATATGTCTTTTATGTGAGTTTTGCTGCACCGGTTCATCCTTGTATTTGTTTCAAATAGCCTTGCTAGCCTAAACCTTGTATCGAGAGGGAATACTTCTCATGCATCCAAAATACTTGAGCCAACCACTATGCCATTTGTGTCCACCATACCTACCTACTACATGGTATTTCTCCGCCATTCCAAAGTAAATTGCTTGAGTGCTACCTTTAAAATTTCATCATTCACCTTTACAATATATAGCTCATGGGACAAATAGCTTAAAAACTATTGTGGTATTGAATATGTACTTATGCACTTTATCTCTTATTAAGTTGCTTGTTGTGCGATAACCATGTTCACTGGGGACGCCATCAACTACTCTTTGTTGAATTTCATGTGAGTTGCTATGCATGTCCGTCTTGTCTGAAGTAAGGGAGATCTACCACCTTATGGTTAAGCATGCATATTGTTAGAGAAGAACATTGGGCCGCTAACTAAAGCCATGATCCATGGTGGAAGTTTCAGTTTTGGACATATATCCTCAATCTCAAATGAGAAAATTATTAATTGTTGTTACATGCTTATGCATAAAAGAGGAGTCCATTATCTGTTGTCTATGTTGTCCCGGTATGGATGTCTAAGTTGAGAATAATCAATAGCGAGAAATCCAATGCGAGCTTTCTCCTTAGACTTTTGTACAGGCGGCATAGAGGTACCCCTTTGTGACACTTGGTTAAAACATGTGCATTGTGATGATCCGGTAGTCCAAGCTAATTAGGACAAGGTGCGGGCACTATTAGTACACTATGCATGAGGCTTGCAACTTATAAGATATAATTTACATGATACATATGCTTTATTACTACCGTTGACAAAATTGTTTCATGTTTTCAAAATCAAAGCTCTAGCACAAATATAGCAATCGATGCTTTTCCTCTATGGGGGACCATTCTTTTACTTTTATTGTTGAGTCAGTTCACCTATTTCTCTCCACCTCAAGAAGCAAACACTTGTGTGAACTGTGCATTGATTCCTACATACTTGCATATTGCACTTATTATATTACTCTATGTTGACAATATCCATGAGATATACATGTTATAAGTTGAAAGCAACCGCTGAAACTTAATCTTCCATTGTGTTGCTTCAATGCCTTTACTTTGAATTATTGCTTTATGAGTTAACTCTTATGCAAGACTTATTGATGCTTGTCTTGAAGTGCTATTCATGAAAAGTCTTTGCTTTATGATTCACTTGTTTACTCATGTCATATACATTGTTTTGATCGCTGCATTCACTACATATGCTTTACAAATAGTATGATCAAGATTATGATGGCATGTCACTCCAGAAATTATCTGTGTTATCGTTTTACCTGCTCGGGACGAGCAGAACTAAGCTTGGGGATGCTGATACGTCTCCGACGTATCGATAATTTCTTATGTTCCATGCCACATTATTGATGTTATCTACATGTTTTATGCACACTTTATGTCATATTCGTGCATTTTCTGGAACTAACCTATTAACAAGATGCCAAAGTGCCAGTTCCTGTTTTCTGCTGTTTTTGGTTTCAGAAATCCTAGTAACGAAATATTCTCGGAATCGGACGAAATCAACGCCCAAGTTCCTATTTTCACCGGAAGCATCCAGAACACCCGGGAAGGACCAGAGGGGGGGCACTGGGCCCCCAGATGATAGGGTGGCGCGGCCCAGGCCCTGGCCGCGCCGCCCTATGGTTTCGTCGCCCCTTCGACCCTCCTGCGCCGCCTCTTCACCTATATAATGCCCCTGGATCGAAAACCCTGATACGTTCGACGAAAACCACAGAAACCTTCCAGAGCCGCCGCCATCGCGAGGCCAAGATCTGGGGGACAGGAGTCTCTGTTCCGGCACGCCGCCGGAGCGGGGAAGTGCCCCCGGAAGGCTTCTCCATCGACACCGCTGCCATCTCCACCGCCATCTTCATCACCGCTGCTGCTCCCATGAGGAGGGAGTAGTTCTCCATCGAGGCTCGGGGCTGTACCGGTAGCTATGTGGTTCATCTCTCCCATGTACCTCAATACAATAATCTCATGAGCTGCTTTACATGATTGAGATTCATATGAGTTTTGTATCACAATTCATCTATGTGCTACTCTAGTGATGTTATTAAAGTATTCTATTCCTCCTGCATGGTGTAAAGGTGACTAGTGTGTGCACCATGTGGTTCTTGTCGTAGCCTATGATCATGATCTCTTGTGGATTGTGAAGTTAACTATTACTATGATGGTATTGATGTGATCTATTTGGTTATGTTGATCTATCTTACACTATAAGGTTACTAAAATATGAACAAATTGTGGAGCTTGTTAACTCCGGCATTGAGGGTTCGTGTAATACTACGCAATGCGTTCATCATCCAACAAGAGTGTAGAGTATGCATTTATCTATTCTGTTATGTGATCAATGTTGAGAGTGTCCACTAGTGAAAGTGTAATCCCTAGGCCTTGTTCTTAAATACTGCTATCGCTACTTGTTTACTACTGCTGCGTTACTACTGCTTGTTTACTGTTTCACTGCGTTACTACTGCTGCAATACTACCACCATCATCTACACGCCAGCAAGCTATTTTCTGACACCGTTGCTACTGCTCATATATATTCATACCACCTGTATTTCACTATCTCTTCGCCGAACTAGTGCACCTATTAGGTGTGTTGGGGACACAAGAGACTTCTTGCTTTGTGGTTGCAGGGTTGCATGAGAGGGATATCTTTGACCTCTTCCTCCCTGAGTTCGATAAACCTTGGGTGATCCACTTAAGGGAAAACTTGCTGCTATTCTACAAACCTCTGCTCTTGGAGGCCCAACACTGTCTACAGGAAAAGGAGGGGGAAGTAGACATCACCTTCTGCCATTGTTGTCGAGATAAAAATGCATCTGGCATGGCCCGTTCATCATATCTTCGGGAGTTATGAAAGGTCTCTGAAACCTTGACCCGCTGTTTTGCCTGTTATTTCGAGAGTCATCTCTGTTGTCGCCTCGCTGCTCATTACTTCTTTGATATTCATCTCTATTGTTTCCTCCGTTGTTTCCTCGAAAACCGGCCGATATTTGGCCAGGAGCATCGTAACTCGAGAATTGCCGCGGGAATCGCCTTCTATTTTGAAAGTTTCGGCTGCGGTCCTCCTCTGGTGACCTGTGTCGCTTGTTGTGAACAGCATCCTCTCCATCTGCCCATCTGTTTGCTATTTCCATCAATGCTGACACTGTCCTTGGGTTAGTTCTCCCCAAGTCTTCGACAAAATCTCCTCGCCGAATTCCTGCTACAAACGCATCTATTGCTCTCTCGTCAGATATGTTCTCTGCCGAGTTCTTGATGATGTTCCATCTTTGGATGTATTTTCTCATCGATTCATCATGTTTTTGTCGACACGACCTCAACTCTTCAAGTGATGCTGGTTTTTTGCAGGTTGATCAGAAGTTTTTCACAAACACGTCCTCAAAACTATCCCAGCTGTCGATGGATCCTGGAGGGAGTTTCTTGATCCAAGATCTTGCGGCTCCACTCAGGTGTATTTGAATACTTTGCATTGCTGTTGCTCTGGTGCCACCTATCAGTTTCACCGTCTCGAGGTAATCGACAAGCCAATCTTCGGGATCTTGCAGGCCATAGAATTTTTTGAAACCATCTGGTAACTTGAATCCTGACGGGACTCGAGTTTTGCGGACTCGTCGCGTAAAACACGGGAGACCACACATATCTTCTTCAGCAAGGTCTGGTGACTGCCGATGTTCCCTTCTTTCTTGTCGTGCTCTATCCACTCTGGCTTGAGTCGACGTATCTCTGACTCCACTTGCTCTTGGTGGGTCTTGCACTGCTGCAGTAGGTCGCGGACTATTTTGCCTTGCAGTTCCTTCGGGAGGTGTAGCCGCGAATGCTGCTCCCATGGCTCCGCATCCTGCCATGGCCATGTTATACGACGCTTCTCTTGGATCTCCGGGAGGTGGTCTGGACGCTAGGATGAAAGCTTGCGTCGCCATATACCCTGCTTCCGGTGTTTTTGGAATAATATTTCCCCTCGTGTCGATTGACATAAAGGACATATCGAGGTTTTGGATTAAAGTCTCTCTTTCTGCTTCAGGTATGTTTTGCAACCGAGATCTTGCTCTCCTACGAGCTTCTCTATGACTATCTCCCGAAGTTCCTGACTGTCGACTTAACTCCGCTCTTCGCCTGCTTGATGCGGAAGCTGCCTCCCGTCTTCTGTTCAAAGCAGCTATCTGTTTTTCCAGTTCTCTTCCTGCTCTGGCGAGCCTATATTGGTATGCTTGCAGTTCTTCCGCCGTAGCGGTTGTCTCCATTGGTTGAGAACCATCCATAGCTCTCGCAGCTCTATCCCATGCTGCTTGTGGGAGTTGGACTCTGACACGTGGTGTAGGCCCAACATATTTAGTGCCCAAACCTCGCCTTAGGTCCGAGGGATCGACATATGGATTTCCCAATTCGTCGAAAGCCTCTGATGTTTCCTCCTGATCGCGATTTGTTTCTCCAATGGCATAAACTTGATGATATTTGGAATTTTGAACTTTGCTGGGTTTGGTGACACCATCATATAGATTGGTGAAGACCTTGCCCACAGTAGTGGATCTGTCGATGAAGTTGAAGCTGTCGACGCTACTCGAGTCATCGCTTATATCGGAGTCCGCGGATGACTCGAAGGATATGTCGCTGAAGATCTTGGCGAGTTTTTCACTTGCCCTGGTGCTGATGAAGCGTGGCGACGAAATCTCTCCTTCGCTTGACTCTATTGATGATGCTGAGTCTGAAGTATCGAGATCAACCGCTGATAATCCCGACGAGATCGGAATTTCGAGACGATATGATCCTTCCTTCTCGACGCGGAAGTGGAACTTTCCGAACGTCATCTCCATGGGCTCCTCCAGATACGCATATGCATCCAAACGGGAGGGCGGGTGAGGAACGAAATCAACGAGACCAGTTTCGATCTGTTTACCTCTGTCCATGATGTTGCTTGCTACCGACGAAGTCGACGATCTTGAACGTGCCATCGAGATCAGCTCCTTGTCGCCTCTAGATCCCACAGACGGCGCCAATTGACAAGGTATTAATTTGTCAATGCCTACGGATTGTAGACTAGGGTTTAGTTAGATGTAGAGGGCAAGTAGATCTCGAAGGTTTCAGCCGAAAAGTACTCGACGAATATGAAACTAGGGTTGTGTTGACAGTAAATTCGATCCTTTCTTTGTCCCTCGACTCCCCCTTATATAGGAGGTGGAGCCGAGGGTTTCGTAATACACAAGTTTACAGAGTCCAGGAGGGTTTCTAACCCATCCCGCAAGATTACAAGTATCCTTTCCTAATACAACTCTAGCTTTCCTTAATAGTATCTTGGGCTTCCGAATCTTCTCATCCTTCGAGTCGTGGGCCTTCATAAAACCCCGGGTACTATCTTCGGCAGGCCCATTGGGGATGCCTATGTCAGCCCCCGGTGTCATATCCATGTATCCCGAGGGTCCTCGGATCCCGTCGAGTGGACCCACAAAGAGGTTCGCGGGACCCGATGGAGTCTATGGGGGAAGGTCCCACCTGACGCGTGACCTTGGCAAGAAGATTCCAGAGTGATGGGAAAAGAGGCCCTCCGGGACAAATGAATCATGTAAAATGCATACATGAACTTTATAGTTTGTTGACACATACTGCCACATATTTTCAACATATATGATGTCATATCCATGTTTTATATTAATTTATGAGGATTTACTAATGATCTCCTTTATTTTGGTTATAGCCCTGCAGGACAGGAAAACCCTATTTTGTGTATTTTTTTTGCTTTCAGGGAACTAAACAAAGTCAAATGGAGCTATGACTTTGGGGATGTCAATATTTCATCGAGGGAAGCACCTGGAGAACATGTACCTCACAAGAAGGGCCAGAAGGGCCAAAAGAGCCCAGGTGGCACGTGCAGTTGAGGTGGGCGCACCACCCTTGCTCTTTCCCTACTCGGTAGTCTGATGCGTTTGATTTTTTCTCCCATGGACTCCGTATGAAGACCTAAAAACCTCTATATAAAGGACTTCCCGAGGCTTCCTCGAGAGAGGTGGAGCAGAAACATCGAAACACTAAAACAGAGCCAGAACCAGTGAAGATTGGAGGGGGAAACTACGCTGAAGCCTCCGCCGGAGAGATCTCTACCTTCTCCATCGTCTCCACCACTACGACAAAAAGGCTTACTAGTGATGGGCGTTTTTTCCGCTCTACTGAAGATCGAGGTGAGCGTTTATAGTGTCACTGGTAATCCCACACCTCTGGCGGGCAATTATTACGTCGGCAGTTAGGCTAACTAGTGACAATAAAATAGATTGTCGACCATCACCGGTAAGTCATTCATCTGGTGACCAGTGTTCACGAGAAATAGAACGGTGACGGTCGAAGCGACAACATCTGAACATATTAAATAAGACCGTTATTCATATGTGACCAATGACAGTTTATTATGTTTACGCACCGTCATTTTCGTGATTTACAGAGACGGACACCTACCTGTGGAACCTGTCATTAGTAACCTACCACTGACTAGCCGTGGAATTTTTTCTTGTCAATTGTTGACAACCACTGACGCATGCATTCTTTTTCTATTGTCATTAATAGCTTATCACAGACGACTGCATTTTGTTTTGCAACGTCATTACTAGGTTACCGTCAACGCCTGCGTTTTGTTGTCTACTTCATTTGCGGCTCACCAATGATGTCTGCTTTTCATTTTTGAATGTCAGTAGTAATTTCACAGTGACGGGTCATATGTTGACAACTGTGAAAACACATATATGAGCCCGTCGTTGGTCAATTTATCAGGAGCAAAAAAAAATCCATATTAATAAAATCCAGGCTGGCGTACGTATAAAGTGCACTCGTTGCATGGTTTAAATTAGTAGCTAGAACAAATACAAAAGCATAATACAGATGTTTCATCCATGTAAAGGTAAACAATGAAGATCATCAAGTTTTCATTGGTCTAAATAATATATCATAGAAGAAGCATCCTCATCTTTCATTGGGGTCACTGTTGCAAGCAAAATATAGGAAGCATCCTCGTCTTTCATTGGGGTCACTGTTGCAAGCAAAATATAGGAAGCATCCTCATCTTGGCATGGCTGATATCCTGATATTCCAAATCTTCATCTGGTGTCTTTGTTGCAAGCAAACAAACCAAGATTATGGCAGAGATAATTGATAAGTCGTTGCTTCAAAGATGTAGGTAATGAGAAGAATAGTTAATTGCATAACATGAGATGTATAACATGAATTACACCCAGTTTAGAGACATGATAAAAGAAAGAAATACCTACAATATAGAGCATCGGTGCAGAAACGCTGAAAGAAAACGTATGACACCATATCATTATGGTGCGGAGATGAATTGACAATACAAACTTTACGTTTAAATAAGTAGGTTTAAACTAACAAATCATAGAATCAAAATAATTGTATGACATTAGATAATTGTGCATAGATGAATAGAAAAATTGAAATAACACTTATTTCTCACAAGAGCAGTGTATCTTGTCCTAAGACATTGCTTGTTATCGTCTTATGTAGGATACATCAGGTATGCAGTCAAGGAAGTGTACCTTGGTGAGGAACATCTTCTATCTTCATACCGAGTCAATAGACAGATTCCCAGGAGCTTTAAAATGTAGGAGACACCTAGTGTTTTTCTGCAATTATCAAGATCCATGTTAAAATAAGCAGTAACATGAGTGTAAAGCGTATATAGGGGTTCAAACAGTTTAAAATAATCAAAGCAACAAGCTAACAAAGAGATATAATGATCATCGCAAGAATGTCCTAAAATCAAAACATGTGTACATATGAAATTTAATCAAATTATGAACCCTGGTAAAGCATAAATGAACAAAATAGAATTGAACTAAGTCATAATTTAACTAAGAGATAGTGACAGAAAAATAAAGAAGCAGCAAATGATCAAAATATACTAAATTGGCATGAAAATGGATATACTTCCATCGCCATGGTCTAATTAGCATACGTATATGTAACAATATTGGATCAACAACATGATTAAGTAATCATAGGAATGATGGAAACATAGTGCGCAGAAATGCAACTAACATACATATATGATCATCGAGTCAAATATAGCATGAAAAGGGTGCTCACCATGGTTAACTAAGCAAAGGAACTACAAATACGAAGTGTGTCAGAATGACCTTAAACTTATAATAGCCAGCTAATGACTGCAGGGGGTACACCTGCAGGGAATAGTGAAAAAAACATGAATATGTAACATAGACAATTCATCACACTAAACAAGTTAAGCAACACCTAGACCCAGAAAACAAGAATACATACGTAGAAGGTAGATAAACCATACTAGGCAAATTAAATAATCGAACAGTTTTAGAACTGTTAATTTTAAAACATAGCAGCAAATGATCATAATAATATACTAAATAGGAATGATCATGGCTATACATAAATCACCATGGTTCAGTTAGCATACAAATATAATGGTCACCTAAATATAGCAATAACGGATCAACAACATGATTACATAAGCAAACAAATAATGAATATATAGTGTGTAGGAACGAACCTATCATACATATATGATTATCAGAAAAATATAGCATGAAAAGATTCTCACCATGGTTGAACTAGTAGAAATAAAAAGTGTGTCAAAATGATCTTAATTTTATAATAACCAACTGATGACTGCAGGGGAACGGAATACCTGCAGGAAAGAGTGAAACAAAAATAAGAACATGTGAACATAGAAAGTTTATCAGAGTAAACAAGTGTACAGAACAACCAAATCGACAAAACAAGGAACATATGTAGAAGGTAGATAAAGAATACTATGAAAACTAAATAATACAATAGTTTAAGAACTCTTAACTTCACTTAACTTTGAAACAGACAAATGATCATAAAAATATACTAAATAGGAATGATAATCAATGGATATACATAAATCACCATGGTCTAGTTAGCATACAAATATGATGGTCACTCAAATATAGCAATAATGGATCAACAACATGATTAAGTAAGCAAACAAATGATGAACATTGCGTATGAACGCGGTTGGCATACATGTATGATAATACGTCTTCGCCATAGTTAACTAAGCAAAGGAACTAGTAGAAAAACAAAGTGTGTCGGAATGACCTTAATCTTATAATAACCAGTTGTTGGTTGCGGGAGAGACGGAATACCTGCAGGGAAGAGTGAAAGAAAATCATGAACATGTGAACATAGACAATTCATCGCAGTAAACAAGTGTAAGCAACACCTAAATCTAGAAAACAAGAAAACATACGTAGAAGGTAGATAAATCATACTAGAAAAAATAAATAATTCAACAGTTTCAGAACTGTTAACTTTGAAACATAGCAGCAAATGATCATACTAATCTTATATTTACTAATTGAAAACTCCCAAGTTCCAACGAGACACCACGTTAATCCTAGAGATTAGATATATTATGTCCATCAGATCTAATAATAATCAATTTAGGGCCGTTAGATGATATACGATTCCTCTCCTATGCGTGTGTCTTTTCCGCTCCCGATCATCCTAAGAAAGGAAAGATTCTTGCACACAAAAAAACATCCCTAATTGTTGGCGTCTCCAGATCTGGCTGCGAAGATTACTTCGATCAAGAAGAAGTTTACGTCCAGCTCCTCCCAGCGGCCACTATTTGTCCATCCCGACGTTTCCTGGAGTTTGGACTACGGCGACAAAGCCATACCTCACCGGGTGCATCTGGCCGCAGCGGCAAATATTTGCTCATCCCCCGCTGGACTGGGAGTTTGGCGATAGCCTATATCGATGAAGATCGGGTTTAGGGTTTAGGGACCGCCGACCGTCTTGCGAAACGGGGGTGGCCACACCAACCTACTTGTCAGCTGTGTAGATGCTCCCCGAAACGGCGCGACATATCCTTTTTGGATGCCGCTTTTCCAAGAGGATCTGGGCTGCTGCGGCTTCTTGGCTCTCTTGTCCAAACCTTCTCCTCTGCTTGGGAACGGGAAGACCTAAGGTGCTGGACTATTGGCACGCCATCGCCAAGACTCCCACCTCTTCTCCCAAAGGTTTACGGACAACCATCATGCTTATCGCTTGGGAGATTTGGAAATAAAGGAATGAAAGAGTCTTCAGCAATAAATCATCTTTGCCTTCGGTCATCATGGATAAGATTAGGAAGGAAGGAAAGGATTGGATTCTAGCCGGTGCTAAAAACCTAGCGGAGCTTGTAGGGTGACTTTTTTTTTCTCTTTCTTGGGGTCTTTCCCCCTTTCTTTTATTTTTTTGGCTTCAGTCAATCCTATGTTTGCTCCTCCTATATCAATATAAGGCAAGCTTTTCTTGCCCCGTTTCAAAAAAAAAAAAAAAGATAGCCTATATCGATCTGGCAGTGGTCTCTACAGAATCAGGTACATGCGTGTTTCTCCAAAATTGCTGATACATGATGTCACCGGCTGCAACCGTCAATGATATTACCGTGGACGATAAAATTGTGTGCATGGTATTGGTATAGGCCTTGAGGCCTTGATTCCTGATTGATTTGCACACCACTCCCTCCGCGTGATGTGTAGTATCTGAGTGGTGCGTAGATCACAACCAACAATTGATTTTATATATAGTCCTGCTAACATGAGGCCTCTAGCTATAATTTAAGTTTTCTAGGAAACTGTTTGATTTAAGTATGGTAGTCCATGTGCAAAGGCATATCTTTCCTTAATTAAACTGGAAGTAGCGTAAATTACAATATGTTTATTACAATCAAAGTAAGCAAGTCATCCGACAGACTTCATAGATCTCAAATTTGATCTATTAGATCATGTCAAATGGTTCTTTTGTAAATCCTTGAAGCACTATGAATAATATAGCATGTTGTTGGTAGTCTGCATGGTGTTTTGTCTATCTTCAGACAAGAAAGTGTCATGCATACTTTGAAAAGTCCTACATCCAAGTGAGAAAATTTAATCTTGGACAAATATAAGAAAGTATCATATTTATAATAATTTATAATAAGATAATAAATTTAATCTTTCATTTACAATCTTACATATTTTCAATCATTCATACATGACAATGCGGATGCACGGGTTGATGACTAGTATATACTAAATTGGAATGATAATGGATATGCATAAATCATCTTGGTCTAGTTAGCATACGAATATGATGATCACTCAAATGTAGCAATAATGGATAAACAACATGATTAAGGTACGCAAACAAATGATGAACATATAGTGCGTACAAACGGAGCTATCATACATATATGATCATCAGTCAAATATAGCATGAAACAATTCTGCCATGGTTAACTAAGAAAAGTATCTAGAAATACAAAGTGTCTCGGAATGACTTTAATCTTATAATAGTTGATAACTGCAGTGCGTACAGAGTACCTGCATGAAATAGTGAAAGACAAACGTACGTGGACATGTGAATATAGACGAAACATCACCGTAATCAAGCGGAAACAATACCTAGTTTCAAAAAATAAGGAAGCATGCGTTTGGGGTACATAAACCATACTAGGTAAAATTAAAAGCCATCAAATTCGAAATTGTAACAATATAGTTATACAACTAGTAATCTTTATTTGTACAAACAATTAGTATGGGGAGCAAGTATTAATCCTATACGAACCATCCGGCCATGTTAAACAGGCACGCCACGGCACCTACACAAACTGTGCTAGGACACAACAACTAGATATGTCCTAGAACCAAATATTCAACTCACAATACACAACTGAAATAACATCATTTAGTAGTAGTAAAAATAATCAATTATACCTACAGAAATACGAACATATTAATTCACCAATCATCAATACAACTCAACCAAAATTATGGTACGGTCATCCTATGGTTGATTTAGGGTTTGTAGGAGATCTGTGGAGTACGGTTCGTGAATACCAGTAGAAGTCGAACCTAAAGCTAAATAATGTATAGCCTCATTGTATGGCAGATTCAGGGTTTACATGTCATCTGGGAATTAGGGTTTGTACACGGGATTTCGGGATTAGGGTTTGTGCGTAGGACGGTGGACGAGGCACGGGAGGATTATTATGGCCGAAAAGTGAGAGGACACAGGGATGATGATGGCAGGAGGAAATCACATGTGTTGTCGCCGTCTAGTCCCTTGCGCGGTAGTAGCTACAGTTTTGTGCGAACCTAGATGCAGCGGCCGAGGGGACGAACCCGCACCATAGGGGGGAGAGTAGGGGCACGGGGTGTGCATTAGGATTAAGCGCCGGTGGATCTCCTCGTGGAGTCACTCGAGGGTGGGGAATGGGAGGATCTGGAGAGTACACGGGCGGAGGAGCAACCGCCGAGTACACTCTGGGAGGATTAGGATCTATCTTGGGGAGGGTCTCACCACTACCTTCTTCATCCTTGGTTTTGGCCTCCGAAGAGGCATCAAGGGAGGTATTTTCCAAACTAGGAGTGCCAACCTCGGTAGTGGTGGTAGGAGGGATAGGAGGTTTATTGGCTTGCATATAGCTCATCATCATTTCCCTTAATTCACCTATGAGTCATTCATCGAAGAGATTGACGATTTCAACTCCTTGATGTCTTCCATAGATGCGGGCTCCGAACTAGCATCCCCCGGCTCGGACATACTCTCTTAGGCGGTAAAGCCTGGATAAAGAGCTGAGGCTCTAAAACCAATTGAAAGGATCGTATGTAACCTAGAGGGGAGGGTGAATAGGTGCTATATCAAATTTTAATTATTTTTCAATTTAGGCTTGACACAAAGGTAAATTCTCTAGATATGCAACTATGTGAATTTACATATATGACATGATGCAAGCAAACAATACACAATACTAGATACAAGTAGTGAAGTGCGGTAAAAAGATAGAGGTAACCGAGGTGGAGCATGCGGAGACACGAGGCTATGATTCCTGTAGTTCCTTCCTTGTGAAGGGAAGTACATCTACGTTTGGAGGGGTGTGGTGTCACGAAGGCCTAGCTCACTCTCCACTAAGCGGTTGCCTTAAGGTCGCAACTGTCACCTTTACACAAAGGTTGGGGCACACATCCACAACTCAATTTGAGGCTCCCAACAACCGACCACGGAGCTTTTACAACACAAAGCAAACTCCGAGGGTGACTGCTCACAAATCTAGGGTTTCACAACATGGAACTCCTACAAACAAGTGGGATCCTCAAATCCCTTTGGTGAAAGTGTAGATCTAGGGTTCCTCACTTGATTCCCAAGATATCAACAAGATTGAATGGCTAGGGAGGGATATCTTGGAGTTTTGAGCTTTGGAACAATGGAGGAGAGCGAGTTGAAGCCGCAACCTCTCTTTGGAGAAGAAGGGTCCCTTTTATACCCCCACAATAAATGTGACAATTGCAGAAGAAATAGGGCCGGAGTCTCCGGACCCCTATACTGTGGCTGAGGCACTTGGGCCAGTCCTTCGAAGCCAGAGGGGTCGTACTCTTGTCCGGAGTCTCCGGTGTAGTCTCCGGTGCAAACTCCGGACCCCTATACTGTGGGTGAGGCACACTGGCTGGCCCTCGAAAACTTGTCGGTCCAGAGACTTGTCCGGAGTCTCCGGCCTGGAGGCCAGAGTCTCCGGTGTATAGGGCCGGAATCTCCGGACATGAACTTCTGCTTGGCATTTTTGTTGTGGGTCTTCTCCACCACTACTCCCAGCCAACCCCTGAACATCTTTGAGTATTGTAGACATCTCACCACAAAGCTGCAATGCATATCTTGTTCGTTTCACTTTTTAGTGGTCGGCTACCGTGACAAGCTTATCACAAATATTATCTATGATACATAAACACACGGTTAAAATATCTCTATCTTGATAACAAACACACAAAATCATCTTAGGAGGGAAATGCCCTTTCACCGCTAATGAAGGTTGTACGGGCATTGGTCAAGTGGAGAAGTATGAGAGGATAAGGTGAGGAGGATGACTGGGATATTTCTTTTCCCCAAGTTGCTCCTCCGAGTTCCATTTCTATACTGATCCAAGCCCACCTGTTGGACCAAAAGGCTAAAAGCAACTCTAACAGAACCCGTAAATCACGCCGGAACCATATTTTTCCGGTCGATTTACGTGTTCGGGTCCAAAGTGGCGCAGAACAGAGACTGAACTCGCTGCCCGGCCCGAAAAACTTTTTCAGGGGCCTGAAAAATTTCACACTCGACCTCTATTAATACAGACTCTAGGGCGGTTTACAAGCCCAAAACTGAACGGATTTCTCATCACTCCTCCAGCATCGCCGTCCGTACAACCGCCTCGAGCCGCCGATTTATGGGTGCTTTGCTAAAATTGTGCGCCGCCGCTCAAACATCATGTAAGCCTGCTCCAATTCCAATCATGTCTATGTTAATTCCCGACGAATCTTCTCGATATAGACTAATTCCAGCGAGCGGCGCAGTGCACGCAAGTAGCACAAGAAATGCGTACACGTGCAGATTCTGGCGAGCAGCGCGAGGCACGCGAGCTAGTCTTATATGGGAGCTAGCTAGCTCTAACTATTGGGTGCTAATGATCTCTCCATTGACTCACAAATATCCAATGGATTCCATAGCTAGCTAGCTAGCTAGCTAGCTGGTGCTACTATTCCGATTAAGCTTGCTAGCTAGGTGGCGGCGGGTGCTGGGGCGCGGGCGGAGGGCTCTTGGGCACAGGGAGGTCCAACCAGGGGCACGGGCGGCGGCCGCGCGGGGAGACCTAGGCAGCGGCACGGACAGTTCTTGTAAAGAAGATGATGACTTTCCAAATATTTTGTTTTTCAACTTTAGTTTATAGGGCATGTTCTACGCCGCCGTTTTGTGACCTGTAAACACGTTTTCGGAAGACTGAACTCGAGTTTTTCGATTTGCACTTTTACAAGCTCTGTTAGAGATGCTCTAAAGTATGTTTCCTCTGCCATGAATATAAAAGGTAGAAGCCTAGTATTAACGTTTCCCTAAAATCTTTTTAGGACCCTACGTTGTTCTTAATTCAGATTAGCAGTGTATTGTGATGTAAATACATCTATGTTAGATATTATATCTATTAGAAGTTACGAGTATATAATATGACATGTTATCAATATATTTGCTTCTAGCATTTTATAACATGGTATTTGGTATAACAAGATTATTTCACGCTTGAAATTAAATTTTCTTCTAAAATTTCTTGTTAACAAATACTTCCTCCGTTCCTAGATATAAGCCATATAGTTTTTGGCACGGAAATCAAAGAACACATATTTTGGAAAAATTACTCTAGATTTGGGAGGGTTTACCATTGTACATTTAACATGAGAAAATAGAGGACTTTTCATAAGATAAATAAACATAATCAAATTTCTAAAAAAATGTCTATACAAGTGGTGCATCGCAATACACCATATATTATGGATTTTTTCTCAAAAAACTATATGGCTTAGGAATGGAGGGAGCATGAAATAAGAAAAAGCCAAAACAAAAATATGTGACTATCTCGAAGACCTACACATATATGGCTTATAAGCATCCGCTTTCAAAATGTTCCTCTAGAACAAATTTATTGTTTACTAAAACCAATTTTACTATAAAGTAAAATTAATTAAATGCATCATCATACATGCATGAAAAATGGGTGACATCAGTAAAAAAGAATTTCAAGAACTACAACTCGATGAAAGTAACTATCTATCATGGGCCATGGATATGAAAATAAATTTGGTCCCACGATTACCCCCCCCCCCCCCAAATGTTCCTAAAATACCCCAAATGGTAAAGTATGCGGCATTACATTTTATAAGGAACCACCTCCATCCTGATTTGAAGACTGAATACTTGATGGAAGAGGACCCACTAGCTTTATGGAACTCCCTTAAGGAGAGATATGACCAACAAAGAGCGGTTATGTTGCCGGAAGCCGAGAGAGAATGGGCTCTCATAAGGTTTCATGACTTTAAGTCCGTTGCGGCATATAATTATGCCGTGCATAAAGTTAACTCCAAACTGAGATTTTGCAAGAAGCAAGTTTCAAAGGAAGATTTAATAGAGAAGACCCACTTTCCATCCCTCGATGAGGATATTGCAACAACAATATCGTCAACAAAAATACACTAAGTATTCTGAGCTTATATACACATTACTTCAGGCCAAGAAGCATGATGAACTTCTCATGAAAAATTACAATGCTCGCCCAACGAGTGCCATGCCGATCCCTGAAGCACATGCTAATGCTCACTTTACTAATAAATTTGGAAACTGTAAAAGGAACTTCAAAAAAATCAAGGGAAAGTGGAAGAACAATGGTCAAAAGAACAATGATCAATTTAAGGAGAAAGGTCATTTCAAGAAAAATGATCAAAATGGCAACTCTCAAGCTTGTCAAAGGTGTGGATGTGAAAATCATTGTACAAACAAATGTCGTATTCCCAAGAACCTAGTGGATCTATACATGAAGTATGGAGGAAAAGGGAAGCAAATTCATGGAAATAGGGCTGAAGCTCACTTCCATGCCATTAAAGACAATCCTCAAGCTAGTCCTTCTCAAAGTGCTATTGAAGAATTCAAGCCAAATGAAAACATCATCCTTTATGAAGACATGCTTGTGGACTCCACCCAAGATGTTTTTGAAGACCTCAATTGATCTCCTAAACAATTGATGTCGCTTATCTTTTTAAATACTACGATGTGTTATATATTGTATAACCAAAAAAAGAATAAAGTCTTGCATACTACATGTACTGTATTGTGTGAATCATACATAATATTGTAATGTATTTATATTTAGAATTTGTAATATAAATACTATTATTTAATTTGATGAATATATGAATAAAATAAATTTATTCTAAAATATTCTCTTTCTATTTTAGAAATTTTACGGGAAAAATCTGATGGAAGAAGAATTATGTTTAGTGGATAGTGCTACCACTAACACAATTTTAAGGGAAATAAATACTTCCAAACTCTTACTAAGAGAAAGGAAGATGTTATGACTACAACCGGGAGTAACAAAGCAATGATTGGTTCAGGAAGAGCCACATTCACACTTCCTACGGGTACTACTATTGTAATTCTCAACGCGTACCCTTATAAGTTTCAAAGATATCCGATCAAATGATTTTCATCTTAAAACTGTTAAGATGGATAAGAAAGAACATTTGCATTTAACAAAAAACGGCGAATATGAGGAAAAAAATCTTGAAAAATTCCCATCAATTTCTTTCGGATTATACTTTACATACATTAAATCCGTACCTTATGTTGCGTACAAAATAAGTTTTCAAAATCTTGATAAATTCAAGACTTGGCATGATCGCCTTGGTTATCCTGAAATACGTATGATAAGAAAAATAATAGGCAATTCTGTTGGTCATAATTTACCAATTAAAAGATTTCCTAAGTCAACAGACTTCGTATGCACCGCATGTGCTACTGGGAAATAAATTATTAAGCCATCCTACCTAAAAGTAAACAATGAGTCGCTTAATTTTCTTGAAAAAATTCAAGGATATATATGTAGTCCAATATAACCTCTATCTGGACCATTTAGGTACTTTATGGTGCTAATTGATGCATCCACTAGATGGTCATATGTATGTTTATTATCCGCACGTAACCATGCATTTGCCAAATTAATAGCACAATTTATCAAATTAAGAGCAAATCATCCTGAACAAAGATTAAAACAATAAGAATGGACAATGCGATTGAATTTAGTTCATGCGCATTCAATAATTATTATATGGCCTTAGGCATTCATCTAGAATATTTTGACCTTATGTTCATTCTCAAAATGGATTGGTCGAATCTTTAATCAAAAGAGTAAAATTAATTGCTAGACCATTATTGCAACATTAAAATTTACCAACCTCTTGTTGGGGACATGCGGTTTTACATGCCGCAGATCTGATACAAGTCATACCAACTATAAGGTTCGATGCATGGAAACAAAAAATTCTATCGCAAAGACGAATAAATCCAAGATCCAATCTATGGAAAATCCAAGATCTAATTATGAGATCGGAGCAACGAAGTAGATGAGAAACTAACTCTCGTAGATCCAAAGCCTTAACGAGATCAGATCTCGTGGTTGATGTAGACGATCCTTCTAGTGTTGTAATCTGGCAGCACTTCCGTACTCGGTCACACGTACGATATCGATGATGTACTTCCTCTCCCTGTTCTAGCGGGCAGCGGAGGTGGTAGATCCCCTTGGAATCCCAGCAGCACGACGGCGTGGTGGTGGTGGAGGAGGAGAAATTCATGTAGAGCTTGATGCGTGCAGTTAACACACGTCCGTTGGGAACCCCAAGAGGAAGGTGTGATGCGTACAGTAGCAAGTTTTCCCTCAGAAAGAAACCAAGGTTTATCGAACCAGTAGGAGCCAAGAAGCACGTTGAAGGTTGATGGCGGCGAAGTGTAGTGCGGCGCAACACCAGGGATTCCGGCGCCAACGTGGAACCTGCACAACACAATCAAAGTACTTTGCCCCAACGTAACAGTGAGGTTGTCAATCTCACCGGCTTGTTGTAACAAAGGATTAAACGTATTGTGTGGAAGATGATGATTGTTTGCGAAGAACAGTAAAGAACAATTGCAGTAGATTGTATTTCAGATGTAAAGAATGGACCGGGGTCCACAGTTCACTAGCGGTGTCTCTCCCATAAGATAAATAGCATGTTGGGTGAACAAATTACAGTTGGGCAATTGACAAATAAAGAAGGCATAACAATTCACATACATATATCATGATGAGTACTATGAGATTTAATCAGGGCATTACGACAAAGTACATAGACCGCTATCCAGCATGCATCTATGACTAAATAGTCCACTTTCAGGTTATCATCCGAACCTCTTCCGGTATTAAGTTGTAAACAACAGACAATTGCATTAAGTATGGTGCGTAATGTAATCAACACAAATATCCTTAGACAAAGCATCGATGTTTTATCCCTAGTGGCAACAGCACATCCACAACCTTAGAACTTTCTGTCACTGTCCCAGATTTAATGGAGGCATGAACCCACTATCGAGCATAAATACTCCCTCTTGGAGTTACAAGTATCAACTTGGCCAGAGCCTCTACTAGCAACGGAGAGCATGCAAGAACATAAACAACATATATGATAGATTGATAATCAACTTGACATAGTATTCAATATTCATCGGATCCCAACAAACACAACATGTAGCATTACAAATAGATGATCTTGATCATGATAGGCAGCTCACAAGATCTAACATGATAGCACAATGAGGAGAAGACGACCATCTAGCTACTGCTATGGACCCATAGTCCAGGGGTGAACTACTCACACATCGATCCGGAGGCGATCATGGCGATGAAGAGCCCTCCGGGAGATGATTCCCCTCTCCGGCAGGGTGCCGGAGGCGATCTCCTGAATCCCCCGAGATGGGATTGGCGGCGGCTGCGTCTCTGGAAGGTTTTCCGTATCGTGGATCTCGGTGCAGAGGGTTTCGCGACGAAGGCTTTAAGTAGGCGGAAGGGCGGAGTCGGAGGAGTCACGGGGGCCCCACACGCTAGGGCCGCGCGGGCACCCTCTAGGCCGCGCCGCCCTAGTGTAGCGGCGCCCCGTGGCCCCACTTCGTTTCTCCCTCGGTCTTCTGGAAGCTTCGTGGAAAAATAAGCCCCTGGGCGTTGATTTCGTCCAATTCCGAGAATATTTCCTTACTAGGATTTCTGAAACCAAAAACAGCAGAAAACAACAACTGGCTCTTCGGCATCTCGTCAATAGGTTAGTGCCGGAAAATGCATAATAATGACATATAATGTGTATAAAACATGTGAGTATCATCATAAAAGTAGCATGGAACATAAGAAATTATAGATACGTTTGAGACGTATCAAGCATCCCCAAGCTTAGTTCCTACTCGCCCTCGAGTAGGTAAACGATAACAAGGATAATTTCTGAAGTGACATGCTATCATAATCTTGATCAATACTATTGTAAAGCACATGAGATGAATGCAGCGATTCGAATCAATGATGAAGACAATGAGTAAACAAATGAATCATATAGCAAAGACTTTTCATGAATAGTACTTTCAAGACAAGCATCAATAAGTCTTGCATAAGAGTTAACTCATAAGCAATAAATACTTAGTAGAAAGCTTTGAAACAACACAAAGGAAGATATAAGTTTCAGCGGTTGCTTTCAACTTCAACATGTATATCTCATGGATAATTGTCAACACAAAGTAATATAACAATTGCAATAGGTAAACATGTAAGAATCAATGCACACAGTTTACACAAGTGTTTGCTTCTAAGATAGAAGGAATAGGTAAACTGACTCAACAATAAAGTAGAAGAATGGCCCTTCGCAGAGGGAAGCATGGATTGCTATTTTTGTGATAGAGCTTTTCATTTTGAAAAACATAGAAACAATTTTGTCAACGGTAGTAATAAATCATATGTGTTATGTATAAGATATCTCATAAGTTGCAAGCCTCATGCATATAATACTAATAGTGCCCGCACCTTGTCCTAATTAGCTTGGATTAACACGGATTATCATTGCATAGCATATGTTTCAACCAAGTGTCACAAAGGGGTACCTCTATGCCGCCTGTACAGAGGTCTAAGGAGAAAGTTCGCATTGGATTTCTCGCTTTTGATTATTCTCAACTTAGACATCCATACTGGGACAACATAGACAACAGATAATTGACTCCTCTTTTAATGCTTAAGCATTCAACAACAGTTAATATTCTCATAAGAGATTGAGGATTTGTGTCCAAACTGAAACTTCCACCATGATTCATGGCTTTAGTTAGCGGCCCAATGTTCTTCTCTAACAATATGCATACTCAAACCATTTGATCATGAAAATCGCCCTTACTTCAGACAAGACGAACATGCATAGCAACTCACATGATATTCAACAAAGGTAAAAGTTGATGGCGTCCCCAGAAACATGGTTACCGCTCAACAAGCAACTTATTAAGAAATAAGATACATAAGTACATATTGTTCACCACAATAGTTTTTAAGGCTATTTTCCCATGAGCTATGTATTGTAAAGGCAAAGAATAGAAGTTTAAAGGTAGCACTCAAGTAATGGACTTTGGAATGGCAGAGAAATACCATGTGGTAGGTAGGTATGGTGGACACGAATGGCATAGTTTTTGGCTCAAGGATTTGGATGCACGAGAAGAATCCCTCTCAATACAAGGCTAGGCTAGCAAGGTTGTTTGAAGCAAACTCAAGTATAAAACGGTGCAGCAAGACCCACATATAAACATATTGTAAGCATTATAAGACTTTACATCGTCTCCCTGTTGTTCAAACACCTTAACCAGAAAATATCTAGACTTAGAGAAACCAATCATGCAAACCAAATTTTAACAAGCTCTATGTAGTTATTCATTAATGGGTACAAAGTACATGATGCAAGAGCTTAAACATGATCTATATGAGCACAACAATTGCCAAGTATCAAATTATTCAAGACATTATACCATTTACCACATGCGGCATTTTCCGTTTCCAACCATATATCAATGAATGAGGTAGTTCAACCTTCGCAATGAACATTAAGAATAAAGCTAAGAACACATGTGTTTATATGCAACAGCGGAGCGTGTCTCTCTCCCACATAAAGAATGCTAGGATCCAATTTTATTCTAACAAAAACAAAATTAAAAGCAAACAGACGCTCCAAGCAAAGCACATAAGATGTGACTGAATAAAAATATAGTTTCACTAGAGGTGACCTGATAAGTTGTCGATGAAGAAGGGGATGCCTTGGGCATCCCCAAGCTTAGATGCTTGAGTCTTCTTAAAATATGCAGGGATGAACCACGGGGGAATCCCCAAGCTTAGACTTTTCACTCTTCTTGATCATATTGTATCATCCTCCTCTCTTGACCCTTGAAAACTTCCTCCACACCAAACTCAAAACAAACTCATTAGATGATTAGTGCATAATTGAAAATTCATATATTCAGAGGTGACATAATCATTCTTAACACTTCTGGACATTGCACAAAGCTACTGAAAGTTAATGGAACAAAGAAATCCATCAAACATAGCAAAACAGGCAATGTGAAATAAAAGGCAGAATCTGTCAAAACAGAACAGTCCGTAAAGACGAATTTTCCAGGGGCACTTAACTTGCTCAGATGAAAATGCTCAAATTGAATGAAAGTTGCGTACATATCTGAGGATCACGCACGTAAATTGTCAGATTTCTCTGAGTTACCTACAGAGACTACTGCTCAAATTCGTGACAGCAAGAAATCTATTTCTGCGCAGTAATCCAAATCTAGTATTGACTTTACTATCAAAGACTTTACTTGGCACAACAATGCAATAAAATAAAGATAAGGAGAGGTTGCTACAGTAGTAACAACTTCCAAGACTCAAATATAAAACAAAAGTGATGTAGTAAAAACATGGGTTGTCTCCCATAAGCGCTTTTCTTTAATGCCTTTCAGCTAGGCGCAGAAAGTGTAAATCAAGTATTATCAAGAGATGAAGCATCGACATTACCTCGGGCTTTACGCCTACCCTTCTTACTCTTTTTCTTACTCTTTGGTTTAGGGAATACATGTCTGCCTCCCGGTGTAGAGGTGAATTTTAGGGTGCCTTCTCCCACATCTATGATTGCTCCCAATAGTTTCAGCAGGGATCTTCCAAGATTGATTTGTCCTGTTCCTACACATTCAATAACAAGATAATCAGTGGATACCGTTCTTCCAAGAATGGTTGTGTGCACACCCTCGGCTATTCCCTTAGGAATTATAACAGAGTTATCAATAAGAGTTACTCCTTCTCCCCCTTCAACGAGTCCCCAAAGTGTCAAAGATTCATAAATACTCTTAGGCATAAGGCAAAATTCAAACATAATATCACAATCGGCATGAAAAGTTTCACCACCAATAATAACTTTAATAGTAGGGTCCCACATTGAAGGTTCAGAGTTCACTAAAACTTGATCAAGACGGTTACGAATATAACTATACTTTTCTTTCAAGCAAGATGCACTTGTCTCAAGAGTATTTAATCTATTATAAATGCTAATAAGAGCTGAATCAAAGTTATTAGCTGAACTATGTGATGCAACCAAATTTTTTATGGCATTAAAAAGCTTGATCCCCATTGCAATGAAGGAAATCTCCTCCCACTACAGCATCTAAGGCATATCTATAGCGAATCATAATCCCAAAATAAAAATTACTAAGGAGCAGACTTAGAGTCATTTGAGGTTCAGCTTTACGATAAGAATCAAAAATTCTAGACCAAGCATCTGTAAAACTCTCCTCATCCCCTTGTTTGACAGTAAAAACTAATTCCTCAGGTGAGGAAGTAACATGTACAGAGCTAGACATGATAACAAAAGTAAACTAAATGCAAGTAACTAATTTTTTTTGTGTTTTTGATATAGAGAACGCAAACAAGATAGTAAATAAAGTAAAGCTAGCAACTAATTTTTTTTGTGTTTTGTTTTAGTGCAGCAAACAAAGTAGTAAATAAAATAAAGCAAGACAAAAACAAAGTAAAGAGATTGGATGTGGAGACTCCCCTTGCAGCGTGTCTTGATCTCCCCGGCAACGGCGCCAGAAAAAGAGGTTGATGCGTGCAGTTAACACACATCCGTTGGGAACCCCAAGAGGAAGGTGTGATGCGTACAGTAGCAAGTTTTCCCTCAGAAAGAAACCAAGGTTTATCGAACCAGTAGGAGCCAAGAAGCACGTTGAAGGTTGATGGCGGCGAAGTGTAGTGCGGCGCAACACCAGGGATTCCGGCGCCAACGTGGAACCTGCACAACACAATCAAAGTACTTTGCCCCAACGTAACAGTGAGGTTGTCAATCTCACCAGCTTGCTGTAACAAAGGATTAAACGTATTGTGTGGAAGATGATGATTGTTTGCGAAGACTGTAAAGAACAATTGCAGTAGATTGTATTTCAGATGTAAAGAATGGACCGGGGTCCACAGTTCACTAGCGGTGTCTCTCCCATAAGATAAATAGCATGTTGGGTGAACAAACTACAGTTGGGCAATTGACAAATAAAGAAGGCATAACAATGCACATACATATATCATGATGAGTACTATGAGATTTAATCAGGGCATTATGACAAAGTACATAGACCGCTATCCAGCATGCATCTATGCCTAAATAGTCCACTTTCAGGTTATCATCCGAACCCCTTCCGGTATTAAGTTGTAAACAACAGACAATTGCATTAAGTATGGTGCGTAATGTAATCAACACAAATATCCTTAGACAAAGCATCGGTGTTTTATCCCTAGTGGCAACAACACATCCACAACCTAGCTTAGAACTTTCTGTCACTGTCCCAGATTTAATGGAGGCATGAACCCACTATCGAGCATAAATACTCCCTCTTGGAGTTAGAAGTATCAACTTGGCCAGAGCCTCTACTAGCAACGGAGAGCATGCAAGAATATAAACAACATATATGATAGATTGATAATCAACTTGACATAGTATTCAATATTCATCGGATCCCAACAAACACAACATGTAGCATTACAAATAGATGATCTTGATCATGATAGGCAGCTCACAAGATCTAACATGATAGCACAATGAGGAGAAGATGACCATCTAGCTACTGCTATGGACCCATAGTCCAGGGGTGAACTACTCACACATCGATCCGGAGGCGATCATGGCGATGAAGAGCCCTCCGGGAGATGATTCCCCTCTCCGGCAGGGTGCCGGAGGCGATCTCCTGAATCCCCCGAGATGGGATTGGCGGCGGCTGCGTCTCTGGAAGGTTTTCCGTATCGTGGATCTCGGTGCAGAGGGTTTCGCGACGAAGGCTTTAAGTAGGCGGAAGGGCGGAGTCGGAGGAGTCACGGGGGCCCCACACGCGGCCGCGCGGGCCCCCTCTAGGCCGCGCCGCCCTAGTGTGGCGGCGTCCCGTGGCCCCACTTCGTTTCTCCCTCGGCCTTCTGGAAGCTTCGTGGAAAATAAGCCCCTGGGCGTTGATTTCGTCCAATTCCGAGAATATTTCCTTACTAGGATTTCTGAAACCAAAAACAGCATAAAACAGCAACAGGCTCTTCGGCATCTCGTCAATAGGTTAGTGCCGGAAAATGCATAATAATGACATATAATGTGTATAAAACATGTGAGTATCATCATAAAAGTAGCATGGAACATAAGAAATTATAGATACGTTTGAGACGTATCAGGGCTTCGCCAAGCCTGTGCAGGAAGAAGGAGGAGGGAGAGAGGTGGCGGCTAGGGTTTGGGGAAGGGTGTATCCGACCCCCTGCCCTCTCCCCTCTTTATATAGGGTCAAGGGTCGGCCAAGGTGGTCCCCCCAACTCATCTAAGGCCGGCGGCCAAGGGAGAAGGAGAAAACTTGCCCCCCAAGTCTTCCCCTTTCAGGGTTTCTCCAAACCCTAGGGGGTTTTGGCCGACCTGGGCCTTGAGATATGGTGCGCCTAGCCCATTAGGGATGGGCTGCACCCCCTCGGCTCATGTGGCCCCTCCCGGGGTCGTGGGCCCACCAGTGGCCCCTTTGGAACCTTCTAGAAACTCTTCGGTCTTCCACCGGAAAATTCCCGAACTTTTCTGAACCACGGAAAATGACTTTCCTTATATGAATCATTGTTTTCATTTGACCAGAACAAAATAACAATTATAAAGTTCTTTATTATAAATCTGAAGGGCTAGGTAGAATGCCAACGACGAACATAATAACACTTTATTTTGTTCTAGACGTGCATTCTTACCACATTCCTTGTCAGTCACTTAGGCCATTATATTCTTATATTGCGTTGTGTTGTATGACTTCTCATACCAACCAATATGTTACAGATACCTAAGAATTTCATAGTGTGACTAAACAAAGAATATATCCATAACATGTATATCATCTATATACACCTGAGCTAGACTTTCTAGTCTTTTCTTTCTTTCTGCCAAAAACTTTGTAGTTTCTCTTTTGGATTTCCTCATTTTTTAGAAAACACTTTAACATCAATAACTTCTAGGTTTGTTGGTCAAATACCAACAACCTTGAGGTTCTTACTTTGAAGTTAATCATCACATGACAAGTGTTCCAGATTTCTCTATTAGTAACTTTTTAATGTGATGAATAATTTCACTCATAATTTTTTATCCATCAAATCATGACGACTTTCCGAGACCATGTCTGTACATGCTAGGCTCGTCAATTTTAACCTCAGTATTCGCATGTGTAAATCTGGGCTTACACCTGTTGTATGCACACAGCACACGTAGAATCTATAACACCCGATCATCACGTGATGCTTCGAAACGACAAGTCTTAGCAACAGTGCATACTAAGGACGACCACTTCATGGATATGCGAATATCATTAGTACGTGCCCAAGTAGTTGGAGGATCAGGACGCCTTGGGTCTTCAACCTTCGTACATTCCTATAAATCTTATGAGTTTATGTAGTCTCACTAAATTATATTCTATCATCTTGCAATAAGGTCTTAGATATCACATATATCTCACACCTTGCTTATTTCTGAAAATAAACTTTCCAGCTCCTCACTTTTCAAACGGATTTGAACTTCAAGTTTCACGGAGACAAGATGATTTTAGGTACTAATTGAAACCATTACTTTTTGAATCAGCAATGTGAGGTTTACCAAAAGTTTGCAATAAGACTTAATCATTTCTTGATTCTTTAAAAATACAGTACTAGTCTGTAAAGTTACTTTTCAGATTTAGCAGTGTTTCTATCTCAATTACAAGTCTAGCGCATGGTAGATAACGGATGCCAATTCTACAAATTAATTCAAAATACAATTCAGACTATGTTCAGGATAAGTAGTTCAAGTTTTAATCTAATTAGTAATAAACTCCCACTTAATACAACATCCCTCATAGTTGTTTAGTGGCAAACGATTCATATTCACTACACCAAGTCCGATCATCACGTGAGATGATATAGCTTCAATGGTGAACATCAACATATTGATCATATCATCCATATGACTCGTGTTCAACCTTTCGGTTTCCTGTGTTCCGAGGCCATGTCTGTACATGCTAGGCTCATCAAGCAAAAACACGTATTTTCGCGTGTGCAACATGGCTTACACCCATTGTATGTGAACGTAGAATCTATCACATCCGATCATCACGAGATGCTTCAAAACGACGAACTTTAGCAACGGCGCATACGAGGGGAGAACACTTTATTATCTTGATATTAATGTGAGGGATCATCTTATAATGCTACCGTTGCGATCTAAGCAAAATAAGATGCATAAAAGAATTAACATCACATGCATGGATAATGTGACATGATATGGCATTTTCTTCTTGTGTCGTTGATCTCCATCTTCAAAGCATATGAGCATGATTTCCATCATCACCAGCATTGCGCCAAGGTCCATGGCGCCGCTTCATGGTTGTCCACCATCCATAGCAACTATTACAACTACTAAATCATAGTAATGAAATAAAGCTATTACATGGTGATTGACCCGCAGGTCATGAAACAATAAAGACAACCATTAGGCTCCTGCCGGTTGCCATATTACAATAAGGATCATCTTTTACATCAAATATAAACATAATCACATAATGACCATATCACATCACATGCCCCTGCTAAAACAAGTTAGAAACACCTCTAATTTCCTTTGCAAATTTTACGTGGCTTGGGGCTGTCGAATAAGATCCGATCTTACCTAGAACAAGAACCACAACACCGATACAAGTGTTGTCAAGTGCAGATTTTAAATTGGATCTTAACTATGATGGGAGAAACTGACACCCGCTGAGTCACTTATGCAATAGAAGTTGCATGTCAAGCGTGGAGAAAGTCTCATGAACGCGGTCATGTAAGGTTAGCCCGGGCCGCTTCATCCCCTCATCCCGCAAGATGCAGCGTACACAAAAAGCAAGCGACAACAAAAGCATCAATGCCCACAAAAACATTGTGTTCTACTCATGCAACAGATCTACGCATAGACACGGCTCTGATACCACTGTAGGGTTCGATGCATGGAGAACAAAAAAATTCTATCGCAAAGACGAATAAATCCAAGATCCAACCTATGGAAAAGCCAAGATCTAATCTATAAGATCGTAGCAACGAGGTAGATGAGAAACTAAACCTCGTAGATCCAAAGCCTTAACGAGATCAGATCTCGTGGTTGATGTAGACAATCCTTCCAGTGCTGCAATCCGGGAGCACTTCTGTACTCGGTCACACGTACGGTGTCGATGATGTACTTCCTCTCCCTGTTCCAGCGGGAAGCGGAGGTGGTAGATCCCCTCGGAATTCCAGCAGCACGACGGCGTGGTGGTGGTGGAGGAGTGATACGTCTCAAACGTATCTATAATTTCTTATGTTCCATGCTACTTTTATGATGATACTCACATGTTTTATACACATTATATGTCATTATTATGCATTTTCCGGCACTAACCTATTGACGAGATGCCGAAGAGCCAGTTGTTGTTTTCTGCTGTTTTTGGTTTCAGAAATCCTACAAAGGAAATATTCTCGGAATTGGACGAAATCAACGCCCATGGGCTTATTTTTCCACGAAGCTTCCAGAAGACCGAGGGAGAAACGAAGTGGGGCCACGGGGCGCCGCCACACTAGGGCGGCACGGCCTAAGGGGGGCCCGCGCGGCCCTAGCGTGTGGGGCCCCCGTGACTCCTCCGACTCCACCCTTCCGCCTACTTAAAGGCTTCGTCGCGAAACCCTCTGTACCGAGAGACACGATACGGAAAACCTTCCAGAGACGTAGCCGCCGCCAATCCCATCTCGGGGGATTCAGGAGATCGCCTCCGGCACCCTGCCGGAGAGGGGAATCATCTCCCGGAGGGCTCTTCATCGCCATGATCGCCTCCGGATCGATGTGTGAGTAGTTCACCCCTGGACTATGGGTCCATAGCAGTAGCTAGATGGTTGTCTTCTCCTCATTGTGCTATCATGTTAGATCTTGTGAGCTGCCTATCATGATCAAGATCATCTATTTGTAATGCTACATGTTGTGTTTGTTGGGATCCGATGAATATTGAATGCTATGTCAAGTTGATTATCAATCTATCATATATGTTGTTTATGTTCTTGCATGCTCTCCGTTGCTAGTAGAGGCTCTGGCCAAGTTGATACTTGTAACTCCAAGAGGGAGTATTTATGCTCGATAGTGGGTTCATGCCTCCATTGAATCTGGGACAGTGACAGAAAGTTCTAAGGTTGTAGATGTGCTGTTGCCACTAGGGCTAAAACATCGATGCTTTGTCTAAGGATATTTGTGTTGATTACATTACGCACCATACTTAATGCAACTGTCTGTTGTTGCAACTTAATACCGGAAGGGGTTCGGATGATAGCCTGAAAGTGGACTTTTTAGGCATAGATGCATGCTGGATAGCGGTCTATGTACTTTGTTGTAATGCCCTGATTAAATCTCATAGCACTCATCATGATATATGTATGTGCATTGTTATGCCTTCTTTATTTGTCAATTGCCCAACTGTAATTTGTTCACCCAACATGCTATTTATCTTATGGGAGAGACACCACTAGTGAACTGTGGACCCCGGTCCATTCTTTACATCTGAAATACAATCTACTGCAATTGTTCTTTACTGTTCTTCGCAAACAAACATCATCATCCACACTATACATCTAATCCTTTATTTACAGCAAGCCGGTGAGATTGACAACCTCACTGTTACGTTGGGGCAAAGTACTTTGATTGTGTTGTGCAGGTTCCACGTTGGCGCCGGAATCCCTTGTGTTGCCCCGCACTACACTCCGTCACCAACGACCTTCACGTGATCCTTGACTCCTACTGGTTCGATAAACCTTGGTTTCTTACTGAGGGAAACTTGCTTCTATACGCATCATACCTTCCACTTGGGGTTCCCAACGGACGTGTGCTTTACACGTACCAAGCTAAATTTCTGGCGCCGTTGCCGAGGAGATCAAGACACGCTGCAAGGGGAGTCTCCACTTCCAATCTCTTTATTTTGTTTTTGTCTTGCTTTATTTTATTTACTACTTTGTTTGCTGCACTAAAACAAAACACAAAAAAATTAGTTGCTATCTTTACTTTATTTACTGTCTTGTTGCGTTCTCTATATTAAAAACACAAAAAAAAATTAGTTACTTGCATTTACTTTATTTAATTTGCTTTATTTACTATTGCTAAAATGAATACTCCTGAAAATACTAAGTTGTGTGACTTCACAAACACTAATAATAATGATTTCCTATGCACACCTATTGCTCCACCTGCTACTGCAGCAGAAATCTTTGAAATTAAACCTGCTTTACTGAATCTTGTTATGAGAGAGCAATTTTCTGGTGTTAGTTCTGATGATGCTGCTGCCCATCTTAATAATTTTGTTGAACTTTGTGAAATGCAAAAGTATAAGGATGTAGATGGTGACATTATAAAATTGAAATTGTTTCCTTTCTCCTTAAGAGGAAGAGCTAAAGATTGGTTGTTATCTTTGCCTAAGAATAGTATTGATTCATGGACTAAATGTAAAGATGCTTTTATTGGTAGATATTATCCTCCTGCTAAAATTATATCTTTGAGAAGTAGCATAATGACTTTTAAGCAATTGGATAATGAACATGTTGCTCAAGCATGGGAAAGAATGAAATCTTTGGTGAAGAATTGCCCAACCCATGGACTAACTACTTGGATGATCATCCAAACCTTCTATGCAGGATTAAATTTTTCTTCGCGGAACCTATTGGATTCAGCTGCTGGAGGTACCTTTATGTCCATCACCTTGGGGGCGGCTACAAAGTTTCTTGATGATATGATGATCAATTACTCTGAATGGCACACGGAAAGAGCTCCACAAGGTAAGAAGGTAAATTCTGTTGAAGAAACATCCTCCTTGAGTGATAAGATTGATGTGATTATGTCTATGCTTGTGAATGGTAGATCTAATGTTGATCCAAATAATGTTCCTTTAGCTTCATTGGTTGCTCAAGAAGAAAATGTTGATGTGAACTTCATTAAAAGTAATAATTTCAACAACAATGCTTATAGGAACAATTCTGGTAACAACTATAGGCCATATCCTTCTAATAATGGTAATGGTTATGGTAATTCTTATGGGAATTCTTACGACAATAATAGGAGTGTACCCCCTGGTCTTGAAGCCATGCTTAAAGAATTTATTAGTACACAAACTTCTTTTAACAAATCTGTTGAGGAAAAGCTTGATAAAATTGATATTCTTGCTTCTAAGGTTGATAGACTTGCCTCTGATGTTGATCTTTTAAAATTGAAAGTTATGCCTAATAAGGATAATGATAATAAGATTGTTACTACGGCAAATGCCATCCAAGTTCGAATTAATGAAAATATTAGATTGATGGCTGAATTGCATGCTAGGTGAGAAAGAGAAGAAAACGAAAAACTTGCTAAAGAGAATAATGTAGCTAAAGTTTGGACTATTACCACCACTAGTAATGATAATGCTTAACATGTTGCTACACCTCCTACTATCAATGGTAAAATAATTGGTGTCGGCAATGTTTCTACTCCTAGTGCAAAGCGTGCAAAATTGCCTGAAACTGCTAAAACTGCTGAAACTGTTTGTGATAAAACTGCTGAAATTTTTCAAAATATTGGGGACAATGATCCCATTGCTGTAGATCATAATGGTTTAGATTTTGATGATTTTCACATCTCTGAAGTTATAAAGTTCTTACAAAAACTTGCTAAAAGTCCCAATGCTAGTGCTATAAATTTGGCCTTTACAAAACATATTACAAATGCTCTCATAAAAGCTAGAGAAGATAAACTAAAACTTGAAACTTCTATTCCTAGGAAGTTAGAAGATGGTTGGGATCCCATCATCAAGATGAGGGTCAATGATTTTTATTGTAATGCTTTATGTGATCTTGGTGCAAGTATTTCTGTTATGCCTAAGAAAATCTATGATATGCTTGACTTGCCACCATTGAAAAATTGTTATTTGGATGTTAATCTTGCTGATAATGCTATAAAGAAACCTTTGGGGAGGATTGATAATGTTCATATTATGGTTAACAATAACCTTGTCCCTGTTGATTTTGTTGTCTTGGATATTGAATGCAATGCATCTTGTCCCATTATATTGGGAAGACCTTTTCTTCGAACTGTTGGTGCTACTATTGATATGAAGGAAGGTCATATTAAATATCAATTTCCTCTCAAGAAAGGTATGGAACACTTCCCTAGAAAAAGAATGAAGTTACCTTATGATTCTATTATTAGAACAAATTATGATGTCGATGCTTCATCTCTTGATAATACTTGATTCACACTTTCTGCGCCTAGCTGAAAGGCGTTAAAGAAAAGCGCTTATGGGAGACAACCCATGATTTTGCTACAGTACTTTTGTTTTATATTTGAGTCTTGGAAGTTGTTACTACTGTAGCAACCTCTCCTTATCTTTATTTTATTGCATTGTTGTGCCAAGTAAAGTCTTTGATAGTAAAGTCAATACTAGATTTGGAATGCTGCGCAGAAACAGATTTCTTGCTGTCACAAATTTGAGCAGTAGTCTCTGTAGGTAACTCAGAAAAATCTGCTAATTTACGTGCGTGATCCTCAGATATGTACGCAACTTTCATTCAATTTGAGCATTTTCATCTGAGCAAGTTAAGTGCCCCTGAAAAATTCGTCTTTACGGACTGTTCTGTTTTGACAGATTCTGCCTTTTATTTCGCATAGCCTGTTTTGCTATGTTTGATGGATTTATTTGTTCCATTAACTTTCAGTAGCTTTGTGCAATGTCCAGAAGTGTTAAGAATGATTATGTCACCTCTGAACATGTTAATTTTCAATTATGCACTAACCCTCTAATGAGGTTGTTTTGAGTTTGGTGTGGAGAAAGTTTTCAAGGGTCAAGAGAGGAGGATGATACAATATGATCAAGAAGAGTGAAAAGTCTAAGCTTGGGGATGTCCCCGTGGTTCATCTCTGCATATTTTAAGAAGACTCAAGCATCTAAACTTGGGGATGCCCAAGGCATCCCTTTCTTCATCGACAACTTATCAGGTCACCTCTAGTGAAACTATATTTTTATTCAGTCACATCTTATGTACTTTACTTGGAGCGTCTGTTTGCTTTTATTTTTGTTTTTGTTTGAATAAAATCGGATCCTAGCATTCTTTGTGTGGGAGAGAGACACGCTCCGCTGTTGCATATGAACACATATGTTCTTAGCTTTATTCTTAATGTTCATTGCGAAGGTTGAACTACCTCGTTCATTGATATATGGTTGGAAATGGAAAATGCCGCATGTGGTAATTGGTATAATGTCTTGAATAATTTGATACTTGGCAATTGTTGTGCTCATATAGATCATGTTTAAGCTCTTGCATCATGTACTTTGTACCTATTAATGAAGAACCACATAGAGCTTGTTAAAATTTGGTTTGCATGATTGGTCTCTCTAAGTCTAGATATTTTCTGGTTGAGGTGTTTGAACAACAAGGAGACGATGTAAAGTCTTATAATGCTTACAATATGTTCATATGTGAGTCTTGCTGCACCATTTTATACTTGAGTTTGCTTCAAATAACCTTGCTAGCCTAGCCTTGTATTGAGAGGGATTCTTCTCGTGCATCCAAATCCTTGAGCCAAAAACTATGCCATTTGTGTCCACCATACCTACCTACCACATGGTATTTCTCTGCCATTCCAAAGTCCATTACTTGAGTGCTACCTTTAAACTTCTATTCTTTGCCTTTACAATACATAGCTCATGGGAAAATAGCCTTAAAAACTATTGTGGTGAACAATATGTACTTATGTATCTTATTTCTTAATAAGTTGCTTGTTGAGCGGTAACCATGTTTCTGGGGACGCCATCAACTTTTACCTTTGTTGAATATCATGTGAGTTGCTATGCATGTTCGTCTTGTCTGAAGTAAGGGCGATTTTCATGATCAAATGGTTTGAGTATGCATATTGTTAGAGAAGAACATTGGGCCGCTAACTAAAGCCATGAATCATGGTGGAAGTTTCAGTTTGGACACAAATCCTCAATCTCTTATGAGAATATTAACTGTTGTTGAATGCTTAAGCATTAAAAGAGGAGTCCATTATTTGTTGTCTATGTTGTCCCAAGTTGAGAATAATCAAAAGCGAGAAATCCAATGCGAACTTTCTCCTTAGACCTCTGTACAGGCGGCATAGAGGTACCCCTTTGTGACACTTGGTTGAAACATATGTTATGCAATGATAATCCATGTTAATCCAAGCTAATTAGGACAAGGTGCGAGCACTATTGGTAATCTATGCATGAGGCTTGCAACTTATAGGATGTCTTATACATAACACATATGATTTATTACTACCGTTGACAAAATTGTTTCTATGTTTTCAAAATAAGAAGCTCTAGCTCAAAAATAGTAATCCATGCTTCCCTCTGCGAAGGGCCATTCTTCTACTTTATTGTTGAGTCAGTTTACCTACTTCTTTCTATCTTAGAAGCAAACACTTGTGTAAACTGTGTGCATTGATTCTTACCTGTTTACCTATTGCACTTGTTATATTACTTTGTGTTGACAATTATCCATGAGATATACATGTTGAAGTTGAAAGCAACTGCTGAAACTTATATCTTCTTTTGTGTTGTTTCAAAACTTTCTACTAAGAACTTATTGCTTATGAGTTAACTGTTATGCAAGTCTTATTGATGCTTGTCTTGAAAGTATTATTCATGAAAAGTCTTTGCTATATGATTCAGTTGTTTACTCATTGTCTTCATCATTGCTTCGAATCGCTGCATTCATCTCATGTGCTTTACAATAGTATTGATCAAGATTATGATAGCATGTCACTTCAGAAATTATCCTTGTTATCGTTTACCTACTCGAGGGAGAGTAGGAACTAAGCTTGGGGATGCTTGATACGTCTCAAACGTATCTATAATTTCTTATGTTCCATGCTACTTTTATGATGATACTCACATGTTTTATACACATTATATGTCATTATTATGCATTTTCCGGCACTAACCTATTGACGAGATGCCGAAGAGCCAGTTGTTGTTTTCTACTGTTTTTGGTTTCAGAAATCCTACAAAGGAAATATTCTCGGAATTGGACGAAATCAACGCCCAGGGGCTTATTTTTCCACGAAGCTTCCAGAAGACCGAGGGAGAAACGAAGTGGGGCGACGGGGCGCCGCCACACTAGGGCGGCACGGCCTAAGGGGGGCCCGCGCGGCCCTAGCGTGTGGGGCCCCCGTGACTCCTCCGACTCCGCCCTTCCGCCTACTTAAAGCCTTCGTCGCGAAACCCTCTGTACCGAGAGCCACGATACGGAAAACCTTCCAGAGACGCAGCCGCCGCCAATCCCATCTCAGGGGATTCAGGAGATCGCCTCCGGCACCCTGCCGGAGAGGGGAATCATCTCCCGGAGGGCTCTTCATCGCCATGATCACCTCCGGATCGATGTGTGAGTAGTTCACCCCTGGACTATGGGTCCATAGCAGTAGCTAGATGGTTGTCTTCTCCTCATTGTGCTATCATGTTAGATCTTGTGAGCTGCCTATCATGATCAAGATCATCTATTTGTAATGCTACATGTTGTGTTTGTTGGGATCCGATGAATATTGAATACTATGTCAAGTTGATTATCAATCTATCATATATGTTGTTTATGTTCTTGCATGCTCTCCGTTGCTAGTAGAGGCTCTGGCCAAGTTGATACTTGTAACTCCAAGAGGGAGTATTTATGCTCGATAGTGGGTTCATGCCTCCATTGAATGCAGGACAAGGATGAAAGTTCTAAGGTTGTGGATGTGTTGTTGCCACTAGGGATAAAATATCGATGCTTTGTCTAAGGATATTTGTGTTGATTACATTACGCACCATACTTAATGCAATTGTCTGTTGCTTGCAACTTAATACCGGAAGGGGTTCGGATGATAACCTGAAAGTGGACTTTTTAGGCATAGATGCATGCTGGATAGCGGTCTATGTACTTTGTCGTAATGCCCTGATTAAATCTCATAGTACTCATCATGATATATGTATGTGCATTGTTATGCCTTCTTTATTTGTCAATTGCCCAACTGTAATTTGTTCACCCAACATGCTATTTATCTTATGGGAGAGACACCACTAGTGAACTGTGGACCCCGGTCCATTCTTTACATCTGAAATACAATCTACTGCAATTGTTCTTTACTGTTCTTCGCAAACAAACATCATCATCCACACTATACATCTAATCCTTTGTTTACAGCAACTCGGTGAGATTGACAACCTCACTGTTACGTTGGGGCAAAGTACTTTGATTGTGTTGTGCAGGTTCCACGTTGGCGCCGGAATCCCTGGTGTTGCGCCGCACTACACTCCGTCACCAACGACCTTCACGTGATCCTTGACTCCTACTGGTTCGATAAACCTTGGTTTCTTACTGAGGGAAACTTGCTTCTATACGCATCATACCTTCCACTTGGGGTTCCCAACGGACGTGTGCTTTACGCGTATCAAGGAGGAGAAATTCCTGCAGGGCTTCGCCAAGCCTGTGCAGGAAGAAGGAGGAGGGAGAGAGGTGGCGGCTAGGGTTTGGCGAAGGGTGTATCCGACCCCTACCCTCTCCCCTCTTTATATAGGGTCAAGGGTCGGCCAAGGTGCCCCCAACTCATCTAGGGCCGGCGTCCAAGGGAGAAGGGGGAAACTTGCCCCCCAAGTCTTCCCCTTTTAGGGTTTCCCCAAACCCTATGGGGTTTTGGCCGACCTAGGCCTTGAGGTATGGTGCGCCTGGCCCATTAGGGCTGGGTTGCACCCCCTCGGATCATGTGGCCCCTCCCAGGGTCGTGGGCCCACCAGTAGCTCCACCGGAAAATTCCCGAACTTTTCTGAACCACGGAAAATGACTTTCCTTATATGAATCTTATTCTCCGGACCATTCTGGACCTCCTCGTGATGTCCTGGATCCCATCCGAGAATCCGAACAACATTCGGTCTCCAACTCATATTCCATATCTACTATACGACATCGAACCTTAAGTGTGTCACCCTACGGTTCGTGAACTATGTAGACATGATCGAGACTCTTCTCCGGTCAATAACCAATAGAGGGACCTGGAGATCCATAATGGATCCCACATATTCAACGATAACTTAGTGATCGAATGAACCATTAACATACGATACCGATTCCCTTTGTCGCGTGATACTTTACTTATCCGAGGTTCGATCATCGGTATCTCTATACCTAGTTCAACCTCGTTACCGACAAGTACTCTTTTCTCGTACCGTGGTATGTCATCTCTTGTGACCTTGTCACATGCTTGCAAGCTAATTAGATTACATTCCATGAGGGCCCAGAGCATATGTATCCGTCATCAGGATGGACAAATCCCACTCTTGATCCATATGCCTCAACTCATACTTTCTGAATACTTAATCCCATCTTTATAACCACTCATTTACGCAGTGGCGTTTGATGTAATCAAGTATCCATCTGGTGTAAGTGATTTACATGATCACATCGTCGAAGGACTAGGTTACTATGTATCGAAAGCTTATAGCAAGTTGAACTTAATGACTTGATCTTATGCTATGCTTACTGTGGGTGTGTGTCCATCACATCATTCACCTAATGATATAATCTTGGTATTAATAACATCCAATGTTCATGATCAGGAAACCATAATCATCTATTAATCAACAAGCTAGCTTAACAAGAGGCTTACTAGGGACTCTGGTTGTTTACACAACACACATGTATTAATGTTTCCGGTTAATACAATTATAGCATGAGATGTAAACATTTATCATGAATACTAAGATATAACAATAAACACTTTTATTCTTGCCTCTTGGGTATATCTCCAACACCAACTGCATATCATGAAACTTCCCCATTCAAATAGTATGAGGCAATCGACCAATTATTTCTCACCAGCGAAAATTCGGTTGCGCTCTATACGTTCATATATCACCACAACATCGTACCTCCATGGGCCCCCATAGAAAAATTGGAATCTATGTGGGATATAACTCTCTGTAAATTATAAAATATTTAGAACCCCTAACAAGGGACCTGTTTACAACCCGGTACGCTGATTCGATTTTTAATGAGGATCATTTCCCAGCATTATAGGGAGAAACAAACCACAAATAATGACAGGAAATATATTGGAATGTAACAAGCATACAATCCACGTACTAAAGAATCTGAATCTGAAGTCCCGAGAATAATAGATTTGCAACACTTTGCAAATAACTTGTTAGACGCATTTACTGATCACAAAGATGTCACTAAATCATATATGGAGTCAATGCACTAGAACGAGTGAGGTACCAAATAAAACTACTCAACTCCCAAATGCAAATAAAAGGGGGGAAATCTGATCTTAAGGGAAAAGGCTCCTCCAAAGCAACCACAGAAACAAAGAAAATATATGATGGTAAATGCAAATCAACCTGAAGTTGATAGACACCAAGATGATGTTCAACATCAAGAACCTAGCATAAATATGCACACAAACCCCAATGCTGGGACATCGAAACAACCAGACTGCGTTATTATGGGAAATCACACTGTGCGTGAAGAAATTAATGAAATATCCACAAACTATATCTATTTGGGAGAATCATATAATAGAAAGACTACAACTGTCGACACATATTTCTCCTCTAAAATTGCTAAAATCCTTCAACTGGATCTAGAGCCAAAATCTGTGAAAGAGTGTCTGAAGCGTTGGGATTGACCTAAATGGAAGGAGGCCATTGAGGCAGAACTGCGCTCGCTTATTAAAAGAGAGATATTCTACTCCTCCTAAAGTCTTCCATGTGAGAGCTAAATGGTTTTTCGTTCGAAAAAGGAACAAAAATAATGAGGTGGTGAGATATAAAGGGATACTAGTAGCACAAAGATTTACGCAAAGACCCTGTATTCATTAGATTACGACGATACATATTCTCCTGTAATGAGTGGAATTACGTTTCGATAGTTAATATCATGGCAGTACAAATGAATTTATCAATGCAATTAATGAATGTAGTGACCACATATCTATATAGGTCACTCGATGCAGATATTTATATGAAAGTCCCTGATGGACTTAAAATCCCTAATCGAAACACGATCGCAACATGTATTGTATAAAATTACAAAAATCACTCTATGGCTTAAAGCAGTCGGGTAAAATGTGGTATAACCGGCTTAGTGAGTTCCTTACTGTAAGGGTATATTGCTCCTATGTGTGGTTTTGGTAATTAATGACAACCCCTATGGACTAATGTTTTCATTGAGTTTATATGAAGGAATATGCCATATGTACTACTTGTAGTCCATGTGTTGGATTCAAGTATGGATGCCATGAAGATAAAGATATACCTTGTGTATTGGTATCAAGATCATTGATTTAAAGATATATATGTGATATGATCAAGAAGAAGAAATGAAGATGGAGTTCTTATGTGGAACTCAATATTATCCATGCTCTAGCTTATGTGATAAGCAATGAATGATCAAGATCTTGAGTGCTTGATTCCAAGTGAAGAATTCAAGTTATGGATCTAAGTCAGTGTCATGATAGTCTCATAAGTTGAGCTATAGTTGACTAAGATTTAGAGCATGCAAGCAGATGAAGAATTCTATATACACCTCAAGATAGTATGATAGAGCATGAGAAGATACAAGGTTGACCAATACAAAGAGTGAAGAATAGATTCAAGTTTAGTCAACACATGAAGCATGAAGAATGTGCCACGAGAAGTCATGTGGTAGGGTAAGCCGTGTCAATTATGCTTTATGAACTAACCCATCATATATGTTCCCTTGTGTTTTCTATGTGGGTTAGGTATCTTTCCATGGGCATGCATCAAAAGTGAGATCTCATATAGCCCATGAGAGGATGACGTCAAGTGGTGATCATCATCAAGGTTGAGTTGGGCAAGTTCAAGATTGAGCATCTCAAGAGGATCATATGCTCGAATCTTGCCGTACATTTTGATGATAATGGACATGTGAAGATGTGCATAAATGGAGCTTTCCCATCATGGTGTATGGGGGAGCATTTGTGAGTCTTCACGAAGCAACAATGATCAAGTGAGGCATTCCGGCTTGAGTGGAGCTTGAAGAGCTATCATCGAGATCAAGCGGGATGCGCAAGGCAAAGGTATGGCCTTGCTAGGTTTTCCTTTTACCAGTCTCAAGGTGGTTGTTGGGAGACCGGGTTATAGGATACATAGCCGCACTATCAAGAGGGGCTTTCAGTTGGGTAACTTGATCACATCGTCTTAGGGAGCTCAACCCTTTGCATGCTTTGAATTCCATAAATCTTATTGCTTCTTGGTGTTTCTCTGTGTGAAGTTCTTGAGCTTGTTGCTAGCTTTACAACAAGCCCAAGTTCATCGAAAACGGAATTCATATGCATCTTCTATTGCGTTTTCAAGCTTGGAGGTTTTACCGGTGTCTCTTTTATAGATAGGTCAAACATTCATCTTATGATTTTTACTCCGTGGGTGGACAGTGATGTTTCTATGCATAAAGTTGTAGGGCTTGTTGTTCTCATTCTAACAAGCCCAAGATCATCGAAATCGGAATCCGGACGCAAAAGTTATCATGTTTTTGTAAACCATGTTTTCATGTTTGGCCCGGTGGCGCCGGCTGTCTCACCGGCTCGTCCGGTACAAACCGGCTCCCACACCGGTGCCAACCGGACAGTTTCCAGGGGGCTTTCAGGGGCGCCTGGTCCCTGGCCCGGTCTGACCGGCCCGGTCCCTGGCCCGGTCGACCTGCTCTCACGCCAGGCTGCACAAAAAACTCCCAGATCTGCCCCAAACGGTCATATTTCGTTTGGCTATAAAAGGGGCTTCTTCCCCAACTGTTTTCTAGGGTTCTTGAGCACGTTTTTTACCACCATTGTTGAACCTCTTGAGCTTGCTTCCTCTCCCTTCCCTCCCATGATTCTTGCTCATTCTTGAGGGATCTAAGAGAGGAGATCTAGATCTACAACCTCCACCAATCCATTTCTCCTCTAAGTGAGGGGAACTCTTGGGATCTAGATCTTGGAGTCATTTGTTGATTTCCTCCATTGTTCTTCCTCTCTAATCTCATCCTAGCATTTGGTTCTTGGGTGGGATTTGAGTGCGAAGGATTTGAACACCTCTATTGTTCTTGCTTTGCATCATTGCATAGTGTTGAGCTCTCCACCACGATTAGTTCGAGTGAGAGACCGTGAGCTTGTTACTCTTGGAGGGAGACCTCCTAGTTGGCTTGGCGGTTGGTGCTCCGGTGATCTCTTCAAGGAAAGGGCTTCTCCTTCGTGGTGCTTGTGAAGTGGTTGTGGAGCTTGCCATCTCCGGAGTGGAGGAAAAGCTAACCATAAGGAAAGGGCCATTATCCTTCGTGGGTGTGGCTCGGAGAATATGGTGAGCCTTCATGGCGTTGGGGAATCCTTCGTGGGACCTCCACTCCTCCAAACGTGGCGTACCTTCTTGCAAAGGAAGGGAACACGGGAATACATCCTCGTCTCCGCGTGCCTCGGTTATTTCTATACCCGAGCTTACTTTCCTTGTGATAGCCATCGTGCTTGAAGTACATATATCTTGCTATCACTTGTGCTTCATATATCTTGTGCCTATCTTGCTTAGCTCTAGTTGTTATTGTTGCACTTAGTTGAGCCTAGCATATTTAGGAGTTGTGCTTGTAAACTAAACGTTAGTTTAATTCCGTATTCTTACAAGGAAAATCCGCAAGAGTTTTTAAACGCCTATTCACCCCCCCTCTAGGCGACATCTCGTCCTTTCACTTATCAATAAAGGATACTCGAATAATGATGATTGCCCATTCATAAAGAAATCCTTAAAATAATTTTGCATCATCTCAGTTTATGTTGATGACCCCGACATCATTGGTGATGCGGCAGATATATCTATAGCACACAATCATTTAATGACATAGTTTGAGATGAATGATTTGGGAAAAACCAAATTCTGCTTAGGTTTACAACTTGAGCATCTTTTCTCAGGAAAACTCGTTTATCAGCCAACGTATATTCAGAAAGATTTGGAAAAATTCAATATGAATAAATCATATCCATCCAAAACACCCATGGTCGTTAGATCCCTTGATATGGAAAAGGATCCTTTTAGACCTAGGGATGATAACGAAGATGTGTTGGGACATGAGTTTCCATACCTTAGTGCCATAGGAAAACTAATGTACCTTGCTAATTGTACTAGACCAAATATTACCTTCACATTAAATTTACTGGCTAGACACAGTGCAGCTCCAACAAAACGTCATCGGGCCGAAGTGAAGAATATCTTCAAGTATTTACAAGATACTAAAGATATTGGTTTATTCTATCATAAAAATTAAGATATGACTTTGAGTGGCTATACTGATGCCGGCTATCTTTCTTATCCCCATGATGCTAGATCACAAACTCGATTTTTATTTTTATACGATGGAACTGCTATCTCATGGAAGTCAACAAAACAGACTTTAGTAGCAACTTCCATTAACCACTCTGAAATAATTGCATTATATGAGGCTCCATGTGAGTGTGTATGGCTTTGCAGAGTGATTAATCACATCCAGACCTCATGCGGCATAGCTTCATTAGAATCACCAACTATTATCTATGAAGATAATGCGTTGCTCAAATGCATATGGGATGATTAAAATTAATATCCCAAAACATATTGCTCCATAACTGTTCTTTCCTCATGAATCACTGAAAAATGGAGAAATTAATGTTTTGCAAACAAAATCTTGTGACAATCTTGCAGATTTGTTCACTAAGTTTTTACCAACAGGTGCATTTCAAAAATGCATTCATGGCATGGTATGAGACGACTTGGAAAAGTTTGCAAAGTTCAGAGGGAGAAATCTCCTAGGACTGAACTTAGTATTTATCATCCGATAATAACATATTGTACTATTTCCTTATGAGTTCTCCAATGAATTTGTCATATAGGTTTTAATGATACAATTATTATACCAATAATACATCGGATCCCTATATTATACTTATCTTTTTTAACAGGATTTTGAAGGACATATATTGTACAAGATCAAGTTTTTAAGATCAAGGTCCATCAAGAGTTCAATTTTTTTTCAAGAGACCCTATAGAGAATTTCGGACCTAGAAGATTTCGAAGACATCGTTTGTTAGCGTCATCTATAATAACTAAATAGAAGCAACCCACTAAGTGATTTCTCTTAACATGCAAGCTATCCACCTCATCAGCCATCTTTGATCAATCATAGCCTCCCACATCAGCAACCTGCCATGTCATTAATATAATTATTTTTCCCATCTAAACCTGGTGAAAAAACACATGTCGCCTTTCATGTTTTTCAGTGGACTGTAGCACTCTTCATCACCTATTTTTATTGTTGTTCCTATTCGCCTCCTCCACCCACACGGCATAACTCCTCCTTTTATTGCTAGCTGTTCCTATTCGTCTCCTCCACCCACACGACAAATCAAAAGACAATTTATCTCAGCATTTTCACATCCTCCAATCAAGAGTAACCCGCCATTAGCCTTTATAGCAGCTCATCTCTATTTTAGTACCAGCGAGTCAGAAACCGAGCGACGTCTCAACATGTCCATCTCATACGCCTCCACTTATTCGCCTCCAAGTTCCATTTGTCGCACTCAACTGATCCGTCTCTAATCGTGCCCAACGCCATCACGGGACGCAGGCCGCAGACACTGCCTCTTTTCTCCTCCATAGCTACTTGGATGTCCAGCTCTTGCTCTCATGCTCTCTCCTCGCCATCCACCACATGCTCCGGTTATGGAGGTGAGTCGCTCAACAGGAGTCCAGGACAACGGTCCTCGTCTTTCTTCTGCTAGCGTTTGCCCAGGACCTGTGTGCTCCCTTTCTTCTCTTAATTTATTATGCAGATGTCAACATGTGAAACTGCTCATCCTATGCGCACAGGGCACCTTCCTCCAGATCGATTCAGTTACATGTGTGCGTGATTTGCAATTTAGGTCAGGTCGCGCTCCATAGAATACAAATTGTTTCTTTATTTGTTCTCTAAATTTTGCAGTGTGTTCTGTCATGTTATATAATATAGGAACATACCATCCCAACTTGTGTATATGTCAAGCAGCTAGCTGCAACTTCTATGTGCATAGGTATGTCTTCCGGATACCTTTACATTTTCTCTAAATTTTGCCGTGTATTCTGTCCTGTTATATAATATAGGAACATGCCATCCCAACCTGTGTATATGCCAAGCAGCTAGCTGCAGCTTCTATGTGCATAGGTATGTCTTCCGGATATTTTTTTAGGAACATTGTAATATTGCTATTTTATTGTTTACAGTATATAGTTATTATTTGAAGCATTAATAATGAATGGCTGCCAGATATCTCACTTTCTCAAAATTCTCTTGATTTTTATTGCCTTATTAGCTCCTTCTATGTCACACAATATGTTTCTACTTTGCCTTCGGATCAAAATCAAAGTTCAGGTATTCTCAGTTTATTCTTTTCGGCCGAAATTGTACATTATGGCTGAATCAAAAAAGCCACATTATCGATTTTCCTTGAGAGATTTTCAGTGTGTATGATGATGGGTGTATGTCACTGTTGCCCTACATATCATGTTGATGTAAGCAAGTTTTCTTCTTTTTAAATGATATAAGCAGGATCTTATTTTCAGAATGTTTTTTTGCAGGTTTTGGATCTAGAAGCATCTGCCATTGAAGTGTTGTAATGCTCTATGAAGCAACAAATAAAACAAGGGTAGAGTTACCGCAATATGTTTGTCATAAAATATTCAGGTTTTGAAGGCATAAATAGGAGATCTTAAAGAATTGAGTTGTTCTTCAAATATGACATTATCTCCACTTCTATCAAGTCTCATTTTTATAATGCATACTCATCAAGATTTTAATAGTTATAACTTCGTTTCCTCTGAAAAATCGTCAAGGGGTGGCATATGATTTATTATGAATGTAAAATCTAAATATTAATGTTGCAAATTTTCTCCATATATCAACCATGTGTATATTTGTATATTGTCTAAACAATGTGCCTATATTTACTATCATGTGTGTTTATATTCCCGCCGCAACGCGCGGGGCATTATCTAGTAAAACAGATTCGCGGCGCTTGTTTTGGCGCCCAAATCCCACATTGGCGTTAGTAATCCCGCGCGACGGCCTTCTCAATTCCTACTCGCCCGATCCCCTCCGCCAGCGGCCTTGTCCCCTCATCTCGCTCGCTCGGTCGCGCCCCGTCCCTCGCCTTCCTGCTCCTGCCGCCCGCCGTCGCCTCTCCTCCCCCCTTCCCTCCAGCAAACGAGAGAGGAGCGGGAGAACGCGAATCGGAGACAAGGCTCGACGAGGAGATGCAGCCCAAGATCAACGCCTTCTTCAAGCGGCAGGCCCCAGACCCGGATCCCAACAGGTTCTTCTTCTCTCTTCCCCAATCGAAACACCGTTCCGCAGCTTCACCTCGGCTGATCTGCGCCTACGGTCTTGCGCAGTGGCGACGAGGCGCGCAGGGAAGGCGGCGGCGCGGCGGACGCCAAGGTGCTGAACAAGAAGCGGAGCTACGGGCAGTTCCACCTGGAGCTGGGGCAGCCCGACTTCCTCCTCCACGCGTGCGCGGTCTGCGGGATGATGTACGCCCGCGGGAACGACGAGGACGAGAAGGTCCACAGGGCATACCACACGACCTACTTCCAGGGCGTCCCCTTCAAGGTCCCGGTTGTCTCTCTGATAATTGCAGTGTTGACAACACTGTCCCTGTCTGTTTCTTGCGTTTTCTGTGACTGAAGAGTTCGTTCTGACCGCAGGGTTGGCGCGACGAAACCGTGGTTGCGAGGTCGGAGGGCGGCGACCGGATTATTCTCGCGACTGGGGAGAATTCTTGTACGCGGAACAGCAAGGTATTTTCTGTTTGCTAAACTCACTTTGTTATGTCCACAGATCACAGATGCATGACTTTCTGAAGAAATGTGGACTGTTGGTTCACTGATAGCTGTAATATGTATGTGTCTATAACCAATTACTACTAGAAGCCTGAGCCTCTTCTACAAACGATCCACATCTTGGCATTAGAGAAACGGCTGCACATGAGTAGGTGACCTTCACCAAACAGGTTCTGAAGAAATGCATAACTGCTTGCTGCTAAAAGGCTGAGCCACTTTAGAAACAATCCACATTTTGACATTAGAAACATATCAGAAAATTGCGCAGAATTAGGAAGCAAATCATGTAATGCCATCCATGTACATGTCAGGTTCAGGAGGTGATCAAAGTGGTGGAGAAGGAGCTGGGGTTTGGTGAAGGCAGGCTCCTTCATAAGCTTTGCAAGGTAACTTACAGTCTGAATTCCCATACGTGGTATAACAACATGAATGCAATATGTTCTGTCTTGCTGCAAATAAAAGGATCGTTGCTGCATAGGTTTATCTGTTCGTATCCAGTGGGAGGATAGTGGGATGTCTCGTTGCCGAACCGATAAAAGCAGCACACAAAGTTATTCCGAGCTCCTCATCAGAAGACAAACACGATTTACCAGACCATAAAATTGAACCAGCACAAGCAAACCATACATTAGAGTTTGGGAAAATAAGTTTCAAGAGGGAGGTCTTAAGACAGCATAATCATCCCGACAAGAACAGGGAAGAGAGCCAGGGCCCTGGTGCCATAATCTGCCAACAAGAAGCTGTCCCTGCCGTCTGCGGAATCCGGGCCATCTGGGTGGTGCTGTCACGCAGAAGAAAGGGACTAGGGTCGCAGCTAATGGATGCCGCAAGGTATGTTCTCCAGGCCCCTTTTCCACATTTTGCTTGCTCTAATGCTTGTAGCCGTCTCATGCCTTGAGAACGCATCACTGCCAAACATGAACAATTGTCCTTAACAGTGAGACATGATTGCATTCTGTGTCAATTGCACGACTTTTTACCAGATTGCATCACCCAGCAAATATCACTGGTTTGTCGAGCTTTCCTCTGACGTTGCTACTTCGATTCGTCTCCTGCAGGAAGAGCTTTCGCGAAGGCAGTGCGCTGGGGATCTCACAATGCGCTTTCACTCCACCAACCTCTGCTGGCAAGGCACTGGCGTCGAGTTACTGCAAGACGAGCACATTCTTGGTCTACAGGGAGGGAGATGTATAGTAGATGATGCTCCCATTTATGGATAGCTAACTGACAAACAGTTGTAAAATTTGTCATGTTGAATATAAACAGCACAATTTCTGCTGTACCTAGTGAACAGAAGAGGTTATAATGACACTTTGCATATGTGATCCTCGTTGACAGCAGTGTATTTTCACGATTTCTCGCTTTCCACATGATCTTGACAGTCAAATGTTGTTATGCGCTATTATCAGTGTGTCGACATCAGTAACCGAGATCATAATGTTCAGCCGATAGCAAGGAGAACAGCTGTAGGCAAACACAACCAGAATAACTGGAACAGCATAAGCACTCAAGCTTGACCTTTCCATAAAAACAAATGCACAAACATATCATTCAGCTGACCAGCAATAGCATTATCAAAGGACAGACAAGCTTAAACAGAAACTAGAAGATGTAATCTATTCTAATGTTTCCTTGTTGATGGACCATGTATGGCAGCTGCTGCGTACTCGTCAACTTCTGGTTTTGTCAGTGATGGCTTTAGCGACCTTACTGTAGCCTCAAAATGAGCCTTGTCTATCGAACTTGCAGTGATATCTTCCCTCAGTGCCAACATTCCTGCTTCCCTGCACAGACCTTCGAGATCAACACCGGTGAACAGCTCGGTGCGCTCCGCTATCTTCCCAATGTCCACATCCTTGGGAATGCCTAGTACATCTAGTCAAGAATATGCCTAGCTCATCGAATCAGGGAATGCCTAGTACATCTAGTCAAGAATTCGCTACAACTCATGAATCCACCATTCTGATAGAACACCTTGAGAATCTCGAGGAGGATAACAATAAAGCTCCTAAAAGGAGTAAAAGACAGAGGACTGCGAAATCCTTTGGTGATGATTTCATTGTGTATCTCGTGGATGATACTCCCATTTCTATTTCAGAAGCCTGTGCATCTCTAGATGCTTACTACTGGAAGGAAGTTGTCCGAAGTGAGATGGATTCCATTTTGGATAATGAAACTTGGGAGATCACTGATCATCCTTACGGGTGCAAACCTGTAGGATGTAAACGGGTGTTTAAAAAAAAGCTTAGTCATGCTAGTACAATTCAAAAGTACAAGACACGGCTTGTGGCCAAGGGTTATACCCAAAAGGAAGGTGAAGACTTCTTTGATATTTACTCACTTGTAGCTAGATTGACTACCCTTAGAGTACTATTTTCATTGGCTCCTTCATATGCTATTCTCGTTCATCAAATGGATGTTAAGACGGCTTTCCTAAATGGAGAGTTGGATGAGGAAATTTACATGGACCAGCCAGATGGATTTGTAGTACGTAAATTGTCAAGAAGAAAAGGTATGCAAATTGTTGAAGTCTTTATATGGTCTAAAGCAAGCACCTAAGAAGTGGCATGAGAAGTTCGAAAGAACTTTAACTGAAGGTTTTGTTGTAAATGAAGCTGATAAATGTGTGAACTATCGCCATGGTCGGGGCGAAGGAGTCATTCTTTGCTTGTACATTGATGGCATACTGATTTTCCGAACCACCTGAATATTATCAAGAAGACCAAGGATTTCTTATCTCGTTGTTTTGAGATGAAGTATCTTGGGATAGCTGATGTAATCTTGAACATCAAGCTGTTGAGGGATGACAATAGTGAGATTACCCTGCTTCAGTCTCACTATGTGGAAAAGATATTGAGTCATTTTGGGTATAGCGATTGCAAGTCTTGTCCAAAGCCTTATGATCCTAGTGTGCTGCTTCGAAAGAATAAAACATCGGCTAGAGATCAACTGAGATACTCTCAGATTATTGGCTCTCTTATGTATTTGGCTAGCACTATGAGGCCTCACATCGCCTTTACTGTGAGCAAACTTAGCCGATTTGTCTCAAATCCCGATGATGATCAATGAAGGGCGGGCCTGGTGCAGCGGTAGAGCGTCACCGCCTGTGACCGAGAGGTCCCAGGTTCGAGTCACGGTCTCCTCACATTGCACTTCGTGAGGGTAAGGCTTGCCACTAACACCTTCCCCAGACCCCGTACAGTGCGGGAGCTCTCAGCACTGGGTACGTCCTGATGATGATCAATGGGATGCTCTTGAAAGGGTTATGCACTATATAAAAGGCACTGTGAGTTATGACATTCACTATACCGGGTATCCGAGGGTACTGGAGGGCTATAGTGACTCAAACTGGATTTCTGATGCTGATGAGAATAAGGCCACTACTGGATATGTGTTTACACTTGGTGGTGGCGCTGTTTCTTGGAAGTCTTGCAAGCATACCATCTTAACGAGGTCAACAATGGAAGTAGAACTCACAACATTAGATACAACCACTGTTGAAGCATAGTGGCTTCGTGAACTCTTGATGAAATTACATGTGGTTGAGAAACCAATACCCGCTATCCCAATGAACTGTGATAACCAAACTGTGATCATCATGGTTAACAGTTCTAAGGATAATATGAAGTCATCAAGGCATGTGAAGAGGAGATTAAAATCTGTCAGAAAAATGAGAAACTCTGGAATTTTTGCGCTGGATTATATCCATACGTCTAGAAATTTGGTAGACTCCTTCACAAAGGGTCTATCACTTAACGTGATAGATAATTCATCGAAGGAGATGGGTATGGGACCCACTGTATAAGTTATCCACAGTAGTAACTCACTCTATGTGATCAGAGATCCCGTGAATTAGAATTGAGAGACAAGCTATATGTCAACTGAGAGGAAAGTACCTTATTCTTTGAATGATACCACTCCGTGAAGATGCAGTACTTTCCTAAATCTGCATGGTAGGCTGTTTTAATCTCAACTAGATGACCTGTTGCGCTATCGCGCAAATGACAGAATCAAGTCAGAATTTAAAAATAAATTTTAGCCTATTTTAGTATTAAGAATTTGCCCAAAATTTAACTGCTTTAATATCTTGCAGACATCTATACAATCTATGAAAAGTGAACTTTACATTTCAATATACGTCACTATACTACATCCAATCATACATCACATGGTTTACAGGATTCTGTTTTTTTTTTGAAAATTGCAAAGAACCTTTGCGCTTCATTTCGTTGCGCCCCGACGCAAGTCAAAAGCGAGACAATATTATAATTGTAAATGTTGGAGAGATTTATTGACTTTATACCGTGAGTCTCATGATTGGTCCCTGGTTAGCTACCCATAACATAAATTCCAACATAGATAGATAGAAATAGGTATAGGTTCATCTAAGACTATTATTATCATGTATATTAGGAATGGTTGAAAGCTCTCTAATGATTTCGTGGAAATTTTCTAATCGCGTGCTTCCAGTTATAGCAGTCCATCACTCTGACTGGCATAATTTTTCCTTCCTCCGGATCCATTGCGGTTTCACAAAATGTTCATGTTGTATACATGATAATAATCGATGGAACACTCCTATTTTGCCAGTCGATATAACGCTCATACTTCTTGATGTCGGTTGATGTTCCTAAATGGTAACCTTAAACATACCGAAAAAGCACCAACACTTGAAGTCTGATATTAACCTTTCTTGGCAGTGTTTCATTTACGACACAAAAGACCCTCGACGAAGCAGTCCAAGAGATAGTATGCCAAGAATCTATAGGTGTATGTAATTAGGTTGTCATAATTCTTACATGTAACAATGATCGTGGAAGACACGTTACCTAAATAGTTTCTTGCCGTTTTTATTACGACTCGTTCTACTTGGGATGTTTGTTTAATCTGGTATTTTTGTAATTCTATTTTTAGACTCGAAGTAGGTTACACAGGATCGCTTCCACTGACAATTAACGGGCAGCATAATTTCTTTTCAGTAAATTACAATCTGTCTCTCGAGTTCCACATACCAATCAATTTTTATTGTATCAGGTGGGCTGAAGCATGCCATAGAGGCCTTGAGAAATCTCATGAAACATTGTACGCATCTGTTGATTAATGAGTTTGCATTGTTACAGGGAAGCATGCTTCTGATGATTCCCTTTTCTCTTCTTACAGTTCAGATTCCATGGCAAAAAAAAGCACAAATACAAATTCTAATGATATTAGCATATTATTAGAACTCTGAAACCGACTGTATATCCCATACCATGTGCACCCCATACATGGGCAAGGTTCTACAAATAAATAAGCATGTTCTAGCAGCAGGGCACGTGTCCAAAATGTAAGCCTAGGACATGTATGATTTATCACAATTACTACAAAATACCAAAATAAGCAATACCACTATTGTAGAGGAGAAACTGATGGAAATCAAAGCATATCGACACAAAGTCTTCCTGGGCAATAATTCATGCCATCCATAGAAGTTGACAAAGTGCAGATGAAGTTCAGCCCATATTCTGGGCATAGGATCTAGCTGAACGATGGTCACAAAGGATCTACTTATAAAAGCATGCTTATAGAGCAGCGTGCACTTACACAAAATAGCTTTCTACATAGCTATTTACACAGCTAGACATCAGGTCGCTGCTGCAGCAGAGAATACAAGTCCAACAGCAGTTTATAGGCAGGTAGTAAAGGCATCACATCAGCTTGACAGCTTAGCAGAGAACCCACATGAAGTAGTAGCATGCGTCAAGGTGGTGAGATCATCTCAACGATGTAGTAAGGAAGGCACGCTGAATACCAGCAGATGTTGAGGTAGCGAGCATTATTAAGATACTGATAAGCTCTTCACCTGGGCCTGTGAGCCAAGCCCGTAACAAGAACCATCCATGAAGATAAAGTTGTACAGAAAATGGCCTGCTAAACAGTAAAAAGAACAAAATATCATTATAATGTACTGGTATGATAGAGAAATGGCTGAAGTTACTATATCAGAAAACAAAAAGAGTCATGTTAAAGAAAGGAACTATATAGGAACAAAACTATTGCAAGACAACAGCAGTATGAGAGAGCAGAAACGTCTATACACAAAGTAATTAGGTTGTACCTTATGCATGCAGACCAGCCACTGCTTTGGTTTCTTGGCAGCAGTGCTGGTCCTAAGACAAATGGAGGTTGTAGCAGCATCCACTGCAGTTTCCACAGAAGGCTGAATAATCTTTTATGAGAAACAAGTTAAAGCAATGGACAACACATAATCAAGAGTATGACAGAACTATAAAACAGGATAACTAAAATCTGGCAAATATTGGATTTTATTATGTACATCAGAGGCTGCTATTACTGACATATTAACTGTTATATTTCTGGACTGAAACTTTACAAAGCAAAGTAAATATTTTAGAGAAGGCAAATAAATTATATGTTTATAATGCAACAATCAGCTTGTTCTTCTCATGCAAGACAAACATGAACTCATCACATGATCAATGTCGTGATTTATATCTACCTAGAAACAAAGGATTGAGATAAATTAATTATGGTCAACCGTTAGGTCAGACCATATTGAATTAGCCTATAACAATCAAACTATTTCTGCAATACAGAGACAATGCACTGGAGCATTAAGCAAAGAAAAGGCGGTATCAGAATGGCATAACTGCACACATGTAAGTGTTATGGCCAGTCTTAAATGCAGACACATAGTAGAAGATTCATAAAAAGTAAGAAGTCAAACGGAAAAGATGACTCATAATGGCATATGTAAATACGTGACACACTTGCTACTGAAAATTATAAGAAGTAACACATCAGTTAAACTAAGGTATTCACCAAGAAAGCCTACATGTAACGTATCATTTTTTGCTGCTGATAATTCATATAATTCGATATATTTCATAATAGGTGCCTTGCAGATTCACTCCACCAAGATGATTGATAGGACATGAAGTTAGAGGTAAGCTCGCCCTAGAAGGCCTAGCAAAGTTAGAATTTTTGCTCGATGGTTGAAGACTAATGAATGAAAAGACATAACTATGTGACATTCTTGTAGTGTTCAAACACAATTAGATAAGTACTTCAAGACCATAAACATTTGAGAGGCAATAAATTGCTAGATCTTACCCAAGCTGAAGTCTAAACATTTTAACACACACATTACATTTTACAGAGTAGCTATAACTGAACTGCAGGTCTGTTTCACTCTGATCATACAATATCCAAATATTAAAAAATGTACCATAAGAGGCAAAGCGATGAATCATTATTTTTCGAGGAAACTTGCTTCATTAAGGGAATAAAATATTTTGACCAAGCTGCACACCCACATCAATCTGTATAGGCAATGATTGGGATACCTACTACAAACTCCATTGCAGCCTTCTTTCATTTCCCTCATCACCAATAACCACTATCAACATTAGGTCCCAATTTTCCTCTTTAATATCCACGAGGAACTATAGTAGTCCGTGTGATTTTGCACATTTTCTCAGGTAATTATCCCCTGATTTGGTTTAGGAATCCAACATAAAGATGGATTGCTGGGTTGAATCTGAATATAAAGCACCCAATGTCTTTAACATCCTCAAATCAAAACCAATAATTATGTCTTGTTTAAGATAAATTAATTGTGTATGTACAAAACTGAGTCACGAGCAAGAGTTATTCTCACCTTCCAACCAGACTAAAATAACTTGCCTGGTTCCTATTAGAACCTTTAAAGAGTGCCTATGTACCCTGAAGTAGCCAGATTGCAAATTATGCTGTACAACAATAAAAGAAAAGACAAACTGGATTATACTAATCTTTGCAGCTATAGTCCTGCTGAGACTGATGTTGAAGCTAGCAGCACTTCCACCTCTCCAGTCCTTGCTTGAGGGACCATCAGCAATCTTCTAGGTAGCTGCAAAATTCAAAATTCAGACACATCAGACTAATTAACCAGACAAATATAAATTTACAGTCCATGGCACGTGTAATTGTAGAAATAAGCATCAGACTAATTCAGACACATCAGACTAACAGGCTTCTATGCCATGTTGTGCTATTCTTAGTAGCCATAAGCTAACTTCACAAGTACATTTTTAGCAGGCACAAGGTCATATAAGTACATTTAGTTCCTTAACAGTTTCATAGTGGACAATTCTTTTTTCTGTCCTGGGCAATATGTTTTTGTGTTTGAGCCACTGTGACGCCTCTTATATCTCAAGCTATGCCTTCATACAATGAAATTTTGACTAATTCAACTTCTAATTTTATTTTTTGCAGAAGAGTATTGTAGCCTAGTTATTCCTGAACAATATTTACAGTCCATGGCACGTCCAATTGTAAGCCCAAAGATGGATATTTGTGCTAACCGGTGAGAACTACAATCCAGCTTCCGCCCTCACTCGGTTGTTCCCTGCTACCACTTTCGTCGCTTGAAAATGGGCATAGCTTATCTCTAGATGTGGTGCAGCATCTTCAGGTGCCATGTGAGTATGGCACTTCCACCTGAATAGTAGGAAATTTCCACTTGTAAATTTGTATGGTAGATATAGTAACTAAAGCATTAACTTAGATATAGTACATAAGCACTTGACCAATGGGAGCAGGCAGCAAGTCGTAGATCACGGCACAAGCCATCTCGATGCCAATTCCTACAGGTTTCACGATCACAGCAAAATCCATGAGTTTGACAATCAAATTTGAAAAAAGAAATCTGTTGCAACCAAGCCTTCACGCATCTGAACAAAATAGACATAAAGAGAGGTGAGACGGGGATAGTGAGTAAACCTGTACTACTACACCCAGAATTAGCAAAGGAAATGACATCCTAAGAAAAAAAGAACAAAATCGCAAAGTGCGAGTATGAATCTGTAGTTCTTGATAGTTCTCTAGTAAGGTTCAAAGATGAACAAAAAATCACGATATTACGCATGAAGGATAAAAATGGAAAGAGGAGCATCTGCACTATATATATACTGTATATTTAAAACTGCACATAGTTGCATTCATAAGTTGTATTATATGTTCACGCTTGAGTAAAACTATGAAAGACAAGAGTCAAGAAGCTCTGGACTATATGCTTACTTTTTGAAGATGTCCAGAAACTGAAATTCAGGGAAAAGATAATGACTGAAGGTGGACCCTGGAGCTTTCGATGTATATAGACATCATATGCACACATTTAACTTCCACCATGGGTTATCTGACAATCATGCAAAAACAATCTACTGTTTAATCGGATGGAGTCCACATTAAAAAAACTTTAGGTTAATATATAGTTAGAATCAACCACATTTTGGTGGAGGAACAATTAGTTTACCACATGGTTATATGTAGTATTAAGCACTTGTATACTGGTCTACAAAGCATAGAGAGGAAAACAGATAACTCAAAACTAATTAGATAGTGTGCTAAGCGTCTATATACTGGCCTACATATCATAGAACATAATTCACAAATGTTTTTATCATAGAACAGAAAAATAGATAGCTGCAAACTATTTAATTTAAGCACCCTAATAAATTGAGATATCGTACACCACATAATTTTGGACCAGATTTTTTAATCAGGGTCGGGTTCAAAACACAAATCAAGAGGTCTCCAAATATCCGCACTACAACTACCAAAAATCTGCGACTTCAGATTTCCATATACTTTATTTTACACTGCTAGATCTCTGAAATATTGTAACAAGTCAACAACCATATTGAATACAACCAAAGATCCAATTAGCATATTAGCATGACTCAAAATATCTGAAAATCATATTAGAATGCCAATAACTCAATATAATACATATTAGCACAAGCCAACATGAAATTTATAAAATATATCTAAATATAACCACACAATAACCTTTTGAATGCACGGTATCCAGTTCCCACTTCCCACTTACCATGAGTGAGTTCCATGGTCAGTGTGCATGCAAAGTTCCATCAAGCAAGATATGATGTAGCGAAACACGGTTCCTGCTGGTAAGATCAAACGAATTAATTAGCACCAACAAGCCACCACATAAAAATTGCTTACTGATGATTGCCAAAACAATTAGCTAAATTACAAACATAGCACAACTACGCATAAATATTTTTTGAATACTTGTTCACAGGAGATTAAATCAAATAACACAACTGAACCAATTAGATGGTATATTAGTAGAGTGTATTAACCATGAGTAAATGACTAAATACATAGAAATGAAAATTCATATTCTTACAGAATCTGTGTCAGTACCACTTCTGCTCATTGCAATCAGTTTTAGTCCAGTCAACTATAGGTACTTGTACATTAGAATGACTATGACAATGAGATTTCAGCGGAGCCTATTGCACAGAGCCTAGAAACACATAGAAATGCATAAAATTAGTAAATACATATACTGAGAGTTCAAGCCACGCGAGATACCACCACTGCACATGGATATAAAAAATAGCTAATTCAATATTCCCTGGAACTATTTTTAGACAACATCCACTAACAATGTGTGTGATTAACAACTAAATGGTACAATATAATGTTAATCTACTAAATAGCAGTAGAGACTGTTAATAAGTAAATATGGTTCAGGTGCAACCTGCATGCCCTCGTCAGTACCAGCTTTGTTGGCTTCTGTCTCGAGATCCATCGATCGTCGTTCGCACTAATGATGCCTTCAGTTCTCAGCTCATCTTCCACAACATCATGTGCCGCAAAATTTACAAAAGGCAAATGCATTATTTTCAATTTTGATGCCAGGGCATAGAAACGCGACATCATTATAGGAATCTCCTAACTATCTGTGCAGCCAAAAGCATGGAGCGTCTCAGACACTGGCCGGCAAAATAACAAGGATAAATTTCTGCATACAGGCACATGAGCCCAAAAAACTCTAGCTTATACATAATGCTTGAAAAAACAAATGCAAGTGCGGGCTTCAGGAAATATACCTCTTGGTCCTCTTGCTTAGGCTCTCCAGTCTTCGTACGCTGGCTCAATTTTTAACAATTGAGGTTACAGACAATACCAATTTTCCACGTCGGGCTTCTTATCGGGATAGGTAAAATACCTTGGTTGGATACCAGATTCTATAAGGCCAGAGCATGTCCTTTATCCTTTTCCTTCTCTGCATACAGAAGAAAAAACCATTAATCATCTGAACCACGTGCATCAAGCATCAACACGATCCGAATATTTACAAAGAGGAAAAGTTCATAGAGAAATCCTAAGAATAAAACAATCTAAACTGAAGCATAACTATATATATTTTGATTTAGAAAACATTGTCTGAAATGGCCGGGGACAAACTGAAATTGCTAAACATGGTACTGGTACTTATTACCTCAATCTGAACAGACCCCCCATTCAGTGAACAAATGGACCAACAAAGCGGCGTAAATAGCAGTACTTGACCCTAAGGCACTGCCGCTGCACTCTTCAAAGAGTTGTTCTAAAAATTGTAGAATTGTGCAATTAAATAATTGATTTTTAACCTATTCTAGTGCAGATATAATTTTTTCTAGTTTGTTAGTATGCAAGTTCACGTCATGAACTTTTTGTCCTCTCCAACAGATCCAAATAAGTTTTAAACTTTCAGGTGCCAAGCAACATCTTCAACGCCATCATCATGAGAACGTGTTACAGGGTAAACTTCAAATAAAACAACACTCACCTAGGATGAAACTGGGTCGACTAACCATGATATCCTAATTGTTGGTATGTGCAAAAAAAAAGGCACCCTACCACAAGAAAACAGAGAACATTATTGCATCCATTATTGGAAATAACCGTATTAAGCTTCGACATATACTTTTACATGAATCTTTGATGGACCGGGATTTAAAAGACCAACAAGTTGACTCACATCAATTATGCATGGAGTGTTCTTGCTCTATCCCAACATGTAGCTGAAAGCGCACCCCAATCCTTGCCCCTAGCACCACACACAAAATCTAGTTAAGTCAAACCTCTTGCACCATCTGACCACTCACACTCAAATCTTGACAACCAACAGCCCTTTGCCCTTGCAAGGAACATGCAATATGTGAACAAATCATTAATTAAAATAAATATGATAAATTAGACAGTGAGGAGTGCCTAATTAAGAGCCTACTAACATGAAAACCTAGAAAAGCATATGTATATTGGCCTACAATTTTACAAAGCATAGAGAAGAATGTAGATAACTCAAAACTAATTTACTTATGAGCACCATTTCATAGGAGTAAATTGTAAATTACTAATAGACTTCGTGGCACAGCGCCATAATTTGTGACATATGCCATATTGCCTCTCCAAATGAAACAAATTCTTATAGAGACTTCCAGGAGATTATGTCTTAAATTAAGCCAATATACAAAAAAAAATCAATTGACCAATGTATCAAGTAGCTCATGGGCCTGCTGGTTTTATATGAGACAGGGTACTCGGGTGATGATCTGCAAGACAGAGCAGTCACATAAGGTGCTAGCGAGAGCACTTGCAAACTACTAATTTGTCTCCCTCTCCCAAACCAATCTGAGCAAATTCTCCGTCTACACATTTCCCAAATAGATAACTTTTGGCCATGAACAGAAGGAATGGAGGATAAACTAATCTAGGGAACTACTGCCATACCTGGAGAGGAGAAATTGTAGACAGATTCAGCGGTGTATCAGGTCAGCATCGAGGCCCTATGGTTCTCTAGGCCAGTACAGCCGCTCCCTGATCCTCCACCTCCGTCCCTGCGGCGCTTCTCGAGCTCCCTCCTCCAGGCTCCATCTCCAGATTCCAGCACCACTCCCATCTCTTGTTTCTCCTCCTCATGAATAGTTGCAGTCCACTTGCCTTTTCATCGAACACCTTTTAAGCATATTTCAATACACATATAAAATTTACCAAAATAACAAGGTGAAATTGACCAAAAGAAGGCATCAAAAGGCTCACACAATTTCAGCCTTGAAATTGTCCAAAAGAACGGCCATAACGAGCAGGCTCCTCCACTCACATCATCTCCTCCTCCTCCGTTACTTGCAGCCAGGAGAAAAGAGAGCCAGAGCAAAGAGAGGGAGACAGAGAGGAAGAGATAGAAAGGGGAAGGAGATGCAAACCTGGACGAATCTCGGTGATGCCCACGATTGACCCCGAGTTGCCACCGGCTCGTGCCACCCTCGGTTCCCAGCCACCTCTGTCCCCCACCTCCTCTGCACCCCCTGCGCCTCCTCCATCCCCCACTCCTGTGCACATCACCCGCCTCCTCTGCTCAGGATTGGGGAGAATCAAGGGAAAACGAGGCTCCTCCCCAGGAAGGAAAAAAGGAAGAGGACAGAAGGTGGTCGTACCTGCGACGGTGTCGTCGAACGCGACTGGCGGCGGCCGGCGCTTCCTGGCGCTCTTCGCAGCGGCGGCCTCGAGCGCATGGCGCGGCCGAGGTCCTCGGCCCAGCTCCTCCCGATGCGCGACGGCGGCTGCTCGGGGTCGCCGTCCGCTGGCGGCGCGAAAAGTCGACGGCCGCGACGCGGCGGCTGGCGGAGTCGACGGGCGGGAGAGAGGAGGCGAGAGAGCAGACAGGGATTTGTGGGAGGAGAGCCAATGCCGATCTAGGGTTTTCACGCCTCCAGCAAACAACCACTAAAACGAGCGACGATGATGAGCGCCTGCAGCTGCCACTGGCCACCGGTCCCGCACGAAAATGGGCCCAGATGTCATTGTCTGTGAAGGAGCAACTACAGGTAAACAAAAAATGACCGCATCGAACGGCCCTGGTGAAAAGCGGGGGCATCCTTTTACTGTCGCGGTGGAAACGAGCGATCTGGATGCATTTGCCCTCTCAGAGCCCTTGTATGGCCGAGTAGTGTTAGAACATTTATAGGAGAAATGTGTTCTAAGTGGCTTGTTTAAGTACATATGTTATCCTGTAGATATGTTGAAGAACACACCTATATGAGTTTTGGATGTTAAACATCGCAGTCTATGAGAGTTGTGTGCTCTTTAATAAACTCACGAAAGGCCATGGAGTATGACACATAAGCTCAACCCGCGGGGAAGCCCTGCGACGGCCCAGTACCGGTCAAGACTCTTTGTGAAGCTAGATTAGCAGAAAACTTGCAGTTCAAGGCTTAGTCCACTGTTCAAGTAGCAGTCTAGTGTAACATAGAGTTATGGTGAAAGTTCAACTTAACAGTCTTCGCTATAGTACCGGTACATAAAACAATGTTTATGAACCAAAGGAAAATTCTATGTGCCTCTCGGATCTGGTGGGGGATTGTTGGAAGTTTGCCTAATATAGGCCCTACCTATTTAACTTAGTCCACGATTTCTGAAAATCCCAAAGGCCCAAGTGGCCCATTCATGCATGGCAAGGGATGGGACAAAAGTTTAGCCCCACCTTTCTAGTTTAGACCCCTAAAAAAACCTTGCTAGTTTAGAGAGAGTTAGACCTCCTTATAAGGGGCTGCTCCACTTGTTGTACAAGCATGAGAAGAGGACTCCCACACGCGTGCTCCTCCTCCTCCGCCGCCCGCTCGCTCGCCTCGTCACGACGAGCGCACCGCGGTATGCAGGATTGCCTCGAGCCGAGTGCTTCTCTTCCTTTTTATCACGCATGAATGGAATTTGTAAGGTTGCGCGCACGAATCTGAAATGTTTTTGCTTTGTGGACAATGAATACTGCTGCCTGTTCAGTTCGTATTCCGTCCCTTCGTTTCATCTCCTACCGCAACCTGTTCACCTCCCTCTGCCAATGCCTATAAAAGAGAGGGCGCTCCTCTCCAGAGAAAAACAGGGAACACTACAACCTCTCAGTTCCAGAGCTTTGCGCCGATCAAGGTCTTCTCCATCCTGTCTTGCGGCGTGCACTGTGATCCGGGACAGTAGGCCTCCGAAGCCGCGACGCTTGTGATCTTGTACGGGAGAGCGGCGATAAGGTTTTTGAGGGAGCGCTCCTGCGCGACTGCTGACTTCATCACGGACGTGGATGAGTTCTTCCCTGACGACGACTTTTTCCCCGACATCAGCAACCTCTACAACGACATGGGCCACAACACCGGCAACACAAACGAGTCTTCTTCTGCTATCCCGTATGTTCTCCTCATTCTTCTAGTCGAGATCATGATGCAGTTTCTAGCCTTAGTTTCTTGTATAGAATTGTTCTTATCATACTCTCTGATAGATGTCGTGACTAGTTTGATTATCCTCTTTCTGGTCGTGATTTATCTATGTTTTATGTTAGTTATATCATGTGAAAAATTGCTAATATATCCAACAATAAGGTTTACTGCGTTGTCTCACTTGTATGTATAATACTTTTAGGAATTTGACTAGGTTTCCTTATCTTATGCAAAGCCCTCTATTAGCTCACGTCAATTACCTAGGGTTAATCCTAGCCAAATATGGTGTAATTTTTTCTAAATACATGTTTCTTAATTTCCGTGCCAGAAACTTTATGGCTTATATTTAGAAACAGAGGGAATATAAGACTTGACTGAGCACGAAACCAGCTGAGAACTAAGCAAATCACCTAAAGAAAAGGTTCCTTCGTTGCTCTTTTTCTTAGCGATGATGCAGCCAGCCGGCTTACCCCATTTTCTGCTACAATTTCTGCCGGGTTTTCTATTATGGGGTGTTTTTTCTTTGTTTTTTTCATTTCACAACTTTATTTTGATTTTAGTTTCCTAATCTTAGTTGAGTTTTAATATTATAGACTTATAGTATATATTGTATGCTTTTGTTGTTCGTCAATATTACTAGTATTATTAAAAAATAGTTTATTTATATTTTTGTTTTTGTTTCCATTTCAAGCACAACATAAGCATATGCGCCATGCACATTTTCCAAACTGGGTGAATGTACCATATCAAAACCATGAATATTTTCTTTCAAACTGTTGACATTTTTTGAATCCATCAAAGTATCTTTTGAACCGACAAATAATTTTTAAAACCTCGTATTTTTTTATTTTGTATATGTGAAAATTTATTTCGGAATACGTGAATATTCTAGAAAGGGATTTCTATTTGCGGGCAGACGCTTGCGGTCTTCTTCTTGGAGTCGTTGTAGGAGGCGCCCCTCCTCGGCCCGGGCACATTTGTCTACCAGAGTGAATAGTTCTGGAGTGGTGTCGGGATCCCTTGTGTTCATCTTGTTCCTCATGTGAGGGTTACAGATGCCCACGTGGTAGGCGGCCTGATGACCCACAAGTACAGGTGATCGCAACAGTCTTCGAGGGAAGTAAAACCCAAATTTATTGATTCGACACAAGGGGGAGTCAAAGAATATTAATAAGCTTTAACAACTGAGTTGTAAAGTCAGATGCACCTGGAAATAGACTTGCTCACAACAGTTTATCAGTACTAATAGTTTATAGCAGTGTTAGTAGTGAAGTTGTAAGAGTACATTGCCTCTATGTGTGGTTTTGGTAATTAATGACAACCCCTATGGAGTAATGTTTTCATTGAGTTTATATGAAGGAATATTCCATAGGTACTACTTGTATTCCATGTGTTGGATTCAAGTATGGATGTCTGATACGTCTCCAACGTATCGATAATTTCTTATGTTCCATGCTTGTTTTATGACAATACCTACATGTTTTATACATACTTTATGTCGTAGTTATGCATTTTCCGGCACTAACCTATTAACAAGATGCCGAAGAGCCAGTTGCTGTTTTCTGCTGTTTTTGGTTTCAGAAATCCTAGTAAGGAAATATTCTCGGAATTGGACGAAATCAACGCCCAGGATCTTATTTTTCCACGAAGCTTCCAGAAGTCCGAAAGGGAAACGAAGTGGGGCGACGAGGCGACGCCACAGTAGGGCGGCGCGGCCCAGCCCCTGGCCACGCAGCCCTAGCGTGTGGGCCCCTCGCGTCGCCCCCTGACCTACCCTTCCGCCTACTTAAGCCTTCGTCGATAATAGTTCCAGTACCGAGAGCCACGATACGGAAAACCTTCCAGAGACGCCGCCGCCGCCAATCCCATCTCGGGGGATTCAGGAGATCGCCTCCGGCACCCTGCCGGAGAGGGGAATCATCTCCCGGAGGACTCTTCACCGCCATGGTCGCCTCCGGAGTGATGAGTGGGTAGTTCACCCCTAGACTATGGGTCCATAGCAGTAGCTAGATGGCCGTCTTCTCCTAATTGTGCTATCATTGTTGGATCTTGTGAGCTGCCTAACATGATCAAGATCATCTATCTGTAATGCTACATGTTGCGTTTGTTGGGATCCGATGAATAATGAATGCTATGTTATGTTGATTATCAATCTATTATCTATGTGTTGTTTATGATCTTGCATGCTCTCCGTTATTAGTAGAGGCTCTGGCCAAGTCGTTACTTGTAACTCCAAGAGGGAGTATTTATGCTCGATAGTGGGTTCATGCCTCCATTAAATCTGGGACAGTGACAGAAAGTTCTAAGGTTGTGGATGTGCTGTTGCCACTAGGGATAAAACATCAATGCTATGTCTAAGGACGTATTTGTTGATTACATTACGCACCATACTTAATGCAATTGTCTGTTGTTTGCAACTTAATACTGGAGGGGGTTCGGATGATAACCTGAAGGTGGACTTTTTAGGCATAGATGCATGCTGGATAGCGGTCTATGTACTTTGTCGTAATGCCCAATTAAATCTCACACTACTCAGCATAACATGTATGTGCATTGTTATGCCATCTTTATTTGTCAATTGCCCAACTGTAATTTGTTCACCCAACATGCTATTTATCTTATGGGAGAGACACCACTAGTGAACTGTGGACCCCGGTCCATTCTTTTACATCGAATACAATCTACTGCAATACTCGTTCTACTGTTTTCTGCAAACATCATCATCCACACTATACATCTAATCCTTTGTTATAGCAAGCCGGTGAGATTGACAACCTCACTGTTAAGTTGGGGCAAAGTACTTTGGTTGTGTTGTGCAGGTTCCACGTTGGCGCCGGAATCCCTGGTGTTGTGCCGCACTACACTCCGCCGCCATCAACCTTCAACGTGCTTCTTGACTCCTACTGGTTCGATAACCTTGGTTTCTTACTGAGGGAAAAGCTTTCCGCTGTACGCATCACACCTTCCTCTTGGGGTTCCCAACGGGCGTGTGCTTTACGCGTCATCAATGTCATGAAGATAAAGATATATCTTGTGTATTGGCATCAAGATCATCGATTTGAAGATATATATATGTGATATGATCAAGAAGAAGAAATGAAGATGGACTTATTATGTGGAACTCAATATTAGCCATGCTCTAGCTTATGTGATAAGCAATGAATGATCAAGATCTTGAGTGCTTGCTTACAAATGAAGAATTTTATATACACCTCAAGATAGTATGATAGAGCATGGCAAGATACAAGGTTAACCAATACAAAGAGTGAAGAATAGATTCAAGTTTGGTCAACATATGAAGCATGAAGAATGTGTGTGCCACGTGAAGTCATGTGGTATGGTATCTTCCCATGGGCATGCATCAAAAGTGAGATCTCATATAGCCCATAAGAGGATGACATCAAGTGGTGATCGTCATCAAGGTTGAGTTGGGCAAGTTCAAGTTGAGCATCTCAAGATGATCATATGCTTGAACCTTGTCGTCCATTTGGTGATAATGGACATGTGAAGATGTGCATCAATGGAGCTTTCCCAATGGTGTATGGGGGGAGCATTTGTGAGTCTTCACGAAGCAACAATGATCAAGTGAGGCATTCCGGCTTGAGTGGAGCTTGAAGAGTTATTATCAAGATCAAGCGGGATGCGCAAGGAAAAGGTATGGCCTTTCTAGGTTTTCCTTTTACCGGTCTCAAGGTGGTTGTTGGAAGACTGGGTTATAGGATAGATAGTCGCACTATCAAGAGGGGCTTTCGGTTTGGTAACTTGATCACATCGTCTTAGGGAGCTTGATAACGCGTGAAGCACACGTCCGTTGGGAACCCCAAGAGGAAGGTGTGATGCGTACATCAGCAAGTTTTCCCTCAGTAAGAAACCAAGGTTATCGAACCAGTAGGAGTCAAAGGCCACATGAAGGTTGTTGGTGACGGAGTGTAGTGCGGCGCAACACCAGGGATTCCGGCGCCAACGTGGAACCTGCACAACACAATCAAAATACTTTGCCCCAACTTAATAGTGAGGTTGTCAATCAAACCGGCTTGCTGTAAACAAAGGATTAAACGTATGGCGTGGAAAATGATGTTTGTTTGCGAAGAACAGTAGAGAACAATGATTGCAGTAGATTGTATTCAGATGTAAAAGAATGGACCGGGGTCCACAGTTCACTAGTGGTGTCTCTCCAATAAGAAATAGCATGTTGGGTGAACAAATTACAGTTGGGCAATTGACAAATAGAGAGTGCATAACAATGCACATACATATCATGATGACTAATATGAGATTTACTTAGGGCATTACGACAAATTACATAGACCGTTATCCAGCATGCATCTATGCCTAAAAAGTCCACCTTCGGGTTAGCATCCGCACCCCTTCCAGTATTAAGTTGCAAACAATAGACAATTGCATTAAGTATGGTGCGTAATGTAATCAACACAAATATTCTTAGACAAAGCATTGATGTTTTATCCCTAGTGGCAACAGCACATCCACAACCTTAGAACTTTCTGTCACTATCTCAGATTCAATGGAGGCATGAACCCACTATCGAGCATAAATACTCCCTCTTGGAGTCACAAGTATCAACTTGGCTAGAGCCTCTACTAGCAACGGAGAGCATGCAAGATCATAAACAACACATATATGATAGATTGATAATCAACTTGACATAGTATTCCATATTCATCGGATCCCAACAAACACAACATGTAGCATTACAAATAGACGATCTTGATCATGATAGGCAGCTCACAAGATCTAACATGATAGCACAATTAGGAGAAGACAACCATCTAGCTACTGCTATGGACCCATAGTCCAAGGATGAACTACTCACACATCAGTCCGGAGGCGATCATGGTGATGAAGAGTCCTCCGGGAGATGATTCCCCTCTCCGGCAGGGTGCCGGAGGCGATCTCCTGAATACCCCGAGATGGGATTGGCGGCGGCGGCGTCTCTGGAACTTTTTCCGTTTCGTGGCTCTCGGTAATAGGGTTTTCGCGACGGAGAGTTTAAGTAGGTGGAAGGGCAGAGTCGGAGGGCTGACGAGGGGCCCACACCACAGGCCGGCGCGGGCCCCTCCTTGGCCGCGCCGCCCTGTGGTTTGGCCGCCTCGTGGCCCCACTTTGTATGCTCTTCGGTCTTCTGGAAGCTCCGTGGAAAAATAAGACCCTGGGCGTTGATTTCGTCCAATTCCGAGAATATTTCCTTTGTAGGATTTTTGAAACCAAAAACAGCAGAAAACAGGAACTGGCGCTTCGGCATCTCGTTAATAGGTTAGTGCCGGAAAATGCATATAAATGATATAAAGTGTGTATAAAACATGTGAGTATTGTCATAAAATTATAGATACGTTTGAGACGTATCAAGCATCCCCAAGCTTAGTTACTACTCGCCCTCGGTAGGTAAACGATAACAAGGATAATTTCTGAAGTGACATGCTATCATAATCTTAATCAACACTATTGTAAAGCATATGAGATGAATGAAGTGATTCGAAGCAATGGTAAAGACAATGATTAAACAACTGAATCATATAACAAAGACTTTTCATGAATAGTACTTTCAAGACAAGCATCAATAAGACTTGCATAGGAGTTAACTCATAAAGCAATAAATTCTTAGTAGAAAGTTTTGAAGCAACACAAAGGAAGATATAAGTTTCAGCGGTTGCTTTCAACTTCAACATGTATATCTCATGGATAATTGTCAACACAAAGTAATATGATGAATGCAAATAAGCAAGTATGTAGGAATCAATGCGCACAGTTGACACAAGTGTTTGCTTCTAAGACAGAAAGAAGTAGGTAAACTGACTCAACATAAAGTAGAAGAATGGCCCTTCGCAGAGGGAAGCATGGATTGCTATATTTGTGCTAGAGCTTTTTATTTTGAAAACATAGAAACAATTTTGTCAACTGTAGTAATAATTCATATGTGTTATGCATAAGACATCCTATAAGTTGCAAGCCTCATGCATATAATACCAATAGTGCTCGCACCTTGTCCTAATTAGCTTGGATTTACATGGATTATCATTGCATAACATATGTTTCAACCAAGTGTCACAAAGGGGTACCTCTATGCCGCCTGTACAAAGGTCCAAGGAGATAGATCGCATTTGATTTCTCGTTTTTGATAGATCTCAACTTAGGACATCCATACCGGGAGAACATAGAAAACAGATAATGGACTCCTCTTTAATGCATAAGCATTCAACAACAGATAATATTCTCATAAGAGATTGAGGATTAATGTCCAAACTGAAACTTCCACCATGATACATGGCTTTGGTTAGCGGCCCAATGTTCTTCTCTAACAATATGCATACTCAAACCATTTGATCATGATAAATCACCCTTACTTCAGACAAGACGAACATGCATAGCAACTCACATGATATTCAACAAAGGTGTAATAGTTGATGGCGTCCCCAGAAACATGGTTATCGCTCAACAAGCAACTTATACGAAATAAGATACATAAGCGACATATTCTTCATCACAATAGTTTTTAAGCAATTTTCCCATGAGCTATATATTGCAAAGACAAGGAATGAAATTTTAAAGGTAGCACTCAAGTAATTTACTTTGGAATGGCAGAGAAATACCATGTAGTAGGTAGGTATGGTGGACACAAATGGCATAGGTTTTGGCTCAAGGTTTTGGATGCACGAGAAGTATTCCCTCTCAATACAAGGCTTTGGCTAGCAAGATTGTTTGAAGCAAACACAAGTATGAACCGGTACAACAAAACTTACATAAGAACATATTGCAAGCATTATAAGACTCTACACTGTCTTCCTTGTTGTTCAAACACCTCACCAGAAAATATCTAGACTTTAGAGAGACCAATCATGCAAACTAAATTTCAAAAAGCTCTATGGTAGTTCTTCATTAATAGGTGCAAAGTACATGATGCAAGAGCTTAAACATGATCTATTTGAGCACAACAATTGCCAAGTATTAAATTATTCAAGACCATATACCAATTACCACATGAAGCATTTTCTGTTTCCAACCAAATAACAATGAATGAAGCAGTTTCAACCTTCGCCATGAACATTAAAAGTAAAGCTAAGAACACCAGTGTTCATATGCAACAGCGGAGCGTGTCTCTCTCCCACACAAAGAATGCAAGGATCCGATTTTATTCAAACACAAACAAAAATAAAAACATACAGACGCTCCAAGTAAAGCACATAAGATGTGACGGAATAAAAATATAGTTTCACTAGAGGTGACCTGATAAGTTGTCGATGAAGAAGGGGATGCCTTGGGCATCCCCAAGCTTAGATGCTTGAGTCTTCTTGAAATATGCAGGGATGAACCACGGGGGCATCCCCAAGCTTAGACTTTTCACTCTTCTTGATCCTATTGTATCATCCTCCTCTCTTGACCCTTGAAAACTTTCTCCACACCAAACTCAAAACAAACTCATTAGAGGGTTAGTGCATAATCAAAAATTCACATGTTCAGAGGTAACACAATCAGTCCTAACACTTCTGGACATTTCCCAAAGCTACTGAAAGTTAATGGAACAAAGAAATCCATTCAACATAGCAAAAGAGGCAATGCGAAATGAAAGGCATAATCTGTCAAAACAGAACAGTCCGTAAAGACGAATTTTTTAGGGTCACTTAACTTGCTCAGATGAAAAATCTCAAATTGAATGAAATTTGCGTACATATCTGAGGATCATTCACGTAAATTGGCAGATTTTTCTGAGTTACCTACAGAGGGGGCTACTCAAATTCGTGACAGCAAGAAATCTGTTTCTGCGCAGTAATCCAAATCTAGTATCAACCTTACTATCAAAGACTTTTTTTGGCACAACAATGCAATAAAATAAAGATAAGGAGAGGTTGCTACAGTAGTAACAACTTCCAAGACTCAAATATAAAACAAAAGTGCAGAAGTAAAATAATGGGTGTTCTCCCATAAGCGCTTTTCTTTAACGCCTTTCAGCTAGGCGTAGAAAGTGTGTATCAAGTATTATCGAGAGATGAAGCATTAACAGAGGGGTTTGGAGCTTTCTCAACTATGCATTGTATCTTGTCTATGTAAGTTTCAGAGGCTCCTCTCTCATTACTTTTAGGCTTACTATCCTCCTCAAATAAATTTTCCGGAACAATTCAATCAAAATTCTTTTCTAGTGCCTCGCACATTCCTAAGAGCTTCCAAGGTATTGACGCTTTAATCTCCCCCTCACAATTGACTTTATTAGTGTACTTTAGTCTATCTTTTTCCATATTTTCAAGGGTATTTGCAAAATTTGTATAAAAGCCAAGAATCTTATGCATGTGTTGCATTATAGGGTTGAGATTAACAAATCCAGCTTCCAACATGTGTACTAAAGAGGCAGTAGCAATTTCATAAGTAGGAGCAAATTCTACCAAGTGTCTATCTTCAAAATCTTCAACCATACTAACATGAGTGAAAAATGCTTCTATATTATCTCTTCCAATGATAGACCCTTGCCCTACCGGTATATCTTTCAGAGTGAACTTAGGAGGAAACATGATGAAATAAACAAAAGGTAAATAAAGTAAATGCAAGTAACTAATTTTTGTGTGTTTTTGATATAGAGAACGCAAACAAAAGGTAAATAAAGTAAATGCGAGTAACTATTTTTTTTGTATTTTTTATATAGAGAAAGCAAACAAAGCAGTAAATAAAGTAAAGTAAAGCAAGACAAAAACAAAGTAAAGAGATTGGATGTGGGAGACTCCCCTTGCAGCGTGTCTTGATCTCCCCGGCAACGGCGCCAGAAAAAGAGCTTGATAACGCGTGAAGAACACGTCCATTGGGAACCCCAAGAGGAAGGTGTGATGCGTACAGCAGCAAGTTTTCCCTCAGTAAGAAACCAAGGTTATCGAACCAGTAGGAGTCAAAGGCCACGTGAAGGTTGTTGGTGACGGAGTGTAGTGCGGCGCAACACCAGGGATTCCGGCGCCAACGTGGAACCTGCACAACACAATCAAAATACTTTGCCCCAACTTAACAGTGAGGTTGTCAATCTCACCGGCTTGCTGTAAACAAAGGATTAAATGTATGATGTGGAAAATGATGTTTGTTTGCGAAGAACAGTAGAGAACAATGATTGCAGTAGATTGTATTCAGATGTAAAAGAATGGACCGGGGTCCACAGTTCACTAGTGGTGTCTCTCCAATAAGAAATAGCATGTTGGGTGAACAAATTACAGTTGGGCAATTGATAAATAGAGAAGGCATAACAATGCACATACATATCATGATGACTAATATGAGATTTACTTAGGGCATTACGACAAATTACATAGACCGTTATCCAGCATGCATCTATGCCTAAAAAGTCCACCTTCGGGTTAGCATCCGCACCCCTTCCAGTATTAAGTTGCAAACAACAGACAATTGCATTAAGTATGGTGCGTAATGTAATCAACACAAATATACTTAGACAGAGCATTGATGTTTTATCCCTAGTGGCAACAACACATCCACAATCTTAGAACTTTCTGTCACTGTCCCAGATTCAATGGAGGCATGAACCCACTATCGAGCATAAAAACTCCCTCTTGGAGTCACAAGTATCAACTTGGCCAGAGCCTCTACTAGCAACGGAGAGCATGCAAGATCATAAACAACACATATATGATAGATTGATAATCAACTTGACATAGTATTCCATATTCATCGGATCCCAACAAACACAACATGTAGCATTACAAATAGACGATCTTGATCATGATAGGCAGCTCACAAGATCTAACATGGTAGCACAATTAGGAGAAGACAACCATCTAGCTACTGCTATGGACCCATAGTCCAAGGATGAACTACTCACATATCATTCCGGAGGCGATCATGGTGATGAAGAGTCCTCCGGGAGATGATTCCCCTCTCCGGCAGGGTGCCGGAGGCGATCTCCGGAATCCCCCGAGATGGGATTGGCGGCGGCAGCGTCTCTGGAACTTTTTCCGTATCGTGGCTCTCGGTAATAGGGTTTTCGCGACGGAGAGTTTAAATAGGCGGAAGGGCAGAGTCGGAGGGCTGACGAGGGGCCCACACCACAGGCCGGCGTGGGCCCCTCCTTGGCCACGCCGCCCTGTGGTCTAGCCGCCTCGTGGCCCCACTTCGTATGCTCTTCGGTCTTCTGGAAGCTCCGTGGAAAAATAAGACCCTGGGCGTTGATTTCGTCCAATTCCGAGAATATTTCCTTTGTAGGATTTCTGAAACCAAAAACAGCAGAAAACAGGAACTAGCGCTTCGGCATCTCGTTAATAGGTTAGTGCCGGAAAATGCATATAAATGATATAAAGTGTGTATAAAACATGTGAGTATTGTCATAAAACTAGCATGGAACATAAGAAATTATAGATACGTTTGAGACGTATCAGAGCTCAACCCTTTGCATACTTTGCATATCCCTATTACTTCTTGGTGTTTCTCTGTGTGAGGTTCTTGAGCTTGTTGCTACCTTCACTACAATAAAAGTCTCCATAGCCAACGAAGTTGAAGTCGCGCTGTGGTTGCTGATGCACCATGGCCGACGATTTTTGCTCTCTCTGTGGTGCATGTCAAAACTTTTTTTTTCTCGTTTTTGAGGCCACCTAGCCCGACGAAAACATCCAAAACGTCGCGTATGGTGGCCCGGAAGGTGGTGCATCATGAATTCTCGGGTGCGCCGGCCGAGTCAATGCAAATTCGCACCGCCTAGTGATGTCGGGCCCAAAGGGCAACCTCTCTAGAATTGTTTTTTTTCTCGATCGCGCCATCTCGTTCAACGCTCTCCGATCGAGCCGTTTACGATGCATGATCGTGGGTCCCGCATGTCATCCTCTATGTGCAATCAAGTTTCTTTTCTTGGAGTTATTTTTGGCACCTGTAATTTGGCCACTTGCCTTTTTCTTTCGATCCCGTGCTGCCTCTCAAATGGTGATACCGCTGCTACTAAATGGGACCCACATATCATCCTCTATGTACAATCAAGTTTCTTTTCTTGGAGTTATTTTTGGCACCTGATATTTGGTCACTTGCCTTTTTCTTTCGATCCCGTGCTGCCTTGGAAACGTTGATACCGCTGCTACTAAATGAGAACCGCATGTCATCCTCTATGTGCAATCAAGTTTCTTTTCTTGGAGTTATTTTTGGCACCTGATATTTGGTCACTTGCCTTTTTCTTTCGATCCCGTGCCGCCTCTCAAACGTTAAGACCGCTGCTGCAAATGGGACCCGCATGTCATCATATATGTACAATCAATTTTCTTTTCTTGGAGTTATTTTTGGAACCTGATATTTGGTCACTTGCCTTTTTATTTCGATCCCGTGCCGCCTCTGAAACGTTGATACCGCTGCTGCTAAATGGGACCCGTATGTCATCCTCTATGTACAATCAACCTTCTTTTCTTGGATATATTTTTTGCACCTCATATTCGGTCACATGCCTTTTCTTTCGATCCCATGCCACATTTGAAACTTTGAGACCGTTGCTGCAAAATGGGACCCGCATGTCATCCTCTATGTACAATAAAAGTTTATTTTCTTGGATTGTTTTTCATCCTCTGATATTTGGCTATTTCCTTTTTCTTTCGATCCCCTGGCTTGGAAACGTTGAGGGTGTTGCTGCCTCATGGGCCCGCTTGTCATTCTTTATGAACAATAAAAGTTTATTTCTTGGATTATTTTTGGCTCCTGATATTTGGTCACTTGCCTTTTTCTTTCGATCTCATGCCGTCTTTGAAACATTGAGGAACCAGCTGGCTCATGGGACCCGCATGTCAACCTCTATGTACTATAAAAGTTTCTTTTCTTGGATATTTTTTCACCCTTTGATTTTTGGAATTTCCTTTTTCTTTTGATCCCCTGCCGCCCAGTAAGATGCTGACTCATGGGACCTGCATGTCATCCTCTATGTACAATCAACTTTTTTTCTTGGAACTTTTTTTGACCCCCTAATTTCTGACTACTTTCTTTTTCTTTTGATCTGAAGCCGCATTTGAAACGTTGAGACCGCTGTTGCAAAATGGGACCCGCATGTCATCCTCTATGTACAATAAAGTTTCTTTTCTTGGATTATTTTTGACTCCTGATATTTGGTCACTTGCCTTTTTCTTTCGATCTCATGCCGCCTTTGAAACGTTGAGTAAGCTGTTGGCTCATAGGTCCCGCATGTCATCCTCTACGAACAATAAAAGTTTTCTTTCTTGGAATTATTTTTGACCCCTAATTTATTGCTACTTATTTTTCTTTTGATCCCATGCCGCCTTTGAAACGTTGAGGACTCTGCTGGCTCATGGGTCCACATGTCAGCATCTATGAATAATAAATCTTTCCTTTCTTGGAGTTATTTTGACCCCTAATTTCTGGCTATTTTGCCTTTTTTCTATCCCGTGCCGCCTTGGAAACGTTGAGGATGCTGCTGCCTCATGGTTTCCGCATATCATCCTCTCAGAACGATAAATTTTCTTTTCTTGGATTTTTTACCAACTGATTTTTGGTTTATTTTTTTACTTTTGATCCCCTGTCGCCTTTAAAACGTTGACGATGCTGCTGGCTCATGGGTCCCCAATGTGAGCCTCCCCATACAAGAAACATGTGATATCTTGATTATTTTGCAGACAATAAATAGTGTATTTCGCTCTGAGCTATTGCAAACAGATAAATTAAATCTTTAATTTTAAATAAACAAACTTATATGTTGAATCTCCTTGTTTTTTTGCGAAGCATAGGACTCTCCTGTTTTGCAGTGGGCTGAAATTGTACGAGTCAAAAGGCATCCAGCAAGATAGTTCGAAGGCCCAGATATATGGTCAGATGCAGCCCAATTAAAATCTTTATTTTCTTGGATTTTTTAACCCCCTGATTTCTGGTTACTTGACACGCGTACAGCACGCGACCGTTGGGAACCCCAAGTAGAAGGTGTGATGCGTACAGCAGTAAGTTTCCCTCAGTTAGAAACCAAGGTTTATCGAACCAGTAGGAGTCAAGAAGCACGTTGAAGGTTGATGGCGGCGAGATGTAGTGCGGCGCAACACCAGAGATTCTGGCGTCAATGTGGAACCTGCACAACACAACCAAAGTACTTTGCCCCAACGAAACAGTGAGGTTGTTAATCTCACCGGCTTGCTGTAACAAAGGATTAGATGTATAGTGTGGATGATGATTGTTTGCAGAAAACAGTAGAACAAGTATTGCAGTAGATTGTATTGGATGTTAAAGAATAGGACCGGGGTCCACAGTTCACTAGAGGTGTCTCTCCCATAAGATAAATAGCATGTTGGGTGAATAAATTACAGTTGGGCAATTGACAAATAGAGAGGGCATGACAATGCACATACATGATATGATGAGTATAGTGAGATTTAATTGGGCATTACGACAAAGTACGTAGACCGCTATCCAGCATGCATCTATGCCTAAAAAGTCCACCTTCAGGTTATCATCCGAACCCCTTCCAGTATTAAGTTGCAAACAACAGACAATTGCATTAAGTATGGTGCGTAATGTAATCAATAACTACATCCTCGGACATAGCATCAATGTTTTATCCCTAGTGGCAACAGCACATCCACAACCTTAGGGGTTTCTGTCACTCCCCCAGATTCAATAGAGGCATGAACCCACTATCAAGCATAAATACTCCCTCTTGGAGTTACAAGTATCAACTTGGCCAAAGCCTCTACTAGTAATGGAGAGCATGCAAGATCATAAACAACACATAGATAGATTGATAATCAACATAACATAGTATTCTCTATCCATCGGATCCCAACAAACACAATATATAGCATTACAGATAGATGATCTTGATCATGTTAGGCAGCTCACAAGACCCGACAATAAAGCATAATGAGGAGAAGACAACCATCTAGCTACTGCTATGGACCCATAGTCCAGGGGTGAACTACTCACTCATCACTCCAGAGGCGACCATGGCGGTGTAGAGTCCTCCGGGAGATGAATCCCCTCTCCGGCAGGGTGCCGGAGGCGATCTCCTGAATCCCCCGAGATGGGATTGGCGGCGGCGGCGTCTCTGGAAGGTTTTTCGTATCGTGGCCTCGGTACTGGGGGTTTCGCGACGAAGACTATATGTAGGCGGAAGGGCAGGTCAGGGGGCCACACGGGGGCCCCACAAGCTAGGGCCGCGCGGGCCCCCCTGGGCCGCGCCGCCCTAGTGTGGCGGCGCCCCGTGGCCCCACTTCGTCTTCCCTTCGGTCTTCTGGAAACTTCGTGGCAAAATAGGCCCCTGGGCGTTGATTTCGTCCAATTCCGAGAATATTTCCTTAATAGGATTTCTGAAACCAAAAATAGCAGAAAACAACAACTGGCTCTTCGGCATCTCGTTAATAGGTTAGTGCCGGAAAATGCATAAATATGACATAAAGTATGCATAAAACATGTAGATATCATCAATAATGTGGCATGGAACATAAGAAATTATCGATACGTCGGAGACGTATCAGCATCCCCAAGCTTAGTTTCTGCTCGTCCTGAGCAGGTAAACGATAACAAAGATAATTTCTGGAGTGACATGCCATCATAACCTTGATCATGCTATTGTAAGCATATGTAATGAATGCAGCGATCAAAACAATGTAAATGACATGAGTAAACAAATGAATCATATAGCAAAGACTTTTCATGAATAGTACTTCAAGACAAGCATCAATGAGTCTTGCATAAGAGTTAACTCATAAAGCAATAATTCATAGTAGAGGCATTGAAGCAACACAAAGGAAGATGAAGTTTCAGCTGTTGCTTTCAACTTATAACATGTATATCTCATGGATATTTGTCAATGTAAAGTAATATAACAAGTGCAATATGCAAGTATGTAGGAATCAATGCACAGTTCACACAAGTGTTTGCTTCTTGAGGTGGAGAGAGATAGGTGAACTGACTCAACAATAAAAGTAAAAGAAAGGTCCTTCAAAGAGGAAAGCATCGATTGCTATATTTGTGCTAGAGCTTTGATTTTGAAAACAAGAAACAATTTTGTCAACGGTAGTAATAAAGCATATGTGTTATGTAAATTATATCTTACAAGTTGCAAGCCTCATGCATAGTATACTAATAGTGCCCGCACCTTGTCCTAATTAGCTCGGATTACCTGGATTATCATCGCAATGCATATGTTTTAACCAAGTGTCACAAAGGGGTACCTCTATGCCGCCTGTGCAAAGGTCTAAGGAGAAAGCTCGCCGGATTTCTCGCTATTGATTATTCTCAACTTAGACATCCATACCGGGACAACATAGACAACAGATAATGGACTCCTCTTTAATGCATAAGCATGTAACAACAATTAATTTTCTCATATGAGATTGAGGATATTTGTCCAAAACTGAAACTTCCACCATGGATCATGGCTTTAGTTAGCGGCCCAATGTTCTTCTCTAACATTATGCATGCTCTAACCATTCTAGCGGTAAATCTCCCTTACTCCAGACAAGACGAACATGCATAGCAACTCACATGATATTCAACAAAGAGTAGTTGATGGCGTCCCCAGGAACATGGTTATCGCACAACAAGCAACTTAATAAGAGATAAAGTGCATAAGTACATATTCAATACCACAATAGTTTTTAGGCTATTTGTCCCATGAGCTATATATTGCAAAGGTGAAGAATGGAAATTTTAAAGGTAGCACTCAAGCAATTTACTTTGGAATGGAGGAGAAATACCATGTAGTAGGTAGGTATGGTGGACACAAACGGCATAGTGGTTGGCTCAAGGATTTTGGATGCATGAGAAGTATTCCCTCTCGATACAAGGCTTAGGCTAACAAGGCTATTTGAAACAAACACAAGGATGAAGCGGTGCAGCAAAACTCACATATAAGACATATTGTAAACATTATAAGACTCTACACCGTCTTCCTTGTTGTTCAAACTCAATACTAGAAATTATCTAGACCTTAGAGAGACCAATTATGCAAACCAAATTTTAGCAAGCTCTATGTATTTCTTCATTAAAAGGTGCAAAGTATATGATGCAAGAGCTTAAACATGAGCACAACAATTGCCAAGTATCACATTATCCAAGACATTTTACCAATTACTACATGTATCATTTTCCGATTCCAACCATATAACAATTTAACGAAGAAGAAACTTTCGCCATGAACACTATGAGTAAAGCCTAAGGACATATTTGTCCATATGCAACAGCGGAGCGTGTCTCTCTCCCACACAATGAATGCTAGGATCCATTTTATTCAAAAAAACAAAAACAAACCGACGCTCCAAGCAAAGTACATAAGATGTGATAGAATAAAAATATAGTTTCACTAGAGGAACCTGATAATGTTGTCGATGAAGAAGGGGATGCCTTGGGCATCCCCAAGCTTAGACGCTTGAGTATTCTTGAAATATGCAGGGGTGAACCACCGGGGCATCCCCAAGCTTAGAGCTTTCACTCTCCTTGATCATATTGTATCATCTCCCTCTCTTGATCCTTGAAAACTTCCTCCACACCAAACTCAAAACAACTCATTAGAGGGTTAGTGCACAATGAAAACTTACATGTTCAGAGGTGACATAATCATTCTTAACACTTCTGGACATTGCACAAAGCTACTGAAAGTTAATGGAATCGAAAAAATCCATCAAGCATAGCAAAACAGGCAATGCGAAATAAAAGGCAGAATCTGTCAAAACAGAACAGTTCGTAAAGACGAATTTTATTGAGGCAGCAGACTTGCTCAAATGAAAATGCTCAAATTGAATGAAAGTTGCGTACATATCTGAGGATCATTCACGGTAAATTGGCATAATTTTCTGAGTTACCTACAGAGGGTTAGACCCAGATTCGTGACAGCAAAGAAATATGTTTCTGCGCAGTAATCCAAATATAGTATGAACCTTACTATCAACGACTTTACTTGGCACAACAATGCACAAAACTAAGATAAGAAGAGGTTGCTACAGTAGTAACAACTTCCAAGACTCAAATATAAAATAAAAGTACTGTAGTAAAAACATGGGTTGTCTCCCATAAGCGCTTTTTTTAACGCCTTTCATCTAGGCGCAGAAAGTGTATATCAAGTGTTATCAAAAGATGGTGCATCTACAGCGGTGTGTGGAGTTTTCTCAACCATGCATAGTATTTTGGATACATAAGTTTCAGCGGCTCCCTTTTCATTAGTCTTGGGTTTGCTACTCTCATCAAACAAATTTTCAGGAACAAGCCAAGCATAGTTATTTTCTAGTGCCTCATGCATTGCTAGGAGCTTACATGGTATTGGTGCTTTAATCTTCCCACCATTATTAACATTATTAGTATACTTAATTCTATCCATATCCATCTTCTCAAGTGTTCTTTTAAAATCGGTGATCATGCCAAGCCTATCATGCTTACTAAAAACTTTTCTAGCTTCTTTAGCTATATCCGCAAATTCTCGCACTAAGACCTTTAGAACAAAATCTCTCTTCTCTCCCCTCTCCATATCAGAAAGTGTAAGAAACATGTGTTGTATCATGGGGTTGAGACTAATAAATCTAGCTTCCATCATGCGTACCAAACAAACAGAGGCATCTTCATAAGTAGGGACAGCTTTTGCAAGAGGTATATCTTTAAGATCTTCATGCATACTAACATGGGTGAAAAATTCTTCTATATTATCTCTTCCAATTATAGACCCTTGTCCCACAAGTATATCTTTTACAGTGAAATTAAAAGGAAACATGTTGAAATAAGTAAAGCAAATGCAAGTAACTAATTTTTTTGTGTTTTTTGATATAGCAAACAAGATAGTAAATAAAGTAAAACTAGCAACTAATTTTTTTGTGTTTTGATTTAGTGTAGCAAACAAAGTAGTAAATAAAATAAATCAAGACAAAAACAAAGTAAAGAGATTGGGATGTGGAGACTCCCCTTGCAGCGTGTCTTGATCTCCCCGGCAACGGCGCCAGAAATTTAGCTTGACACGCGTACAACACGCGACCGTTGGGAACCCCAAGTGGAAGGTGTGATGCGTACAGCAGTAAGTTTCCCTCAGTTAGAAACCAAGGTTTATCGAACCAGTAGGAGTCAAGAAGCACGTTGAAGGTTGATGGCGGCGAGATGTAGTGCGGCGCAACACCAGGGATTCCGGCGCCAACGTGGAACCTGCACAACACAACCAAAGTACTTTGCCCCAACGAAACAGTGAGGTTGTCAATCTCACCGGCTTGCTGTAACAAAGGATTAGATGTATAGTGTGGATGATGATTGTTTGCAGAAAACAGTAGAACAAGTATTGCAGTAGATTGTATTCGATGTTAAAGAATAGGACCGGGGTCCACAGTTCACTAGAGGTGTCTCTCCCATAAGATAAATAGCATGTTGGGTGAACAAATTACAGTTGGGCAATTGACAAATAGAGAGGGCATGACAATGCACATACATGATATGATGAGTATAGTGAGATTTAATTGGGCATTACGACAAAGTACATAGACCGCTATCCAGCATGCATCTATGCCTAAAAAGTCCACCTTCAGGTTATCATCCGAACCCCTTCCAGTATTAAGTTGCAAACAACAGACAATTGCATTAAGTATGGTGCATAATGTAATCAATAACTACATCCTCGGACATAGCATCAATGTTTTATCCCTAGTGGCAACAGCACATCCACAACCTTAGGGGTTTCTGTCACTCCCCAGATTCAATAGAGGCATGAACCCACTATCGAGCATAAATACTCCCTCTTGGAGTTACAAGTATCAACTTGGCCAAAGCCTCTACTAGTAACGGAGAGCATGCAAGATCATAAACAACACATAGATAGATTGATAATCAACATAACATAGTATTCTCTATCCATCGGATCCCAACAAACACAACATATAGCATTACAGATAGATGATCTTGATCATGTTAGGCAGCTCACAAGACCCGACAATGAAGCATAATGAGGAGAAGACAACCATCTAGCTACTGCTATGGACCCATAGTCCAGGGGTGAACTACTCACTCATCACTCCGGAGGCGACCATGGCGGTGTAGAGTCCTCCGGGAGATGAATCCCCTCTCCGGCAGGGTGCCGGAGGCGATCTCCTGAATCCCCCGAGATGGGATTGGCGGCGGCGGCGTCTCTGGAAGGTTTTCCGTATCGTGGCTCTCGGTACTGGGGGTTTCGCGGCGAAGACTATATGTAGGCGGAAGGGCAGGTCAGGGGGCCACACGGGGGCCCCACACGCTAGGGCCGCGCGAGCCCCCCTGGGCCGCGCCGCCCTAGTGTGGCGGCGCCCCGTGGCCCCACTTCGTCTTCCCTTCGGTCTTCTGGAAGCTTCGTGGCAAAATAGGCCCCTAGGCGTTGATTTCGTCCAATTCCGAGAATATTTCCTTACTAGGATTTCTGAAACCAAAAACAGCAGAAAACATCAACTGGCTCTTCGGCATCTCGTTAATAGGTTAGTGCCGGAAAATGCATAAATATGACATAAAGTATGCATAAAACATGTTGATATCATCAATAATGTGGCATGGAACAAAATTATCGATACGTCGGAGACGTATCATTACTTCCTTTTTTTTTGGTCATGTGCCGTCTTGGAAACGTTGAGACCGCTGCAGCAAAATAGGACCCGCATGTCATCCTCTATGTACAATAAAAGTTTCTTTTCTTGGATTATTTTTGGCTCTTGATATTTGGTCACTTGTTTTTTTTCTTTCGATCTCCTGCCGCCTTTGAAACGTTGAGAAACCTGCTAGCTCATGAGACCCACATGTCATCCTCTATGTATAATAAAGTTTCTTTTCTTGGATTTTTTTTCACCCTCTGATTTTTGGCTAATTACTTTTTATTTTAATCCCCTGCCAGCTTGGAAACGTGGAGTAAGCTGCTGACTCGTGGGACCCGCATGTCATCCTCCATGTACAATCAACTTTCTTTTCTTGGAGTTTTTTTTGACCCCCTAATTTCTAGCTACTTTATTTTTCTTTTGATCTCAAGCCGCATTTAAAACGTTGGGACCGCTGCTGCAAAATGAGACCCGCATGTCATCCTCTATGTACAATCAAGTTTATTTTCTTGAATTATTTTTGGCTCTTGATATTTGGTCACTTGCCTTTTTCTTTCGATCTCATGCCACCTCTCAAACGTTGAGTAAGATGCTGCAAAATGGGACCCTCATGTCATCCTCTTTGTACAATAAATATTTCTTTTGTTGGAGTTATTTTTGGCACCTGATATTTGGTCACTTGCTTTTTTCTTTCGATCCCATGCCACATTTGAAACGTTGAGACTGCTGCTGCAAAATAGGACTCGCATGTCATCCTCTATGTATAATCAAGTTTCTTTTTTCGATTATTTTTGGCTCCTGATATTTGGTCACTAGCTTTTTTTTTCTTTCGATCTCATGCCGCCTTTGAAACGTTGAGGACACTGCTGGCCCATGGGTCCCACACATCAGCCTCTATTAACAATAAAAGTTTCTTTCGTTGGATTTATTTTTGACCCTAATTACTGGCTATTTGCCCTTTTTACGATCCCATACCGCCTTTGAAAGTAAGAGGACGCTGCTGGCCCATGGGTCCCACAACTCAGCCTCTCTGAACGATAAACATTTCCTTCCTTTTTTTCGATCCCGTGCCGCCTTGGAAACGGTGAGACCGCTCCTGCAAAATGGGATCCAAATGTCATCCTCTATGTACAATAAAAGTTTCTTTTCTTGGATTATTTTTGGCACCTAATATGTGGTCACTTGCCTTTTTTCGATCCCCTGCCGCCTTTGAAACGTTGAGGATGCTGCTGGCTCGTGGGTCCCACATGTGAGCCTTTATGAACAAGAAACATTTCATTTCTTGGATTTATTTTTGATCGCTGATTTCTGGCAACTCTGCTTTTTCTTTCGATCCCCTGCCGCCTTTGTTAAAGTTGAGAACGCTTCTGCAAAATGCGTCCCACATGTCATCTTCTCTTTACGATAATTGTTTCCTTTCTTAGATTGTTTTCCATTGCTGGCTGATGGGTCCCCGATGTCAGCCTCTATGTACAAGAAATATGTGATTTCTCGATATTTTTTAACCCGAGATATGTCTGATACTTGCTTTTTTTATCCCTTTCGTTTGTTTTTACCTTCAAATATTGAGGGACGCTACTGGCTAATGGGTCCTGCTCTAGCATTCTCAACTGAAGAAAAAAATGAAATATTGCCTATTCATTAGTTTTTCGTACTCAATGCATCTAATCCATAGTAACTGTTGATCCGGGTTTTAGTTCAACTTAATTAGTCCAAATTTGATTTACGAGGGTGTATGCAATATATTTTGGGTTCACAACACTGTACTTGTTCACAACAATCTGATGAAGATGTTTTTCATTTTTTTTAAACTACAAATACACTCTAAGATCTTGCAAACTGATAGAATAAATCTTGGAATTTTCTATAATTTATGAAAATTTTGAAATTGACTATATGTATCAAAATATAGAGCCCATGTAGATGCGCATACTGGCTATGCGCATTTAAAAAAATCAGAATCAGAATTGATATGACATAAAAACAACTTTATATGTAGAATCTCAGTTTCTTGAGGACCAATCATAGGATCTCCGTGTTTAAATTAGGAAGGACCTCAATGGCATGAGTCGAATGGCCCATTAAATGTTTTTGGATTGTTATCAGTGAAGTAAGCAGGCCGATAGCAATCACCATGTACATGGCCGGCGGCAGCCCAAAAGTACAAACAATTGGTCCGTGTCAATCCATATGCAACTTCTATGCTTTTCCAAGCTGTCACCGGCCGCGAGCAGCATCTGGTAATCACTTCTTTTAGATCCACTTATATTTATTTTCTATCACAAAACTACAATTTTTTCCCTCGCTCCTTAGGCTAATCGATATGCTTATAAGTGTTAGATGTATATATCTGTATATTGTAGTTTCCCCATATGTTAGGGGCTTTCTGCATATGTGCACATGTACATGTACTATATATTGTGGCCTTTGGCCCCCTGGTAATACAACAAGCATATTTCCCTAACATGGTATCAGAGCCCCAGGTCTCAAGTTCAAATCCTGTCTTTCACATGGTTTTCGCAATTAAGCCTAAAAATTGTTGTTGCCCCCTCTTTAGCCACTGCTGTAACGGTGTGCTCTTCTTCTTTCACGTGTTGACTTTCTCTTCTCCCGTCACACGCGAGTGGGGGTGTTGTGAAGTGTATATGTGGATTGCCTAGCCCTTTTCATCAGTTCGGCTCACCGCTCTATGCCGACTTTTGCGGCCTCTTCATGCGGCTCTGCCCGCGCTTCGCCGACTTTGTCTCCCTCGGCCCGCCGTTCTACATCGACTTTTGCGGCCTCTTCACGCGGCTCTACCCGCGCTTTGCCGACTTCGTCTATGTCGGCCCGCCGCTCTACATCGACTTTTGCGGCCTCTTCCCGCGGTTATGGCCGCGCTTCGTCGACTCCGTCTACGTCGGCCTGCCGCTCTACATCGACTTTCACGGCCTCTTCACGTGGCTATGACCGCGTTTTGCCGACTCTGTCTTCATCGGCGTGTTGCTCTTCGTCGCCCCTTTTGGTGGCCTCTGTGCGTGTGGGTGATAGCTCTTCGTCGGCACCTGATTGTGCGTCGACCTCTCCAGTCGCGCCTCTCTCTGCGCATGAGATAGCGCAGCTTCACTGCCTGCTTGATGCTTGGGATTCTAGTTTACGTCAGCAGCCTCGCGGTCCGAGTCTCCGCCCTCGTCCTCATTGCACCTACTATGGCAAGGTTGGCCACCCTTCCTCCACCTGCTGGACACGGGATCCCAGTTTACGTCAGCAGTTCCAGGATCGTCAGCAGGCTGGCTCTTCAGGATCTTCTGCAGTTGCACTCTCTGATGCGCCCCCTTCGGCGCCATCCTCTCGTTCCTCTAGTCCACCTAGTACTCCTCGTTCTCCGGCTTCGTCTCCTTCCGATGTTGTCCCTTCTTCCTCTTCTTCTGATGACTTGTCTTCTGCAGATGAGCTTCCCCCTTCCCGGCCTGTTCGTCCGCGTAGTGCTCCAGTTCGTTACTCTCCTAGTCAGTATGGTCTCTCTGTCGTTTCCGAGCCGACTTCTTATCGGGATGCCGAGTGTCATCCTGAATGGCAGCTTGTCATGGCTGAGGAGATCGCTGCGCTTGAGCGCAATGGCACTTGGGATCTTGTTTCTCTCACTTCTGGTGTTCGTCCCATCACGTGTAAGTGGGTCTATAAAATTAAGACTCGCTCTGATGGATCTCTTGAGCGCTATAAAGCGCGTCTTGTGGCTCGTGGTTTTCAGCAGGAGCACGGCCGTGACTATGATGAGACTTTTGCCCCTGTGGCTCATATGACTACTGTGCGTACCCTTCTTGTTGTTGCTTTTGTTCGCCGCTGGTCTGTCTCCCAGCTTGATGTTCCGAATGCTTTTCTTAATGGCGAGTTGAGTGAGGAGGTTTACATGTAGCCTCCTCCTGGGTATTATGTTCCCGTGGGATGGTTTGTCGTCTTCGACGTTCTCTCTATGGTCTCAAACAGGCCCCTCGTGCCTGGTTTGAGCGCTTCGCCTCTGTCGTGACTGCTGCTGGTTTCTCTCCTAGTCTTCATGATCCAGCACTTTTCGTTCACACTTCTCCTCGTGGACGTACTCTTCTTCTTCTGTATGTTGATGATATAATCATTACTGGTGATGATCCTGAGTATATTGCCTTCGTCAAGGCTCGTCTTCGTGATCAGTTTCTTATGAATGATCTTGGTCCTCTTTGCTATTTTCTTGGCATTGAGGTTTCCTCCACTTCTGATGGCTTTTCTATCTCTCAGGAAAAGTACATTCAGGATCTTCTTGCTCGTGCTGCTCTTGGGGATGAGCGCACAGTCGATACTCCTATGGAGCTTAATGTTAAGCTTCGTCCTACTGATGGTGATCCTCTTCCTGATCCCACCCGTTATCGCCATCTTGTTGGGAGTCTTGTTTATCTTGCTGTCACTCATCCTGATATTTCTTATCCTGTTCATATTCTGAGTCAGTTTATCTCAGCTCCTACCACTGTTCACTATAGTCATCTCCTCCGTGTTCTTCGTTATCTTCGTGGCACGATCACTCGTCGCCTTTTCTTTTCCCGTTCCAGCTCTCTCCAGCTCCAGTGCTATTCGGATGCTACGTGGGCGAGTGATCCTACGGATCGTCGTTCACTTTCTGCTTACTGTGTGTTTCTTGGTGGTTCGTTTGTTGCTTGGAAGACGAAGAAACAGGTTGCAGTTTCCCGTTCGAGTGTTGAGGCTGAGTTGCGGGCTATGGCTTTGTTGATTGCTGAGGTGACTTGGTTACGGTGGTTGCTTGCAGATTTTGGGGTCTCTGTTACGACACCCACTCCACTTTTGTCTGACAGTACAGGTGCTATCAGTATTGCATGTGATCCGGTCAAGCATGAGCTGACCAAGCATATTGGTGTTGATGCTTTTTACACACGTGCTCAGGTACAGGATGATGTTGTTGCGGTTCATTATGTGCCTTCAGATTTGCAGTTGGCGGATTTCTTTACAAAGGCACAGACTCAAGCGCAGCATGATTTCTTACTCTCCAAACTCAGTGTTGTGGATCCACCATGAGTTTGAGGGGGGGTGTTAGATGTATATATCTGTATATTGTAGTTTCCCCATATGTTAGGGGGCTTTCTGCATATGTGCACATGTACATGTACTATATATTATGGCCTTTGGCCCCCTGGTAATACAACAAGCATATTTCCCTAACAATAAGAACATTAATTTCTCGAGTTCTTCATCACAAGAAAAACTACTTACATCTGACTGAAGGTTGCAGCATATTTGCAGGAAGGACGACCATCATCCACTTTGTGTTTTCTTTTTGTAATCAACAACGATTGACTAACTCTTTCTTTTTCTACAGCTAAATGTTTTATATATCCATGTTCAGCATACACGGATCACCATGAAGGTCATATGATATTCTTTGCATTATTGCTGGTGCTATCTTTTGCATATCATAAATTTATCGGATATGTTTGCAACAACGTGAGGGGTATCAACTCGTATCATATATATCGTAGGTAGATGATTATAAAATCACCACTACTAACCTTCAGAATCAAGGGACGCATGACTATAATAGCTCATCTAAAGGTGTATATGATGCCCTCCGTAGGGGGTCTCACAGCGCTTTGGATTTTCGGCCGTCAGATCGAGCTGACGTGGCGCGATCTCCGCCATCGATTTCGTCCAGGGCCTGAGGCCCTCCCGTAAACCCGCATTTTATCCATGGGTCAGTGTAAAGCCCGCCTGGCCCGGCCGTCTCGAGCCACGCGGGGATGGTAAAAACCTAGATCGATTCCCCGATTCACTCCCCAATCCCGTCCTTCCTCTCCTCCCCAATCCTCGTCTCTCCTCCTCCCCAACCGTGGCGGCGCGGCCGTTCCTGGTCTTCTGCAAGAGCACGTCGTGGAGGCGGCCGGCAGCGCGGGCCCGGGAGGCGGCGTCCTCTACCCCGACCCAGATCCCGAGCGTGGCGGCGGCGTGGTGCCTCCACTGCGAGCACGACGGCCTCGTCGTACTTGTGATGTTAGTCCGGCCGGCTCAATCGAGCTACCAGCCACCTTCTTGTCCTCTGCATCGATCTGCAGGTAAGCTGCGTCATTCCCCATCTCTCTCTGCTAGCTTGATTTCTCACCATTTATCTATTTAGAAAATTTTCTTCTTGGTTTGCACGCTGGGACAGATTCCATCATGCTCCAGCACCCGGAGAGCTCCCTCTCCCATGCTCCTGCCAACTTCCTGTCCGGCTCCAGCATCCCTAGGGCCTTCACTCCAACCTTCAGGTCAATCTTCTCCTTGGCAACACTTGTTTACATATTTTAGATTCTCCCATTGTTCAACAGATCAAAGGCATCATTGCTTCTTGGCTCAGGAAGTCAAAAAAAATAATAGGTGATTTGGTTTGTGATTTTGGATGCCTACCATGTGTTTGTTGTTATGCCTATGAGCACCAAATCAATATATTTTTCAATTTCTCTTTTGGTCTATATGTGCTAACATGATTTATTCAGTTAATTAACTCATCTGTAATCTATATAAGATGCAATGCATCTGGGCCTTCTCAGATGCTTATTGTGTGCTTGCATGTATCCTTTTCTTATTAGTAAACAATTTGTTTTCCCCTACGCAGGTGGGATATATTAGCCTATGAAATACATGGTAGATAATTTTCAGCTCCGCCAGTGTTCTTCTCTCCCCTATGGATTGGATGGTGTGCAAGGAGGAGACACTAGCAGATTTTGATTTTAGGGGACCATGTATAGTTCAGTGAATTAAGTAAGAAATCAGGTATAGATATCAGACTTAGGTTCACCATTTATCTATTTAGAAAATTTTCTTCTTGGTTTGCACGCTGGGACAGATTCCATCATGCTCCAGCACCCGGAGAGCTCCCTCTCCCATGCTCCTGCCAACTTCCTGTCCGGCTGCATCCGGCATCCCTAGGGCCTTCACTCCAACCTTCAGGTCAATCTTCTCCTTGGCAACACTTGTTTACATATTTTAGATTCTCCCATTGTTCAACAGATCAAAGGCATCATTGCTTCTTGGCTCAGGAAGTCAAAAAAATAATAGGTGATTTGGTTTGTGATTTTGGATGCCTACCATGTGTTTGTTGTTATGCCTATGAGCACCAAATCAATATATTTTTCAATTTCTCTTTTGGTCTATATGTGCTAACATGATTTATTCAGTTAATTAACTCATCTGTAATCTATATAAGATGCAATGCATCTGGGCCTTCTCAGATGCTTATTGTGTGCTTGCATGTATCCTTTTCTTATTAGTAAACAATTTGTTTTCCCCTACGCAGGTGGGATATATTAGCCTATGAAATACATGGTAGATAATTTTCAGCTCCGCCAGTGTTCTTCTCTCCCCTATGGATTGGATGGTGTGCAAGGAGGAGACACTAGCAGATTTTGATTTTAGGGGACCATGTATAGTTCAGTGAATTAAGTAAGAAATCAGGTATAGATATCAGACTTAGGTTTTAAACTGGCATTTGATAACTTAATTTCCTTCCCTAACAGATATAACTGCATGATTGATTGCATATTTTGTTTCATTGTATCATTTTTCGGTCTGGTTTTTTTCTCAATGATCTCTAGATAAGAAAAGAAAACTTAAACATGGTCACTGATATGTGTATTTCGGTCTCCTACGAACTATTCAATTTTTAGGAGAGATGTATCAGAGAAAAAGAGAGCATTAACCATTCGATTGATAGGAGGTATTAATGAAACAAAAAAGATCAGTGATGGCGAACTAAAAATTCTTGCATGCAATTTGTTGCTGGTAGTTTCTTTACACTATTGGTTCTCTTTAATTTTGAGATCTGCTTTTTTTCCCATAGGATGACACGCATATGTTTTTCCTATTGGTTATCATGAGCACCATTTTTATGGCATTTCGCTCGGATTATTGTTTCCACTATTTGGTGTTTCTCGTCTGAAATAATTGCAGAGGAGCCATGCATTTTTAACATCAAGAAGATTGAACCATGTCTAGATATTATTCTTTTGTATTACATGGGTCTATGCTGACAAGAATGAACTAAGATAAGACATATAATTTTCAATGACAAATAGGGCAATTGTAATGTGTATATCAGGCGCACAGCTTCATGATGATTTTATCCATAAACTGGTATTTGATAAATTAATTTCCTTTCCCGCGAGATACGACCACAAGAAGAATGTCTGTTATGGGGCTTTAGTAGTTATCTCTGTTCTCAAGCTTTACTTTTATTCTCTGGTTTTCCGCATGTCTCCAGCCTCGGAGTCTACCCCCTTCTGGCTGAAAACTTAATCAGAACTTTTACTGGCTATCCAAAGTTATGTGGATGCAAGTCAGCAATCAAATTGTGATATGCTAGGAGGTTATAGATGGCGGGGCTCCCAGTGGCCACCTGTCCGGGGCTTCCTTGTGGTGTTGAACCAACTTAGGTAATCTTGCAGCATGACTGGTTTTTCATATGCCTTTTCCTACTGATTTTTCTTCAGTTTTGGTTGCAATAATGATGTTGCCTCCAGTTTCTCATCCTGTACATGCTCGCCATTCTGTGTTATGTCTTGTTTTGTCTGTTCACAGATCTGTAGATTAGATCCTTTTTCTTTTATGTTTAGTCTATTTGTCTAGATCAATATGGTCCGTCTGTGCAATTTGTTCTTAGCCCATACAAAGTCTCTTTTTTTATTTCTTTGTTTTCATTGAGGAGAGCTTTGTCCTCTTGCTTACTGCAGGAATTGCTGTCCTTTGCTATTTATGTGGTTTAGTCTCTGATATGGTCACATCTTTTGTCAGGTCTTGCAGAGTTGGGAGTCCAGGACATACCCTGTGTCTAATACTCAGAATTGTAGCTGATTTTGTCTGTCAGATAAAGCATGTCATATGTCTTCTACTTTAGAGTTCATAATTGATATGCTATATACTTCTTGCTATGAATCTAGCTTTGTGTATTACTTAGTGTTTCTTGATATAGGTCAGAAGAAACTATGAATTTAGCTACAGTATATATACTGATGTTCATGTCCTGATGGATGCATGTTCTGCTTCTCAGGTTGTCTTGTTCTCTTATCACGCTCGATTTGCTTATGTGATGTAGTCCTATTAACTCTCTACAGGTAAACACAGTAAATGGTACCCTTTTTCAAAATAGTGCGTATGGTTTGAAATTTTATCTGATCTTCCAACTGAATTTAGTCAGGTAAGTTTATCTATGGTGCCTTCTGATTATTTCATCTAACAACTGATTTATACAACAAAAAATTGCTGCACATCACCAAGCTTGTATAAATAAATTTTCCTCTCCCTAATAATTAATTATCCTATTCTAACATCATGATGTTTTTACCCTTCCTCATGTAAAATAAACTGTTTTGTGCATATAAGCACCCATAGGTAGCTACTGGTTCTATTTTCTTGAGCCTTTATTTTCATTGGATCCAAACCGTGTAGGAAATCGTGTTAATCTTCTGTTTATCAATACTATTGTGGTGCGCTCACTGTATCTTGCATACAATCCCATTGCTCGAGTATTTTTGGCTGAACTGGCTATTTTAGCATTTCCCGATGATGAATTAGATTAACTTTGCCAACATAATGAAAACCCGCAGATACTATACTTATCAAAGGTGGAGATGGAAAGGAACTAAATATGTATTATCATAGTTATCTATTAACTGTTATTTTTGCAAATTCCTTGCAGGGATAACAAGATGTCTGCATCCCGGAAATTTTGGATTTGAACGCTTCATTGTAAGGTAATATATATTCTCTTCAATGCTGAGTTTGATCGTAAAGTAGTGGTTCATAAGATATCTAATGATTCAAGATTGTTTATGTTTTAACTATGCACTGAGAGATATATGTTTTTTTTGGCAGATGATGAGATATGTGATTTAATTTCGCTTGGCGAGGAGAAGAGAAGAGAAGATAAATAGGCAGATCTATGGGAAAATTCTGAAATACATGTATCTGGTGAGCCTCATATAGTTCAGATGCAATTCAGAACATCCTACTTTAAAAAAAGTCAGATTAAAAGTATAAAATTATAGCTCTTGACAAATGATTCACTTACACTCACCAGCGTGTTGGTGTGTTGCATTTTCAGAAATGAGCCAGACCCATAATTTTTACAAGGTGTATTTGTTTGTTTCATACTAGGCAAGATGCATAATACAAATTTAACAATTTCAAGGGTAGCATAGTCGCACAAATATTGTTGCAGGTCTAGCAATAATCTAAAACGTACCATTTTTGTTTACATATGGTTTTCTAATCAGCAGTAATTGGCAAGAATTGAATGCTAGGACAAGTACTGTCAGGTAGTGTAGAGTTTCGTTTCTTAACGAAGGAGCTATATCCAAATACAAGTATTGTTATGTGTTAATAATTGAATCCAAGGTCACCATGTGATGTTTCCATCATTGGATTAACTCTATGGTTTTCAGATATATCTGCTAGCCATTTGAAGTTAATGCCTCCGATGGTCGTTTGTTAATGCATATATTTGTGATATTGCAGGGGAAAGAAATAGTTTCTGCTCGCCCATCAAATGTATGCCAATTGCAAGATAAGAATATACAGGATCCTACTCCTAAGATACATGGTTTCATAAATTTACTCACCTATTTGCTTTTGCCCGAAGTATTTTGAATAGCTTGATTTGGTGGTGTCTTGGAAATGAGTCATTGCATTTTAAATTTTAGCTAAAGATTATTATATTTGGCAATAACAAGCTATGTTTAAAGAGATCGTTAAGATCTATTAGAAACATTTGGAGTATATATATCTCCTTAGGGTCTTCCCTTTCTGCCCCAAAACAATATTGACTGAGTTGAGATGTACGTATGCACTGAAGCATTTAGGCATTCAAAATGAGCTACACATGCTTTTAATCTTTTCAGCTTGCTTCAGGTTTGCAGGAGAAGGTTTCAGTAGCAAGTCGTTGGACCTCGACAGGGCCGGCTGGATGGACTTGCTGGTGTTTGATACTTTGGTTCTTCGCAGATTTGCTCTGTTCAGTTGTATCTAAAGCCTAAAGGTAGGCCAGACCAACCATTTAGTTTTTGATATCTTTTTGTTGCACTTTGGATTAACAATCTGCAAGAATGCTCATGATTCACACATTTACTATCTGAAATGCATGTCAGTACGACTCATCATTTGTTTATTAAACAAGCAAGATAACACAACATGCGTGCTTTTCAGATATTTTCACTAAATTACTTGTGTGATTTTCAGATGCTCTATTAAACACATGTGACCATTTCCAACATTTGAGAAAAACTATTCTGGTCCATTTGCAACATGTGAACTAAGCTTGAAGAGATTTAGAAATTAAAGAAGCGTAAAATCCAAGACCATTTACATCAGAAAGTTCCTATTGAGATGGCATGGTATGCCTTTGCCTAATTGCCTTTTCAGTAATATCGGAATGTTGTTATTGAGCTTTGTGTAGCCTGGAGCTTTGATTTAACTAATCTGTGCCAGCCTATCCAATTGACATAATAAGCCCATAGTTTAAGTCTTCAGCAGTGCTTCTGAGTTCTGTCTTCATGGTTCAGTTGTGGTGCAAGATGCCAGCATATACTCCTCAGGTTGTTCTATCTTCTTCAGATTAGCGGCTAATAAAAAAAAGTCCCAGAGTTTATACTATCGATGTTGATACCTTTCCCTGAAGTAACAGAAAGCTAAAGTGAGTCATATTGCAATTTGGGGTTATTCTTCAGGACCTAAAGTGGATTCTTTTGCTCTACAGTTGTGCATTCAAATAATTTTGGTTCAGACGAGTGTTTGGATCCGTGAACAATGATGCTCTTCCTTTAATTGCTTGCATCATTCTTGTGTTAGCTTGTTTGGTCCGTCATTGAAAATATCTCAGGTCCAATAGGGAAACATCAACACATTGATCCAGTCTGTTGATGGATATTAGTTCACCATTAACTTTTACCGTCAAATGTTAAATCTTCATAGATGGATGGTGGGAGCAATCATTTGGACTCTTCAAAAGCAATTCTCAGATGTATAACGTGTTTTTCAAATCTCATTGTTTCTTATTTTTGGTTCTTTTAGGTGCTCATGGCATATGTTTGGCAACTTATTGTAAAACCTAAGAAAACTTATTACGAAGAGTATCTGTAAACGATCGTTGATGCGTACTACCGGGGTCGCGCGCCAAGGCGCGCATCAAAATCTAGTCGATGTTATACCTATCATGATTGACACGCCCAGTCGTCATTCTTGTGTCCTATAGCCGTGATGCCCAGAAATAGTCCACGATCACCGATTTTTCAGCCCAATAGGTCCGCTTGTGAAGTAAGTACCAAGGATAATTCTATTTTGTGTGTCACTGGTACGCGCTACGTAGACCAGCCTCTGACCTACTATCAGTGGCATTTTTTAATATCCTCCAATGCTATGGGTACTTTCGATTGTGCGCAACGGATCTTGTTACGTCTATAGGCATTTTTTTTCAGTAGCGATATCCATCTTAGAAGTCGGAGGATAGAAATAAATAATTAACATCCGATATGTAGCATTGGAAGATAGAAATAAGTGTTGCTTATATACTGCAACAACTATATTTTTGATTCTTAATCAACAATGATTGTCATCTGCATATAAATTTCATAACTTATTTTTTACTTAACAAACCAATATCATATTTTTAGATCTTATGGGAGGGCAAAGGAGGATTGTTTCCAGGCGCTAGTCTGCTGGAATAAGATTTTTTCGTACATTCTTCCTTGCAAATATCCATTGTCTTATAGCAGATATTCTTTGCCAAACAGCAGAAGCAATACCCGTGACCACATGGTCGAAGTTTTACTTTATAGGAGCATAGTCCTCCAGGTAAATTGATCTTCTCATTATCCACATCTTCCTTTATTTGGCCTAGGGAATAGAGAATATTGCATTACTGATCTTATAAAAATCTTTTATTATTGCTGACTAAGAAATAATTCATCAATCAAACAACAAGCAAAACACGATCATCTAGAAAAAATTATTGATGCACTGCCAAAGAAAAATAAGCTTATAGACAACCAGTCCACGAGCAGCTGAGATCAGAAGAATAACAATGGAAAGAGCACAAATCAGCACAAGTAGGGAAATTACATAGTATCCTACACTTACATTGTGCATGGGTAGCAAAGTACATGAGAAGAAGCACATACAATAAGGCTAGTGCATGGAAATTTTTCATGGACTTGGCCATGCCGATAGTGAATCCAAACTTGGCTCTCGTGTAGGAGATTGAGTGTTTTCAGATCAAAACATCTAGGTTCTTGCTCTCCCCATCCACACAATACACAAATATATTAAACGGGATTCCCCTAATACCAAAAATAGGTAGTGTGGAGATAAACATTCAATTACACATGATACTACGCCTACCAAAAATAACTAGCAGTATATTTTTATTTTTATTGTCATTTAAAGTGCATATATTGTAATGTCATTAATTTTTTGATGGTGATCATTCTGTCATTAAGAGTGGTGATTCTCAAGTTTTTTTTTAAATCATCCCTTATTCTTAGAAGGGTATACCAAATATAGTAAACAAAATTGAACGTGGCTCTGAATTTTTTTATCGGATTAATTTAGCAGTAGCTATTCTTAGATACTAGTCCCCTCTCTGCGCCCCCGGGTGTCATATCCATGTATCCTGAGGGTCCTCGGATCCCGTCGAGTGGACCCATGAAGAGGTTCGCGGGACCCCGACGGAGTCTATGGGGGAAGGTCCCACCTGACGCGTGACCTTGGCAAGAAGATTCCAGAGTGATGGGAAAAGAGGCCCTCCGGGACAAGTGAATCATGTAAAATGCATGCATGAACTTTATAGTTTGTTGACACATACTGCCACATATTTTCAACATATATGATGTCATATCCATGTTTTATATTAATTTACGAGGATTTACTAATGATCTCCTTTATTTTGGTTATAGCCCTGCAGGACAGGAAAACCCTATTTTGTGTATTTGTTTTTTGCTTTCAGGGAACTAAACAAAGTCAAATTGAGCTATGACTTTGGGGATGTCAATATTTCATCGAGGGAAGCACCTGAAGAACATGTACCTCACAAGAAAGGCCAGAAGGGCCAAAAGAGCCCAGGTGGCACGTGCAGTTGAGGTGGGCGCACCACCCCTGCTCTTTCCCTACTCGGTCGTCTGATGCGTTTGATTTTTTCTCCCATGGACTCCGTCTGAGACCTGAAAACCTCTATATAAAGGACTTTCCGAGGCTTCCTCGAGAGAGGTGGAGCAGAAACATCGAAACACTAAAACAGAGCCAGAACCAGTGAAGATTGGAGGGGGAAACTACGCTGAAGCCTCCGCCGGAGAGATCTCTACCTTCTCCAACGTCTCCACCACTACGACAAAAAGGCTTACTAGTGACGAGCGTTTTTTCCGCTCTACTGAAGATCGAGGTGAGCGTTTATAGTGTCACTGGTAATCCCACACCTCTGGCGGGCAATTATTACGTCGGCAGTTAGGCTAACTAGTGACAATAAAATGGATTGTCGACCATCACCGGTAAGTCATTCATCTGGTGACTAGTGTTCACGAGAAATAAAACGGTGACGGTCGAAGCGACAACATCTGAACATATTAAATAAGACCGTTATTCATATGTGACTAGTGACAGTTTATTATGTTTACGCACCGTCATTTTCGTGATTTACAGAGACGGACACCTACCTGTGGAACCTGTCATTAGTAACCTACCACTGACTAGCCGTGGAATTTTTTCTCGTCAATTGTTGACAACCACTGACGCCTGCATTCTTTTTCTATTGTCATTAATAGCTTACTAGTAAGCCTTGGCGCGGCGGCACGCCGCGCCCGTGGTTGCATACTATATGTATGAAGCTTTGTGTTGATTTTATAATGGAACGTGGATTATGTTGTGTTTGACATGGAGGCAAAGAATAGAGTTGTTTTCATGTATTGAATTAATTTGTCCGCACGTCAAGTATGATTTGGATGGTGAATGTTGTTAAGGTAAGACATGCTATGTTGTTTAATTATGCAAAAGATTGATTCCTTGTATATGTGAAAGCTCGCGCTGCAGCACAATCTTTTTTGTTTCCATCTTTTTGAAACGAAAATAAAATGGCACTGCGTAGGAGTCATAATACAAAGAATCACTCAGTAACAGTTTTGAATTACAAACAGATCATCGTTTATACAATACTGTAGGTGCAATGAGATCCTTTACCGAAGTAACAATTTTCGTTAACATCAATAAATGGCTGAATTCCTCGACGATATTTTGAATCAGCCGTATGAGGAAAAATGAGTCTGGTAGCTCTGTTTTTGCGTAGACACATTGTCATACTGGACATGCGCAGGCATGAATACCCACAAAGCTAGTTAGTCGTACTCTATCTGTTCCATTTTACCTGAACATGCGCATAAGAGACATCACACGTGTACGGGTAGCGCCCCACCCCACTCTCTCTCTCTCCGTCTCTCGTAGACTTGTTTCTCCCGAAGTACCAATTCCCCTTTCTCTCGCTTTCTCTGTCAAGCTTTGCGGATCAATTCACACGGGAGGAGGTGAAGGATGCGCTCAATTGTATTGGGGATCTCAAGGCGCCAGGCCCCGATGGCATGCCAGCTGTTTTCTACAAACGGTTTTGGGATATTATTGGTGATCGGGTGACTGATGAAGTCCTTCAAGTCTTGCGTGGTGGTGATCTCCCAGCTGAATGGAACGAAACCAATGTGGCTCTCATCCCTAAGGTAAAAAATCCGGAGCAAATGAAAGATCTGCGACCTATAAGTTTATGCAATGTTGTATACAAGCTTGTTTCAAAAGTCCTGGCAAATAGGCTCAAGCTCATCCTCGAGGAGATCATTGCGCCAAATCAGAGCGCCTTTGTACCGGGACGGTTGATAACAGATAACATTTTGCTTGCATATGAAGTGAATCACTATATGCAAAATAAGAGAAGTGGATCTACAGGCTATGCAGCATTAAAGCTTGATATGAGTAAGGCATATGACCGCGTTGAGTGGCATTTCTTGGAGAACATGATGAGGAGGATGGGGTTCGATGAAAGGTGGATAGCTTTGATTATGAAGTGTTGCTCTTCAGTCAAATATAGATTTAAGTTGAATGGTTCACTCACGGAGGAGGTGATTCCCGGAAGAGGACTTCGGCAGGGGGACCCTATATCCCCATATCTTTTTCTTATATGTGCTGAAGCATTCTCTAGCATGTTGAATCAAGCTGACCAGGATGGGAGTTTGGAAGGGATTAAAATTTGTCCAGGCGCACCGAGTTTTAACCATTTGTTGTTCGCAGATGATTCTTTAATTCTCCTGAAAGTTTCAGAGGAAAGTTCGTCTCATTTGCGGAATATCCTAAACTTATACGAGGTTTGCTCGGGGCAGACTATTAACGTGGACAAATCATCCATTGTTTTCAGCAAGAACACACCGAGAAGGGATAGAGATCAAATGATGTCCGCGCTGGGTGTTAGATGTGAAGGAAGAAATGGCAAGTACTTGGGACTGCCGGTCTATGTGGGAAAATCAAGATCAAAAACGTTTGCTTACATTAAGGATAAAATCTGGAAAGCTATCCAAGGCTGGAAAGAGAAAATGTTGTCAAGAGTTGGCAAGGAAATTCTTATTAAGGCTTGTGCACAAGCAATTCCGGTGTTTGCTATGACATGTTTCGATATCACTAAAGGACTATGTGATCAGATTAATAGTATGGTCAGTAGGTTCTTTTGGGCTAGCCAAGATAAGGAGAATAAGATTCACTGGATTGGTTGGGAGAAGCTTACGACACCGAAGGAGACAGGGGGTCTGGGATACAAGGATTTGTATTCGTTCAATCTTGCCATGTTGGCGAAACAGGCCTGGAGGTTGCTTACAAACCCAAACTCCTTGTGTGCTCGGGTGATGAAGGCTCGGTATTTCCCGGACTGCTCCATTTTTGAGGCTGAATGTAAGGCTGGAATTTCTTATGCTTGGCGAAGTATACTTAAGGGTATCGATCTCTTGCGCCAAGGTGTCATCAGGAGGGTTGGAGACGGGACAACTATTGATATCTGGCATGATCCTTGGTTACCGAGAGAATGGAGCCGCCGACCAATTACTGCTAGAGGCCATGCAATTGTGAACAAGGTCAGTGAGCTTATGGACCCTGTAGATGGCACTTGGGACAAAGTTTTAGTCCGTGATATTTTCTGCGAGCAAGATGCTGCCATAATTTTAACTATACCATTGTTTGAGGACATTGAGGATGAATGGGCGTGGCACTTTGATGACAAAGGATTGTTCAGTGTAAAATCGGCATATCGTCTGCATAGACAGTTAGCTGATGTTCTGCATGGACAACAAGGATGTTCAGAGCCACAACATGGTTTTCAGTGGAAGGAAATCTGGAGGGTTGAGTGTACGCCAAAAGTTCGCCAGTTTCTATGGCGCATTGCCCATAATAGCCTGCCGCTCCGACTCAGTCTGCAACGACGTGGGATGGAAATCGATCCTATCTGTCCACTTTGCAAGCGACTGAATGAAGATGGCTGCCACCTGTTTCTACGGTGCAAAAGTGTTAAAAGTTTGTGGAGAAAAACACACTTGGAGGAGGTACGGAAAAAGTTAGTAGAATGTACAGGTCCGAAGGAAGTAATCTCACATATTCTGCAATTACGACATGATCAAAAACTGCGGTCCATTTCCCTACTTTGGTGGCGGTGGAAGGACAGAAATAGAATAGTTGCAGGGGAGAAAGGAAACTCTGAAGATCAGTTGCTCCGCCTGATCAGCGAAACAGCTGATGAATTTGAGCAATTCTTTACAAAAGTTAGTGAGAAGCCTTGCCAAGCTCTGTTTGTAGTCCGAAATGTCAATGGAGAAGCGGTAGCTGCAGGTGCTGGTTCACTGCCCTTCGTCTACGATGCATTACAGGCTGAAGCAATAGCTTGTTTAACTGGCATTCAGTGGTCGAGCTACTGGGGAATAAGCAAGATCCAGGTGGAGACGGACTCTCAAAAACTGGTACAAGCCATTACGACAAATGCTTACGACCTGTCAGTGAATGGACATCTATTCCGAGAAATAAGATGTTTTGCTAGTTTGAATTTCTCTAGTTTCTCAATCATGTTTTGCCCACGGGCTTGTAATAAAGTAGCGGACGCATTAGCGACGTACGGTATGAGTTTAGGGCATGAGTCCTCAGCCGTATGGCCGGACGGTGTTCCTGAATTTGTACAAGGTTTAGTGGCCAGCGACATTGCTGTGCTCACCAGTTAATGGAATTTCGGTTTCCATCTCAAAAAAAAAAAAGCTTTGCGGTGGCGCTGCCCTCGATTTGATGCCGTCATCGCCAAATAGCTGGAGCTGGCCTGTAGTTGGCGCTCTCCCCGGCCTGCTCCACGGTGCCCCCCAGCCGAGTTGCCTCCTCGCGGCCTGCCGCGCTGTCCCGTCAAAGCCTAACCCGAGTAGGACGGGAACGGGTCGTGCTAGCCGGACTGAAAGGCACTGGAGAAGTGTGCCATAGAAGGCAAGCCGGCGGCTACGCTTCGGTCGAAGCAAAGCCGCCACACACCCGGCGGAGCTGAGGATCCGTTGCATCAGCAGCGGTCGGACGAAGTGCAGCGAAACACTGGATGCAGCTTGATCCAGCACAGTTGCATACTTGGCGGTAGCAACCGCGACTCCTTTCATCCTGCCGGCACTGGGCCGAATGTTCGAAGAGAGTCGGTGGCCACGACTGTCTCCAGCCGGGATTGCCACATCACCACCAGTCGCATTGGGTGAGCAAGGGGAGATTTTCTGGTACTGTTTCTCTTCCTTCTCTATTATGTGCTTGATCTAGTTTTGTTGTTGGCCCAGAATGTGTATGCTGCTTTGCAATTTCTCTAGCAATTTCTGGATGCCAAGCTGTAGCTGCCGTTTGGTCGTAGGAATCCGTTTACATAGAATGATTTGGTCACTTGTCAGTACCCGACCCACTAACTAACAAAGAAGATAAGGTACCTGGGTTGTCAGATTTGGCTATCTTTACTACTTGCCCCCTAATTTTTCATAGTTAGCAAAACTTGTGTTTAATCTGAAACGGTATAGCTTTTCTGAATTGGTTTGAATTAATTTGACATGTTGGCAAGTATAGGTAAATCAGTTGTTGGCTCGCTGTTAACATCAAAGTATATTGTAATTGTTCTGGTTGACTTGTTGTTCGCTGGTTTTCTGATTACCAGACATGTGAAAAGGACTACCAAGGTTACATGTTCTTGCCGACACATAGTTAAAAGTATTTAAGTCAATCCTACTACCTGTTTTGACATGAACGCCTCTTAGTTAAGTACGAAATATGGATTATGTGAGACAGTGAAATATAACATTAGTTCATTTAAGATGTATGCACAGCAAACCTGTCTGAGTTGTTTACACTTGACAAAACTATCTGTTTGAAAACATAAATAGCCTTTGTGCATCCCTGTTTGCAAATTTTTCTAGAAGTTTCACCCAAGAGTTTATTCCGACACCACTGTTGGCATGACGTCGGGCTCACACGACCTGCAGCTGGACCGCTCGCCAGCGTAGGCGTTTTGCCATCCCGGGGCGGAGGGTGGCGATGGAGCGGCTTTATGCGGTCGCTAGTGCAGTTCGCGACGTGAGCGAGAATATGCGGCGGGGAAAGATATGCGGTGAACTACGGGCAGATGAGGAGAAGCGTCAGCTAGCATAGATTCAGTCATCAGTGGCTGGTGCGTTATCTTTTCCTCTGGTGTCCCATTACGGTTACCACCGACAAATGAGCAAAAGCTAGAGAAACGGAACAGTAGTAATACCCTGAATCATGCATACAATTATTTTGTTCATTCCGGTGAAACCATTTGTTAGTACTCTGGTTTGTAAGTGAAAATCGAAGAGATTGCAAGTTCACAGCCCAGCCTCTCCTTCACCATCGTCCCCACTTCCAGGTCTCCTCTGATAATAGTGGCTGTTGTCTTGTTGTAATTCACTTTAAGTCCGGATGCCTCACCAAAGATGCCCAGGATTGATTTGATCGCCACAATTTCGTGAGCCTCTGGTTTGAAGAAAACCACGACATCGTCTGCGTATACCGATACGCGCTGGATCGCAGTTATGCCCGCCAAGTCCCCGAAGATCTGCTCATCCACTGCTCGTGCCATAATCTTACTGAGTACCTCCATGCCGAGCACGAAAAGCATTGGGGAGGTGGGGTCCCCCTGCCTTAGCCCTCTCGCGTGCTGAATCCGAGCCCCTGGCTCACCATTGACAAGCACCTTTGTGTTCGCTGTGTAGAGTAACACGGCAATCCATTTGAGGAACAACTCTCCAAAACCCATTCGTCGCAGCACTTCGAAGAGAAAGCCCCAGGAGATTGAATCAAAAGCTCTCGCCAGGTCTAATTTGAGCAAAACCCCGGCCTTTTTCCTTTGATTGATACGTCTTGCAACTTGTCGGACAAGGACGAAGTTATCATGCAAAGATCGACCCCGCACAAAAGCAGACTGGTTGACGCTCACCAATTCCCCAAGTCTTCCCCTCAAGCGGTTTGCAATGAGTTTCGAGAAAAGCTTGGAGAAACTGTGTACCAAGCTTATGGGCCTGAAATCCCCAACATCCTGCGCCTCCTGTCGTTTGGGGATAAGTGTAATGAGGGCGCGATTTAGCCTAGCGAACCCCCTGCCGTCTCCCACCGCAAGCTTAAGGATACCGGCCATGATGTCCCGCTTGATGACGCTCCAAGCATGCTGGTAAAAAGCCCCTATGAATCCGTCCGGCCCAGGTGCCCTATCGGCAGGCATCTCCTTGATAGTTTGCCAAACCTCCTCCTCAGAAAACGGGGATTCCAAAGCATGCAAGTCTCTGGGATTCAAATTTAAGTACGCCAGATCAAGCCCGTGATCTCTGCACTGTATGTTGCCTAGAAGCCCGGCAAACGCCCTGGAGAAGGCCTCCACTTTTCCCTCCTGATCGGTAATGGTGTCGTTCCCCACACGGATAGAGGCAATGTAGTTTTTAGTCCGTCTTCCATTGGCCACAGCGTGAAACAGCTTCGTATTCGCATCTCCGTCCTTCAGCCATCTAATCCTCGATCGCTGCCGCGCAATGGTTCTCTCCAGGGATGCAAGCCCCAGCACCGTGTGTTTAAGGGTTTTCCGGAGCCAACATTCGCCAGGCGTCAGCACCCGTCGCTCCTGTACCGCATCAAACCTGAATATGATCAGATTTGCCACTGCGAGTTGGAGTTTGATGTTACCGCTTTTCTTTTGTCCCCAGGATTGTAGGTACACCGCTGCGTTACGAAAGAGGGCGTCTAATCTTCTGAAAGGGTCAATGATAGAATTATCGCATTGCCAGGCTTCCTTCACCGCTTCCTCAAATCCTTCGAGTTTAAGCCAGAAACATTCAAACTTGAAGCGCTTCTTCGGTCGGAAGGATGTATTCAGAGATAGCAGTAGCGGCGCGTGATCCGAGGCGGAGGAGGAGAGGGCCTGGAGCATTGCATCTGGGTTCTGTAGGTCCCAATCGACTGAAACCATCGCTCTGTCAATACGCGAAAACGTGGGCGTAGCCCTCTCGTTGCTCCAGGTGTAGGCCCTTCCGTGCATGTATAAGTCCTTTAACTGCAACTCTTGAGCGAACGCTCTGAACCTAGCCATCATGTTTCTGTCGAGTGAATCATTATTCTTTTCGGACGCAAACATGATCATGTTGAAGTCACCCACGACTAGCCAAGGTCCTGGGCAGAGGGCCCTTCTCTCCGTGAGCTCCCTGATGAACTCAATTTTGTCCGCCGTGGCTGTGAACTTGCAAACTTCCCCATAAAATATCTCGGGCTCAAACTCGCCCTACGCCCGCTAACCAAGGCGGAATGGCAGCCTCTTCTGGATGGTGTGCTGCATTGCGTCCCGGCCTGGCAAAAGGGGATGATCACGAGGGCGGGGAGGTTGACGCTCATCAAATCGGTGGTGGCGGCTCGACCAATCCACCAGCTACTGGTTGAGGACGCTCCAGTTTGGATCCTTGAGGAGATCAATAAATGGCTCCGTGCGTTCTTTTGGGCTGGGAAAAAAGAAGTCCACGGCGGGCAGTGCCTGGTGGCCTGGGACTCCATCTGTCAGCCCTTTTGCCACGGAGGTTTAGGGGTCAAGGACCTACGGCTCCAAGGACTAGCGCTGCGCGTGAGATGGGAGTGGCTGAGGCGCACGGACCCCCTAAAACCCTGGCAGGGGCTAAACCTTAAGACCGACAGTAAGGTGCTTGATGTCTTCCAAAGCTGCGTTCAGTTCATCCTTGGGGATGGCAGGAGTATCCTATTTTGGAAGGACAGGTGGATCCAGGGCCGCTCTATCTATGATCTTGCGCCCGCGGTGGTGGAGGTGGTGCCGACGAGACGCAGAAACAGTAGGACTGCGTCGGAAGCCCTGATAAACAACGCCTGGATCGCTGACATTCCGGCGGACTTGATGTCGGTTGAGATCTGCATCCAATGTGTCCAGCTCTGGGAAGTCTTGGACAACGTGGAGAGAAACGTGAACGTGGCCGATCAAGTAACCTGGAAAGGCACGGAGTCTGGGGTCTACACAGCGAAAAGCACGTACAACTTGCTTTGCCAGGGAAGGACGCTCGATGGAAACCACAAGCAGATCTGGAAAACCTTTGCCCCTCTCAAATGCAAAATCTTCATATGGCTTGCGCTCAAACGTCGCCTCTGGACAGCGGACAGGAGGTTTCGACATGGTCTAGCCGCGAACACCGAACCTTGCTATACCTGCCTACAAGCGGAAGATACGGTGGATCACATCCTGGTACATTGCCCTCACTCCAGAGTTGTTTGGCATGGATGTTTAAGGGAGTTTGGGCTTGGGAGTTTGACGCCACAGTACGAGGAATCCATCCGCGCCTGGTGGGATAAGGCGAGAGGCCGAGTGAGGAAGCAAGATCGGAAGCGGTTCGATACCCTAGTGATTCTAGCTTCCTGGACCCTTTGGAAGCAAAGGAACGCAAGGGTATTCGGTAACACAAGTGCGCAGCGAAATTCTACACAAATTGTCACCAGCATCCTGGAGGAATTCAAACTTTGGGAGACGGCGAGAGTTGGAGGGAGAGCGATAGTGCCGCGAGAGTAGGCGTAGGTGTGCGTGGGTGTCTCTCGGTGGGGTTGTTCGCAACCCTATCCGTCTCTTGTAAATTGTTTTGCTACCTTCTATAAAGATATGGTGCGCCTTTGGCGCACTCTCGAAAAAAAAAAAGAAAATCGAAGAGATTAAAATAGAACAAACAGCATAGATGCAACTACGTGCTGGGAACCTGTAAGTACCAGTTTCAAAAGGATCGAGTTAAAACAATACATTATGTAGATGGCGTGTTCCATTCGGAATTGGAACATAAAAACAGGAAAAATAAATGCAACTCTTTGCACACCCATGCATTGCAAATATGCAGAATTACACGCAGTAGAAAAGATACAGCTAGGGAAGACAGCCGTCAGGATGGTGCCTTACAATGTACATGAAACTAAGCATTGGCCATATGCCTTTCCTGTGTGAACAAAATTCGTTAGGCCACTTTAGCTCTCATAGATAGGTTGAGGAGTGAGTAAGCATAACCGTCTGCTGCAGATTTGTTGAGTTGAGCCCAATTAAATTTAAGAGTCCAACTTCAGTATGTGCAGCTTAATAGAAACAACCAAGAAAAGTAGGATCCGGGAGATTACCGTAATGATACTTAAACGGGAAGAGCCCCATCTAGGACAGCATCAACATATATGAACAATTCGAGCAGTGCACACTTGCACTTGCTATTTCATCTGGGCAAAATCGGAACTTCGGCAGTTAAATGTGGGGAAAAACTGGACAATAAGCTCGACGGAAGAGGACTCCATAAATTTGTAATAAGAATTGCATGAAGTAAGTATTTTCCTGCATCAAATGGATATGAACAGAAGAATATGCAGGAAAAAAAATACACAATCCCAGGTCACAAACATCTGATCATAATTTGGAAATTCAAAATAACCTTTTGTTAATTAAGGGACCCAAAATAAAACTAAAACCAAGCAGTAGTGTTTTGTGATGTTTCCAGTGGAAAATGAACTGGAAAACTAAACATAGAGATTTTCTTTTCATCTCAATTAAGTACCTCGATATTCTTGAGCCAGACACATGCATACATCAATAGGGAAAGCCAAAATGTCGTTTTAATGGTCCCTGCCAACATCACTGCAGTTAGACTTCTAAACGCGTGTTGTACATCTATTCCAACAAAAAGAAAGGTGAGCCTATGTTATAATATCAAGAAGGCAAAAAGCTGGGTAGAAAGGTAACTCAATGTATGTTGCGATAGCACTTCTATAATCCAGGCAAAAAAAAAGAACACTTTCATAATTCTGCACCAGGGCTTGAACCTTCGCTTAGGCATATAACCCATCAGATGAGTAGCATCCAGCTGAATACGTTTTTGTATATCTTCCAGGCCTCCTGGAAGAGCTCCCAGGAAGGTAAGACATGGAGCTCTGTTTGTAGAAGTCTGGATGGTTAATCATAAACAAATTATCAAAACTAAGGTGTGTTTTTAGATGGCCCGAAACAATAGCAAACTAAAACACATGAACATCAACAACTTGGCATAGCGGAGAAAATATTAGAAATTCTGCATTCTAAACATGTAATAAGCAATAAGCACCATCGGCAACACTGTCATGACTTGTTCTTTTCTAGACAAATTCCTTTTTTCCATTTAGGCATAAACACAAACAGCTGCAAGACAAATGTCCTACTCCTACTCAGAACATGACAACAGAAAAATATAGAACCTGTGTACCTGCAACACATGTTCTACTCCTCCTTATTATGTTTTCCCAAGCGGTCCTGCTGTTAGCTGCAAGGAGAAGGTGCACCAACAAACTCAATGGATATGACACTGGATGGACCCAAGGAAATTAGGGTTCCTCACCAGCCAAATAAACCGATCGTACAGCCAACTTGACCCAAGGAAATTAGGGTTCCTCACCAGCCAAATAAACCGACCGTACAGCGAACTTGCAGCAGCAGACACCCGCAGAAAGCCACCTCTCCGTCCTTGTGGCCAGCCGGCGCTGCTGGTCGGCCAGGCTGCCAAACGGGCGCCACCCTCCTTCCTCTTGCTGGCATGTTACGCAAAACTTGACCCGCAGAAAGCCACCTCTCCGTCCTTGTGGCCGGCCGGCGCTGCTGGTCGGCCAGGCTGCCAAACGGGCGACACCCTCCTTCCTGTTATTGGGCAGACGTTACGCAACTCCTCGTTGCCCACAGAGTGGTCTGCTGCTCCTTCGCCATTGCCAAATCTCTGCTGCTGAAAAGAAGAATAAGATCGAAGCCACAACCGAAAAGAACGAAAAATGAAGAAGGATGGTGGACACAGGGGAAACAGCCTCACCTCGGCGACTGATCTAATCAACCAGACAGTGCAGCGTGCTCCTTGTTCCTCTCGCTGCACGGATGCTCCACCATGTTGGATTTGTCCCCAGAACACCCCATGCCGCGACCAGCAACCCCCCACGCCACATCTTAATCGATCATGTAGCACATACGTGCATCTGACATGCCGCATCTGTGAAGATAGAAGGCTATTGCACATGAGAGAAATTAAATTAAGCAAAGGGAAGGGAAGATGTGGTTGATGTCATGTGTACCCTAGGAGACGGAAGATGAGGAGCTTCAGGTTGATCTCGCCGCCATGGTACCGTCCGTCTCGAGCGGAGAACCTTGGGGATGGGCGCTGGGTCTCGCTTCTGGAGGAGAAAGCGGTCGCCCATGGAGCTGCCGTACTCCGGAGAGGATAAAGAAGAAGTACGGAGGGCGGCGCCGGTTTCTCAGCCGGCTGTGGAGGTCGGTTACGATGCGGGGGTGAGCGGTGGGGCGTGAACCTGGAGAAGATAGAGATGCAGTCTAGTTACCCAGAAACGTCCAGAAATATCTCTATAATAACTGGTGGGCTAGCAGGAAACTGCCACGTTTCTCAAAAAATGCCACGTTATTAGACTATTAGGAGGCAACTTCACCCAAAGATCAGGAGACTCACGAAAAGCACCTCAGCCGGTAGCCGGTAACCTGCTCGTCCCTAAAAGAAAAGTGAGAAAAAAAAGGCAGAGCCAAGTCAGGGACACGCGTGAGGCAGAGATTGGAGAAAGGAGAAGATAAATTGCACTTCTACAGTGCTCAAAACGATATGGAGGAGCTAATCTGATCAACTTTTATATAGTTGTATATCATAGACGACTGCATTTTGTCTTGCAACGTCATTACTAGGTTACCATCGACGCCTGCATTTTGTTGTCTACTTCCTTTGCGGCTCACCAATGATATCTGCTTTTCATTTTTGAATGTCAGTAGTAATTTCACAGTGACGGGTCATATGTTGACAACTGTGAAAACACATATATGAGCCCGTCATTGGTCAATTTATCAGGAGCAAAAAAAATTCCATATTAATAAAATCCAGGCTGGCGTACGTATAAAATGCACTCCTTGCATGGTTTAAATTAGTGGTTAGAACAAATACAAAAGCATAATACAGATGTTTCATCCATTGATACGTCTCCAACGTATCGATAATTTCTTATGTTCCATGCTACTTTATTGATGATATACACATATTTTATACATACTAGTTAAATGCCCGTGCGTTGCTACGGATTTTTTCAAGAAGTGTCTTGTGACACATGTAATGTAATATCCAAAATAATATAACAAAAAATAGTTAGGCGTAATCTGTAAAAAATGTATAATCGGACATCTTATACACAGAAAGCAACCGACCATTATTTATCACTGAGTACTAAGATTATGCTGGCAGTCCTATCTGAAGCAAGAGTAAAACTAAATGCTCATGTGTTCCTAGGTTTAACAGATTTCCTTGACATGTAGCATCGTTATCTTTGCACCGCATGCCGTGTCATTGGTTTCATCTGGGCACTATCCTAAGCTTCTCGATGGAAATAAAAATCAAAGCATTAACCTCACACTGACACATTTTAACCTATTTTATTTTTTCAACAATCATCATGCTCTTCAGTCTTGACGGGTTTATAGTGAAGCATGTAATGTGACGTGTTTCTACAACATTTCTCTTCAGCTAGACTCGACTTAAAGTAAAGTACGACCACCTTACATTCCATGCGTCCAACAACATATTACATGATTTACAAACATTTAACTGTCAAGCAAGATTACATAGTGTACGTTTGCTGTACAGAAGATAAAAATCAAAAAGCCATAATATGGCAGATTTACAAGTCCACAATCAAGCGTTGAATCATTCTAGTTTTTATTATTACGTTCATATTAAAATTTTGAAAACTTAATAGAGATCAATTTTGACTTCTAGTCATACCAAATGGAGCAGCTCTTGGTATTGCTCTTGTTCACATTATAACCTTCATGGAAGAACACATCAATAAAGAGTATAGGCAGATAAAGAGAGTTCATATCGATGGTCCTTATTCTTTGAAACTACGAAGAAACCTTGGAATTCGAATTTAATAAGACAATAGACATGAACATGATTACACAATTCTTGTACTGCCTCCTATTCTTGTAATATGTAGAAATCTATTAGACACCTGCATAAAAAGGGTATGGATATTTGTTGGGCTCTGAGTTTAGATAATTTATTAGAAGATGCCATACGTATGTAGGAATTGCCATGACAAAAATCTAGGATGTGTTGACCAATTACAAGAGGAAGGCACATGAATAAATCACCATCTGGATGAGCTTTCCTGCAATATGATAGCATTGCATTATACCAGTTTTAAAATTTTAATTAAAGAGAACTTAACATATAACATGTCAATAAGAAAGTTTAGGATAGGATCACAGGAAATCGGCAGACAAGAATTCTAGGATTAGAAACAACCTATTCCATTCGCGGAGTAAAAAGCCCGTGTTTGGTGTTAACTTGGGTAGACCCGACAACACTTATGCATCCCTTCGAAATGTACATCACAAATTCCAATTTGAGCTAGTTAGCATCAAGAAACTATTCATGTACTATCAATAGGAGAAATAAGTAAAGTGAGGAGTGAGGCTCTACTTGTAGAGGTACATTATATTATACATGTGTAAAATAGGTAAGTCATAAGCACTAAACATGGGATGTATTGAAATAGTTCGTGACAAATATATGTCTTTCACACGAACATAAGGCATGCACATGGCCTACCTCGCACTCCATACATGGCCAACCATTATGCGCTTTGCATCTACCCCCGAGGCCCTCTTGGCCATGCTTGGCCACAACCAGGGCTCTAACGCGCCCCGTCCGAGCAGCTTCACCGCCTCCACCTCGTGACCAAGAAGGGCGCAGTGTTGTCGAAGAGCATCTTCTAGCCTTCCTTGCTTTATCTTAATATGATTTAAATCATATGCATGGCCAAGAAATGACATGAATCAATGCAGACATCAAGGCGAGCATCAATGAAAATGTAGAGGGACATAGACACACCTGAGCTGCTTGCATATTGCGGCAGTAGTTCCACTCAGACCAACCGGTGACAGGCATGCACAGTTGACGAGCACCCACCACCCTCATCTTCACCACCTCGCCCCCTTCCTCTTTGCTCGCAATCTTCACCACACTGAACAACCTACCTTCAAAAAATAACAACCTTTTATTTAAAATAGAAAAAAATATCTCAAGAAATTGATTTTTTAATTAAGACCATTTTTTTAGTTCAGAATTTTGTTCGTAAAACGTACATGATATGCACAACACATCTAGAATATCACCCATTAGGTTTGGACATGATCTACGAGATAAACTATAAGAATATATGACAATGCTAACATAGGACCCCAAGAGCCAAAGAAGCAGATGGTTATCACAATATATGTGGCAATTTCTAGTTAACTATGCTCGGGACATCAACCAACTACAAAGCACACAATACGCAGTTTTCACAAGTGAAAGTTAAATATGTTTGTGACGGCACAAAAAGAATGTCACCCAAGAAACTAATTAGATGGATCCGTCTATAATATTATGAAGGTACATACTTGCTCGCAAATCACCTGCTCCCTTGCAAATAGAAAGAAGCTCATCTAGTGGCTCGACAACTCATATCATGTAGAAGGGCATCTACACTCATAGTTCAGATAGTTCGTTCTGCATAGGAATGCCTTCTAGTGGTAGACACCTTGTCATCATAAAATGGCCTTTGAGGACACTATATAATACCTGAAGAAAATGCAGAATAAGTGTTTTAATCAGAGCCATGCTATTCCCCAATTAAGAAGCGAGTCATTTTAGAAACAAAGAAGCAGTTTATAATTGATGGATTTTAAAGACCCTTGGCCTCATCAATCACCGTGGAGCCAGGGAATTTCTGAAAGGTAAGTCTTGATTTATTAAGGCTATGTCATAAATTGTTAGGATCACATCAAATGGTAATTCATAGCTGCATTGATTAGAAAATAAAGGAAGCTATAGACCGTGCACAAAATTAACTATAAAAGTACTATAATAAATAATGATCTAAGGCAAGTAAAACAAAGCTATTCCAAAAAAATGTAAGAACAACATATGTAATAGCTAGCATGCGCTACCGGATTGAGGGAGATTCGAAAATAAAGTATGCAAACTTAAATAAACAAAAATTTGAATCAAATGATGCAGGAAGATTTTTAGATATCTTCATGCACCATTCTCCAGAGAGGATGATGATGCACCCATACAGGATAACCTTCAAGGTAAGGCAAAATATATATTATTCCGGTAGCCAGACATTTGACGCACTTAAGAGGGCATGATACGGCTGAAAGAACCCCACCCATGTGATATAAAATGGAAATTGTAGAACAGTACAGTCTATTGTAACAAATGAAATTAGACAAGGTAAATTACATATACGAAATGTTCCATGTGCAATTGCTTTGGTCTTCAAGTAGCTCAGCAGGAAAAATTATTTTAGGGTCTTCATAGTCCCATATGGTCAGACATAAATATCATCAAAATTACTGTATATTGAATTGGAGCTACGTTATCCCATCCCAAGTATTCGTGTATGGAAGAGCAGCAGGAAGAAAATGGTAGGCTCACCTTATGGCCTGCAAACGAACGGAACAAGACATGATTGAATTTAATTAGCCCATGAATCAATCTAAACAATATATGGAGGGTATATATGTAGGATATATTAGAGAGAATGCGGACGGAACCGCGGCCATTGGAAGGAGTAGGTATCGATGCTGATGTGGTAGCAGCGGATGAGCCAGCCAACGCCATCTCTCTGGTGCAGCTTTGAGCCTTGGGGTGGCGGCGCGGCAGCTCCCCTGGAATGGGGAGACGGTGACAGCGACCCGTATATCACATAGAAGGCAAGACATGATTCACCTAAAGTAATAACTACTAATTCATGATAATATATGTACATCTCTCGTGTATATGTGCTCTTCTCTAATCATATTAAATGAAAAGCAGATCCCCTGGTCAAATTGGAGTAAACATGACCATATGCAGCACAGTTCTTTTCACCTTGCAAAATTGGAGAGGAAGGAGGCCAAATCGGATGGGGAAGGACGCCAAATCGGAGTGGACATGGACCGCCTACCTGATTTCCGCCGCCACCCTTCCTGATTCTCGCGGCCGCGCCGGCCTGCGAACCATCGCCGCAGCACCTGCCTCGGTTTCCCACCGCCGTCGCTCTTGCGAGCCGCCACACCCGCCCCTGACCCTGCGAGATACTGGACCCGCTCGGCTGCCCCTGGTTCCCTCCGCCCCGGACTTGCTTATTCGCATGAGAGCCACCGCCGCCGGCCCTCGTTCTTGCCGACGAGGCGTCCAAGTCTGGTAGATTGGAGAAACAAGGGAGACGTAGAGAGAGCAGGGAGGGAGGATTACATTCAATGCCCCGTGGCATGTGGAGAGTATTCTGGAAAGATAATTAATTTTACATTAAATCCTCAATACTCTGTTTGGTATGTTTTTCTTTTCTCAGATCTGGTCGTTTTCTTTTGCCGTGATTCCAGCGCTCCTATCGTAACACAGCAAGGAGTGGATCTGACGGGCGGATATTGAGCGGAGGGGTTAAAATTAGATTTAATGGTGAGGATGTTCCCAATCTCCTTCACCAAATGCGTTGTACGACGTACGACCAACTGGAATATAATCGTAAAGACTTTATGTCATATTTATGCATTTTCCGGCACTAACCTATTAACAAGATGCTGAAGAGTCAGTTGCTGTTTTCTGCTGTTTTGGTTTCAGAAATCCTAGTAAGGAAATATTCTCGGAATTGGACGAAATCAACGTCCAGTGTTTTATTTTTCCACGAAGCTTCCAGAAGTCCGAAAGGGAAACGAAGTGGGGCGACGAGGCGACGACACGCCAGGGCCGCGCGGCCAGGGCTTGGGCCGCGCCGCCCTAGCGTGTGGGCCCCTCGTGGCGCCCCCTGACCTACCCTTCCGCCTACTTAAAGCCTTCGTCGAGAATATCCCAGTACCGAGAGCCACGATACGGAAAACCTTCCAGAGACGCCACCGCCGCCAATCCCATCTCGGGGGATTCAGGAGATCGCCTCCGGCACCCTGCCGGAGAGGGGAATCATCTCCCGGAGGACTCTTCACCGCCATGGTCGCCTCCGGAGTGATGTGTGAGTAGTTCACCCCTGGACTATGGGTCCATAGCAGTAGCTAGATGGTTGTCTTCTCCTCATTGTGCTATCATTGTCGGATCTTGTGAGCTGCCTAACATGATCAAGATCATCTATTTGTAATGCTACATGTTGCGTTTGTTGGGATCCGATGAATATGGAATGCTATGTTATGTTGATTATCAATTTATCATCTATGTATTGTTTATGATCTTGCATGCTCTCCGTTATTAGTAGAGGCTCTGGCCAAGTCGTTACTTGTAACTCCAAGAGGGAGTATTTATGCTCGATAGTGGGTTCATGCCTCCATTAAATCTGGGACAGTGACAGAAAGTTCTAAGGTTGTGGATGTGCTGTTGCCACTAGGGATAAAACATCAATGCTATGTCTAAGAATATTTGTGTTGATTACATTACGCACCATACTTAATGCAATTGTCTGTTGTTTGCACCTTAATACTGGAAGGGGTGCGGACGCTAACCCGAAGGTGGACTTTTTAGGCATAGATGCATGCTGGATAGCGGTCTATGTACTTTGTCGTAATGCCCAATTGAATTTCACACTACTCATCATAATATGTATGTGCATTGTCATGCCATCTTTATTTGTCAATTGCCATACTGTAATTTGTTCACCCAACATGCTAATTCTTATTGGAGAGACACCACTAGTGAACTGTGGACCCCGGTCCATTCTTTTACATCGAATACAATCTACTGCAATACTCGTTCTTACTGTTTTCTGCAAACATCATCATCCACACTATACATCTAATCATTTGTTACAGCAAGCCGGTGAGATTGACAACCTCACTGTCACGTTGGGGCAAAGTAATTTGGTTGTGTTGTGCAGGTTCCACGTTGGCGCCGGAATCCCTGGTGTTGCGTCGCACTACACTCCGCCACCATCAACCTTCAACGTGCTTCTTGGCTCCTACTGGTTCGATAAACCTTGGTTTCTTATTGAGGGAAAACTTGCTGCTGTACGCATCACACCTTCCTCTTGGGTTCCCAACGGACGCGTGTTGTACGCGTATCAAGCTCTTTTTCTGGCGCCGTTGCCGGGAAGATCAAGACACGCTGCAAGGGGAGTCTCCACTTCCAATCTCTTTGCTTTGTTTTTGTCTTGCTTTATTTATTTACTTCTTTGTTTGCTGCACTATATCAAAATACAAAAAATTAGTTACTTGCTTTACTTTATTTACTATCTTGTTTGCGTTCTCCATATTAAAAACGCAAAAAAATTAGTTACTTGCATTTATTTTATCTAGTTTGCTTTATTTACTATAGCTAAAATGGGTACTCCTGAAAATACTATGTTGCGTGACTTCACAAACACAAATAATAATGATTTCTTATGCACACCTATTGCTCCACCTGCTACTACAGCATAATTCTTTGAAATTAAACCTGCTTTACTAAATCTTGTTATGAGAGATCAATTTTCTGGTGTTAGTTCTGATGATGCTGCTGTCCATCTTAATAATTTTGTTGAACTATGTGAAATGCAAAAGTATAAGGATGTAGATGGTGGCATTATAAAATTAAAATTGTTTCCTTTCTCATTAAGAGGAAGAGCTAAAGATTGGTTGCTATCTTTTCCTAAGAATAGTATTGATTCATGGACTAAATGTAAGGATGCTTTCATTGGTAGATATGATCCTCCTGCTAAAATTATATCTTTGAGAAGTAGCATAATGAATTTTAAGCAATTGGATAATGAGCATGTTGCCCAAACATGGGAAAGAATGAAATCTTTGGTTAAAAATTTCCCAACCCATGGACTGACTATTTGGATGATCATCCAAACCTTTTATGCAGGACTGAATTTTTCTTCACGGAACCTATTGGATTCAGCTGCTGGAGGTACTTTTATGTCCATCACTCTAGGCGCCGCAACAAAGCTTCTTGATAATATGATGATTAATTACTCTGAATGGCACACGGAAAGAGCTCCACAAGGTAAGAAGGTAAATTCTGTTTAAGAAACGTCCTCCTAGAGTGATAAGATTGATGCTATTATGTCTATGCTTGTGAATGGTAGGACTAATGTTGATCCTAATAATGTTCCGTTAGCTTCATTGGTTGCCCAAGAAGAACATGTTGATGTGAACTTCATTAAAAATAATAATTTCAACAACAATGCTTATCGGAATAATTCTAGTAACAACTATAGGCCATATCCTTATAATAATGGTAACGGTTATGGTAATTCTTATGGGAATTCTTACAACAATAATAGGAATGTACCCTCTGGTCTTGAAGCCAAGCTTAAAGAATTTATTAGTACACAAACTGCTTTTAACAAATTTGTCGAAGAAAAGCTTGGTAAAATTGATATTCTTGCTTCTAAGGTTGATAGTCTTGCTGCTGATGTTGATCTTTTGAAATCGAAAGTTATGCCTAATGAAAATAAAGATATTAAGTCATTTGCTACAGCAAAGGCCATCCAAGTTAGAATTAATGAGAATATAAGATTGATGGCCGAATTGCGTGCTAGGTGGGAAAAAGAAGAAAATGCTAAAGAGAATAATATAGCTAAAGTTTGGACTATTACCACCACTAGTAATGCTAATGCTTCACATGTTGCTACACCTCCTACTATCAATGGTAAAATAATTGGTGTTGGCAATGTTTCTATTCCTAATGCAAAGCTTGCAAAACTGCCTGAGCTTGCTAAAACTGCTGAAACTGCCTGTGATAGAACTGCTGATTTTTTTCCAATATTGGGGACAATGATCCCATTGCTTTAGATCATAATGGTTTAGATTTTGATGATTGTCACATCTCTGAAGTTATAAAGTTCTTACAAAAACTTGCTAAAAGTCCCAATGCTAGTGCTATAAATTTGGCCTTTACAAAACATATTACAAATGCTCTCATAAAAGCTAGAGAAGAGAAACTAAAACTTGAGACTTCTATTCCTAGGAAGTTAGAAGATGGTTGGGAGCCCATCATTAAGATGAAGGTCAATGATTTTGATTGTAATTCTTTATGTGATCTTGGTGCAAGTATTTTCGTTATGCCTAGGAAAATCTATAATATGCTTGACTTGCCACCATTGAAAAATTGTTATTTGGATGTTAATCTTGCTGATAATTCTACAAAGAAACCTTTGTGGAGGATTGATAATGTTCGCATTACGGTTAACAATAACCTTGTCCCCATTGATTTTGTTGTGTTGTATATTGAATGCAATGCATCTTATCACATTATATTGGGAAGACCTTTTCTTCGAACTGTTGGTGCTATTATTGATATGAAGGAAGGTAATATTAAATATCAATTTCCTCTCAAGAAAGGTATGGAACACTTCCCTAGAAAGAGAATGAAGTTACCTTTTGATTCTATCATTAGAACAAATTATGATGTTGATGCTTCATCTCTTGATAATACTTGATACACACTTTCTGCGCCTAGCTGAAAGGCGTTAAAGAAAAGCGCTTATGGAAGACAACCCATGATTTTACTTCTGCACTTTGTTTTATATTTGAGTCTTGGAAGTTATTACTACTGTAGCAACCTCTCCTTATCTTTATTTTATTGCATTGTTGTGCCAAGTAAAGTCTTTGATAGTAAGGTTCATACTAGATTTGGATTACTGCGCAGAAACAGATTTCTTGCTGTCACGAATTTGGGCAGGGTTCTCTGTAGGTAACTCAGAAAATCTGCCAATTTACGTGAGTAATCCTCAGATATGTACGCAACTTTCATTCAATTTGAGCATTTTCATTTGAGCAAGTCTGGTGCACCTAAAAAATTCGTCTTTACGGACTGTTCTGTTTTGACAGATTCTGCCTTTTATTTCGCATTGCCTGTTTTGCTATGTTTGATGGATTTCTTTATTCCATTAACTTTCAGTAGCTTTGTGCAATGTCCAGAAGTGTTAAGAATGATTATGTTACCTCTGAACATGTGAATTTTGATTATGCACTAACCCTCTAATGAGTTGTTTTGAGTTTGGTGTGGAGGAAGTTTTCAAGGATCAAGAGAGGAGGATGATACAATATGATCAAGAAGAGTGAAAGCTCTAAGCTTGGGGATGCCCCGGTGGTTCATCCCTGCATATTTCAAGAAGACTCAAGCATCTAAGCCTGGGTATGCCCAAGGCATCCCCTTCTTCATCGACAACATTATCAGGTTCCTCTAGTGAAACTATATTTTTATTCCGTCACATCTTATGTGCTTTACTTGGAGCGTCTGTTTGCTTTTGTTTTTGTTTTGTTTGAATAAAATTGGATCCTAGCATTCATTGTGTGGGAGAGAGACACGCTCCGCTGTTTCATATGAACATATATGTTCTTAGCTTTATTCTTAATGTTCATGGTGAAGGTTAAAACTGCTTCGTTAATTGTTATATGGTTGGAAACAGAAAATGCTACATGTGGTAATTGGTATAATGTCTTGAATAATTTGATACTTGGCAATTGTTGTGCTCATATAGATCATGTTTAAGCTCTTGCATCATATACTTTGCACCTATTAGTGAAGAAATACATAGAGCTTGCTAAAATTTTGTTTGCATGATTGGTCTCTCTAAAGTCTAGATATTTTCTGGTAAGGGTTTGAGCAACAAGGAGGACAGTGTAGAGTCTTATAATGCTTGCAATATGTTCTTATGTAAGTTTTGCTGTACCGGTTCATACTTGTGTTTGCTTCAAATAACCTTGCTAGCCTAAGCCTTGTATTGAGAGGGATTACTTCTCATGCATCCAAAATCCTTGAGCCAAAAACTACGCCACTTGTGTCCACCATACCTACCTACTACATGGTATTTTCTGCCATTCCAAAGTAAATTGCTTGAGTGCTACCTTTAAAATTTCATTCCTTTGTCTTTGCCATATATAGCTCATGGGAAAAATAGCTTAAAAACTATTGTGGTATTGAATATGTACTTATGTATCTTATTTCTTAATAAGTTGCTTGTTGAGCGATAACCATGTTCCTAGGGACGCCATCAACTATTTCACCTTTGTTGAATATCATGTGAGTTGCTATGCATGTTCGTCTTGTCTGAAGTAAGGGCGATTTATCATGAGTTGAATGGTTTGAGTATGCATATTGTTAGAGAAGAACATTGGGCCGCTAACTAAAGCCATGAACCATGGTGGAAGTTTCAGTTTTGGACAACAATCCTCAATCTCTTATGAGAATATTATTTGTTGTTGAATGCTTATGCATTAAAGAGGAGTCCATTATCTGTTGTCTATGTTGTCCCGGTATGGATGTCTAAGTTGAGAATAATCAAAAGCGAGAAATCCAATGCGAGCTTTCTCCTTAGACCTTTGTACAGGCGGCATAGAGGTACCCATTTGTGATACTTGGTTAAAACATATGTTATGCGATGATAATCCATGTAAATCCAAGCTAATTAGGACAAGGAGCGGGCACTATTGGTAAACTATGCATGAGGCTTGCAACTTATAGGATATCTTATACATAACACATATGCTTTATTGCTACCGTTGACAAAATTGTTTCTTGTTTTTGAAATAAAAGCTCTAGCACAAATATAGCAATCCATGCTTCCCTCTTCGAAGGGCCATTCTTCTACTTTTATGTTGAGTCAGTTTACCTATTCCTTCCATCTTAGAAGCAAACACTTGTGTTAACTGTGCATTGATTCTTACATACTTGCATATTTGCATTCATCATATTACTCTGTATTGACAATTATCCATGAGATATACATGTTACAAGTTGAAAGCAACCGCTGAAACTTAATCTTCCTTTGTGTTGCTTCAATGCCTTTACTATGAATTTACTGCTTTATGAGTTAACTCTTATGCAAGACTTATTGATGCTTGTCTTGAAAGTACTATTCATGAAAAGTCTTCGCTATATGATTCAGTTGTTTATTCATTGTCTTTACCATTGCTTTGAATCGCTGCATTCATCTCATGTGCTTTACAATAGTATTGATCAAGATTATGATAGCATGTCACTTCAGAAAGTATCTTTGTTATCGTTTACCTACTCGAGGACGAGTAGGAACTAAGCTTGGGGATGCTGATACGTCTCCAACGTATCGATAATTTCTTATGTTCCATGCTACTTTATTGATGATATACACATGTTTTATACATACTTTATGTCATATTTATGCATTTTCCGGCACTAACCCATTAACAAGATGCCGAAGAGCCAGTTGCTGTTTTCTGCTGTTTTTGGTTTCGAAATCCTAGTAAGGAAATATTCTCGGAATTGGATGAAATCAACGCCCAGGGTCTTATTTTTCCACGAAGTTTCCAGAAGTCCGAAAGGGAAACGAAGTGGGGCGACGAGGCGACGACACGCCAGGACCGCGCGGCCAGGGCTTGGGTCGTGCCACCCTAGCGTGTGGGCCCCTCGTGGCGCCCCCTGACCTACCCTTCCGCCTACTTAAAGCCTTCGTCGAGAATATCCCAGTACCGAGAGCCACGATACGGAAAACCTTCCAGAGACGCTGCCGCCGCCGCCAATCCCATCTCGGGGGATTCAGGAGATCGCCTCCGGCACCCTGCCGGAGAGGGGAATCATCTCCCGGAGGACTCTTCACCGCCATGGTCGCCTCCGGAGTGATGTGTGAGTAGTTCACCCCTGGACTATGGGTCCATAGCAATAGCTAGATGGTTGTCTTCTCCTCATTGTGCTATCATTGTCGGATCTTGTGAACTGCCTAACATGATCAAGATCATCTATTTGTAATGCTACATGTTGCGTTTGTTGGGATCCGATGAATATGGAATGCTATGTTATGTTGATTATCAATTTATCATCTATGTGTTGTTTATGATCTTGCATGCTCTCCGTTATTAGTAGAGGCTCTGGCCAAGTCGTTACTTGTAACTGCAAGAGGGAGTATTTATGCTCGATAGTGGGTTCATGCCTCCATTAAATCTGGGACAGTGACAGAAAGTTCTAAGGTTGTGGATGTGCTGTTGCCACTAGGGATAAAACATCAATGCTATGTCTAAGAATATTTGTGTTGATTACATTACGCACCATACTTAATGCAATTGTCTGTTGTTTGTAACTTAATACTGGAAGGGGTGCGGACGCTAACCCGAAGGTGGACTTTTTAGGCATAGATGCATGCTGGATAGCGGTCTATGTACTTTGTCATAATGCCCAATTGAATTTCACACTACTCATCATAATATGTATGTGCATTGTCATGCCATCTTTATTTGTCATTTGCCATACTGTAATTTGTTCACCCAACATGCTAATTCTTATTGGAGAGACACCACTAGTGAACTGTGGACCCCGGTCCATTCTTTTACATCGAATACAATCTACTGCAATACTCGTTCTTACTGTTTTCTGCAAACATCATCATCCACACTATACATCTAATCCTTTGTTACAGCAAGCCGGTGAGATTGACAACCTCACTGTCACGTTGGGGCAAAGTAATTTAGTTGTGTTGTGCAGGTTCCACGTTGGCGCCGGAATCCTTGGTGTTGCGCCGCACTACACTCCGCCACCATCAACCTTCAACGTGCTTCTTGGCTCCTACTGATTCGATAAACCTTGGTTTCTTACTGAGGGAAAACTTGCTGCTGTACGCATCACACCTTCCTCTTGGGGTTCCCAACGGACGCGTGCTGTACGCATATCATCCATGTAAAGGTAAACAATGGATATCATAAAGTTTTCATTGGTCTAAATAATATATCATAGAAGAAGCATATCCTCATCTTTCATTGGGGTCACTGTTGCAAGCAAAATATAGGAAGCATCCTCGTCTTTCATTGGGGTCACTGTTGCAAGCAAAATATAGGAAGCATCCTCATCTTGGCATGGTTGATATCCTGATATTCCAAATCTTCATCTGGTGTCTTTGTTGCAAGCAAACAAACCAAGATTATGGCAGAGATAATTGATAAGTCGTTGCCTCAAAGATGTAGGTAATGAGAAGAATAGTTAATTGCATAACATGAGATGCAAAACATGAATTACACCCAGTTTAGAGACATGATAAAAGAAAGAAATACCTACAATATAGAGCATCGGTGCAGAAACGCTGAAAGAAAACGTATGACACCATATCATTATGGTGCGGAGATGGATTGCCAATACAAACTTTACGTTTAAATAGTTAAGTTTAAACTAACAAATCATAGAATCAAAATAATTGTATGACATTAGATAATTGTGCATAGATGAATAGAAAAATTGAAATAACACTTATTTCTCACAAGAGCAGTGTATCTTGTGTAGGGATTCGTAGCATAGAAAACAAAAAAAATCCTACCGCGAGAACGCAATCCAAGCCAAGATGCAATCTAGAAGATGAGAGCAACGAGGGGATGAACAAGACTAACCCTTGAAGATTTCCAAAGCCTACGAAAGGAGGCTCTCGTTGCTACGGTAGACGATCACTTGCCGCTTTCAAAAGCGCGTAGAAGATCTTGACGGTGCCACAATCGGGCAGCACCTCCGTACTCGGTCACACGTTCGGTGTTGATGAAGACGACGTCCTTCTCCCCGTTCCAGCGGGCAGCGGAAGTAGTAGCTCCTCCTTGAATCCCGGCAGCACGACGACGTGTTGGCGGTGTCGATGGAGATCTCCGGCGGAGCTTCGCTAAGCGTTTGCGGGAGAGGTGGAGGAGGTGGGGCGGCTAGGGTTTGGGAGAGGGGTGGCCGGCCACTATGGGGTGCGGCCAAGGCTTTGGCTTGAGGTGGTCGGCCCCCTCCCCTTGTCCCTCATTATATAGGTGGAACACCCAAGAGTTGATCTACAAGTCTTCGAATAAGACCCCAAACCAAAACCTTCCATATGACATGAAACCTACCCATGGTGGGATTCCCACTTGAGGTGGGATTCCCACCTTTCCTTGGGAGGGGGTGGCCGGCCACCTTAGGTGGAGTCCACTGATGTCTACGCCTCCTCCTTTTCCTGTAGACAGAGTTTGGCCTCCAAGAGCAGAGGTTTGTAGAACAGCAGCAAGTTTTCCCTTAAGTGGATCACCCAAGGTTTATCGAACTCAGGGAGGAAGAGGTCAAAGATATCCCTCTCATGCAACCCTGCAACCACAAAGCAAGAAGTCTCTTGTGTCCCCAACACACCTAATAGGTGCACTAGTTCGGCGAAGAGATAGTGAAATACAGGTGGTATGAATATATATGAGCAAAGCAGCGGTGCCGTAAAATAGCTTGATGGCGTGTAGTTGATGGTGGTAGTATTGCAAAGCAGTAGTAACACAAAGAAACAAGTAAACAAGCAGCGATAGCAGTATTTAGGAACAAGGCCTAGGGATTACACTTTCACTAGTGGACACTCTCGACATTGATCACATAACAGAATAGATAAATGCATACTCTACACTCTTGTTGGATGATGAACACATTGCGTAGGATTACACGAACCCTCAATGCCGGAGTTAACAAGCTCCACAATTAATGTTCATATTTTAGTAACCTTATAGTGCAAGATAGATCAACATAACCAAATAGATCACATCAATACCATCATAGTAATAGTTAACTTCACAATCCACAAGAGATCATGATCATAGCCTACGACAAGAACCACATGGTGCACACACTAGTCACCTTTACACCATGCAGGAGGAATAGAATACTTTAATAACATCACTAGAGTAGCACATAGATGAATTGTGATACAAAACTCATATGAATCTCAATCATGTAAAGCAGCTCATGAGATTATTGTATTGAGGTACATGGGAGAGAGATGAACCACATAGCTACCGGTACAGCCCCGAGCCTCGATGGAGAACTACTCCCTCCTCATGGGAGCAGCAGCGGTGATGAAGATGGCGGTGGAGATGGCAGCGGTGTCGATGAAGGAGCCTTCCGGGGGCACTTCCCCGTCCCGGCGGCGTGCCGGAACAGAGACTCCTGTCCCCCAGATCTTGGCGGCGGCTCTGGAAGGTTTCTGTGGTTTTCGTCGAACGTATCAGGGTTTTCGATCCAGGGGCTTTATATAGGCGAAGAGGCGGCGCAGGAGGGCTTCTGGGGGGGCCCACACTATAGGGGGGCGCGGCCCCCCCCCCTGGCCGCGCCGGGGTGTGGTGTGGGGCCCCCAGGGCTCCCCTCTGGTCCTTCCCGGGTGTTCTGGATGCTTCCGATGAAAATAGGAACTTGGGCGTTGATTTCGTCCGATTCCGAGAATATTTCGTTACTAGGATTTCTGAAACCAAAAACAGCAGAAAACAGGAACTGGCACTTCGGCATCTTGTTAATAGGTTAGTTCCAGAAAATGCACGAATATGACATAAAGTGTGCATAAAACATGTAGATAACATCAATAATGTGGCATGGAACATAAGAAATTATCGATACGTCGGAGACGTATCAGCATCCCCAAGCTTAGTTTCGCTCGTCCGAGCGGTGTAAAACGATAACAAAGATAATTTCTGGAGTGACATGCCATCATAACCTTGATCATACTATTTGTAAAGCATATGTAGTGAATGCAGCGATCAAAACAATGTATATGACATGAGTAAACAAGTGAATCATAAAGCAAAGACTTTTCATGAATAGCACTTCAAGACAAGCATCAATAAGTCTTGCATAAGAGTTAACTCATAAAGCAATAAATTCTTAGTAAAGGTATTGAAGAAACATAATGGAAGATTAAGTTTCAGCGGTTGCTTTCAACTTGTAACATGTATATCTCATGGATAGTTATCAATGCAAAGCAATATAACAAATGCAATAAGCAAGTATGTAAGAATCAATGCACAGTTCACACAAATGTTTGCTTCTTGAGGTGGAGAGAAATAGGTGAACTGACTCAGCATTGAAAGTAAAAGAATTGTCCTCCATAGAGGAAAAGCATCGATTGCTATATTTGTGCTAGAGCTTTGATTTTGAAAACATGAAACAATTTTGTCAACGGTAGTAATAAAGCATATGTATCATGTAAATTATATCTTACAAGTTGCAAGCCTCATGCATAGTATACTAATAGTGCCCGCACCTTGTCCTAATTAGCTTGGACTACCGGATCATCACAATGCACATGTTTTAACCAAGTGTCACAAAGGGGTACCTCTATGCCGCCTGTACAAAGGTCTAAGGAGAAAGCTCGCATTGGATTTCTCGCTATTGATTATTCTCAACTTAGACATCCATACCGGGACAACATAGACAACAGATAATGGACTCCTCTTTTATGCATAAGCATGTAGCAACAATTATTTTTCTCATATGAGATTGAGGATATTGTCCAAAACTGAAACTTCCACCATGGATCATGGCTTTAGTTAGCGGCCCAATGTTCTTCTCTAACAATATGCATGCTTAACCATAAGGTAGTAGATCGCTCTTACTTCAGACAAGACGAACATGCATAGCAACTCACATGAAATTCAACAAAGAGTAGTTGATGGCGTCCCCAGTGAACATGGTTATCGCACAACAAGCAACTTAATAAGAGATAAAGTACATAATTACATATTCAATACCACAATAGTTTTTAAGCTATTTGTCCCATGAGCTATATATTGCAAAGGTGAATGATGGAATTTTAAAGGTAGCACTCAAGCAATTTACTTTGGAATGGCGGAGAAATACCATGTAGTAGGTAGGTATGGTGGACACAAATGGCATAGTGTTGTTTGGCTCAAGGATTTGGATGCATGAGAAGTATTCCCTCTCGATACAAGGTTTAGGCTAGCAAGGTTGTTTGAAGCAAACACAAGCACGAACTAGTACAGCAAAACTCACATAAAAGACATATTACAAGCATTATAAAACTATACATCGTCTTCCTTGTTGTTCAAACATCTTACTAGAAAATATCTAGACTCTAGAGAAACCACTCATGCAAACCAAATTTTAACAAGCTCTATGTATTTCTTCACTAATAGGTGCAAGGTATATGATGCAAGAGCTTAAACAAGAGCACAACAATTGCCAAATATCAAGTTATTCAAGACATCATACCAATTACTACATGTAGCATTTTCCGTTTCCAACCATATAACAATTAACGAAGCAGTTTCAACCTTCGCCATGAAAATTAAAAGCTAAGAACACATGTGTTCATACGAACCAGCGGAGCGTGTCTCTCTCCCACACAAGCATTTATTCAAACAAAAACAAAAACAAGAAACATACAGACGCTCCAAGTAAAGTGCATAAGATGTGACGGAATAAAAATATAGTTTCAGGGGAGGAACCTGATAATGTTGTCGATGAAGAAGGGGATGCCTTGGGCATCCCCTAGCTTAGACGCTTGAGTCTTCTTAGAATATGCAGGGGTGAACCACCGGGGCATCCCCAAGCTTAGAGCTTTCACTCTTCTTGATCATAGTATATCATCCTCCTCTCTTGACCCTTGAAAACTTCCTTCACACCAAACTTCTCATAAACTTCATTAGAGGGGTTAGTATATAATCAAAAACTCACATGTTCAGAGGTGACACAATCATTCTTAACACTTCTGGACATTGCTCAAAGCTACTGGAAGGTAATGGAACAAAGAAATCCACCCAACACAGCGAAAGAAGCAATGCGAAATAAAAGGCAGAATCTGTCAAAACAGAACAGTCCGTAAAGACGAATTTCTAATAAATACTTCCGTTGCTCAGCTCAGAAAACTCAAAAATAATGAAAGTTGCGTACATATCTGAGGAACACGCACGTAAATTGGCATATTTTTCTGATTTTTCTACAGAGAAAACAGCCCAGATTCGTGACAGATAGAAATCTGTTTCTGCGCAGAAATCCAAATCTAGTATCAACCTTCGATTAGAGGCTTCACTTGGCACAACAAAACACAAAACTAAGATAAGGAGAGGTTGCTACAGTAGTAAACAACTTCCAAGACACAAATATAAAACAAAGTACTGTAGCAAAATAACACATGGGTTATCTCCCAAGAAGTTCTTTCTTTATAGCCATTAAGATGGGCTCAGCAGTTTTAATGATGCACTCGCAAGAAATAGTATTTGAAGCAAAAGAGAGCATCAAGAGGCAAATTTTAAAACACATTTGAGTCTAACATGCTTCCTATGAAAAGGAATCTTGTAAATAAACAAGTTCATGAAGAGCAAAGTAACAAGCATAGGAAGATAAAACAAGTGTAGCTTCAAAAATTTCAGCACATAGAGAGGTATTTTAGTAACATGAAAATTTCTACAACCATATTTTCCTCTCTCATAATAAATTTCAGTAGCAACATGAGCAAACTCAACAATATAACTATCAAATGAAACATTCTTATCATGAGTCTCATGCATAAAATTATTACTCTCCACATAAGCATAGTCAATTTTATTAGTTGTAGCGGGAGCAAATTCAACAAAGTAGCTATCATTATTATTCTCATCAAGTGTTGGAGGCATAGTATAATCACAACAAAATTTACTCTCCATAGTAGGTGGCACCAAAAGACCACTATCATTATAATCATCATAAATAGGAGGCAAAGTATCATCAAAGAAAATTTTCTCCTCAATGCTTGGGGGACTAAAAAGATCATGAAAACCAGCTTCCCCAAGCTTAGAACTTTCTATATCATTATCAACAATGGTGTTCAAAGCGTTCATACTAATATTACTACCAGCATGCAAATAAGATTCCATAGGTTTTTTAATTTTCGCATCAAACAATCCATGTTTTAAATCAGGAAATAGAATAAGAAGATCATTCTTGTCCATTATGCCAAACTAGTGTAAACAAGAAACAAAAAGTTGCAATTGCAGGATCTAAAGGAAATAGCTTTGAGTACTTACGGCGCCGGGAAATAGCTTAGTAGCCGAGGTCCGGAGTGTGAGTACCTTTTACCTTTCCTCCCCGGCAACGGCGCCAGAAAATAGCTTGATGTCTACGCCTCCTCCTTTTCCTGTAGACAGTGTTGGGCCTCCAAGAGCAGAGGTTTGTAGAACAGCAGCAAGTTTTCCCTTAAGTGGATCACCCAAGGTTTATCGAACTCAGGGAGGAAGAGGTCAAAGATATCCCTCTCATGCAACCCTGCAACCACAAAGCAAGAAGTCTCTTGTGTCCCCAACACACCTAATAGGTGCACTAGTTCGGCGAAGAGATAGTGAAATACAGGTGGTATGAATATATATGAGCAGTAGCAGCGGTGCCAAAAAATAGCTTGCTGGCGTGTAGTTGATGGTGGTAGTATTGCAGCAGTAGTAACACAGTAAAACAGTAAACAAGCAGCGATAGCAGTATTTAGGAACAAGGCCTAGGGATTACACTTTCACTAGTGGACACTCTCGACATTGATCACATAACAGAATAGATAAATGCATACTCTACACTCTTGTTGGATGATGAACACATTGCGTAGGATTACACGAACCCTCAATGCCGGAGTTAACAAGCTCCACAATTAATGTTCATATTTTAGTAACCTTATAGTGCAAGATAGATCAACATAACCAAATAGATCACATCAATACCATCATAGTAATAGTTAACTTCACAATCCACAAGAGATCATGATCATAGCCTACGACAAGAACCACATGGTGCACACACTAGTCACCTTTACACCATGCAGGAGGAATAGAATACTTTAATAACATCACTAGAGTAGCACATAGATGAATTGTGATACAAAACTCATATGAATCTCAATCATGTAAAGCAGCTCATGAGATTATTGTATTGAGGTACATGGGAGAGAGATGAACCACATAGCTACCGGTACAGCCCCGAGCCTCGATGGAGAACTACTCCCTCCTCATGGGAGCAGCAGCGGTGATGAAGATGGCGGTGGAGATGGCAGCGGTGTCGATGAAGGAGCCTTCCGGGGGCACTTCCCCTTCCCGGCGGCGTGCCGGAACAGAGACTCCTGTCCCCCAGATCTTGGCGGCGGCTCTGGAAGGTTTCTGTGGTTTTCGTCGAACGTATCAGGGTTTTCGATCCAGGGGCTTTATATAGGCGAAGAGGCGGCGCAGGAGGGCTTCTGGGGGGCCCACACTATAGGGGGGCGCGGCCCCCCCTGGCCGCGCCGGGGTGTGGTGTGGGGCCCCCAGGGCTCCCCTCTGGTCCTTCCCGGGTGTTCTGGATGCTTCCGATGAAAATAGGAACTTGGGCGTTGATTTCGTCCGATTCCGAGAATATTTCGTTACTAAGATTTCTGAAACCAAAAAGAGCAGAAAACAGGAACTGGTACTTCGGCATCTTGTTAATAGGTTAGTTCCAGAAAATGCACGAATATGACATAAAGTGTGCATAAAACATGTAGATAACATCAATAATGTGGCATGGAACATAAGAAATTATCGATACGTCGGAGACGTATCATCCACCTGGGACTCCACCCCCAGGATCTCCATCGTCGACTTGGACGACAATCGCGCACGGCCTAGAACTTCTGAAGAAGGGTCTCATATGGCGCGTGGGCAATGGTGCTAATATCAGAATATGGAGGGATAGCTGGATTCCGAGAAACACATACGGAAAAACACTTACACCGAGACATAATAGAAGAATTCGGCGTGCGTCAGAATTGATTGATGCAAATGGGTCCTGGAAGGAACAGCTAGTGCACGACATTTTTCACCCTTTCGAAGCTGCGGAGATTTTGAAAATCAAGCCATCGAAGAGAGGAGAGACGGACTTATTGGCTTGGATGCCAGAGACGAGTGGTATCTTCACGGTACGTAGTGCCTATAAACTAGCGTTGAGTGAGGTACCAGCACATTATGATTTCTGTGCTTCTAGCACTAGGCCGGATGGAGACTGCCCCTGTTGGACACGGATTTGGAAATCGTATGTACCACCCAAAGTGAAAACTTTCGCTTGGAAGGCGACATCCAATGCGCTAGCGATAGAGGATAATAAGCTTCGGAGAGGTATGAAGGTGACTGTTATGTGCAAGATATGTGGAGCGGAAATTGAGGATATGGCACACGCTCTCTCTAAATGTCCTCATGATCGCCGGTTATGGATTGCTATGCGTCGTATTTGACAGTTACCATTGGATGTGGATCTCCAGGTCTCTCCAATGTTGTGGTTTCGATCGGTCATCCTTGCGATCCCGGTTGGAATGATCGATAAATTTTTGCTACTTACCTGGAGGGTTTGGCATGCTAGAAACGAGGCTACTCATGATAAGCCTCTTCCTACAGTAGAGGGATCGGTGAGTTTCCTTTGTGGTTATCTAAAGCTATTGCATAATATTAAAACGACCCCAACAGATCAGATCCTACACGGCAAGCAACCTATGATTGATGCTTCAGTTGTACCAGCTGCAAGTCAAGCTAAATTACCGCCTGATAAATCCTGGCGCCGGCCGCCGGCTGGCTGGGTCACACTCACTATTGATGGATCCTTCAAGGAAGTAGATGGCAATGGAGGTTCGGGTATGGTCCTTCGGGATGAAGTTGGACACATTATATTTTCAGCGTGTCATTTTCTACCATCGTGTGTTGAAGCTATGGAGGCAGAATTATCAGCTTGCTTAGAAGGTCTTCATCTTGCTATTCAACAAAGCCAGCTACCTATTCTAGTTGAGACGGACTGTTCCCTTTTGGTTGCAGCCGTTCGTGAAACAGCACAGGACCGGTTCATCTACATGCATATTATTACTGAGATTAAGGAATTAGTAAGGCAAGATAGAATTTGCTTCTTTGTAAAAGTAGATCGTCAACAGGTTAGAGCAGGTCATTGTCTTGCAAATTATGCAAGGATAGAGCGTAAGAGTCTTGTATGGTTCGGGTCAGGACCTAAATGTCTTCTTCAGGAAATGGAACCCGAGCTGAATGTAGCCCCAAACTACTTAATAAGATCTAGTTTTACCCGCAAAAAAAATCTAATAATAGTCAATTTAGGGCCATTAGATGATATACGATTTCCTCTCCTATGCGTGTGTCTTTTCCGCTCCCGATCATCCTAAGAAAGGAAAGATTCTTGCACACAAAAAAACATCCCTAATTGTTGGCGTCTCCAGATCTGGCTGCGAAGATTACTTCGATCAAGAAGAAGTTTACGTCCACCTCCTCCCAGCGGCCACTATTTGTCCATCCCGACGTTTCCTGGAGTTTGGACTGCGGCGACAAAGCCATACCTCACCGGGTGCATCTGGCCGCAGCGGCAAATATTTGCTCATCCCCCGCTGGACTGGGAGTTTGGCGATAGCCTATATCGATCTGGCAGTGGTCTCTACAGAATCAGGTACATGCGTGTTTCTCCAAAATTGCTGATACATGATGTCACCGACTGCAACCGTCAATGATATTACCGTGGACGATAAAATTGTGTGCATGGTATTGGTATAAGCCTTGAGGCCTTGATTCGTGATTGATTTGCACACCACTCCCTCCGCGTGATGTGTAGTATCTGAGTGGTGCGTAGATAACAACCAACAATTGATTTTATATATAGTCCTGCTAACCTGAGGCCTCGAGCTATAATTTAAGTTTTCTAGGAAACTGTTTGATTTAAGTATGGTAGTCCATGTGCAAAGGCATATCTTTCCTTAATTAAACTGGAAGTAGCGTAAATTACAATATGTTTATTACAATCAAAGTAAGCAAGTCATCCGACAGACTTCATAGATCTCAAATTTGATCTATTACATCATGTCAAATGGCACTATGAATAATATAGCATGTTGTTGGTAGTCTGCATGGTGTTTTGTCTATCTTCAGACAAGAAAGTGTCATGCATACTTTGAAAAGTCCTACATCCAAGTGAGAAAATTTAATCTTGGACAAATATAAGAAAGTATCACATTTATAATAATTTATAATAAGATAATAAATTAATCTTTCATTTACAATCTTACATATTTTCAATCGTTCATACATGACAATGCGGATGCATGGGTTGATGACTAGTATACTAAATTGGAATGATAATGGATATGCATAAATTATCTTGGTCTAGTTAGCATACGAATATGATGGTCACTCAAATATAGCAATAATGGATAAACAACATGATTAAGGTAAGCAAACAAATGATGAACATATAGTGCGTACAAACGGAGCTATCATACATATATGATCATCAGTCAAATATAGCATGAAACAATTCTGCCACGGTTAACTAAGAAAAGTATCTAGAAATACAAAGTGTCTCGGAATGACTTTAATCTTATAATAGTTGATAACTGCAGTGGGTACAGTACCTGCAGGAAATAGTGAAAGAAAAACGTGGGCATGTGAATATAGACGAAACATCACCGTAATCAAGCGGAAACAATACCTAGTTTCAAAAAATAAGGAAGCATGCGTTTGGGGTACATAAACCATACTAGGTAAAATTAAAAGCCATCAAATTCGAAAATGTAACAATATAGTTTTTTTTTTTTTTTGAAACTTGTAACAATATAGTTATACAGTTAAAAAACGAGTTCTTTTGTGGTACCCTCAAATAAATAACAACCCTCCATTTTCGTCCATCTAAAGGCCTAGAAAATTTCATACCACTCTCCAAAACGTGACAGTTATGTTACATACCTTTGCCAAATTTCGCACCAAACAGAAAAAAGGCCGTAACCAGGCCCCGGCCCAAATAACGTTCCTAGCCCAAGACATAGGCCTGGGACGAGACCAGGGTCTCAGACCGACCTAACCTATTCTCGTTCGTTCGGCCGTCGCCGCCGCCGGCCGTCGGCTTCTGCAACTCGGCGGCACAGCCCCCTACCGCCAACTTTCGACTCCTCTTCCCTACCAATTACCTCTCCTAGTCGCGCGTTGTTGGCCTCACAATCGATTGAAGATCCTCGGAGACTTTGTCCTCGCTCGCCATAGAGGGCCGAGGTCGTTACGATGTTCCGGGAGCGGGCCTGGCGGCCATCGCCTTCTCCAGCGTTGGTTTTTTCTGGTGATCCTCGTGGCCCTGTAGCTTCGACTGCTGGCTTCTGCGGCGCGCCACTGCACGCGGGGGAGGAGGGGTCCCCCCCGGCTACTTCGAGCCCGCCACCAACGACCTGGTAGGAAATAAAGCATCCATCCATTTGATCTATGCTCATTTCGAATTTTGATCATCCTCTACGACCAGAGCAGCAAGGGTTCGTGCCATTAGGTTCAGATTTTTTTTACATGTTGTTGCTTTAGTATTTATTACCAAATTGTGGTTTCAAAGTAGTATTTTTGTTTTATTGGCTTGTTACATGCTTTTAGATGACGCTCTGTACAAGTGTTATGGTGAGGTACAAGCAAAACTATGAATGTACTTAACACAGAGTTCAAACCTCTAGGAGCAAGAATAAAGATTAAATTGTGCAAACTATAGTCACACACATCCACCCACACTCATGTCCATACGCAGCATTGGTATCGGTTATGATACTGCATTAGTGAATTTAAGAAGATGTTATCAACAACATAGTATATTTAAGTTTTCTTTTGGTTCCTGATTTGTCTTTGATGTGTTGAAAACACAGAATAGTCTTCATCCAGTTTTGTATCGTGTGTCATCCCTGCACTAGCTTAGTTCTGTGGAACGGTTGAATTGTTGTACATAGAGCAAGTTTTTGTTCCCAGCTGCTAGCGATAAATGGTAACCGAAATACCGTATCGGTTTCGAATAGTCTTCTGGTTCACTCCTAACTAGGAGTGGATGCCTTTTAGTTTGAAGTGTGATTGTATTGAAAATCAGAGGGTGATTGTATTGAAAACCAGAGTACCGATGATTTTTTTTGGTCTAGAACACACAATGCAGGACTACTTTATAGAATATTAAAATGGCTCAAAAGATGCCTAATCCGAAACCGGGCCAAACTGGGAATTATTGCCTCCGAAAACTGGTTAGATAGCACTGAATACCATTACACAGTGCTTGGTGCATGCTTCAGCAGGTTATAAATGCCAGTGATAAGGGTGCTCAGTTTTCTCTGACCACTTTTTTTAATATCACATATATATGCTACATTATAAATGCCACATAAGGGTGCTCGTATATATATATGCTACATATACTGAAGTGTAGAAAAACTCATGCATGAATTAGGCAGTTTGCAAAAATAAATCAACCGTGGTATCTTTTACAACAGTCAAGACTTCTATCTGGTAAGATCTATTGTGGATATTTCGTAATGTTGATGTCGGAAGAAAGTAATTGATGCCAACCATTTTACTTTGATCTTCTTCAGCAAGCTCCTCACCTGATGCCGGGACGTAGTGGCTACACTGGTGAGGGTGGGGACTCTATCATGTCTTGGCCCCATGACGAGTTTTCGAGCACTTCTGTGGACATGGTTAATGTGCTAAGGTTGCGATAAACTATCAGATCCGCTTTGTTTTCTCTAGTTTCGAGCCTTCTATTTTCTTCAATGATTCAGACCCATGACAAGGCTACTCAGATGGATGGTGAGAAAATTGACATGGAGCATGAAAATCTCAGGTTACACTTGGGAGGTAAAAAGACAACATCTTTTGATAGTTGATTTGGAAGAGCAGGTTTGGGACGAAAAGAAGACTACAACAAATATGTGACGCCAAGCCTCAAGATGATGGCATTTCTACCATTTCAGGTTGCGGTGATAGAAGAGCTGGAGGCGAAAGTTAAATAAATAATAACAAAGATGTTGCACAAGACAATATAAAGGAGCTCCAGGTTCTTATACATAAGTTGGTCACATTTTCGGTGCCGACCCTCAGTGTAGTCATCGCCTTGGCTGCTGTATTAACTTACATGTATGTAGCTAGAGTAATTATTCCAACAATGTAGATTCTTCGTTCCTGTATCTTGGAAATCATGTGCTCAATAGTAATCCAGTTCGGTACTACTTGTGTTATTCAATTTGATTCATATCTGGCATCACCTCTCCTGTTTTTGGTCGTCTATACCACACAGCAAATAATGGATAGGCGCACAACTCCTATTCTAGTGCTTACCTCCATCACAAGTTAAGAATAATAATGGTTACAAACGTGTAAATGAATCACTTAACACAGTTACAAGATGAGGCCTGGAGCATTACACAAATGATGTTACAGTTCGACTCCTGAATCACGCCAGACCTCCGCAACAGAATGATTGCAAATGTACCCACACAAACGACAGCAATTTAATTCAACACTGTCTGCCTGGAAACGAAATGACAGACCAACACATGTTGGAAAAAGGCATAAACAGAAAACATACGCGCCCCTGGACTGCAATAACATGCAGCAAACCAATGCTTGAGTAAAACTGGCCAAACGCAGTTTATGAACAGACTGAAATATTTATATTTCAAACTATTTGACATCAAATGAGTACCAAGTACTTTAAGCAAAATAAGTAGAATCACTCTTGCAATTACATTCAGTTTTACCAACTAGTTCATGTAATAACATAGCAAAACTACAACCCAGCAAGAGTTGCTGATCTTGGGAGTTCAAAAGCAAGCCAAGTTCAATGAAGAGCTGTCTGTATGAGGCTCTGCAGAAAATCCATGTCCGCAAGCAAGAGATAACTGGGCTGACTGAGAGCTTGACTTCCATGTCTATTGCTTTGGAGGAAGCAGAAGAACAGAGTGCCTCGCTTGATGCTACTATCCGGGAAATGAAGATAACATCAGCAATGTGCGTCAACAGTCATGGAGGACACCTAGAATTTGACCTTGTTAGTATGGAGATGTTGTCGAAAGCATAGAATAGCACAAAGTATGAAGCAAAGTGAAATTTGGTGCGCATTGACATGCCTTCCCATTTTGCTATTGCTGTTTATTCGATTAGAACCACACTTGCCCAGCAAGTTCACTCACTTTTGTAAAGTCTAAACATGCGCATGTTACAGCTGGAGCAACTTCAACTCTGTCTAGTTCCTGTTTCCAAATGCATTGGTCCATTGTTAATTTTTAAATTTTTGTGCAGGTTGACTAGTATAATGTGTCAGTTTAACCCACAAGTTGAATAATATAATTTGTATTAAAGAAGAAGGAATTCTGGTATAAACAAATACCTGCGATTAAATGCTTGAGTCTAAGGAAACCAGAAGCTGAGGTTAGCCTTCTTTCTGTTGCTTCATTTTGCTTTCGGACTGGTTTTGAGATTTCTAAAGTGAAAATGTCGAAGAAATTCAAAGCAACTTTCAAAGTTGGGATTGATGTAAAAGAAGGTGAAATGATTAATAACATATATGTCTCACGGATTTCATGAACCCTCACTCTATTCTAATCATATATTTGTCTGCTATTTGAGCAAACAAGCATGGATTCTACTTGCAACTTGTATGACTTTGTTTGTAGATTGTAGGTCTGGATAACTGTCTGGAGCATAGTACAAAGAAAGAATGGACTAAATGGTACGGCACAACACTTTGAGCCTGACAGAGCATGGTGCAAAGAATGAATGAACTGAATGGTACGGCACATTACTACTAATAGTAATGTACTTCGAAATCATGTCCTCGCCAGCGCTTGACCATTCATATCTGAAAACCGCAATCATAAAAATAAGATTCATGTTACTAATCAAGTAAAATCACGTCTTTTAAAGAAATATGGTGTTGTGGATAAACAACAGTCAGTAACTAGCTAGAGAAATATTCCTTATGTACTTTGTAGCTTTGAAATCAGCCATTATATCTTCATATCTAACTTGCGAACCAATTAAATATGAGAAGTTTGTTTGGCTGTTTCTCTTCTTCTCATTAAAATTTGTATCAATATAACTAAAATTCTAAATTACCTAACTTGGGCGGGGTGCAGCAATTACATCCCAATCCTTATGAAATAATCAGAACATAACTTGGCTAGGGGCAGGGCGCTGCATTCTGCAGGACTAGGGTGTTGTCTGGTAGTGTGCATTAGCGCAGCTGGTAGCCAGACAAGCGGTAGAGCAGTAGCAGCGTACCAGCGTCAGTACCGCGGTAGCATCGCGTGGGATCGCGGATCAAGACATAAGAAGAAGGCACACAGGATGACGACGAGGCTCCGTTCAGTTGACCGCTTATGTGTGTGGTCGAATTTTGTGAAAGCAGAGAAACCGGACTAGGATCTGCCAATGGGTATAATTCATGACTTGGGGTCGACGTACCTGGCGGCGAGATTGGTGATGACGTCTCTCAATGTTGTGTCGACCTAGTGTCCGTGTCGCTCGCCGGCGACGCACGACGGGGCCGACCTGGTGGCGGCGGCGCTCGTCCACGACGACGACAGGGCCGACCTGGTAGCGGCGGTGCTCGCCCTCGACGCACGATGGGACCTACCTGGTGGCGCGGCGCTCGCCGGCGATGTAAGACCGGGCCGATCTGGTGGCAGCAGGGGTCGCATGCGATGCAGGACGTGGTGTCGTGGCGGCGGCGATTCTGGCTGCTCGACCCCGCGTGCTCGGGGATGCAGGACAGGGTGTCTGGTCGATGTTGGGCCGGGCTGAATACTGCTGTTTTTTTTCTCTATTATGTTTTGCTGGACTACCGGGCCTAATCTAAGTCGTTTGACCGTTGCCTCAAATCATACCTCTCCTTACCTAGCAGTGGTAAAAGGTACTGTAAAACAAGCCTAAAAAACTGGTTAGGGTTTTCGTGGTAGACTTACACGTCTACCTCTTCTATTTATATGCACGGCAGTCATACAAGATTACAACACGTACGAGTCTCTAACTCGTATACAACATGGACTCTCCGATTCTAACACACCCTCTCAATCTAAACTATTACATACAAGATTTAGATTGGTCCTGAATCGGTCTAACATCTGCCGTGTGGCTGGCTTTGTAAACACATCAGCCAATTGATCACTAGAAGAGATAAACCTCACGTCCAAAGCACCCTTTGCAACACGCTCTAGCACAAAATGAAAATCAATTTCAATGTGCTTTGTTCGAGCATGAAATACCGGAGTTGCTGTGAGGTAGGTTGCCCCTAAGTTATCACACCATAGAATGGGTGTACGCTGCCTGGGAACTCCAAGCTCCTTTAACAAAGAGCTGATCCATATAGCTTCTGCAGCACCATTAGCTAATGCCTTGTATTCTGCCTCGGTACTAGATCTCGAGACGGTAGGTTGCTTCTTCGAACTCCAGGAGACCAAGTTAGGTCCAACAAAAATAGCATAGCCACTTGTAGAATGTCTATCATCCACACAATCCAGCCCAATCAGCATCGGTGAAAATACTAACACCGGTGGAAGCCGACTTGCGAAAACACAGCCCGGTTTGCAATGTGCCTTTGACATACCTTAATATACGTTTGACAGCCTCCCAATGAACATCTGTAGGCTGAGACAAAAACTGGCACACCTTATTCACCGCAAAAGAAATATCTAGGCGTGTGAGCGTCAAATACTGCAATCCACCAACAATGCTACGGTACCGGAAGGAGTCTTCAGAACCAAGCATTGTACCTGAAACTCGAGACAGACTCTCTGAAGTCGACAATGGTGTGGAAGTGGACTTACAATTCTCCATATTCACTCTATGAAGTAGATCAAGTGCATACTTGCGCTGAGTTACCATCATCCCCCCTGAATTGTAGGACGCTTCCAGTCCAAGAAAATAATCCAGTTTCCCCAAATCTTTAATAGGAAAGGTATCCATTAGAGACCGGACAAGGCGATCAACAACCTCAGGAGTAGACCCAGCGATAACAATATCATCAACATAGACCAGCATATAAATCTGCACACCATCTCTGGAGAATATGAAGAGTGACATGTATGCTTTGGAGGAGACAAACCCAAGCTCATGAAGCCGCTGACTTAACCGAGCATACCACGTACGAGGCGACTGCTTCAGGCCATAGATAGACCGCTGCAACTTACACACATAAGAGGGATAACGAGCATCCTCAAAACCAGGTGGCTGCTGCATATAAACATCCTCAGACAGAAACCCGTGAAGAAAGGCATTACTCACATCAACCTGACGCAGACACCAGCCACGAGACACAGCTTGAGATAGCACCAGACGCACAGTAGCAGGCTTTACAACTGGGTTGAACGTGTCACCATAATCAATCCCATGCTGCTGAGTAAATCCACGAGCCACCAGTCTTGCTTTGTGCTTGTCAATAGATCCATCAGGTCGATGCTTCGTTTTAAAAATCCATTTGCTTCCAACAATATTGACCCCCGGAGGTCTAGGAACCAATATCCACGTGCGTGTCTGACACATGGCAGCGAACTCATCTGCCATAGCAGCTTTCCAGGAAGGTTCAGTCAAGGCTTCATGATGGGAAGTAGGTGCAGCAAAGAAGGCCCGACGGCGAGGATCATATCGCACAGTACCGTCCTTGTATTCTTTCTCCTTGCGCGTGTTGTCACGGTGACGCGTCACCATGGGATGCGCCGTAGCTGGCGTGGCGCACGGCTCAGCCGGGGACGATGCGGCCGTGGACACACAAGTCACGGCGGGAGGCATCGTGGGCTGAGGAGCCAACGCGCTCGCGGCGGGAGCCGGAGCCACGCTCACGGCGGGAGCTGGAGCCGCTCGCACGGCTGGAGCGGGAGCCGCATCAGGGGGAGCGCCATGCATGGCTCCCCCATGCACGTCGATCGGCCGCTGGGAGGCACTCGGGGCCGCGTCAATCACCTGAAACGGAGGAACTTCGTCTAATGCAGACGGGTTAGTGGACACGTAAGATGTGTCATATTTACGCACAGGTGCACTCGTAACCGGTTCATTATCAGGAAAAGTGATAGCATGTGCTAAGGTAGAGATATCAACTGGGACACTAGGTGTGGCATAAGGAAAAACTGACTCGCCGAAAACGACGTCACGAGAGATATAAATGCGACCCGTAGACCGGTCTAAACACTTATACCCTTTGTGCATCGGGCTATTGAAGGAGATATGCCCTAGAGGCAATAATAAAGTGGTTATTATTTATATCTTAATGTTTATGATAAATGTTTATATATCATGCTAGAATTGTATTAACCGAAACATTAGTACATGTGTGATATGTAGACAAACAAGAAGTCCCTAGTATGCCTCTTAAACTAGCTTGTTGATTAATGGATGATTAGTTTCATAATCATGAACATTGGATGTTATTAATAACAAGGTTATATCATTATATGAATGATGTAATGGACACACCCAATTAAGCGTAGCATAAGATCTCGTCATTAAGTTATTTGCTATAAGCTTTCGATACATAGTTACCTAGTCCTTATGACCATGAGATCATGTAAATCACTTATACCGGAAAGGTACTTTGATTACACCAAACACCACTGCGTAAATGGGTGGCTATAAAGGTGGGATTAAGTATCCGGAAAGTATGAGTTGAGGCATATGGATCAACAGTGGGATTTGTCCATCCCGATGACGGATAGATATACTCTGGGCCCTCTCGGTGGAATGTCGTCTAATGTCTTGCAAGCATATGAATGAGTTCATAAGAGACCACATACCACGGTACGAGTAAAGAGTACTTGTCAGGAGACGAGGTTGAACAAGGTATAGAGTGATACCGAAGATCAAACCTCGGACAAGTAAAATATCGTGAGACAAAGGGAATTGGTAATGTATGTGAATGGTTCATTCGATCACTAAAGTCATCGTTGAATATGTGGGAGCCATTATGGATCTCCAGATCCCGCTATTGGTTATTGGTCGGAGTGAGTACTCAACCATGTCCGCATAGTTCACGAACCGTAGGGTGACACACTTAAAGTTGGATGTTGAAATGGTAGTACTTGAATATGGAATGGAGTTCGAATATTTGTTCGGAGTCCGGATGAGATCCCGGACATCACGAGGAGTTCCGGAATGGTCCGGAGAATAAGATTCATATATAGGATGTCATTTTATGTGAAATAAAATGTCGCGGAAGGTTCTATGGAAGGTTCTAGAAGGTTCTAGAAAAGTCCGGAAGAAACCACCAAGGAAGGTGGAGTCCACATGGGACTCCACCTCCATGGCCGGCCAGCCCTAGATGGGGTGGAGTCCCAAGTGGACTCCACCATAGGGGGCCGGCCACCCCCACATGGGAGGTGGAAATCCCACCTTTGGGTGGGAGTCCTAGTTGGGCTAGGTTTCCCCCTCTTATGGAAGGTTTTGGTTTCGGTCTTATTCGAAGACTTGGACACCAACACTTGGGATCCACCTATATAATGAGGGGCCAAGGGAGGGGGCCGGCCACCCCAAGACCACAAGCTGGCCGCCCCCATAGAGTGGCCGGCCACCCTCCCAAACCCTAGCCGCCCCCTCTCCTCCATATTGCCCGCGTAGCTTAGCGAAGCTCCGCCGGACTTCTTCACCGCCACCGACACCACGCCGTCGTGCTTTCGGATTCAAGAGGAGCTACTACTTCCGCTGCCCGCTGGAACGGGAGGTGGACGTCGTCTTCATCAACAACCGAACGTGTGACCGAGTACGGAGGTGCTGCCCGTTCGTGGCGCCGGAACCGATCGTGATCAAGATCTTCTACGCGCTTTGCAAGCGGCAAGTGATCGTCTACCGCAGCAACAAGAGCCTAATGTTTTAGGCTTTGGAATCTCTTCAAGGGTGAGACTCGATACCCCCTCGTTGCTACCGTCTTCTAGATTGCATCTTGGCTTGGATTGCGTGTTCGCGGTAGGAAAATTTTTGTTTTCTATGCAACGTTATCCTACGGTGGTATCAGAGCCGTGTCTATGCATAGATGGTTGCACGAGTAGAACACAATGGTTTGTGGGCGTTGATGCTCTTGTTATCTTTAGTTTGAGTACCTTGCATCTTTATGGCATAGTGGGATGAAGCGGCTCGGACTAACTTTACATGACCGCGTTCATGAGACTTGTTCCTCGTTCGACATGCAACTTGTATTGCATAAGAGGCTTTGCGGGTGTCTGTCTCTCCTACTATAGTAAAGATTCAATTTACTCTTCTATTGAAAACATTAGTATCAACGTTGTGGTTCATGTTCGTAGGTAGATTAGATCTCTCTCGAAAACCCTAAACCACGTAAAATATGCAAACCAAATTAGAGACGTCTAACTTGTTTTTGCAGGGTTTGGTGATGTGATATGGCCATAATGTGATGATGAATATGTATGAGATGATCATTATTGTATTGTGGCAACCGGCAGGAGCCTTATGGTTGTCTTTAAATTTCATGTTGAGTAGTATTTCAAAGTAGTTGTAATAGTTGCTACATGGAGGACAATCATGAAGACGGCGCCATTGACCTTGACGCTACGCCGACGATGATGGAGATCATGCCCGAAGATGATGGAGATCATGTCCGTGCTTTGGAGATGAAGATCAAAGGCGCAAAGACAAAAGGGCCATATCATATCACATATGAACCGCATGTGATGTTAATCCTTTTTATGCATCTTATTTTGCTTAGATCGCGACGGTAGCATTATAAGATGATCCCTCACTAAAATCTCAAGATAATAAAGTGTTCATCCTTAGTAGCACCGTTGCCAAGACTTGTCGTTTCGAAGCATCTCGTGATGATCGGGTGTGATAGAATCAACAAGTGCATACAACGGGTGCAAGACAGTTTTGCACATGCAGATACTAAGGTGGCCTTGACGAGCCTAGCATGTACAGACATGGTCTCGGAACACGTGATACCGAAAGGTAGAGCATGAATCATATGGTTGATATGATGAACACTTTGAGTGTTCGCCATTGAAGTCACACTTTTTCTCGTGATGATCGGGCTTAGGTGCGGTGGATTTGGTTCGTGTGATCACTAAGACAATGCGAGGGATATTGTTTTGAGTGGGAGTTCACCTAGATTTTTAATTATGTTGAATTAAAATTTGAACTCAATTTGTCATAAACTTAGTCTAAACTATTGCAAATATATGTTGTAGAGATGGCGTCCCCAATCAATTTTAATCAGTTCCTAGAGAAAGAGAAACTTAAGAGCAACGGTAGCAACTTCACCGACGGGTTCCGTCATGTGAGGATCTTCCTCTCTGGCGGAAATCTGCAATTTGTGCTTGATGCACCGCTAGGTGACCCTCCCGCAGAAGATGAATCCGATGAAGTAAAAGCTGTTTACGCGACTCGGAAAACTCGGTACTCTCAAGTTCAGTGTGCCATCCCGTGCGATCTGGAATCCGATCTTCAAAAACGTTTTGAGCACCACGATCCTCATGAGTTGATGAATGAGCTGAAAGCTATATTCGAGACTCATGCGGCCGTGGAATGCTATGAAGCATCGAAACATTTCTTCACCGTATGATGGAAGAAGGCAGCTCCGTTAGTGAGCACATGCTCGCCATGACCGGCATGCGAAGAAACTCGATGACTTGGGAATAGTGATTCCTAATAGATCGGGGATTAATCGTGTCCTTCAATCACCGCCACCAAGTTACAAGAACTTTGTGATGAACTACAATATGCGTAACATGAACAAGGAGTTACCTGAACTCTTTGGCATGCTAAAAGCTGCTGAAATTGAGATCAAGAAAGAGCACCAAGTGTTGATGGTCAACAAGACCACCGGTTTCAAGAAACAGGGCAAGTCTAAGGGAAAATTCAAGAAGGGTGGCAAGAAAGCTGCCACGCCTCCTATGAAACCTAAGAACGGCCCTAAGCCTGATGCTGAGTGTTATTACTGCAAGGAGAAGGGACACTGGAAGCGTAATTGCTCCAAGTATCTGGCTGATCTAAAGAGCGGCCTTGTCAAGAAAAAGAAAGAAGGTATATCTCGATATACATGTTATAGATGTTTATCTCACTGGTTCTCGTACTAGTACCGGTATTTGATACTGGTTCGGTTGCTCATATCTCGTAACTTGAAACAGAACTAAAGAATAAACGAAGACTACCGAAAGATGAAGTGACGATGCGCGTTGGAAATGGATCCAAAGTCGATGTGATCGCTGTCGGCACACTTCCTCTACATCTACCTTCGGGATTAGTTTTAAGCCTAAATAATTGTTATTTTGTACCCGCGTTGAGCATGAACATTATATCTGGATCTTGTTTAATGCAAGACGGTTATTCATTCAAGTCTGAGAATAATGGTTGTTCTATTTTTATGAATAATATCTTTTATGGTCGAGCACCACAAAAGAATGGCTTATTTCTCGTTAGATCTCGATAGTAGTGATACGCATATACATAACATTGATGCTAAGCGAATTAAATTGAATGATAATTCTACTTATATGTGGCAATCGTCGTCTTGGTCATATTGGAGTGAAACGCATGAAGAAACTCCATACCGATGGATTACTTGAATCACTTGACTTTGAGTCACTTGATAGATGCGAAGCATGTCTAATGGGAAAAATGACAAAGACTCCATTTTCAGTATGATGGAGCGAGCTACAGACTTATTGGAAATCATACATACCGATGTATGTGGACCAATGAGTGTAGCATCGCGCGGTGGTTATCGTTATGTTCTAACCTTCACAGATGATCCGAGTAGATATGGGTATATCTATTTCATGAAACATAAATCCGAAACTTTCGAGAAGTTTAAGGAATTTCAAAGTGAAGTAGAAAATCAACGTAACAAGAAGATCAAATTTCTACGATCTGATCGTGGAGGTGAATATCTGAGTTATGAGTTTGGCATGCATTTAAAGAAATGCGGAATACTTTCACAATTGACACCGCCGGAACACCTCAACGAAACGGTGTGTCCGAACGTCGTAATCGAACTCTCTTAGATATGGTTCGTAGTATGATGTCTCTTACTGATTTGCCGTTATCATTTTGGAGTTATGCATTAGAGACAGCCGCATTCACTTTAAATAGAGCACCATCAAAATCCGTAGAAACGACACCGTATGAATTATGGTTTAATAAGAAACCTAAGTCATCGTTCCTGAAAGTTTGGGGTTGCGAAGCCTATGTAAAGAAGTTACAACCGGACAAGCTAGAACCCAAAGCGGAGAAATGCGTCTTCATAGGATACCCTAAGGAAACTATAGGGTACACTTTCTATCACAGATCCGAAGGCAAAATCTTTGTTGCTAAGAACGGAACCTTTCTTGAGAAAGAATTTCTCACTAAAGAAGTGACTGGAAGAAAAGTAGAACTCGATGAGATTGATGAATCTATACTCGTTGATCGTAGTAGCGTAGTACCGGAAGTTGTACTGTACCGCCTACACCGGCAACAGAGGAAGCTAATGATAATGATCATGAAACTTCGAACGAGGAAACTACTGAACCTCGCAGATCAACAAGGGAACGTGCCACTCCTGATTGGTATGATCCTTGTCTAAATGTCATGATTGTGGATAACAATGATGAGGACCCTGCGACGTATGAAGAAGCGATGATGAGCCCAGATTCCAACAAATGGCAAGAAGCCATGAAATCCGAAATGGGATCCATGTATGATAACAAAGTATGGACTTTGGTAGACTTACCTGATAGCCGAAAGGCTGTTGAGAATAAATGGATCTTCAAGAGAAAAACAGATGCGGATGGTAATATTACTGTCTATAAAGCTCGACTTGTCGCAAAGGGTTTCCGACAAATTCAAGGAGTTGACTACGATGAGACTTTCTCACCCGTAGCGAAGCTAAAATCTGTGAGGATTTTGTTAGCAATAGCTGCATTTTTCGATTATGAGATTTGGCAGATGGATGTCAAAACGGCGTTCCTTAATGGAGACATTGAGGAAGAGTTGTATATGGTACAACCCAAAGGTTTTGTCGATCCTAAAAATGCTGACAAAGTATGCAAACTTCAGCGTTCAATCTATGGACTCGAAGCAAGCATCAAGAAGTTGGAACCGACGTTTTGATAAGGTGATCAAAGACTTCGGGTTTATACAGTGTCATGGAGAGGCCTGTATTTACAAGAAAGTGAGTGGGAGCTCCGTAGCATTCCTGATATTATATGTAGATGACATATTATTGATCGGGAATGATATAGAACTATTAAGCAAAGTTGTTAAGGGTTATTTGAATAATAGTTTTTCAATGAAAGACCTTGGTGAAGCATCGTATATATTAGGCATCAAGATTTATAGAGATAGATCAAGACGCCTAATAGGGCTATCACAGAGTACATACCTGGACAAGATTCTAAAGAAGTTTAGAATGGACGAAAGTAAGAAAGGGTTCTTACCTATGTTACTGTGCAAGGTATTGAGTAAGACTCAAGGACCGGCTACTACAGAAGAAAGAGAAAGGATGAGTCATATCCCCTATGCTTCGGCAAAGAGGATCTATCATGTATGCCATGCTATGTACTAGACCGGATATAGCACATGCCGTTAGTTTGACTAGCAGATATCAAAGTGATCCAGGAATGGAACACTGGACAGCGGTCAAGAATATCCTGAAGTATTTGAAAAGAACTAAGGATATGTTTCTTTGTTATGGAGGTGACCAAGAGCTCGTTGTAAACGGTTACACCGATGCAAGTTGGAACACTGATCCTGATGACTCTAAGTCACAATCTGGGTACGTGTTTATATTGAATGGTGCCGCGAAGTCGGGCAAGCTCGAAGCAAAGGCACGGTGGCGAAGTCTTCAACAGAATCGTAGTACATAGCGGCTTGAGGCTTCATCGAAGCGGTATGGATGAAGAGGTTCATTGTAGAGCTCAGTGTGGTTCCTAGTGCATTGGACCCATTAATCATTTACTTGTGATAACATGGGTGCCATCGCCAATGCACAAGAGCCAAGGTCACACAAGAGGTGAAGCATATCAAGCTGCGTTACCACTCGATTCGCGAGTACATCGAAGATGGAGAAGTAAAGATTTGCAAAGTACACACCGATCTGAATGTAGCTGATCCGTTGACTAATGCTCTACATATGGCAAAGCATGACCAACACCATATTGCAATGGGTGTTAGGTATATTACAATGTAATCTAGATTATTGACTCTAGTGCAAGTGGGAGACTGAAGGAGATATGCCCTAGAGGCAATAATAAAGTGGTTATTATTTATATCTTAATGTTTATGATAAATGTTTATATATCATGCTAGAATTGTATTAACCGAAACATTAGTACATGTGTGATATGTAGACAAACAAGAAGTCCCTAGTATGCCTCTTAAACTAGCTTGTTGATTAATGGATGATTAGTTTCATAATCATGAACATTGGATGTTATTAATAACAAGGTTATATCATTATATGAATGATGTAATGGACACACCCAATTAAGCGTAGCATAAGATCTCGTCATTAAGTTATTTGCTATAAGCTTTCGATACATAGTTACCTAGTCCTTATGACCATGAGATCATGTAAATCACTTATACCGGAAAGGTACTTTGATTACACCAAACACCACTGCGTAAATGGGTGGCTATAAAGGTGGGATTAAGTATCCGGAAAGTATGAGTTGAGGCATATGGATCAACAGTGGGATTTGTCCATCCCGATGACGGATAGATATACTCTGGGGCCTCTCGGTGGAATGTCGTGTAATAGTCTTGCAAGCATATGAATGAGTTCATAAGAGACCACATACCACGGTATTTAGTAAAGAGTATTTGTCATTAGACGAGGTTGAACAAGGTATAGAGTGATACCGAAGATCAAACCTCGGACAAGTAAAATATCGTGAGACAAAGGGAATTGGTAATGTATGTGAATGGTTCATTCGATCACTAAAGTCATCGTTGAATATGTGGGAGCCATTATGGATCTCCAGATCCCGCTATTGGTTATTGGTCGGAGTGAGTACTCAACCATGTCCGCATAGTTCACGAACCGTAGGGTGACACACTTAAAGTTGGATGTTGAAATGGTAGTACTTGAATATGGAATGGAGTTCGAATATTTGTTCGGAGTCCCGGATGAGATCCGGACATCACGAGGAGTTCCTAATGGTCCGGAGAATAAGATTCATATATAGGATGTCATTTTATGTGAAATAAAATGTCGCGGAAGGTTCTATGGAAGGTTCTAGAAGGTTCTAAAAAAGTCCGGAAGAAACCACCAAGGAAGGTGGAGTCCACATGGGACTCCACCTCCATGGCCGGCCAGCCCTAGATGGGGTGGAGTCCCAAGTGGACTCCACCATAGGGGGCCGGCCACCCCCCACATGGGAGGTGGAAATCCCACCTTTGGGTGGGAGTCCTAGTTGGGCTAGGTTTCCCCCTCTTATGGAAGGTTTTGGTTTCGGGTCTTATTCGAAGACTTGGACACCAACACTTGGGATCCACCTATATAATGAGGGGCCAAGGGAGGGGGCCGGCCACCCCAAGACCACAAGCTGGCCGCCCCCCATAGAGTGGCCGGCCACCCCTCCCAAACCCTAGCCGCCCCCCTCTCCTCCATATTGCCCGCGTAGCTTAGCGAAGCTCCGCCGGACTTCTTCACCGCCACCGACACCACGCCGTCGTGCTGTCGGATTCAAGAGGAGCTACTACTTCCGCTGCCCGCTGGAACGGGGAGGTGGACGTCGTCTTCATCAACAACCGAACGTGTGACCGAGTACGGAGGTGCTGCCCGTTCGTGGCGCCGGAACCGATCGTGATCAAGATCTTCTACGCGCTTTTGCAAGCGGCAAGTGATCGTCTACCGCAGCAACAAGAGCCTCATCTTGTAGGCTTTGGAATCTCTTCAAGGGTGAGACTCGATACCCCCTCGTTGCTACCGTCTTCTAGATTGCATCTTGGCTTGGATTGCGTGTTCGCGGTAGGAAAATTTTTGTTTTCTATGCAACGTTATCCTACAGCTATAGCCAAGGAAGACACAAAGCTTAGATCGAAACTCTAATTTGTGGGAGTTATATTTCCTAAGGCTAGGCCAACACGCACAACCAAAAATACGGAGAAACTCGTAATTGGGTTGTATGCGGAGAAGACGAAAGATGGGAGTTTCCTTGTTGAGCACCGGGGTGGGCATGCGATTTATAAGATATCATGCTGTAAGAAACGCCTCGTCCCAATAGCGTAGAGGGAGAGACGACTGGGCAAGGAGCGCGAGACCTGTCTCAACCAAATGCCGGTGTTTGCGCTCAGCAACACCGTTTTGTTGGGAAGTGTGAGGACAAGACACGCGATGCACGACACCGGTACGTTCAAAATGACGATGGAGTTTATGATACTCGCCCCCCCAATCAGACTGGACAGCCTTGATTTTCGAACCTAGGAGGAGCTCTACATGGGCCTGAAAAGCATGAAACACCTGCTCAACATCAGATTTATTTTTGATAAGATAGATCCAGCAGAAGCGAGAATAATCATCGATAAAGCTAACATAGTACTTGTACCCCCCAGAGGAGGCACATGCTGGACCCCAGACATCAGAATGAACAAGCTCAAGAGGCATAGTAGACACACGAGATGAAGATGAATAAGGTAACTGGCGGCTCTTGGCACGCTGACAAGCATCACAAACTGACGATGGAGTATCTAAGGAACACACGAGCTTATTTGAGCCAACAATATTTTTGACTACAGTAATTGTAGGATGACCAAGACGCTGATGCCACCGGGAAGCGGTGACCTTGACACTAGCAGAAGCATGACGACTGGATGCTGAAGACGCATGAGCAAGCGGGACGGGGTAGAGTCCTCCCTCGCTCCTACCGTGAAGAAGAATTCTCCTCGTGGCTTTTTCCTTGACACGAAAAAATTACGGTGAAATTCAACAAACACATAGTTATCAACAACAAGGCGAGAAACTGAAAGAAGATTTTGGCTAATGCGTGGAACATGGAGGATATTTTTCAGTTTTAGGGATGAACCGGCTAAGTTTGAATGACCAATGTGCGAAATAGACAAACTCATACCATTAGCCACCTGGACTTGATCGTTTCCTCCGTAGCGTTCGTGCATGTGTAGACGTTCCAGATCATTGGTTAGATGATCTGTTGCACCAGTATCCATGTACCAGTGCGGGTTGTTGTTGTTGTTGCTTGTGGAAGCCGAGTTCCCCGCTCGTGAGTTGTTGCCGCGGTAGTCACGATCAAAGAAGTTGCGGCAGTCAGCCGCCACGTGCCCCCAGTAGTTGCATAGTTGATAGCGGGGCCGGTTGCGACAGCCATTGCCGCCGTTGCCGCCACCATTGCGGCCATTGCCACCGCCACCGTTACGGCCTCCGCCGTTGCCGCCGCCGTGGCCGCCGCCATTGCGACCGTTGTCATTGCGGTAGTAGTTCCCGCCTCCATTGTCACCGTGATGGCCTTGAGAATGGTGACCATAATTGGTCACATATTGACCCCCGCTGAGCTGCACGGGGCGATCGGCGACGGGTGTAGGGCGTGTCGTCGCGTTTGCCGAGGAAGACCACTCGGCGTCCAGACCCTGCGATGCCTGCAGGGACTCAAAAGAAAGCACGGCGGAATAAAACTCCGCGTAGGGCACCGAACGGTTTGCCAATGTAAGGTTCCCGGCGAGAGGATTGTATGTCTTCCCGAGGCCGGTGATGATGTAGTCAACCAGTTCATCGTCGGAGACAGGAGCTCCGGCAGCTGCCATTGCATCAGCGAAGGACTTCATCTTGTGCATGTACTGGGTGGCGGACATGTCCTCCTTGCGCAAGGTCTGAAGCTGGCGGTGAAGATGGCGCACGTTCGCACGACTTTGTGCACCAAACATGGTGTGCACGGCGCCCCAGACTTCGGCCGCCGTCTTGCAGGAGATAAGTTGGCACGCCACGTCCGGCTCCATGGAGCCGAGAAGGAGCCCGACGACACGCTGATCTACCGTCCACCAGGTGGCGTACGCCGGGTTAGGGACGTCGACGGCGTCAACGCCGGTCCCTTGCTTGATCGTCGCCGAGGGGGCGACGGTAGTACCGTCGAGGTGGCCATGGAGCCCTGCGCCTGAGAGGTTCGGCAGGGTGAGGCCCTTCCAGAGCATGAAATTCCCATGGTCTAGGCGGATCACCGGCGCCGGTGCAACACCGACGGGGGTCGAGGAGCCTGGGGGAGCGACGATGGCGCCGGCGGAGTGGGACACCTGGATTGCTCCGGTTGGAGACATGGCGATGGATCGGATGGAGGCTCCCGACGCGGACGGGGACTCGCGTGCGGACGGAGATCTTCACAGCGGCGGCGGCGGCGCGGATGGGGCTCGCGACGGCGCGGCGGCAGCGGGAGCGATTAGATCAGCTCTGATACCAAGTTAAAAAACTGGTTAGGGTTTTCGTGGTAGACTTACACGTCTCCACCTATTCTATTTATATGCACGGCAGTCATACAAGATTACAACACGTACGAGTTAACTCGTATACAACATGGACTCTCCGATTCTAACATACACAACTAGTAATCTTTATTTGTACGACCAATTAGTATGGGGAGCAAGTATTAATCCTATACGAACCATCCGACCATGTTAAACAGGCACGCCACGACACCTACACAAACTGTGCTAGGACACAACAACTAGATATGTCCTGGAACCAAATATTCAACTCACAATACACAGCTGAAATAACATCATTTAATAGTAGTAAAAATAATCAATTATACCTACTGAAAGTGCATAGAGCCCCCATGTGTGGTTTTGGTGATTAATGAGAATCCCTATGGACTAATGGTTGCATTGAGTTATATGTGTAGGAGTTGTCCATAGGCAAGTTGGCGTCAAGGTTGCAATACGAAGAAATGAGGTGCAAGTTCAAGATGGCGTCAAGGTTGCAATACGAAGAAATGAGGTGCAAGTTCAAGATGAGTCAACTTGAAGAGCTCACATGGTTGAAGCTTGCCATTCATATGTGTCCATGGATATGTGAAGTTGCACCGAAGAAGAAGCTCATCCATAGTGGAGTATGGGGGAGCAATCCGCAAGACCTCATCTTCATCGAGCAAGCACAATCAAGAACGGCATTTTATCTTGTTGCGATCAAGATCATCATCATCGAGCTAAAGTGGAAGGAACAATGCTAAGGTTTGCTCTTGATAGGGTTTCTTTCTTACCGGTCTCGTGGTTTAGTTGGGAGACCGTTGATACGATAGTGGTCATACTATCAAGGGGCTCTCGAGTGAGTAACTCGAACGTATCGTTCGGAGTGCGGTCAAACCTTTGCATCCTTGAATTATCTTTATTGTTTGTATTTGGAACTTATCCATGTGGTGTTTTAGAGCTTGTGGTTATTTCCATGACAAGCTCTAGTTCATCGAAAATGGATTTCTGGTTTATCACTTGTTGCGTTTTCGATATCGGTGATTTTCCCGGTTTCTCGTATTGAGAGGTTTCACTCTAAAAATAATACAAAATCATCCCCAACTAGTTTCCATATTTTCAATCTTTGTTGGGGTAGCTCTTGTCGTCCTCTTTCCAACAAAATTGGTTTCATGTCGATCGGAGTTTCCAAACTCTAGTTATTGATTTTCTAAGTTTGCCCAAAGAGAGGAGTTTGGGCTAGCCGGTAGTTCCGTCCGAGCACGACCGGTAGTACCGCCCGTGCATAGCCGGTAGTACCGCTCGAGGTACCGCCCAGGGTACCAGAAATATGGCCAAACTTACAGTACCCTCGTGACCACGGGCAGTACCACGGGCGATACCGCGGCCGGTAGTACCGACCGGTCGCGATTTTGGCCCCAAGGGCAGAAATCTGAGACCCCTTTTAAGTCCTTCTTCCTCCTCTCTCTCCCCACATTTTTTGGCCTTCTTCTTCCTCTCTCTCAAGCCTCTCTCTCCACCATTGTTGTTCATATTTGAGCTTGAGATCTTTCTCCCCATCCCATGATTCTTGCATCTATTTGAGAGAAAGATTGAGGAGATCTAGATCCACACTTTGACCAAACCAAATAATCTCTTTGTGAGTAAAACTTTGGGATCTAGATCTTGGAGAATTTTGTGTTCTCCTCTTTGTTCTTCCTCTCTTATTCCCCCAATAGCTTTAGTAGCTTTGTTGGAATTTGAGAGTGAAGAATTGGATCACCTTTGTGGTGTTCTAGCCATTGCATTTGGTGCATCGGTTTGACTTCTCCGCGGTGATACATGGAGGTGAAAGTTTGTGAGATATTCACTTCGGGAGCTTGTTCCCGTAGCTTGTTCCTCTTGGGTCTTTGGACCCTAGACGGCTTTGTGGTCTTTGTGGTGTTCTTGGGGACTCCAATTAAGTTGTGGAGATTCTTCAAGGACAAGGCCTTTGTGGCGATTTATTGGGAGCCTCCAGTTATGTTGTGGAGATAGCCCCAAGCTTTGTGCGGGTTCGGTGACCACCCTAAGGTTCCATAGTGGATCGATGACATCCCTTTTGGTGGGAATTCTCGAGGAGAATACGGTGGCCTTCCCGCATTTGGAGTGACTTGTCCTCCACACCGCTCCAACGGAGAGTAGCACTCGCAAGAGTGTGAACTTCGGGATACATCGTTGTCTCCGCGTCACTTTGGTTATTCCTATACCCGAGCTCTTTACTTATGCACTTTACATTGTGATAGCCTTCGTGCTTGAAGTTATATATCTTTCTATCACATAGTTACTTGTATTGTTTAGCATAAGTCATTGGTGCACATAGGTGAACCCTAGTTATATAGGTTTTGTGCTTGACAAATTAAATGCTAGTTTTATTCCGCATTTGTTAAGCCATATTCGTAAAAGTTTTAAACCGCCTATTCACCCCCCTCTAGGCGGCATCCGTGTCCTTTCACCTACAGAAATACGAACAGATTAATTCACCAATCATCAATACAACTCAACCAAAATTATGGTACGGTCGAATCCTATGGTTGATTTAGGGTTTGTAGGAGATCTGTGGAGTACGGTCGTGAATACTAGTAGAAGTCGAACCTAAAACTAAATAATGTATAGCCTCATTGTATGGCAGATTAAGGGTTTACATGTCATCTGGGAATTAGGGTTTGTACACGGGATTTCGGGATTAGGGTTTGTGCTTAGGACGGTGGACGAGGCACGGGAGGATTATTATGGCCGAAAAGTGAGAGGACATAGGGATGATGATGGCAGGAGGAAATCACCTGTGTTGTTGCCGTCTAGTCCCTTGTGCGGTAGTAGCTACAGTTTTGTGCGAACCTAGATGCAGCGGCCGAGGGGACGAACCCGCGCCATAGGGGGGAGTAGGGGCATGGGGTGTGCATTAGGATTAAGCGCCGGTGGATCTCCTCGTGGACTTGCACGAGGGTGGGGAATGGGAGGATCTGGAGAGTACACGGGTGGAGGAGCAACCGCCGAGTACACTCTGGGAGGATTAGGATCTATCTTGGGGAGGGTCTCACCACTACCTTCTTCATCCTTGGTTTCGGCCTCCGAAGAGGCATCAAGGGAGGTCTTTTCCAAACTAGGAGTGCCAACCTCGCAGTGGTGGTAGGAGGGATAGGAGGTTTATTTGCTTGCATAAAGATCATCATCATCTCCCTTAATTCACCTATGAGTCATTCATCGAAGAGATTGACGATTTCAACTCCTTGATGTCTTCCATAGATGCGGGCTCCGAACTAGCATCCCCCGGCTCGGACATACTCTCTGAGGCGGTAAAGCCTGAATAAAGAGCTGAGGCTCTTAAACCAATTTAAAGGATCGTTTGTAACCTAGAGGGGAGGGTGAATAGGTGCTATATCAAATTTTAATTCCTTTTCAGTTTAGGCTTGACACAAAGGTAAATTCTCTAGATATGCAACTATGTGAATTTACATATATGACAAGATGCAAGAAAACAATACACAATACAAGATACAAGTAGTGAAGTGCGGTAAAAAGATAGAGGTAACTGAGGTGGAGCATGCGGAGACACGAGGCTATGATTCCTGTAGTTCCTTCCTTGTGAAGGGAAGTACATCTACGTTTGGAGGGGTGTGGTGTCCCGAAGGCCTAGCTCACTCTCCACTAAGCGGTTTCCTTAAGGTCGCGACCGTCACCTTTACACAAAGGTTGGGGCACACATCCACAACTCAATTTGAGGCTCCCAACAACCGACCACGGAGCTTTTACAACACAAAGCAAACTCCGAGGGTGACTGCTCAAAAATCTATGGTTTCACAACATGGAACTCATACAAACAAGTGGGATCCTCAAATCCCTTTGGTTAAAGTGTATATCTAGGGTTCCTCACTTGATTCCCAAGATATCAACAAGATTGAATGGCTAGGGAGGGAGATCTTGGAGTTTTGAGCTTTGGAACAATGGAGGAGAGAGAGTTGAAGCCGCAACCTCTCTTTGGAGAAGAAAGGTCCCTTTTATACCCCCACAATAAATGTGACCATTGCAGAAGAAATAGGTCCGGAGTCTCCGGACCCCTATACTGTGGCTGAGGCACTTGGGCCAGTCCTTCGAAGCCAGAGGGGCCGTACTCTTGTCCGGAGTCACCGGTGTAGTCTCCGGTGCAAACTCCGGACCCCTATACTGTGGGTGAGGCACACTGGCTGGCCCTCGAAAACTTGTCGGTCCAGAGACTTGTCCGGAGTCTCCGGCCTGGAGGCCAGAGTCTCCGGTGTAAAGGGTCGGAGTCTCCGGACAGGAACTTCTTCTTGGCATTTTTGTTGTGGGTCTTCTCCACCACTATTCCCAGCCAACCCCTGAACATCTTTGAGTATTGTAGACATCTCACCACAAAGCAGCAATGCATCTCTTGTTCGTTTCACTTTTTAGTGGTCGGCTACCGTGGCAAGCTTATCACAAATATTATCTATGATACATAAACACACGGTTAAATTATCTCTATCTTGATAACAAACACACAAAATCATCTTAGGAGGGAAATGCCCTTTCACCGCTAATGAAGGTTGTACGGGCGTTGGTCAAGTGGAGAAGTATGAGAGGATAAGGTGAGGAGGATGACGGGATATTTCTTTTCCCCAAGTTGCTCCTCCGAGTTCATTTTCTATACTGATCCAAGCCCACCTGTTGGACCAAAAGGCTAAAAGCAACTCTAACAGAACCCGTAAATCACGCCGGAACCGTATTTTTCCGGTCGATTTACGGGTTCGGGTCGAAAGTGGCGTAGAACAGAGAGTGAACTCGCTGCCCAGCCTGAAAAACTTTTTCAGGGGCCTGAAAAATTTCACACTCGACCTCTATTAATACAGACTCTAGGGCGGTTTACAATCCCAAAACTGAACAGATTTCTCATCACTCCTCTAGCATCGACGTCCGTACAACCGCCTCGAGCCGCCGATTTATGGGTGCTTTGCTAAAATTATGCGCCGCCGGTCAAACATCCTGTAAGCCTGCTCCAATTCCAACCATGTCTATGTTAATTCCCGGCGAATCTTCTCGATATAGACTAATTCCAGCGAGCGGCGCGGTGCACGCAAGTAGCATAGGAAATGCGTACATGTGCAGATTCTGGCGAGCAGCGTGAGGCACGCGAGCTAGTCTTACATGGGAGCTAGCTAGTGATACGTCTCCAACGTATCGATAATTTCTTATGTTCCATGCTTGTTTTATGATGATACTCACATGTTTTATACATACTTTATGTCATATTTATGCATTTTCCGGCACTAACCTATTAACAAGATGCCGAAGAGCCAGTTGCTGTTTTCTGCTATTTTTGGTTTCAGAAATCCTAGTAAGGAAATATTCTCGGAATTGGACGAAATCAACGCCCAGGGTCTTATTTTTCCACGAAGCTTCCAGAAGTCCGAAAGGGAAATGAAGTGGGGCGACGAGGCGGCGACACGCCAGGGCGGCGCGGCCCAGGCCCTGGCCGCGCGGCCCTGTTGTGTGGGCCCCTCGTGGCGCCCCCTGACCTACCCTTCCGCCTACATATAGCCTTCATCGAGAATATCCCAGTACCGAGAGCCACGATACGGAAAACCTTCCAGAGACGCCGCCGCCAATCCCTTCTCGGGGGATCAGGAGATCGCCTCCGGCACCCTGCCGGAGAGGGGAATCATCTCCCGGAGGACTCTTCACCGCCATGGTCGCCTCCGGAGTGATGTGTGAGTAGTTCACCCCTGGACTATGGGTCCATAGCAGTAGCTAGATGGTTGTCTTCTCCTCATTGTGCTATCATTGTTGGATCTTGTGAGCTGCCTAACATGATCAAGATCATCTATTTGTAATGCTACATGTTGCGTTTGTTGGGATCCGATGAATATGGAATACTATGTTATGTTGATTATCAATCTATCATATATGTGTTGTTTATGATCTTGCATGCTCTCCGTTGCTAGTAGAGGCTCTGGCCAAGTCGTTACTTGTAACCCTAAGAGGGAGTATTTATGCTCGATAGTGGGTTCATGCCTCCATTAAATCTGGGACAGTGACAGAAAGTTCTAAGGTTGTGGATGTGCTGTTGCCACTAGGGATAAAACATCAATGCTATGTCTAAGGATATTTGTGTTGATTATATTACGCACCATACTTAATGCAATTGTCTGTTGTTTGCAACTTAATACTGGAAGGGGTGCGGACGCTAACTCGAAGGTGGACTTTTTAGGCATAGATGCATGCTGGATAGCAGTCTATGTACTTTGTCGTAATGCCAAATTGAATTTCACACTACTCATCATAATATGTATGTGCATTGTCATGCCATCTTTATTTGTCAATTGCCCAACTGTAATTTGTTCACCCAACATGCTATTTCTTATCGGAGAGACACCACTAGTGAACTGTGGACCCCGGTCCATTCTTTACATCGAATACAATCTACTGCAATACTCGTTCTTACTGTTCTCTGCAAACATCATCATCCACACTATACATCTAATCCTTTGTTACAGCAAGCCGGTGAGATTGACAACCTCACTGTTACGTTGGAGCAAAGTATTTTGGTTGTGTTGTGCAGGTTCCACGTTGGCGCCGGAATTCCTGGTGTTGCGCCGCACTACACTCTGCCACCATCAACCTTCAACGTGCTTCTTGGCTCCTACTGGTTCGATAAACCTTGGTTTCTTACTGAGGGAAAACTTGTTGCTGTACGCATCACACCTTCCGCTTGGGGTTCCCAACGGACGCGTGTTGTACGCGTATCAAGCTCTTTTTCTGGCGCCGTTGCCGGGGAGATCAAGACACGCTGCAAGGGGAGTCTCCACTTCCAATCTCTTTATTTTGTTTTTGTCTTGCTTTATTTTATTTACTACTTTGTTTGCTGCACTATATCAAAAACACAAAAAAAATAGTTACTAGCTTTACTTTATTTACTATCTTGTTTGCGTTCTCAATATTAAAAACACAAAAAAATTAGTTACTTGCATTTACTTTATTTAGTTTGCTTTATTTACTATTGCTAAAATGGGTACTCCTGAAAATACTAAGTTGTGTGACTTCACAAACACAAATAATAATGATTTCCTATGCACACCTATTGCTCCACCTGCTACTACAGCAAAATTCTTTGAAACTAAACCTGCTTTACTGAATCTTGTTATGAGAGAGCAATTTTCTGGTGTTAGTTCTGATGATGCTGCTGCCCATCTTAATAATTTTATTGAATTATGTGAAATGCAAAAAGTATAAGGATGTAGATGGTGACATTATAAAATTAAAATTGTTTCCTTTCTCATTAAGAGGAAGAGCTAAAGATTGGTTGCTATCTTTGCCTAAGAATAGTATTGATTCATGGACTAAATGTAAGGATGCTTTCATTGGTAGATATTATCCTCCTGCTAAAATTATATCTTTGAGAAGTAGCATAATGAATTTTAAGCAATTGGATAATGAGCATGTTGCTCAGGCATGGGAAAGAATGAAATCTTTGGTTAAAAATTGCCCAACCCATGGACTGACTACTTGGATGATCATCCAAACCTTTTATGCAGGACTGAATTTTTCTTCGCGGAACCTATTGGATTCAGCTGCTGGAGGTACTTTTATGTCCATCACTCTAGGCGCCGCAACAAAGCTTCTTGATAATATGATGATTAATTACTCTGAATGGCACACGGAAAGAGCTCCACAAGGTAAGAAGGTAAATTCTGTTGAAGAAACTGTTGGAGATATGCCCAAGAGGCAATAATAAAATGGTTATTATAATATATCTTTGTGTTTATGATAATGTTTACATACCATGCTATAATTGTATTAACCGAAACATTGATACATGTGTGTTATGTGAACAACAAAGAGTCCCTAGTATGCCTCTTAACTAGCTTGTTGATTAATGGATGATTAGTTTCATAATCATGAACATTGGATGTAATTAATAACAAGGTTATATCATTATATGAATGATGTAATGGACACACCCAATTAAGCGTAGCATAAGATCACGTCATTAAGTTATTTGTTATAAGCTTTCGATACATAGTTACCTAGTCCTTATGACCATGAGATCATGTAAATCACTTATACCGGAAAGGTACTTTGATTACATCAAACTCCACTGCGTAAATGGGTGGTTATAAAGGTGGGATTAAGTATCCGGAAAGTATGAGTTGAGGCATATGGATCAACAGTGGGATTTGTCCATCCCGATGATGGATAGATATACTCTGGGCCCTCTCAGTGGAATGTCGTCTAATGTCTTGCAAGCATATGAATGAGTTCATAAGAGACCACATACCACGGTACGAGTAAAGAGTACTTGTCAGGAGACAAGGTTGAACAAGGTATAGAGTGATACCGATGATCAAACCTTGGACAAGTAAAATATCGCATGACAAAGGGAATTGGTATCGTATGTGAATGGTTCATTCGATCACTAAAGTCATCGTTGAATATGTGGGAGCCATTATGGATCTCCAGATCCCGCTATTGGTTATTGGTCGGAGAGAGTACTCAACCATGTCCGCATAGTTCACGAACCGTAGGGTGACACACTTAAAGTTGGATGTTGAAATGGTAGAACTTGAATAAGGAATGGAGTTCGAATATTTGTTCGGAGTCCCGGATGAGATCCCGGACATCACGAGGAGTTCCGAAATGGTCCGGAGAATAAGATTCATATATAGGAAGTCATTTTATAAGATTTAAAATGATCCGGAAGGTTCTATGGAAGGTTCTAGAAGGTTCTAGAAAAGTCCGGAAGAAACCACTTTGGAAGGCGGAGTCCCAAAGGGACTCCACCACCATGGCCGGCCAACCCTAAAGGGGGAGGAGTCCCAAGTGGACTCCCCTAAGGGGGCCGGCCACCCCCTCCCAAGGAAGGGTGGGAATCCCACCTCTAGTGGGAGTCCTAGCTTGGGTAGGTTTCATGTGATATGGAAGGTTTTGGTTTGGGGTCTTATTCGAAGACTTGTAGACCAACTCTTGGGTGTTCCACCTATATAATGAGGGCCAAGGGGAGGGGGCCGGCCACCCCAAGACCACAAGGTGGCCGCACCCCCTAGTGGCCGGCGCCCCCCTCTCCCAAACCCTAGCGGCCCTCTCTCCTCCACCACATCCCGCACGCTTAGTGAAGCTCCGCCGGGTTTCTCCACCACCACCGTCACCACGCCGTCGTGCTGCCGGATTCAAGAGGAGCTACTACTTCCGCTGCCCGCTGGAACGGGGAGGTGGACGTCGTCTTCATTAACAACCGAACGTGTGACCGAGTACGGAGGTGCTGCCCGTTCGTGGCGCCGTGATCAAGATCTTCTAAGCGCTTTTGCAAGCGGAAAGTGAACGTCTACCGCAGCAACAAGAGCCTCATCTTGTAGGCTTTGGAATCTCTTCAAAGGTGAGACTCGATAATCCCCTCGTTGCTACCGTCTTCTAGATTGCATCTTGGCTTGGATTGCGTGTTCGCGGTAGGAAAATTTTTGTTTTCTATGCAACGAATCCATACAGTGGTATCAGAGCCGTGTCTATGCATAGATGGTTGCACGAGTAGAACACAATGGTTTTGTGGGCGTTGATGCTCTTGTTATCTTTAGTTTTAGTACTTTGCATCTTTGTGGCATAGTGGGATGAAGCGGCTCGGACTAACTTTACATGACCGCGTTCATGAGACTTGTTCCTCGTTCGACATGCAACTTGTATTGCATAAGAGGCTTTGCGGGTGTCTGTCTCTCCTACTATAGTGAAGATTCAATTTACTCTTCTATTGACAACACTAGTATCACCGTTGTGGTTCATGTTCGAAGATAGATTAGATCTCTCTCAAAAACCCTAAACCACGTAAAATATGCAAACCAAATTAGAGACGTCTAACTTGTTTTTGCAGGGTTTGGTGATGTGATATGGCCATAATGTGATGATGAATATGTATGAGATGATCATTATTGTATTGTGGCAATCGGCAGAGCCTTATGGTTGTCTTTAAATTTCATGTTGAGTAGTATTTCAAAGTAGTTGTAATAGTTGCTACATGAGGTGAACAACCATGAAGACGGCGCCATGGACCTTGACGCTACGCCGACGATGATGGAGATCATGCCCGTTGATGATGGAGATCATGTCCGTGCTTTGGAGATGAAGATCGAAGGCGCAAAGACTAAAGGGCCATATCATATCACATATGAATTGCATGTGATGTTAATCCTTTATGCATCTTATTTTGCTTAGAACGCGACGGTAGCATTATAAGATGATCCCTCACATTAATATCAAGATAATAAAGTGTTCTCCCCTCGTATGCACCGTTGCCAAAGTTCGTCGTTTCAAAGCATCTCGTGATGATCGGATGTGATAGATTCAACGTTCATATACAACGGGTGTAAGCCATGTTGCACACGCGGAATACTTGGGATTGCTTGACGAGCCTAGCATGTACAGACATGGCCTCGAGACAACGGAAACCGAAAGGTTGAACACGAATCATATGGATGATATGATCAACATGTTGATGTTCACGATTGAAGCTACATCATCTCACGTGATGATCGGTTTTGGTGTAGTGGATGTGGATCGTGTACCACTTAACAATTATGAGGGATGTTGTATTAAGTGGGAGTTCATTAGTAATTAGATTAAAACATGAACTAATTATCATAATCATAGTCTGAGTAGTATTTTGAATTAATTTTGTAGTTTTGGCATCTGTTTTTCTACCATGCGCTTGTCTTGTAATTGAGATAGAAATACTGTTAAAATCTGACAAGAAACTTTACGGACTGGTACCGTATTGTCAAAGAGTCAAGAAATGATTAAGTCCTATTGCAAAAAATTTAGTAAACCTCACATTGTTGATTCATAGAACTATGGTTTCAATCAGTACCTAAAATTATCTTGTCTCCGTAAAACTTGAAGTTCAAATTTGTTTGAAAAGTAAGGAGCTGAAAATTTAGCTTTCAGAAATAATCAAGGTATGAGATATATGTGATATCTAAGACCTTATTGCAAGATGATAGAATATAATTTGGTGAGACTACATAAACTCATAAGTTTTATGGGAATGTACGAAGGTTGAAGACGCAAGGCGTCCCAATCCTCCAACTATTGGGGCACTAACAATATTCGCATATCCATGAAGTAATCGTCCTTAGTATGCACCGTTGCTAAGACTCGTCGTATCGAAGCATCACGTGATGATCGGGTGTTATAGATTCTACGTGTGCATACAACGGGTGCAAGCCAGATTTGCACATGCAAATACTGAGGTTAAAACTTTACGAGTCTAGCATGTACAGACATGGTCTCGGAAAGTCATCATGATACAATGGATAAAATTATGAGTGAAATTGTTCATCATATTACAAGGTTACTAATAGTGAAATCCGGAACACTTGTCATATGATGATCAACTTCAAAGTAAGAACCTCAAAGTTATTGGTATTTGACCAACAAACCTAGAAGTTATTGATGTTGAAGTGTCTTTCTGAATAATGAGGAAAACTAAAAGAGAAACTACAAAAGATTATTGGCAGAAAGAAAGAAAAGACTAGAAGGTCTAGCTCAGGTGTATATAAAAGATATACATGTTATGGATGTATTCCTCGTTTGGTCACACAATGAAATTCTTGGGTATTTGTACCATATTTGTTGGTATGAAGTGTCATACAAAACAACGCAATACAAGAATACAATGGCCTAAGTGACTGACAAGGAATATGATAGGAATGCACGTCTGGAACAAAAATAAAGTGTTATTATGTTCATCGTTGGCATTCTATCTAGCCCTTAGAATTTATAATAAAGAACTTAATAATTGTTATTTTGCTCTTGTCAAATAAAAACAATGAGTTGTTCAAATTATGACATTACTCCATGTACGATGGATAAGTTATTATAAATGTTAATGGTGAAACACACATACATAACACTGACGCTAAAATGCCGTAAGGCAAATAATTTGAATTCCACTTATTTGTGGAACCGCCATTTAGGTCATGTTGGAAAGGAACGCATGAAGAAACTCCATGCAAATGGATTATTGGAGTCATTTGATTTATGAATCATTTGGCGCTTGCAAATCTCTTCTAAAAGGAATGACTGAAATACCGTTCATAGGCCAAGTTTTGAACGGGCAACTAACTTAGTGGAAACATACATGATGATGTATATGGTTCACTGGGCATAGTTGTGTGCGGGAGATTCTTCTACTTCATGAAAACTTCAAACAATGAATTGAGTATATATATATATATATATGTGGATATATTCGATAAGGAAGAAGTTTGAAACATTTGAATGGATTCAAATAAATTTCAGCATGAAGTGGAAATCATCATAATAGAAAAGTCAAATATCTATGATTGGATCATTTTGGAAATATTTGAATTACGAGTTTTAGCAAACATCTAAGAGAGTTATGAAATTATTCTACAACTCATATTTCTTGAAGTATCATAGTGATGATGAAGTATCCAAGAGATGTATCCAAACCTTGTTGGGTCAATGATGAGATAAAATATTAATGCCATTATAATTTTTGTGGATTATGCTTTAGAGACTACCGCTTTTACACTAAATAGAGCATCATCATGATCCGTTGAAATGACACCATACAAGTTATGGCATGGGTATGAACCTTAATAGTCCTTTCTTAAATTTTGGTATGCATAGCATAAGTAAATAAGTTTACAACCAAAATCGGATGAATGTCTTTGTTGGTTATCCCAGAGAATTGATTGGGAATTCTTCCCACTATGGAGACAAAGACAAAAGTGTTTGTCAATGTTTCTTATTTCCAAGAAATTGTTTCTAGCGAAGTATTTGAGTGGGAGGACAATAGAACTTGATAAGGTTTATGAACTTGAGCATAATGATCAGAGTAGCGCAGCATTGGAATTGGTTCCGGAAGCGACCACGACGATCATGGCTCCCATGACTACAAAGTGTTTTAGCCATGGAGATCGAAGTACATATTGAACCTTGTAGGTATGGTTTACTTTGTGATCAAATAAATGATTTGTGGACAAAGGATTGATTTTGAACAATGATAAACCAACTACAAACAAAGAAGTTATGATGGGCCCTGACTCCTTTAAAATGGCTATACGCCATGAAATCCAAGATAGATGAATACTTTCTGAAAGTAAAATGGATCTATAAAATTGATGGACTTGGATGAAATATCATTGAAGAAGCTTGACTTGTCGAAAAGTTGTTTACGACAAAGTTCAAAGAGTTGACTACGACAAGATTAGATCTTCCGTAGCAATGCTTATAGTCTATGTGGATTATTCTAGTAATCACTACATATTTCTTTTATAAGATATGTTAGTAGGATGGCAAAATACATTACTTATCAGAAGTATGTATTAAAGGTGTATACAAGATACAACCAAGAGTTTTGCTAGTCCATGGAATACTAGATAGGTATACAAACTTCAATTAGATGAAGTGAGTATCGCGGAGTTGGAATCTTCACCAGATGAAATAATCAAAGAGTTTTTGATTTCATCAGAGACGATGAAGAGACTTGCATTTGCAAGAAATTAAGTGGGAGCGCTGAGACATATTTATAATACTTATGTAGATGACATATAGTTGGTTATAAATGATGTAGTTATATAGTTGATTAAAAGGTTTCATTGAGAAATTAACTTCAATGAAAGGATATGGACTGAAACAAATTTTGTGTCAAGATCTATGAAGATAGATTGAAACACATAATATGTTTAAGTCAAAGTAAAGTCAAAGTACATAGAATGGATATTGAAATAGTTAAATATAGAAATATTAATAAAATGTTCTTGTCATGTGAAGTTTTAACAAGACTTGAGTGTATCTGACACTCAATGAGTAAAAACACATGAGTGATTATAGATCACGAATAATATGTACACAATCAGATGTCATGTGCTCTAAAAGTGTTAGGAGCATATACCAGAATAATTCATGTGATGATTATTGGACAAACAGTAGGAATATCCTTGAGTACTTTAGAAGATCCAGGGATATATATATATATAATTTTATATGGAATAATGACAAACAAATCAATGTAATGTGTTGCACCGATATTAGTTTGGTCGCATATAAAAATAAATTTCAATCTCAATTAGGCTAAGTGTTGTTTAAAAGGTAGCACAATGAGCTAGAAGTTGTATATGCTAGATTTAGAAGAGTTCTAAAAATTATGACGGATTCTACAAACGAAGGCAGAGTATGTCATTGTTTTGACAATGACTGAGGATGTTAAGTCAAGAGGTTCTTTGAGAACTTGGTGTAGTTCCGATAGTGTCAGAACTTTGAAGCTATATTGTGTATGACAATATTAGTGACATATTTCAGACCGCGGAATTAAGGTTCCACCAGAAGACCAAACATATTTAATGCCGACTCATTTGGAAAATGAGTGATGCGTTAAGACGCAAATGAATTGCAAAATACATACGTTTCTGAGCATGTCAGATCCGTTGACTAAAACCTCTCCCGTAAGCAAAACATGATAAAGCACCGGAAGGCCAAAGTGTTATATCTTTACAAATGTAAACTAGATTATTGACTCTAGTGCAAGTGGGAGACTGTTGGAGATATGCCCAAGAGGTAATAATAAAATGGTTATTATAATATATCTTTGTGTTTATGATAATGTTTACATACCATGCTATAATTGTATTAACCGAAACATTGATACATGTGTGTTATGTGAACAACAAAGAGTCCCTAGTATGCCTCTTAACTAGCTTGTTGATTAATGGATGATTAGTTTCATAATCATGAACATTGGATGTAATTAATAACAAGGTTATATCATTATATGAATGATGTAATGGACACACCCAATTAAGCGTAGCATAAGATCACGTCATTAAGTTATTTGCTATAAGCTTTCGATACATAGTTACCTAGTCCTTATGACCATGAGATCATGTAAATCACTTATACCGGAAAGGTACTTTGATTACATCAAACGCCACTGCGTAAATGGGTGGTTATAAAGGTGGGATTAAGTATCCGGAAAGTATGAGTTGAGGCATATGGATCAACAAAGGATTTGTCCATCCCGATGACGGATAGATATACTCTGGGCCCTCTCGGTGGAATGTCGTCTAATGTCTTGCAAGCATATGAATGAGTTCATAAGAGACCACATACCATGGTACGAGTAAAGAGTACTTGTCAGGATACAAGGTTGAACAAGGTATAGAGTGATACCGATGATCAAACCTCGGAGAAGTAAAATATCGCGTGACAAAGGGAATTGGTATCGTATGTGAATGGTTCATTCGATCACTAAAGTCATCGTTGAATATGTGGGAGCCATTATGGATCTCCAGATCCTGCTATTAGTTATTGGTCGGAGAGAGTACTCAACCATGTCCGCATAGTTCACGAACCGTAGGGTGACACACTTAAAGTTGGATGTTGAAATGGTAGAACTTGAATAAGGAATGGAGTTCGAATATTTGTTCGGAGTCCCGGATGAGATCCCGGACATCACGAGGAGTTCCGGAATGGTCCGGAGAATAAGATTCATATATAGGAAGTCATTTTATAAGATTTAAAATGATCCGGAAGGTTCTATGGAAGGTTCTAGAAGGTTCTAGAAAAGTCCGGAAGAAACCACTTTGGAAGGCGGAGTCCCAAAGGGACTCCACCACCATGGCCGGCCAACCCTAAAGGGGGAGGAGTCCCAAGTGGACTCCCCTAAGGGGGCCGGCCACCCCCTCCCAAGGAAGGGTGGGAATCCCACCTCTAGTGGGAGTCCTAGCTTGGGTAGGTTTCATGTGATATGGAAGGTTTTGGTTTGGGGTCTTATTCGAAGACTTGTAGACCAACTCTTGGGTGTTCCACCTATATAATGAGGGCCAAGGGGAGGGGGCCGGCCACCCCAAGACCACAAGGTGGCCGCACCCCCTAGTGGCCGGCGCCCCCCTCTCCCAAACCCTAGCGGCCCTCTCTCCTCCACCACATCCCGCACGCTTAGCGAAGCTCCGCCAGGTTTCTCCACCACCACCGTCACCACGTCGTCGTGCTGCCGGATTCGAGAGGAGCTACTACTTCCGCTGCCCGCTGGAACGGGGAGGTGGACGTCGTCTTCATCAACAACCGAACGTGTGACCGAGTACGGAGGTGCTGCCCGTTCGTGGCGCCGTGATCAAGATCTTCTACGCGCTTTTGCAAGCGGCAAGTGAACGTCTACTGCAGCAACAAGAGCCTCATCTTGTAGGCTCTGGAATCTCTTCAAGGGTGAGACTCGATAATCCCCTCGTTGCTACCGTCTTCTAGATTGCATCTTGGCTTGGATTGCGTGTTCGCGGTAGGAAATTTTTTGTTTTCTATGCAACGAATCCATACAGAAACCTCCTCCTTGAGTGATAAGATTGATGCTATTATGTCTATGCTTGTGAATGGTAGGACTAATGTTGATCCTAATAATGTTCAGTTAGCTTCATTGGTTGCTCAAGAAGAACATGTTGATGTGAACTTCATTAAAAATAATAATTTCAACAACAATGCTTATCGGAAGAATTCTAGTAACAACTATAGGCCATATCCTTCTAATAATGGTAATGGTTATGGTAATTCTTATGGGAATTCTTACAACAATAACATAAATGCACCCCCTGGTCTTGAAGCCATGCTTAAAGAATTTATTAGTACACAAACTGCTTTTAACAAAACTGTTGAAGAAAAGCTTGGTAAAATTGATATTCTTGCTTCTAAAGTTGATAGTCTTGCTGCTGATGTTGATCTTTTGAAATTGAAAGTTATGCCTAATGAAGATAAAGATATTAATTAATTTGCTACAGCAAACGCCATCCAAGTTAGAATTAATGAGAATATAAGATTGATGGCCGAATTGCGTGTTAGGTGGGAAAAAGAAGAAAATGTTAGAGAGAATAATGTAGCCAAAGTTTGGACTATTACCACCACTAGTAATGCTAATGCTTCACATGTTGCTACACCTCCTACTATCAATAGTAAAATAATTGGTGTTGGCAATGTTTCTACTCCTAATGCAAAGCTTGCAAAACTGCCTGAAACTGCTAAAACTGCTGAAACTACTTGTGATAAAACTGCTGAATTTTTTTCAAATGTTGGGGACAGTGATCCCATTGCTATAGATTATAATGGTTTAGATTTTGATTATTGTCACATCTCTGAAGTTATAAAGTTCTTACAAAAACTTGCTAGAAGTCCTAATGCTAGTGCTATAAATTTGGCCTTTACAAAACATATTACAAATGCTCTCATTAAAGCTAGAGAAGAGAAACTAAATAGTGAAACTTCTATTCCTAGGAAGTTAGAAGATGGTTGGGAGCCCATCATTAAGATAAAGTTCAATGATTTTGATTGTAATGCTTTATGTGATCTTGGTGCAAGTATTTCCGTTATGCCTAGGAAAATCTATAATATGCTTGACTTGCCACCATTGAAAAATTGTTATTTGGATGTTAATCTTGCTGATAACTCTACAACGAAACCTTTGGGGAGGATTGATAATGTTCGCATTACGGTTAACAATAACCTTGTCCCCGTTGATTTTGTTGTGTTGGATATTGAATGCAATGTAGCTTGTCCCATTATATTGGGAAGACCTTTTCTTTGAACTGTTGGTGCTATCATTGATATGAAGGAAGGTAATATTAAATATAAATTTCCTCTCAAGAAAGGTATGGAACACTTCCCTAGAAAGAGAATGAAGTTACCTTTTGATTCTATCATTAGAACAAATTATGATGTTGATGATTCATCTCTTGATAATACTTGATACACACTTTCTGCGCCTAGCTAAAAGGCGTTAAAGAAAAGCGCTTATGGGAGACAACCCATGATTTTACTTATGCACTTTTTGTTTTATATTTGCGTCTTGGAATTTGTTACTACTGTAGTAACCTCTCCTTATCTTTATTTTATTGCATTGTTGTTCCAAGTAAAGTCTTTGATAGTAAGGTTCATACTAGATTAGGATTACTGCGCAGAAACAGATTTCTTGCTGTCACGAATTTGAATAGTATTCTCTGTAGGTAACTCAGAAAAATCTGCCAATTTACGTGAGTAATCCTCAGATATGTGCGCAACTTTCATTTAATTTGAGCATTTTCATTTGAGCAAGTCTGGTGCACCTAAAAAAATTGTCTTTACGGACTGTTCTGTTTTGACAGATTCTGCCTTTTATTTCGCATTGCCTGTTTTACTATGTTTGATGGATTTCTTTATTCCATTAACTTTCAGTAGCTTTGTGCAATGTCCAGAAGTGTTAATAATGATTATGTCACCTATGAACATGTGAATTTTGATTATGCACTAACCCTCTAATGAGTTGTTTTGAGTTTGGTATGGAGGAAGTTTTGAAGGATCAAGAGAGGAGGATGATACAATATGATCAAGGAGAGTGAAAGCTCTAAGTTTGGGGATGCCCCCGGTGGTTCATCCCTGCATATTTCAAGAATACTCAAGCATCTAAGCTTGGGGATGCCCAAGGCATCCCCTTCTTCATCGACAACATTATCAGGTTCCTCTAGTGAAACTATATTTTTATTCCGTCACATCTTATGTGCTTTACTTGGAGCGTCTGTATGTTTTTGTTTTGTTTTGTTTGAATAAAATTGTATCCTAGCATTCATTGTGTGGGAGAGAGACACGCTCCGCTGTTGCATATGAACACATATGTTCTTAGCTTTATTCTTAATGTTCATGGCGAAGGTTGAAAATGCTTCGTTAATTGTTATATGGTTGGAAACAGAAAATGCTTCATGTGGTAATTGGTATAATGTCTTGAATAATTTGATACTTTGCAATTGTTGTGCTCATATGGATCATGTTTAAGCTCTTGCATCATATACTTTGCACCTATTAGTGAAGAAATACATAGAGCTTGCTAAAATTTGGTTTGCATGATTGGTCTCTCTAAAGTCTAGATATTTTCTAGTAAGGGTTTGAACAACAAGGAAGACAGTGTAGAGTTTTATAATGCTTGCAATATGTTCTTATGTGAGTTTTGCTGTACTGGTTCATACTTGTGTTTGCTTCAAACAACCTTGCTAGCCTAAGCCTTGTATTGAGAGGGAATACTTCTCGTGCATCCAAATCCTTGAGCCAAAAACTATGCCATTTGTGTCCACCATACCTACCTACTACATGGTATTTCTCTGCAATTCCAAAGTAAATTGCTTGAGTGCTACCTTTAAACAATTCAAAAGTTATTACCTCTTATTTGTGTCAATGTTTTATAGCTCATGAGGAAGTATGTGGTGTTTATCTTTCAATCTTGTTGGGCAACTTTCACCAATGGACTAGTGGCTTCATCCGCTTATTGATACGTCTCCAACGTATCGATAATTTCTTATGTTCCATGCTTGTTTTATGACAATACCTACATGTTTTATACATACTTTATGTCATATTTATGCATTTTCCGGCACTAACCTATTAACAAGATGTCGAAGAGCCATTCTTTGTTTCTGCTGCTGTTTTTGGTTTCAGAAATCCTAGTAAGGAAATATTCTCGGAATTGGACGAAATCAACGCCCAGGGGCTTATTTTTCCACGAAGCTTCCAGAACACCGAAAGGGAAACGAAGTGGGGCGACGAGGCGCCGCCACACTAGGGCAGCGCGGCCCAAGGGGGGCCCGCGCGGCCCTAGCGTGTGGCCCCCTCGTCAGCCCTCCGACTCCACCCTTCCACCTACTTAAAGTCTTCGTCGCGAATACCCCAGTACCGAGATCCACGATACGGAAAACCTTCCAGAGACGCCGCCGCCGCCAATCCCATCTCGGGGGATTCAGGAGATCGCCTCCGGCACCCTGCCGGAGAGGGGAATCATCTCCCGGAGGACTCTTCACCGCCATGGTCGCCTCCGGAGTGATGTGTGAGTAGTTCACCCCTGGACTATGGGTCCATAGCAGTAGCTAGATGGTCGTCTTCTCCTCATTGTGCTATCATTGTTGGATCTTGTGAGCTGCCTAACATGATCAAGATCATCTATTTGTAATGCTACATGTTGCGTTTGTTGGCATCCGATGAATATTGAATGCTATGTTATGTTGATTATCAATCTATCATCTATGTGTTGTTTATGATCTTGCATGCTCTACGTTATTAGTAGAGGCTCTGGCCAAGTCGTTACTTGTAACTCCAAGAGGGAGTATTTATGCTCGATAGTGGGTTCATGCCTCCATTAAATCTGGGACAGTGACAGAAAGTTCTAAGGTTGTGGATGTGCTGTTGCCACTAGGGATAAAACATCAATGCTATGTCTAAGGATGTATTTGTTGATTACATTACGCACCATACTTAATGCAATTGTCTGTTGTTTGCAACTTAATACTGGAAGGGGTTCGGATGATAACCTGAAGGTGGACTTTTTAGGCATAGATGCATGCTGGATAGCGGTCTATGTACTTTGTCGTAATGCCCAATTGAATCTCACACTACTCATCATAACATGTATGTGCATTGTCATGCCATCTTTATTTGTCAATTGCCCAACTGTAATTTGTTCACCCAACATGCTATTTATCTTATGGGAGAGACACCACTAGTGAACTGTGGACCCCGGTCCATTCTTTTACATCAAATACAATCTACTGCAATACTCGTTCTACTGTTTTCTGCAAACATCATCATCCACACTATACATCTAATCCTTTGTTACAGCAAGCCGGTGAGATTGACAACCTCACAGTTAAGTTGGGGCAAAGTACTTTGGTTGTGTTGTGCAGGTTCCACGTTGGCGCCGGAATCCCTGGTGTTGCGCCGCACTACACTCCGCCTCCATCAACCTTCAACGTGCTTCTTGACTCCTACTGGTTCGATAACCTTGGTTTCTTACTGAGGGAAAAACTTGCCGCTGTACCCATCACACCTTCCTCTTGGGGTTCCCAACGGGCGTGTGCTTTACGTGTCATCACTTATCCAATAATTTTGCAAAAAGAGCTGGCAATGGGGTTCCCAGCCCCAAATTAATTAACTTTCATAATTTTACAAATAGACACTCCTCCATGGTATGTGATTGTTGGACGGCACCCGAGGATTCGGTTAGCCATGGCTTGAGAAAGCAAAGGTGGGGAGGAGTGTCATCTAAATAAAACTAAAATAAAAAGGCACTCCTTCATGGTATGAGATTGTTGGCAGGCACCCGAGGATTCGGTTAGCCATGGTTTGTGAAAGCAAGGTTGGAAGGAGTGCCACCCAAAAATAAAAATCTTTCATGGGAGCCGCTCTTTGAAAGTCTGTCTGGCAAGGGGGTTAGAGTGCCCATTACCATTCGTTGACAACAACAAACACCTCTCAAAACTTTACTTTTATGCTCCCTCTATGTTTTCAAAATAAAAGCTCTAGCACAAATATAGCAATCCCTGCTTCCCTCTGCGAAGGGCCATTCTTCTACTTTATGTTGAGTCAGTTTACCTATTTCTTATGTTAACTGTGCATTGATTCTTACATACTTGCTTATTTGCATTCATCATATTACTTTGTCTTGACAATTATCCATGAGATATACATGTTACAAGTTGAAAGCAACCGCTGAAACTTATATCTTCCTTTGTGTTGTTTCAATGCCTTTACTATGAATTTATTGCTTTATGAGTTAACTCTTATGCAAGACTTATTGATGCTTGACTCGAAAGTACTATTCATAAAAAGTCTTTGCTATATGGTTCAGTTGTTTAACCATTGTCTTTACCATTGCTTCGAATCGCTGCATTCATTACATATGCTTACAATAGTATTGATCAAGATTGATAGCATGTCACTTCAGAAATTATCTTTGTTATCGTTCACCTACTCGAGGACGAGTAGGAACTAAGCTTGGGGATGCTGATACGTCTCCAACGTATCGATAATTTCTTATGTTCCATGCTTGTTTTATGATGATACTCACATGTTTTATACATACTTTATGTCATATTTATGCATTTTCCGGCACTAACCTATTAACAAGATGCCGAAGAGCCGATTCTTTGTTTCTGCTGTTTTTGGTTTCAGAAATCCTAGTAAGGAAATATTCTCGGAATTGGACGAAATCAACGCCCAGGGTCTTATTTTTCCACGAAGCTTCTAGAAGTCCGAAAGGGAAACGAAGTGGGGCGACGAGGCGGCGACACGCCAGGGCGGCGCGGCCCAGGCCCTGGCCGCGCGGCCCTGTTGTGTGGGCCCCTCGTGGCGCCCCCTGACCTACCCTTCCGCCTACATATAGCCTTCGTCGAGAATATCCAGTACCGAGAGCCACGATACGGAAAACCTTCCAGAGATGCCGCCGCCGCCAATCCCATCTCGGGGGATTCAGGAGATCGCCTCCGGCACCCTACCGGAGAGGGGAATCATCTCCCGGAGGACTCTTCACCGCCATGGTCGCCTCCGGAGTGATGTGTGAGTAGTTCATCCCTGGACTATGGGTCCATAGCAGTAGCTAGATGATTTTCTTCTCCTCATTGTGCTATCATTGTTGGATCTTGTGAGCTGCCTAACATGATCAAGATCATCTATTTGTAATGCTACATGTTGCGTTTGTTGGGATCCGATGAATATGGAATACTATGTTATGTTGATTATCAATCTATCATATATGTGTTGTTTATGATCTTGCATGCTCTCCGTTGCTAGTAGAGCTCTGGCCAAGTCGTTACTTGTAACTCCAAGAGGGAGTATTTATGCTCGATAGTGGGTTCATGCCTCCATTAAATCTGGGACAGTGACAGAAAGTTCTAAGGTTGTGGATGTGTTGTTGCCACTAGGGATAAAACATCAATGCTATGTCTAAGGATATTTGTGTTGATTACTTTACGCACCATACTTAATGCAATTGTCTGTTGTTTGCAACTTAATACTGGAAGGGGTGCGGACGCTAACCCGAAGGTGGACTTTTTAGGCATAGATGCATGCTGGATAGCGGTCTATGTACTTTGTCGTAATGCCCAATTGAATTTCACACTACTCATCATAATAGTATGTGCATTGTCATGTCATCGTTATTTGTCAATTGCCCAACTGTAATTTGTTCACCCAACATGCTATTTCTTATCGGAGAGACACCACTAGTGAACTGTGGACCCCGGTCCATTCTTTACATCGAATACAATCTACTGCAATATTCGTTCTTACTGTTCTCTGCAAACATCATCATCCACACTATACATCTAATCCTTTGTTACAGCAAGCCGGTGAGATTGACAACCTCACTGTTACGTTGGAGCAAAGTATTTTGGTTGTGTTGTGCAGGTTCCACGTTGGCGCCGGAATCTCTGGTGTTCCGCCGCACTACACTCCGCCACCATCAACCTTCAACATGCTTCTTGGCTCCTACTGGTTCGATAAACCTTGATTTCTTACTGAGGGAAAACTTGCTGCTGTACGCATCACACCTTCCTCTTGGGGTTCCCAACGGACCCGTGCTGTACGCGTATCAGCTAGCTCTAACTATTTGGTGCTAATAATTTCTCGATTGAATATCCAATGGATTCCATAGCTAGCTCGATGGTGCTACTATTCCGATTAAGCTTGCTAGCTAGGTGGCGGCGGGTGCTGGGGCGCGGGCGGAGGGCTCTTGGGCACTGGGAGGCCCAACCAGGGGCGCGGGCAGCGGCCGCGCGGGGAGACCTAGGCAGCGGCACGGACAGTTCTTGTGAAGAAGATGATGACTTTCCAAATATTCTGTTTTTCAACTTTATTTTATAGGGCATGTTCTACGCCAGCCGTTTTGCGACCCGTAAACACGTTTTCGGAACTGAACTCGAGTTTTTCGATTTGCATTTTTACAAGCTCTGTTAGAAATGCTCTAAAGCACGTTTCCTCTGCCATGAATATAAAAGGCAGAAGCCTAGTATTAACGTTTACCTAAAATCTTTTTAGGACCCTACGTTGTTCTTAATTCAGATTAGCAGTGTATTATCATGTAAATACATCTATGTTAGATATTATATCTATTAGAAGTTACGAGTATATAATATGACATGTTATCAATATATTTGCTTCTAGCATTTTATAACATGGTATTTGGTATAACAAGATTATTTCACGCTTGAAATTAAATTTTCTTCTAAAATTTCTTGTTAACAAATACTTCTTCCGTTCCTAGATATAAGCCATATAGTTTTTGGCACGGAAATCAAAGAACACATATTTTGGAAAAATTACTCTAGGTTTGGGAGGGTTTACCATTGTACATTTAATATGAGAAAATAGAGGACTTTTGATAAGATAAGTAAACATAATCAAATTTCTAAAAAAATGTCTATACAAGTGGTGCATCGCAATACACTATATATTATGGATTTTTTCTCAAAAAACTATATGGCTTAGGAATGGAGGGAGTATGAAATAAGAAAAAGCCAAAACAAAAATATGTGACTGTCTCGAAGACCTACACATATATGGCTTATAAGCATCCGCTTTCAAAATGTTCCTCTAGAACAAATTTGTTGTTTACTAAAACAAATTTTACTATAAAGTAAAATTAATTAAATGCATCATCATACATGCAGGAAAAATGGGTGACATCAGTAAAAAAGAATTCCAAGAACTACAACTCGATGAAACTAACTATCTATCATGGGCCATGGATATGAAGACCTTACGCACTTTCCATCCCTCGATGAGGATATTGCAACAATATCGTCAACACAAATACACTAAGTATTCTGAGCTTATATACACATTACTTCAGGCCAAGAAGCATGATGAACTTCTCATGAAAAATTACAATGCTCGCCCAACGAGTGCCATGCTGATCCCTGAAGCACATGCTAATGCTCACTTTACTAATAAATTCGGAAACTGTAAAAGGAACTTCAAAAAAATCAAGGGAAAGTGGAAGAACAATGGTCAAAAGAATAATGATCAATTTAAGGGGAAAGGTAATTTCAAGAAAAATGATCAAAATGACAACTCTCAAGCTTGTCAAAGGTGTGGATGTGAGAATCATTGTATAAACAAATGTCGTATTCCCAAGAACCTAGTGGATCTATACATGAAGTATAGAGAAAAGGGAAGCAAATTCATGGAAATAGGGCTGAAGCTCACTTCCATGCCATTAAAGACAATCCTCAAGCTAGTCCTTCTCAAAGTGCTATTGAAGAATTCAAGCCAAATAAAAACATCATCCTTGATGAAGACATGCTTGTGGACTCCACCCAAGATGTTTTTGGAGACCTCAATTGATCTCCTAAACAATTGATGTCGCTTATATTTTTAAATACTACGATGTGTTATATATTGTATAACCAAAAAAAGAATAAAGTCTTGCATACTACATGTATTGTATTATGTGAATCATACATAATATTGTAATGTATTTATATTTAGAATTTGTAATATAAATACTATTATGTAATTTGATGAATATATGAATAAAATAAATTTATTCTAAAATATTCTCTTTCTATTTTAGAAATTTTACGGGAAAAATCTGATGGAAGAAGAATTATGTTTAGTGGATAGTGCTACCACTAACACAATTTTCAGGGAAATAAATACTTCCAAACTCTTTCTAAGAGAAAAGAAGATGTTATGACTATAACCGGGAGTAACAAAGCAATTATTGGTTCAGAAAGAGCCACATTCACACTTCGTATGGGTACTACTATTGTAATTCTCAACACGTACCCTTATAAGTTTCAAAGATATCCGATCAAATGATTTTCATCTTAAAACTGTTAAGATGGATAAGAAAGAACATTTGCTTTTAACAAAAAATGGCGAATATGAGGAAAAAAATCTTGAAAATTCCCATCATTTTCTTCCGGATTATACTTTACATACATTAAATCCGTACCTTATGTTGCGTACAAAATAAGTTTTCAAAATCTTGATAAATTCAAGACTTGGCATGATCGCCTTGGTTATCCTAGAAATAATAGGCAATTATGTTGGTCATAATTTACCAATTAAAAGATTTCCTAAGTCAACAGACTTCGTATGCACCGCATGTGCTACTGGGAAATAAATTATTAAGCCATCCTACCTAAAAGTAAACAATGAGTTGCTTAATTTTTTTGAAAAAATTCAAGGAGATATATGTAGTCCAATACAACCTCTATCTCGACCATTTAGGTACTTTATGGTGCTAATTGATGCATCCACTAGATGGTCATATGTATGTTTATTATCCGCACGTAACCATGCCTTTGCCAAACTAATAGCTCAACTTATCAAATTAAGAGCAAATCGTCCCGAACAAAGATTAAAATAATAACAATGGACAATGCGATTGAATTCAGATGACGCGCATTCAATAATTATTATATGGCCTTATGCATTCATCTAGAATATTTTGACCTTATGTTCATACTCAAAATGGATTGGTCGAATCTTTAATCAAAAGAGTAAAATTAATTGCTAGACCATTATTGCAACATTGAAATTTACCAACATCTTGTTGGGGACATGCGGTTTTACATGCCGCAGATCTGATACAAGTCATACCAACTATTGGGTTCGACGCATGGAAAACAAAAAATTCTATCGCAAAGACGAATAAATCCAAGATACAATCTATAGAAAAGCCAAGATCTAATCTATGAGATCGGAGCAACGAGGTAGATGAGAAACTATCCCTCGTAGATCCAAAGCCTTAACGAGATCAGATCTCGTGGTTGATGTAGACGATCCTTCTAGTGTTGCAATCTGGCAGCACTTCCGTACTCGGTCACACGTACGATGTCGATGATGTACTTCCTCTCCCTGTTCTAGCGGGCAGCGGAGGTGGTAGATACCCTTGGAATCCCAGCAGCACGACAGCGTGGTGGTGGTGGAGGAGGAGGAATTCCTGCAGGGCTTCGCCAAACCTGTGCAGGAAGAAGGAGGAGGGAGAGAGGTGGCGGCTAGGGTTTGGGGAAAGGTGTATCCGACCCGCTGCCCTCTCCCCTATTTATATAGGGTCAAGGGTCGGCCAAGGTGGCCCCCCAACTCATCTAAGGCCGGCGGCCAAGGGAGAAGGGGAAACTTGCCCCCAAGTCTTCCCCTTTTAGGGTTTCTCCAAACCCTAGGGGGTTTTGGCCGACCTGGGCCTTGAGGTATGGTGCGCCTAGCCCATTAGGGCTGGGCTGCACCCCCTCGGCTCATGTGGCCCGTCCCGGGGTCGTGGGCTCACCAGTGGCCCCTCCGGACCCTTCTAGAAACCCTTCGATCTTCCACCGGAAAATTCCCGAACTTTTCCGAACCCCGGAAAATGACTTTCCTTATATGAATCATTGTTTTTATTTGACCAGAACAAAATTACAGTTATAAAGCTCTTTATTATAAATCTGAAGGGCTAGGTAGAATTCCAACGACGAACATAATAACACTTTATTTTGTTATAGACGTGCATTCTTACCACATTCCTTGTCAGTCACTTAGGCCATTATATTGTTATATTGCGTTGTGTTGTATGACTTCTCATACCAACCAATATGGCACAAATACCTAAGAATTTCATAGTGTGACTAAACAAAGAATATATCCATAACGTGAATATCATCTATATACACATGAGCTAGACTTTCTAGTCTTTTCTTTCTTTCTGCAAAAAACTTTTGTATTTTGTCTTTTGGATTTCCTCATTTTTCAGAAAACACTTTAACATCAATAACTTCTAGGTTTGTTGGTCAAATACTAACAACCTTGAGGTTCTTACTTTGAAGTTAATCATCACATGACAAGTGTTCCAGATTTCTCTATTAGTAACTTTTTAATGTGATGAACAATTTCACTCATAATTTTTTATCCATCAAATCATGACGACTTTCCGAGACCATGTCTGTACATGTTAGGCTCGTCAAGTTTAACCTCAGTATTCGCATGTGCAAATCTGGGCTTACACCCGTTTTATGCACACGTAGAATCTATAACACCCGATCATCACGTGATGCTTCGAAACGACAAGTCCTAGCAACGGTGCATACTAAGGACGACCACTTCATGGATATGCGAATATCGTTAGTACGTGCCCAAGTAGTTGGAGGATTAGGACACCTTGTGTCTTCAACCTTCGTATATTCCTATAAATCTTATGAGTTTATGTAGTCTCACTAAGTTATATTCTATCATCTTGCAATAAGGTCTTAGATATCACATATATTTCACACCTTGCTTATTTCTGAAAATAAACTTTCCAACTCCTTACTTTTCAAACGGATTTGAATTTCAAGTTTCACGGAGATAAGATGATTTTAGGTACTAATTGAAACCATTGCTTTTTGAATCAACAATGTGAGGTTTACCAAAAGTTTGCAATAAGACTTAATCATTTCTTGATTCTTTAACAATACGGTACCAGTCCGTAAAGTTACTTGTCAGATTTAACAATGTTTCTATCTCGATTACAAGACTAGCGCATGGCAGATAACGAATGCCAATTCTACAAATTAATTCAAAATACAATTCAGACTATGTTCAGGATAATTTGTTCAAGTTTTAATCTAATTACTAATGAACTCCCATTTAGTACAACACCCTTCATAGTTGTTTAGTGGCACACGATCTATATTCACTACACCAAGTCCGATCATCACGTGAGATGATATAGCTTTAATGGTGAACATCAACATGTTGATCATATCATCCATAGGACTCGTGTTCAACCTTTCGGTTTCCTGTGTTCCGAGGCCATGTTTGTACATGCTAGGCTCGCCAAGCAAAACCAAGTATTTTCACGTGTGCAACATGGCTTACACCCGTTTTATGTGAACGTAGAATCTATCACATCCGATCATCACGAGATGCTTCAAAACGACGAACTTTAGCAACGGTGCATACGAGGGGAGAACATTTTATTATCTTGATATTAATGTGAGGGATCATCTTATAATGCTACCGTCGCGATCTAAGCAAAATAAGATACATAAAAGGATTGACATCACATGCATGGATAATGTGAAATGATATGGCCTTTTCTTCTTGTGCCGTTGATCTCCATCTTCAAAGCACATGAGCATGATCTCCATCATCACCAGCATTGCGCCAAGGTCCATGGCGCCGCTTCATGGTTGTCCATCATCCATAGCAACTATTACAACTACTAAATCATAGTAATGAAATGAAGCTATTACATGGTGATTGACCCGCAGGTCATGAAACAATAAAGACAACCATTAGACTCCTGCCAGTTGCCATATTACAATAATGATCATCTTTTACATCAAATATAAACATAATCACATAATGACCATATCACATCACATGTCCCTGCTAAAACAAGTTAGAAACGCCTCTAATTTCCTTTGCAAATTTTATGTGGCTTGGGGATTTCGAATAAGATCCGATCTTACCTAGAACAAGAACCACAACACCGATACAAGTGTTGTCAATTGAAGATTTTAAATTGAATCTTAACTATGGTGGGAGAAACTGATACCCGCTGAGCCACTTATGCAATAGAAGTTGCATGTAAAGCGTGGAGAAAGTCTCATGAACGCGGTCATGTAAGGCTAGCCCGGGCCGCTTCATCCCCCCATCCCGCAAGATGCAAAGTACACGAAAAGCAAACGACAACAAAAGCATCAACGCCCACAAAAACATTGTGTTCTACTCGTGCAACAGATCTACGCATAGACACGGCTCTGGTACCACTGTAGGGTTCGATGCATGGAAAACAAAAAAAATTCTATCGCAAAGACGAATAAATCCAAGATCCACTATGGAAAAGCCAAGATCTAATATATGAGATCGGAGCAACGAGGTAGATGAGAAACTAACCCTCGTAGATCCAAAGCCTTAACGAGATCAGATCTCGTGGTTGATGTAGACGATCCTTCCAGTGTTGCAATCATGCATCACTTTTGTACTCGGTCACACGTACGGTGTCAATGATGTCCTTCCTCTCCCTGTTCCATCGGGAAGCTGAGGTGGTAGATCCCCTCGGAATCCAAGCAGCACAACGGCGTGGTGGTGGTGGAGGAGGAGAAATTCCTGCAGGGCTTCGCCAAGCCTGTGCAGGAAGAAGGAGGCGGGAGAGAGGTGGCGGCTAGGGTTTGGGGAAGGGTGAATCCGACCCCCTGCCCTCTCCCCTCTTTATATAGGGTCAAGGGTCGACCAAGGTGCCCCAACTCATCTAGGGCCGGCGGCCAAGGGAGAAGGGGGAAACTTGCCCCCAAGTCTTCCCCTTTTAGGGTTTCCCCAAACCCTATGGGGTTTTGGCCGACCTGGGCCTTGAGATATGGTGCGCCTAGCCCATTAGGGCTGGGATGCACCCCCTCGGCTCATGTGGCCCCTTCCGGGGTCGTGGGCCCACCAGTAGCCCCTCCGGAACCTTCTAGAAACCCTCAGGTCTTCCACCGGAAAATTCCCGAACTTTTCTGAACCACCGAAAATGACTTTCCTTATATGAATCTTATTCTCTGGACCATTCCGGACCTCCTCGTGATGTCTGATACGTCTCCGACGTATCGATAATTTCTTGTGTTCCATGCCACATTATTGATAATATCTACATATTTTATGCACACTTTATGTCATATTCGTGTATTTTCTGGAACTAGCCTATTAACAAGATGCCGAAGAGCCAGTTGCTGTTTTCTGCTGTTTTTGGTTTCAGAAATCCTAGTAACGAAATATTCTTGGAATTGGACGAAATCAACGCCCAGGGTCCTATTTTGCCACGAAGCTTCCAGAAGACCGAAGGAGAGTCGAAGTGGGGCCACGAGGTGGCCAAACCACAGGGCGGCGCGGCCCAAGCCCTGGCCACGCCGACCTGTAGTGTGGGCCCCTCGTGTGGCCCCCTGACCTGCCCTTCCGCCTACTTAAAGCCTCCGTCGCGAAACCCCCAGTACCGAGAGCCACGATACGGAAAACCTTCCAGAGACGTCGCCGCCGCCAATCCCATCTCGGGGGATTCTGGAGATCTCCTCCGGCACCCTGCCGGAGAGGGGATTCATCTCCCGGAGGACTCTTCACCGCCATGGTCGCCTCCGGAGTGATGAGTGAGTAGTTCACCCCTGGACTATGGGTCCATAGCAGTAGCTAGATGGTTGTCTTCTCCCCATTGTGCTTAATTGTCGGGTCTTGTGAGCTGCCTAACATGATCAAGATCATCTATCTGTAATTCTATATGTTGCGTTTGTTGGGATCCGATGAATAGAGAATACTATGTTATGTTGATTATCAATTCATGTCTATGTGTTGTTTATGATCTTGCATGCTCTCCGTTACTAGTAGATGCTTTGGCCAAGTAGATGCTTGTAACTCCAAGAGGGAGTATTTATGCTCGATAGTGGGTTCATGTCTCCGTGAATCTGGGGGAGTGACAGAAACCTCTAAGATTATGGATGTGCTGTTGCCACTAGGGATAAAACATTGGTGCTATGTTCGAGGATGTAGTTACTGATTACATTACGCGCAATACTTAATGCAATTGTCTGTTGTTAGCAACTTAATACTGGAGGGGGTTCGGATGATAACCTGAAGGTGGACTTTTTAGGCATAGATGCATGTTGGATAGCGGTCTATGTACTTTGTCGTAATGCCCAATTAAATCTCACAATACTCATCATAATATGTATGTGCATTGTTATGCCCTCTCTATTTGTCAATTGCCCAACTGTAATTTGTTCACCCAACATGCTGTTTATCTTATGGGAGAGACACCTCTAGTGAACTGTGGACCCCGGTCCTATTCTTTACATCGCATACAATCTACTGCAATACTTGTTTTACTGTTTTCTGCAAACAATCATCTTCCACACAATACGGTTAATCCTTTGTTACAGCAAGCCGGTGAGATTGACAACCTCACTGTTTCGTTGGGGCAAAGTACTTTGGTTGTGTTGTGCAGGTTCCACGTTGGCGCCGGAATCTCTGGTGTTGCGCCGCACTACATCCCGCCGCCATCAACCTTCAACGTGCTTCTTGACTCCTACTGGTTCGATTAAACCTTGGTTTCTTACTGAGGGAAACTTGCCGCTGTGCGCATCACACCTTCCTCTTGGGGTTCCCAACGGACATGTCAACTACACGCATCAAGCAAATTTCTGGCGCCGTTGCCGGGGAGATCAAGACACGCTGCAAGGGGAGTCTCCACTTCCCAATCTCTTTACTTTTTTTTGTCTTGCTTAGTTTTATTTACTATTTTGTTTGCTGCACTAAATCAAAACACAAAAAAATTAGTTGCTAGCTTTACTTTATTTACTGTCTTGCACTCTATATTAAAAATACAAAAAAAATTAGTTACTTTTGTTACCATGTCTAGCTCTGAACCTGTTACTTCTTCGCCTGAAGAATTAGTCTTCACTTTTAAACAAGGGGATGAGGAGAGTTTTAAGGATGCTTGGTCTAGAATTTTTACTTCTTATCGTAAAACTGAACCTCAAATGACTCTAAGTTTGCTCCTTAGTAATTTTTATTTTGGTCTTATGATTCACTATAGATATGCTTTGGATGCTTTAGTGGGAGGAGATTTCCTTCATTGCAATGGGGATCAAGCTTTTAATGCCATAAAGAAGTTGGTTGCATCACATGATTCAGCTAATAACTTTGATTCAGCCCTTATTAGCATTTATAATAGATTAAACAATCTCGAGATAAGTACATCTCGCTTAGATGACAACTATCACCATGTTCGTAATCGTCTTGAACAAGTTTTAGTGAACTCTAAACCTTCATTATGGGATCATACTCTTAAAATTGTTATCGGTGATCAAACTCTTCGTGCCAACTGTGATATTATGTCTGAATTTTGCCTTATACCTGAGAGCATTTATAAATCTTTGAAACTTTGGGGAGTTGATGAAGGAGGAGAAGAAATAACTCTCATTGATAACTCTGTTATAATTCCTAAGGGAATAGCCACAGGTGTGCATACAACCATTCTTGGAAGAACAATATCCATTGATTATCTTGTTATTGAATGTACAGGGACAGGAAAAATCACACTCGGAAGATCCCTGCTGAAACTATTGGGAGCAGTCATAGATGTGGGAGAAGGCACCCTAGAATTCACCTCTACACCGGGGGGGAATCATATATTTCCTAAATCAAAGGGAAAGAAAAACAACAAGAAAGGTAAGGGTAAAGCCCAAGGTAAGGTCGACACACCGTCTCTTGATAATACTTGATACACACTTTCTGCGCCTAGCTGAAAGGCGTTAAAGAAAAGCGCTTATGGGAGACAACCCATGTTTTTACTACAGTACTTTGTTTTTATTTTGTGTCTTGGAAGTTGTTTACTACTGTAGCAACCTCTCCTTATCTTAGTTTAGTGTTTTGTTGTGCCAAGTAAAGTCGTTGATAGTAAAGTTCATACTAGATTTGGATTACTGCGCAGAAACAGATTTCTTTGCTGTCACGAATCTGGGCTGTTTTCTCTGTAGGTAACTCAGAAAATTATGCCAATTTACGTGAGTGATCCTCAGATATGTACGCAACTTTCATTCAATTTGAGCATTTTCATTTGAGCAAGTCTGGTGCCCCAATAAAATTCGTCAATACGAACTGTTCTGTTTTTTGACAGATTCTGCCTTTTATTTCGCATTGCCAGTTTTGTTATGTTCGATGGATATTTCGATTCCATTGACTTTCAGTAGCTTTGTGCAATGTCCAGAAGTGTTAAGAATGATTATGTCACCTCTGAACATGTATATTTTGATTGTGCACTAACCCTCTAATGAGTTGTTCTAAGTTTGGTGTGGAGGAAGTTTTCAAGGATCAAGAGAGGAGTATGATGCAATATGATCAAGGAGAGTGAAAGCTCTAAGCTTGGGGATGCCCCGGTGGTTCACCCCTGCATATTCTAAGAAGACTCAAGCGTCTAAGCTTGGGGATGCCCAAGGCATCCCCTTCTTCATCGACAACATTATCAGGTTCCTCCCCTGAAACTATATTTTTATTCCGTCACATCTTATGTGCTTTGCTTGGAGCGTCGGTTTGTTTTTGTTTTTGTTTTGTTTGAATAAAATGGATCCTAGCATTCGCTGTATGGGAGAGAGACACGCTCCGCTGTTGCATATGGACAAGTATGTCCTTAGGCTTTACTCATAGTATTCATGGCGAAGTTTCTTCTTCGTTAAATTGTTATATGGTTGGAATTGGAAAATGATACATGTAGTAATTGCTATAATGTCTTGGATAATGTGATACTTGGCAATTGCTGTGCTGATGTTTAAGCTCTTGCATCATATACTTTGCACCCATTAATGAAGAAATACATAGAGCATGCTAAAATTTGGTTTGCATATTTGGTCTCTCTAAGGTCTAGATAATTTCTAGTATTGAGTTTGAACAACAAGGAAGACGGTGTAGAGTCTTATAATGTTTACAATGTGTCTTTTATGTGAGTCTTGCTGCACCGGTTCATCCTTGTGTTTGTTTCAAATAGCCTTGCTAGCCTAAACCTTGTATCGAGAGGGAATACTTCTCATGCATCCAAAATCCTTGAGCCAACCACTATGCCATTTGTGTCCACCATACCTACCTACTACATAGTATTTCTCCGCCATTCCAAAGTAAATTGCTTGAGTGCTACCTTTAAAATTCCATCATTCGCCTTTGCAATATATAGCTCATGGGACAAATAGCTTAAAAACTATTGTGGTATTGAATATGTACTTATGCACTTTATCTCTTATTAAGTTGCTTGTTGTGCGATAACCATGTTTCTGGGGACGCCATCAACTATTCTTTGTTGAATATCATGTGAGTTGCTATGCATGTCCGTCTTGTCTGAAGTAAGAGAGATCTACCACCTTAATGGTTGGAGCATACATATTGTTAGAGAAGAACATTGGGCCGCTAACTAAAGCCATGATTCATGGTGGAAGTTTCAGTTTTGGACATATATCCTCAATCTCGTATGAGAATAATAATTGTTGCCACATGCTTATGCATTAAAGAGGAGTCCATTATCTGTTGTCCCGGTATGGATGTCTAAGTTGAGAATAATCAAAAGAGAGAAATCCAAAATGCGAGCTTTCTCCTTAGACCTTTGTACATGCGGCATGGAGGTACCCCATTGTGACACTTGGTTAAAACATGTGTATTGCGATGATCCGGTAGTCCAAGCTAATTAGGACAAGGTGCGGGCACTATTAGTATACTATGCATGAGGCTTGCAACTTGTAAGATATAATTTACATGATACATATGCTTTATTACTACCGTTGACAAAATTGTTTCTTGTTTTCAAAATAAAAGCTCTAGCACAAATATAGCAATCGATGCTTTCCTCTTTGAAGGACCATTCTTTTTACTTTTATGTTGAGTCAGTTCACCTATTTCTCTCCACCCCAAGAAGCAAACACTTGTGTGAACTGTGCATTGATTCCTACATACTTGCATATTGCACTTATTATATTACTCTATGTTGACAATTATCCATGAGATATACATGTTATAAGTTGAAAGCAACCGCTGAAACTTAATCTTCCTTTGTGTTGCTTCAATACCTTTACTTTGATTTATTGCTTTATGAGTTAACTCTTATGCAAGACTTATTGATGCTTGTCTTGAAGTACTATTCATGAAAAGTCTTTGCTATATGGTTCACTTGTTTACTCATGTCATTACCATTGTTTTGATCGCTGCATTCATTACATATGTTTACAAATAGTATGATCAAGGTTATGATGGCATGTCACTCCAGAAATTATCTTTGTTATCGTTTTACCTGCTCGGGACGAGCAGAACTAAGCTTGGGGATGCTGATACGTCTCCGACGTATCGATAATTTCTTGTGTTCCATGCCACATTATTGATAATATCTACATGTTTTATGCACACTTTATGTCATATTCATGCATTTTCTGGAACTAACCTATTAACAAGATGCCGAAGAGCCAGTTGCTGTTTTCTGCTGTTTTTGGTTTCAGAAATCCTAGTAACGAAATATTCTCGGAATTGGACGAAATCAACGCCCAGGGTCCTATTTTGCCACGAAGCTTCCAGAAGACCGAAGGAGAGTCGAAGTGGGGCCACGAGGTGGCCAAACCACAGGGCGGCGCGGCCCAAGCCCTGGCCGCGCCGACCTGTAGTGTGGGCCCCTCGTGTGGCCCCCTGACCTGCCCTTCCGCCTACTTAAAGCCTCCGTCGCGAAACCCCCAGTACCGAGAGCCACGATACGGAAAACCTTTCAGAGACGCCGCCGCCGCCAATCCCATCTCGGGGGATTCTGGAGATCTCCTCCGGCACCCTGCCGGAGAGGGGATTCATCTCCCGGAGGACTCTTCACCGCCATGGTCGCCTCCGGAGTGATGAGTGAGTAGTTCACCCCTGGACTATGGGTCCATAGCAGTAGCTAGATGGTTGTCTTCTCCCCATTGTGCTTAATTGTCGGGTCTTGTGAGCTACCTAACATGATCAAGATCATCTATCTGTAATTCTATATGTTGCGTTTGTTGGGATCCGATGAATAGAGAATACTATGTTATGTTGATTATCAATTCATGTCTATGTGTTGTTTATGATCTTGCATGCTCTCCGTTACTAGTAGATGCTCTGGCCAAGTAGATGCTTGTAACTCCAAGAGGGAGTATTTATGCTCGATAGTGGGTTCATGTCTCCGTGAATGCGGGGAGTGACAGAAACCTCTAAGATTATGGATGTCTTGTTGCCACTAGGGATAAAACATTGGTGCTATGTTCGAGGATGTAGTTACCGATTACATTACGCGCAATACTTAATGCAATTGTCTCATTGTTAGCAACTTAATACCGGAGGGGGTTCGGATGATAACCTGAAGGTGGACTTTTTAGGCATAGATGCATGCTGGATAGCGGTCTATGTACTTTGTCGTAATGCCCAATTAAATCTCACAATACTCATCATAATATGTATGTGCATTGTTATGCCCTCTCTATTTGTCAATTGCCCAACTGTAATTTGTTCACCCAACATGCTGTTTATCTTATGGGAGAGACACCTCTAGTGAACTGTGGACCCCGGTCCTATTCTTTACATCGCATACAATCTACTGCAATACTTGTTTTACTGTTTTCTGCAAACAATCATCTTCCACACAATACGGTTAATCCTTTGTTACAGCAAGCCGGTGAGATTGACAACCTCACTGTTTCGTTGGGGCAAAGTACTTTGGTTGTGTTGTGCAGGTTCCACGTTGGCGCCGGAATCTCTGGTGTTGCGCCGCACTACATCCCGCCGCCATCAACCTTCAACGTGCTTCTTGACTCCTACTGGTTCGATTAAACCTTGGTTTCTTACTGAGGGAAACTTGCCGCTGTGCGCATCACACCTTCCTCTTGGGGTTCCCAACGGACGTGTCAACTACACGCATCAATGTCCTGGATCCCATCCGAGACTCCAAACAAGATTTGGTCTCCAACTAATATTCCATATCTACTATACGACATCGAACCTTAAGTGTGTCACCCTACGGTTCGTGAACTATGTAGACATGATCGCGACTCTTCTCCGATCAATAACCAATAGCGGGACCTGGAGATCCATAATGGCTCCCACATATTCAGCGATAACTTAGTGATCGAATGAACCATTAACATATGATATCGATTTCTTTTGTCGCGTGATATTTTACTTATCTGAGTTTCGATCATCGGTATCTCTATACCTAGTTCAACCTCGTTACCGACAAGTACTCTTTTCTCGTACCGTGGTATGTCATCTCTTGTGACCTTGTCACATGCTTGCAAGCTAATTAGATTACATTCCATCGAGAGGGCCCAGAGCATATCTATTCGTCATCAGGATGGACAAATCCCACTCTTGATCCATATGTCTCAACTCATACTTTCCGAATACTTAATCCCATCTTTATAACCACTCATTTAAGCAGTGGCGTTTGATGTAATCAAATACCCATCCGATGTAAGTGATTTACATGATCTCATGGTCGGAGGACTAGGTTACTATGTATCGAAAGCTTATAGCAAGTTGAACTTAATGACTTGATCTTACACTATGCTTACTATGAGTGTGTGCCCATCACATCATTCACCTAATGATATGATCTTGGTATTAATAACATCCAATGTTCATGATCAGGAAACCATGATCATCTATTAATCAACAAGCTAGCTTAACAAGAGGCTTACTAGGGACTCTGGTTGTTTACACAACACACATGTATTAATGTTTTCGGTTAATACAATTATAGCATGAGATGTAAACATTTATCATGAACACTAAGATATAATAATAAACACTTTTATTATTGCCTCTTGGGCATATCTCCAACACCAACTGCATATCATGAAACTTCCCCATTTCAAATAGTACGAGGCAATCGACCAATTATTTCCCCACCTGCGAAAATTCGGTTGCGCTGTATACGTACATATATCACCACAACATCGTACCTCCATGGTCCCCCATAGAAAAATTGGAATCTATGTGGGATATAACTCTCCGTAAATTATAAAATATTTAGAACCCCTAACAAGGGACCTGTTTACAACCCGGTACGCTGATTCGATTTTTAATGAGGATCATTTCCCAGCATTATAGGGAGAAACAAACCAAAAAGAATGCCAGGAAATATATTGGAATGTAACAAGCATACAATCCTTAGATCTGCTGGAATTTGGGGCATTTGGCCTTTGGCCCATGGCCCATTATCAAATTCTGAAACTCACATGGCCCATTCCAAAAATCAGTGGCAGCACTAGTGGGGGCTAAAGTTTAGTCCCATATTGCTAGTTGGGAGAGAGTTGGAGTGGTATATAAGGTGGGCTGTTCTAGTCCTAGTAAGTGAGTGAGAAGAGAGAGAGCCCTCGCGCACTCCTCCTCCTCCGCCGCCCGCCTCGCCACGCCCCGTCACGACACGTCACGACGCGGGTTGCGGGAATCTCGCCGAGCCGAGCTTATCTTTTTGCTGTTTGGGAAATTAATTGTGTAATCAATTTTGAGTCATTAACGGACGCGTTACTCAGCCGTTTTGCCTTCCGGTTTTTCTGGATTGTGGCTGTGCCGACTCGGACGTGGGTTGCGCCCCACGACCTTCCCGAACCGCACTATATAAGATCCCGCGCAACCCTAGCCGCCACGACGAGACGCATACGCGACTACCTGTTTCCAGTTCATTGCGCCGCCGCCTTTGTCTTCCTCATCCCGTCCGTCGGCGTGCATCGACTGCCGGGACAGTAGGCCTCCGGAACCCTGCCTCTCGTGAACCTGTACGGGTGAGGGGCAATCAGGTTTTTGGGGAGCGCTCCGGCGCGACTACTGGCATCACGACGTCGTCATCGGACGACGAGTTCCTCCACAACGACAACTTCTTCCCGGATCTCAGCGACTTCTTTGACAACCTCAACATGGGCGATAACGACGCTGCTGCGAAGTATGTGATCTTGTCGTTTCTCTTTCAGTCTCTGTTAGAGTTTCTTCTTCTAGTTTCTGTGGTAGATGCGATCAGTTTGACTTGTTTACATGTGATCTATTCATCTACCTTACTAGTCTGTATGATTAGTTTATTCGTTATTTTCGTAGTCATGATTTATCAATTACTCGTACGGATTATTTCATATGGATATTTGCTTATACTTCCAACAATACAAAAACCTGATTTTAGGCAAATAAATTCAAGCAGCGTTGCTGCCGCTACTCGACCTCCTCTCTTTGATGGTATGCATTACAAGAGATGGCGCACAAAGGCAGTTCTATGGTTTACGAACCTAGGCTGTTTTAGCGCCACAGATGATGCTAGACCTGAGGGGCCTCTCTCTGCAGAGGAGCAGGAAAAGTTTGAAAAGGTCGACGCCATGTTTAAGGCGGCCTTGTTCAGCATTCTTGGGGACAACATTGTTGACCCGTACATGGCTTTCGACCATGGTAAAGATGCGTGGGATGCGCTCGAGGCCAAATTTGGGGTCTCGGACGCTGGCACTGAACTGTATGTCATGGAGCAATTCTATGACTACAGGATGACTGATGAGCGCTCCGTGGTTGAGCAGGCTCATGAGATTCAGTCCCTTGCCAAAGAACTCGAGTAGTTTAAGTGTACCTTACCGGACAAATTTGTGGCCGGTGGCATTATTGCCAAGCTCCCTCCTTCATGGAGGAACTTTGCTACTTCTCTGAAACATAAGAGACAAGAGTTTTCCGTTTCGGATCTCATTGGCTCGCTTCATGTGGAAGAGAAGGCGAGAGCAAAGGACACACGCGCTCGTAGTTTTGAGGGAGGTTGTAGTGCCAATGTGGTACAGAAGAAGAACTTCCAATCTCACAAGTCTAAGAATAAGAACAATGGAAAAGGCAAGTTTGACGTGAAGAACAAAGCCTCCAACTCAACCAACTTCAAGAGGAAGACTTCTTATAAGAAGAAAGGGAACTGCCATGTTTGTGGCGCTCCTGGACATTGGGCTCCTGATTGCCCAGAACGCCATGATCAGCGTGAGAACAGCGGCAAGTCCGCAAATGTTGTTATTGGTGTTGATACTGAGATGAAGGACGTTGGGTACGGTACTTCTCCTACTGTCCTTTCAGTATGCAATTCTCCTGATTGGTGGATAGACACCGGAGCCAATACACATGTATGTTCTGATGTCTCTATGTTTTCTTCTTATCAGGTCGCAAGGACTTCTTCCGTGCTGATGGGAAACGGCTCACGTGCTTCTGTTCGTGGTGTTGGTACGGTGGATCTGAAGTTTACTTCGGGAAAGACCATCCAGCTGAAGAATGTGCAGCACGTTCCTTCCATTAATAAGAATCTCGTTAGCGGATCGCTTCTATGTCGAGATGGTTTTAAGTTGGTTTTTGAGTCCAATAAAGTTGTAATTTCCAAGTGTGGACAATTTGTTGGAAAGGGTTATGTGTGCGGAGGCTTGTTCCGCTTATCTTTGTCAGACTTATGTACTCAAATTATTAATCATGTTTGCAATGATAGTGAGTCCGATATTTGGCATTCACGACTTTGTCATATTAATTTTGGGTGCATGACGCGGCTAGCGAATATGAATATAATTCCAAAATTTGCTATTGTCAAGAAATCCAAGTGCCAAGTATGTGTGCAAGCTAAGCAACCACGTAAGTCTCATAAGACTGCGGAGGCAAGAGACTTGGCACCGCTGGAACTTATACATTCGGATCTTTGTGAAATGAATGGTGAATTGACAAAAGGAGGGAAAAGATACTTCATGACTTTGATTGATGACTCTACTCGATATTGTTATGTGTATCTCCTGAAATCTAAAGATGAAGCTCTTAATCACTTCAAAATCTTTAAAGCTGAAGCAGAAAACCAACTTGATCGAAAGATCAAGCGGCTAAGGTCTGATCGTGGTGGAGAGTATTTTTCCAACGAGTTTGATTCTTTTTGTGCGGAACATGGTATTATCCATGAGAGGATGCCTCCCTACTCACCTTAGTCAAATGGGGTGGCCGAAAGAAAGAACCGTACTCTAACTGATTTGGTTAACGCCATGTTAGATACATCGGGTCTATCCAAGGCATGGTGGGGGGAGGCGATATTGACTGCATGTCATGTCCTAAACCGTGTCCCCACAAAGAACAAAACCATTACCCCTTTTGAGGAATGGGAAAGGAAAAGGTTGAAACTCTCTTATCTACGAACTTGGGGCTGTTTGGCGAAAGTAAATGTGCCGATACCCAAGAAGCGCAAGCTTGGACCAAAAACCGTGGATTGTGTTCTTCTGGGATATGCTTTTCATAGCATTGGCTACAGATTTTTGATAGTAAAATCTGAGGTATCCGACATGCATGTTGGTACAATTATGGAGTCGAATGATGCGACTTTCTTTGAGGACATCTTTCCTATGAAAGAAACGTCTAGCTCATCAATTCAGGAGATGCCTAGTTCATCTACTCAGGAATTATTTCCTGAACCTACCATGGCTATAGAACACTTTGATAATCCTGTGGAGGATGACAATGAAGCTCCCAAAAGGAGCAAGAGACAGAGGACTGCAAAGTCCTTTGGTCATGATTTCATTGTGTACCTCGTGGATGATACTCCCACTTCCATTTCAGAGGCCTATGCATCTCAGGATGCTGACTACTGGAAGGAAGTTGTCCGTAGCGAGATGGATTCCATCTTAGCTAATGGAACTTGGGAGGTTACTGATCATCCTTATGGGTGCAAACCTGTAGGATGCAAGTGGGTGTTCAAGAAAAAGCTTAGGCCCGATGGTACTATTGAAAAGTACAAGGCACGACTTGTGGCCAAGGGTTATACTCAGAAAGAAGGCGAAGACTTCTTTGATACATACTCACCTGTAGCTCGACTGACCACTATTCGAGTACTACTTTCCTTGGCTGCCTCACATGGTCTTCTCGTTCATCAAATGGATGTTAAGACTGCTTTCCTAAATGGAGAGCTTGAAGAGGAAATTTATATGGAGCAGCCTGATGGATTTGTAGTAGATGGTCAAGAAGGAAAGGTGTGTAAACTACTGAAGTCTCTGTATAGGCTTAAGCAAGCGCCTAAGCAATGGCATGAGAAGTTTGAAAGAACTTTAACTGCTAAAGGCTTTGTTGTAAACGAAGCTGACAAGTGTGTATACTATCGCCATGGTAGGGGCGAGGGAGTTATTCTTTGTCTCTATGTCGATGACATATTGATATTTGGAACCAGCCTTACTGTGATTAAGGAGGTCAAGGAGTTCCTATCTCGTTGTTTTGAGATGAAGGACTCGGGAGTAGCTGATGTGATCTTAAACATCAAGCTGCTGAAGGATGACGATGGTGGGATTACATTGCTTCAGTCCCACTATGTGGAAAAGATCCTGAGTCGCTTCGGGTATAGCGACTGCAAATCTTCTCCAACGCCTTATGATCCTAGTGTGATAATTCGTAAGAATAAAAGGATTGCTAGAGATCAATTGCGATATTCGCAAATCATTGGCTCGCTTATGTATTTAGCCAGCGCCACGAGGCCTGACATCTCCTATGCTGTAAGTAAACTCAGCCGTTTTGTGTCTAGACCTGGAGATGTTCATTGGCATGCTCTTGAGAGAGTTTTGCGCTATTTGAAAGGCACTGCGAGTTATGGCATTCATTATACTGGGTATCCAAGGGTACTTGAGGGTTATAGTGATGCAAATTGGATATCTGATGTTGATGAGACTAAGGCGACAAGTGGTTATTTGTTTACACTTGGAGGTGGCGCTGTTTCCTGGAAGTCTTGCAAGCAGACCATCATTACGAGGTCAACTATGGAAGCAGAACTCACAGCATTAGACACAGCCACTGTTGAAGCAGAGTGGCTTCGTGAGCTCTTGATGGACTTACCTGTGGTTGAGAAACCAATACCCGCTATTCCTATGAACTGTGATAACCAAACTGTGATCGTCAAAGTAAACAGTTCTAAGGATAATATGAAGTCATCAAGGCATGTGAAGAGGAGATTGAAAACTGTCAGGAAAATGAGAAACTCCGGAGTTATAGCGTTGGATTATATCCATACGTCTAGAAACCTGGCAGACCCCTTCACAAAGAGACTATCACGAAATGTGATAGAAAATGCATCGAGGGAGATGGGTATAAGACACACACTATGAGCTGCCCACGGTGGTAACCCACTCTATGTGATTGGAGATCCCGTGAATTAGAGCTGGGAGACAAGCTATTGGTCAGCTGAGAGGAGAGTATATATTCCTATAGCAATTTTACCACTCCATAAGATGCAATACTCTCCTAATCTGCATGGCAGGTTGATAATTATCTTAATGTGTTCTAAGTGGCTTATTTTAGCAAAGATGTTGTCCTACAGAACATCTTTTGAAGAACACACCTATATGAGTCTGATTGTTAAACGTCGCAATCTATGAGAGTTGGGTGCTCTCTAGTAAACTCATGAAAGGCCCTGGAGTATGACGTATAAGCTCCAAACCGCGAGAAAGCCTCGCGGCAGCCTAGTATCGGTATAGGCTTTGTATGAAGCTAGTGCGCAGAAAACTTGTAGTTCAAGGCATAGTCCACTATCCAAGTTGCAATCTAGTGTAATATGAAGCTTTAAGTGGAAGTTCAACTTAACAGTCTCCACGACATACCGGTATATAAAACAATGTTCTGGAAACTTATTGATGAGATGTGCCAATGAGAGTTTGTGGGGGATTGCTGGAATTTGGGGCATTTGGCCTTTGGCCCATGGCCCATTATCAAATTCTGAAACTCACATGGCCCATTCCAAAAATCAGTGGCAGCACTAGTGGGGGCTAAAGTTTAGTCCCACATTGCTAGTTGGGAGAGAGTTGGAGTGGTATATAAGGTGGGCTGTTCTAGTCCTAGTAAGTGAGTGAGAAGAGAGAGAGCCCTCGCGCACTCCTCCTCCTCCGCCGCCCGCCTCGCCTCGCCTCGCCTCGCCTCGCCACGACACGTCACGTCACGACGCGCCGCGGGTTGCGGGAATCTCGCCGAGCCGAGCTTACCTTTTTGGTGTTTGGGAAATTAATTGTGTAATCAATTTTGAGTCATTAACGGACGCGTTACTCAGCCGTTTTGCCTTCCGGTTTTTCTGAATCGTGGCTGTGCCGACTCGGACGTGGGCTGCGCCCCACGACCTTCCCGAACCGCACTATATAAGATCCTGCGCAACCCTAGCCGCCACGACGAGACGCATACGCGACTACCTGTTTCCAGTTTATTGCGTCGCTGCCTTTGTCTTCCTCATCCCGTCCGTCGGCGTGCACCGACTGCCGGGACAGTAGGCCTCCGGAACCCTGCCTCTCGTGAACCTGTACGGGTGAGGGGCAATCAGGTTTTTGGGGAGCGCTCCGGCGCGACTACTGGCATCACGACGTCGTCATCGGACGACGAGTTCCTCCACAACGACAACTTCTTCCCGGATCTCAGCGACTTCTTCGACAACCTCAACATGGGCGACAACGACGCTCCTGCAAAGTATGTGATCTTGTCGTTTCTCTTTCAGTCTCTGTTAGAGTTTCTTCTTCTAGTTTCTGTGGTAGATGCGATCAGTTTGACTTGTTTACATGTGATCTATTCATCTACCTTACTAGTCTGTATGATTAGTTTATTCGTTATTTTCGTAGTCATGATTTATCAATTACTCGTACGGATTATTTCATATGGATATTTGCTTATATTTCCAACAAGATCCACGTACTAAATAATCTGAATCCGAAGTCCCGAGAATAATAGATTTGCAACACTTTGCAAATAACTTGCCAGACGCATTTACTGATCACAAAGGTGTCACTAAATCATATATGGAGTCAATGCACTAGGACGAGTAGAGGTACCAAATAAAACTACTCAACTCCCAAATTCAAATAAAAGGGGGGAAATCTGGTCTTAAGGGAAAATGCTCCTCCAAAGCAACCATAGAAACAAATAAAATATATGATGGTAAATGCAAATCAACCTGAAGTTGATAGACACCAAGATGATGTTCAACATCAAGAACCTAGCATAAATGTGCACACAAACCCCAATGCTGGGACATCGAAACAACCAGACTCCGTTATTATGGGAAATCACATGGTGCGTGAAGAAATTAATGAAATCTCCACAAACTATATCTATTTGGGAGAATCAAATAATAGAAAGACTACACTTGTAGACACATATTTCTCCTCTAAAATTGCTAAAATCATTCAACTGGATCAAGAGCCAAAATCTATGAAAAAGTGTCTGAAGCGTTGGGATTGACCTAAATGGAAGGAGGCCATTGAGGCAGAACTGCGCTCGCTTAATAAAAGAGAGATATTCTACTCCTCATAAAGTCTTCCCAGTGAGAGCTAAGTGGGTTTTCGTTCGAAAAATGAACAAAAATAATGAGGTGGTGAGATATAAAGGGAGACTAGTAGCAAAAAGCTTTACGCAAAGACCCTGTATTGATTAGATTACGACGATACAGATTCTCCTGTAATGAGTGGAATTACGTTTCGATACTTAATATCATTGGCAGTACAAATGAATTTATCAATGCAATTAATGAATGTAGTGACCACATATCTATATAGGTCACTCGATGCGGATATTTATATGAAAGTCCCTGATGGACTTAAAATCCCTAATCTAAACACAATCGCAACATGTATTGTGTAAAATTACAAAAACCACTCTATGGCTTAAAACAGTCGGGTAAAATGTGGTATAACCGGCTTAGTGAGTTCCTTATCAATAAAGGATACTCAAATAATGATGATTGCCCATTCATAAAGAAATCCTGAAAAAGAATTTTGCATCATCTCAGTTTATGTTGATGACCTCAACATCATTGGTGATGCGACAAATATATCTGTAGCACGCAATCATTTAATGATAGAGTTTGAGATGAAGGATTTGGGAAAAACCAAATTCTGCTTAGGTTTACAACTTGAGCATCTTTTCTCACGAAAACTCGTTTATCAGCCAGCGTATATTCAGAAAGCTTTGGAAAAATTCAATATGGATAAATCATATCCATCCAAAACACCCATGGTCGTTAGATCCCTTGATATGGAAAAGGGGATAACGAACATGTGTTGGGACCTGAGTTTCCATACCTTAGTGTCATAGGAAAACTAATGTACCTTGCTAATTGTACTAGGCCAGATATTGCCTTCGCATTAAATTTACACAGTGCAGCTCCAACAAAACGTCATTGGGCCGAAGTGAATAATATCTTCAAGTATTTACAAGATACTAAAGATATTGGTTTATTCTATTAGGAAAATCAAGATATGACTTTGAGTGGCTATGATGATGTCGGCTATCTTTCTGATCCCCATGATGCTAGATCACAAACTCGATTTTTATTTTTATACGGTGGAACTGCTATCTCATGGAAGTCAACAAAACAGACTTTAGTAGCAACTTCCACTAACCACTCTGAAATAATTGCATTATATGAGGCTCCATGTGAGTGTGTATGGCTTCGCAGAGTGATTAATCACATCCAGACCTCATGCGGCATAGGTTCATTAGAATCACCAACTATTATCTATGAAGATAATGCGTTGCTCAAATGCATATGGGATGATTAAAAGTAATATCCCAAAACATATTGCTCAATAACCGTTCTTTCCTCATGAATCACTGAAAAATGGAGAAATTAATGTTTTGCAAACAAAATCTTGTGATAATCTTGCATATTTGTTCACTAAGTCTTTACCAACAGGTGCATTTCAAAAATGCATTCATGGCATGGTATGAGACGACTTGGAAAAATTTGCAAAGTTCAGAGGGAGAAATCTCCTAGGACTGAACTTAGTATTTATCATCCGATAATAATATATTGTACTCTTTCCTTATGAGTTCTCCAATGAATTTTTCATATAGGTTTTAATGATACAATTATTATACCAGTAGTACATCGGATCCCTATATTATACTTATCTTTTTTTAACATGATTTTGAAGGACATACATTGTACAAGATCAAGTTTTCAAGATCAAGGTCCATCAAGAGTTCAAATTTTCAAGAGACCCTATAGAGAATTTCGGACCTAGAAGATTTCGAAGACATTGTTTGTCCAGGGAGAGTGTTAGAAATTAGCGTCATAACTAGGCTAATAAAGCAGTTAGGATTTCCATTAGGATAACTATCTAGTTGGTAATCTCTAGCGTTGTCCAAACGCTATGTACATAGAACCATTGTTACACCCTTTTGAAACGACACAAATCATGTAACCGACCATGTAAAGCACCCGTTAGGACACTATAAATACCCAACAAATTATACTAATAAAGACATCCATTTTCTCGCAATCTCTCGTTTCTCTCTAACTAGGACATTTGCCCGTGCGTTGCCACGGGATAACAAGAATAAGACATTAATCGCATAAAAAAGACATTGATCAGAACAGATGATCGAAACTGAAAAGACCGAGACCGAACCCGAAAAGACCGAGACCAAAATGACCAATAAAGAAATTGGGTAGAAAAAGACATTGGTGGACAAAACAACCGAAGACCGAAACCGAAAAGACCGTGACCGAACCTGAAAAGACCGAGGCCAAAATGACCAATAAAGAAATTGGTTAGAAAATTTTATAGACCGAATTTAGTTTGGTCAATTCGGTCATTTCTTCCAAGTAACCTAATAGACTGAATTTTACGTGAGACTATCCCGATCTTTACAATTGTGTGATGTGCGTGAGATATGATATTCTTGAATGTTGATCAAACTTCTCTAAGATTGTTACATTTTTTAAGATTGTTCAACATTTATTCCCGCCAATTGATGATAATATATGCAATTAAAAACATCAAAAATACATCTAAAATGTTGCCAACTTCTTACTAAATAATATCTAATATTTATGTTGACAACATTGACTATGATGTTCCGTCATGACCGAACCCGAACCCGAATTATTGGGTACCCGAATTTGTCGGGTAGTAAAACAAGCAAGTATATTTCGGTCTTCATTTTTTATGACCGAACTCAAAATAGACCGAAATACGAATACCGAATTGTCGATCATGACCGAATGCCCACCCCTAAGGGATAAGGAGGCGATGTTGTGATGAACAAATTCCTTCCTAATTTTGCATACGTTTTGGGTTGTTTGAAATAATGAAAACATACGTCTAAATTTTGAAAAAACAATTGTGAGTACCCGCTGCAAGTTTTTTTGGAACAAACACATGGACTTTATGATTCATCGTACGAAAATGTATGTGTGTTGCTACGGGTCTAAATCCTGAGCCTGACTTGTTCTTCCTACCCTTCACGCCCATTCAACAACGGGTCTAAATCCCAAGCCCGACTTCGCATATTGTAATACTGTCCCTAAACTCTTTGAAAATGTCTTATTCATGTATTTAAAACTAATAGTAATAAATATTATAATCCACTGCAAAGATAAATCTAATGAAAAGGCTTTAATGAAGTACAAGAAGAATTTCATGTTGACACCTATTATCAACCAGAGGCGGGCATATTGTATGGCACAAAAATAGCAAACAGTAGTAATGAAACTATATATTACCTATGTTTAAAAAATGTATGCCTTTTTAGGAATCCAGCTTCCTAAAAGGTTTACATTTCAAAAGGAGGTAGTATAGTGCTTACTAATGTAGTATGATGCTCTCGAATTAAAAAAATAAGTTGGCAATCATCACCGCGCCGACAACTCGCTCCCAACCTCCCGGCAGCACCGGAGGCCGCGCCGGCAGACACCACAGCTCTCCCCCAACCTCCTGGCAGCACCGGAGGCCACACCAGCAGTTCGTCCCCAATATCTCGGCTGCATAGGTCGATAAGGAGAGCTCTAGCAACTCATCCCCAACCACCCAGGCTATGCATCGCCTTTCTGATCAACGACATCACCTTCTTGCCGCCTCCTAGCGAGCCGTGATCTCCAGCAAGCACCACCACGGCGACCTATATCTCCAATAGCAGTAAAATGACCTAGCTTCCCTAGCAGCAACTCAAAATCGTCAGCAAGAATTGCACAATCATTCTTTGACTTCAACTCTGCACACCTTAAAGCCAAACCATCAACACCTTGGCACCAGGATTCATTGTTGGATCAGGGCAACGGAATTAAACCCTTTCGGGCAAGACAACATAAATCAAGTAAAAAATAATTTAGAATGGTGGAACTGGCTTGTTGACTAAAACAACATAAGGAATCGAAGATTTTCAGATCATTAAATGCATACCTTGTCAACCTTAATACCAAGCATGATATTCTGGTCCTTCAAGTAGTCAACAAATGTCTTGCCATCTGTAGTTCACTGGTAAAGAATCTCCTCATCAATTGCTAGGATCCCAAGCCCAGAGGAAGCAACAGTGCTGCAAGTGGTGAAGATTTAGATTTGCAGTCATAGACCCAAAAAAAGGCATGGTTCATTTACTTTCAGATAGCAACAACAATACTCCATTTACTTTCAATACAGTAGACCTTGATTTTATTCTACCACCAAATATATATCTCATGTTGTAAAAGTGCAGGCTGAACTACTAAAATTGCAGGGAGTACTAAAAAATGGCTACAGTAAAAAACAAGTATATAACTGAACCTGCTTCAGAAATTGTGGAAGCATGGCTCATAGTTACTGCTCAAGCAGTTGCCTTCCACTTGATTCAATGGCTACACCATTGGAAGCTGCATCCCAAAGCAAATCAGTCAATGAATTCTTGAAACGAGTATTAAATATTATTGAGTTAAATAAGTGCAGAGAACAAACACAGAGTAAAAGTAATTGCAGGCTGGCATAACTGAATAATGAAAATCAACCATGACAAGACAAGTACAGACAACAAAAATGTTACTCCATTCCGAAAAAGATTTTTCTATCATAGGAACACATTTGCAGTTTAATCTTCAGGTCCAATGGTATTTCACAATCTAATAGAGAAATTTTTATGAAAAATGAGAATGGGTTCAGAAAACAACAGTAACAACACTCGTTAGCAGTTAAGTAGTGTAACTTTATTCCACAAAAGAGGGCTGCCCTAGCTTTATTGCTGGTTCGAATAGCGATTAGCTTGAATAAATATGCATGGTTTCTTTTGCTAAACAGGTGTAGTACTGGACATAATCAGTAAAAGGTGGAGATGAAATTGCTGATACACACGTCGACAAGAAGAACTCTTCTTCTTGAGCTTCTCCTGCTACTCCTGGTCCTCCGCCGCGTAACTCCAATCTAATGAAGCAGTCATCAGGACGCATCAATCATAACATACCACATAAAGGGAAAAGACGGAGGGAATTTTGGGAAGCAGCGTAGCACTGAGGATGGAATCGGAACCGTACCAGATCGACCACCTTGAAGACAGCCTTGTCGTACTTGTCCTTGGCCTCATCCGACAGCGCCTGCGATAGCAACAAGCTTAGGTTTGTTCCGCGCAACAGATGAGCGAGCAAGCAGAGCAGGCGGCGAGAGGGTGAGAAGAGTACCTTGGCGAATACCTTGGCGGTGCCGATCTGCGTGCCGAAGAAGTGCACGACCCATTGGAGGCCGTTTTGGTAGTCCCCGCCGGCCACAACCATGATTGGAGCTTGTCCCTAACGTTGGATCGACAGATCAAGCCCTTACGCAGCAGATCCGGCCGCCGGAGGAGCAAAAGATGCCATTTTGATCTCAACCTCCATGCGCAGACGACGCGGCAGATTTGCTGGCCAGCACAGACGACACAAGCAGGCGAGTTAGCGCCGTCATGTGGCGTGCGAGGGAGAGGGCGCCATCGTCGTGAGAAAGAGTGCGCCGTCGCGAGGGAGGGAGAGGGCATCGTCGTCGTCGCGAAGGAGGAGTTGGTGCAGCAGGTGGAGTGCGTGGAGTCGGTGGATCGTGCGTGGAGGGAGGAGCAGAAACGGAAACACATGAAATTTCGTAGCCTCTAAAAAATTGACCAATCACGCTGTAGCGAGATTTGTGGAGGGGCAAAAATTACTAATCAAGGAATTGCTGATTTTGTGGAGGGGCAAAAATCACATTGCATACGTCCTGGCTGATTTATTACTTTCCTTTATATGTCCGTTTCAGCAGGCTGATTCCTTCTGCAAAAGATCTATCGCGGATTGATTGGGACTGATTGATTTCTGGATTAAACGCAACATGATTGATTTCTGGTTAACTTTTCCTGTTTCGATGGACGGACGGACGACCAAAAAGTTGGAACGGACGAAAATGGGGAGAATAGGGATTACGTTTAGTCTTTTTAAGTAGTAGGGATAGAGAAGAGATTGGTGAGTGTTTGTTCTTTTTAATAGTGTAGATAGATTTGTGAGAAAGTGATATTCCATTAATGTGGAGATTCCTGATGGTTCCTAAAACGGCCCGGGCTGATTAATTGCGCGAGTTGATATTCTGGAAGAATAGGGAATATGAATAAGTAGTAGAGATTGATTTATTTTCTTCGGATTTCCTTGGCTGTCCCACCTGATTGATATTGACTTTCCTTGTTTTGGTGGGAGGGACGACCAAAAGGACGACGAAAGTAGGGGGAGAAGGGGGAACATGTTCGTTCTTTTTAAGTAGTAGAGATTATTTCGTACCACGGTGGATCCCTTAGTAATAGTATCATCTAAAGTCAACACAATACATATATGCAAATGTAGATTGATATCGCACGGCCAATTCCTCCACATGCCTAAATAAACCATTTCGGTACGCACAAAACAAATACATTTGCGGCGCTTGTTTTGGCGCCCAAATCCCACATTGGCGTTAGTAATCCCGCGCGACGGCCTTCTCAATTCCTACTCGCCCGATCCCCTCATCTCGCTCGCTCGGTCGCGCCCCGTCCCTCGCCTTCCTGCTCCTGCCGCCCGCCGTCGCCTCCTCTCCCCCTTCCCGACAGCAAACGAGGAGAGCGAGAGAACGCGTATCGGAGACAAGGCTCGACGAGGAGATGCAGCCCAAGATCAACGCCTTCTTCAAGCGCCAGGCCCCAGACCCGGATCCCAACAGGTTCTTCTTCTCTCTTCCCCAATCGAAACACCGTTCCGCAGCTTCACCTTTCGCGAATCCGCCCGGCTGATCTGCGCCTACGTTCTTGCGCAGCGGCGACGAGGCGCGCAGAGAAGGCGGCGGCGCGGCGGACGCCAAGGTGCTGAACAAGAAGCGGAGCTACGGGCAGTTCCACCTGGAGCTGGGGCAGCCCGACTTCCTCCTCCACGCGTGCGCGGTCTGCGGGATGATGTACGCCCGCGGGAACGACGAGGACGAGAAGGTCCACAGGGCTTACCACAGGACCTACTTCCAGGGCGTCCCCTTCAAGGTACACCCTGCTCCCGGTCGTCTCTCTGAATTACACTGTCAGTTTCCTGTGTTCCTCTGACAGAAGAGTTCATTCTGACCGACAGGGTTGGCGCGACGAAACCGTGGTTTCGAGGTCCGAGGGCGGCGACCGGATTATTCTCGCGACGGGCGAGAATTCTTGCATGCGGAACAGCAAGGTATTTCTGTTTGCTGAACTCACTTTGTCATGTCCGGTCGTCCGGATGCATGGCTTTCTGAAGAAATGTGGACTGCTAGTTCACTGATAGCTGTAATATGTATGTGCCTACAACTAATTACTACTGGAAGCCCGAGCCACTTGTACAAACAATCCACATGTTGACATTTTAAATGTAGAAATGTGGCACAGACTTGTTTTTTTTTGGCAGGCTTACTTTGTCTGTAACTATTTACTCCTAAACTGTAAGTTTACTGGTAGCTGTCATATGTATGTGTCTATAACTAATTGCTTCTAGAAGCCTTAGCCACTTCACAAACAGTCCACATCTTGGCATTAGAGAAACAGATGCAAATGTGCAGGTGGCCTTCACCAAACCATGGTTCTGAAGAAATGCAGAACTGCAAATAGCAATTTACTGATAGCTGTGATCTGCATATGAGTCTGCTTGCTTCTAAAAGGCTGAGCCACTTCAGAAACAATCCAATTTTGACATTAGAAACGCATCTGCAAATTGCAAAAATTTAGGAAGCAAACCATGTAATGCCATGTACATATGTCAGGTTCAGGAGGTGATCAAAGTGGTGGAGAAGGAGCTGGGGTTTGGTGAAGGCAGGCTCCTTCATAAGCTTTGCAAGGTAACTTACAGTCTGAATTTGAATTCCCATACATAGTATTTAATAAAAGGATCGTTGCTGCATAGGTTTATCTGTTCGTATCCAGTGGGAGGATAGTGGGATGTCTCGTTGCTGAATCGATAAAAGCAGCACACAAAGTTATTCCGAGCTCCTCATCGGAAGACAAACACGAGTTACCAGACAATAAAACTGAAGCAGCACAAGCGAACCATACATTAGAGTTTGGGAAAATAAGTTTCAAGAGGGAGGTCTTAAGACGGCATAATCATCCCGACAAGAACAGAGAAGAGAGCCAGGGCCCTGGTGCCATAATCTGCAAACAAGAAGCTGTCCCTGCTGTCTGCGGAATCCGGGCCATCTGGGTGGTGCCGTCACGCAGAAGAAAGGGACTAGGGTCGCAGCTAATGGATGCCGCAAGGTATGTTCTCCAGGCCCCCTTTTCCACATTTTGCTTGCTCTGGTGCTTGTAGCCGTTTCATGCCTTGAGAACGCTTCACTGCCAAACATGAACAGTTCTCCTTAACAATGAGACATGATTGCATTCTGTGTCAATTGCACGACTTTTTACCAGATTGTATCACCCAGCAAATATCACTGGTTTGTCGAGCTTTCCTCTGACGTTGCTACTTCGATTCGTCTCCTGCAGGAAGAGCTTTCGCGAAGGCAGTGCGCTGGGGATCTCACAATGCGCTTTCACTCCACCAACCTCTGCTGGCAAGGCACTGGCGTCGAGTTACTGCAAGACGAGCGCATTCTTGGTCTACAGGGAGGGAGATGTATAGTACATGATGCTCCCATTTATGGATAGCTACAAACAGTTGTAAAATTTGTCATGTTGAATACAAACAGCACAATTTCTGCTGTACCTAGTGAACAGAAGAGGTTATAACGACACTTTTGCATATGTATCCTCTTTGGCAGCAGTGTATTCTCATGATTTCTCGTTTTCCACATGATCTTGACAGTCAAATGTTGTTACGCGCTATTATCAGTGTGTTGACATCACTAACCGAGATCATAATGTTCAGCCGATAGCAAGTACGGAGTAAAATGGATGTAGGCAAACACAACCAGAATAACTGGAACAGCATAAGCACTCAACCTTGACCTTTCCATAAAAAGAAATGCACGAACATATCATTCAACTGACCAGCAATATCACTATCAATGGACAGACTGATCTAGAATGCTTGCACAATACAAGCTTAAACAGAAACTAGAAGATGTAACCTATTCTAATGTTTCCTCGTTGATGGACCATGTATGGCAGCAGCTGCGTACTCATCAACTTCTGCTTTTGTCAGTGATGGCTTTAGCGACCTTACTGCAGCCTCAAAATGAGCCTTGTCTATCGAACTTGCAGTGATATCTTCCCTCAGTGCCAACATTCCCGCTTCCCTGCACAGACCTTCGAGATCAGCACCGGTGAACAGCTCGGTGCACTCGGCTATCTTCCCGAGGTCCACATCCTCCCCTAACTCCATCTTGCGTGTTTTGATGCGTAGTATCTCATGCCGACCTTGTGCGTCTGGCGGCGGAACATACAAGACCTGCAGGCCAAGAGAAATTTATGATCAGTTACTGCTGATGAACATGTCAGAGAGACCCAGAGATGGGGGAATACCATATCAAAACGCCCTGGGCGGAGAAGAGCTGCATCGATTGCCTTAGGACGATTAGTAGCAGCCAAAACAATAATGCCCTACAATAGAAAGCCAGATAACCTCTTAATGAACAGAGATGTAGATGCTCAGTAGAATTATGATAAAAAAACTATCAGCAAGCTAAGACATACCGTAGCCAGTTCTAAACCATCCATTTCAGTCAACAAAGTTGATAGGAGTCTTTCTCCTACTGTGGCATTGCCACTGCCCCCATCAGGACCAGTTCTGCATACATGTATCAACCTAAGTTATACGTTGCGAAATTAGCTTCTCGACAGTACTGAAAAGATTCACAAGTACACAACTAAAGTTCAAATAAACCTTCATTCAGGTCCTGACAAGAATAAAATTCAGGAACAGTTTCAAATAGTAAACTCCTCTAGTCCCTAATGCATGAACAAGTTTCTACATTGATGTGCACCATAACAGATGCAAATTACTTGGTCAGATAGGAGCAACAAAAGAATATAGAGATTATTATCTATTCTCATTATTTCTACAAGTCCTCTTTTACTAAAAGCACACATTACTTAATGTACATTTGAAGTATATATGTTCACAGTTAAATTGAAGTGTGCATGTTCGATATCTAGGACAAAAGGATGTCCGTGCATACCTTTTAGGGGCAATTGCATCAGCCTCATCAAAAAATATAATGCTTGGAGCAGACAGACGTGCCCTGTGGAATGTTCTTCGCAACAAAGCTTCACCTTCTCCAACATACTTCGAGTATAGTTCTGCACCACTGGTTGACAGTATATTTCAAAACAAAGTAGTTGGCTTTCGATGAAGAGCAAATCTTGAACAGCAGGTGGCTAGGCTAACTAGTTTAAGTTTATCCAAACTGCATGATACTATAACAACTGAACCAACAAATACTTATATTATGCCAGCTTGATCAAAATACCATATGAATTGGTAAGTGTTCTGTGCCTAGAAAAAGTTCATGTTTATTCCTTCCTGTGACCACTATCTCAGTTCTCACTATATCTGGGATTAATTGGGCTCAGCTTGATAATAAATGTACGGACTCTTTCACATAGTAGGATAGAGAGCTGTGATTTGATTCAAAGAACGGACACAGTAATCGTTCTATGACAAACCTCAAAGAAAAGAAAGAAGCTTGGGCAGCATGTGCTGCAGCCTTGGCAAGGGTGGTCTTTGAGCACCCTGGAGGACCATGCAAAAGCACACCACGAACTGGTGATATCCCTAGTCTAGCAAATGCAGCAGCATGCTTGATGGGCCACTCAACAGCTTGCTGAAGCTTTTTCTGAGGCATAGAAACAATCACCATTACAGCAGCTTTATTGTAAAACAGACAAAAATATGAAACATATCCCACCTTTAGATCTTTCAAACCTCCTATATCATCCCATGAAACAGTTGGAGCTTCTTTAGTTACCCCTCTTATCATGCTTGCTTTAGCCTCAGATCTAGCAGACTCCCAATCTTCCATGAGTAGTGTGACCATCTCCTCATCCTCAGATGAGTTTGATAATCTACGATAAGCAAGTCTGGCAGCTTCTCGACATAGAGCTTGTAAATCAGCTCCAACATAACCATTGCAGTATCCAGCAATAGTCTGAAGATCGACAGTTTCATGAAGATGTAGACCCTTGGTATGAAGCTACAAAAAAAGGTTGTAAGATTATACTTCAGGTAAAAATTCATGACATCAGTTAATGGATTCAGACAATGCAGGTTGTCAGTGCTATGTTACAGGCATTTTTAGACGCAGTGCATATAATATCAAGTAGTGGCCAGTGACAATACTACCTATCAGTTCTATACAAAGATTCCAAGTCATGCATCAAAACGCAAAATACTTTGCAGACTTAACCATAGAAGTCATCAAAGACATGCATAACAAATAGAATACTGATCCAAAGAGAAATCTTAAATTACCTCAAGAATCTGCACCCTTTCTTCTACAGTAGGAACAGAGACCTCTATCTCTGAGTCAAAACGTCCTGGCCTTCTCAATGCTGGATCAATAGCATCCACCCTGCCCAATACGGGACGAGATATTGTTTCAATAGTAGAACAATTTCTACGAGACGATATATATACTATGGTCTTGTCCTACTAAAGAGGATCGTAAACATGGCCATTAAAAACAGAAACTACAATCTCCTACCTGTTAGTTGACGCGACAACAACTACGTGAGGAAGCCTCTTCGACGACTTCTTGTTCCCATCCATCAAAGTTAGCAGCTGACCAACAATGCGGGACCCCTGCTCTCTCCTGTGAAAGCACATTAAAAATTCAGGTTTCGACAGGTGCAAAAGATGTAATGGTAGTACAGTATAAGAAACATACTTGCTGTCACGTCGCGGACATATAGCATCCAATTCATCGATGAAAATGATGGCTGGCCTGCCCTGCGATGCCTGAGAGTAGGCTTCGGCGAAAGCTTCACGCAGGAACCTCTCGCCCTCTCCAGCATGAGGTTTATGCACAGCATACGGCCTGCCAAGACAGGCACAATAAAGCAAGTGACGATCATGCCCAAATGCACACCACGAAGCAAGTTATGGAAGTCATAGAGTCGGTACTCGATCATTGTCAGGTGGGCGTTGCACTCCCGAACGATGGCTTGGACAAGGCTTGTCTGACAAGAACAACGAGAAGCAATCTTCAGAAACAAACAGGTCAATGTTGAAGGAAGATCAAGATGTTGTCATTGCGAGTGCATTACCTTTCCGGTGCCAGGGGGGCCGTAGAGCAGCAATCCTCTGGGCCACTGCAGAATACAGGCTCGCGCGGCACACGGAGCAGAAATTGGTCAAACGAAGGCGCGCTGGGTGCTGAAATTGGTGGGGAACAGACAGGTGGTAGTACCTTGAGGCCGAGCAGGCGGGACTCGCGGGCGTAGAGGAAGGGGTACACCACGAGCTCCCGGAGAGCTTGAAGGGCCATGCGGTTCCCGGCGATGGCCTCCTCCGCCCGCCAACCTCCGTCCGGCTCGCCGCCGTCCCCATTGCTACCGCCGTCGACGCCTCTGCTCCCCGCGGCCATCACCTCGCCTATTCGATTCTCTCTGGAAGTAGTGCGGCTGCCACGGCTGTTCGGCTGGGGCGGGGGGCTGGACGGTGCCTCGTCGGCGGAGCAGCGCTACCCTGGCTCGACTGGCGGCGGACGGAGGTGAGTTTAGGATTTGCGTAAGTTTAGGTGCTGTAGGCCGCCTGAAGGAGATCGAGGTGGGCTCGGCCCACTTACTTTCCCGTTCGCTACTTCGATTTTTTCCTTTCCCTCGGGCCATTTACTTTCCGGTTAGCTACTTTGATGCTATCAAATCTCACGTCAATCATGTTACAACTCATAACTAGCACGAATCACGACGCAAATTAAATGGTATAAAACTTAACTGAGCATGAAGTTCCTAGCAAATCTCCTAAAGAAAAGGTTCCTTCGTTGCTCTTTTTCTTAGCGACGATGCAGCCGGCCGGCTTACCCCATTTTCTGCTATAGTTTGTGCCAGGTTTTCTGTTATGGGATGTTTTTTTTTTTCTTTTCACAATTTTATTTTGAGTTTAATTTCCTAATCTTAGTTGATTTTTATATTATTGTATCTATTTTATGCTTTTGTTGTTCGTCAACATTACTAGTATTATTAAAAATAGTTTATTTCTATTTTTGTTTTTGTTTTCGTTTTAAGCACAACATGAGCATATGCACCATGCATATTTTTCAAATAGGTGAATGTACCATATGAAAACCATGAATATTTTCTTTCAAACCGGTGACTTTTTTTAATCCATCAAAGTATCTTTGAACCGACTTTGAACCGACGAATGATTTTTATAACCTCGTAATTTTTTATTTTATATATATAAAAATTTATTTCGGAATACGTGAACATTCTCTAAAGGGATTTGTATTTGCGGGCATACGCTTGCGGGTCTTCTTCTTGGAGTCGTTGTAGGAGGCGCCCCTCCTCAGCCCGGGCACATTTGTCTACTAGAGTGAATAGTTCTAGAGTGGTGTTGGGATCCCTTGTGTTCATCTTCTTCCTCATGCGAGGGTTACAGATGCCCACGTGGTAGGCCACCGCAATACCTTTTGGAGTTATCTTGGGTATGGTGTGTAGTACTTGGCGGAACCGTTGCGTGAATTTTCCTAGGCTCTCTCTGGGCTTCTGTAATAGTTGTGGAGGTTGATGATAGTTTCCTGAGCGGTTAAACCCTCCCTGGAAGGTGCCCACGAACTGGTCACACAATCCTCCCATGGCTTTCTCAGATCAGGCGCTCTTGCCGATCAGACTTGTATCTGTAAAATGTTGTTGATCAATAAATTTCCCAGTTCAAAAAAAAAAATCCTCCCATGATCTGATGGAGCCAGCGGGCAGCCTGGTTATCCACGCACTAGCCTCGTTTTTCAGTGCAAGATAGAACTAGTTTGTCATGACCCTCTCGTGCTCGTCCCCTCCCACCGTCTGAATAGCGGTGTAGTATATATGTAAGAAGTCCCTTGTGTTGGTCTTCCCGTCGTACTTGTCTGGGACATTGGGCTGAAACTTGGGGGTCCAGGTGACCCGCCGCAGTTACGTGGCGAAAGCGGCGTTGCTGGCTCAACATCTTCACGATGATGGCGCTCCCGGAGATGTGTGTCCGAGCATCTTCGCTATGTCACCGGTCGAGGACCTGGCAGAGGTCCCTTGACTAGGCAGTTCTGGAGGATTCCACTAAGACATGATCATCGTCTCTCTCTCTGAGGCCGCATTGCGGGGAGGTGCCCGCTCGTTATAGCCCCCGAGCGGTCACGAGGCGGTAGCCGACAACCATTCTTAGGGTTCCCTTCTGTGTGGGGTGGGGGAGGGGGGCACACTTTCTCCTTGAAGCAAATTTAGCGGGTTGAAGTTACTTTTTTCTAGTTACAACCTAACTTAAAGTGGTTGTTTAGTTTCAAACTCTGTCCTTAAAAGATTGTACTTCTACCTTCACAATGTATTTTAAAGTAGCAAAAATTACTTCTCTCTTATCGCACAGAAGTTAAACCCAATAATATCCAACTTATGTTATCGATTTTATACATGCTCTTAGCTTATTAAAGGCAAAATAATTAAAGAGGGGAAATATGTTAATTTGCATCTTCCCTACTATACAACTATCTTTTCACTTGATAATATGTATTGAAAAATCCGCACGTCCATTTATTTGTGGTATTTGTGGCCTGAGGGAGTACAACCCAAAAGATGTCATTTGCCACGAAACCTGCAAAATCATGATAGAGATGTGCTAGCTTGTCGTGTCGGCCGGACTTTGCCGGCCACGCGTCCATTCGCCGGAGCGGGATGGCTGCAGGCTTGCAGCTGGCCCCCATCGCTTGCAAATTGCAATGGCGCAGTGCACAACAGCGCATCGCTCTGACGAGCTTTGCCATCGAGTCGTGTGTTGTCTCGGCTGCCGCGGCGAGCCAGTCCAATCCGCACCAGTTTTGTTCCAGAGACACACGTGAACGTGCCCAGTTTTTCAAGCCCGTCGAAATCCCTGCTAATCTGAGAGCAAAGAAAACCTGTCCCGGCGGTGGTGGTTGGCCGGCGCGGCAAGTAAAAACGAACGGCGGCTGACACGGCCATCCACATCCAGGCATCCAGCTACGGGTCTGCTCGCCCAACGCACGTTCCTGCGCAGTTTGAAACCCCGGAATCGGAGACGGAACGGAACGGGCGCTAAAAGTCTCTGTCCGCGGGCCCTGCAGCTGCAGTGCACCGCCGACCTCATCTCCTCTCTCGGCCAACCAACAGCGACACGCAAGTAAATGCGGCCATCAATGGCAGCGCAACCTTCATCCCCAGTTACTACGGCACGCCGATCCGGCCAGCCCACCTCACGAGCTCTCCACATGCTGCTCTGACCACAGGGGTAGGAACTAGATGCGGTAAAATGACAGAGAACTCAATTCGCCGCATGGTTCACATGAATTTATTATTGTGTGAAATCACATTCCAAAACATTTACAAATCGTGAAGTAAAATTTGTATATACATTTAAACATTCTACTATGTTTGCACAAGTTTTCGTTTTTGTGTCCTGTTAAAAAGAAAGAAAGTTTTATGCTCCAACGTGACTATCATGGGACACATTTTTTTACATAGGTCCCATGAAATAGTTTTTACTCCCCAAAACTTATGTGCAAACATAGAATGTCAGGACAGTACACGCGGATTTTTATTTAAACTTTTTACATATATTTTTAAAATTTGTATTTTATGTATTTTTTAATAATAGATTCATATGCACATATAAGCCAAAACACCATTTCCTTGAAATACCTGCCTTCAAAATATGTGTAGAGGCACCTAAAATTATTTCAAGAATTCGGTTCAATGGACAAATGGATTGTACAACTTGCTTATCCGACTCTCGAATCCAAGTATCCAATCTTATTGGAAGTAGGTATTTGTCTCTCGAAATGGGTGAGAAATAGGATAAATTTACATCTATCATAAATAAATAAAAAGAAAATTAGTGGTAACCCGTCAATTTCCCCCCGAATCCACGTACATGCAACAAGCTTCGTGAACGCCTCGTTGGAGCCGATTAGCCTCGAGAGAGACGACCTTGAGCTCCTCCAAGGACGCCTCCAAGTCAAACGCGCAAGCCACCTCGGCGGAGGCGGTGAAGGAAAGATAGGATGGATTGGGGGGGGGGGGGGGGGGGAGGAGTATGTGCTCACTAGAAGGTCATGGGTGTGCTCAACGGGGTCTGAGGAGAAGCAGAACCGCCGGATTCGACGTAGAACTCGTACCGGTCATTGGAGAAGATGAGCCAGAAGTCGATGTGCGCGTGTGTGTGTGCGCGCATGTGTGTGTGTGTGTGTGTGGGTGGGGGTTCCTTGGTCCAATTCTTTCAGGGAGGATGTTCGGGGCGACAAGGCAGTCCTTGCAGCGGTGTTGGCAGAACTCGAGGTGGTCACAATCGACGACACAATCAAGAACTCCGGTGAATCTCTCGGCGGAAGGTGTCGACGCGAGCTGAAATTTCCCAAGTGCTAGTCGATATACACAACACAGTTTTGCATCGAAAACGTTGGATACAAGGATCTCGGGTGTGAACTTTTGGTGCCTATTAAAAAACTGTAAGGGTACATTGCCCCTATGTGTGGTTTTGGTAATTAATGACAACCCCTATGGACTAATGTTTTCATTGAGTTTATATGAAGGAATATTCCATAGGTTCTACTTGCTCTCCATGTGTTGGATTCAAGTATGGATGCCATGAAGATAAATGTATACCTTGTGTATTGGATCAAGAACATCGTATGAGAAGATACAAGGTTGAGTTGGACAAGTTCAAGATGAGTATCTTGAGTGGATCACATGCTTGAAGCTTGTCGTCCATTTGGTGATAATGGACATGTGAAGATGTGCATCAATGGGGCTTTCCCATCATAGTGTATGGGGGAGCATTTGTGAGTCTTCACGAAGCAACATTGGTCAAGTGTGGCATTCCGGCTTGAGTGAAGCTTGAAGAGTTATCATCAAGATCAAGCGGGATGCGCAAGGCAAAGGTATGGCCTTGCTAGGTTTTCCTTTTACCGGTCTCAAGGTGGATGTTGGGAGACCGGATTATAGGATAGATAGCCGCACTATTAAGAGGGGCTTTCGGTTGGGTAACTTGATCACATCGTCTTAGGGAGCTCAACCCTTTGCATACTTTGCATATCCCTATTGCTTCTTGGGGTTTCTCTGTGTGAGGTTCTTGAGCTTGTTGCTAGCTTTACAACAAGCCCAAGTTCATCGAAAACGGAATCCGCATGCATCTTCTATTGCGTTTTCGAGTTTGGACGTCTTTACCGTTTCCTGACGGTGGGAGACTCCCTCTCTAAAATCTCCATATTTCCAGTTTTTGTTGGGGTTCTATTCGTCGTTATCTTTCCAACAAAATTGGTTTCATGTCAATCGGAGTTCGGGAGCATTAGTTATTAAAGAAATAGGAAAGATGAGAAAAGAATAAAAAGAAAAAGGGAAAAAGGGGTGGGAGCCGGCCGGTCGACCGGCCCAAAGAACCGGCCCACCGGTCCGCGACCGGGTCCGGCGCTGGTGCCATCCGGCGCCTCCCAGGCCTTTTGGCCCAAGTCCGGCCGCAGCCCGGTCCGTGACCGGCCTGCGGCGCTGCCCCGGTCCGACCGGCTTCCCAATGGGCCGCCTCACCGCCGCGCGGCCCACCCGCGCGCCTGCAACCCCCGCGTCGCCCAGCTTCCTGCCGCCCGCGGCTGCTGCTCAGCCAGTTCTTTGGGCCGGTCCGAGCGGCTGACCGGCTTTGTCCATTCTTTGCTCCGGTCAGCCGGCTCAGTGACCGGGCAGGCGTTTTTCTGCCCAATTTCTTTGCCCGTTTTCTCGTCTTTTTCCCCCAACAGTTATTTTTCCACTTGGGCTATAAATACCTTTCTTCCACCTTGAGCCCAAGTACTTCTTCCCTTTCTCTCACCTCCATTGTTGCATTTGAAGAAGTTGCTCTCTCTCTTGTTCCCCCCCATGATTCTTGCTCATATTTGAGGATTTGAGAGAGGAGATCTAGATCTACACTTCCACCAAACCAATTCTTCTCTAAGTGAGGGAATCTCTTGGGATCTAGATCTTGGAGTCTTTGGTTGACTTTCCCCCTTGTTCTTCCTCTCCAATCTCATCCTAGCATTCGTTGCTTTGGTGGGATTTGAGTGTGAAGGACTTGAACACCTCCGGTGTTCTTGCTTTGCATCATTGCATAGTGTTGAGCTCTCCACCACGATTTGTTCGAGTGAGAGACCGTGAGCTTGTTACTCTTGGAGGGTGACCTCCTAGTTGGCTTGGTGATTGGTGCTCCGGTGATCTCTTCAAGAAGATTGTGAAGAGGCCCGGGCTTCTCCTTCGTGGAGCTTGTGAAGTGGTTGTGGAGCTTGCCATCTCCGGAGCGGAGGAAAAGCTAACCATAAGGAAAGGGCCATTATCCTTCGTGGGTGTGGTTCGGAGAATAGGGTGAGCCTTCGTGGCGCGGGGAATCCTTCGTGGGACCTCCACTCCTCCAAACGTGACGTACCTTGTTGCAAAGTAAGGGAACACGGGAATACATCCTCGTCTCCGCGTGCCTCGGTTATTTCTATACCCGAGCTCTCTTTCCTTGTGATAGCCATCGTGCTTGAAGTACATATATCTTGCTATCACTTGTGCTACATATATCTTGTGCCTATCTTGCTTAGCTCTAGTTGCTATTGTTACACTTAGTTGAGCTTAGCATATTTAGGGTTTATGCTTGTAATCTAAACGATAGTTTAATTCCGCATTCATACAAGACAAATCCGCAAGAGTTTGTAATTGCCTATTCACCCCCCCCCCTCTAGGCGACATCTCGATCTTTCAATTGGTATCAGAGCAAGGTCTCTCCTTGTTTAAGGCTTCACCGCCTTGAGAGTAAAGATGTCGGCTAGTATAGTGCACAATGACACAATTGTATTTAATGGCACAAATTATCTTTTGTGGCGAAATTGCTTGCTTTGTAATCTTCGGACCTTGTGTCCACATATAGAGCAATTTCTAGATGTTGGTTTTTCTCCTCCGATGGATTCTCAAAATCTATCTTTGGAGGATGAGAAAAATTTACATCTTGAAGCTCAAGTATCTAATGAGCTTTTATTCTCCTTGAGACCCGATTTTCGTAGGTTCTTGATATACATAAAGAGAAAATCGTCTCATGAGATGTGGATCAAGCTTAAGGAAATGTTTGGTGGATCCACTTCTAAATTGGTCGGTGGTGACTCCGAGGAGCTCTCTTCCCCTTCACATCATGAAGAGCTCCAAGTTGCTTCCACCTCCGGTCGTGATGATATATCATCTTCTTCCACTTCACCAACGTGTTGCAAGACACAAGGTAATGATATGGTGAGTGGTGAGGGAAATTGCAATGTTGATATTGTGCTCATTAGTGATGACTCTTCATCTCTATCTCATTGCAATGGTTCCTCTTTGGACTTAAACACATCTTGCATTGAAAATAATATACATGCTTGTGTTGATAGTCCTTGCATATCATGTGTAAATTGCTTACATAGATCTCATGAGGATATGCTTGCCTTGTCTTGCTCCCATAATCAAAATGTTTCTATTTCCTCTAGTTGCTTGTTGACTAACATTGTAGAGGAAACCGAACACTCTATGGATCAAGACATGTTTTCAAATGAGGATTCAAGAATATCTTCATCTTCATTCTCCGGTATGCACATGTGCCTTATGGCAAATGGATCAAAGGTATCTCCTACTTTGACTCCTAACACTTCCTCTAATGATGAGAGTGATGATGATGATAATGATGAAGAATATAATACCTTGGTGCATAATATGGCAACGATATATGCTTCTCTTCATGGTAATAAAAAGGCTCGTGCTAATCTCGAACACTCTATGGATATCTTGAATAAATATAAGGAAACCATAGTGAAGTTGGAGTCCCATGTTGAAAATGAGGAAATGAGATTCACTCTCCTCAAGCATGAGCTAAAAGATGAGAAGCATGCTAATTTCATGCTTACACAAAAAATTGAATCCTATATGCATGAAAATGAGAAAACTATTGTTGATGCTTGTGCTACTAACTCTAATTCTTGTGAAGCATCGACCTTAAAGGAGAATGTTGAGCTAAGGGCTCAACTTGAGTTGCTAACTAGCAATTATAGGGAATTGGAAGAAAGTCATAAAAAGCTCTCAAGCTCTCATGATGAACTTCTAATTTCCTATGATGGGCTAAAGTTAGCTCATGAGGCAAGTATCACTAAGGTAACATCTTGTGAGCCTCATATGGACATTAGCACAATCTCTACCCAAAATGTTATATTGCCATGTGCTAGTCCTTGTAATCCATCTAGTCAAACTAGTGATACACCTTGTGTTGGATTACTTGATTTGCCTTGTTGCTCTAACAATGAAGCTTCTACTTCCTCTAGTACTTGTATTTCTACTAACCATGTAGAGGAAATAAAAGAGCTCGAGGCTCAAGTTCTTTCTTTGAAGAAAGACTTGGAAAAGCGTCATGAAGGGAAATCCGCACTTGACAAGATGTTGAGTATGCAACAATCCCCCAATGACAAGAGTGGACTTGGATTCAACTCCAATAACAAGAACAAGTCCAAGAGCAAGAGCAACAAGAAGAAGGGCCAAGACAAAGTCAAGGATCCGGCCAAGTTGGTTTGCTTCAAGTGCAAGGTTGAAGGGCATCATGTTAAATCATGCCCATTGAAGAAGAAGAAGCACTTGAGTGAGAAACAACAAGGGAAACGGCCACAAGGTCAAGGTCAAGCTCATGCTCGACCTCAAGTTGAAGATAGGCCACTTCCCAAGAAGAATCAAGATATTGTTCCCCAAGAGAAGAAATCAATAAAGAAGAGAAAGGGGAACACTTGCTACTTATGTCGTGAGAAGGGGCACTTTGCTTCTTCTTGCTTAGGTGGTACCTTATCTAACCCTATAATTGTTGATGATGATTATTCTCTAGGGAAGGATAAGAATGGCAATGTGTTTGCCAAGTTTGTTGGAACTCAAAGTGGTTTCAAGAAAAGAACCATTTGGGTTGCCAAGCCTATTGTGACTAATCTCTTAGGACCCAACTTGGTTGGGGACCAACAATCTCAAACTTGATCAATAGGTGCATGTGGAGGGCATTGGAGATTTGGCTACTTCATGAAGAATTAAGGGATCTTCATATATTATATTTTGACCAAGCCAAGTCGTATGGATTATCATCTATATCTCATAATCCAATGTTCCTCCTTGCGGTAACTTATACTTCAACTCTTCATGTTTATTGTAAGTTACTTGCCCCTTTGCATGTTTGGTTTTGTACCAAATATGTGTATGTATGTGTTGTGTCTTACTTACCTATCTTGTGTATTCAAGTATGTTGGTTTGACTCATCATATACTTGTGTATTGTTTTGAGCCTAATGCATCTTAATGATATCTTATTTGGCTCTCTTTGAAGTGATTAATGGAACATCCCATTTTGGGGGAGTGATATGCTTTGTGCATCTCTCTTTCTTTAAAAAATGTGTACATGCGTACCACCATTTAGTATTGATATTGCAAGATTATCTAGTCACTATGTGGTGTGTCATACTCATGAGAAATTCAAATTCTAAAATATCCATTAATCATCTCTAGTTGAATTTTAGTTGCCTCTTGTTTGGGAAGAAATGACTTACCACATTATGGGGGAGTAATATGTTTTGTACATATCACAAGCCTAGAAAATGTGAACATATGAGGTTATGCCACTTAGAGTTGATGCTCTTAATTATCTTGTTCCTAGGTGGCATGTTTGCTCAAACAAGCTCCACTTGTAGTAAAAAGATTTTATTGCTCATCTTTTGGTTCTTGTTTGAATAAGAAATTCTTGGTGCGGTTTTTCCTCAAGTACATATCTCTATATCTTATTTGGGACACCGTTTGCTTCAAGTTATTCTAATCATTGCCGTGCGTGATTGTGTGACTAGTTGAAGTTATCAAGAATCTTCATCCATGCATAGTGCTTAATTCTATATACTTATCCTATGCCTTTTATTGTGAAGTTGATTCTTACTATCTTTGTCAATTCACCACCGGAAATTATTTCCAATATACTCATTGTCTTTGACAATTGATAACCTTATATGTGGTTTAATTTATGGATCACCTTCACCTTGGATTGCTTCTTATTGCCTTATTTTATTTCCAACAAATCCTTGTTGCTCCCATGTGTCTTCCTTGTCTCTTTGAAAAAATCTTTTGATAAATTATCTTGATTCATATCAAGTGTTTGTTTTGGAAGACAAACCTTTTCCTTACGGTACATTGTGCCATTGTGAAAAGTGTAGTGGGTTTGGTTTATTTGTTCGAACCTTGCTCCTTTGGGAGTTTTGCTATCTCATTCCTTCTTCTATGCTTTATATGTTGAATGAGATAAGATCTTTGAGCGTGTTTGCTTTATTTCATTCTCTATGCTCAATGGTTTTTTTTTCTTAGTTCACTTGTTGAACTTTGTTGAACAAATCTTTTGTGATTTGCTTCTTAAATATAATTTGGACAACAAATTTGTTTTGTGACACCTCTATGCCTTATTTAATTCTTTTGGTGTTTTGTCCAAAGTATATCTTTCTTGGATCTTTAAAAGTTTTGGTGCATGCTTATATGTAATTTGTTTATACTTGTAGCATGCTTACTTTCTTTCGATCCATTATGTAGAATATACTCCATCAAATCCTAAATGGCTAAGATGTGCATGAAATTCAAGTTTCATCTAAATATGCACATGTTTATATGGAGTGTGTCCTATATATTGTGGTTAGTCTAACCATGTTGGACCCAATGAGTTTGGGGACCAAGATGTACTTGAATGTTGTTTTAGGTACATTGGAGATGCAATGGAGGCTTGTCTCATCTATAAGGAAGGTGTTGTCACCACATGATAATTGGAGTCAAGCTAGGATGATCGATGAAATCTTATCTACTACATCATTCCATTGCTATCTCGGTAACAAGTATCCTATTCATGCATACTCATATAGCATCCAACCTCTTGTAGGTTGCATCGTGGCATGAAATTCTTTATTTCGAAAATATTGCGATTCTTGAAAAATCCTTTTAAAGAAAACTTCTTATCGTACATTTGAGTAATTTGAGAAGATGCATATGATAGGTTATATATATATATCATATTTATGATTCACCTATCACAAATATGCCCTCTAGCAATTTATTGCATATCAATTCCTCAAAGAACTCTTGTGTACAATATTGATGAAATTGTGAAATAAATCCGTATTTGTGATACTTGTTGCCTCTCTCAAAACATTCCAACTAGCTTTACTTCCCTTATTGTTAGTTGTGATGTTTTTGAGATTTTCTTGGTTGAAGCTCATTCATATACCACAAGTGTGTAAATTGGAGCCATAGGCTATATATGCTTTTTAAGCAAACATCCTTGGTATATTTTATGACTTCATCTTGGATATCATGTCTTATTTTATTTTGTTAACCTCTTGTGTGTGCATGTTTCTTTATGGATCACTATGTCCACTTTAGAAACTTATATACATGAGAGCGTTAATCCATCAACTTGATATCCTTATTCCTTGCCAATCATCTTTTACCCTTTTGCTTTTAGTGGTGTTGGTAAAGAAGATTTATGAGTGCTTGGTTTACTTGTTTTTCTTCATGCACTCATATCTCGTAATTGTTGGACTCAAGTTATTCTTGATAAGCATATTATTTTTATCTTGGGTATGTTCTAAATAATATAGAGGGAGTGAGGATTCCATGTTTGTGCATATTGTATTCAAATGCAAACATTATAAATTGTGCACGAACCTTGGGGAGCTTTCTTATTTTATTTAGAGCACTATATCTCTCTTATCATGATATCTTTGTTTGTCCAATTGGATCTTTGATTGCTCGCTTTATTTGTTGAAGCTCACTTCACCATGTTATCTTTATGCAATCTTTGATCCTCAATATAGTTTGACTTCCTTCAAGTATTCATCATTGGATATGTGCACTTGATTCCACTCAAATTATGAGAAGTGCACACTTTGGGGAGGAACTCACATTATATTGGCCTTCTAAATTTTTCACCCATTTTGCCAATCGATGACAATGGGGGAGAAGTTTAGAGGGTTTAAGGGAATGGTTTTATACTTAAGCTTGGTTTGTGCTTAAGTGTTTTGCCTCTCATGCATTCCATATTTATATGTCTTGCATGGTTGTATATATATAGTGGAAACTATCCCAATGGTTAATCTTGACAATATATGCAATGAATTCATGTTCATCACACGTGCATACATTGTGGGGGAGTTTTCTCTATATATATTGGTTCTACTCACATCCATTGCATTTGTTGTAGTTGTGTGAGTAGAGCCGGTTTTGATATGGACTAGTTGCTTTGTGTTACTTGACCATATCAAATACAACCTCTTGTATACAACTTATTCTCGGATAAGTTGCGTACTTGTCACTAATATTCATTATATAAACCCTCTTATTGTGGTTGTCATCAATTACCAAAATGGGAGAGATTGTAAGGGTACATTGCCCCTATGTGTGGTTTTGGTAATTAATGACAACCCCTATGGACTAATGTTTTCATTGAGTTTATATGAAGGAATATTCCATAGGTTCTACTTGCTCTCCATGTGTTGGATTCAAGTATGGATGCCATGAAGATAAATGTATACCTTGTGTATTGGATCAAGAACATCGTATGAGAAGATACAAGGTTGAGTTGGACAAGTTCAAGATGAGTATCTTGAGTGGATCACATGCTTGAAGCTTGTCGTCCATTTGGTGATAATGGACATGTGAAGATGTGCATCAATGGGGCTTTCCCATCATAGTGTATGGGGGAGCATTTGTGAGTCTTCACGAAGCAACATTGGTCAAGTGTGGCATTCCGGCTTGAGTGAAGCTTGAAGAGTTATCATCAAGATCAAGCGGGATGCGCAAGGCAAAGGTATGGCCTTGCTAGGTTTTCCTTTTACCGGTCTCAAGGTGGATGTTGGGAGACCGGATTATAGGATAGATAGCCGCACTATTAAGAGGGGCTTTCGGTTGGGTAACTTGATCACATCGTCTTAGGGAGCTCAACCCTTTGCATACTTTGCATATCCCTATTGCTTCTTGGGGTTTCTCTGTGTGAGGTTCTTGAGCTTGTTGCTAGCTTTACAACAAGCCCAAGTTCATCGAAAACGGAATCCGCATGCATCTTCTATTGCGTTTTCGAGTTTGGACGTCTTTACCGTTTCCTGACGGTGGGAGACTCCCTCTCTAAAATCTCCATATTTCCAGTTTTTGTTGGGGTTCTATTCGTCGTTATCTTTCCAACAAAATTGGTTTCATGTCAATCGGAGTTCGGGAGTATTAGTTATTAAAGAAATAGGAAAGATGAGAAAAGAATAAAAAGAAAAAGGGAAAAAGGGGTGGGAGCCGGCCGGTCGACCGGCCCAAAGAACCGGCCCACCCCGGCCGCGACCGGGTCCGCCTCCGGTGCCCACCGCGCCGCCTCCCAGGGCCTTTGGGCCCAACTCCCGTCGCAGGCCCGGTCCGTCACCGGCCTGCCCGGCGCTGCCCCGGTCCGACCGGCTTCCCAAGCCCGGGCCGCCTCACGCCGCGCGGCCCACCCGCGGCCTGCAACCCCCCGCATCGCCCAGCTTCCTGCCGCCCGCGCGGCTGCTGCTCAGCCCGGTTGCTGGGCCGGGCCGAGCGGGCGGCTGACCGGCCTGTCCATTGCTGCTCCAGTCGGCCGGCTTTGACAGTGACCGGGGCGTTTCCTGCCCAATTTGCTGCCCGTTTTTCTGTCTTTTTCCCCCAACAGTTATTTTTCCACTTGGGCTATAAATACCTTTCTTCCACCTTGAGCCCAAGTACTTCTTCCCTTTCTCTCACCTCCATTGTTGCATTTGAAGAAGTTGCTCTCTCTCTTGTTCCCCCCCCATGATTCTTGCTCATATTTGAGGATTTGAGAGAGGAGATCTAGATCTACACTTCCACCAAATCAATTCTTCTCTAAGTGAGGGAATCTCTTGGGATCTAGATCTTGGAGTCTTTGGTTGACTTTCCCCCTTGTTCTTCCTCTCCAATCTCATCCTAGCATTCGTTGCTTTGGTGGGATTTGAGTGTGAAGGACTTGAACACCTCCGGTGTTCTTGCTTTGCATCATTGCATAGTGTTGAGCTCTCCACCACGATTTGTTCGAGTGAGAGACCGTGAGCTTGTTACTCTTGGAGGGTGACCTCCTAGTTGGCTTGGTGATTGGTGCTCCGGTGATCTCTTCAAGAAGATTGTGAAGAGGCCCGGGCTTCTCCTTCGTGGAGCTTGTGAAGTGGTTGTGGAGCTTGCCATCTCCGGAGCGGAGGAAAAGCTAACCATAAGGAAAGGGCCATTATCCTTCGTGGGTGTGGTTCGGAGAATAGGGTGAGCCTTCGTGGCGCGGGGAATCCTTCGTGGGACCTCCACTCCTCCAAACGTGACGTACCTTGTTGCAAAGCAAGGGAACACGGGAATACATCCTCGTCTCCGCGTGCCTCGGTTATTTCTATACCCGAGCTCTCTTTCCTTGTGATAGCCATCGTGCTTGAAGTACATATATCTTGCTATCACTTGTGCTACATATATCTTGTGCCTATCTTGCTTAGCTCTAGTTGCTATTGTTACACTTAGTTGAGCTTAGCATATTTAGGGTTTGTGCTTGTAATCTAAACGATAGTTTAATTCCGCATTCATACAAGACAAATCCGCAAGAGTTTGTAATTGCCTATTCACCCCCCCCCTCTAGGCGACATCTCGATCTTTCAAAAACTAAGGACCAAAAGATTTTTAAAACCCGCAGTACTAGGGAACACAACTATAGGCCCCGAGCTACCGCCGACGCGCCAAAATGGTGGTCCGTCGGTGCTATATTACCGTCGGTGCACCAATTTTATGGGCACCGATGGTGCGCAAATACCAACGGCGTAGCGAAAAATTGGCCCGCCGGGGATAAGGGTTGACCAGGGCAAAATCCGCCCCCTATAGTGGTGCGTCGGCGGTAAAGATTACCACCGACGCCCCACTATAGTGTTGCCCGGTGGTAAGTGGGCTCAGATTTCTGGTCCCCCGGTGGATCGCTTTTTTGTTTTGTAAAAATAAAAGGAAATCATAGAAATTTCAAAAAATAAAATCTTGCGAGATGACAATGTGTTATGTGTTCTAGTTCCTAGAAAAATTAAGAAACATGAATTTTGATATATTATACAAATAATGTCATGCTTCCGTAAAACAGCTTTTATAGTTGCATACGACCTCCGATGAAAAGGTTTTTATATGAAAATGTACCTACCACAAAAGTTACGTCCGATTTCTACGGCCTATGGCAGTTTACCAACTTTTTTAGATTACTAAAAATATAAAAGTAAATAGGAGTTTCCTTGGTTTTAAGATTTTGATGATTTTTTTTTTAAATTACCACCTGCACATCGCCATATGGACGCGCTGGCAGTAACATAGGCTATATATTGAAAACAGCCTGACACTCTCTTCTTCTTTCTCACTTTCTTCCTTCCTCTCCCCTCGTCCTCCTCTCTTGCACCGACGACCTCCTCCAACTGCAGCATCGACAAACTTCTACTCCTCCCCGATGGCCTCATCTTCCTGCACCGATGACTTCCTCCTCCTCCAGTTGCATCGCCCCTCTAGCCTCCTGCTCCACCCGCACCGGCCCTCCGGCCTCCTCCTCCACCTACACCGCCCCTCCGGCCTCCTCCTCCTCCGTCCTCCACCTCCACCTGCACCGCACCAACAAAATCCTCCTCCGCCAGCACCAGACCAACATAATCCTCCTCTCCTCCTCCGCCCTCCACCTCCACCTGCACTGCACCGACTGAATCCTCCCCCCCCCCGCACCTCTTACACCAGCGTGGCATCGACAACATGATCGAAGGGGCGGGGGTCGGCCCACGTCCTAGATCTAGATCGTCTCTTTTTTTGAATTTTGAAAATAAATACCGCCGGTGCACCATATTGGTGCACCAGTAATAAGCTGTTACCATCTGCATGTTCCCACCGGCGTGCGTTGGTGCGCCGATCAGAAGGTATTTTGGTGCGGCGGCGATAAGGTTTTTCCTAGTGGTGCAGTTTGTGTCCTTTTCCCAACTAAAACTGTAAAATTACACTCCGTATTATTTTAAGGATTTAACCAGACATGGCCTAAGGAACTGGGAAAGAACGGGAACATGGCATACGGCACAGCGTCTACGTGACAGCATTCATTCATGGCGGGGGCCGAGAAAGAGGACGACCAAGAACACCATCCGGCTTAAACAAATCGAGCACTGGTTGTACGGCGAGACGGGATTAAGCGGGCACCAGAACATGCCCGTATAGTATAGTACCACGCCGCACAGCCGCAGCCCTGCGTGTCGCAACGCAAGCTGGCGGTGTACTCGTACGTACGTGTAGCAAGATTTATAGCAGACGGACGGATAGATAGAGGCGTTGCCGCTCTGCAGCTACGCGCGCGTCCGCTAGCACACGGCCGCTAGCTGCACCGCCCAAGAAACAGTAGACGCGCTTTGGAACGGGCATGTCGCATTAGATTCTCCGGAGCAGCAACCATTGTTTCCTTCCGTAGCTCGCCGTCCCGCTTTGCCGCCGCTTGCCGACTACCGCTGCAGTAGTTGGAGTGTTGCTTTGCGCGCGGCGGTACACTCTTAATTTGTGTGTGCTCGTGAGCCAACGCTGCCTCACGAGCTTCTCTTGCTGCGGCTGCGTGGTGCTGCTACTCGCGGCGGTCTCTTCGGTCATGGATCGGAGTCGGAGGCGGCAATGGGGCGTCGCCTGCGCGGTGCTGCTCCTGTCGGCGCTCCTGGGGGCCGTATCCTCGCAGTCGCCGGCTCCGGCGCTGGCGCCCAAGCCGCCAGCTACGCCATCGCGCACTGCGGTGCCACCGGCGACGAAGCCAGCGCCACCGGCGCCGAAGCAGACACCTAGTCCTTCGGCGTCGCCGGCGCCAAAGCCATCGACACCGCCTACGGCGTCGCCTGTTCCAAAGCCTCCGTCTCCGCCTGCGCCTGCACAGGCGCCAAAGCCTTCGTCCCCACCACCCGCGGCGTCACCGGTTCCAAAGCCGCCGGCGCAGGCGCCGAAGCCCTCGTCCCCACCACCTGCGGCGCCACCGGTTCCCAAGCCCGTGTCTCCACCACCGGCAGCGCCAAAGCCGTCGCCTGCAGCGCCGGCGCCGTCCCAAAAGCCGGCTCCCGCGCCGGCTCCGAAACCGTCTCCTCCTACGGCGACGGCACCACCACCGACACAAAAACCATCTGCTCCTCCAACCCCGCCGCCGACTCCGGCGCCGTCGTCCTCGCTGGCTCTATCGCCGAGCTTCTACGCGAGCTCCTGCCCCAGCGTGGAGCTGGCGGTGAGCGACGTCGTCAGGTCGGCATCCACCTTGGACCCCACCGTCCCCGGCAAGCTCCTCAGGATGGTCTTCCACGACTGCTTCGTAGAGGTATGGACACACAGAATACTTGCTCACCTTGCATTAGTGCAAACTTACTCATCTTGCATTTGGGAAACGTGTTTTACTTGCTTGCAACCATGGATTTTAGAGTTCTTGAGCACGCCAACAAATGGTGGAACAGGTGTTCATATTCTGAATCAGTTTCAGTGTTTCACATGTCTCATGTTCGTCTGCTAGATCTAGGCTTCAATCAAGTTTTCCTTTGCGAAAAATCCCCTCCCGTAGTGACATTGGAGCGTTGCATCCACAGTTCTTACTATTATTCAGCAATTCCGACATTTGACATGACAATGATTTGCGCCCCTTTGAGAGAATTTGCTTTTCCCTTCCCATATTTGCCAAAGTGATTGTTATCCTGGACCTATTGCGTTCTTTAGTAATGTCTATGTATCTGTCCAAAACATTCATTCAAAGGAACGATCTAGAGCAGTTTTGCTATTTTGAGCTACATAGGTGCGTCAATCGCACCCAAAAGTTCCCTGCAATAAGAAAAATCACATCAAAAGTTCAGCCATCATACATGCCTAAGGGTCACCAAATACACCTGTCTTCTGACATCATACATGCCTAAACTGGCAGCACTTTACAGTTGCACCTCACCAGGTTTTTGAAAGCTTACCCGCATGCACAATGGGTTTAATTGTGTAAGCATTGTGATTTTCTCTATATCCCAGGGATGCGACGCGTCGGTGATGGTCCAAGGCAACGGCACGGAGAGGACCGATCCCGCGAACCTCTCGCTCGGCGGGTTCAATGTGATCGACGAAGCCAAGAGGCTGCTCGAAGCCGTGTGCCCTGCAACCGTTTCTTGCAGTGACATCCTAGTCCTCGCTGCAAGAGATGCTGTCACATTTGTAAGTAGCAAGTGCAGTTATTCAGACCCATTGCTCTTATTTAGATTGCTTCAACGTATGTCTTGCTACAATCGTCACAAAATAGAAATGCCCCATATAAATTTGGCACGATAACTGAATCTGGTTAGATAAAAGATGGTACTACCCTGGGCAGGAGTACTTGGTGAGCGCACGGCATCATAAACTCAGCACTAAATGCTGCATGGATTAGATCTTGGATGAGTCGTGTGGAAATGGTCCTAAGATGTGACAATGACTAGCTGAAACATAGGATTAGCAAGCCTGTCTTATGATTAGTACATCCAAATATAATGGGGAGGGAGACCCTGGAGAGCTTACCTGTAACTGAACATAATCCCAATTTAGTCTTGGGACCCTTGACAATTTTCTGTGCATGATTATTAGTATGGCACATGGTTGCTGGTCCTAAAGGTGATCATGGCCAAGTACAAGTGGACACAACTGAGATTCTGAAACTTCACAACAAGATGTGGTCTGAAAGTTGTCTCTGCATTTGCTAATTCCAGGACAGTAGAGTTGCAGTAAGAATCGCTGAGATGGCAGTAATTGACCATATGCTATGTTTAACTGCTTTTGTTGATAAATCTAGGTTGTTGAGTCTTGACTAAAACATTACTTAGTTTGGTTGATGAACTTTTTTACTCTGCCCTGGGGAGCAACTTAGCTGACAGACTGAAGCTGACTGCTAACTAATAATTCATGAACTGATATTCAGTTGTGTGTTTTTCCGAACCAGACGGGAGGACCATCGGTGCCCGTCTCCCTTGGGCGACGTGATAGCCTCGTCTCCCTGGCATCCAACGTCCGGAGAAACATCATCGACACGGGCTTCTCTGTCGACGCCATGGCGGCCAGCTTCACCTCCAAGGGGCTCACCCTGGAGGACCTTGTCACCCTCTCAGGTACAAACTCTGTCGAGTAAACGTCACTCAGCTAGATTGTTGGTGCACGATATCATCTCACGGTGAGCATATATATGATGCAGGCGGCCACACGATCGGGTCAGCGCACTGCGGCACGTTCCGGGAGCGGTTCAGGTCCGACGCGAACGGGAGCATGGTGCCCGTGGACGGCACGATGAACACCGACTACGCGAACGAGCTGGTGCGGACGTGCGTGGCGTCGGCGAGCGCAACGGTGGACTGCGACGAGGGGTCGGCGGCGACGTTCGATAACCGGTACTTCAGCAACCTGCTGGACGGGCGGGGGTTGCTGCGCACGGACGCGGTGCTGGTGCAGAACGCCACGACGAGGGCCACGGTGGCCGCGTTCGCACAGAGCCAGGATAGCTTCTTCAGCAGCTGGGCGAGCTCGTTCGCCAGGCTCACCAGCCTCGGCGTCAAGACCGGCTCCGACGGCGAGATCCGGCGGCTCTGCTCAAGCGTCAACGGCGGCTGATCGGTCGAGTAGTACTTGTTCGGCCATCCATGGACATGTAACAGCAACACATATGTAGGGATCTCGGGTGTATTAGCGAGCTGATAATGAGATTTTGATTCGTTTGTTCATGCTGTAACTGATGATCAAGTCCTCTCTTTTGTTAGGTTATATAGACTTTCGCTAGGTGCTGCGAGGACGTTGTATTCTGCTGCTGCGACTGGCAAGGCCCCGACGACTTCCACGCCGCAGATATCTGCTTCAGCTCTTGCGTCCGCCGAAAAGGCTGCTACCAAGTCCCCTGTGAAATGAACATTTGAAGATCATGTAATAGCGTAGGGTTTTGTACTTGTAAGGTTTAAAGACAAGGCTGTGCAACCCTAGGGTGCTGTCCTAACTCTACGTGTGAGCCTCTTGGCTTGCATCTGGCCAGGAATTTTGACCCGTTTGGTTGCTTGGGTCGAGCCACGTTCTTGCACGAACTGGTTCTCAAAGCAGCGTCGGGCTAGGTCCTGGAGGAACGCTCGGATTGATAGTTTCTCCAGGGACAGGCCCGTTCTCGAGCCTCCTTAGTTCCACCGATGCAACTCCTGCACATACTCTGGGTTAAACTCACTTTCCCTTACACTAGTCCATACATCCTCTCCTCAAATCAACACAAACATAGTCTAAATTGAAATAAGCTGTACATGAAAAAGATGCGTGTTGATGATAGGAATTAATTCCCACAATCGGTTTCGAGTTTCGTCTGTCGTAAATCGTCAATTTCGTGCATGAAGTTTAGAGCGAATTTTGCCAAATTCGTCCAACCGTTTGAAATTTCCTTTGAAAGGTGGGTTCACCTCACCATTCCGCATGATTTTCATGTTGAAATATTTTTATTTTGGTGGACATAGACGGATAAATAAATGACTCACTAGTATACTGTAATGTGTACGTATGTGTGAGTATAGTTTGGAATACTTTTGTTCAATTTCTCGCTTGTCATCTTCATAGTTCATAGACGGCGACGTGGTGATGATATGTGAGAAGTGAGAGGTGATAATCCATGGTGGTGGCGGCATGGTGATGTTCATCTTCGTGATCCACGACGTGGTGATGCTTGTGACCGGCGTGACCGACAGTGTCATGGTGGTATTCAACTTCGTCATCGGCGACATGGTTATGCTTGTGACGGGCGTGAACGGTGGTGTCATGGTGGTGTTCGTCTTCGTGTTCGGCGACGTGGTGATGCTTGTGATCGGTGTGACCGGAGGTGTCATGGTGGTCTCGTCTTCGTGGTTGACGACATGGTGATGCTTGTGGCCGGCGTCACCGACTGCGTCATGGTTGTCTTCGTCCTCATGGTCGGCGAGGTGGTGATGCTTCTGGCCGGCGTGAACGACGGTGCCATGGTGGTCTTCATCTACGTGGTCGGCGATATGCGCATGCTTGTGACCGGCGTGACCGACAATGTCATGGTGGTCTTTATCTTCGTGGTCGGCGACGTGCCCATGCTTGTGATCGGCGGTGTCATGTGCTCTTCGTCTTCGTGGTCGGTGACATGGTGATGGTTTCGACTGGCGTGACAGCGGTGCCATGGTGGTGTCTGCTTTCGGGATCGTCGACGTGCCAAAGAGGTGAGAGGTAAGGTCACCATTTGGATAAATGATGAGGCTAGAACTGGGCTCGTATGTAACCAAACGATGGGGCATGACTTCCTTCTCTGGCATGCAAAAGGCCGCACAGCCTCTCAAACGACCCGACTTTTATGGCCCATGGCCCGTTCGCGACGCGCAGGTGAGCCCATCTCACTGGTGCAGTGAGTCACGATTTTCATGCAGGCAACCAAACGTGCCCTATATAGTCCATCCCATCTTCCAGGACACAGGTTTAGTACAATCACGACTAGGGATGGCACCCGCAGTGTATGGGTACGGGTAGAGCCATCCCATACCTGTACCCGTCACCCGTACCCATACCCGTCAACGGGTACAAGTTTTTCCCGTACCCGTCACCCTACAGGGTAAATGGGTACCCGCGGGTAACAATCCCGCACTTACAACACATCAAATTGATTAAAAAATATGACAAAAGGTGAAGCGATCCTAAATAGGGGTCTAATCCTCACTAACCTGCCAACGATTGCGAGACCGGGAAGCGTGAAGTTCAGCCTAGCAACATGAAGGCATAATTAGGAAAAAATTAAGTAGTTTAGAATATTGCAGTGGCCTACTTGTTAATTTTAGATGGGTACATGAGTACGCGGGTATGGGTTCTATGATCCCATACCCGTACCCACTCTACTCGATGGCTATGATATTTTTCTATTTACAAACACATAGGTAATATTTTGTCCCAAACCCGTACTCCTATTGGGTTTTTACCCGGCGGGTACGCGGGTCATGGGTATCCATTGCCATCCCTTCACGACCTCCTTTTTAACCATGTTTTTTTTTCTGAAAATTCTACCAATTTATTAATAATTATTAATAGTAGTAAAACTAACTCAAAAAGTAATAGAAATTGCAAATAGGAACCATGTGTGTTAAAGCTAGTGTCTCAAGCACTAAGCTCAAACTGATACCTCAAGAATTCCATGTAGGCTTCAAGAGATTCATTGCGCCTTCAGTCTTCAGACACGTTATATAATGTTATATATGAGGCGACAGCATTCTTCAAGTGGTATTTGTTGGACAGGGATTTGGTGTATATGGGCACCAGTGCTCCCTCTACACTTCACACTTTTATGTTTTTAAAAATTATAGCGTTAAATATGTAGATAGATATGTTCATCATAAGTGTATGTAAAAAAAATCACAGTAAAAATACTTTAAAATTTGGGAAATATAAAAAAACAAATTTCTGATAAAGGGATACACTATTGTAATATTATTTACTACGATTTATTGTCAGAAATTTGTATTTTTTATATCATGTAAAATACAAAGTATTTTTTAACGGGACTTTTTTGCGTACGCCCCACCCGTATATATCTATCTATACATTTAACGTCATAATTTTTTGAGACTTAGAAACATGAGATTTTAAAAAATTTAAAAATATGAAAACGAGGAGAGCATTGGTGCCCATATGTCAAAGACACTTTCTGGTACTTGTTCTTCTATAATCCTCAAGCATATGCCTGATATGCATTTGCTTCAAGTTGGCATACATGTCTCGAGTCTTTGTTTGAGTGGATGCTTCAACGTTGATCATCTTGTGATCTGAAGCTTAAATGTTGATGAAGATCTTGACATAGGTCTTCGACTTGATAAGAAAATCTTCAGAGTTCTTTCTTGTGGCACCGAAGCTTGAATGGTGAGAAAGATCTTGGAATATGTATTTGGTTTGATGAGTATAGGTTCAAAGTTCTCCATCGTAGATCAGCTGATAGTCTTCAAGAGCGCGAGATGTTCTTATTGCATCAAGCTTAGGCGTATGCACCTTGAGTCCTTTAATAACGATGTTTTCAACACTTATCTATGGGGGATCGTCTTTGTCGCAAATATATCGTGAAAGAACTACTTTTTCTCATAGCTCAGAAGCATGACGGATGATGAAGAGATTATCACGAGACTTCAAACTGATTGTGCAGAGCATGCCTTTCATTCTATAGGAATGTTCTGCTTGAGGCATGCTCTTTTCCTTGATTCTTCATGAACTTCCTTGCTTGACTCATGTGCATACATGTGCTTTACAACATGTGATGAGTTAAGGTTCTAGCGGTTAAGCCACTTGTTGGGACTATGTTCTTGTGTACACTAGATAGGAATGTTAGCCCCTTAAACATGTTGTCATCAATCATCCAAAAATCCAATACAAGGGCATTAGAAACATTTTCAACTTTAAACCCCACTCCTTGACTAGTTGAAATATTCAGATTTGAATCAAGGAACCCTTGAAACTAATTTGGAATTAATTAAACATTTTTAACAAAGGTCTACTTATGACCTGACTATCATTTCCATCCAACTGATCATGTCATGTGAGTATTTAGGCTAAAACCCTAGGTACTTGTTTCTCCCTCAAAATGGAAAAACCATATTTATCGACAAGTGTAGATTTTAACATCATTTTGAGATATATTATATATTAGCTCATCTCCCATGATCCCATCAAAAGCAATTGTTAAGAATATATCTAATAATTGTTTTCCTATGTTTTCTAAAATAGTAGAAATAGGGAAAATATGTTTTTTGTTATTACTTTGTCTTATAAAAATATGAAAAAATAACCAAAATATGTCATGGTTATTGTGACGCATTTCACCAAAAACCCCACCATTACATTTTCTACTGTTCACACTTGAATCACACAAACCATTTCTGTTCATTTCAAACTTTAGACCAAACTCTACCGTAAAATCATATAAAAAATCTAAGTTAATACTAATAGATGTGCATCCTCTTGTTTTAACTCATAGACATCCTTTTGTTGTTTATATAATCTCAAACTTGTGAGACATTTTCAATAGCTTGGTATGTCCAATCCAATGACATTAACTTCTCTATGTTCAGCTCAATTCACTTGGCCGCGCTTGCCCTCTCTCTTGTACTATCTCACTATAGTTGGACCCTAGAAACTACCTAGCAAAAACTCTCCTCTCCTTGGATTCCATCCTAGCCTGGGGCGTGCCCAGTGCACCGGTAAAGTGCACCAACATGATTTAGAGCGATGAAAAGCATCCATTGGATTTTCCATCTCTCTCATTACTCCTCCCACGCAAGCCAATGGCCTTAATTCTTTCATCGGAGCGTTGGTCTCTTCCTTGAGCCAAAACTCCCCGTCATGTCCTCCTCGAGCGTTCCGAATCTGTGCATGGTGGGCGTGAAGTGGAACTTTGGCCCTCGGCCAACCATAGTTTTCCTACCAATTCCAACTATGCCATTGCCTCATTAGTGGAGCTCTCATTCACTTCTTCCATGCGTTGTTCGCCATCCTGCCTTGCGCCTCACTTTGGTTGACACATCGAGTACGCCTGCAATGCTCTCGACATGGGAGGATCTCATATTTTAGTTGTGAGTTGTAGAGGGATGGTGTTTATGAAGAAATGGTGCAAATGGAAATGGATACCACTCCCACTTACTTGCCTTCTTTGCCTTATTCATTGTCATCGATGATGTAATCTTCATGAGTGATTGCCTTTTGGGTTTTCTTCTTGATGATGTTCTTATTCTTGGGGAAGGAATTGTACTTGTTCTTGCGAATGAGTTCTCCAAAACCGTCTTCCATCTTCTCAAAGATACAACCCACGCTATGAAATGATAGATATCTCCATTGTAACATCTGACGTATCTATAAATTTTGATGCTCCATGCTTGTTTTACACCAATTCATATGTGTTTTTCTTACACTTTGTTGCACTTTTACATGATTTCCGGCACTAACCTATTAAGAAGATGCCACAGTGCCAGTTCCCTGTTTTCTGCTGTTTTTGTATTTCAGAAAAGTTGTACATGAAATATTCTCGGGAAACAAAAGCCGAAGTCAATATTTTACCGAAATGAAGACGAAGTCCGGAGGGAGGACGAAGAGGCGCACAAGGGCGCCCACACTACCCCTAGGCGCGGCCTAGGCCTGGCCCGCGCCTAGGGTAGGTGTGGGCCCCACAGGAACCCCACCGACCTCAATTCTCCGCCTATTTATACATCTTCTCGGGAAAATCCTGGATACTCGAGCCTCCATCCATGAAAAGTTCAGCCGTGGCCGCCATCGCCGAACCCATCTCGGGGGGGGGGGGGGGGGGTTCTGAAGCTCTTCCCGGCAACCTGCCGGAGGGGGAAATCATCGCCGGAGGCATCTACATCGCCATGACCGCCTCCGAAGTGATGCGTGAGTACTTCATCCCTCGACTATGGGTCCATAGCAGTAGCTAGATGGTTGTCTTCTCCACCTTGTGCTTCATGTATCGATCTTGTGAGCTACCCTACATGATCAAGATCATCTTTATGTAATCCTATATGTTTGGTTTGCTGGGATCCGATGAATTTTGAATACTATGTTGAGATTTATTATATATTCATGTCATATGTTATTTGTGATCTTGCATGCTCTTCATTGCTAGTAAAAACTCTGGCCAAGTGGACACTTGTGACTCCAAGAGGGGGTATTTATGCTCGATAGTAGATTCATTCCTCTAGTTTCCTGGGAGAGTGACTTTATAACTTCTAAGGTTGTAGATGTGTTGTTGCTACTAGGGAGGAAACAACGATGTTTTATCCAAGGGTAATTGTGTTGTTTACTTTACACACATTGCTTAATGCGATAGTCTGTTGCTTGCAACTTTATACTGGAAGGGGTGCGGATGCTAACCTGAAGGTGGATTATTAGTCATAGACGCAGTTGGATTACGGTCTATGTATTATGTTGTAATGCCCAATACCAAATATCATAGTAATCATCTTGTCATGTATCGATCGATATTCTGTCAATTGCCCAGCTGTAATTTATTCACCCAACATGCTATTTCTTTATGGAGAGACACCTCTAGTGAACTATGGATCCCGGTCCTATTTCCTTTACTGATAAATTCTACTGCAATCATGTTCTGTTTACTTTTTGCAAACATCTCTTTCCACTCGATACGTCTAATCCTTTGTGTTCAGCAAACTGGTGAGATTGACAACCTCACTACAAGTTGGGGAAAATTACTTTGGTTGTATCGTGTGCAGATTCCACATTGTTGCTGACCCCAGTAGTACGCCCTGCCACTAGTCAGTTAGCAACACCTTCAGAAGTCACGCCTTTCCCCTACTGGTCGATTAAACCTTGGTTTCGTACTGAGGGAAAACTTGTTGCTGTGCTCATCACACCTTCCTCTTGGGATTTCCCAACCGCTTCTACAACAACTGCCAACAAGATTGTCTGGCGACATCGCTGAAGCACCATCAACATCTCCTCACTCTTTCTGTTTTATTTAAGATCTAAGAGTTTCTTGGACTTTGTTTTGTATTATTTGGCTTGAAGTTCTTGTTCCTCGAGAAGCTTGTTGCAACAAGTTCCATGTGCTCACTCTAATTACACTTGGTGTCCACAAGGCACTTGGGTGTCTCCACTTCTTCATCACTTTATCCTTCCACTTGGATCCTCTTGGCCTTTAATCTCAGGCCGAATCTCTTGGATCCTCGAACACATGCAATGGCATTCTCTGAAATCTTATTCGTTATGTACTTGGTAATGAAATTTGCCATCACATCACTAGGGTGAATGAGAGATTATCCATTTTTGAGTGGAACATCGTATTGATGTGAGGAATTGTAGCTTGAAGGAACTTTTGCTTGATTCACTCGTCATCATTGTCCTTTCATCCATGGTCCCTCATCATTACCGTAAGAGACTCGTATCTCTAATAGAGATTTAGGAGTGTCATATTGATTCATCACTAACTTGTTGACGTGTTGTTGGAGGACAAATAAATCGAACTTTGAATGCTCGTGTTTCCTTTAAACAAATCCTCAATGTAATCGCATGCTTCTTTGGCAATCTTGAATGAACCAGATGTGATCAACATGATCCGCAAGAATTGCCTTTTGAAGCACGTGCAATGCATTGTTGTGTTGAGTTGCTCAACAAACACTTCTCTTGGAGTAAAATATTTTTGGGATCAAATGGCTTGAATCACCCTCAATGATTCACCACATATGAGTCGACTAGCTGCTAACATGAGATATCATAGAAAATTTCTATTAGCAAAACACAATGCATCTAGCATGGATGGGGGGCCTTGATGGATTATACGAGGGTGTGTGGAATGGGCAGCTGAGCATAATGTGGACGTGAAATATGCCCATAGGCCTTGAACCATCTTGTTGGGAACTTTTGGACTTTGTCTCCTTACTATTCACAATGGGAGTGGTAGTAGGAGAGTCAGTTGTAGCATCCTAGGATTAGATGCTAGAAATACGTAGAAAACAATTGAGTGCATTGCATTCATGCATAAAAAATCTAGGCAATTTTTGTACTTTTAAATAAAACTTTTCAAAGTGATTGAAGTTTCACTTAAGTTGATGGAATTGAAGTAGATCGTCAAGTTGAGCGCTATAAACTTAATGTGAACTTTTTTAAAACCTTTGGGTAAAAGTGACTTGATTGAATTGAGGGGTTAGATCAAATTGAACTTGAATAAAAATAATAACACATTATTTAAGAATCAAACTCTAAATTGTTAACACTTAAAAGTTTAGCAACTACCTTTGTGTATAATTTAATTCAATTTATTTTTTTACCAAAATATGGTAAACCACAAGGTGTAGTGCATAATAGCCACACATCCCTATTTAAATCATAACTTATTAAATATGTGGAATATCGCAAAATTAAATTCATTTTTATTACGATTAATGGTTCAAACTATTTGAATAAAGCTAACTATGAGTATTTCGAAACTCATATGATCATGCCTTGGTGAAATGAAACATAACCATTCAAAATTTGGGCATTACCTTTGCTATATGTCTAACATTTTGAGCATAATTATAATATAGAGACAATCACATATGATATAGTGCATCATGCATAAGTATAAAAATGAGCCAAAAACCATTTAGTGCCAAATGCTACTTGCTGTCCAAAAATAAAGATAACTATGTGATAATGATGATGCCACATATGATGAAAATATCTACAATACTTGCACTCTAAGATATGCCACCCCATTCTTAAAGGATTGCTATGGAAGAGAGCAGGACAACCAAGAACCTTACTATCTTTACTGGAATAAAATTTGGAGTTGTGCTGTATAATTGAGTGTGAATTTTTTTCATTCAATGAGCATCTTGTATTTCATAAAAAACGGGGGTTATATAGTCCTTACGTAAGGGCCATCGTATCAAACTTTCATGCATTAATGGCGTGGATGATTATCATAAGAGATTCTATCAAACTCAAAAATAGTCACCCACCTATGTGTCTTATATAATACTAGGGTTTCCTAATTACATATAGTTTCTCTTTGTTATATTATCCTATCATTTTAACTAAAACTTATCAAGAACAACTCCTATGCATGTATCTACCATTGCACATGAAGATTTCAGATCTAAGACATATGTTTCTTCTTATAGATAAGTCCATCCCTTTTCCCCTCTAACGATACTTCTCTTTTTTCTTCCTAGGAATCATACCTTGCTATATTTTGTAGCTTGTTCTTCAGGAAATATGATAAACCTGCATCTTGTGGTATGCCTCCACCTCCTAGCTACTTCATCTTGGTCCTATCTAATGTATGGAGTGGCCCAATTTCATTGGTTTTTTGTACCATGGTACTAGATAGTCAAATGGCTAATATATGGGTTTCCTTTTATAGGCTTGAGCAAGATCTATTGTGATAAGAAAATATCATCCTTCACAAGAAATAATAGAAAGTATAATAAGAAACCATATTCTATCTTCAACATCTTCAGTGAATCGACAAGTGTAGAGCATCAATACCTTGTTAGTTTGAAACCAAATCACACTAACCACCTCCTGGTAGTTACCAATATATCCTTGGAGTGGGAGAGAAAACCTTTATATATGTTTATTACTTTATACACTTGGAACCCTAGTCCATAATTTCAGCTCCACATTGTGCATCACTTGGTGGTCATAAGCACCCCCGAGTAAAATGCACTACACTCAAATCCAAGGTTTAGGATCAATTTGCCATTCTTAGAATTAAAGTCAAGCCCATAAAAAAGTGACCAAATCAAAAAGTGGCATAGAACCCAAATCTCCATTCTAAGTAAATGCATATCTCATGAAATAAATAAGATCTACTGTAAGGGTACATTGCCCCTAAGTGTGTTTTTGGTAATTAATGATAATCCTCTATGGACTGTATTTTTATTGTCTTTATATGAAGGAATATTCCATAGGTATTTCTTGAAGTCCATATGTTGGATTCAAGTGTGGATGCCACGAATATAATGTTATACCTTCGGTATTGTCATTAAGATCATTGATTTGAAGAGAAGAATATGATATGATCAAGAAGAAGAAATGAAGATGGAGTTGTTGTGTGGAACTCAAGTTAGCCATGCTCTAGCTTATGTGTTAAGCAATGACTGGTCAAGATATTATGCTAGAGCATGAAGAGATACAATGTTGACCATGACTAAGAGTGAAGATTGAATTCAAGTTGGTCAACACATGAAGCATAAAGATTGTACAACTTTGGATCATGTGATCTAGCTTGTGGACGGTAATCCTTGTAAATTATGCTTCATGAGTAACCCAATATATATGTGCATTTGTGTTTTCTATATGAGTTAGGTATCTTTCCATGGGCATGCATCAAGATTATGACCTCATATAGCCCATGAGAGGATGGCATCAAGCTTGGATGTCATGAAGGTTGTGAAGGGAAAGTTCAAGATGAGTATATCGAAGATATCATGCTTTAATCTTGTCGTCCATTTGGTGATAATGGACATGTGAAGATGTGCCTCAATGGAGCTATACCATAGTGGTGTATGAGGGAGCAATTGTGAGTCTTCACAAAGCAACACCGATCAAGTGAGGCATTCTGGCTTGAATGAAGCATGAATCGTCATCATCAAGATCAAGCGGGATGCGCAAGGCAAAGGTATGACCTTGCTAGGTTTTCCTTTTACCGGTCTCACGGTGCTTGTGGGGAGACCGGGTTATAGGATAGATAGCCGCACTATCAAGAGGGGTTTTCGGTTGGGTAACTTGATCGCATCGTCTAAGGGAGCTCAATCCTTTGCATCATTTTCATCCCTATATTCTTGTTGCTTCTTGGTGTTTATTTATTTGAGGTTCTTTATCTTGTTGCTAGCTTTACAACAAGTGCAAGTTCATCTAAAACGGAATTCGTATGCATCTTCTATTGCGTTTTCATGTTTGGAGGTTTCACGATTTGATTTTTATAAATAGGCCCAACATTTTATATTGTTCTTCTTACTCAATTGTTGGAATATTATTTTTCTATGCATAATGTTGTAGAGCTCGTTGTCGTGATTCCAACGAGCCCAAGATCATCGAAATCAGAATCCAGATGCAAAAGTTATCGCATTTTCGACATCTGGCTCGGCATGCCGCGTGCTGCTGCTGGGTAGGTCGACAACCAGCCCGGTCCTACCGGGCTCAGCGCCGGGTGGCTCGATTTTTGCCCAAACGGTTATATTTTGATGGGCTATAAAAGGAGCCTTCTTCCCCATTGTTCCTAGGGTTCAACATGTTTTTGACCACCATTATTGACCTTCTTGAGCTTGCTTCCTGATACGTCCAAAACGTATCTACTTTCCCGAACACTTTTCTATTGTTTTGCCTCTAATTTGTGTATTTTGGATACAACTAACACGGATTAACGCTGTTTTCAGCAGAATTGCCCTGGTGTCTTATTTTTGTGCAGAAAATCAATTTTTAGGAAAATCCCCGGAAATAATTGCAATGGGCCTATTTTCACAGAAGACTTACGGAGCCAGAAGACGAGATGGAGGGGGGCCACGAGGTGCGCACACCACATGGCGGCGCGGTGGGCCCCTGGGCCACGCTGCCCTATGGTGGCGCCGCCTCGGCCAACCCCCGACGCTCCCCTCTGGACTACTTAAAGCCCTTGAGCTAAAAACGCACGGGGGTTCGACCAATTTTCTAGAAGACATCCAGAACTCCGCCGCCGTCGCGAAACCCAATATCGGGATCAAACTCCGTTCTGGCACCCTACCGGGACGGGAAATTGGAGGAGATCATCGCCATCATCGCCACCGACGCCTCTCCATCAACCATCCATGCTTCCCTCATCCATGTGTGAGTAAATCCCTCGCTGTAGGTTGAAGGGGATGGTATGGATTGGATGAGATTGTTCATGTAATAGCCATAACATTGTTAAGGCATGGTGCCTAGTATCCGTTGTTGGTACTTTTATGATATTGTTGCAACTTGTTATGCTTAATGCTTGTCACTAGGACCCGAGTGCCATGATTTCAGATCTGAACATGTTATTGATTCATGATGATATTCATTGTTTTATGATCTTACCTGCAAGTTGTATACACATATTGCTGTCCGGAACCCGAGGCCCCAAAGTGACAGAAATTGGGACACCCGGAGGGGAAGGCTGTGATATGAGGATCACATGTGTTCACGGAGTGTTAATGCTTTGCTCTGGTACTCTATTAAAAGGAGTACCTTAATTACCAGTAGTTTCCCTAGAGGCCCGGCTGCCACCGGCTGGTAGGACAAAAGATGTTGTGCAAGTTTCTCATTGCGAGCACGTACGACTACATACGGAACACATGCCTATGGTTATTTAGTACTTGGATACTGTTTTATTATTATCTGCAAATGCCTAGTCTTGATTATTACATGAGTTATCTTATCCATGCAGCGCCCGTTCATCCATCCCTATGCCTACAGTATTTTAATCCTGTTGTTTACTATAATCACTACTGCTGTCTTTATTACACTGCTGCTTATATTTCACTACTGCTACTGCTATAAAACTGTTGCTACTGATAAACTATTGCGAGCAAGTCTGTTTCCAGGTGCAGCTGAATTGACAACTCCGCTGTTAAGGCTTACAAATATTCTTTGGCTCCCCTTGTGTCGAATAAATAAATTGGGTTTTACTTCCCTCGAAGACTGTTGCGATCCCCTATACTTGTGGGTCATCAAGACTATTTTCTGGCGCCGTTGCCGGGGAGCATAGCTTTATTTGCAAGTTCACCTGAATTGATATTGTTCGTTGCAAATCCTCCATCATGGGTAAACCTCGCGATGCTAAAGTCGCCATATTACCATCCACTACAAGAAAAGGTACAACTCTGAGTACCTCTGTTGCTCTTGATTCACCTTTTGTGATAAGTCAACTTGTTTCACCACCACAAGCTTCACATGCTAGTACTTCTGCTGAATCTGAAAATTCCTCTTATAATTTTAATGATGCTTCTACTGTGCTTGATGATAATGGTTCATTAGGTCCTTTTTTAGATGCTACAATTGCTAGGTCTAGACAAATTGAAAATACTAAAATTCCTAATGAAAATACTATTACACCTGTTAATTCACCTGAGTCTGTTGAACACTCTAGTGATGATCTTGATGAAGATTATGTGGAACTTGATGATGATTTTATTGATAAATGTAATGCTACTACTGGTGCAAGTAATATTAAAAAGCTTCTTGCACAACGTGCTGTTAGATATAAACTGTCTCCTGATCCTAAATTTGCCACATCTCCTATAAACATTAAGGATAAGGATTATGATTTTTCTCTTGATTTATCTCATATATCTATTGTTGAGAAAACACCTTTTTGTGGTACTGAAAAAGAAAGTGCTGTAGAGCACATGATTGAGCTTTCTACTTTGAGTAGCTTGTTTTCTGATGATACCAAGAAGCGTACTTATTTTGTTGCTAAATTTTTTCCTTTCTCATTAAAGGATGATGCTAAAACTTGGTATAATAGTTTGCCTCCTGATTCTATTGATAGTCCAAATGGTTTGCTTGATGTTTTCTTTCGTAAGTATTTTCCTGCTAGTGCTCAACATATTGCTTTGCAGAAAATTTATAGTTTTGACCAGGAAGATGGAGAGAAATTGCCTGAAGCTTGGGCAAGGTTTTGCTCTCTTCTTAGAGCTCGGCCTGGACATGATTTGGAAAAGCATGACTTACTTGATATATTTTATAGTGGACTAACCATTGAGTCTAGGGCATACCTGGATAGTTGTGCTGGTTGTGTTTTCAGGAAAAGAACTCCAGACGAAGCTGAAGAATTAATGGCTAGAATAAGCCAAAATCATGATGATTGGACTACACCTGAACCAACCCCAACACCAATATTGAAGAAGAGGGGTATGATTGAATTAAATGATGAAGATATGAGGGAAGCCAAGAAATCTCTTACAGAGAAAGGTATTAAATCTGAAGATGTGAAGAATTTACCCCCATAGAAGATTTATGTAAGATAACTCCCCCTTCATCCACGATTAAGGTACATTCTCTTCGACGCTTTGATAAAGGAGATATTCCTTACTCAAAACCTCCTGATCAATGTTTAGATGAATTTGATAATTATGTTGTTAAGCAAGATAACTTTAATATGAGAGTAGAGAATCATTTAATGGAAAATTCTCAAGCTTTTAGTAAATTGCATGATATTGTGGAGAGAACCTCCAATGATGTTAAGATGCTTGTTAAACATTTTCATATGGTTCAAACTCAAATTGATCAACTCACTAAAGTGCAAAATGACTTGTTAAGAAATACTTCTAAAGAAAAACATGCTTATGAAGTAACAACTAGAGGCGGTGTTTCTACTCAGGATCTTCTATATCCTGAGGGGCATCCCAAAAGAGTTGAACAAGATTCTCAACGAACTAAAGAAACTAGCGCTCCTTCTAAGAAAAAAGAAGAAGAAACATAAAACTGTTGTAGAATCCTCTGAGCCTGTTAATGATCCTAATAGTATTTCTATTTCTGATGCTAAAACTGAAAGTGGTAATGAACATGATAAAGATAATGATAAGAATGATGTTTTTGATAAAGAAGAGGTTGAGGATGAACCTGAAAAGCATGCTAAAAATAAAAAGTACACTAAAGAAGATTTTATTGCTAAGAAACATGGTAATGAAAGAGAACCTTGGGTTCAAAAGCAAATGCCTTTTCCTGTTAAGAAACTAAAATCAAAGGAGGAAGAACACTATAATAAATTTTGTGATTGGATGAAACCTTTGTTCATGCAAATCCCTTTGACTGATGCTATTAAATTGCCTCCTTATTCAAAGTATATGAAATATATTGTCTCTAACAAAAGGAAAATTCCTAATGAGGAGATTTCCACTATGCTTGCTAATTACTCTTTCAATGGCAAGGTTCCAAAGAAGCTGGGAGACCCAGGTATACCGACTATCCCTTGTTCCATCAAGAATAATTATGTTAGAACTGCTCTATGTGATTTGGGAGCAGGAGTTAGTGTTATGCCTTTTTCTCTTTACAAGAGACTTTATTTAGATAAGTTGATACCAACTGATATATCTTTGCAAATGGCTGATAAATCTACTGCTATTCCTGTCGGTATGTGTGAGGATGTTCCTGTTCAAGTTGCTAATAATTTCTTAATATTAACTGATTTTGTTGTGTTGGAAATGCCTGAAGATGATAATATGTCTATTATTCTTGGAAGACCTTTTCTTAACACTGCAGGGGCTGTTATTGATTGCAATAAAGGAAAAGTTACTTTCAATGTTGATGACAAGGGGCATACTGTTTATTTTCCCAAGAGGATTGATAAAGTATATGGAGTTACTACAATTTCTAATTTGAGAACTATCAAAGTGGGAGTTATTGATTGTCCTATATATGAGCCTAAACAAGGATATCAAAATATTATGATTGGATCCATATCAATACAATATAAGGTAACATGATTGATTTGAGGTTTATTTCTTCTTATGTCATGTAAACTTTATTTGGTGGCAAGACTTGATCAACCTTGTTAACAAGTACATTTTATGTGCATAGAAGAGCTAAACAACATTTCTTTCTTGCTCCACACTTGTTTACTTTCTGTAGTACTACTTGTTTTGCAAGATGCTTTAGTTGTTTAGAATTTTGAAAATCTTTTTCTGCCCTGTAATAGTTATTTTAACACCCAGAAATGTGCATTTTACAAAGTTTTCAAAAATTTACAAAAATTATATCACTGGTCCTATTTTTCAAAATGCAACCTGGGAGTGCCTGGGGCTGACCAGTGGGGCACCTCAGGGCTGCACCCCATGTGCTGGCGCGGCCAGCAAGGGGGGCGCGCCACCCTGTGGGGAGGGCCCCACCTGGCCCTCCACTCACTCATCCACCTACCACTCCGCTCTCTTTCACGGGAAAACACACCACCATTGTTCAAACTCGAGTATCTTGCTGTTCTTGCTCGAGATTTTTGATCTCCTTGCTCAGCCCATCTTTGCTGCTGAGATTTGGGGTATTTGTTCTCCGGTATGTGACTCCTCCGATTATCCAAATATAATTTTGTTTGGTTGAGTATATCTTGAGTATTTTGCTGCTGTAGGTGACATGTTAAGTGAGTTTGCATGCTTGTTCTAAGTTGTAAAAATTAGTTTTGATGCATGTTTAGTATCCTATTAAGTTCCTATAGTAGTTTCCCTCATTTATATGTCTCAAAATCAACTTTTATAATGATTGTTGAAAAATTTCAGAAAATGGAGTGGAATAGACACCAACTCAACCAACATGAATTGGAGGTGCATGAAATTATGAGAGTCCACCGTGAAGAGGGGGTATACCCCTCTTACTACCCATGCACCGATTTCATGAAGAGTGCAGGAATTTTTCAGGATGTTCAAAATCTAATTTCTAATGCAGGGTTAGAAGATTTTGTTGTTGGTGAACCTTACCAATATGCAAAACTAACCATGTCAGTGGTGCAGGATTTTGAATTTGGTCCCAACCTAACCCCATGGTTCGATATAAAATCTAAAATAAAACTATCAACTTGCCCTTTGATGATTTTTGTGCAGCTATTAAAGTGCCACAATGGGGATCATGTGAGAAGATTAGGGGGCTGCCAACTCTTGAATCTATACGAGATGATCTTTCAAGGGAGAAGCTTCTCAGATGAGAGTGGGAAAATTGGTCGGTCACAGAAGATGAACTTGATGCATACATAGAGAGGAGCGGCCATCATGCAGGGGACAGCATGGAGGAGGCCGAGGAACCCCTCGACTTGTCATCCGACGCAGCAAGTTCTTCACATCAGCATTTTGGGCATGTGGAGCCTTCATCCTTTTCTTCTGCACAGGGATCTTATTATGACCATGCCATGTATGATCCACCGGCGTGGAACCCTGACCCTCGCTGGGGTTGATCTCCACTTAGGCCAAAAGCCTAAGCTTGGGGGGAGGTATGCCGGCATCACTCATTCATTGCATATTACAATTGCCGGTCATTTGTATATACTTGTTTCGCTTCTTTTGGTTGTTTCTCTTTCGGTTATTTTTATTTCAGTAGGCTCTTATTTTAGTTTTTGAAGGTTGTTGCTAGTGTAGTAAACTTTACTTTTACCTTTTTTTTATTTCATTTGTGTGCCGATGGTTGCCTCTAATATGAGGAAGATGATATTTGGGGAAGTGCTGTCTAAAAAACAGATTCTGGACTGATACTAAAAAAATTCCTAAAAATATCCAGAACGTTATTTTGAGCAGCCAATTTTTGTACATGTTCCCCAGGTTATCATCTAACTTTCATTAGTTGAGCACTTTTCGAGTTGAACAACAGAAGATTTTTGAAAAAAAATGATTACTGTACTGATGTCAAGTTTGACGGATTTCTGCCACCTTGTGTTTGTGTGACTCTTTTAGTTTTCATTCTCTTGTTTTTGCTTTGTTTCTTTTCTAAAACACAAAAAGAACAAAAATATTTCTGTTGTTTCTCTTTATCATTTGTTTATTTGGTTTCTTGTTCCTATTTTGGTTTATTTACTATTGTTGGTTTGCTATAAGAAAATCCAAAAAGATTTTACTTTCGTTCTTGTTTCCAATTTGAAAACACCAAAAATATTTGTTGTTCTTCTTCGGTTTTATAAAGTTTATTATGGAGTTCAGCGGTCTCCGGTGGTTGGAGCTTGGTTTTCATTTCATATTATTCAAGCCACACAAGTGAAAGGCAATAATGACGATCTACGACAACTCGACTGTGGTGAGAGGCTGGTATGAACTCTATTTGTTTTCATTTTTGTACATATACTCATTCATGTGAGCATGCTTAGTTGGTTCATGTGAGGTATATGTCATTTAATGAAAGTCTAGTAGTTCATGATCTCTCATGTTTAGCTCCAATTTATTAATAATGAGTAGCATGTCATAAATATTTGCTTGCATTGTTTTATTCATAGATAGGTATGACATTGTGGAATCCTCCTCTGAATAATTCATTTGAATTGACTTGGCACATGCTCACGCATGCATATGACTGAAAAACAAAAGTCAATTAAGCCTCGATGATTTACTTTGCTTCAGAGTTCTCGTATCACTTTTTATGCCTCCGTTAATTTTATTTTGTCGCAAGCATGATTATGACAGTTATTGCTCTCTTGATTGTCGCTTCCTAGTCTATTGCTAGCCTTCACTTGTATTGAGCGGGAATGCTGCTCGTGCTTCCGAATCCCTGAAAACCAAGTTATTCCAAAGTGTCCACCATAAATACCTATGCATGGCATTTCAAACCATTCCAAGTAAAATTTCATGTGCTACCTTTAAAACCTTCAAAGTACTTCTCAATTTGTGTCAATGTTTTATATCTCATGAGGAAGTATGTGGTGTTTCATATTTCAACCTTGTCATTTACTCCTGACAGACTTTCACCAATGGACTAGTGGCACATCCGCTTATCCAATAATTTTGCAAAAAGAGCTGGCAACGGGGTGCCCAGCCCCAATTAATTAACTTTCATCGATAATTCTCTTCACATGTTTTGCCCTGATTTATCAGTAAGCAACTTAATTTGCAAATAGACACTCCTCCATTGTATGTGAATGTTGGAAGGCACCCGAGGATTCGGTTAGCCATGGCTTTTGTAAGCAAAGGTTGGGAGGAGTGTCATCCATAATGAAACTAAAGTACATGTGTAAACAAAAGAGAAGAGGGATGATTTACCTTGCTGGTAGATATAACGTCCTTCATGGGAGCCGCTCTTGAAAGTCTGGTTGACGAGGTAGTTAGAGTGCCCACTACCATTCGTTGCAACAACAAACACCTCTCAAAACAATTTTACTTCTGTTTAAAAAATGAAAAGCTCTAGCACAAGTTAATCCCTGCTTCCCTCGGCGAAGGGTCAATCTTTTACTTTTATGTTGAATCACCATCCTTTCTTTGAGCACCTTCTTGAGAGCATAATTGTCATTCTTACTGTAATATGTTTGTCCCAGAATATGGTTAACTGTGGTATAACTTTGATGCTTTTATCTTTGATAATCTTTACTTTAGTCTTTCCATGAAGGGCATTTATGTTTTGCTGTACAAATACGGGCAAGCGAGATACCACTTTATCATATCTTTTTATGAGCATTGCAATCCTGCTGATAGATATGTTTCATGATGCTTATTATTAGTTTGTTGGTATCTTTTTCATGATTGACATAACTATTAGATGACTTTACTTGCATTTATCTTATTATGAATTGCCTAAGTACTCGTCCATATAATGAGAATATTTACATCATATGAGCAAATGTGTTCGTGAAAGTTCTTTTATCGCACTCAGTTGTTAACTGAATTGCTTGAGGACAAGCAATAAGCTAAGCTTGGGGGGAGTTGATACGTCCAAAATGTATCTACTTTCCAGAACACTTTTGCTATTGTTTTGCCTCTAATTTGTGTATTTTGGATACAACTAACACGGATTAACGCTGTTTTCAGTAGAATTGCCCTGGTGTCTTATTTTTGTGCAGAAAATCAACTTTCGGGAAAATCCCCGGAAATAATTGCAATGGGCCTATTTTCACAGAAGACTTACGGAGCCAGAAGACGATACGGAGGGGGGCCACGAGGTGCGCACACCACATGGCGGCGTGGTGGGCCCTTGGGCCGCGCCGCCCTATGGTGGCGCCGCCTCGGCCAGCCCCCGACGCTCCCCTCTGGACTACTTAAAGCCCTTGACCTAAAAACGCACGGGGGTTTGACCAATTTTCCAGAAGACATCCAGAACTCCGCCACCGTCGTGAAACCCAATCTCGGGATCAGAAACTCCGTTCTGGCACCCTGCCGGGACGGGGAATTGGAGGAGATCATCGCCATCATTGCCACCGACGCCTCTCCATCAACCATCCATGCTTCCCCCATCCATGTGTGAGTAAATCCCTCATTGTAGGCTGAAGGGGATGGTAGGGATTGGATGAGATTGTTCATGTAATAGCCATAAGATTGTTAGGGCATGGTGCCTAGTATCCGTTGTTGGTACTTTTATGATATTGTTGCAACTTGTTATGCTTAATGCTTATCACTAGGGCCCGAGTGCCATGATTTCAGATCTGAACATGTTATTGATTCATGATGATATTCATTGTTTTATGATCTTACCTGCAAGTTGTATACACATATTGCTGTCCGGAACCCGAGGCCCCAAAGTGACAGAAATTGGGACAACCGGAGGGGAAGGCTGTGATATGAGGATCACATGTGTTCACGGAGTGTTAATGCTTTGCTCCGGTACTCTATTAAAAGGAGTACCTTAATTAACAGTAGTTTCCCTAGAGGCCCGGCTGCCACCGGCTGGTAGGACAAAAGATGTTGTGCAAGTTTCTCATTGCGAGCACGTACGACTACATACGGAACACATGCCTATGGTTATTTAGTACTTGGATACTGTTTTATTATTATCTGTAAATGCGTAGTCTTGATTATTACATGAGTTATCTTATCCATGTAGCGCCCGTTCATCCATCCTTATGCCTACAATATTTTAATCCTGCTGTTTACTATAATCACTACTGCTGTCTTTATTACACTGCTGCTTATATTTCACTACTGCTACTGCTATAAAACTGTTGCTACTGATAAACTATTGCGAGCAAGTCTGTTTCCAGGTGCAGCTGAATTGACAACTCCACTGTTAAGGCTTACAAATATTCTTTGGCTCCCCTTGTGTCGAATCAATAAATTGGGTTTTACTTCCCTCGAAGACTGTTGTGATCCCCTATACTTGTGGGTCATCACTTCCCCTCATTCCTCCCATAATTCTTGCATATTCTTGAGGGATTTGAAAGAGGAGATCTAGATCTACAATCTCCACTAATCAATTACTCCTCTAAGTGAGGGGAAATCTTGGGATCTAGATCTTGGAGTCATTTGCTGATTTCCTCCCTTGTTCTTCCTCTCTAGTTCCTCAATAGCATTTGTTGCTTTGGTTGAATTGGAGTGTGAAGGATTTGACGACCTTTGGTGTTCTTGCTTTTGCATGCTTGCATAAGTGTTGAGCTCTCCATTACGATTCGTTCGAGTGAGAGACCGTGAGCTTGTTACTCTTGGAGGGGTTACCTCCTAGTTGGCTTGGCGGTTGATGCTCCGGTGACCTCTTCGTGAAAGACTGTGAAGAGGCCCGAGCTTCTCCTTCGTGGAGCTTGTGAAGTGGTTGTGGAGCTTGCCATCTCCGGATTGGAGAAAAAGCTAGCCATAAGGGAAAGACATTTGTCCTTCGTGGTACTGCCTTGGAGAAGAAGGTGACCCTTCGTGGTGTTCGGGAGACATTCGTGGTGTCCTCTTGGCCTTTAATCTCAGGCCGGATCTCTTGGATCCTCGAACACATGCAATGGCATTCTCTGAAATCTTATTCGTTATGTACTTGGTGATGAAATTTGCCATCACATCACTAGGGTGAATGAGAGATTATCCATTTTTGAGTGGAACATCGTACTGATGTGAGGAATTGTAGCTTGAAGGAACTTTTGCTTGATTCACTCGTCATCATTGTCCTTTCATCCATGGTCCCTCATCATTACCGTAAGAGACTCGTATCTCTGATAGAGATTTAGGAGTGTCGTATTGATTCGTCACTAACTTGTTGACGTGTTGTTGGAGGACAAATAAATTGAACTTTGAATGCTCGTGTTTCCTTTAAACAAATCCTCAATGTAATCGCATGCTTCTTTGGCAATCTTGAATGAACCAGATGTGATCAACATGATCCGCAAGAATTGCCTTTTGAAGCACGTGCAATGCATTGTTGTGTTGAGTTGCTCAACAAACACTTCTCTTGGAGTAAAATATTTTTGGGATCAAATGGCTTGAATCACCCTCAATGATTCACCACATATGAGTCGACTAGCTGCTAACATGAGATATCATAGAAAATTTATATTAGCAAAACACAATGCATCTAGCATGGATGGGGGGCCTTGATGGATTATACGAGGGTGTGTGGAATGGGCAGCTGAGCATAATGTGGACGTGAAATATGCCCATAGGCCTTGAACCATCTTGTTGGGAACTTTTAAACTTTGTCTTCTTACTATTCACAATGGGAGTGGTAGTAGGAGAGTCAGTTGTAGCATCCTAGGATTAGATGCTAGAAATAAGTAGAAAACAATTGAGTGCATTGCATTCATGCATAAAAAATCTAGGCAATTTTTGTACTTTTAAATAAAACTTTTCAAAGTGATTGAAGTTTCACTTAAGTTGATGGAATTGAAGTAGATCGTCAAGTTGAGCGCTATAATCTTCAATGTGAACTTTTTTAAAACCTTTATTTGGGTAAAAGTGACTTGATTGAATTGAGGGGTTAGATCAAATTGAACTTGAATAAAAATAATAACACATTATTTAAGAATCAAACTCTAAATTGTTAACACTTAAAAGTTTAGCAACTACCTTTGTGTATAATTTAATTCAATTTATTTTTTTACCAAAATATGGTAAACCACAAGGTGTAGTGCATAATAGTCACACATCCCTATTTAAATCATAATTTATTAAATATGTGGAATATCGCAAAATTAAATTCATTTTTATTACGATCAATGGTTCAAACTATTTGAATAAAGCTAACTATGAGTATTTCGAAACTCATATGATCATGCCTTGGTGAAATGAAACATAACCATTCAAAATTTGGGCATTACCTTTGCTATATGTCTAACATTTTGAGCATAATTATAATATAGAGACAATCACATATGATATAGTGCATCATGCATAAGTATAAAAATGAGCCAAAAACCATTTAGTGCCAAATGCTACTTGTTGTCCAAAAATAAAGATAACTATGTGATAATGATGATGCCACATATGATGAAAATATCTACAATACTTGCACTCTAAGCTATGCCATCCCATTCTTAAAGGATTGCTATGGAAGAGAGCAGGACAACCAAGAACCTTACTATCTTTACTGGAATAAAATTTGGAGTTGTGTTGTATAATTGAGTGTGAATTTTTTTTCATTCAATGAGCATCTTGTATTTCATAAAAAACGGGGGTTATATAGTCCTTACGTAAGGGCCATTATATCAAACTTTCATGCATTAGGGTATTTTTAAGGCGTGGATGATTATCATAAGAGATTCTATCAAACTCAAAAATAGTCACCCACCTATGTGTCTTATATAATACTAGGGTTTCCTAATTACATATAGTTTCTCTTTGTTATATTATCCTATCATCTTAACTAAAACTTATCAAGAACAACTCCTATGCATGTATCTACCCTTGCACATGAAGATTTCAGACCTAAGACATATGTTTCTTCTTATAGATAAGTCCATCCCTTTTCCCCTCTAACGATACTTCTCTTTTTTCTTCCTAGGAATCATACCTTGCTATATTTTGTAGCTTGTTCTTCAGGAAATATGATAAACCTGCATCTTGTGGTATGCCTCCACCTCCTAGCTACTTCATCTTGGTCCTATCTAATGTATGGAGTGGCCCAATTTCATTGGTTTTTTGTACCATGGTACTAGATAGTCAAATGGCTAATATATGGGTTTCCTTTTATAGGCTTGAGCAAGATATATTGTGATAAGAAAATATCATCCTTCACAAGAAATAATAGAAAGTATAATAAGAAACCATATTCTATCTTCAACATCTTCAGTGAATCGACAAGTGTAGAGCATCAATACCTTGTTAGTTTGAAACCAAATCACACTAACCACCTCCTGGTAGTTACCAATATATCCTTGGAGTGGGAGAGAAAACCTTTATATATGTTTATTACTTTATACACTTGGAACCCTAGTCCATAATTTCAGCTCCACATTGTGCATCACTTGGTGGTCATAAGCACCCCCGAGTAAAATGCACTACACTCAAATCCAAGGTTTAGGGTCAATTTGCCATTCTTAGAATTAAAGTCAAGCCCATAAAAAAGTGACCAAATCAAAAAGTGGCATAGAACCCAAATCTCCATTCTAAGTAAATGCATATCTCATGAAATAAATAAGATCTACTGTAAGGGTACATTTACCCTAAGTGTGTTTTTGGTAATTAATGATAATCCTCTATGGACTGTATTTTTATTGTCTTTATATGAAGGAATATTCCATAGGTATTTCTTGAAGTCCATATGTTGGATTCAAGTGTGGATGCCACGAATATAATGTTATACCTTTGGTATTGTCATCAAGATCATTGATTTGAAGAGAAGAATATGATATTATCAAGAAGAAGAAATGAAGATGGAGGTGTTGTGTGGAACTCAAGTTAGCCATGCTCTAGCTTATGTGTTAAGCAATGACTGGTCAAGATATTATGCTAGAGCATGAAGAGATACAATGTTGACCATGACTAAGAGTGAAGATTGAATTCAAGTTGGTCAACACATGAAGCATAAAGATTGTACAACTTTGGATCATGTGATCTAGCTTGTGGACGGTAATCCTTGTAAATTATGCTTCATGAGTAACCCAATATATATGTGCATTTGTGTTTTCTATATGAGTTAGGTATCTTTCCATGGGCATGCATCAAGATTATGACCTCATATAGCCCATGAGAGGATGGCATCAAGCTTGGATGTCATGAAGGTTGTGAAGGGCAAGTTCAAGATGAGCATATCGAAGATATCATGCTTTAAGCTTGTCGTCCATTTGGTGATAATGGACATGTGAAGATGTGCCTCAATGGAGCTATCCCATAGTGGTGTATGAGGGAGCAATTGTGAGTCTTCACGAAGCAACACCGATCAAGTGAGGCATTCTGGCTTGAATGAAGCATGAATCGTCATCATCAAGATCAAGCGGGATGCGCAAGGCAAAGGTATGACCTTGCTAGGTTTTCCTTTTACCGGTCTCACGGTGCTTGTTGGGAGACCGGGTTATAGGATAGATAGCCGCACTATCAAGAGGGGTTTTCGGTTGGGTAACTTGATCGCATCGTCTAAGGGAGCTCAATCCTTTGCATAATTTTCATCCCTATATTCTTGTTGCTTCTTGGTGTTTATTTATTTGAGGTTCTTTATCTTGTTGCTAGCTTTACAACAAGTCCAAGTTCATCTAAAACGGAATTCGTATGCATCTTCTATTGCGTTTTCATGTTTGGAGGTTTCACGATTTGATTTTTATAGATAGGCCCAACATTTTATATTGTTCTTCTTACTCAATGGTTGGAATATTATTTTTCTATGCATAATGTTGTAGAGCTCGTTGTTGTGATTCCAACGAGCCCAAGATCATCGAAATCGGAATCCAGATGCAAAAGTTATCGCATTTTCGACATCTGGCTCGGCATGTCGCGTGCTGCTGCCGGGTAGGTCGACAACCAGCCCGGTCCTACTGGGCTCAGCGCCGGGTGGCTCAATTTTTGCCCAAACGGTTATATTTTGATGGGCTATAAAAGGAGCCTTCTTCCCCATTGTTCCTAGGGTTCAGCACGTTTTTGACCACCATTATTGACCTTCTTGAGCTTGTTTCCTGATACGTCCAAAACTTATCTACTTTCCTTAACACTTTTCTATTGTTTTGCCTCTAATTTGTGTATTTTGGATACAACTAACACGGACTAACGCTGTTTTCAGCAGAATTGCCCTGGTGTCTTATTTTTGTGCAGAAAATCAACTTTCAGGAAAATCCCCGGAAATAATTGCATTGGGCCTATTTTCACAGAAGACTTACGGAGCCAGAAGACGAGACGGAGGGGGGCCACGAGGTGCGCACACCACATGGCGGCGTGGTGGGCCCCTGGGCCACGCCGCCCTATGGTGGCGCCGCCTCGGCCAACCCTCGACGCTCCCCTCTGGACTACTTAAAGCCCTTGAGCTAAAAACGCACGGGGGTTCGACCAATTTTCCAGAAGACATCCAGAACTCCGCCGCCGTTGCGAAACCCAATCTCGGGATCAGAAACTCCGTTCTGGCACCCTGCCGGGACGGGGAATTGGAGGAGATCATCGCCATCATCGCCACCGACGCCTCTCCATCAACCATACATGCTTCCCCATCCATGTGTGAGTAAATCCCTCGCTGTAGGTTGTAGGGGATAGTAGGGATTGGATGAGATTGTTCATGTAATAGCCATAAGATTGTTAAGGCATGGTGCCTAGTATCCGTTGTTGGTACTTTTATGATATTGTTGCAACTTGTTATGCTTAATGCTTGTCACTAGGGCCCGAGTGCTATGATTTCAGATCTGAACATGTTATTGATTCATGATGATATTGTTGGAGATATGCCCAAGAGGCAATAATAAAAGTGGTTATTATATATCTTTATGTTTATGATAAATGTTTATATACCATGCTATAATTGTATTAACCGAAACATTGATACATGTGTGATATGTAAACAACAATAAGTCCCTAGTATGCCTCTTAACTAGCTTGTTGATTAATAGATGATTAGTTTCATAATCATGAACATTGGATGTTATTAATAACAAGGTTATATCATTGTATGAATGATGTAATGGACACACCCAATTAAGCGTAGCATAAGATCACGTCATTAAGTTATTTGCTATAAGATTTCGATACATAGTTACCTAGTGCTTTCGACCATGAGATCATGTAAATCACTTATACCGGAAAGGTACTTTGATTACATCAAACGCCACTGCGTAAATGGGTGGTTATAAAGGTGGGATTAAGTATCCAGAAAGTATGAGTTGAGGCATATGGATCAACAGTGGGATTTGTCCATCCCGATGACGGATAGATATACTCTGAGCCCTCTCGGTGGAATGTCGTCTAATGTCTTGCAAGCATATGAATAAGTTCATAAGAGACCACATACCACGATACGAGTAAAGAGTACTTGTCAGGATACGAGGTTGAACAAGGTATAGAGTGATACCGATGATCAAACCTCGGACAAGTAAAATATCGCGTGACAAAGGGAATTGGTATCGTATGTGAATGGTTCATTCGATCACTAAGTCATCGTTGAATATGTGGGAGCCATTATGGATCTCCAGATCCCGCTATTGGTTATTGGTAGGAGAGAGTTCTCACCCATGTCCACATAGTTCACGAACCGTAGGGTGACACACTTAAGGTTTGATGTTGTAATAGTAGAACTTGAATATGGAATGGAGTTCGAAGTATTGTTCGAAGTCTCGGATGGGATCCCGGACATCACGAGGAGTTCCGGAATGGTCCGGAGAATAAGATCCATATATAGGAAGTCATTTTATAAGTTTGAAAATGATCCGGTGATTTTATGGAAGGTTCTAGAAGGTTCTAGAAAAGTACGGAAGAAATCACTAAGGAAGGAGGAGTCCCGGAGGGACTCCACCTCCCATGGACGGCCAACCCTAGAGGGGGGAGTCCAAGGTGGACTCCACCAAGGGGGCCGGCCACCCCCCCTCATGGAAGGGTGGGAATCCCACTTGAGGTGGGAGTCCCACCTTGGGTAGGTTTCCCTACACATGGAAGGTTTTGGGTTGGGGTCTTATTCGAAGACTTGTAGTCCAACACTTGGGGGTTCCACCTATATAATGAGGAGCAAGGGGAGGGGGCCGGCCACACCAAAGCCACCGTGGCCGCACCCCTCATAGTGGCCGACCACCTCCCCCTCTCCCAAACCCTAGCTGCCCCCCTCTCCTCCACCTCTCCCGCAACGCTTATCGAAGCTCCGCCGGAGATCTCCATCGCCACCGCCACCACGCCGTCGTGCTACCGGATTCAAGGAGGAGATACTACTTCCGCTGCCCGCTGGAACAGGGAGAAGGACGTCATCTTCATCAACACCGAACGTGTGACCGAGTACGGAGGTGCTGCCCGATTGTGGCACCGTCAAGATCTTCTACGCGATTTTGCAAGCGGCAAGTGATCGTCTACCGCAGCAACAAGAGCCTCATCTTGTAGGCTTTGGAAATCTTCAAGGGTGAGTCTCGATCATCCCCTCGTTGCTCCCATCTTCTAGATTGCATCTTGGCTTGGATTGCGTTCTCGCGGTAGGAAATTTTTTGTTTTCTATGCAACGAATCCCTACAGTGGTATCAGAGCCGTTTCTATGCATAGATGGTTGCACGAGTAGAACACAATGGTTTTGTGGGCGTTGATGCTTATGTTGTCTTTAGTTTGAGTACTTTGCATCTTTGTGGCATAGTGGGATGAAGCGGCTCGGGCTAACTTTACATGACCGCGTTCATGAGACTTGCTCCTCGTTCGACATGCAACTTGTATTGCATAAGAGGCTTTGCAGGTGTCTGTCTCTCCTACTATAGTGAAGATTCAATTTACTCTTCTATTGACAACACTAGTATCACCGTTGTGGTTCATGTTGGTAGGTAGATTAGATCTCTCTCGAAAACCCTAAACCACGTAAAATATGCAAACCAAATTAGAGACGTCCAACTTGTTTTTGCAGGGTTTGGTGATGTGATATGGCCATAATGTGATGATGAATATGTATGAGATGATCATTATTGTATTGTGGCAACCGGCAGGAGCCTTATGGTTGTCTTTAAAATTCATGTTGAGTAGTATTTCAAAGAAGTTGTAATAGTTGCTACATGGGAGAACAATCATGAAGACGACGCCATTGACCTTGATGCTACGCCGACGATGATGGAGATCATGCCCGATGATGATGGAGATCATGTCCGTGCTTTGGAGATGAAGATCAAAGGCGCAAAGACAAAAGGGCCATATCATATCACATATGAACTGCATGTGATGTTAATCCTTTTATGCATCTTATTTTGCTTAGATCGCGACGGTAGCATTATAAGATGATCCCTCTCACTGAAATATGAAGATAATAAAGTGTTCATCCTTAGTAGCACCGTTGCCAAGACTTGTCGTTTCGAAGCATCTCGTGATGATCGGGTGTGATAGAATCAACAAGTGCATACAACGGGTGCAAGCCAGTTTTGCACATGCGGATACTAAGGTGGCCTTGACGAGCCTAGCATGTACAGACATGGTCTCGGAACACGTGATACCGAAAGGTAGAGCATGAATCATATGATTGATATGATGAACACTTTGAGTGTTCGCCATTGAAATTACATCTTGTCTCGTGATGATCGGACTTAGGTGTGGTGGATTTGGTTCGTGTGATCACTAAGACAATTCGAGGGATATTGTTTTGAGTGGGAGCTCACCTAGTTTTTAATTATGTTGAATTAAAATTTGAACTCAATTTTTCATAAACTTAGTCTAAACTATTGCAAATATATGTTGTAGATATGGCGTCCCCAATCAATTTTAACCAGTTCCTAGAGAAAGAAAAGCTTAAGAGCAACGGTAGCAACTTCACCGACTGGTTCCGTCATGTGAGGATCTTACTCGCTGGTGGAAACCTGCAATATGTGCTTGATGCACCGCTAGGTGACCCTCTGTGGCCGAAACCGATGAAGTAAAGAATGTTTACGCGACTCGGAAAACTCGGTACTCTCAAGTTCAGTGTGCCATCCTGTGCAGTCTGGAAGCCGATCTTCAAAAACGTTTTGAGCACCACGATCCTCATGAGTTGGTCAATGAGCTGAAAGCTATATTTGAAACTCATGCGGCCGTGGAATGCTATGAAGCATCGAAACACTTCTTCAGCTGCATGATGGAAGAAGGAAGCTCCGTTAGTGAGCACATGCTCGCCATGACCGGGCATGCGAAGAAACTCAGTGACTTGGGAATAGTGATTCGTAACAGACTGGGGATTAATCGTGTCCTTCAATCACTGCCACCTAGTTACAAGAACTTTGTGATGAACTACAATATGCAGAACATGAACAAAGAGTTACCTGAACTCTTCGCCATGCTAAAAGCTGCTGAGATTGAGATCAAGAAAGAGCACCAAATGTTGATGGTCAACAAGACCACCAGTTTCAAGAAACAGGGCAAGTCTAAGGGAAAATTCAAGAAGGGTGGCAAGAAAGCTGCCACGCCTCCTATGAAACATAAGAACGGCCCTAAGCCTGATGCTGAGTGCTATTACTGCAAGGAGAAGGGACACTGGAAGCGTAATTGCTCCAAGTATCTGGCTGATCTGAAGAGCGGCCTTGTCAAGAAGAAGAAAGAAGGTATATCTGATATACATGTTATAGATGTTTATCTTACTGGTTCTCGTACTAGTACCTGGGTATTTGATACTGGTTCGGTTGCTCGTATTTGTAACTCGAAACAGGAACTAAAGAATAAACGAAGACTACTAAAGGATGAAGTGACGATGCGCGTTGGAAATGGATCCAAAGTCGATGTGATCGCTGTCGGCACACTTCCTCTACATCTACCTTCGGGATTAGTTTTAAGCCTAAATAATTGTTATTTTGTACCCGCGTTGAGCATGAACATTATATCTGGATCTTGTTTAATGCAAGACGGTTATTCATTCAAGTCTAAGAATAATGGTTGTTCTATTTTTATGAATACTATCTTTTATGGTCGAGCACCTGAAAAGAATGGCTTATTTCTGTTAGATCTCGATAGTAGTGATACACATATACATAACATTGATGCTAAGCGAATTAAATTGAATGATAATTCTACTTATATGTGTAATGTCGTCTTGGTCATATTGGAGTGAAACGCATGAAGAAACTCCATACCGATGGATTACTTGAATCACTTGACTTTGAGTCACTTGATAGATGCGAAGCATGTCTAATGGGAAAAATGACTAAGACTCCATTCTCTGGTATTATGGAGCGAGCTACTGACTTATTGGAAATCATACATACCGATGTGTGTGGACCAATGAGTGTAGCATCGCGCGGTGGTTATCGTTATGTTCTAACCTTACAGATGATCTGAGTAGATATGGGTATATCTATTTCATGAAACATAAATCCGAAACTTTCGAGAAGTTTAAGGAATTCCAAAGTGAAGTAGAAAATCAACGTAACAAGAAGATTAAATTTCTACGATCTGATCGTGGAGGTGAATATCTGAGTTATGAGTTTGGCATGCATTTAAAGAAATGCGGAATACTTTCACAATTGACACCGCCGGGAACACCTCAACGAAACGGTGTGTCCGAACGTCGTAATCGAACTCTCTTAGATATGGTTCGTTCTATGATGTCTCTTACTGATTTGCCGTTATCATTTTGGAGTTATGCATTAGAGACAGCCGCATTCACTTTAAATAGAGCACCATCAAAATCCGTTGAAACGACACCGTATGAATTATGATTTAATAAGAAACCTAAGTTGTCGTTCCTTAAAGTTTGGGGTTGCGAAGCCTATGTAAAGAACTTACAACCGGACAAGCTAGAACCCAAAGCGGAGAAATGCGTCTTCATAGGATACCCTAAGGAAACTATAGGGTACACTTTCTATCAAAGATCCGAAGGTAAAATATTTTTTGCTAAGAACGGAACCTTTCTTGAGAAAGAATTTCTCACTAAAGAAGTGACTGGAAGAAAAGTAGAACTCGATGAGACTGATGAATCTTCACTAGTTGATCAGAGTAGCGCAGTACCGGAAGTTGTTCCTGTGCCGCCTACGCCGGCAACAGAGGAAGCTAATGATAATGATCATGAAACTTCGAACGAGGAAGCTACTGAACCTCGCAGGTCGACAAGGGAACATGCCACCCCTGATTGGTATGATCCTTGTCTAAATGTCATGATTGTGGACAACAATGATGAAGACCCTGCGACGCATGAAGAAGCGATGATGAACCCAGATTCCAACAAATGGCAAGAAGCCATGAAATCCGAAATGAGATCCATGTATGATAACCAAGTGTGGACTTTGGTAGACTTACCTGATAGCCGCAAGGCTGTCGAGAATAAATGGATCTTCAAGAGAAAAACAGATGCTGATGGTAATATCACTGTCTATAAAGCTCGACTTGTCGCAAAGGGTTTCCGACAAATTCAAGGTGTTGACTACGATGAGACTTTCTCACTGTAGCGAAGCTAAAATCTATGAGGATTTTGTTAGCAATAGCTGCATTTTTCGATTATGAGATTTGGCAGATGGATGTCAAAACGGCGTTCCTTAATGGAGACATTGAGGAAGAGTTGTATATGGTACAACCCAAAGGTTTTGTCGATCCTAAAAATGCTGACAAAGTATGCAAACTTCAGCGTTCAATTTATGGACTGAAGCAAGCATCAAGAAGTTGAAACCGACGCTTTGATAAGGTGATCAAAGACTTCGGGTTTATACAGTGTCATGGAGAGGCCTGTATTTACAAGAAAGTGAGTGGGAGCTCTGTAGCATACCTGATATTATATGGAGATGACATATTATTGATTGGGAATGATATAGAACTATTAAGCAGTGTAAAAGGTTATTTGAATAATAGTTTTTCAATGAAAGACCTTGGTGAAGCATCGTATATATTAGGCATCAAGATTTATAGAGATAGATCAAGATGTCTAATAGGGCTATCACAGAGTACTGATACGTCTCCAACGTATCTATAATTTCTGATGTTCCATGCTTGTTTTATGACAATACCTACATGTTTTGTTCACACTTTATGATGATTTTATGCGTTTTCCGGAACTAACCTATTGACGAGATGCCGAAATGCCAGTTCCTGTTTCTGCTGTTTTTGGTTTCAGAAATCCTAGTAAGGAAATATTCTCGGAATTGGATGAAATCAACGCCCAGCATCTTATAATTCCACGAGGCTTCCAGAACACCGGAGAAGCACCAGAGGGGAGCCCTGTGGGCCCCACACGTGTGGGCGGCGTGGCCCAGGTGGCGCCCCCTGTTGTCTGGCCGCCTCGTCAGCCCTCCAAGGCTGCCCTTCCGCCTACTTAAGGACTCCATCGCGAAAACCCTAAGAGAATAAGCCACGGTACGAGAAACCTTCCAGAGCCGCCGCCATCGCGAAGCCAAGATCTGGGGGACAGGAGTCTCTGTTCCGGCACGCTGCCGGGACGGGGAAGTGCCCCCGGAAGGCATCTCCATCGACACCACCGCCATCTCCATCACCGCTGCTGTCTCCCATGAGGAGGGAGTAGTTCTTCATCGAGGCTAAGGGCTGTACCGGTAGCTATGTGGTTAATCTCTCTCTCCCATGTACTTCAATACAATGATCTCATGAGCTGCCTTACATGATTGAGATTCATATGAGTTTTGTATCACTATTAATCTATGTGCTACTCTAGTGATGTTATTAAAGTACTCTATTCCTCCTCCATGATGTAATGGTGACAGTGTGTGCATCATGTAGTACTTGGCGTAGTTTATGATTGTGATCTTTTGTAGATTATGAAGTTAATTATTACTATGATGGTATTGATGTGATCTATTCTTCCTTTCATAGTATGATGGTGATAGTGTGCATGCTATGTTAGTACTCGGTATAATTGCATTGGTCTATCATGCACTCTAAGGTTATTTAAATATGAACATCGAATGTTGTGGAGCTTGTTAACTCCGCCATTGAGGTGCTCTTGTAGCCCTACACAATTAGTGGTGTTCATCATCCAACAAGAGAGTGTAGAGTGGTTTTATTATGTGATCAATGTTGAGAGAGTCCACTAGTGAAAGTATGATCCCTAGGCCTTGTTCCCGAATAGAAAAGCTACACCACAAAGATTCCTATCTCCCACGTCAACTACACCTAGCAAGTATTTTCTGGCGCCGTTGTCACTGTTTGTTTACTGTTCCACTGCATGTTTACTCGCTGCCATATTTTATTCAGATTGCTATTACCACTCATATACATCCATATTACTTGCATTTTACTATCTCTTCGCCGAACTGGTGCACCTATACATCTGACAAGTGTATTAGGTGTGTTGGGGACACAAGAGACTTCTTGCATTGTGATCGCAGGGTTGCTTGAGAGGGATATCTTTGACCTCTTCCTCCCTGAGTTCGATAAACCTTGGGTGATCCACTTAAGGGAAAACTTGCTGCTGTTCTACAAACCTCTGCTCTTGGAGGCCTGATGGCGTGTATTTCACACGTTCGTTGGGCAACCCCAAGAGGAAGGTATGATGCGCACAGCAGCAAGTTTTCCCTCAGAAAGAAACCAAGGTTTATCGAACCAGGAGGAGCCAAGAAGCACGTTGAAGGTTGATGGCGGCGGGATGTAGTGCGGCGCAACACCAGGGATTCCGGCGCCAACGTGGAACCTGCACAACACAACCAAAGTACTTTGCCCCAACGAAACAGTGAGGTTGTCAATCTCACCGGCTTGCTGTAACAAAGGATTAACCGTATTGTGTGGAAGATGATTGTTTGCAGAAAACAGTAGAACAAGTATTGCGATGATTGTATTTCAAGTAAAGAGAATTGGACCGGGGTCCACAGTTCACTAGAGGTGTCTCTCCCATAAGACAAACAGCATGTTGGGTGAACAAATTACAGTTGGGCAATTGACAAATAAAGAGAGCATGACAATGCACATACATATCATGATGAGTATAGTGAGATTTAATTGGGCATTACGACAAAGTACATAGACCGCCATCCAACTGCATCTATGCCTAAAAAGTCCACCTTCAGGTTATCATCCGAACCCCCTCCAGTATTAAGTTGCTAACAACAGACAATTGCATTAAGTATTGCGCGTAATGTAACTAGTGACTACATCCTTGAACATAGCACTAATGTTTTATCCCTAGTGGCAACAGCACATCCGTAACCTTAGTGGTTCTTGTCACTCCTCCAGATTCACGGAGACATGAACCCACTATCGAGCATAAATACTCCCTCTTGGAGTTACTAGCATCAACTTGGCCAGAGCATCTACTAATAACGGAGAGCATGCAAGATCATAAACAACACATAGATATAACTTTGATAATCAACATAACAAGTATTCTCTATTCATCGGATCCCAACAAACGCAACATATAGAATTACAGATAGATGATCTTGATCATGTTAGGCAGCTCACAAGATCCGACAATGATAGCACAATGGGGAGAAGACAACCATCTAGCTACTGCTATGGACCCATAGTCCAGGGGTAGACTACTCACACATCACACCGGAGGCGACCATGGCGGCGTAGAGTCCTCCGGGAGATGATTCCCCTCTCCGGCAGGGTGCCGGAGGCGATCTCCTGGATCCCCCGAGATGGGATCGGCGTTGGCGGCGTCTCTGGAAGGTTTTCCGTATCGTGGCTCTCGGTACTGGGGGTTTCGTCGCGGAGGCTATTTGTAGGCGGAAGGGCAGGTCAAGAGGCGGCACGGGGGCCTCACACCACAGGGCCGCGCGGCCAAGGGGGGGGGCCGCGCCGCCCTAGGGTGTGGCCCCCTCGTGGCCCCTCTTCGTCTCTCCTTCGGACTTCTGGAAGCTTCGTGGAAAAATAGGCCCCTGGGCTTTGATTTCGTCCAATTCCGAGAATATTTCCTTACTAGGATTTCTGAAACCAAAAACAGCAGAAAATAGCAACTGGCACTTCGGCATCTTGTTAATAGGTTAGTTCCAGAAAATGCACGAATATGACATAAAGTGTGCATAAAACATGTAGATAACATCAATAATGTGGCATGGAACATAATAAATTATCGATACGTTGGAGACGTATCAGCATCCCCAAGCTTAGTTCTGCTCGTCCCGAGCAGGTAAAACGATAACACAGATAATTTCTGGAGTGACATGCCATCATAATCTTGATCATACTATTTGTAAAGCATATGTAGTGAATGCAGCGATCAAAACAATGTATATGACATGAGTAAACAAGTGAATCATAAAGCAAAGACTTTTCATGAATAGCACTTCAAGACAAGCATCAATAAGTCTTGCATAAGAGTTAACTCATAAAGCAATAATTCAAAGTGAAGGCATTGAAGCAACACAAAAGAAGATTAAGTTTCAGCGGTTGCTTTCAACTTGTAACATGTATATCTCATGGATATTGTCAACATAGAGTAATATAATAAGTGCAATAAGCAAGTATGTAGGAATCAATGCAGTTCACACAAGTGTTTGCTTCTTGAGGTGGAGAGAAATAGGTGAACTGACTCAACATTGAAAGTAAAAGAATTGTCCTCATAGAGGAAAAGCATCGATTGCTATATTTGTGCTAGAGCTTTGATTTTGAAAACATGAAACAATTTTGTCAACGGTAGTAATAAAGCATATGCATCATGTAAATTATATCTTATAAGTTGCAAGCCTCATGCATAGTGTACCAATAGTGCCCGCACCTTGTCCTAATTAGCTTGGACTACCGGATTATCACCGCAATACATATGCTTTAACCAAGTATCACAAAGGGGTACCTCTATGCCTTTGTACAAAGGTCTAAGGAGAAAGCTCGCATTTGGATTTCTCGCTTTTTGATTATTCTCAACTTAGACATCCATACCGGGACAACATAGACAACAGATAATGGACTCCTCTTTTAATGCTTTAAGCATTCAACAACAATTAATTCTTTTCTCATTAGAGATTTGAGGATGTTTGTCCAAAACTGAAACTTCCACCATGGATCATGGCTTTAGTTAGCGGCCCAATGTTCTTCTCTAACAATATGCATGCTCAAACCATTCAACTCAGTGTAGATCGCCCTTACTTCAGACAAGACGAACATGCATAGCAACTCACATGAAATTCAACAATGAATAGTTGATGGCGTCCCCAGTAAACATGGTTATCGCACAACAAGCAACTTAATAAGAGATAAAGTGCGTAATTACATATTCAATACCACAATAGTTTTTAAGCTATTTGTCCCATGAGCTATATATTGCAAAGGTGATGATGGAATTTTAAAGGTAGCACTCAAGCAATTTACTTTGGAATGGCGGAAAATACCATGCAGTAGGTAGGTATGGTGGACACAAATGGCATAGTGGTTGGCTCAAGTATTTTGGATGCATGAGAAGTATTCCCTCTCGATACAAGGTTTAGGCTAGCAAGGCTTATTTGAAACAAACACAAGGATGAACCGGTGCAGCAAAACTCACATAAAAGACATATTGAAAACATTATAAGACTCTACACCGTCTTCCTTGTTGTTCAAACTCAATACTAGAAATTATCTAGACCTTAGAGAAACCAAATATGCAAACCAAATTTTAGCATGCTCTATGTATTTCTTCATTAATGGGTGCAAAGCATATGATGCAAGAGCTTAAACATGAGCACAACAATTGCCAAGTATCACATTACCCAAGACATTTATAGCAATTACTACATGTATCATTTTCCAATTCCAACCATATAACAATTTAACGAAGAAGAAACTTCGCCATGAATACTATGAGTAGAAACCAAGGACATACTTGTCCATATGCTACAGCGGAGCGTGTCTCTCTCCATAAAGTGAATGCTAGGATCCATTTTATTCAAACAAAACAAAAAACAAAAACAAACCGACGCTCCAAGAAAAAGCACATAAGATGTGATGGAATAAAAATATAGTTTCAGGGGAGGAACCTGATAATGTTGTCGATGAAGAAGGGGATGCCTTGGGCATGCCCAAGCTTAGACGCTTGAGTCTTCTTGATATATGCAGGGGTGAACCACCGGGGCATCCCCAAGCTTAGAGCTTTCACTCTCCTTGATCATGTTGCATCATACTCCTCTCTTGATCCTTGAAAACTTCCTCCACACCAAACTCGAAACAACTCATTAGAGGGTTAGTGCACAATATAAATTGACATATTCAGAGGTGACACAATCATTCTTAACACTTCTGGACATTGCATAATGCTACTGGACATTAGTGGATCAAAGAAATTCATCCAACATAGCAAAAGAGGCAATGCGAAATAAAAGGCAGAATCTGTCAAAACAGAACAGTTCGTATTGACGAATTTTAAAATGGCACCAGACTTGCTCAAATGAAAATGCTCAAATTGAATGAAAGTTGTGTACATATCTGAGGATCATGCACGTAAATTGGCTTAATTTTCTGAGCTACCTACAGGGAGGTGGACCCAGATTCGTGACAGCAAAGAAATCTGGAACTGTGCAGTAATCCAAATCTAGTACTTACTTTTCTATCAACGGCTTAACTTGGCACAACAAAACACAAAACTAAGATAAGGAGAGGTTGCTACAGTAGTAAACAACTTCCAAGACACAAAATAAAAACAAAGTACTGTAGGTAAAAACATGGGTTGTCTCCCATAAGCGCTTTTCTTTAACGCCTTTCAGCTAGGCGCAGAAAGTGTGTATCAAGTATTATCAAGAGACGAAGTGTCAACATCATAATTTGTTCTCATAATAGAATCAAAAGGGTACTTCATTCTCTTTCTAGGGAAGTGTTCCATACCTTTCTTGAGAGAAAATTGATATTTTATATTACCTTCCTTCATATCAATGATAGCACCAATAGTTCGAAGAAAAGGTCTTCCCAATATAATGGGACAAGATGCATTGCATTCAATATCCAAGACAACAAAATCAACGGGAACAAGGTTATTGTTAACGGTAATGCGAACATTATCAACCTTACCCAAGGGTTTCTTTGTAGAATGATCAGCCAGATTAACATCCAAATAGCAATTTTTCAGCGGTGGCAAGTCAAGCATATTATAAATTTTCTTAGGCATAACAGAAATACTTGCACCAAGATCACATAAAGCATTACAATCAAAATCTTTAACCTTCATCTTAATGATGGGCTCCCAACCATCCTCTAGCTTTTTAGGAATAGAGGCTTCGCGCTCTAGTTTCTCTTCTCTAGCTTTTATGAGAGCATTTGTAATATGATGCGTGAAAGCCAAATTTATAGCACTAGCATTAGGACTTTTAGCAAGTTTTTGCAAGAACTTTATAACTTCAGAGATGTGACAATCATCAAAATTCAAACCATTATAATCTAAAGCAATGGGATCATCATCCCCAATGTTGGAAAAAATTTCAGCAGCTTTATCACAGGCAATTTCAGCAGTTTTAGCAGCTTTCGAGCGGTTTTTCGCTTTGCATTAGAAGTGGAAACATTGCTAACACCAATTCTTTTATTAGTATGAGTAGGAGGTGCAGCAACATGTGTAGTATTAGCATAACTAGTGGTGGTAATAGTCCAAACTTTAGCTACATTCTTCTCTTTAGCTAGTTTTTCATTTTCTTCTCTATCCCACCTAGCACGCAGTTCAGCCATTAATCTTATATTCTCATTAATTCTAACTTGAATGGCATTTGCTGTAGTAGTAATTTTATTATGATGATTCTCATTAGGCAAAACTTTTGATTTCAAAAGATCAACATCAGCAGCAAGACTATCGACTTTAGAAGCAAGTATATCAATTTTCCCAAGCTTTTCTTCCACAGATTTGTTAAAAGCGGTTTGCGTACTAATAAATTCCTTAAGCATGGCTTCAAGTCCAGGGGGTGAATTCCTATTATTGTTGTAAGAATTCCCATAAGAATTACCATAGCCGTTGCCATTATTATAAGGATATGGCCTATAGTTGTTACTAGAATTGTTCCGGTAAGCATTGTTGTTGAAATTACTATTTTTAATGAAGTTTACATCAACATGTTCTTCTTGTGCAACCAATGAGGCTAATGGAACATTATTAGGATCAATATTAGTCCTATCATTCACAAGCATAGACATAATAGCATCAATCTTATCACTCAAGGAAGAGGTTTCTTCGACAGAATTTACCTTCTTACCTTGTGGAGCTCTTTCCGTGTGCCATTCAGAGTAGTTGATCATCATATTATCAAGAAGCTTTGTTGCTTCACCAAGAGTGATGGACATAAAGGTACCTCCAGCAGCTGAATCCAATAAATTCCGTGAAGAAAAATTTAGTCCTGCATAGAAGGTTTGGATGATCATCCAAGTAGTCAGTCCATGGGTTGGGCAATTTTTAACCAGAGATTTCATTCTTTCCCAAGCTTGAGCAACATGTTCAGCATCTAATTGTTTAAAATTCATTATGCTACTCCTCAAAGATATAATTTTAGCAGGGGGATAATATCTACCAATAAAAGCATCCTTGCATTTAGTCCATGAATCAATACTATTCTTAGGCAGAGATAGCAACCAATATTTAGCTCTTCCTCTTAATGAGAAAGGGAACAATTTTAGTTTAATAATATCACCATCTACATCTTTATATTTTTGCATTTCACATAGTTCAACAAAATTATTAAGATGGGCAGCAGCATCATCAGAACTAACACCAGAAAATTGCTCTCGCATAACAAGATTCAATAAAGCAGGTTTAATTTCAAAGAATTCTGCTGTAGTAGCAGGTGGAGCAATAGGTGTGCATAAGAAATCATTATTATTTGTGGTTGTGAAGTCACACAACTTAGTATTTTCAGCGTTGGCCATTTTAGCAACAGTAAATAAAGCAAACTAGATAAAGTAAATGCAAGTAAACTAATTTTTTTGTGTTTTTGATATAGCACACAAGATAGCAAGTAAAGTAAAACTAGCAACTAATTTTTTTGTATTTTGATTTAGTGCAGCAAACAAAGTAGTAAATAAAACTAAGCAAGACAAAAACAAAGTAAAGAGATTGAGAAGTGGAGACTCCCCTTGCAGCGTGTCTTGATCTCCCCGGCAACGGCGCCAGAAAATATGCTTGATGGCGTGTATTTCACACGTTCGTTGGGCAACCCCAAGAGGAAGGTATGATGCGCACAGCAGCAAGTTTTCCCTCAGAAAGAAACCAAGGTTTATCGAACCAGGAGGAGCCAAGAAGCACGTTGAAGGTTGATGGCGGCGGGATGTAGTGCGGCGCAACACCAGGGATTCCGGCGCCAACGTGGAACCTGCACAACACAACCAAAGTACTTTGCCCCAACGAAACAGTGAGGTTGTCAATCTCACCGGCTTGCTGTAACAAAGGATTAACCGTATTGTGTGGAAGATGATTGTTTGCGTAAAACAGTAGAACAAGTATTGCAAGAGATTGTATTTCAGTAAAGAGAATTGGACCGGGGTCCACAGTTCACTAGAGGTGTCTCTCCCATAAGACAAACAGCATGTTGGGTGAACAAATTACAGTTGGGCAATTGACAAATAAAGAGAGCATGACAATGCACATACATATCATGATCAGTATAGTGAGATTTAATTGGGCATTACGACAAAGTACATAGACCGCCATCCAACTGCATCTATGCCTAAAAAGTCCACCTTCAGGTTATCATCCGAACCCCCTCCGCATTAAGTTGCTAACAACAGACAATTGCATTAAGTATTGCGCATAATGTAACTAGTGACTACATCCTTGAACATAGCACTAATGTTTTATCCCTAGTGGCAACAGCACATCCGTAACCTTAGTGGTTCTTGTCACTCCTCCAGATTCACGGAGACATGAACCCACTATCGAGCATAAATACTCCCTCTTGGAGTTACTAGCATCAACTTGGCCAGAGCATCTACTAATAACGGAGAGCATGCAAGATCATAAACAACACATAGATATAACTTTGATAATCAACATAACAAGTATTCTCTATTCATCGGATCCCAACAAACGCAACATATAGAATTACAGATAGATGATCTTGATCATGTTAGGCAGCTCACAAGATCCGACAATGATAGCACAATGGGGAGAAGACAACCATCTAGCTACTGCTATGGACCCATAGTCCAGGGGTAGACTACTCACACATCACACCGGAGGCGACCATGGCGGCGTAGAGTCCTCCGGGAGATGATTCCCCTCTCCGGCAGGGTGCCGGAGGCGATCTCCTGGATCCCCCGAGATGGGATCGGCGTTGGCGGCGTCTCTGGAAGGTTTTCCGTATCGTGGCTCTCGGTACTGGGGGTTTCGTCACGGAGGCTATTTGTAGGCGGAAGGGCAGGTCAAGAGGCGGCACGGGGGCCCCACACCACAGGGCCGCGCGGCCAAGGGGGGGGGCCGCGCCGCCCTAGGGTGTGGCCCCCTCGTGGCCCCTCTTCGTCTCTCCTTCGGACTTCTGGAAGCTTCGTGGAAAAATAGGCCCCTGGGCTTTGATTTCATCCAATTCCGAGAATATTTCCTTACTAGGATTTCTGAAACCAAAAACAGCAGAAAACAGCAACTGGCACTTCGGCATCTTGTTAATAGGTTAGTTCCAGAAAATGCACGAATATGACATAAAGTGTGCATAAAACATGTAGATAACATCAATAATGTGGCATGGAACATAAGAAATTATCGATACGTTGGAGACGTATCAAGGCCCAACACTGTCTACAGGAAAAGAAGTGTGAGTAGACATCAAGCTATTTTCTGGCGCCGTTGCCGGGGAGGAAAGGTAAAAAGGCACTCACACTCCGGTCCCAGGTAACTAAGTTATTTTCTGGTGTCGTTGTAAGTGCTCGAAGCTATTTCCTTTAGATCCTGCAATTGCATCTTTTTGTTTCTTGTTTTTATTTCACTAGTTAGGCATAATGGAAAGCAACTATGAGCTTTTTAATCTATTTCCTGAGTTAAGACATGGATTGTTTGCTGCGAAAATTAAAAAACCTATGGAACCTTATTTGCATGCTAGTAGCAATAATATTAGTATGAACGCTTTGAACACCATTGTTGCTAATGATATGGAAAATTCTTAGCTTGGGGAAGCTGGTTTTGATGAGCATGATATTTTTAGTCCCCCAAGCATAGAGGAGAAAATTTTCTTTGATGATACTTTGCCTCCCATTTATGATGATTATAATGATAGTGGTCTTTTGGTGCCACCTACTATGGAGGATAAATTCTATTATGATTATACTATGCCTCCTACATTTGATGAGAATAATAATGATAGCTACTTTGTTGAATTTGGTCCCACTACAATTAATAAGAATGACTATGCTTATGTTGGGAGTAGTAATAATTTTATGCATGAGACTCATGATAAGAATGCTTTATGTGATAGTTATATTGTTGAGTTTGCTCATGATGCTACTGGATATTATTATGAGAGAGGAAAATATGGTTATAGAAATTTTCATGTTACTAAAACATCTCTCTTCTTGCTGAAATTTTTGAAGTTACACTTGTTTTATCTTTCTATGCTTGTCACTTTGCTCTTCATGAACTTGTTTATTTACAAGATTCCTTTTCATAGGAAGTGGGTTAGGCTTAAATTTGTTTTGAATTTGCTTTTTGATGCTCTCTTTTACTTCAACTCTTATTTCTTGCGAGTGCATCATTAAATTTACTGGGCCCATCTTAATGGCTATAAAGAAAGCACTTCTTGGGAGATAACCCATGTTTTTATTTTGCTACAGTACTTTTGTTTTATATTTGAGTCTTGGAAGTTGTTACTACTGTAGCAACCTCTCCTTATCTTACTTTATTGCATTGTTGTGCCAAGTAAAGTCTTTGATAGAAAGGTTGATACTAGATTTGGATTACTGCGCAGAAACAGATTTGTGTCTGTCACGAATTTGGGAAGTGTTCTCTGTAGGTAACTCAGAAAAATCTGCCAATTTACGTGAGTGATCCTCAGATATGTACGCAACTTTCATTCAATTTGAGCATTTTTATCTGAGCAAGTCCAGTGCCTCTAAAAAATTCGTCTTTACGGACTGTTCTGTTTTGACAGATTCTGCCTTTTATTTCGCATTGCCTCTTTTGCTGTGTTGGATGGATTTCTTTGTTCCATTAACTTTCAGTAGCTTTGGGCAATGTCCAGAAGTGTTAAGAATGATTGTGTCACCTCTGAACATGTGAATTTTTGATTATGCACTAACCCTCTAATGAGTTTGTTTTGAGTTTGGTGTGGAGGAAGTTTTCAAGGATCAAGAGAGGAGGATGATACAATATGATCAAGGATAGTGAAAGCTCTAAGCTTGGGGATGCCCCCGTGGTTCATCCCTGCATATTTCAAGAAGACTCAAGCATCTAAGCTTGGGGATGCCCAAGGCATCCCCTTCTTCATCGACAAAATTATCAGGTTCCTCTAGTGAAACTATATTTTTATTCCATCACATCTTATGTGCTTTACTTGGAGCGTCTTTATGTTCTTGTTTTTGTTTGTTTGAATAAAATTGGATCCTAGCATTCATTGTGTGGGAGAGAGCCACGCTCCGCTGGTTCATATGAACACATGTGTTCTTAGCTTTTAATGTTCATGGCGAAGGTTGAAACTGCTTCGTTAATTGGTATATGGTTGGAAACAGAAAATGCTACATGTAGTAATTGGTATAATGTCTTGAATAATTTGATACTTGGCAATTGTTATAGCTCATGTTTAAGCTCTTGCATCATATACTTTGCACCTATTAGTGAAGAAATACATAGAGCTTGCTAAAATTTGGTTTGCATGATTGGTCTCTCTAGAGTCTAGATATTTTCTGGTAAGGTGTTTGAACAACAAGGAAGATAGTGTAGAGTCTTATAATGCTTGCAATATGTTTTTATGTGAGTTTTGCTGTACCGGTTCATACTTGTGTTTGCTTCAAATAACCTTGCTAGCCTAAGCCTTGTATTGAGAGGGAATACTTCTCGTGCATCCAAATCCTTGAGCCAATAACTATGCCATTTGTGTCCACCGTACCTACCTACTACATGGTATTTTCTGCCATTCCAAAGTAAATTTCTTGAGTGCTATCTTTAAAATTCCATTCTTTGTCTTTGCAATATATAGCTCATGGGAAAATAGCCTAAAAACTATTGTGGTATTGAATATGTACTTATGTATCTTATTTCTTATTAAGTTGCTTGTTGTGCGATAACCATGTTCCTGGGGACGCCATCAAATATCTTTGTTGAATATCATGTGAGTTGCTATGCATGTTCATCTTGTCTGAAGTAAGGGTGATTTATCATGAGTTGAATGGTTTGAGCATGCATATTGTTAGAGAAGAACATTGGGCCGCTAACTAAAGCCATGATCCATGGCGGAAGTTTCAGTTTGGACAACAATCCTCAATCACTTATGAGAATATTATCTGTTGTTGAATGCTTATGCATTAAAGAGGAGTCCATTATCTGTTGTCTATGTTGTCCCGGTATGGATGTCTAAGTTGAGAATAATCAAAAGCGAGAAATCCAATGCGAGCATTCTCCTTAGACCTTTGTACAGGCGGCATAGAGGTACCCCTTTGTGACACTTGGTTAAAACATATGTTATGCGATGATAATCCATGTAAATCCGAGCTAATTAGGACAAGGTGCGGGCACTATTGGTAATCTATGCATGAGGCTTGCAACTTGTAGGATATCTTATACATAACACATATGCTTTATTACTACCGTTGACAAAATTGTTTCTTGTTTTAAAAATAAAAGCTCTAGCACAATATAGCAATCCATGCTTCCCTCTTCGAAGGGCCATTCTTCTACTTTTATGTTGAGTCAGTTTACCCACTTCTTTCTGTCTTAGAAGACTTGTGTTAACTGTGCATTGATTCTTACATGTTTACCTATTGCACTTATTATTTTACTTTATGTTGACAATTATCCATGAGATATGCATGTTGAAAGTTGAAAGCAACCGCTGAAACTTAATCTTCCTTTGTGTTGCTTCAATGCCTTTACTTTGAATTTATTGCTTTATGAGTTAACTCTTATGCAAGACTTATTGATGCTTGTCTTGAAAGTACTATTCATGAAAAGTCTTTGCTATATGATTCAATTGTTTAACCATTGTCTTTACCATTGCTTCGAATCGCTGCATTCATTACATGTGCTTACAATAGTATTGATCAAGATTATGATAGCATGTCACTTCAGAAATTATCTTTGTTATCGTTTAACTACTCGGGACGAGTAGGAACTAAGCTTGGGGATGCTGATACGTCTCCAACGTATCTATAATTTCTGATGTTCCATGCTTTTTTTATGACAATACCTACATGTTTTGTTCACACTTTATGATGATTTTATGCATTTTCCGGAACTAACCTATTGACGAGATGCCGAAGTGCCAGTTCCTGTTTTCTGCTATTTTTGGTTTCAGAAATCCTAGTAAGGAAATATTCTCGGAATTGGACGAAATCAACGCCCAGCATCTTATAATTCCACGAAGCTTCCAGAACACCGGAGAAGCACCAGAGGGGAGCCCTGTGGGCCCCACACGTGTGGGCTGCGCGGCCCAGGGGGGCGCGCCCCCTGTTGTCTGGCCGCCTCGTTAGCCCTCCGATGCTGCCCTTCCGCCTACTTAAGGACTCCGTCGCGAAAACCCTAAGAGAATAAGCCACGGTACGAGAAACCTTCCAGAGCCGCCGCCATCGCGAAGCCAAGATCTGGGGGACAGGAGTCTCTGTTCCGGCACGCTGCCGGGACGGGGAAGTGCCCCCGGAAGGCATCTCCATCGACACCACCGCCATCTCCATCACCGCTGATGTCTCCCATGAGGAGGGAGTAGTTCTTCATCGAGGCTAAGGGCTGTACCGGTAGCTATGTGGTTAATCTCTCTCTCCCATGTACTTCAATACAATGATCTCATGAGCTGCCTTACATGATTGAGATTCATATGAGTTTTGTATCACTATTAATCTATGTGCTACTCTAGTGATGTTATTAAAGTACTCTATTCCTCCTCCATGATGTAATGGTGACAGTGTGTGCATCATGTAGTACTTGGCATAGTTTATGATTGTGATCTCTTGTAGATTATGAAGTTAATTATTACTATGATGGTATTGATGTGATCTATTCCTCCTTTCATAGTATGATGGTGACAGTGTGCATGCTATGTTAGTACTCGGTATAATTGCGTTGGTCTATCATGCACTCTAAGGTTATTTAAATATGAACATCGAATGTTGTGGAGCTTGTTAACTCCGGCATTGAGGTGCTCTTGTAGCCCTACACAATTAGTGGTGTTCATCATCCAACAAGAGAGTGTAGAGTGGTTTTATTATGTGATCAATGTTGAGAGAGTCCACTAGTGAAAGTATGATCCCTAGGCCTTGTTCCCGAATAGAAAAGCTACACCACAAAGATTCCTATCTCCCACGTCAACTGCACCCAGCAAGTATTTTCTGGCGCCGTTGTCACTGTTTGTTTACTGTTCCACTGCATGTTTACTCGCTGCCATATTTTATTCAGATTGCTATTACCACTCATATACATCCATATTACTTGCATTTTACTATCTCTTCGCCGAACTAGTGCACCTATACATCTGACAAGTGTATTAGGTGTGTTGGGGACACAAGAGACTTCTTGCATTGTGATCGCAGGGTTGCTTGAGAGGGATATCTTTGACCTCTTCCTCCCTGAGTTCGATAAACCTTGGGTGATCCACTTAAGGGAAAACTTGCTGCTGTTCTACAAACCTCTGCTCTTGGAGGCCCAACACTGTCTACAGGAAAAGAAGCGTGAGTAGACATCAAGTACATACCTGGATAAGATTCTAAAGAAGTTTAGAATGGACGAAAGTAAGAAAGGATTCTTACCTATGTTACCAGGCAAGGTCTTGAGTAAGACTCAAGGTCCGGCTACGGCAGAAGAAAGAGAAAGGATGAGTCAGATCCCCTATGCCTCGGCAGTAGGCTCTATCATGTATGCCATGCTATGTACTAGACCAGATATAGCACATGCTGTTAGTTTGACTAGCACATATCAAAGTGATCCAGGGATGGAACACTGGACAACGGTCAAGAATATCCTGAAGTACTTGAAAAGAACTAAGGATATGTTTCTTTGTTATGGAGGTGACCAAGAGCTCGTTGTAACCAGTTACACCGATGCAAGTTGGAACACTGATCCTGATGACTCTAAGTCATAGTCTGGGTACGTGTTTATATTGAATGGTGCTGCAGTAAGCTGGGCAAGCTCGAAGCAGTGCACGGTGGCGAAGTCTTCAACGGAAACAGAGTACATAGCGGCTTCAGAGGCTTCATCAGAAGCGGTATGGATGAAGAGGATCATTGTAGAGCTCGGTGTGGTTCCTAGTGCATTGGACCCACTAGTCATCTACTGTGACAACATGGGTGCCATCGCCAATGCACAAGAACCAAGGTCACACAAGAGGCTGAAGCATATCAAGCTGCGTTACCACTCGGTTCGCGAGTACATCGAAGATGGAGAAGTAAAGATTTGCAAAGTACACACTGATCTGAATGTAGCAGATCCGTTGACTAAATCTCTCCCTAGGGCAAAGCATGACCAACACCAGAATGCCATGGGTGTTAGGTACCTTACAATGTAATCTAGATTATTGACTCTAGTGCAAGTGGGAGACTGTTGGAGATATGCCCAAGAGGCAATAATAAAAGTGGTTATTATATATCTTTATGTTTATGATAAATGTTTATATACCATGCTATAATTGTATTAACCGAAACATTGATACATGTGTGATATGTAAACAACAATAAGTCCCTAGTATGCCTCTTAACTAGCTTGTTGATTAATAGATGATTAGTTTCATAATCATGAACATTGGATGTTATTAATAACAAGGTTATATCATTGTATGAATGATGTAATGGACACACCCAATTAAGCGTAGCATAAGATCACATCATTAAGTTATTTGCTATAAGCTTTTGATACATAGTTACCTAGTCCTTTCGACCATGAGATCATGTAAATCATTTATACCGGAAAGGTACTTTGATTACATCAAACGCCACTGCGTAAATGGGTGGTTATAAAGGTGGGATTAAGTATCCGGAAAGTATGAGTTGAGGCATATGGATCAACAGTGGGATTTGTCCATCCCGATGACGGATAGATATACTCTGGGCCCTCTCGGTGGAATGTCTTCTAATGTATTGCAAGCATATGAATAAGTTCATAAGAGACCACATACCACGGTACGAGTAAAGAGTACTTGTCAGGAGACGAGGTTGAACAAGGTATAGAGTGATACCGATGATCAAACCTCGGATAAGTAAAATATCGCGTGACAAAGGGAATTGGTATCGTATGTGAATGGTTCATTCGATCACTAAGTCATCGTTGAATATGTGGGAGCCATTATGGATCTCCAGATCCCGCTATTGGTTATTGGTAGGAGAGAGTTCTCACCCATGTCCACATAGTTCATGAACCGTAGGGTGACACACTTAAGGTTTGATGTTGTAATAGTAGAACTTGAATATGGAATGGAGTTCTAAGTATTGTTCGAAGTCTCGGATGGGATCCCGGACATCACGAGGAGTTCCGGAATGGTCCGGAGAATAAGATTCACATATAGGAAGTCATTTTATAAGTTTGAAAATGATCCGGTGATTTTATGGAAGGTTCTAGAAGGTTCTAGAAAAGTCCGGAAGAAATCACTAAGGAAGGAGGAGTCCCGGAGGGACTCCACCTCCCATGGCCGGCCAACCCTAGAGGGGGGAGTCCAAGGTGGACTCCACCAAGGGGGCCGGCCACCCCCCCTCATGGAAGGGTGGGAATCCCACTTGAGGTGGGAGTCCCACCTTGGGTAGGTTTCCCTACGAATGGAAGGTTTTGGGTTGGGGTCTTATTCGAAGACTTGTAGTCCAACACTTGGGGGTTCCACCTATATAATGAGGAGCAAGGGGAGGGGGCCGGCCACACCAAAGCCACCGTGGCCGCACCCCTCATAGTGGCCGGCCACCTCCCCCTCTCCCAAACCCTAGCCGCCCCCTCTCCTCCACCTCTCCCGCAACGCTTAGCGAAGCTCCACCGGAGATCTCCATCGCCACCGCCACCACGCCGTCGTGCTGCCGGATTAAAGGAGGAGCTACTACTTCTGCTGCCCGCTGGAACGGGGAGAAGGATGTCGTCTTCATAAACACCGAACGTGTGACCGAGTACGGAGGTGCTGCCCGATTGTGGCACCGTCAAGATCTTCTACGCGCTTTTGCAAGCGGCAAGTGATCGTCTACCGCAGCAACAAGAGCCTCATCTTGTAGGCTTTGGAAATCTTCAAGGGTGAGTCTCGATCATCCCCTCGTTGCTCCCGTCTTCTAGATTGCATCTTGGCTTGGATTGCGTTCTCGCGGTAGGAAATTTTTTCTTTTCTATGCAACGAATCCCTATAGATATTCATTGTTTTATGATCTTACCTGCAAGTTGTATACACATATTGCTGTCCGGAACCCGAGGCCCCAAAGTGACATAAATTGGGACAACCGGAGGGGAAGGCTGTGATATGAGGATCACATGTGTTCACGGAGTGTTAATGCTTTGCTCCGGTACTCTATTAAAAGGAGTACCTTAATTACCAGTAGTTTCCCTAGAGGCCCGGCTGCCACCGGCTGGTAGGACAAAAGATGTTGTGCAAGTTTCTCATTGCGAGCACGTACGACTACATACGGAACACATGCCTATGGTTATTTAGTACTTGGATACTGTTTTAGTATTATCTGCAAATGCCTAGTCTTGATTATTACATGAGTTATCTTGTCCATGCAGCGCCCGTTCATCCATATCAATACAATATAAGGTAACATGATTGATTTGAGGTTTATTTCTTCTTATGTCATGTAAACTTTATTTGGTGGCAAGACTTGATCAACCTTGTTAACAAGTACATTTTATATGCATAGAAGAGCTAAACAACATTTCTTTCTTTCTCCACACTTGTTTACTTTCTGTAGTACTACTTGTTTTGCAAGATGCTTTAGTTGTTTAGAATTTTGAAAATCTTTTTCTGCCCTGTAATAGTTATTTTAACACCCAGAAATGTGCATTTTACAAAGTTTTCAAAAATTTACAAAAATTATATCACTGGTCCTATTTTTCAAAATTCAACAGGAGTGCACAGGGCTGACCAGTGGGGCACCCCAGGGCTGCACCCCATGTCTTTGGCGGCGCGGCAAGAAGTGCGCCACCCTGTGGGGAGGGCCCCACCTGGCCCTCCACTCACTCATCCACCTACCACTCTGCTCTCTTTCACGGGAAAACACACCACCATTGTTCAAACTCGAGTATCTTGCTGTTCTTGCTCAAGATTTTCGATCTCCTTGCTCAGCCCATCTTTGCTGCTGAGATTTGGGGTATTTGTTCTCCAGTATGTGACTCCTCCGATTATCCAAATAGAATTTTGTTTGGTTGAGTATATCTTGAGTATTTTGCTGCTGTAGGTGAGATGTTAAGTGAGTTTGCATGCTTGTTCTAAGTTGTAAAAATTAGTTTTGATGCATGTTTAGTATCCTATTAAGTTCCTATAGTAGTTTCCCTCATTTATATGTCTCAAAATCAACTTTTATAATGATTGTTGAAAAATTTCAGAAAATGGAGTGGAATAGACACCAACTCAACCAACATGAATTGGAGGTGCATGAAATTATGAGAGTCCACCGTGAAGAGGGGTTATACCCCTCTTACTACCCATGCACCGATTTCATGAAGAGTGCAGGAATTTTTCAGGATGTTCAAAATCTAATTTCTAATGCAGGGTTAGAAGATTTTGTTGTTGGTGAACCTTACCAATATGCAAAACTAACCATGTCAGTGGTGCAGGATTTTGAATTTGGTCCCAACCTAACCCCATGGTTCGATATAAAATCTAAAATAAAACTATCAACTTGCCCTTTGATGATTTTTGTGCAGCTATTAAAGTGCCACAATGGGGATCATGTGAGAAGATTAGGGGGCTGCCAACTCTTGAATCTATACGAGATGATCTGTCAAGGGAGAAGCTTCTCAGATGAGAGTGGGAAAATTGGTCGGTCACAGAAGATGAACTTGATGCATACATAGAGAGGAGCGGCCATCATGCAGGGGACGGCATGGAGGAGGCCGAGGAACCCCTCGACTTGTCATCCGACGCAGCAAGTTCTTCACATCAGCATTTTGGGCATGTGGAGCCTTCATCCTTTTCTTCTGCACAGGGATCTTATTATGACCACGCCATGTATGATCCACCGGCGTGGAACCCTGACCCTCGCTGGGGTTGATCTCCACTTAGGCCAAAAGCCTAAGCTTGGGGGGAGGTATGCCGACATCACTCATTCATTGCATATTACAATTGCCGGTCATTTGTATATACTTGTTTCGCTTCTTTTGGTTGTTTCTCTTTCGGTTATTTTTATTTCAGTAGGCTCTTATTTTAGTTTTTGAAGGTTGTTGCTAGTGTAGTAACCTTTATTTTTACCTTTTTTTATTTCATTTGTGTGCCGATGGTTGCCTCTAATATGAGGAAGATGATATTTGGGGAAGTGCTGTCTAAAAAACAGATTCTGGACTGATACTAAAAAACTTTCCTAAAAATAGCCTGAACGTTATTTTGAGCAGCCAATTTTTGTACATGTTCCCCAGGTTATCATCTAACTTTCATTAGTTGAGCACTTTTCGAGTTGAACAACAGAAGATTTTTGAAAAAAATGATTACTGTACTGCTGTCAAGTTTGACGGATTTCTGCCACCTTGTGTTTGTGTGACTCTTTTAGTTTTCTTTCTCTTGTTTTTGCTTTGTTTCTTTTCTAAAACACAAAAAGACCAAAAATATTTCTGTTGTTTCTCTTTATCATTTGTTTATTTGGTTTCTTGTTCCTATTTTGGTTTATTTACTATTGTTGGTTTGCTATAAGAAAATCCAAAAAGATTTTACTTTCGTTCTTGTTTCCAATTCGAAAACACCAAAAATATTTGTTGTTCTTCTTCGGTTTTGTAAAGTTTATTATGGAGTTCAGCGGTCTCCGATGGTTGGAGCTTGGTTTTCATTTCATATTATTCAAGCCACACAAGTGAAAGGCAATAATGACGATCTACGACAACTCGACTGTGGTGAGAGGCTGGTATGAACTCTATTTGTTTTCATTTTTGTACATATACTCATTCATGTGAGCATGCTTAGTTGGTTCATGTGAGGTATATGTCATTTAATGAAAGTCTAGTAGTTCATGATCTCTCATGTTTAGCTCCAATTTATTAATAATGAGTAGCATGTCATAAATATTTGCTTGCATTGTTTTATTCATAGATAGGTATGACATTGTGGAATCCTCCTCTGAATAATTCATTTGAATTGACTTGGCACATGCTCACGTATGCATATGACTGAAAAACAAAAGTCAATTAAGCCTTGATGATTTACTTTGCTTCAGAGTTCTCGTATCACTTTTTATGCCTCCGTTAATTTTATTTTGTCGCAAGCATGATTATGACAGTTATTGCTCTCTTGATTGTCGCTTCCTAGTCTATTGCTAGCCTTCACTTGTACTGAGCGGGAATGCTGCTCGTGCTTCCAAATCCCTGAAAACCAAGTTATTCCAAAGTGTCCACCATAAATACCTATGCATGGCATTTCAAACCATTCCAAGTAAATTTTCATGTGCTACCTTTAAAACCTTCAAAGTACTTCTCAATTTGTGTCAATGTTTTATAGCTCATGGGGAAGTATGTGGTGTTTCATATTTCAACCTTGTCATTTACTCCTGACAGACTTTCACCAATGGACTAGTGGCACATCCGCTTATCCAATAATTTTTCAAAAAGAGCTGGCAACGGGGTGCCCAGCCCCAATTAATTAACTTTCATCGATAATTCTCTTCACATGTTTTGCCCTGATTTATCAGTAAGCAACTTAATTTGCAAATAGACACTCCTCCATTGTATGTGAATGTTGGAAGGCACCCGAGGATTCGTTTAGCCATGGCTTTTGTAAGCAAAGGTTGGGAGGAGTGTCATCCATAATGAAACTAAAGTACATGTGTAAACAAAAGAGAAGAGGGATGATTTACCTTGCTGGTAGAGATAACGTCCTTCATGGGAGCCGCTCTTGAAAGTCTGGTTGACGAGGTAGTTAGAGTGCCCACTACCATTCATTGACAACAACAAACACCTCTCAAAACAATTTTACTTCTGTTTTAAAAATGAAAAGCTCTAGCACATGTTAATCCCTGCTTCCCTCTGCGAAGGGTCAATCTTTTACTTTTATGTTGAGTCACCATCCTTTCTTTGAGCACCTTCTTGAGAGCATAATTGTCATTCTTACTGTAATATGTTTGTCCCAGAATATGGTTAACTGTGGTATAACTTTGATGCTTTTATCTTTGATAATCTTTACTTCTAGTCTTTCCATGAATGGCATTTATGTTTTGCTGTACAAATAAGGGCAATCGAGATACCACTTTATCATATCTTTTTATGAGCATTGCAATCCTGCTGATAGATATGTTTCATGATGCTTATTATTAGTTTGTTGGTATCTTTTTCATGATTGACATAACTATTAGATGACTTTACTTGCATTTATCTTATTATGAATTGCCTAAGTACTCGTCCATATAATGAGAATATTTACATCATATGAGCAAATGTGTTCGTGAAAGTTCTTTTATCGCACTCAGTTGTTAACTGAATTGCTTGAGGACAAGCAATAAGCTAAGCTTGGGGGGAGTTGATACGTCCAAAACGTATCTACTTTCCAGAACACTTTTGCTATTGTTTTGCCTCTAATTTGTGTATTTTGGATACAACTAACACGGATTAACGCTGTTTTCAGCAGAATTGCCCTGGTGTCTTATTTTTGTGCAGAAAATCAACTTTCGGGAAAATCCCCGGAAATAATTGCAATGGGCCTATTTTCACAGAAGACTTACGAAGCCAGAAGACGAGACGGAGGGGGGCCACGAGGTGCGCACACCACATGGCGGCGTGGTGGCCCCCTAGGCCGCGCCGCCCTATGGTGGCGCCGCCTCGGCCAGCCCCCGACGCTCCCCTCTGGACTACTTAAAGCCCTTGACCTAAAAACGCACGGGGGTTCGACCAATTTTCCAGAAGACATCCAGAACTCCGCCGCCGTCGCGAAACCCAATCTCGGGATCAAACTCCGTTCTGGCACGCTGCCGGGACGGGGAATTGGAGGAGATCATCGCCATCATTGCCACCGACAACTCTCCATCAACCATCCATGCTTCCCCCATCCATGTGTGAGTAAATCCCTCGCTGTAGGCTGAAGGGGATGGTAGGGATTGGATGAGATTGTTCATGTAATAGCCATAAGATTGTTAGGGCATGGTGCCTAGTATCCGTTGTTGGTACTTTTATGATATTGTTGCAACTTGTTATGCTTAATGCTTATCACTAGGGCCCGAGTGCCATGATTTCAGATTTGAACATGTTATTGATTCATGATGATATTCATTGTTTTATGATCTTACCTGCAAGTTGTATACACATATTGCTGTCCGGAACCCGAGGCCCCAAAGTGACAGAAATTGGGACAACCGGAGGGGAAGGCTGTGATATGAGGATCACATGTGTTCACGGAGTGTTAATGCTTTGCTCCGGTACTCTACTAAAAGGAGTACCTTAATTACCAGTAGTTTCCCTAGAGGCCCGGCTGCCACCGGCTGGTAGGGCAAAAGATGTTGTGCAAGTTTCTCATTGCGAGCACGTACGACTACATACGGAACACATGCCTATGGTTATTTAGTACTTGGATACTGTTTTATTATTATCTGTAAATGCCTAGTCTTGATTATTACATGAGTTATCTTATCCATGCAGCGCCCGTTCATCCATCCCTATGCCTACAATATTTTAATCCTGCTGTTTACTATAATCACTACTGCTGTCTTTATTACACTGCTGCTTATATTTCACTACTGCTACTGCTATAAAACTGTTGCTACTGATAAACTATTGCGAGCAAGTCTGTTTCCAGGTGCAGCTGAATTGACAACTCCGCTGTTAAGGCTTACAAATATTCTTTGGCTCCCCTTGTGTCGAATCAATAAATTGGGTTTTACTTCCCTCGAAGACTGTTGCGATCCCCTATACTTGTGGGTCATCACTTCCCCTCATTCCTCCCATAATTCTTGCATATTCTTGAGGGATTTGAAAGAGGAGATCCAGATCTACAATCTCCACTAATCAATTACTCCTCTAAGTGAGGGGAAATCTTGGGATCTAGATCTTGGAGTCATTTGCTGATTTCCTCCCTTGTTTTTCCTCTCTAGTTCCTCAATAGCATTTGTTGCTTTGGTTGAATTGGAGTGTGAAGGACTTGACGACCTTTGGTGTTCTTGCTTTTGCATGCTTGCATAAGTGTTGAGCTCTCCATTACGATTCGTTCGAGTGAGAGACCGTGAGCTTGTTACTCTTGGAGGGGTTACCTCCTAGTTGGCTTGGCGGTTGATGCTCCGGTGACCTCTTCGTGAAAGACTGTGAAGAGGTCCGAGCTTCTCCTTCGTGGAGCTTGTGAAGTGGTTGTGGAGCTTGCCATCTCCGGATTGGAGAAAAAGCTAGCCATAAGGGAAAGACATTTGTCCTTCGTGGTACTGCCTTGGAGAAGAAGGTGACCCTTCGTGGTGTTCGGGAGACATTCGTGGTAGCCCGCATCTCTCCAACGTGACGTACATCACCTTGTGTGGGGGAAGACGGGATTACATCTTCGTCTCCGCGTGCCTCGGTTATCGAGTTTACTTTCCTTGTTATAGCCATCCCGCTTGATGTATTTATATCTTGCTATCACTTGTGTTACATTTATCTCCTGCCTATCTTGCTATGCTTTGTTATACAACTTATAGTAGATACCAAGTTAACCAAAACCCCAACAAGAACCTATTTGTGAATCCACTATAAAAGTGCAACACATCCTAAAAAACTCATTACAAGTCACTCATCTTAAATCATGAGGGTTAGGTTACACTTAGAGCGATTGCATATATTATGCATAATAGAATGTTGCCAGTTCTTTATACATTGTTCTTACCAGACGATGATGCTATTTTAGAATTTCAGACGGGCTAGCCCAACTGTCCCGCACCCCACTTTTAGCGAATGTGTGCATTGCCACGGTTCAGCCAAATAACCGGATGTACCAATGGGTCATAGCGGCAAACAATACAAATCAATAAATCTGACGTCAGCCTAGTGAGAACTAACTTAGTTCTCAACTTAGTTCTCAGTAGGCGGAGCTCTAGTCACTCCCATAAGATAAATGTGTGCTCCGGTGTCCCTTCTCCCCTTCCACCACCATCAAAGTTGTGAATATAAGTTAGGGATTTGCTAGTTCTCAGCTAGCTGAGAACTAATTTCGTGCTCAATCAAATCCTACATTATTTAATTTGTATCGTGATTAGTGTTAGTAATGAGTTGCAACTAAAATTTAATGACATCATCTGACTGAGAATGAAATTAATTTTTAATCGTTTGAGAAATAGTCAGGTCAGAGTTTGCAAAGGGGAAGTAAAACCCAAGATAAAACACCATGTACCTCACTTGTCGCCCTAGAAAGGTTCTCACGACCAGCAAGCATTGTAGCGCGCGATCTCTCTGGCGGGGGTTCCTGCCACCATCACCACCACCAACACCACCGCTGCCGCGGTAGAGGTAGTGTTGTTTTTTTGCGTGGCGATAAGCTCGTGTGTTTGCGTGCTCGTGAGCAAGTGCCGAGCTCACTACCGTACCTCAGGCTCACGGGCTTCTCTTGCTCGCTGCGTGATTCTCCTCGCGCGGCGGTCTCTTTACTGATGGATCGGAGGCGGCAATGGAGCGCCGTCTGCGCGGTGCTGCTCTTGTCGGCGCTCCTGGCGGTCGCCTCGTCCCAGTCACCGCCGAAAGCGCGGGCAGCAAAGCCGGCGGCGCCTCGTCCTCCCGCGCGGCCTGCTCGAAGGCCGTCTATTAAACCGCCGGCGCCGAAGCCGCCGGTGCATAAGCCGCCGTCTCCTGCGACAAGGCAGACACCTAGACCTTCGGCGCCGCCGGCCCCAATGCCGCCATCTCGACCCGCGGCCTCGCCGGCGTCAAAGCCGCCACCTGCAGCGCCAGCGCCGACTCAAAAGCCTTCTCCCGCACCCGCTCCGAAACCGTCTCCTCCTACTCCGTCTCCACCACCACCAGCACAAAAACCTGCTCCTCCGACCCCACCGCCGGCTTCGGCGCACAACTCTTCCCCGAAGTCGTCTTCGTTGGGCCTCTCGCCGAGCTTCTACGCGCTCTCCTGCCCGGGCGTGGAGCTGGCGGTGAGCAACGCTGTCAGGTCGGCATCCACCTTGGACCCTACCATCCCCGGCAAGCTCCTCAGGATGGTCTTCCACGACTGCTTCGTAGAGGTATGGAAAGATTCGCGCCTGACTATTGCTCCACTTGCAATCGGGAAATGTGTTACACTAGTATTCATTTGCAACCATACATTGGAGTTGCTGATATTGCAAACAGTTAGTCCAACATGTGTCTGTGCTAGAGATGCTTTGTGTTTATTTCATTTTCTACATGTGCTAGATCTAGGCTTCAGTCATATTAGTCTTCGAGAAAATTGTCCTGGTGTCATGTCATTGATACATTCGGCATTTACTCGTCATTTGATCCATGATTATGATGATTGCTCCCATATCATTATAGATTAACATTTCCCCCCTTTTTACGATAGCCTCTTTTCCTCCCAACTATAGTTTCCTGAAGAAACAGGACAGATGGTATCAACTGAATGATCTATTGATCTTGCTTATAATGCTACATTCGTTTGTCAACCAGACCTGAATTTTACGCGTTGTGTATGCCTAATAGTCAGTAAATTCTTGTACAATGTAGCCTTTGACTTCCTGCATGTGTTAAAAACATCTTGCAATTGCAGCTAACCATGCTTCTGAAAACTTGCATGCAAGCACAGAGCCAGAAATCATTTCAGGATTGTTATCTTTTTTTTTTAAATTTGTTTCAGGGATGTGACGCATCGGTGCTGATACAAGGTGACGGCTCAGAGATGACTGATCCTGCGAACCTCTCGCTCGGCGGGTTCAATGTGATCGATGAAGCCAAGAGGCTGCTCGAAGCCGTGTGCCCTGCAACCGTTTCTTGCAGTGACATTATAGTCCTTGCTGCAAGAGATGCTGTCACATTGGTAAGTACCAGTGCAACTAGTGACACCATTTGCTCTCATTCAGTTTGCTGCAATATCTGCTTTCTCTTGCTACAATTCTAACAAAATACAAATAATTTGGCACGATAACTGAATCTAGTAAGAGAATAGATAGTACTCGCCACGTTTACAATTATATCGTGTTAGCTATAGTGAAAGTTAAACTTTGTAAAGTTTGACTAAATATTTAATAAAAAATATCAACATCTACAATGTGAAGTATATACTATCAGAATCACCATAAACTATATGTTCATATTATATGCCTTTTGTATTATAGTTGTTAATATGTTTTCCTATATTCTTGGTTAAACTTGATAAATTGTCACTTTAACTAAACCCAGAATGCCAAGTAGAAATCGATGAAGTGCTACCGATCATGAGTACTTGGTGAGCATAGTATAGAACATCATAAACTCATCACTAAATGCTGCAAGGACTAAATCTTGGATGAACCCTGTAGTCATGGTCCTATATGTGACAATGACTAGTTAAAACATAGGATTAGCCATTACGTCTGTTTAATGACATACTCCCTCCGTCTCATAACATAATCCATTTTAGGAAACTATTTTAGTTCGCTGAAACGGCTTACAATATAGAACAGAGTGATACAATTGGGAGGGAGACCCTGCAGAGCTTACAACTAAACAAAATCCAAACTTATTTTCGGGACCTGGCCAATTCATGTGCATGGTTAGTATGGCAAGATTGATGGTCCTAAGTGTGATCATGGCGAGGTACAAAGTGGACCCAACTGGGATTCTGTAATTTTACAACCGATGTGCTCTGAAAGTTGTCTCTGCATTTGCTAATTTCAGGCCAGTAGAGTTACAATAGCTTCCACAATTCACCTATAAGAGCTACTGAGGTTTCAGTAATTGAAAATATGTAGTGTTTCTGCTTCTTTAGTGCTTTTGGATGACTAATCTAGGTTCTCGAGTCTTGACAAACCCAAATTTGTTGACAACTTTATTTGTCCCAGAGAAGCAACTTAGCTGACAAGCAAAAGCTTGCTGCTAATTCATGAACTGATGTTCGGTTGTGTGTTTCCAAACCAGACCGGAGGACCGTCGGTGCCCGTCTCCCTTGGGCGACGTGACAGCGTCGTCTCCCTGGCGTCCAACGTCAGAAGAGACATCATCGATACGGGCTTCTCCGTCGACGCCATGGCGGCCAGCTTCGCTTCCAAGGGGCTCAGCCTGGACGACCTTGTGACCCTATCAGGTACGAACTCGCTCGAGCACACCTAGATAAGTAGACTGGTCACTGTCGCTTCATCGATCTCACGGCTGGTGACGCCGCGCATGACGCAGGTGGGCACACCATCGGGTTGGCGCACTGCGGCACGTTCTGGGAGCGGTTCCACCCGGACGCGAACGGGAGCATGGTGCCCGTGGACGGCACGATGAACACCGACTACGCAACCACGCTGGCGCGGACGTGCGTGGCGTCGGGGAGCGCGACGGTGGACTGCGACGAGGGGTCGGCGGCGACGTTCGACAACCGGTACTTCAGCAACCTGCTAGACGGGCGGGGGCTGCTGCGCACGGACGCGTTGCTGGTGCAGAACCCCACAACGCGCGCGACGGTGGCGGCGTTCGCGCAGAGCCAGGAGAGCTTCTTTCGCAGCTGGGTTGGTTCGTTCGCCAGGCTCACCAGCCTTGGCGTCAAGACCGGCTCCGACGGCGAGATCCGGCGGCTCTGCTCCAGCATCAACGGCTGATCGATCGATCGATCGAGTAGTGCGTGGTCAGCCATGGCCAACGCATACATAGAGGGATCTCGGATGTATTAGCGAGCTGATAATGGGATTTTTATTCGTTTGTTCTTTGCTGTAGCTGATGATCAAGTGCTCTGCTGTTTAGGTTGCACAGCATGCGTTTTATCTGGAACTGAAATACCAAATCAAGCTCGCACAATGAGATGATAATACTGCGTTAAATATCTTTTTTTTAGGGGTACTCCGTTAAATATCTGAAGTCTGCATGAGTGTCGTGTCGGCCACCAAACAATTGATGGCTAGCAAACATGCTTATCCAATTCTTTTACTATTTATTTAAGAGAGAAAAGCTGCGATATATTAATCAGAAACCAAATCCAATAGAAGTTATCAATCAAAAAAAAACCCAACACAAGTTTGTTCACAATCCTGATGGGAGCTACTCAAAACCACTCATTAGAAACTTTATTTTTGCAGGTTTTTTATTTCCTCAACCAGAGCTCCATTAAGAGACCTCTCTTGATCAACCCTGCACAACTTAGCCGCCACTCCAGTACTGTCCGTCTCCAACATCAGTTTTTCAACCTGACAATCTTGTGCCAAATCCAACCCTCTATGATACGCTTTTTGTGTCAGAGTTGTAATTTCGGGGGTGACTGTCTTGGGACTAGCCTGGAGTGGAGTTCGTACTGCACTTGTTGTTTGCAGTGAGATGTAGTCGTCTTGTAATCAAATTCTGCCTTCTATAAAGATAAGGTACATCTTCAGCATATTCTCGAGAAAAACTCCGCACCTTCAACATCAACAATCCATAATTCCGTGATAGCCATAGCTTGTAAACCATCATGACCAGCCAGGTTACCTGATCAACATGTGCTTTTCCGATCCATTCATCGACCAAAACCATAGTTGTTGTCACAATTTCGTTGGGATCTTCCATAATTCTTGACTCCCGCGCATCGTTTGGTGGTAGCCATAGCTTGTAACCATCAGGACAAACCAGGTTACCTGATCAACATGCGCTTTCCCGGTCCAATCCAGAAGCCATTTCTTCAATTCTGCATGGCAGCGAATTTTTTTTTGGACGGGCGAGGCGTGTTTAATCCCTTTTTGTTCAACAAGGCAAGACCATGCCGAGGCCAAGTGGGGGCAAGTCCAGAAGTGGTGCACCAGGAATTCAGTTTTGCCGCACACTACAAACATGACTCCACCTTTTATCTTCCTTCCAGAAAGTTTGGTGCCAGCCACTAGACCATTCACCACTAGTATCCATGTATGAACCTTGAACTTGCATCAGTTTCTTTAAAGATATACCAATAAGAAACCAGCAGGAGGCGCGAGAGGTAGGTGAGAGCTTCAGGTAGGGTTTCTTCACCGCCGCCGCCCTGCCCCACCTTCCCCGAGCTCACCACCATGGACTCCATCGCCTCCCACCCCCGGGCTTCTCGCGCCGCTGGTCGCCGGAGGGAAGCCCTGCGTCGGCCTCGTCGGAGCCGTCGCGGCGCAACGACCATGTCTCGGGGCTCGGCCTCTCCTCCGCGTCGTCGGGAGAGAGTGTGGCACCGCGCCCGGAGCTGAGGGAGCAAGCCCCACCGGAGGAGCGGGCAAGAGTGCACGACCGCCTCATCCAGGAGCAGCCGAAGCCGTCCAAGGGAAAGATGTGGACGCGCCACCTCGAGGCGCGGAACGAGGCGGGCGCGGCTGGCTGGGGCGCGGCGTCGCCGGAGATGGCCGGACTGTGTTTTCACTGCTTCCTGTTGGGGCACCGCAAACGTGACTGTACCAACGCCGAGGTGTGTATGCGGTGTTGGCAGAAGGGGCACCCGGCCAAGGATTGCAAGAGGCCTAGGAGCCCGTCGTCGGCGTCGGAGGAGGAGCTGCGGCAGGCCGCGCTAGCCAAGCTGGCTCGACGGAAGTCGCCAGAGAGAGCGCGGCTGGGAAGACCGAGCGAGCGCGTCTTCAAGCCGCCTTCACCATAGCCGCCCCCACCACCTCCCCCGCCACCTTCCTCGTCCCCGCCGTTACCCCTGCCCCACCACCACCGCCCCTCACGTCGAGACTGCCTCCCATGGAGGCATGGCCACCTCTGGCTGTGGAGCAGGTTTGGGAGCCTGTGCGTATCGCTGAGTCTGAGCTGCCCGCGGTGCAGCCGCTGCTGTGTGCGGCGCGACGTACGGCCGGCATGTGTGACCTGGAGCAGAGGCTCCAGTTCTCCATGGTCGCCTCCGTCGGAGGGCCCCAGCTGTGTCTTGCGAGCAAGTGGCTGCGGCGCTGCGCTGGCGAGGCGTGCCGGAGGGCACGGTCTCGGTGCATGCGTTCGCCCCTGAGGACTTCCTCATCGTGTTCGAATCAGAGGAGCTCCACAACCATGTCGCTGGGATGCCGTCGGTCCTCGTTGCCGACGCGACGCTCTCTTTCAGGCAATGGAACTGGCAAGCGTAGGCCAGTCTGGTGCCGATGACAACCAATGTGCTGATCGTCATTGAAGGGATTCCCCCTCACGCCTGGGACACCGCGGTTGTCGTGGACCTCCTCGGGAAGAGCTGTGCCATTGACGAGATTGCGCCGGAGACGAAAGCGCGGCGTGACCTTTCCCTCTTCAAGCTCTCTGCTTGGACTTCGGATTTGGAAGCGATACCGGTGGCCAGGAGGCTGGCGATCCCGGAGCCAATGTCGGGAGGGGCGCGCACCCAACTCCATCCAGTACGGCGGCGGTGACGAGCGTCACCGGAGAGATCAAAACCCTCTAGTACATCGTCCTTGTTCATGTCGTGAGGGTGGAGGAGGTGATCGAGGAGTTCCAGATCCGGGCACATGGGTCGCTGGGTGGTGGGCCGGCGGGGTCCAGGGACCTTGGAGACGGAGGGCCTGATGGCGGCGGCGGGGGCAGAGGCGCTGGTCCTCAGAGGGCCTGGCTCAACCTGGCTTGGTCGCGCGGGGTTCTTGGTCGTCGTCGAGGCCCAGGAGGTGGTGGCGGTGCAGCCCGGATGTGTGATGATCCGGATTGTCGCCACGGACTGGCTGTGCATGCAGCGGCGCCGGAGCCGGATAAGAGGGGGGCCCTGCCAGGTGTAAAAAGTCCGGCGCCCTTGATCATTCAAACGCGCGGCATCGAGACAAAGCAGCGGTAGACCTTGGTAGATAAAGCCGCAGAGCCAGCAGCAGAGGCGACCACCTTTGGTCAGAGAGAAGGGAAAGAAAAGTGGGTTGGACCAGTCGTGGTTGAGGTGTTGGAGCCGTTGGGAGCGAAGCACGTGGCAGTTCGAGAGCCTCTCGTTTTGGAGGCGGGACACGCTGCCGACCAGGTGCAGTGGGAAGATGCGCCGGATACGCTGTCGATCGCTGATCCCGAGCCATTCATCCCTGAGACCGCAGAGTTGGGGGTCAGACAGAGGTGCAGAGCCAATCAGAGGCATCCCCTTCTGGCTCGTCAGTGGGGCCCTCTGAGCGCCCCTTTTCCATCGATTTGGACTGCACCTGCGCGGGAAAAGAGGAGTGCGGGACGCACATCGGTTTGGACGAAGTTTGCGCGGGAGAGGAGGAGTTCGTGTCACATGCTGAAGGGTACGTGCGTATCAGCGTGTCGGAGCAGGGTTCGACGTGAGGTGTTCCGTTGGAGTCGCCTGGGTCGAACAGCCCCTTAGCAGACAGTGGGACCCAGAGGTCTTTTACGGGCCCAAATAGTCAGATGCAGATGGTGCCTAGAGGGCTGGCCCAGCAGCTTGAACATGAGCAGGTTTCGGTGGAGGGCCAGCATGAGGAGGATCGGGAGAGGCTGGCTGCTGAGAGGGAGAATGAGAAACTAGAACTTGCTCGCGTCAAGAACTTCTGCTCCTCCCTTCTCAAAACCCTAGCTCCTCCTCTTCTACATGAGTATGAGAAGGCTACGGGGCTCAGGGCGGACGCGGAACCATTCACTCCAAAACGGGTGACGCGAAGATCGGCGGTAGCGCTGGCCGACTGATACGTCCAAAACGTATCTACTTTCGTGAACACTTTTGCTATTGTTTTGCCTCTAATTTGTGTATTTTGGATACAACTAACACGGACTAACGCTGTTTTCAGCAGAACTGCTCTGGTGTCTCGTTTTTGTGCAGAAATCCAACTTTCGGGAAAATCCTCGGAATTTATGCAGAAGGCCCTATTTTCCCAGGAAACTAACGGAGCCAGAAGGACAATTGAGGTGGAGGCCCGAGGGCCCCACACCATAGGGCGGCGCGGCCCAGGGGGGGCCCGCGCGGCCCTGTGGTGTGGCCCCCTCGGCCGGCCTCCGACGCCCTCCTTCGGACTACTTATCGGCCTCGACCTAAAAACGCACGGAGAGAAGTCGAAGTCGCCAGAAACCCTCCAGAACGCTGCCACATCGTGAAACTCCGTCGCGGGAGCCAGAAGTCTCCGTTCTGGCACTCCGCCGGGACGGGGAATTGGAGGAGATCATCGCCGCCATCACCGCCAACGCCTCTACATCAACCAGCCATGTTTCCCCCATCCATGTGTGAGTAATTCCCCCGCTGTAGGCCGAAGGGGATGGTAGGGATTGGATGAGATTGGTCATGTAATAGCATAAGATTGTTAGGGCATAGTGCCTAGTGTCCGTAATTGGTACTTTGATGATATTGTTGCAACTTGTTATGCTTAATGCTTGTCACTAGGGCCCGAGTGCCATGATCTCAGATCTGAACATGTTATTGTTTCATCAAGATATTCATTGTTTATGGTCTTACCTATAAGTTGTATACACATGTCGTTGTCCGGAACCGATGGCCCCGAAGTGACAGAAATCGGGACAACCGGAGGGAATGGTAGCGATGTGAGGATCACATGTGTTCACGGAGTGTTAATGCTTTGCTCCGGTACTCTATTAAAAGGAGTACCTTAATATCCAGTAGTTTCCCTTGAGGCCCGGCTGCCACCGGCTGGTAGGACAAAAGATGTTGTGCAAGTTTCTCATTGCGAGCATGCACGACTATATATGGAACACATGCCTATTGATTGCTTTGTACTTGGACACCGTTTTATTATTATCTGCAAATGCCCTGCTATGATTGTTACATGAGTTTCTCTCATCCATGCAACGCCCGTCATCCGTCCCCGTGCCTACAGTATTTTAATCCTGCTGTTTACTAAAATCACTACTCTTTGTCTCTGTTACTCTGCTGTTATTTCACTACTCTTGCTATAAAGCTGTTACTCTTGATAAACTCTTGCGAGCAAGTCTGTTTCCAGTGCAGCTGAATTGACAACTCATTGTTAAGGCTTCCAAGTGTTCTTTGTCTCCCCTTGTGTCGAATCAATAAATTGGGTTTTACTTCCCTCGAAGACTGTTGCGATCCCCTATACTTGTGGGTCATCAAGACTATTTTCTGGCACCGTTGCCGGGGAACATAGCTTTATTTGGAAGTTCACTTGGATTAATATTGTTCGCTGCAAATTCTCCATCATGGGTAAACCTCGCGATACTAAGATCGCCATATTACCATCCACTACAAGAAAAGGTACAATTCTGAATACCTTTGCTGCTCTTGATTCACCATCTGTGATTGATAAACTTGTTTCACCGCCACATGCTTCGCATGCGGGTACGTCTGCTGAATCTGAAAACTCTCATAATATTGATAATGTTTCTGCTGTGCTTGATGATAGTGGTTCATTGGGATCTTTTCTAGATGCTACAATTGCTAGGTCTAGACAAATTGAAAATACTGAAACTCCTAATGCTACTACACCTGTTAGTTCACCTGAACTTGATTATTTTAGTGATGATCCTGAGGAAGATTATGTGGAGCTTAATGATGATTTTATTGAAAAATGCAATGCTACTACTGATGCAAGAAAAATTAAAAAGTTGCTTGCAGAACATGCTGTTAGATATAAACTGTCTCCTGATCCTAAGTTTGCCACATCTCCTATAAACATTAGGGATAAAGATTATGATTTTTCTCTTGATCTATCTCATATAGCTATTGTTGAGAAAACACCCTTTTGTGGTACTGAAAAAGAAAGTGCTGTTGAACACATGACTGAGCTATCTACTCTAAGTAGCTTGTTTTCTGATGATGTCAAGATGCGTACTTACTTTGTTGCTAAAATCTTTCCATTCTCATTAAAGGATGACGCTAAAACTTGGTATAATAATTTGCCACCAAATTCTATTAAAAGTCCGAAAGAATTGCTTGATGTTTTCTTCCGCAAATACTTTCCTGCTAGTGCTCAACATATTGCCTTGAAGAGAATTTATAATTTTGACCAGGGAGATGAAGAGAAATTGCCTGAGGCTTGGGCGAGATTCTGCTCTCTTATTAGAGCTCGGCCTGAGCATGATCTGGAAAAGCATGATTTGCTTGATATATTTTATAGTGGACTAACCATTGAGTCTAGGGCATACTTGGATAGTTGTGCTGGTTGTGTTTTCAGGAAAAGAACTCCAGGGCATTTATGAAGAATTATTGGCTAAAATAAGCCGGAATCATGATGATTGGGTTACGCCTGAACCAACTCCAACTCCAATATTGAAGAAGAGGGGTTTAATTAAATTGAATGATGAAGATATGAGGGAAGCCAAGAAGTCTCTCAAGGAGAAAGGTATTAAATCTGAAGATGTGAAGAATCTACCTCCTATAGAAGATATATGTGAGATAATTCCCCCTTCATCCATGATTGAGGTAAACTCCCTTCAACGCTTTACTAGGGAAGATATTCCGTATTCGAAACCTCCTGCACAATGCTTAGATGAGTTTGATAATTATATTGTTAAGCAAGAAAATTTTAATATGAGAGTAGAGGATCATTTAATGGAAAATTCTCGAGCTATTAGTGAATTGCATGATATTGTGGAGAGAACCTCCAATGATGTTAAGATGCTTGTTAAACATTTTCATATGATTCAAACTCAAATTGATCAACTCACTAAAGTGCAAAATGACTTGTTAGGGAATAATTCTAAAGAGAAACATGCTTATGAAGTAACAACTAGAGGTGGTGTCTCTACCCAGGATCCTCTATATCCTGAAGGGCATCCCAAAAGAATTGAACAAGATTCTCAACGCATTGAACCTAGTGCTCATTCTAGGAAGAAAAAGAAGAAGAAACATAAAAATGTTGTAGAATCCTCTGAACCTGTTAATGATCCTAATAGTATTTCTATTTCTGATGCTGAAACTGAAAGTGGTAATGAACATGATAATGATAAAGATAATGATAAGAATGATACTCCTGATAAAGAAGAGGTTGAAGAAGAACACGATAAGCATGCTAAAAATAAAAAGTATACTAAAGAAGACTTTATTGCTGAGAAACATGGTAATGAAAGAGAACCTTGGGTGCAAAAGCAAATGCCTTTTCCTGCTAAGAAACTAAAATCAAAGGAAGAAGAACACTATAATAAATTTTGCGATTGGATGAAACCTTTATTCTTGCAAATCCCTTTGACTGATGCTATTAAATTGCCTCCTTATTCAAAGTATATGAAAGATATTGTTACTAACAAAAGGAAAATCCCCAATGAGGAAATTTCCACTATGCTTGCTAATTACTCTTTCAATGGCAAAATTCCAAAGAAGTTGGGCGACCCAGGTATACCTACTATTCCTTGTTCTATTAAGAATAATTATGTTAAAACTGCTCTATGTGACTTGGGAGCCGGAGTTAGTGTTATGCCTTTTTCTCTTTATAAGAGACTTTACTTAGATAAGTTGATACCTACTGATATATCTTTGCAAATGGCTGATAAATCTACTGCTATTCCTGTTGGTATATGTGAGAATGTTCCTGTTCAAGTTACTACTAACTGCTTGATATTAACTGACTTTGTTGTGTTGGAAATGCCGGAAGATGATAATATGTCTATTATTCTTGGGAGACCTTTTCTTAACACCGCAGGGGCTGTTATTGATTGCAATAAAGGGAAGGTTACTTTCAATGTTGATGATAGGGAACATACCGTTTATTTCCCCAAGAGGATTGAGAAAGCGTGTGGAGTTAATACTATTTCTAATGTGAGAACTATCAAAGTGGGAACTATTGATTGTCCTATATATGAGCCTAAAGAAGAATATCAAACTCTCGTGATTGGATCCATATCAATACAATTCAAGGTAACATGATTGATTTGAGGTTTATTTCTTCTTATGCTATGTAAAATTTATTTGGTGACAAGACTTGATCAACCTTGTTAACGAATACCTTTTATATGCATAGAGAGGGTAAACAACATATCTTTCTTCCTCCACTTGCTCTAGTTGCTGTAGCACTTTTAATTTGCAAAGTTCCTTAGTTATTTGAAGATTTCAAAATTTTTCCTGGCCAGTAATAAAAAACTAAATACCCAGAAATGTGCGTTTTTCAAAGTTTTCAAAAATTCACAAAAATTATACCGTTGGTCCTATTTTTCGACGAGGCACCTGGGAGCACCAGAGGATGACCTGTGGGGCACCAGAGGGCGCCAAACCACAGGCCGGCGCGGCCAAGGAGGTGGCCGCGCCACCATGTGGTGTGGGCCCCCCTTTGCCCCACTTTGTCATCTCTTTCTCCCAGCACCTTCTCTCTCCCGAAAAAACTCGTACCAAGTTCCTCTCACTCGCGTTTTTGCTCCAGAGCTCCAGATTTCTCGATCTCTTTGCTCAGCCCAGATTTCTGTCTGAAATTTGGCACAGTTGCTCTTCGGTATGTGACTCCTCCACCCATCCAAGTAGAATTTTGTTTGGTTGAGTATATCTTGAATATTTTGCTGCTGTAGGTAACATGTTTAGTGAGCTTGCATGCTTGTTCTAAGTGGTAGAAACTAGTTTTGATGCATGATTAGTACTCTAGCAAGTTCCTATGGTAGTTTCCCTCAATTATATGTCACCAAATCAAATTTTTATATCATTTGTTGAAAATTTCAGAGAAGCTATGAAGAAGTTCAGCTTTGGAGAGTTGTTCAAGAAAGGGACAACCAGCACCGGGAGGCCTTCTAGGGCCGCCACCCGGATTAGGCGATCATACAATGAAGACATCATCGCGCCTAGCTTCGCGCCCGAAGAGGACAACGGGCCTCCTAATGCTTCTACTTTTCCATGCTATGATTTTCTAAGGAATGCAGGGATACTGGAGGATTTCTTAACCCTTGTCAACAGGGCAGGGTTAACCACCTATATGGGAGATGAAAGGGAGCAATACTACTTGCTCACCAAAATCTTCGTCGAGAGTTTCCAGTTCAACAACAAACAATATGAGCCAACGGTTGCATTCAGGATCTATGGTAATCCTGTTACTATGCCATTGAAGGATTTTTGTCGTGCCTTGGATATTGCCCCTGTAGGTACAGCAAGTAGGATTGATGACAACCCCCGGGACTTGTTGGAGCTCTACCGAGGGATCACCGATGATGATTGTCGCACCATTCAGCGGGGCAAGATAAGGAACATTCAACTCCCCGCCATTAAGTATTTTGCATACTACATTGCTACTAGCATTCTTGGTAGGGAGAACACTAGCAACATTTCTAGTTACCATCTTGCTTTCTTGAATATTGCACTTACTGGTCAGACATCTTATCACCTTGATGCTCTTATTGCTCGCCGCCTGACTACCAGGGGGCCTATTTTTGGAGGAACTATCGCACTGCGTGTTTTAACATATCTTAATCTTCCTATTGATCCTAATGATGTGCCATTGGCCCCTAGGAAACTTGATATTGTTGCTATGAAGAGTCATCATTTTGTTACCACTGACTCTACTTTAGATAATATGGTGTATAGAATGTTGTTTTCTGACGGGGATGAGAAAGAAATTCCTCTTCCCCAACTAGGTTTGTTAAGTATTGACAGGCAATCATGGTCGTGCACTAAGGAGGAAGTGGATGAGCATTTGAAGATAAAAGACTTCCACCAGCAACATGACTCCGAGGACGCTGGGGCCTCCTACGACCACACCGTCACATATCCGGGTGCTTCTTCTAGCACATACCCGAATACGACCCATCTTCGTCATATTACGGAGACACTACCTCATGGGATCGATGGGATTGAACTCCACTTAGGCCAAAAGCCTAAGCTTGGGGGGAGGTATACCGGCATCACTCATTCTTTGCATATTATGGTTGCTGGATACTTGCACATACTTGTTTTGTTCGTTTGAGTGGTTTTCTAATGAGAAGAAGATAATATTTGGGGAAGTGCTGCCTGAAAACAGATTCTGGAACGTTACCGTAAAAATTCTCAAAAATAGCCAGAGCGTCATTTTGAGCTGCCAATTTTTGTGCAGGTTCCCCAGGTTGTTATCTAACTTTCATTTGTTGAACACTTTTCGATCTGAGCAACGTAAGATTTTTGTGAAAATCGATTTCTGTACTGCTGTCAGGTTTTGACAGATTTCTGTCATCCTGTTGTTATGTGTTTCTTTTAGTTTGTTATTTCTTGTTTTTGCTTTGTTTCCTTCCCAAAACACAAAAAGACCAAAAATATTTCTGTTGTTTCTCTTCACCATTTGTTTGCTTTGATTTCTTGCATTTGTTTCACTTTATTTGCTATTGCTAGTTTGCTATAAGAAAACCCAAAAAGATTTTACTTTGTTTGTTTGTTTCTTTTTGTTCTCGTTTCTTATTCGAAAACACCAAAAATATTTGCTGTTCTTCTTTGGTTTGTAAAGTTCTTTATGAGTTCAATGGTCTTCGGTGGCTGGAACGTGGTTTTCATTTCATATTATCCAAGCTACACAAGTGAAAAGGCAATAATGACGATATACGGCAATCTGATTGTGGTGAGAGGCTGGTATGAACTCTATTTGTTTTCATTTTTGTACATATACTCATCCATGTGAGCATGCTTAGTTGGTTCATGTGAGGTATATGTTATTTGAGAAAGTCTAGTAGTTTATGATCTCTCATGTTTAGCTCCAATCTATTAATATGAGTAGCATGTCATGGATGTTTGCTTGCATTGTTTTATTCATAATTAAGTATGGCATTGTGGTATCCTCCTCTGAATAATTCATTTATATCGACTTGGCACATGCTCACGCATGCATATGACTGAACAAAAAGTCAATTAAGCCTCGATGATCTATATTGCTTCAGAGTTCTTGTATCACTTTTATGCCTCCGTTAATTTATTTTGCCGCAAGCATGATTATGACAATTACTGCTCTCTTGATTTGTCGCTCCCTAGTCTATTGCTAGCCTTCACTTGTACTGAGCGGGAACGCTGCTCGTGCTTCCAAACACATGAAAACCAAGTTATTCCAAAGTGTCCACCATAAATACCTATGCATGGCATTTCAAACCATTCCAAGTAAATTCTCATGCGCTACCTTTAAAACCTTCAAAATGCTTCTCAATTTGTGTTTATGTTTCATAGCTCATGAGGAAGTATGTGGTGTTTAGCTTTCAACCTTGTCATTTACTTTTGACGGACTCTCATATGGACTAGTGGCACATCCGCTTATCCAATAATTTTGCAAAAAGAGCTGGCAATGGGATTCCCAGTCCCGAATTAATTAACTTAAATAGACACTCCTCCATGGTTTGTGATTGTTGGACGGCACCCGAAGGATTCGGTTAGCCATGGCTTGTGTAAGCAAAGGTTGGGGGAGTGTCATCATCATAATAAAACTAAAATAAAAAGGCACTCCTTCATGGTATGAGATTGTTGGCAGGCACCCGAGGATTCGGTTAGCCATGGTTTGTGTAAGAAAGGTTGGAAGGAGTGCCAAATAAATATGCAATAATTCATGGGAGCCGCTCTTGAAAGTCCGGTTGGCGAGGTAGTTAGTGTACCCATTACCATTCGTTGACAACAACAAACACCTCTCAAAATAATTTTACTCCTGTCTTTATAAAAATAAAAAGCTCTAGCGCATGTTAATCCCTGCTTCCCTCTGCGAAGGGTCAATCTTTTACTTTTATGTTGTGTCTCCATTATTTCTTTGAGCACTATCTTGAGAGCACAACTGTCATTCTTAGTACAATATGCTTGTCTCAAAATATGATTGATTGTGGTATAACTTTGATGCATTTATCTTTTGACAATCACTACTTCTAGTCTTTCTATGAACTCCAGAGGTGCCCGGGCATTTATGTTTTGCCAATCAAATACAGGCAAGCGAGATACCACTTTATCATACTCTCTTATGAACATTGCAATCCTGCTTATATACATGATTCATGATGCTTATTATTAATTGTTGGTACCTCTCCATGATTGACATAGCTGTTAGATGATCTTATTTGCATGTATCTCATTATGAACTGCTTAAGTATTAGCCATAGCATGAGAATATATACATCATATGAGCAAATGTGTTCATGAAAGTTCTTTTATCGCTCAGTTGTTAACTGAATTGCTTGAGGACAAATAATAAGCTAAGCTTGGGGGGAGTTGATACGTCCAAAACGTATCTACTTTCCTGAACACTTTTGCTATTGTTTTGCCTCTAATTTGTGTATTTTGGATACAACTAACACGGACTAACGCTGTTTTCAGCAGAACTGCTCTGGTGTCTCGTTTTTGTGCAGAAATCCAACTTTCGGGAAAATCCTCGGAATTTATGCAGAAGGCCCTATTTTCCCAGGAAACTAACGGAGCCAGAAGGACAATTGAGGTGGAGGCCCGAGGGCCCCACACCATAGGGCGGCGCGGCCCAGGGGGGGCCCGCGCGGCCCTGTGGTGTGGCCCCCTCGGCCGGCCTCCGACGCCCTCCTTCGGACTACTTATCGGCCTCGACCTAAAAACGCACGGAGAGAAGTCGAAGTCGCCAGAAACCCTCCAGAACGCCGCCACATCGCGAAACTCCGTCGCGGGAGCCAGAAGTCTCCGTTCTGGCACTCCGCCGGGACGGGGAATTGGAGGAGATCATCGCCGCCATCACCGCCAACGCCTCTACATCAACCAGCCATGTTTCCCCCATCCATGTGTGAGTAATTCCCCCGCTGTAGGCCGAAGGGGATGGTAGGGATTGGATGAGATTGGTCATGTAATAGCATAAGATTGTTAGGGCATAGTGCCTAGTGTCCGTAATTGGTACTTTGATGATATTGTTGCAACTTGTTATGCTTAATGCTTGTCACTAGGGCCCGAGTGCCATGATCTCAGATCTGAACATGTTATTGTTTCATCAAGATATTCATTGTTTATGGTCTTACCTATAAGTTGTATACACATGTCGCTGTCCGGAACCGATGGCCCCGAAGTGACAGAAATCGGGACAACCGGAGGGAATGGTAGCGATGTGAGGATCACATGTGTTCACGGAGTCTCCGGTACTCTATTAAAAGGAGTACCTTAATATCCAGTAGTTTCCCTTGAGGCCCGGCTGCCACCGGCTGGTAGGACAAAAGATGTTGTGCAAGTTTCTCATTGCGAGCACGCACGACTATATATGGAACACATGCCTATTGATTGCTTTGTACTTGGACACCGTTTTATTATTATCTGCAAATGCCCTGCTATGATTGTTACATGAGTTTCTCTCATCCATGCAACGCCCGTCATCCGTCCCCGTGCCTACAGTATTTTAATCCTGCTGTTTACTAAAATCACTACTGCTGTCTCTGTTACTCTGCTGCTGTTATTTCACTACTGCTACTGCTATAAAACTGTTACTACTGATAAACTCTTGCGAGCAAGTCTGTTTCCAGGTGCAGCTGAATTGACAACTCCGCTGTTAAGGCTTCCAAGTGTTCTTTGTCTCCCCTTGTGTCAAATCAATAAATTGGGTTTTACTTCCCTCGAAGACTGTTGCGATCCCCTATACTTGTGGGTCATCACCGACACGCAAGGCAAGATGGCATCCGCGGCGGAGAGCTGGTTGCTCAAGGCGTTGGGCTTTTGCCCAGAGAACCTCTCGGTAGGTGAGGATGATCTCAGGAGATTCATGGAGTTCTTCAACTCCCTGATCCATGACACACACCTGAGAGTGATGGATGCCATCTTTGGCAAGGAAATCCCCACGAGCTTTGAGAGAGAGGTGCGCTGCAGGGTGGCAGTGTCGGCGCAGTAGGGCGCATGAGCTTGGAGTGAGTTTTAGATTAGATCCATGGATTGTTCTTTCGAGATCATGTGCTGGAACGTCAGAGGTCTGAACGATCTAGCCAAGAGAGATGTGGTGTGTGAGTTCATTGCTAGTCTTAGAGTAAGCGTTGTGTGCCTCCAGGAGATGAGGTTGGATGTAATCGATAACTTCTTGGTAATGGAATGTCTGGGACCATCGTTTGATGGGTATGTTTATTTTCATGCGGTGGAGACGACAGGAGGGATTTTGTTAGCTTGGAACAAATCCGTTGTAGACATTGCACGTATCTTTGATGCCTATGCGGTTACCGGGGAAGTAATCCCCAGAGATAATAATAGGTGGTGGTTAACCACGGTGTATGGGCCGCAAACCCATGAGGATAAGTTGAGCTTCTTACTTGAGCTTACGGAGAGAAGAAGCCTTTGCCCTGGGCCATGGTTGCTTCTTGGCGACTTCAACATGATCTTGTATGCGGATGAGAAAAACAATGACCGTCTAGAAAGATTCATGATGACGACTTTTAGGCATTTTGTCCAGGAGCATGAGATCAAGGATCTCTACCTTCATGGTCGGAGGTTTACTTGGAGTAGTGAGAGGGAGGTGCCCACGCTTACCTGTATTGATAGGGCCTTTGTTTCTGTGGACTGGGATCTGATGCACCCGGATTCAATCCTGCAGGCCCTTTCCTCTTCGGTTTCGGATCATCCTCCAATCCACCTTTCCCTAAGAGCGGTTTTCAAGCCAAAGAGGAGGTTCAAATTCGAGGAGTTTTGGCTAAACCTTGAGGGTTTTGAGGATGCCCTGAGAGAGGCTTGGGTTTGCGACCCCAGCATTATATACCCCTTTAGACGCCTTGATGCCTTTTTCCGCAATGTGGCGGAATTCTTCCAAGCATGGGGAGAGAAAAAAGTGGGGAACATCAAACTCAAAATCGCGATGGCGAATACCTTGATCCTTAGATTTGACGTAGCGCAAGAGTCTAGAGCGCTTTCACATGAGGAGGCATGGTTGAGGAAAATGCTAAAGCACGTGGTGCTGGGGCTGGCTTCCCTAGAGCGTACCATTGCGAGACAAAGATCGAGAATAAGATGGTTGAATGAGGGGGACACTAATACTAAGCTTTTCCATGCCGTGGAAAATGGGAGGAGAACGAAAAACTACATCGCAGCTGTGAGAGTGGGAGATGAAACTGCGACCACCCAGGAGAGAAAGAATGAGATGTTCACGGAGGAGTTTGAGAGGCTTACATGGAGCATTCAAACTAGAGCTCACACCATCAACCTGGAAGCGCTTGACATTCCGGTAGCGGACCTTGCTGAGTTAGACAACATGTTCACGGAGGAGGAAGTTTGGAACACTATCCGCGAGATGCCGAATGACCATGAACCTGGGCCGAATGGCTTCACCGGCGCGTTTTACCAGAGAGCCTGGCCGATCATAAAAGATGATATGCTGGCAGGGATTATGAAACTGGGAGTGGGAGATGGTAGAGATTTTGCCAGGCTAAATAGAGCACAGATCACGCTCATCCCCAATAGACCTGAGGCTACTGAGACAAAGGGCTTCAGGCCCATCAGTCTAGTTCATAGCTTTGCGAAACTGTTCTCTAAACTCATTGTTAATCGTCTCTGGTCAAGGCTTGGGGAGATTGTGAGTATGAATCAATCGTCGTTCATCAAGCACCAGAGTTTACATGACAATTTTGTTCTAGTCAGACAAGTGATCAGAAAGATCAACATGAGGAGAAAGACTGGGGTACTTCTGAAGCTAGACCTCGCGAGAGCGTTCGGCTCTATCTCTTGGAGTTTCATGTTTGAGGTGCTGAGGAGAATGGGGTTTGAGCGAGAGATTCCTAAAATGGATCGCCCTCCTATTACACACGGCGAACACGAGGGTCATGGTGAACGGAGTGTCAGGAGACAGGATCTACCATGGACGAGGTTTGAGGCAGGGTGACACAACTTCACCCATGTTGTTTGTGGCGGTGATGGAGTCCTTGTCTGCCATGATCACTGATACGTCTCCAACGTATCTATAATTTCTGATGTTCCATGCTAGTTTTATGACAATACCTATATGTTTTGATCACACTTTATAATGATTTTATGCATTTTCCTGGACTAACCTATTAACAAGATGCCGAGGTGCCAGTTCCTGTTTTCTGCTGTTTTTGGTTCCAAAAAAGCTGTTCGGGCAATATCCTCGGAATTCGACGAAACAAAAGGCAAACCTCTTATTTCACCGAGACGGACCCAGAACACCGAAGGAGAGACGGAGAGGAGGCCCACAGCCTCCAGACCATACTGGGGCGCGGCCTAGGAGGGGGCGCGCCGCCAGGTGGTGTGGGCCCCTCGGGACCCCTCTGACGCCGCCCTTTCGCATATATATTCCCCTCGACGCGAAAACCCTATATCAATCGATCATATTCCACAAAGACTCCAGGGGCGCCGCTGCCATCGCGAAACTCCAATTCGGGGGACAGAATCTCTGTTCCGGCACGCCGCCGGGACGGGGAAGTGCCCCCGGAAGCCATCTCCATCGACGCCACCGCCTCCATCATGCTCCGTGAGTAGTTCCCCCATGGACTACAGGTTCTAGCAGTAGCTAGTTGGTACTCTCTCTCCCATGTACTTCAATACAATGATCTCATGAGCTGCCTTACATGATTGATATCCATCTGATGTAATCGGTGTTGTGTTTTTTGGGATCCGATGAATTGTTACATTATGATCAGTATATCTATAAAGTTTGTGAAGTTATTGTTGCTGCAATCTTGTTGTGTTTAATGCTTGTCACTAGTGCACGAGTGGCATGATCTTAGATTTAAGCTCTATAATTATTGCTTAGATTGTATCTACAAGTTGTTTGCACATGTCTATGTCCGGAACCCGAGGCCCCAGAGTGACAGCAACTAGGATAACTGGAGGGGATAGCTTAGATATGAGATCACATATTTTCACCAAGTGTTAATGCTTTGCTCCGGTGCTCTATTAAAAGGAGTACCTTAATTACCATTAGATTCCCTTGAGGCCCGGCTGCCACCGGCTGGTATGACAAAACATGTTATGCAAGTTTCTCATTGCGAGCACGTATGACTATATATGGAAAACATACCTACATGATTAATAAATTGATGTTCTATCTTAATGCTATTTCAATCCTATCAATTGCCCGACTGTAATTTGTTCACCCAACACTTGTCACTTGTTATTGGAGAGTTACCACTAGTGTAGATAGCTGGGAACCCCGGTCCATCTTTCATCATCATATACTCGTTCCTATATGACATTGGAAGTAGTATCAACTATTTTCTGGTGCCATTGCCTCTGTGTTACTGCTACTGCTGCTGTGTTACTGTTACTATTGCTCTCATATTACTGCTGCTTTCACATCACCCCTGTTACTAGTGCTTTTCCAGGTGCAGCTGAATTGACAACTCAGTTGTAAAGGCTTATAAGTATTCTTTGTCTCCCTTGTGTCGAATCAATAAATTTGGGTTTTACTTCCCTCGAAGACTGTTGTGATCCCCTATACTTGTGGGTTATCAAGACTATTTTCTGGTGCCGTTGCCGGGGAGGCATAGCTCTACTCATAAGTTCACCTGGGGAGTACACTCGACCTCTCTCTCTCTGTTTTTATTTTATTTTATTTTATTTTGTTTTGCTTAGTTTACTTTTGTCTAGTTTATTTGTGCTTAGGTTATTTCTGTTTAGTATTATTTTGCTTAGTTTACTTTTGTCTAGTTTGTTTTCGTCTTGTTTTATTTTTCTTGTAAACCAGAAAATCCATAAAAATTTGAAAAACCAAAAAATTAAAAACTGTTGTTATGGAAGAACTCATACCCATGACGGAGCTTGTAGAATTATATAAGAATTATAGAGAATCAAGAAAGGGTGAAGTCATGAGTGCTGTGTTAAAAAATTTGAATATAATTGCTAAAATTTTGCTTAAACGCCATGATATAAACTGTTGCTCTGAACAAGATACTAAACATCTTAAATTCCAATGTGGCTTTAGTGAAGAAGTTTTAATTATGAACTACAATTGGAATAACTATATTCATTTTGGGTTCGAAGAGGTAGAACAATTTGTTTTATTTATGGGAGCCTCTGAGATAGAATCCTTCATGTCTAAAAATTATGAAACTTGTGTTGCTTGTAAGGACCTTAAAGATTATGTCTCTTCTATCCTTAATTTTTGCATATAAAGTTACAGCGATAATCCTTATATCATTGATTATAAAGAGAGACTCATTAATGCACAAGAATGCACTCACAATTTGCAGGAACCTGTGGAAGAAGAAATTGATGAACTTGAAAGCTCATTGGATGAAAAAGAGGAGGAGAGTGATGAACAAAAGGAGGAAGAATGGATTAGCTACCCATGCCAACCTTCTAATGAGAGTAACTCTTTATCTCTTACACTATTTGATTGTCCTCCATGCTTACCAAAGGAGGATGAATGTTATGTTCCTGTGGATTCTCTTGAACTATTCCCTATGAGTAAAACTTGTGAGAATAATTATGCTACTGTTATCTATGATAATCCATGCTATTTTGATAAATCTTATGATAATGCTTTGTTTGTGCCTGATATCGAAATTCATGGTACTAAAGAGTTTTGCTTGGCAAATGTTTATGATAAAGCTCTAGATGATGGTCCTATGTTACTTGATAATATTAATTGTACTACTAATGAAAATGGGATTGGAGAAGTCTTGAATTTATCTAGGAGTTCCATATCTCTTGAGATTGATCAATCATCTTGTTATATTATTGATAAAAGTGGGTTTGAAAGTTTTAATCCCATTATTTTTGAGCTTGATAAAAATTATGTGTTTATGGATCATGAAAAACATGCTTTATGTGATAGTTATATTGTTGAGTTTATTCATGAAGCCACTGAAAATTATTATGAGAGAGGAAAATATGGTGGTAGAAATTTTCATAGTACTAAAACACCTCTCTATATGCTGAAACTTTTGAAGTTACTCTTGTTTTATCTTCCTATGCTTGTCACTTTGTTCTTCATGAATTTATTTGTGTACAAGATTCCTATGCATAGGAAGTGGGTTAGACCTAAATGTGTTTTGAATTTTCTTCTTGATGCTCTCTTTTGCTTCAACTCTTATTTCTTATGTGAGCATCATTAAAATTACTGAGCCCATCTTAATGGCTATAAAGAAAGCACTTCTTGGGAGATAACCCATGTATTTATTTTGCTACTGTTTTGTTGTGTCTTGGAAGTTGTTACTACTGTAGCAACCTCTCCTTATCTTTATTTTACTGCATTGTTATGCCAAGTAAAGTCTCTAATAAAAGGTTGATACTAGATTTGGATTTCTGCGCAGAAACAGATTTCTAGCTGTCACGAATTTGAGTAGGTCTCTCTGTAGGAAAGTCAGAAAAAACTGCGAAAATTCATGAGTGATCCTCAGATATGTACGCAACTTTCATTAGTTTTGAGTTTTCTGATTTGAGCAACAGAAGTACCTCGAAAAAAATCATGTTTACTAGTTGTTCTGTTTTGGCAGATTCTGTCTCTGTTTTTTGCATTGTCTCCTGTGGACTTTAAGTAAGGCTTTCTAGATGTGGAGAGCTGTAGCTAATGTTTTATTGAGTTCTTGCAATGTGTCACTACAGGACTAAAGTGGATTAAAGTTTTTTGAGTACTAACCCCCCTCTAATGAAGTTTATGAGTAGTTTGGTGTGGCGGAAGTTTTCAAGGGTCAAGAGAGGAGGAGGATATATGATCAAGAAGAGTGAAAAGTCTAAGCTTGGGGATGCCCCCGTGGTTCATCCCTTCATATTTCAAGAAGACTCAAGCGTCTAAGGTTGGGGATGCCCAAGGTATCCCCTTCTACATCAACAACTTATCAGGTCACCTCTAGTGAAACTATATTTTTTATTCGGTCACATCTTATGTGCTTTACTTGGAGCGTCTGTGTGCTTTGATTTTTGTTTGTGTTTGAATAAATTTGGATCTTAGCAATCCTTGTGTGGGAGAGAGACACGCTCCGCTTTTTCATATGACCACTGGTGTTCTTCGTTTTACTTTTAATGTTCATGGCGAAAGTTGGAAGCTACTGTACTTATTGTTATTTGGTTGGAAACAGAAAATGCTTCATATTGTCTTGAATAATTTGATAATTGGAAATTGTTTTGAGCTCTCAAGTAGATCATATTTAAGCTCTTGCACCATGTAGTTTAAACCTATTAGTGGAGAACTACCGTAGAGCTTGTTGAAATTTGGTTTGCATGATTGGTCTCTCTAAGGTCTAGATATTTTCTTGTAAAAGTGTTTGAGCAACAAGGAAGAAAGTGTAGAGTCTTATAATGCTTGCAATATGTTCTTATGTAAGTTTTGCTGTACCGGTTCATACTTGTGTTTGCTTCAAACAACCTTGCTAGCCAAAGCCTTGTACTGAGAGAGAATGCTTCTCGTGCATCCAAAACCTTGAGCCAAAACCTATGCCATGTGTATCCACCATACCTACCTACTATGTGGTATTTCCTGCCATTCCAAGTAAATACTTCATGTGCTACCTTTAAACAATTCAAAAGTTATTATCTCTTATTTGTGTCAATGTTTTATAGCTCATGAGAAAGTATGTGGTGTTTTATCTTTCAATCTTGTTGGGCAGACTTTCACCAATGGACTAGTGGCTCAGCCGCTTATCCAATAATTTTGCAAAAAGAGCTCGCAACGGGGTTCCCAGCCCCAATTAATTAACTTTCATTAATAATTCTCTTCACATGTTTTGCCCTGATTCATAAGTAAGCAACTTAATTTTGCAAATAGACACTCCTTCATGGTATGTGAAATGTTGGAAGGCACCCGAGGATTCGGTTAGCCATGGCTTGTGAAAGCAAAAGGTTGGGAGGAGTGTCATCCATAAATAAAACTAAAGTACATGTGTAAACAAAAGAGAAGAGGGATGATCTACCTTGCTGGTAGAGATAACATCCTTCATGGGAGCCGCTCTTTGAAAGTCTGTTTGGCCAAGGGGTTAGAGTGCCCACTACCATTCGTCAACAACAAGAAACACCTCTCAAAACTTTACTTTTATGCTCTCTATATGATTTCAAAACTTGAAAAGCTCTAGCACATGATTTAATCCTTGCTTCCCTCTGCGAAGGGCCTTTCTTTTACTTTATGTTGAGTCAGTTACCTACTTCTTTCTATCTTAGAAGCAAACACTTGTGTCAACTGTGTGCATTGATTCTTACATACTTGCTTATTACACTTATTATTTTACTTTGTGTTGACAATTATCCATGAGATATGCATGTTGAAAGTTGAAAGCAATTACTGAAACTTAATCATCCTTTGTGTTGCTTCAATGCCTTTTACTTCGAATCTATTGCTTTATGGGTTAACTCTTATGCAAGACTTTTTTATGCTTGTCTTGAAAGTACTATTCATGAAAAGTTTTTGCTATATGTTATCTATTTGTTAGCAAACTATAGATCATTGCCTTGAGTCACTTCATTCATCTCACATGCTTTACAATAGTATGATCAAGATTATGTAAGTAGCATATCACTTCAGAAATTATTCTTTTTATCGTTTACCTACTCGAGGGCGAGTAGGAACTAAGCTTGGGGATGCTTGATACGTCTCCAACGTATCTATAATTTCTGATGTTCCATGCTAGTTTTATGACAATACCTACATGTTTTGCTCACACTTTATAATGATTTTATGCATTTTCCTGGACTAACCTATTAACAAGATGCCGAGGTGCCAGTTCCTGTTTTCTGCTGTTTTTGGTTCCAGAAAAGCTGTTCGGGCAATATCCTAGGAATTCGACGAAACAAAAGCCAAACCTCTTATTTCACCGAGACGGACCCAGAACACCGAAGGAGAGACGGAGAAGAGGCCCACAGCCTCCAGACCATACTGGGGCGCAGCCTAGGAGGGAGGCGCGCCGCCAGGTGGTGTGGGCCCCTCGGGACCCCTCTGACACGCCCTTTCGCCTATATATTCCCCTCGACGCGAAAACCCTATATCAATCGATCATATTCCAGAAAGACTCCAGGGGCGCCGCCGCCATCGCGAAACTCCAATATGGGGGACAGAATCTCTGTTCCGGCACGCCGCCGGGGCGGGGAAGTGCCCCCGGAAGCCATCTCCATCGACGCCACCGCCTCCATCATGCTCCGTGAGTAGTTCCCCCCATGGACTAGGGTTCTAGCAGTGGCTAGTTGGTACTCTCTCTCCCATGTACTTCAATACAATGATCTCACGAGCTGCCTTACATGATTGAGATCCATCTGATGTAATCGGTGTTGTGTTTGTTGGGATCCGATGAATTGTTACATTATGATCAATCTATCTATAAAGTTTGTGAAGTTATTGTTGCTGCAATCTTGTTGTGTTTAATGCTTGTCACTAGAGCACGAGTGGCATGATCATAGATTTAAGCTCTATAATTATTGCTTAGATTGTATCTACAAGTTGTTTGCACATGTCTATGTCTGGAACCTGAGGCCCCAGAGTGACAGCAACTGGGATAACTGGAGGGGATGGCTTAGATATGAGATCACATGTTTTCACCAAGTGTTAATGCTTTGCTCCGGTGCTCTATTAAAAGGAGTACCTTAATTACCAGTAGATTTCCTTGAGGCCCGGCTGCCACCGGCTGGTATGACAAAAGATGTTATGCAAGTTTCTCATTGCGAGCACGTATGACTATATATGGAAAACATGCCTACATGATTAATAAATTGATGTTCTATCTTAATGCTATTTCAATCCTATCAATTGCCCAACTGTAATTTGTTCACCCAACACTTGTCACTTGTTATTGGAGAGTTACCACTAGTGTAGATAGCTGGGAACCCTGGTCCATCTTTCATCATCATATACTCGTTCCTATAAGACATTGGAAGTAGTATCAACTATTTTCTGGTGCCATTGCCTCTGTATTCACTACTCTTTGCTGTGTTATCTTGTTACTATTGCTCTCATATTACTGCTGCTTTCACATCACCCCTGTTACTAGTGCTTTTCCAGGTGCAGCTGAATTGACAACTCAGTTGTTAAGGCTTATAAGTATTCTTTGTCTCCCCTTGTGTCGAATCAATAAATTTGGGTTTTACTTCCCTCGAAGAGTGTTGCAATCCCCTATACTTGTGGGATATCAATCACTAAGGCGTCGGAGAACGGGCTCTTTCGGAACCTGGCGGCTATCCCGCCCTTACAGAGGCTATCGATATATGCAGATGACGTGGTGATATTCCTAAAACCGAAGAGCAGGGAGTTATGGGCCGTGAGACAGATCCTAGGCCTTTTTGGCGAGGCCTCAGGCCTATAGGTCAACTATAGAAAGACATCGGCTACCCTGATTCGAGGAACGCAGGAAGATGAGGAGAGGACCACCCGAATCCTAGGATGTGAGTTGGCGCGGTTCCCGATCAGATATTTGTGGCTTCAGTTAGCTCTCAGACCCCTGACTAAAGCAGAGTGGCAACCGATGCTGGACCAAGTTATCAAATGCGTGCCATCGTGGCAGAGAGGGCTCGTTCGGAGAGAGGGGAGGCTTGTGCTAGTAAACTCTGTTGTGGCGGCTAGGGCGATGCACCAAATGGTGGTCACAGAGGCCCCTGTATGGCTGCTGGAGGAAATAAACAAATGGATGAGAGCGTTTTTTTGGGTTGGCAAGGATGAGGTCCAAGGAGGGCAGTGCCTAGTGGCATGGAAAAACATTTGCAAACCAAAGAAGTTTGGCGGCCTCGGAGTGAAGGATCCGAGGTTGCAGGGCTTGGCGCTCCGAGTGAGGTGGTTCTGGCTCCGACGTACGGACATGACAAGGCCGTGGCAGGGCTTGCCAGGGCTGAAGGACCCAGAGGCGGAGGAGGTGTTCCAGAGCCTCGTACACTTCCAAGTGGGCGATGGGCTCTCAACATACTTCTAGAAGGATAGATGGATCAGCGGGTTTACCGCGGCGGAGTTGGCACCGGAAGTCATGGCGAGGGTCCCAACAAGGAGGAAAAATGAGCGGCTCGTAGGAGAGGCACTTCCTAAGGACGAATGGATAGACGATATGTCGGGAGAGATGACAGAGGAGCTCTGGAGGGAATGTCTGACACTTTGGGAGGCAGTAGAATCTGTGCAGAGGGAGGCAGGAAGCCCGAACCACATCTCCTGGAAAGGGGTGGAATCCGGAAGGTATACGGCGAAAGGCACCTACAGGTATGCTTTGCCAAGGGAGCATGAGGTAGAGCAAGAGTAAGCCAGTGTGGGGATCCTTCTCCCCCATGAAATGCAAGATGTTCGCATGGCTGGACCTGAGATATCGGTTGTGGACATCGGATAGGAGGGCGAGACATGGGCTCCAGGAGCACCCGGATGCTTGCTACACATGCCTACAGGAGGAGCACAATGTGGATCATATTCTAACCCTTTGTCCTTACGCGAGACATGTGTGGTGCAGAGTCTTACACAGTGTGAGCCTACAGCTTACGGACCCAGGATCCACAGGCAACCTGCAGAGATGGTGGACGGAGGCCCGCAAGCGAGTAAGGAGGATCGACAGGAAACGCTTCGACTCCATGGTGATTTGCACGGCTTGGATGCTTTGGAAGAAACAGAACGCGAGGGATTTCGGGGACACAAGGAGGAAGAAGAATGTTGATCAAATGCTACAGGAGAACAGAGACGAGTTCCATCTTTGGGAGAGAGCGAAGAGAGGAAGGAGTTTAGATGTCGCGAGAGAGTAGGCATAGGTGGAGTTAGGGCGTGCGTGGGTTCTCGGGCATGGTGTTCGCATCTGGTTACCGAATCTTGTAAATGTTGTTTCTCTCTTCTATAAAGATAAGGCACGTTTTGCGCGTGCTCTCGAAAAAAAAGAACCTTGAACTTGCATGGTACATGCGCCGCCCATAGGGCCAAGCGACCCCGATGCTCGTCACATGCGCCCAATCCCTCTGTTGATCCTTTTACAAGTTTCTTTTGTTGAACCGCCAAGTGAATGCTTATCCAATTATGTTGTCAGTAATGTACGCAATGCTGCAAAGCATGGATGAAAGCAAAAAAAAAACATTTCTTTAGGAAAGGAGAAAAACCATTTATTTTAGTATTCGTAGAGAAGAACGTCAATTGGGGGTACGGATTTGGAGGATTCCATTCAAACGTCAAGAGAGGCAGAAATGGATGATGAGTTGTAGCAGCGGTAATTCGAAAATAGATTATGCCAACATCCACACACATGACACACCAAGGGCGTGTTTGGTTCTCGCACCCTATTTCTGCATATGGGCAGATCTTCTCCCCGGAGCCATGATCTTCTGGGCCAAATCTAAATTCACGTTGTGCATCTAGTTTGGCTGCTAGAAATTATTTTGGCTCATTTGTGCACTTTGGTTGCCTGCCAACAAAGATGTATTTTGGGTAGTGGATGGAATTAAACTTATTTGGTTGCATACGCTCTGGTGTTGTGGCTACCACTTCTCGCAAGTGGTGTCATTACCACACATAAGTATGAACTAACATGCATCATAAGGAACTAATAGTAAGCATATCGAACAAACATGAACCACTAAATTAATGTCGTTCAACCATAACTACTAGAAAATCACATTTCTTCAAGAAGTTACCTAGCTAATATCCAATAGAAGTTCACCACAAGTACCAATTATACACACAAATACTAGTTCTTATAACATGAGGTCATGGTGTTGCCTCTTCATTCTTTGCATCCTCCACTTTAGATCCTAGTGTTGCCTCTGTCGGCACACATAGCGCCAGCCCACTCCTGCCTCTTGTTCCTCTAGGACTCATTATCAGCGGCACCGACACCATGCCAAACATCATTCTTGTCAAGCCTCACATCATTCTCATCCGGGAAGAACTCATCAATACCCCACCCTAAGATCTAGTTGTGCCGAATAAAACATGCAAGAACTAGATTAACTTGGGTGGGGAAAGTATTGATGGCACTCATGTTATTGCTAGAGTGCCAAGGAGGGAGGCTCATGCATATAGGGGAGAAAGCAGTACACCAATCAAAATGTTATGTGTTAGTTATATGGGAAGGATCATCTTATGATGCATCCATTATTGTTGAAAGATTGGACATATCAGATGGCCCCAGAATCCCCAAGGGTAAGTTCTACCCAACTGATGTCCGATATGCTTGCCACCCTGGAATTCTCCCACCCTTCAAATCAACAAGGTACCATCACAATGAGTTCTTTGCAAGGTTTTTCCCCAAAAAATCCAAGGAATTTCTCAATCTCGGACACTCAATCCTTAGAGTGACGACCGAGAGGGCATTCGTTGCTCTGAAGAACATGTTTAACCTTGATCAGAAGTCATTCCATCCTTTCCCCACCCAAGTTAAGCTAGTTCTTGAATGTTGCCTTCTGCACAACTGAATCTTAGGGTGGGGTGCTGATGAATTATTCCCCAAAGAGAATGATGTAAGGACTGACGATGTTGATGTTATCCATGATGTTAGTATTGTTGATAATTAATGAGAACTGGAAGACCAAGAGGCAAGAGTGGGCTGACGATGCGTGGGCTAATACAGGCAACACGAGGATCTAAAGACAAGGAAGTGAAGAACTGAAGATTTTCCGTTGTCAACCATGCCGTTGTGTTTTGTGAACTCCTTTTATGTGTGTTTAACTCATACTTGTGGTGAACTCCTATTGGATTGTATCAAGGTAACATGTCGATGAACTGCTATTTGCTAGTATAGGTAGGGCTAAACATCATGAATTTAGTGTTTCATGTTAGTTTCATATGTGGCTTGCATGTTAGTTCATAGTAGTGTATGTTAATGTTACCGCTTGTGAGAAGTGGTTACCGCATCACAACATATGAAACCAAACAACCAAAATTTGCATCCCCTACCTGGAAATTAACTTTGTTAGTAGCCAAACGAAGTGCACCAAAATGAAATGTTTTGTTAGCAATCAAACTAGATGCACAACTTGAATTTGAACTTCGCACGGTGAATCATGGCTATAGGGACAAGATCTTCAAAAATCTAGAAAAAGGATGCAAGTAACCAAACACACCCCTAGCCGATGGGATACAGAGACATGCTCTCCCAACGCGATCACGAAGACGAGACTAGTCAAAGGTTGGTTAACACGTGATTAATGTCACCATGAAATTTCGTGATTATGAATCCCGCAAATAACCTAGGTTGATGGAAGTGAGTGTCTGGTTCAAATGTTAAAAAAAATGTGTCCATTATTGACATGACTTACCTACTCTGGGTAAAATGAAAGCACAGTCCATCGTATAGCTCTCACTCGGGCTTCAATATTTTGACAGACACGACATGAGCGAAGGCCGGTATGCAAGAACGGCGGAGATTCCCTCTGTATGTCTCCTCTTCTCATGTTATAAAAATGGTGAGACATAGAGAGTCTCTTTTAAGTTGGTCTGAACTCCTCACAGTCTTCCATATTGGACTAACCATTTTCTCATGCCATGCTATGGACTAAGGAGTATTTCAGATTTGTTAGAAGTTTATTGTAAATGGGACAAATAACACAAATTTCTAGCAACTCCTCGCCATCTCGAAGGCTCATTTGATTGCTTCAAGTTTCAAAAACATTGTTTAGACATACCCTCGTTGAGTGGAGACCGATTATGTTGAACATTGATACGTCTCCGACGTATCGATAATTTCTTATGTTCCATGCCACATTATTGATGATATCTACATGTTTTATGCACACTTTATGTCATATTCGTGCATTTTCTGGAACTAACCTATTAACAAGATGCCGAAGTGCCAGTTGCTGTTTTCTGCTGTTTTTGGTTTCAGAAATCCTAGTAAGGAAATATTCTCGGAATTGGACGAAATCAACGCCTAGGGTCCTATTTTGCCACGAAGCTTCCAGAAGACCGAAGAGTCAACGAAGTGGGGCCACGAGGTGGCCAGGAGGGCAGGCGGCGCGGCCCCACCCTTGGCCGCGCCGACCTGTCCCCTGGGCCCCTCGCGACGCCCCCTGACCTACCCTTCCGCCTACAAATAGACTTCGTTGCGAAACCCCCAGTACCGAGAGCCACGATACGGAAAACCTTCCAGAGACGCCGCCGCCGCCAATCCCATCTCGGGGGATTCAGGAGATCGCCTCCGGCACCCTGCCGGAGAGGGGAATCATCTCCCGGAGGACTCTACGCCGCCATGGTCGCCTCCGGAGTGATGTGTGAGTAGTCTACCCCTGGACTATGGGTCCATAGCAGTAGCTAGATGGTTGTCTTCTCCTCATTATGCTTCATTGTCTGATCTTGTGAGCTGCCTAACATGATCAAGATCATCTATCTGTAATTCTATATGTTGTGTTTGTTGGGATCCGATGAATAGAGAATACTATGTTATGTTGATTATCAATTCATGTGTATGTGTTGTTTATGATCTTGCATGCTCTCCGTTATTAGTAGAGGCTCTGGCCAAGTTTTTGCTAGTAACTCCAAGAGGGGGTATTTATGCTCGATAGTGGGTTCATGCCTCCGTGAATCTGGGGAAGTGACAGAAATCTCTAAGGTTATGGATGTGCTGTTGCCACTAGGGATAAAACATTGATGCTATGTCCGAGGATGTAGTTATTGATTACACTACGCACCATACTTAATGCAATTGTCTGTTGTTAGCAACTTAATACTGGAAGGGGTTCGGATGATAACCTGAAGGTGGACTTTTTAGGCATAGATGCATGCTGGATAGCGGTCTATGTACTTTGTCGTAATGCCCAATTAAATCTCACTATACTCATCATAATATGTATGTGCATGGTCATGCCCTCTTTATTTGTCAATTGCCCAACTGTAATTTGTTCACCCAACATGCTATTTATCTTATGGGAGAGACACCTCTAGTGAACTGTGGACCCCGGTCCAATTCTCTATACTGAAATACAATCTACTGCAATACTTGTTCTACTGTTTTCTGCAAACAATCATCATCCACACTATACATCTAATCCTTTGTTACAGCAAGCCGGTGAGATTGACAACCTCGCTGTTTCGTTGGGGCAAAGTACTTGGTTTGTGTTGTGCAGGCTCCACGTTGGCGCCGGAATCCCTGGTGTTGCGCTGCACTACATCTCGCCGCCATCAACCTTCAACGTGCTTCTTGGCTCCTACTGGTTCGATAAACCTTGGTTTCATACTGAGGGAAAACTTGCCGCTGTACGCATCACACCTTCCTCTTGGGGTTCCCAACGGACGCGTGCTGTACGCGTATCAAGCTCTTTTTCTGGCGCCGTTGCCGGGGATCTGAAGAAAAGTTACACCACAAAGATCTCTAACTCCCACGTCAACTACACGCCAGCAGCTCTTTTTCTGGCGCCGTTGCCGGGGAGATCAAGACACGCTGCAAGGGGAGTCTCCACATCGCAATCTCTTTACTTTGTTTTTGTCTTGCTTAGTTTTATTTACTACTTTGTTTGCTGCACTAAATCAAAACACAAAAAAATTAGTTGCTAGTTTTACTTTATTTGCTATCCTGTTTGCTATATCAAAAACACAAAAAAATTAGTTACTTGCATTTACTTTATCTAGTTTGTTTTATTTACTACTGCTAAAATGGGTACTCCTGAAAATACTAAGTTGTGTGACTTCACAACCACAAATAATAATGATTTCTTATGCACACCTATTGCTCCACCTGCTACTACAGCAGAATTCTTTGAAATTAAACCTGCTTTACTAAATCTTGTTATACGAGAGCAATTTTCTGGTGTTAGTTCTGATGATGCTGCTGCCCATCTCAATAATTTTGTTGAATTGTGTGAAATGCAAAAGTATAAAGATGTAGATGGTGACATTATAAAATTAAAATTGTTCCCTTTCTCATTAAGAGGAAGAGCGAAAGATTGGTTGCTATCTCTGCCTAAGAATAGTATTGATTCATGGACTAAATGCAAGGATGCTTTTATTGGTAGATATTATCCCCCTGCTAAAATTATATCTTTGAGGAGTAGCATAATGAATTTTAAACAATTGGATACTGAGCATGTTGCACAAGCATGGGAAAGAATGAAATCTTTGGTTAAAAATTGCCCAACCCATGGACTGACTACTTGGATGATCATCCAAACCTTTTATGCAGGACTGAATTTTTCTTCGCGGAACCTATTGGATTCAGCTGCTAGAGGTACCTTTATGTCCATCACTCTTGGTGAAGCAACAAAGCTTCTTGATAATATGATGATCAACTACTCTGAATGGCACACGGAAAGAGCTCCACAAGGTAAGAAGGTAAATTCTGTCGAAGAAACCTCTTCCTTGAGTGATAAGATTGATGCTATTATGTCTATGCTTGTGAATGGTAGGACTAATGTTGATCCTAATAATGTTCCGTTAGCTTCGTTGGCTGCTCAAAAAGAATATGTTGATGTGAATTTCATTAAGAATAACAATTACAATAACTCTATGCCATATCCTGCTAATGGTAACTCTTATGGTAGACACGCTTCACCTAATGAGGAAAAGATGTTAGAAATTGAAAGATCCACCAAGAACTTTATGCAATCACAATATGAGCAAAATAAATTGTTTACTAAAACTACGAATGAGCAATCTACCTTGTTGAAGAATATAGGAAATCAACTTGAAAATCTGAATATGGAAATCTCTGGGTTGCAAACTAAACTTGCGAATGCTGAAAACCGAATCTCATATATGTCTGCGTCACAATCTTATTTAATTAATAAAATGGCTGCTAAACCTGAGGATATAGATAATAAAATTACTACTACAGCAAATGCCATCCAAGTTAGAATTAATGAGAATATAAGATTGATGGCTGAATTGCGTGCTAGGTGGGAAAGAGAAGAAAATGAAAAAGAAGATAATATAGCTAAAGTTTGGACTATAACCACCACTAGTAATGCTAATGCTACACAAGTTTCTGCACCTCCTACTATTAATGGTAAAATAATTGGTGTTGGCAATGTTTCCACTTCAAATGCAAAGCGCGAGAAACTGCCTGAAACTGCTAAAACTGCTGAAACTGCCTGTGATAAAACTGCTGAAATTTTTTCCAACATTGGGGATGATGATCCCATTGCTTTAGATTATAATGGTTTGAATTTTGATGATTGCCACATCTCTGAAGTTATAAAGTTCTTACAAAAACTTGCTAAAAGTCCTAATGCTAGTGCTATAAATTTGGCTTTCACAAAACATATTACAAATGCTCTCATAAAAGCTAGAGAAGAGAAATTAGAGCGCGAAGCTTCTATTCCTAGAAAGCTAGAGGATGGTTGGGAGCCCATCATTAAGATGAAGGTCAATGACTTTGATTCTAATGCTTTATGTGATCTTGGTGCAAGTATTTCCGTTATGCCTAAGAAAATTTATAATATGCTTAACTTGCCACCATTAAAAAATTGTTATTTGGATGTTAATCTTGCTGATCATTCTACAAAGAAACCTTTGGGGAAAGTTGATAATGTTCGCATTACCGTTAACAATAACCTTGTCCCCGTTGATTTCGTTGTCTTGGATATTGAATGCAATGCATCTTGTCCCATTATATTGGGAAGACCTTTTCTTCGAACTGTTGGTGCTATCATTGATATGAAGGAAGGTAATATTAAATATCAATTTCCTCTCAAGAAAGGTATGGAACACTTCCCTAGAAAGAGAATGAAGTTACCTTATGATTCTATTATTAGAACAAATTATGATGTTGACACTTCGTCTCTTGATAATACTTGATGCACACTTTCTGCGCCTAGCTGAAAGGCGTTAAAGAAAAGCGCTTATGGGAGACAACCCATGTTTTTACTACAGTACTTTGTTTTTATTTTGAGTCTTGGAAGTTGTTTACTACTGTAGCAACCTCTCCTTATCTTAGTTTAGTGTTTTGTTGTGCCAAGTAAAGTCGTTGATAGTAAGGTTCATACTAGATTTGGATTACTGCGCAGAAACAGATTTCTTTGCTGTCACGAATCTGGGCAAAATTCTCTGTAGGAAAATCAGAAAATTATGCCAATTTACGTGAGTGATCCTCAGATATGTACGCAACTTTCATTCAATTTGAGCATTTTCATTTGAGCAAGTCTGGTGCCTCAATAAAATTCGTCAATACGAACTGTTCTGTTTTGACAGATTCTGCCTTTTATTTCGCATTGCCTGTTTTGTTATGTTCGATGGATATTTCGATTACATTGACTTTCAGTAGCTTTGTGCAATGTCCAGAAGTGTTAAGAATGATTATGTCACCTCTGAACATGTATATTTTGATTGTGCACTAACTCTCTAATGAGTTGTTTTGAGTTTGGTGTGGAGGAAGTTTTCAAGGATCAAGAGAGGGAGATGATACAACATGATCAAGGAGAGTAAAAGCTCTAAGCTTGGGGATGCCCCGGTGGTTCACCCCTGCATATATCAAGAAGACTCAAGCGTCTAAGCTTGGGGATGCCCAAGGCATCCCCTTCTTCATCGACAACATTATCAGGTTCCTCCCCTGAAACTATATTTTTATTCCATCACATCTTATGTGCTTTGCTTGGAGCGTCGGTTTGTTTTTGTTTTTTGTTTTGTTTGAATAAAATGGATCCTAGCATTCTTTGTGTGGGAGAGAGACACGCTCCGCTGTAGCATATGGACAAGTATGTCCTTAAGCTCTACTCATAATATTCATGGCGAAGTTTCTTCTTCGTTAAATTGTTATATGGTTGGAATTGGAAAATGATACATGTAGTAATTTGCTATAATGTCTTGGATAATGTGATACTTGGCAATTGTTGTGCTCATGTTTAAGCTCTTGCATCATATACTTTGCACCCATTAATGAAGAAATACATAGAGCATGCTAAAATTTGGTTTGCATATTTGGTCTCTCTAAAGTCTAGATAATTTCTAGTATTGAGTTTGAACAACAAGGAAGACGGTGTAGAGTCTTATAATGTTTACAATATGTCTTTTATGTGAGTTTTGCTGCACCGCTTCATCCTTGTGTTTGTTTCAAATAACCTTGCTAGCCTAAACCTTGTATCGAGAGGGAATACTTCTCATGCATCCAAAATACTTGAGCCAACCACTATGCCATTTGTGTCCACCATACCTACCTACTACATGGTATTTCTCCGCCATTCCAAAGTAAATTGCTTGAGTGCTACCTTTAAAATTTATATCCTCTACCTTTACAATATATAGCTCATGGGACAAATAGCCTAAAAACTATTGTGGTATTGAATATGTACTTATGCACTTTATCTCTTATTAAGTTGCTTGTTGTGCGATAACCATGTTCCTGGGGACGCCATCAACTACTCTTTGTTGAATATCATGTGAGTTGCTATGCATGTTCGTCTTGTCTGAAGTAAGGGAGATTTACCACCTTTATGGTTAGAGCATGCATGTTGTTAGAGAAGAACATTGGGCCGCTAACTAAAGCCATGATCCATGGTGGAAGTTTCAGTTTTGGACATAAATCCTCAATCTCATATGAGAAAATTAATTGTTGCTACATGCTTATGCATAAAAGAGGAGTCCATTATCTGTTGTCTATGTTGTCCCGGTATGGATGTCTAAGTTGAGAATAATCAATAGCGAGAAATCCAATGCGAGCTTTCTCCTTAGACCTTTGTACAGGCGGCATAGAGGTACCCCTTTGTGACACTTGGTTAAAACATGTGCATTGCGATAATCCCGGTAATCCAAGCTAATTAGGACAAGGTGCGGGCACTATTAGTATACTATGTATGAGGCTTGCAACTTGTAAGATATAATTTACATAACACATATGCTTTATTACTACCGTTGACAAAATTGTTTCTTGTTTTCAAAACTAAATCTCTAGCACAAATATAGCAATCGATGCTTTCCTCTTTGAAGGACCTTTCTTTTACTTTTATGTTGAGTCAGTTCACCTATTTCTCTCTACCTCAAGAAGCAAACACTTGTGTGAACTGTGCATTGATTCCTACATACTTGCATATTGCATTTGTTATATTACTTTGCATTGACAATATCCATGAGATATATATGTTATAAGTTGAAAGCAACCGTTGAAACTTAATCTTCCTTTGTGTTGCTTCAATACCTTTACTTTGAATTATTGCTTTATGAGTTAACTCTTATGCAAGACTTATTGATGCTTGTCTTGAAGTACTATTCATGAAAAGTCTTTGCTATATGATTCATTTGTTTACTCATGTCATTTACATTGTTTTGATCGCTGCATTCATTACATATGCTTTACGATAGTATGATCAAGGTTATGATGGCATGTCACTCCAGAAATTATCTTTGTTTATCGTTTACCTGCTCGGGACGAGCAGAAACTAAGTTTGGGGATGCTGATACGTCTCCGACGTATCGATAATTTCTTATGTTCCATGCCACATTATTGATGATATCTACATGTTTTATGCACACTTTATGTCATATTCGTGCATTTTCTGGAACTAACCTATTAACAAGATGCCGAAGTGCCAGTTGTTGTTTTCTGCTGTTTTTGGTTTCAGAAATCCTAGTAAGGAAATATTCTCGGAATTGGACGAAATCAACGCCCAGGGTCCTATTTTGCCACGAAGCTTCCAGAAGACCGAAGAGTCAACGAAGTGGGGCCACGGGGTGGCCAGGAGGGCAGGCAGCGCGGCCCCACCCTTGGCCGCGCCGACCTGTCTCCTGGGCCCCTCGCGACGCCCCCTGACCTACCCTTCCGCCTACAAATAGCCTTCGTTGCGAAACCCCCAGTACCGAGAGCCACGATACGGAAAACCTTCCAGAGACGCCGCCGCCGCCAATCCCATCTCGGGGGATTCAGGAGATCGCCTCCGGCACCCTGCCGGAGAGGGGAATCATCTCCCGGAGGACTCTACGCCGCCATGGTCGCCTCCGGAGTGATGTGTGAGTAGTCTACCCCTGGACTATGGGTCCATAGCAGTAGCTAGATGGTTGTCTTCTCCTCATTATGCTTCATTGTCGGATCTTGTGAGCTGCCTAACATGATCAAGATCATCTATCTGTAATTCTATATGTTGTGTTTGTTGGGATCCGATGAATAGAGAATACTATGTTATGTTGATTATCAATTCATGTCTATGTGTTGTTTATGATCTTGCATGCTCTCCGTTATTAGTAGAGGCTCTGGCCAAGTTTTTGCTAGTAACTCCAAGAGGGGGTATTTATGCTCGATAGTGGGTTCATGCCTCCGTGAATCTGGGGAAGTGACAGAAATCTCTAAGGTTATGGATGTGCTGTTGCCACTAGGGATAAAACATTGATGCTATGTCCGAGGATGTAGTTATTGATTACATTACGCACCATACTTAATGCAATTGTCTGTTGTTAGCAACTTAATACTGGAAGGGGTTCGGATGATAACCTGAAGGTGGACTTTTTAGGCATAGATGCATGCTGGATAGCGGTCTATGTACTTTGTCGTAATGCCCAATTAAATCTCACTATACTCATCATAATATGTATGTGCATGGTCATGCCCTCTTTATTTGTCAATTGCCCAACTGTAATTTGTTCACCCAACATGCTATTTATCTTATGGGAGAGACACCTCTAGTGAACTGTGGACCCCGGTCCAATTCTCTATACTGAAATACAATCTACTGCAATACTTGTTCTACTGTTTTCTGCAAACAATCATCATCCACACTATACATCTAATCCTTTGTTACAGCAAGCCGGTGAGATTGACAACCTCGTTGTTTCGTTGGGGCAAAGTACTTGGTTTGTGTTGTGCAGGTTCCACATTGGCGCCGGAATCCCTGGTGTTGCGCCGCACTACATCTCGCCGCCATCAACCTTCAACGTGCTTCTTGGCTCCTACTGGTTCGATAAACCTTGGTTTCATACTGAGGGAAAACTTGCCGCTGTACGCATCACACCTTCCTCTTGGGGTTCCCAACGGACGCGTGCTGTACGCGTATCAAGCTCTTTTTCTGGCGCCGTTGCCGGGGATCTGAAGAAAAGTTACACCACAAAGATCTCTAACTCCCACGTCAACTACACGCCAGCAAACATCCACTTAGAGCATCTCCAATAGGTGCTGTAAAATCTGGCGCTGTAAACCGGCGATTCGGCGCGCTTTATACCGCTAGCGCGCGTGTTAGCGAATTTGCCTGCGGCAGAGGCTCTATTTTGCAGCGCGCGTTGTTGTGCGAAAAACGCACCTCCGGCAGAGGCTCTATTTTGCAGCGCGCGCGGCACAAACTGCTAATCCGACCGTTTTTTTTTTGAAAATTTAAATCAAACAAACTATGAAAATTTGATCGAAAATACGAATATATTTTAAAAGTTTAATGATACAATGCGACATATCGAACTGCTAACTACTCGTCCGACTCCCAATCGAAGTCCGAGCTGCTCGGAGTCGTCTCCGACACCGGTGTCGTCGTCCACTCGAAGGAGGAGGAGGAGGAGGAGGAGAGGACGATGGTCGACGGCCCTGCGCCGTTCTTCTTTTCCTCCTCCTTCCTCGTCGCGGACTTGGCGCGGCGCTTGTCACGGCTAGCTTTTTTCTTCGCCTTCGCCGCCGCCTTCTCCTCCTCCTTCTGCTCCTTCTCCGCGTAGAAGGCCGCCGTGGCGGCGACGTCCTCGGGGAAGCGGCGCGCCCATTCAAGGCGAAGCGCCTCGTCGCGCTCGGCGATGAGAAGGCGCTGCTCCAGCTCCCGCTGTCGGCGCTGCTGCTCCCGTGTGATCACCGGCGTCGGCGGCGCGAGCATCTCCGCCTGCTCCCGTGTGAACACGTCATGGAAGTTCATTGCGCGGCGGGAGCGGCCCAGCCGTCACGCGACGGCGTCGTACGCCCGCGCCGCCTCGTGCGCCATGTCGAACGTGCCGAGGCGGATCCGCTCCTCGCCGGAACGGATTTCCGCGTCGAATCGGCCGCTCGGCCGCGCCCAAACGCCGTGGTAGCCGGAGGCGGGGCGGAGGCATCTTCGCGCGGGGGCGGAGGGGACGACGGCGGAGTCGCATGGAGGCGGAACGGCCAGAGGCGGAGCGGCGCGGGAGGGAGAGAGGCGGGGAGAGAGACGGACGGAGGCGGAGACACGTGGGAGGGATGGCAGTTGGCCGCTTCGCGCGTGGCGTGTTTATAGCGCGCGCGGCAGCGCACACGGCAGATATCCCGCGCGGGCGGCAAAATGTTTAGCGCGCGCGCCGTTTTCTCGCCTCCGGTGGAGCAGCGCGGCAGCGCCCGCGCGCGGCAAACCGGCGGTTTTTGGCCGCGCGGGGCTTTTACAGCACCTGTTGGAGATGCTCTTAGAACCATCGTATAGCTCTCAGTCAATTTGTAGCCATATAGGTTGTGTTTATAGTTTAGGCCGGGCATCTGCCTATAAACTAGCCAAGCCCCTCGAAACGTAAATATAAATATTATCCCTACCGTCTAGTAGTGTCTGCATGATGCCTCCCATCCCCCCCTCCTCGCTCTTTCGATCTCCACCTCCTTCCCCATGAAGCAGGAGGTGAGAGCATCTCCAATCGTTGGCGCTCCCCACGCTCAAATCCGGCGAAAGTTTCGTCTGGATTGGAGGAAAAATAGGCCTGGGGAGCGCCGAAGTTCCAGCCGTCCCCCCGGCAGGACACCCCCAACTTGAGGCATTTGACATATTTCAAACAAATTCGACATAAAATTTAACAAGTTCAGCAAACAAGATTCAGAAAATTGCTGAAACAAATTCGGCGAAAATCAGTACAATGTTTAACAAGTACTGAAACAAATGAAGCACACAATTTCACAAGTTTTGAAACAAATAAATAAAGACAGACTAGTTGGCGTCGGCGTTGGCGTTGCCTCGGAGCATCTATATGTGCTCCACCAGATCATCTTGCAGCTGTTGATGCATTGTAGAGTCTGGATCTCCTGGCGCATAGCAATGAAGGCGACCCATGATGTCGGCACCTGGTGATTAGGTTGTGCAAGAGGTCCCTCTCTCTCATATGGTGCCTGTTGCGCAGCCAGAGGAACCAGATGTTTTCGCTCATTTTCAATAATCATATTGTGTAGGCACACACAACAGTTCATCACCTCCCACATCTGATCTTTGGACCAAGTCATAGCGGGGAACCGGCCGACAGCAAATCTCTGCTGGAGGACACCAAATGCACGCTCGACGTTTTTTCGGCAAGCTTCTTGTTTCTTCACAAACTCGCAAAGTTTGGGGGTGCCAGGTTTCGAGATAGTCTTCACAAATGTTGCCCACTTTGGATAGATACCGTCTGCAAGGTAGTATCCTTTGTTGTAGTGCCGACCATTGATCACATAGTCCACCAGGGGAGCATGACCCTCAACAAGCTTGGAAAAGATCGGGGAGCAGTTTAGGACGTTGATGTCATTGTTGGATCCAGGCATACCAAAGAAAGAGTGCCAAATCCAGAGATCATGGGTAGCCACTGCTTCAAGTATCACAGTGCAGCCGTTTTTGTGACCCTTGTACATTCCCTGCCACGCAAACGAACAGTTCTTCCATTTCCAATGCATGTAGTCAATGCTTCCAAGCATCCCTGGAAAACCCCTAGCTTCATTTGTTGCAAGGATCCTCTGAGTGTCTTCGACAGTGGGTGATCTCAAGTAAAAGTCCCCGAACACTGCTATGACGGACCTGCAGAACCGGTAGAAACAATCAAGGGCGGTGGACTCCGCCATCCAAAGATAGTCATCTGCACTATCACCGGGAGCTCCAAACGACAGCATCCTCATGCCACTGTGCACTTCTGCAGTGACGAAAATCCTACCAAACCAGTGCAATCCGCCTTGCGTCTGAAGTAGGGGTCAAAGTCTCGGATGACATACACAATTTGCAGAAATAGCTTTCTGCTCATCCTGAAACGACGCCGGAAAACACTCTTACCATGCAATGGATTGTCGGCGAAGTAGTCGGCGTACAACATGCAGTAGCCCTCCATTCGTTGTCTCGTCTTGCACTTCCGGCGACCTGGTGCCGACCCACCACGTCGACCAGTTGCCAGTCCGGCGTACATGCTTGACAAGCAACCGAGGATCATCATGTGCTCCTCGTCCTGGGCGGTGGCTGCCATCTCTTCTTGCATAAGCTCGACGAACATCTCCTCCTCCTCTTCGTCCGAGTCCATGCCCGGCGAGACAAATGGACGAACACCCGACGGGCGTGGTCGAGGCAACCCGAGCCGCGAGCGACGAGGAGTAGGACAAAGTCGGAAAACAGGCCGGCGGAGGAGCAGCCAGATAGGCCTTCATCGAAAGACGGCGGAATATAGGCAGGTGGAGAAGGAGGGACGGCGGAATCTGGGAAACAAGCCGGCGGGGTGGTGGCAGCGGCGAGAGAGACACGAGGGGTGGGGGAGCTTTTGAGCGAGGTGGCGGTGGGGTTCGTGTGCCGAGCCGCCGACAGATTGGGCACTTCCCCGCTTTTTACTCGTCCGGAGTCCCCGATAGATCCCCGGGGGACCGGGGATGGCGTGGGCTCTCCGGATGGATGAAGGGCCAAATCCGAACGAAAACGAGGAACCGGGGGCGCGACTGGGCCGAATTTTGCCGTCCGGATGAAAAAAACGTCGCTCGGGGGCCTCGTTGGGGATACGAGTGGAGATGCTCTGATGTACCGACACCCTTTGCATCTCCTAGTTCGTCCAGGAGCACGACCTTCCTCCACCAGCACACTCTCCATTAGCAGCTCTCCGTTGGCACCCCTTCCTCCACCAGCATGCTCACGCCACCCCTTTCTCCATTAGCATGAGCCCCGCCGCCACTTCTTCCTCTACAATCTCAGACATGCTACCATCACGTGCATCATATTTTAAACATAAGGCCAGACGGCCCGGCTTTATATATAAAGCCATACGACAACCACGAAGTTCAGCAAATACAAGTCATACACACCGGCTCTCAAGCCCGACACCACGCACTAAGACATACAAACCGCACAGCCAACATCTCCACACCGAGTCCAGCTCCACTAGTACATAAGATAACAAGGAAGATACATCAGCAGGCCCCTCCCGCTACGTCCAGGTCTCAGGCTCCTGCTCGAAGTCTCGACTGCAGGCTCCTAACCTCGCCCATCAGCGCGTCCAGCAACTCTCGATCCCTTGGCTTGACGAGGACCCTCCACCTATGCATATAGGTGAGCATGTGAAAGAAAGCATCAGCGGGGTTGTTGATAGTTTTCCCTTCCATAGCTAGTGTGTTCCTAATGTTCCAAAGCGCCCAACACTGAGCCGCAAAGGTGAACCAAGCTAGCCTACGCAAGGACCCCGATATATTCTGGACGAGACCAATGAACTGTCCAGCCCCGGCTGGATTCCAATCGCAGTGCAGGAGCTCCCTAGCTCCCGCCCACATCAGCTTCGCAAGGTGGCATGAGAAGAAGATGTGATCGCAGTCCTCCTGCTCCCCGCAAAGAGCACATGCACCATTGGTAGGACCCTTATGTTTGGCCACCTGAACTCCAGAAGGCAATCTGTTCCTAATGAGTTGCCAAAGGAAAACCCTAATCCTCGGAGGAACCCTTGTCTTCCAGACCTCCTTGAAGTGAGTTACTACCGCCCCATGCATTAGTCGTCCATAGATTGACCTAGTGGAGAACTCTCCCGAGGCCTCTAGGGACCACTTCACCTCGTCCTCCCCTGTGGTGTAGGGGTGGAGGTCGAAGATCCTACACAAGTTTTCCCATTCCACCGTTTCTGCAAGTCCAAAGGTCCTCCTGAAACGGATACGCCACCCATTGGCGTCCCGTACCCCAGCAACCGTCGCAAATGGGTTATCGCAGCATTGGAAGAGGCGTGGGAAGAGGTCCCTTAAAAGGCCCCTCCCAGTCCACCAATCAAGCCAGAAGTATGTCCGTCTCCCATCTGCGACATTGTGCCTTGCCCCCAATTTGAAGTACCACTTTATCTTTTGGATGGCATTCCAGAACTGAGAGCCCTTGGTGGGAACCACGGGTGAAAATAGATCATTCCCACCAAGGTACTTGGCTTTGATTAGGTCTGCCCAAAGACCCTCAGCCCCCTGGTACAGTTTCCAGATCCACTTGAGCATCAGGGAGATATTCATGAGCCTCGTGTTAATGACTCCCAGTCCCCCAAATTCCCGAGGTTTGCAGACAGTGGCCCAATCCACCATATGGTATTTCCTCTTGTTGCCCACCCCTTCCCAAAGGAATCGAGCTCTGGACTTGTTCATCTCCCCATGTGTCGTCTCATGGAGGAGGTAGATCCCCATCGCGAACATCGGGAGGCTCGAGAGACAAGAATTAGTAAGTTCCAGTCTCCCAGCGGAAGCCAGAAAGAGCCCCTGCCATGGGTCAACCCTATGTCCCACCTTCTCCGTCAGGAAGTGCCAATCCTCTACCGACATGGTCTTATCCGAAACCGGCAGCCCTAGATACTTCATCGGGAGGGTCCCAAGGTTGCAGTTGAGCGAGTTAGCTACCCTTAGCTTCTCAGTGTCGTCGACCCCTATCACTGTAAGGGTATATTGCCCCTATGTGTGGTTTTGGTAATTAATGACAACCCCTATGGACTAATGTTTTCATTGAGTTTATATGAAGGAATATTCCATAGGTACTACTTGTACTCCATGGGTTGGATTCAAGTATGGATGCCATGAAGATAAAGGTATACCTTGTGTATTGGCATCAAGATCATCGGTATGAAGATATATATGTGATATGATCAAGAAGAAGAAATGAAGATGGAGTTCTTATGTGGAACTCAATATTAGCCATGCTCTATCTTATGTGAGTATGAGAAGATACAAGGTTGAGTTGGGCAAGTTCAAGATGAGCATCTTGAGTGAATCACATGCTTGAAGCTTGCCGTCCATTTGGTGATAATGGACATGTGAAGATGTGCATCAATGGAGCTTTCCCATCATAGTGTATGGGGGAGCATTTGTGAGTCTTCACAAAGCAACATTGATCAAGTGAGGCATTCCGGCTTGAGTGAAGCTTGAAGAGTTATCATCAAGATCAAGCGGGATGCGCAAGGCAAAGGTATGGCCTTGCTAGGTTTTCCTTTTACCGGTCTCAAGGTGGATGTTGGGAGACCGGATTATAGGATAGATAGCCGCACTATTAAGAGGGGCTTTCGGTTGGGTAACTTGATCACATCGTCTTAGGGAGCTCAATCCTTTGCATACTTTGCATATTCTTATTGCTTCTTGGTGTTTCTATGTGTAAGGTTCTTGAGCTTGTTGCTAGCTTTACAACAAGCCCAAGTTCATCGAAAACGGTGTTCGCATGCATCTTCTATTGCGTTTTCGAGGTTGGGTGATTTTGTCGGTTATTCATGATATAAGGTTCTACCTTTTATATTCATGATAAAATCCCCTCCTACAGATTCTTGTGTTTTCACTTTCCATAGGATAGCATTTGTTCTTATCTCTCAAACAAAATTGGTTTCATTCGAATCGGAGTTCGGGAGCATTTTTTATTAAAGAAAAGGTAAAAGAAGAAAAAGAAAAGGGCAGGGGCCAGCCAGCCGACCGGCCTAGCCGCCGGCCCACCCGGTCCACAACCGGGCGCCAACCGGACCAGGCCAGGCGCCGGCCCACCTGGTCGAAAGCGGCCTGGGCACCTGTGCCATCCGGGGGCGGGATCCCGTGGGCATGGCGGCTTCCTCCGGCCCAGGCACCGGTTACCTACCGGGCCGCTCGGCTGCCACCCCGGCCCAGCCGGATGCCCCACCGGACCGCGCGCTCCTTGCTTATATGCCGCCCAGCGGCTGCCGCCGCCCCTCCCGGCCAGTGGGCTGGCCCGACCGGGCGCCCAGTTGGGCTGGTCAGCGCCATTTCCGGTCGGCCGGCCTAGCAGCCGGCTGGGGCACTTTTTGGGCCCGTTTTTCCTGCAGTTTTCTTGTCCTTTCCCCCCAACGGTTTTATTTGCTCCTAGCTATAAATAGAACTTTCTTCCACCTTGAGCAAGTAGTTCTTCCCATTCTCTCTCCTCCATTGTTCCATTTTGAAGAACTTGCTCTCCCCTTTGATTCCTCCCATAACTCTTGCTATTTCTTGAGGGATCTAAGAGAGGAGATCTAGATCTACATCCCCACCAATCATTTTCTCCTCTAAGTGAGGGGAACCCTTTGGATCTAGATCTTGGAGTCTTTTGTTGACTTTCCCCATCGTTCTTCCTCTCCAATCTCATCTTAGCATTTGTTGCTTGGGTGGGATTTGAGAGTGAAGGACTTGAACACCTCTAGTGTTCTTGCTTTGCATCATTGCATAGTGTTGAGCTCTCCAACACGATTAGTTCGAGTGAGAGACCATGATCTTGTTACTCTTGGAGGAAGACCTCCTAGTTGGCTTGACGGTTGGTGCTCCGGTGATCTCTTCAAGAAGATTGTGAAGAGGCTCGGGCTTCTCCTTCGTGGAGCTTGTGAAGTGGTTGTGGAGCTTGCCATCTCCGGAGCAGAGGAAAAGCTAACCATAAGGAAAGGGCCATTATCCTTCGTGGGTGTGGTTCGGAGAATAGGGTGAGCCTTCGTGGCGCGGGGAATCCTTCGTGGGACCTCCACTCCTCCAAACGTGACCTACCTTCTTTCAAAGGAAGGGAACACGGGAATACATCCTCGTCTCCGCGTGCCTCGGTTATTTCTATACCCGAGCTCTCTTTCCTTGTGATAGCCATCGTGCTTGAAGTACATATATCTTGCTATCACTTGTGCTACATATATCTTGTGCCTATCTTGCTTATCTCTAGTTGCCATTGTTACACTTAGTTGGGCTTAGCATATTTAGGGTTTGTGCTTGTAAACTAAACGATAGTTTAATTCCGCATTATTACAAGACAAATCCGTAAGAGTTTTTAATTGCCTATTCACCCCCCTCTAGGCGACATCTCGATCTTTCAATTGGTATCAGAGCAAGGTCTCTCCTTGTTTAAGGCTTCACCGCCTTGAGAGTAAAGATGTCGGCTAGTATAGTGCACATTGACACAATTGTCTTTAATGTCACAAATTATCTTTTGTGGCGAAATTGCTTACTTTGTAATCTTCGGACCTTGTGTCAACATATAGAGCAATTTCTAGATGTCGGTTTTTCTCCTCCGATGGATTCTCAAAATCTATCTTTAGAGGATGAGAAAAACTTACATCTTGAAGCTCAAGTATCTAATGAGCTTTTATTGTCCTTGAGACCCAATTTTCGTAGGTTCTTGATATATATAAAGCGAAAATCGTCTCATGAGATGTGGATCAAGCTTAAGGAAATGTTTGGTGGATCCACTTCTCAATTGGTCGATGGTGACTCCGAGGAGTTCTCTTCCCCTTCACATCATGAAGAGCTCCAAGTTGCTTCCACCTCCGGTCATGATGAGTTATCATATTCTTCCACTTCACCAACGTGTAGCAAGACACGAGGTAATGATATGGTGAGTGGTGAGGAAAATTGCAATGTTGATATTGTGCTCAAGAGTGATGATTCTTCATCTCTATCCCATTGCAATGCTTCCTCTTTGGACTTAAACACATCTAGCATTGAAAATAATCTACATGCTTGTGTTGATAGTCCTTGCATATCATGTGTAAATTGCTTACATAGATCTCATGATGATATGCTTACCTTGTCTTGCTCCCATAATCAAAATGCTTCTATTTCCTCTAGTTGTTTGTTCACTAACAATGTAGAGGAAACCGAACACTCTATGGATCAAGACATGTTTTCAAATGAGGATTCAAGAATTTCTTCATCTTCATCCTCCGGTATGCACATGTGCCTTATGGCAAATGGATCAAAGGTATCTCCTACTTTGACTCCTAACACTTCCTCTAATGATGAGAGTGATGATGATGATAATGATGAAGAATATAATACCTTAGTGTATAATATGGCAACGGTATATGCTTCTCTTCATGGTAATAAAGTAGCTCGTGCTAATCTCGAACACTCTATGGATACCTTGAATAAATATAGGGAAACCATAGTGGAGTTGGAGTCCCATGTTGAAAATGGGGAAATGAGATTCACTCTCCTCAAGCATGAGCTAAAAGATGAGAAGCATACTAATTTTATGCTTACACAAGAAATTGAATCCTATGAGCTTGAAAATGAAAAATCTATTGATGATGCTTGTGCTACTAACTCTACTTCTTGTGAAGCATCTATCTTAAAGGAGAATGTTGAGTTAAGGGCTCAACTTGAGTTGCTAACTAGCAATTATAGGGAATTGGAAGAAAGTCATAAAAAGCTCTCGGGCTCTCATGATGACCTTCTAATTTCCTATGATGGGCTAAAGTTAGATCATGAGGCTAGTATCACTAAGGTAACATCTTGTGAGCCTCATGTGGACATTAGCACAATCTCTACTACAAATGCTATATTGCCATGTGCCAGTCCTTGTAATCCATCTAGTCAAACTAGTGATACACCTTGTGTTGGATTACTTGCTTTGCCTTGTTGCTCCAACAATGAAGCTTCTACTTAGTACTTGTATTTCTACTAACCATGTAGAGGAAATAAAAGAGCTCGAGGCCCAAGTCCTTTCTTTGAAGAAAGACTTAGAAAAGCGTCATGAAGGGAAATCCGCACTTGACAAGATGCTAAGTGTGCAACAATCCCCCAATGACAAGAGTGGACTTGGATTCAACTCCAATAACAAGAACAAGTCCAAGAGCAAGAGCAACAAGAAGAAGGGCCAAGATAAATTCGATGATCTAGCCAAGTTGGTTTGCTTCAAGTGCAAGGTTGAAGGGCATCATGTTAGATCATGCCCATTGAATAATAAGAAGAAGAAGCACTTGAGTGAGAAACAACAAGGGAAACGGCCACAAGGTCAAGGTCAAGCTCATGCTCGACCTCAAGTTGAAGATAGGCCACTTCCCAAGAAGAATCAAGATATTGTTCCCCAAGAGAAGAAATCAATAAAGAAGAGAAAGGGGAACACTTGCTACTTATGCCGTGAGAAGGGGCACTTTGCTTCTTCTTGCTTAGGTGGTACCTTATCTAACCCTATAATTGTTGATGATGATTATTCTCTAGGGAAGGATAAGGATGGCAATGTGTTTGCCAAGTTTGTTGGAACTCAAAGTGGTTTCAAGAAAATAACCATTTGGGTTGCCAAGCCTATTGTGACTAACCTCTTAGGACCCAACTTGGTTGGGGACCAACAATCTCAAACTTGATCAACAGGTACAAGTGGAGGTCATTGGAGACTTGGCTACTTCATGAAGAATTAAGGGATCTTCATATATTATATTTTGACCAAGCCAAGTCATATGGATTATCATCTATATCTTATATCCAATGTTCCTCTTTGCGGTAACTTATACTTCAACTCATCATATTTATTGTAAGTTACTTGCCCCTTTGCATGTTTGGTTTTGTACCAAATATTTGTGTGTATGTGTTGTGTCTTACTTACCTATCTTGTGTATTCAAGTATGTTTGTTTGACTCATCATATACTTGTGTATTGTTTTGGAGCCTAATGCATCTTGATGATATCTTATTTGGCTCTCTTTGAGTTATTAATGGAACATCCCATTTTGGGGGAGTGATATGCTTTGTGCATCTCTCTTTCTATAAAATGTGGGTATATGGGTACCACCACTTAGTATTGATATTGCAAGATTATCTAGTCACTATGTGGTGTGTCATACTCATGAGAAATTTAAATATCCATTAATCATCTCTAGTTGAATTTTAGTTGCCTCTTGTTTAGAAGAAATGTTTTATCACATTATGGGGGAGTAATATGTTTTGTACATATCACAAGCCTAGAAAATGTGAACATATGAGGTTATGCCACTTAGAGTTGATGCTCTTAATTATCTTGTTCCTAGGTGGCATGTTTGCTCAAACAAGCTCCATTCCTATTAAAAATCTTTTATTACTCATCTTGTGGGTTCTTGTTTGAATAAGAAATTCTTGGTGCGGTTTTTCCTCAAATACATATCTCTATATCTTATTTGGGACACCGTTTGCTTCAAGTTATTCTAATCATTGCCGTGCGTGATTGTTTGACTAGTTGAAGTTATCAAGAATCTTCATCCGTGCATAGTGCTTAATTCAATATACTTATCCTATGCCTTTTATTGTGAAGTTGATCCTTACTATTCTTGTTGATATACCATCGGAAGTTAATTCCAATATTCTCATTGTCTTTGACAATTGATAACCTTGTATATAGTTGAATTTATGGATCACCTTCACTTTGGATTGTTTCTTACTTCCTTATTTTATTTCCAAGAAATCTTTGTTGCTCCCATATGTCTTCCTTGTCCCTTTGAAAAATCTTTTGATAAATCCCCTTGATTCATATCAAGTGTTTGTTTTTTTGAAGAAAAATCTTTTCCTTTACGGTACATTGTGCCATTGAGAAAAGTGTAGAGGGTTTGGTTTATTTGTTCGAACCTTGCTCTTTTGGGGAGTTTGCTATCTCATTCCTTCTTACATATTTTATTAGCTTGAATGAGATATATCTTTGAGCATGTTTGCTTTATTTCATCCTTTATGCTCAATGGTTTTTTCTTGGTTCATTTGTTGAACTTTGTTGAACAAATCTTTTGAGATTTGCTTCTTAGATATAATTTGGACAACAAATTTGTTTTGTGACACCTTGATACGTCTCCAACGTATCTATAATTTCTGATGTTCCATGCTTGTTTTATGACAATACCTACATGTTTTGCTCACACTTTATAATGTTTTTATGCGTTTTCCGGAACTAACCTATTAACAAGATGCCGAAGTGCCAGTTCCTATTTTCTGTTGTTTTTGGTTCCGGAAAGGCTGTTCGGGCAATATTCTCGGAATTCGACGAAATAAAGACCAAGTATCTTATTTTTCCTAGAAGCTTCCAGAAAGTCAGAGAGGGACCAGAGGGGAGCCCTAGGGGCCCCACACATGGTGGCGGCGCGCCCCCCTACCGTGGGGAGGCCCCGTGGCCCCTCCGACTCCGCCCCTTCGCCTATATAAGCCCTTTCGACACCTAAAAACGCGACACGGATTGAAGAAACTCTAGAAAGACTCCAGGGGCGCCGCCGCCATCGCGAAACTCCAATTCGGGGGACAGAAGTATCTGTTCCGGCACCCTGCCGGGACGGGGAAGTGCCCCCTGAAGCCATCTCCATCGACGCCACCGCCTCCATCATGCTCCATGAGTAGTTCCCCCATGGACTACGGGTTCTAGCTGTAGCTAGTTGGTACTCTCTCTCCCATGTACTTCAATACAATGATCTCATGAGCTGCCTTACATGATTGAGATTCATCTGATGTAATCGGTGTTGTGTTTGTTGGGATCCGATGGATGATACATTATGAATAGTCTATCTATAAAGTTTGTGAAGTTATTGTTGTTGCAATCTTTTTATGCTTAATGCTTGTCACTAGGGCCCGAGTGGCATGATCTTAGATTTAAGCTCTATAATTATTGCTTAGATCGTATCTACAAGTTGTATGCACATGTCTATGTCCGGAACCAAAGGCTCCAAAGTGACAGAAATTGGGACAACTGGAGGGGAAGGCGTAGGTATGAGGATCACATGTTTTCACCAAGTGTTAATGCTTTGCTCCGGTGCTCTATTAAAAGGAGTACCTTAATAGCCAGTAGATTCCCTTGAGGCCCGGCTACCACCGGCTGGTAGGACAAAAGATGTTGTACAAGTTTCTCATTGCGAGCACGTATGACTATATATGGAAAACATGCCTACATGATTAATAATCTTGATGTTCTGTCTTAATGCTATTTCAATCCTATCAATTGCCCAACTGTAATTTGTTCACCCAACACTTGTCGCTTGTTATTGGAGAGTTACCACTAGTGTAGATCGCTGGGAACCCCGGTCCATCTCTCATCATCATATACTCGTTCTATATGTCATTGGAAGTAGTATCAACTATTTCCCGATGCCATTGCTCTTGTGTTACTGCTGCTGTGTTACTGTTACTATTGCTCTCATATTACTGATGCTTTCACATCACCCCTGTTACTAGTGCTTTTCTAGGTGCAGCTGAATTGACAACTCAGTTGTTAAGGCTTATAAGTATTCTTTACCTCCCCTTGTGTCGAATCAATAAATTTGGGTTTTACTTTCCTCGAAGACTGTTGCGATCCCCTATACTTGTGGGTTATCAAGACTATTTTCTGGCGCCGTTGCCGGGAGGCATAGCTCTACTCATAAGTTCACCTGGGGAGTACACTCTACCTCTCTCTGTTTTTATTTTATTTTGTTTTGTTTTGCTTAGTTTATTTTTGTCTAGTATATTTGTGCTTAGTTTATTTCTGTCTAGTATTATTTTGCGTAGTTTACTTTTGCTTAGTTTCTTTTTGTCTTGTTTTATTTTTCTCATATACCCAAAAATCCATAAAAATTTGAAAAATCTAAAAATTAAAAACTGTTGTTATGGAAGAACGCATAACCATGTTGGAGCTCATAGAATTATATAATAATTATAGAGAATCAAGAACGGGTAAAGTCATGAGTGCTGTGATAGAAAAATTGAATACAATTGCTAAAATCTTGCTTAAACGCCATGATATAAATTGTTGCTCTAAAGAGGATACTAAACATCTTAAATTCCAATGTTGCTTTAGTGAGGAAGCTTTAATTAAGAACTACAATTGGAATAACTATATTCATCTTGGGTTCGAAGAGGTAGAACAATTTGTTTTATTTATGGGAGCCTCTGAGATCGAATCCTTCATGGTTAAGAATTATGAAACTTGTGTTGTTTGTAAGGACCTTAAAGATTATGTCTCTTCTATCCTTAATTTTTGCATAGAAAGTTACAGTGATAATCCTTATATTATTGATTATAAAGAGAGACTCATTAATGCACAAGAATGCACTCACAATTTGCAGGAACCTGTGGAAGAAGAAATTGATGAACCTGAAAGCTCATTAGATGAAAAAGAGGAGGAAATTGATGAACCTGAAAGCTCATTGGATGAAAAAGAAGAGGAGAGTGATGAACAAAAGGAGGAAGAATGGATTAGCTACTGATACGTCCAATTTGCATCACTATTTTGTATCATAATTTGCTGTTATTCATTGATATATTTCATATTTGGACACAATACTTATGTTATTTCATCTATTTTGCATGTTTCATCATTATTGGAGGATCAAGCACCGGAGCCAGGATTCTGCTGGAAAAAGCACCGTCAGAACGCAATATTTCGGAAGATCAACTGTGGAAGGAAATTATACCAAAAATCCTATTTTTCAAGATGACGAAGGAAGCCAGAAGTAGGAGCTGAGAAGGCCCAAGGTGGGGCCAGACCACAGGCCGGCGCGGCCCATGGCCTGGCCGCGCCACCTTGTGGTGTGGGGGCCCCACAGCCCCTTTCGCCTCCTTTTCTTCGCGAAACCCTTCGTCCCGAAGACCTAAGCCACAGAGGGTACCTCACGAAGAGTTACAGCCGCCTCTGCGGGGCGGAGAACACCAGAGAGAAAAGAGCTCTCCGGTGGGCTGAGATCCGCCGGGGAAATTCCCTCCGGGAGGGGGAAATCAATGCCATCGTCACCGTCATCGAGCTGGACATCATCTCCATCACCATCATCATCATCTCCACCATCATCACCGCCGTCTCCACCGCTGGACACCGTCACCGCCGTAGCAATTTGGGTTTGATCTTGATTGTTTGATAGGGGAAACTCTCCCGGTATCGATTTCTACTTGTTGTTGATGCTATTGAGTGAAACCATTGAACCAAGGTTTATGTTCAGATTGTTATTCATCATCATATCACCTCTGATCATGTTCCATATGATGTCTCGTGAGTAGTTCGTTTAGTTCTTGAGGACATGGGTGAAGTCTAAATGTTAGTAGTGAACTATGGTTGAGTAATATTCAATGCTATGATATTTAAGTTGTGGTGTTATTCTTCTAGTGGTGTCATGTGAACGTCGACTACATGACACTTCACCTTTATGGGCCTAGGGGAATGCATCTTGTACTCGTTTGCCAATTGCGGGGTTGCCGGAGTGACAGAAACCTAAACCCCCGTTGGTATATCGATGCAGGAGGGATAGCAGGATTTCAGAGTTTAAGGCTGTGGTTAGATTTATTCTTAATTACTTTCTTGTAGTTGCGGATGCTTGCAAGGGGTATAATCACAAGTATGTATTAGTCCTAGGAAGGGCGGTACATTAGCATAGGTTCACCCACACAACACTTATCATAACAATGAAGATTATTTAGCCGTATGTAGCGAAAGCACTAGACTAAAATCCCGTGTGTCCTCGAGAACGTTTGGTCATTATAAGTAAATAAACCGGCTTGTCCTTTGTGCTAAAAAGGATTGGGCCACTCGCTGCAATTGTTACTCTCGCACTTTACTTACTCGTACTTTATTCATCTGTTATATCAAAACCCCCTGAATACTTGTCTGTGAGCATTTACAGTGAATCCTTCATCGAAACTGCTTGTCAACACCTTCTGCTCCTCGTTGGGATCGACATTCTTACTTATCGAAAATACTACGATACACCCCCTATACTTGTGGGTCATCAGCTACCCATGCCAACCTTCTAATGAGAGTAACTCTTTATCTCTCACACTATTTGATTGTCCTCCATGCTTACCAAAGGAGGTTGAATGTTATGTTCCTGTGGATTCTCTTGAAATATTCCCTATGAGTAAAACTTGTGAGAATAATTATGCTACTGTTATTTATGATAATCCATGCTATTTTGATAAATCTTATGATAATGCTTTGTTTGTGCCTGATGTCGAAATGCATGGTACTAAAGAGTTTTGCGTAGCAAATGTTTATGATAAAGCTCTAGATGATGGTCCTATGTTTCTTGATAATATTAATTGTACTACTAATGAAAATGGGATTGGAGAGGTCTTGACTTTATCTAGGAGTCCCATATCTCTTGAGATTGATCAATCATCTTGTTATATTATTGATAAAAGTGGGTTTGAAAGTTTTAATCCCACTATTTTTGAGCTTGATAAAAGTTATGTGTTTATGGATCATGAAAAACATGCTTTATGTGATAGTTATATTGTTGAGTTTGTTCATGAAGCTACTGAAAATTATTATGAGAGAGGAAAATATGGTTGTAGAAATTTCCATGGTACTAAAACACCTCTCTATATGCTTAAAATTTTGAAGTTACTCTTGTTTTATCTTCTTATGCTTGTCACTTTGTTCTTCATGAATTTATTTGTGTACAAGATTCCTATGCATAGGAAGTGCGTTAGACTTAAATGTGTTTTGAATTTGCTTTTCGATGCTCTCTTTTGCTTCAACTCTTATTTCTTGCGAGTGCATCATTAAAATTGCTGACCCCATCTTAACGGCTATAAAGAAAGCACTTCTTGGGAGATAACCCATGTCTTTATTTTTCTACTGTTTTGTTGTGTTTTGGAAGTTGTTACTACTGTAGCAACCTCTCCTTATCTTTATTTTATTGCAATGTTGTGCCAAGTGAAGCCTCTAATAGAAGGTTGATACTAGATTTGGATTTCTACGCAGAAACAGATTTCTATCTGTCACGAATTTGGGAAGGGATCTCTGTAGGTAACTCAGAAAAATCTGCCACTTTTCGTGCGTGTTCCTCAGATATGTACGCAACTTTCATTAGTTTTGAGTTTTCTGATTTGAGCAACGGAAGTACCTCTTAAAAATTCGTCTTTACTGGCTGTTCTGTTTTGACAGATTCTGCCTCTGTTTTTTGCATTGTCTCTTGTGGACTTTAAGTGAGGCTTTCTAGACGTGGAGAGCTGTAGCTAATGTTTTATTGAGTACTTGCAATGTGTCACTACAGGACTACTAAGGTGGATTAAAGTTTTTTGAGTACTAACCCCTCTAATGAAGTTTATGAGAAGTTTGGTGTGAAGGAAGTTTTCAAGGGTCAAGAGAGGAGGATGATATATGATCAAGAAGAGTGAAAAGTCTAAGCTTGGGATGCCCCCGTGGTTCATCCCTGCATATTTCAAGAAGACTCAAGCGTCTAAGCTTGGGGATGCCCAAGGAATCCCCTTCTTCATCAACAATTTATCAGGTTTCTTCTATTGAAACTATATTTTTATTCGGTCACATCTTATGTGCTTTACTTGGAGCGTCTGTGTGTTTTTATTTTTATTTTTGTTTGAATAAAGATGGATCCTAGCAATCCTTGTTTGGGAGAGAGACACGCTCCGCTTTTTCATATGAACACTTGTGTTCTTTGTTTTACTTCTAATGTTCAATGGTAAAAGTTGGAAGCTATTGCACTTGTTGTTATTTGGTTGGGAACAGAAAATGCCTCATATTGTCTTGAATAATTTGATACTTGGCAATTGTTTTAAGTTCTTGCATCATGTAGTTTAAACCTATTAGTGGAGAACTACCGTAGAGCTTGTTGAAATTGGTTTGCATGATTGGTCTCTCTAAGGTCTAGATATTTTCTGGTAAAAGTGTTTGAGCAACAAGGAAGACAGTGTAGAGTATTATAATGCTTGCAATATGTTCTGATGTGAGTTTTGCTGTACCGGTTCATACTTGTGTTTGCTTCAAACAACCTTGCTAGCCCAAAGCCTTGTACTGAGAGAGAATGCTTCTCGTGCATCCAAAACCTTGAGCCAAAACCTATGCCATGTGTATCCACCATACCTACCTACTATGTGGTATTTCCTGCCATTCCAAGTAAATACTTCATGTGCTACCTTTAAACAATTCAAAAGTTATCATCTCTTATTTGTGTCAATGTTTTATAGCTCATGAGGAAGTATGTGGTGTTTTATCTTTCAATCTTGTTGGGCAGCTTTCACCAATGGACTAGTGGTTTCATCCGCTTATCCAATAATTTTGCAAAAAGAGCTGGCAATGGGGTTCCCACCCCCAATTAATTAACTTTCATTAATAATTCTCTTCACATCTTTTGCTCTGATTCATCAGTAAGCAACTTAATTTTGCAAATAGACACTCCTCCATGGTATGAGATTGATGGAAGGCACCCGAGGATTCGGTTAGCCATGGCTTGTGTAAGCAAAGGTTGGGGGGAGTGTCACTCATAGTAAAACTAAAATACGTGTGTAAACAAAAGAGAAGAGGGATGATCTACCTTGCTGGTAGAAATAACGTCCTTCATGGGAGCCGCTCTTGAAAGTCTGGTTGGCGAGGTAGTTGGAGTACCCATTACCATTCGTTGACAACAACAAACACCTCTCTTTTCTTTTATGCTCTCTATATGATTTCAAAACTTAAAAAGCTCTAGCACATGATTTAATCCCTGCTTCCTAATACGTCTCCGACGTATCGATAATTTCTTATGTTCCATGCCACTTTATTGATGATACCTACATGTTTTATGCATACTTTATGTCATATTTATGCATTTTCCGGCACTAACCTATTAACGAGATGCCGAAGAGCCAGTTGCTGTTTTCTGCTGTTTTTGGTTTCAGAAATCCTAGTAAGGAAATATTCTCGGAATTGGACGAAATCAACGCCCAGGATCTTATTTTTCCACGAAGCTTCCAGAACACCGGAGAGGAAACAAAGTGGGGCGACGAGGAGGCGACACACCAGGGCGGCGCGGCTCACCCCCTGGCCGCACGGCCCTAGTGTGTGGGCCCCTCGCGTCGCCCCTAAACCTATCTCCTCCGCCTACTTAAGCCTTCGTCGATAATAACTCCAGTACCGAGAGCCACGATACGGAAAACCTTCCAGAGACGCCGCCGCCGCCAATCCCATCTCGGGGGATTCAGGAGATCGCCTCCGGCACCCTGCCGGAGAGGGGAATCATCTCCCGGAGGACTCTTCACCGCCATGGTCGCCTCCGGAGTGATGAGTGAGTAGTTCACCCCTGGACTATGGGTCCATAGCAGTAGCTAGATGGTCGTCTTCTCCTAATTGTGCTTCATTGTTGGATCTTGTGAGCTGCCTAACATGATCAAGATCATCTATCTGTAATGCTACATGTTGTGTTTGTTGGGATCCGATGAATAGAGAATACTATGCTATGTTGATTATCAATCTATTATCTATGTGTTGTTTATGATCTTGCATGCTCTCCGTTATTAGTAGAGGCTCTGGCCAAGTTTTTGCTTGTAACTCCAAGAGGGAGTATTTATGCTCGATAGTGGGTTCATGCCTCCATTAAATCTGGGACAGTGACAAAAAGTTTAAGGTTGTGGATGTGCTGTTGCCACTAGGGATAAAACATCGATGCTATGTCTAAGGATGTAGTTGTTGATTACATTACGCACCATACTTAATGCAATTATCTGTTGTTTGCAACTTAATACTGGAAGGGGTTCGGATGATAACCTGAAGGTGGACTTTTTAGGCATAGATGCATGCTGGATAGCGGTCTATGTACTTTGTCCTAATGCCCAATTAAATCTCACTATACTCATCATATCATGTATGTGCATGGTCATGCCCTCTTTATTTGTCAATTGTCCAACTGTAATTTGTTCACCCAACATACTACTTATTCTTATGGGAGAGACGCCTCTAGTGAACGGTGGACCCCGGTCCATTCTTTTAATCGAATACAATCTACTGCAATACTTGTTCTACTGTTTTCTGCAAACAATCATCATCCACACTATACATCTAATCCTTTGTTACAGCAAGACCGGTGAGATTGACAACCTCACTATCACGTTGGGGCAAAGTAATTTGGTTGTGTTGTGCAGGTTCCACGTTGGCGCCGGAATCCCTGGTGTTGCGCCGCACTACACTTCGCCGCCATCAACCTTCAACGTGCTTCTTGACTCCTACTGGTTCGATAAACCTTGGTTTCTTACTGAGGGAAACTTACTGATGTACGCATCACACCTTCCACTTGGGGTTCCCAACGGTCGCGTGCTGTACGCGTCTCAAGCTAAATTTCTGGCGCCGTTGCCGGGGACGTGAAGGAAAAATACACCACAGAGATTTCTAACTCCCACGTCAACTGCACGCCAGCAAATAAATTTCTGGCGCCGTTGCCGGGGAGATCAAGACACGCTGCAAGGGGACTCTCCACTTCCAATCTCTTTACTTTGTTTTTGTCTTGCTTTACTTTTATTTACTTTCTTGTTTGATGCATTATATCAAAACACAAAAAAAATAGTTGCTAGCTTTACTTTATTTACTATCTTGTTCGCTATATTAAAAACACAAAAAAAATTAGTTACTTGCATTTTACTTTTGTTACCATGTCTAGCTCTGCACCTGTTACTTCTTCACCTGAGGAATTAGTCTTCACTTTTAAACAAGGGGATGAGGAGAGTTTTAAAGATGCTTGGTCCAGAATTTTTGATTCTTATCGTAAAGCTGAACCTCAAGTGACTCTAAGTTTGCTCCTTAGTAACTTTTATTTTGGGCTTATGATTCGCTATAGATATGCCTTGGATGCTGTAGTGGGAGGAGATTTCCTTCATTGCAATGGGGATCAAGCTTTTAATGCCATAAAGAAATTGGTTGCATCACATGATTCAGCTAATAACTTCGATTCAGCTCTTATTAGCATTTATAATAGATTAAACACTCTTGAGACAAGTGCATCTTGCTTGAACGAAAATTATAGCTATGTTCGTAACCGTCTTGATCAAGTTTTAGTGAACTCTGAACCTTCAATATGGGACCCTACTATTAAAATTGTTATCTGTGGTCAAACTTTTCATGCCAATTGTGATATTATGTCTGAATTTTGCCTTATGCCTAAGAGTATTTATGAATCTTTGACACTATGGGGACTCGTTGAAGGGGGAGAAGGAATAACTCTTATTTGTAACTCTGTTATAATTCCTAAGGGAATAGCCGCGGGTGTGCATACAACCATTCTTGGAAGAACAGTATCCACTGATTATCTTGTTATTGAATGTGTAGGAACAGGACAAATCACACTCGGAAGATCCCTGCTGAAACTATTGGGAGCAGTCAAAAATGTGGGAGAAGGCACCCTAAAATTCACCTCTACACCGGGGGGTAGACATGTATTCCCTAAATCAAAGAGTAAGAAAAAGAGTAACAAGGGTAGGCGTAAAGCCCAAGGTAATGTTGATGCATCATCTCTTGATAATACTTGATACACACTTTCTACGCCTAGCTGAAAGGCGTTAAAGAAAAGCGCTTATGGGAGACAACCCATGATTTTACTACTGCACCTTTATTTTATATTTGAGTCTTGGAAGTTGTTACTACTCTAGAAACCCCTCCTTATCTTAGTTTTGTTGCATTGTTGTGCCAAGTGAAGTCGTTGATAGTAAGGTTCATACTAGATTTGGATTACTGCGCAGAAACAGATTTCTTTGGTGTCACGAATTTGGGCCTAATTCTCTGTAGGTAACTCAGAAAATTATGCCAATTTACGTGAGTTATCCTCAGATATGTACGCAACTTTCATTCAATTTGAGAATATTCATTTGAGCAAGTCTGGTGCCTCTTAGAAATTCATCTTTACGAACTGTTCTGTTTTGACACATTCTGCCTTTTATTTCGCATTGCCTATTTTGCTATGCTTGATGGATTTTTCTATTTCATTAACTTTCAGTAGCTTTGTGCAATGTCCAGAAGTGTTAAGAATGATTATGTCACCTCTTAACATGTGAATTTTGATTATGCACTAACCCTCTAATGAGTTGTTTTGAGTTTGGTGTGGAGGAAGTTTTCAAGGATCAAGAGAGGGAGATGATACAATATGATCAAGGAGAGTGAAAGCTCTAAGCTTGGGGATGCCCCGGTGGTTCACCCCTGCATATTTCAAGAAGACTCAAGCATCTAAGCTTGGGGATGCCCAAGGCATCCCCTTCTTCATCGACAACATTATCAGGTTCCTCTAGTGAAACTATATTTTTATTCCATCACATCTTATGTACTTTGCTTGGAGCGTCGGTTTGTTTTTGTTTTCGTTTTTGTTTGAATAAAATGGATCCTAGCATTCATTGTGTGGGAGAGAGACACGCTCCGCTGTTGCATATGGACAAATATGTCCTTAGGCTTTACTCATAATATTCATGGCTAAGGTTGAATCTTCTTCGTTAAATTGTTATATGGTTGGAAACGGGAAATGCTACATGTAGTAATTGGTAAAATGTCTTGGATAATGTGATACTTGGCAATTGTTGTGCTCATGTTTAAGCTCTTGCATCATATACTTTGCACCTATTAATGAAGAAATACATAGAGCTTGCTAAAATTTGGTTTGCATAATTGGTCTCTCTAAGGTCTAGATAATTTCTAGTAAGGGTCGAACAACAAGGAAGACGGTGTAGAGTCTTATAATGTTTACAATATGTATTTTATGTGAGTTTTGCTGCACCGGTTCATACTTGTGTTTGCTTCAAATAACCTTGCTAGCCTAAACCTTGTGTCGAGAGGGAATACTTCTCATGCATCCAAAATCCTTGAGCCAACCACTATGCCATTTGTGTCCACCATACCTACCTACTACATGGTATTTCTCCACCATTCCAAAGTAAATTGCTCGAGTGCTACCTTTAAAAATTATATTCTTCATCTGTTCAATATATAGCTCATGGGACAAATAGCCTAAAAACTATTGTGGTATTGAATATGTACTTATGCACTTTATCTCTTATTAAGTTGCTTGTTGTGCGATAACCATGTTCCTGGGGACACCATCAACTACTCTTTGTTGAATATCATGTGAGTTGCTATGCATGTCCGTCTTGTCTGAAGTAAGGGAGATTTACCACTAGTTGAATGGTTAGAGCATGCATACTGTTAGAGAAGAACATTGGGCCGCTAACTAAAGCCATGAATCATGGTGGAAGTTTCAGTTTTGGACAAATATCCTCAATCTCATATGAGAATATTAATTGTTGCTAAATGCTTAAGCATTAAAGAGGAGTCCATTATCTGTTGTCTATGTTGTCCCGGTATGGATGTCTAAGTTGAGAATAATCAAAAGCGAGAAATCCAATGCGAGCTTTCTCCTTAGACCTTTGTACAGGCGGCATAGAGGTACCCCTTTGTGACACTTGGTTAAAACATATGTATTGCGATGATAATCCAGGTAATCCGAGCTAATTAGGACAAGGTGCGGGCACTATTAGTATACTATGCATGAGACTTGCAACTTGTAGGATATAATTTACATGATACATATGCTTTATTACTACCGTTGACAAAATTGTTTCTTGTTTTCAAAACCAAAGGTCTAGCACAAATATAGCAATCAATGCTTCCCTCTGCGAAGGGCCTTTCTTTTACTTTTATGTTGAGTCAGTTTACCTATTTCTCTCCACCTCAAGAAGCAAACACTTGTGTGAACTGTGCATTGATTCCTACATACTTGCATATTGCACTTGTTATATTACTTTACATTGACAATATCTATGAGATATACATGTTATAAGTTGAAAGCAACCGCTGAAACTTAATCTTCCTTTGTGTTGCTTCAATGCCTTTACTTTGAATTATTGCTTTATGAGTTAACTCTTATGCAAGACTTATCGATGCTTGTCTTGAAAGTACTATTCATGAAAAGTCTTTGCTATATGATTCATTTGTTTACTCATTACATTACCATTGTTTCGAATCGCTGCATTCATTACATGTGCTTACAATAGTATGATCAAGATTATGATGGCATGTCACTCCAAAAATTATCTTTGTTATCGTTTACCTACTCGGGACGAGCAGGAACTAAGCTTGGGGATGCTGATACGTCTCCGACGTATCGATAATTTCTTATGTTCCATGCCACTTTATTGATGATACCTACATGTTTTATGCATACTTTATGTCATATTTATGCATTTTCCGGCACTAACCTATTAACGAGATGCCGAAGAGCCGATTCTTTGTTTCTGCTGTTTTTGGTTTCAGAAATCCTAGTAAGGAAATATTCTCGGAATTGGACGAAATCAACGCCCAGGATCTTATTTTTCCACGAAGCTTCCAGAACACCGGAGAGGAAACGAAGTGGGCGATGAGGCGGCGACACGCCAGGGCGGCGCGGCCCACCCCCTGGCCGCGCGGCCCTAGTGTGTGGGCCTCTCGCGTCGCCCCTAAACCTATCTCCTCCACCTACTTAAGCCTTCGTCGATAATAACTCCAGTACCGAGTGCCACGATACGGAAAACCTCCTAGAGACACCGCCGCCGCCAATCCCATCTCGGGGGATTCAGGAGATCGCCTCCGGCACCCTGCCAGAGAGGGGAATCATCTCCCGGAGGACTCTTCACCGCCATGGTCGCCTCCGGAGTGATGAGTGAGTAGTTCACCCCTGGACTATGGGTCCATAGCAGTAGCTAGATGGTCGTCTTCTCCTAATTGTGCTTCATTGTTGGATCTTGTGAGCTGCCTAACATGATCAAGATCATCTATCTGTAATGCTACATGTGTTGTTTGTTGGGATCCGATGAATAGAGAATACTATGCTATGTTGATTATCAATCTATTATCTATGTGTTGTTTATGATCTTGCATGCTCTCCGTTATTAGTAGAGGCTCTGGCCAAGTTTTTGCTTGTAACTCCAAGAGGGAGTATTTATGCTCGATAGTGGGTTCATGCCTCCATTAAATCTGGGACAGTGACAGAAAGTTCTAAGGTTGTGGATGTGCTATTGCCACCAGGGATAAAACATCGATGCTATGTCTAAGGATGTAGTTGTTGATTACATTACGCACCATACTTAATGCAATTGTCTGTTGTTTGCAACTTAATACTGGAAGGGGTTCGGATGATAACCTGAAGGTGGACTTTTTAGGCATAGATGCATGCTGGATAGCGGTCTATGTACTTTGTCGTAATGCCCAATTAAATCTCACTATACTCATCATATCATGTATGTGCATGGTCATGCCCTCTTTATTTGTCAATTGCCCAACTGTAATTTATTCACCCAACATACTACTTATTCTTATGGGAGAGACGCCTCTAGTGAACTGTGGACCCCGGTCCATTATTTTAATCGAATACAATCTACTGCAATACTTGTTCTACTGTTTTCTGCAAACAATCATCATCCATACTATACATCTAATCCTTTGTTACAGCAAGACCGGTGAGATTGACAACCTCACTGTCACGTTGGGGCAAAGTAATTTGGTTGTGTTGCGCAGGTTCCACGTTGGCGCCGGAATCCCTGGTGTTGCGCCGCACTACACTTCGCTGCCATCAACCTTCAACGTGCTTCTTGACTCCTACTGGTTCGATAAACCTTGGTTTCTTACTGAGGGAAACTTACTGCTGTACGTATCACACCTTCCACTTGGGGATCCCAACGGTCGCGTGCTGTACGCGTGTCAAGCTAAATTTCTGGCGCCGTTGCCGGGGACGTGAAGGAAAAATACACCACAGAGATTTCTAACTCCCACGTCAACTGCACGCCAGCACTTCCCTCTGCGAAGGGCCTTTCTTTTACTTTATGTTGAGTCAGTTTACCTACTTCCTTCCATCTTAGAAGCAAACACTTGTGTCAACTGTGCATTGATTCTTACATACTTGCTTATTGCACTTATTACTCTACTTTGTGTTGACAATTATCCATGAGATATGCATGTTGAAAGTTGAAAGAAACTGCTGAAACTTATATCTTCCTTTGTGTTGCTTCAATGCTTTTACTTTGAATCTATTGCTTTATGGGTTAACTCTTATGCAAGACTTTTGATACTTGTCTTGAAAGTACTATTCATGAAAAGTTTTGCTATATGTTATCTATTTGTTAGCAACTATAGATCATTGCCTTGGGTCACTTCATTCATCTCATATGCTTTACAATAGTATGATTAAGATCATGTTGGTAGCATGTCACTTCAGAAATTATCTTTTATCGTTTACCTACTCGAGGACGAGTAGGAACTAAGCTTGGGGATGATGATACGTCTCCAACGTATCTATCATTTCTGATGTTCCATGCTTGTTTTATGACAATACCTACATGTTTTGCTCACACTTTATAATGTTTTTATGCGTTTTCCGGAACTAACCTATTAACAAGATGCCGAAGTGCCAGTTCCTGTTTTCTGTTGTTTTTGGTTCCAGAAAGGTTGTTCGGGCAATATTCTCGGAATTCGACGAAATAAAGACCCAGTATCTTATTTTTCCCGGAAGCTTCCAGAAAGTTAGGGAGGGACCAGAGGGGAGCCCTGGGGGCCCCACACATGGTGGTGGCGCGGCCCAAGGGGGGCGCGCCCTCCTACTGTGGGGAGGCCCCGTGGCCCCTCCGACTCCGTCTCTTCGCCTATATAAGCCCTTTTGACCTAAAAACGCGACACAGATTGACGAAACTCCAGAAAGACTCCAGGGGCGCCGCCGCCATCGCGAAACTCCAATTCGGGGGACAGAAGTCTCTGTTCCGGCACCCTGCCGGGACGGGGAAGTGCCCCGGAAGCCATCTCCATCGACGCCACCCCCTCCATCATGCTCCGTGAGTAGTTCCCCCATGGACTACGGGTTCTAGCTGTAGCTAGTTGGTACTCTCTCTCCCATGTACTTCAATACAATGATCTCATGAGCTGCCTTACATGATTGAGATTCATCTGATGTAATCGGTGTTGTGTTTGTTGGGATCCGATGGATGATACATTATGAATAGTCTATCTATAAAGTTTGTGAAGTTATTGTTGCTGCAATCTTGTTATGCTTAATGCTTGTCACTAGGGCCCGAGTGGCATGATCTTAGATTTAAGCTCTATAATTATTGCTTAGATTGTATCTACAAGTTGTATGCACATGTCTATGTCCGGAACCAAAGGCCCCAAAGTGACAGAAATTGGGACAACTGGAGGGGAAGGCGTAGGTATGAGGATCACATGTTTTCACCAAGTGTTAATGCTTTGCTCCGGTGCTCTATTAAAAGGAGTACCTTAATAGCCAGTAGATTCCCTTGAGGCCCGGCTGCCACCGGCTGGTAGGACAAAAGATGTTGTACAAGTTTCTCATTGCGAGCACGTATGACTATATATGGAAAACATGCCTACATGATTAATAATCTTGATGTTCTGTCTTAATGCTATTTCAATCCTATCAATTGCCCAACTGTAATTTGTTCACCCAACACTTGTCGCTTGTTATTGGAGAGTTACCACTAGTGTAGATCGCTGGGAACCCCGGTCCATCTCTCATCATCATATACTCGTTCTATATTTCATTGGAAGTAGTATCAACTATTTCCCGGTGCCATTGCTCTTGTGTTACTGCTGCTGTGTTACTGTTACTATTGCTCTCATATTACTGCTGCTTTCACATCACCCCTGTTACTAGTGCTTTTTGAAAGTATAGAGATGGTAAACCTAGAGGGGGTGAATAGGTTTCTACAGATTTTAATTCTCTCTTTCCAATATTAGGCTTTGCGGAATATAAAGGTGAGCCTAATGCAAACTAGGTGAAGCAACCTAGATGAGGATACAACTAACTCGAGCACGAAGGCTCTCTCAGGCATTTAAATCACAAGTAAGGAGTTCGGTTAGAGATAACCGATAGCACGCGGAGACGAGGATGTATTCCTGTGTTCCCTTCCTTTGCAAGAAGGTACGTCACGTTTGGAGGGGTGGAGGTCCCACGAAGGATTCCCCACGCCACGAAGGCTCACCCTATTCTCCGGAGCCTATCCCACGAAGGAATAGCTCACTCACTTGTGGTAGACTTTGAGGTAGCCTCCAAACCTTCACAATCTTGCCCGAAGCAAATCCACAGCCCGGATGCTTCCGGACTCCTCTTGCCCACTGATACGTCTCCGACGTATCGATAATTTCTTATGTTCCATGCCACATTATTGATGATATCTACATGTTTTATGCATACTTTATGTCATATTTATGCATTTTCCGGCACTAACCTATTAACGAGATGCCGAAGAGCCAGTTGTTGTTTTCTGTTGTTTTTGGTTTCAGAAATCCTAGTAAGGAAATATTCTCGGAATTGGACGAAATCAACGCCCAGGGGCCTATTTTGCCACGAAGCTTCCAGAAGACCGAAGAGGAGACGAAGTGGGGCCACGAGCTGGCGACACAATAGGGCGGCGCGGCCCAGCCCTTGGCCGCGCCGACCTAGTGTGTGGGGCCCTCGTGCGGCCCCCTGACCTGCCCTTCCGCCTACATATAGTCTTCGTCGCGAAACCCCCAGTACCGAGAGCCACGATACGGAAAACCTTCCAGAGACGCCGCCGCCGCCAATCCCATCTCGGGGGATTCAGGAGATCGCCTCCGGCACCCTGCCGGAGAGGGGAATCATCTCCCGGTGACATAGGCATCCCAAATGGGCCTGCCGAAGATAGTACCCGGGGTTTACTGAAGGCCCACTACCCGAAGAATAAGAAGATTCGGGAGCCCAAGATATATTAAGGAAAGTTAGAGTTGTAATAGGAAGTGTTATTTGTAATTTGGCGGGATGAGTTAGAAACCGTCCCGGACTCTGTAACTTGTACAAAACGAAACCCTCGGCTCCGCCTCCTATATAAAGGGGGAGTCGAGGGACGAAGAGATCATCGAATCATTGTTACAAACCCTAGTTCTCATAATCGTCGAGTACTTTTCGGCTGAAACCTTCGAGATCTACTTGCCCTCTACTTCCAACTAAACCCTAGCCTACAATCCATAGGCATTGACAAGTTGATACCTTGTCAATTGGCGCCGTCTGTGGGAACTAGAGGCGTAAGGATCTGATCTCGATGGCACGTTCAAGATCTTCAACATCGTCAACCGCAAGCAACGCAATGGCTGTTCGCGCACCCGAGAGATGAAAAGAAGATCATATCGGGAAATAATGACAATATAGCGACAAGGTGGACTAAAATGTTGAGCCTACAACCAAGCACAAGTCCTTGGCTGTAGCCTCGGGGGCTACTCCCATCGGGAACGCTGTTCGCGTGCCCGATGAAATTAAAAAAGAAAGATAGAAAAGCAAAAGAGTATATTTCGAGTTATAATTAACTCTACATATACTCCCATCGGGAGAGCAATATAAGTCATATTTGACTCGATAAAATGTGCCATTCCAACAGCCGGAAAAGCACTCGACAATATATTCTCAGAACGCCAAAGTTGCGATCAATTTCTGAATGCCGCAAATTTGCGAAGGTAAGACCCCAGATCCGTTCACTGGCGTGGCATCGCCGAAGACTGCGCTCTGCTACTTTTATCCGTATCAACAGATACGAAGAAAAATCCTAACGGACGCGTTAGGTACTCGATAAATTTGACTGGGACTCGACAGAATGGTAAGACCTTAAGCGGCACCTGTCGAAGTTTACACCAGTATCCCGAGGTCATGTCCAGGGACGTGATCTTGAAGTAGGTTTTTGCGGATTGCCGCTAGAGCAGTTAACTAGTACCTGATCCGTCAGATGAACTAGCCCCAACTACCATTATCCCTGTACAATATAGAATTTTATGTGAAGAAATATAAAAAAAGTTGAAGCTGTTGAATAAAAATAAACAGTGGAGATTTTCCCTGACTCTATGATTCAAGCAAAATCTCGGGGGCTACTGACATAGGCATCCCAAATGGGCCTGCCGAAGATAGTACCCGGGGTTTACTGAAGGCCCACTACCCGAAGAATAAGAAGATTCGGGAGCCCAAGATATATTAAGGAAAGTTAGAGTTGTAATAGGAAGTGTTATTTGTAATTTGGCGGGATGAGTTAGAAACCGTCCCGGACTCTGTAACTTGTACAAAACGAAACCCTCGGCTCCGCCTCCTATATAAAGGGGGAGTCGAGGGACGAAGAGATCATCGAATCATTGTTACAAACCCTAGTTCTCATAATCGTCGAGTACTTTTCGGCTGAAACCTTCGAGATCTACTTGCCCTCTACTTCCAACTAAACCCTAGCCTACAATCCATAGGCATTGACAAGTTGATACCTTGTCACCCGGAGGACTCTTCACCGCCATGGTCGCCTCCGGAGTGATGAGTGAGTAGTTCACCCCTGGACTATGGGTCCATAGCAGTAGCTAGATGGTTGTCTTCTCCTTATGTGCTTCATTGTCGGATCTTGTGAGCTGCCTAACATGATCAAGATCATCTATCTGTAATGCTATATGTTGTGTTTGTTGGGATCCGATGGATAGAGAATACTATGTTATGTTGATTATCAATCTATTATCTATGTGTTGTTTATGATCTTGCATGCTCTCCGTTATTAGTAGAGGCTCTGGCCAAGTTTTTACTCTTAACTCCAAGAGGGAGTATTTATGCTCGATAGTGGGTTCATGCCTCCATTAAATGCAGGACAAAGTGAGAAAGTTCTAAGGTTGTGGATGTGCTGTTACCACTAGGGATAAAACATTGATGCTATGTCCGAGGATGTAGTTATTGATTACATTACGCACCATACTTAATGCAATTGTCTGTTGTTTGCAACTTAATACTGGAAGGGGTTCGGATGATAACCTGAAGGTGGACTTTTTAGGCATAGATGCATGCTGGATAGCGGTCTATGTACTTTGTCGTAATGCCCAATTAAATCTCACTATACTCATCATATCATGTATGTGCATGGTCATGCCCTCTCTATTTGTCAATTGCCCAACTGTAATTTGTTCACCCAACATGCTATTTATCTTATGGGAGAGACACCTCTAGTGAACTGTGGACCCCGGTCCATTCTTTTACATCGAATACAATCTACTGCAATACTTGTTCTACTGTTTTCTGCAAACAATCATCATCCACACTATACATCTAATCCTTTGTTACAGCAAGCCGGTGAGATTGACAACCTCACTGTTTCGTTGGGGCAAAGTACTTTGGTTGTGTTGTGCAGGTTCCACGTTGGCGCCGGAATCCCTGGTGTTGCGCCGCACTACATCCCGCCGCCATCAACCTTCGACGTGCTTCTTGGCTCCTACTGGTTCGATAAACCTTGGTTTCTTACTGAGGGAAACTTGCCGCTGTACGCATCACACCTTCCTCTTGGGGTTCCCAACGGTCGCGTGCTGTACGCGTGTCAAGCTAAATTTCTGGCGCCGTTGCCTGGGACGTGAAGGAAAATTACACCACAGAGATTTCTAACTCCCACGTCAACTGCACGCCAGCAAAAAATTTCTGGCGCCGTTGCCGGGGAGATCAAGACACGCTGCAAGGGGAGTCTCCACAATCCAATCTCTTTACTTTGTTTTTGTCTTGCTTTATTTTATTTACTTTCTTGTTTGCTGCATTATATCAAAACACAAAAAAATTAGTTGCTAGCTTTACTTTATTTACTGTCTTGCACTCTATATCAAAAACACAAAAAATTAGTTACTTGCATTTTACTTTTGTTACCATGTCTAGTTCTGCACCTGTTACTTCTTCACCTGAGGAATTAGTCTTCACTTTTAAACAAGGGGATGAGGAGAGTTTTAAAGATGCTTGGTCCAGAATTTTTACTTCTTATCGTAAAGCTGAACCTCAAATGACTCTAAGTTTGCTCCTTAGTAATTTTTATTTTGGTCTTATGATTCGCTATAGATATGCCTTGGATGCTGTAGTGGGAGGAGATTTCCTTCATTGCAATGGGGATCAAGCTTTTAATGCCATAAAGAAGTTGGTTGCATCACATGATTCAGCTAATAACTTTGATTCAGCCCTTATTAGCATTTATAATAGATTAAACACTCTTGAGACAAGTGCATCTCGCTTGAATGAAAATTATAGATATGTTCATAACCGTCTTCATCAAGTTTTAGTGACCTCTGAACCTTCATTATGGGATCCTACTATTAAAATTGTTATCGGTGACCAAACTCTTCATGCCAATTGTGATATTATGTCTGAATTTTGCCTAATGCCTAAGAGTATTCATGAATCTTTGAAACTTTGGGGATTCGTTGAAGGGGGAGAAGGAATAACTCTTATTGATAACTCTGTTATAATTCCTAAAGGAATAGCTGCGGGTGTGCATACAACCATTCTTGGGAGAACAATATCCATTGATTATCTTGTTATTGAATGTGCAGGAACAGGACAAATCACACTCGGAAGATCCTACTTTGAAACTATTGGGAGCAGTCATAGATATGGGAGAAGGCACCCTAAAATTCACCTCTACACCGGGGGGTAGACATATATTCCCTAAATCAAAGAGTAAGAAAAAGAACAAGAAAGGTAAGGGTAAAGCCCAAGGTAATGTTGATACTGCATCTCTTGATAATACTTGATATACACTTTCTGCGCCTAGCTGAAAGGCGTTAAAGAAAAGCGCTTATGAGAGACAACCCATGTTTTTACTACAGTACTTTTATTTTATATTTGAGTTTTGGAAGTTGTTACTACTGTAGCAACCTCTCCTTATCTTAGTTTTGTGCATTGTTGTGCCAAGTAAAGTCGTTGATAGTAAGGTTCATACTAGATTTGGATTACTGCGCAGAAACAGATTTCTTTGCTGTCACGAATCTGGGCCTAATTCTTTGTATGTAACTCAGAAAATTATGCCAATTTACGTGAGTGATCCTCAGATATGTACGCAACTTTCATTCAATTTGAGCATTTTCATCTGAGCAAGTCTGGTGCCTCTCAGAAATTCGTATTTACGAACTGTTCTGTTTTGACACATTCTGCCTTTTATTTCGCATTGCCTGTTTTGCTATGCTTGATGGATGTTTCTATTCCATTGACTTTCAGTAGCTTTGTGCAATGTCCAGAAGTGTTAAGAATGATTATGTCACCTCTGAACATGTAAATTTTGATTGTGCACTAACCCTCTAATGAGTTGTTTTGAGTTTGGTGGGGAGGAAGTTTTCAAGGATCAAGAGAGGGAGATGATACAATATGATCAAGGAGAGTGAAATCTCTAAGCTTGGGGATGCCCCGGTGGTTCACCCCTGCATATTTTAAGAAGACTCAAGCGTCTAAGCTTGGGGATTCCCAAGGCATCCCCTTCTTCATCGACAACATTATCAGGTTCCTCCCCTGAAACTATATTTTTATTCCATCACATCTTATGTGCTTTGCTTGGAGCGTCTGTTTGTTTTTTTTTGTTTTGTTTGAATAAAATGGATCCTACCATTCATTGTGTGGGAGAGAGACACGCTCCACTGTTGCATATGGACAAATATGTCCTTAGGCTTTACTCATAATATTCATGGCGAAGGTTGAATCTTCTTCGTTAATTTGTTATATGGTTGGAATCGGGAAATGCTACATGTAGTAATTCTAAAATGTCTTGGATAATGTGATACTTGGCAATTGTTGTGCTCATGTTTAAGCTCTTGCATCATATACTTTGCACCCATTAATGAAGAAATACATAGAGCTTGCTAAAATTTGGTTTGCATAATTGATCTCTCTAAAGTCTAGATAATTTCTAGTAAAGAGTTTGAACAACAAGGAAGACGGTGTAGAGTCTTATAATGTTTACAATATGTCTTTTATGTGAGTTTTGCTGCACCGGTTCATCCTTGTGTTTGTTTCAAATAACCTTGCTAGCCTAAACCTTGTATCGAGAGGGAATACTTCTCATGCATCCAAAATCCTTGAGCCAACCACTATGCCATTTGTGTCCACCATACCTACCTACTACATGGTATTTCTCCGCCATTCCAAAGTAAATTGCTTGAGTGCTACCTTTAAAATTTCCATTCTTTACCTTTGCAATATATAGCTCATGGGACAAATAGCCTAAAAACTATTGTGGTATTGAATATGTACTTATGCACTTTATCTCTTATTAAGTTGCTTATTGTGCGATAACCATGTTCCTGGGGACGCCATCAACTACTCTTTGTTGAATATCATGTGAGTTGCTACGCATGTCCGTCTTGTCTGAAGTAAGAGCGATTTACCACTCATTTAATGGTTAGAGCATGCATAATGTTAGAGAAGAAATTGGGCCGCTAACTAAAGCCATGAATCATGGTGGAAGTTTCAGTTTTGGACATATATCCTCAATATCATATGAGAACATTAATTGTTGCTAAATGCTTATGCATTAAAGAGGAGTCCATTATCTGTTGTCTATGTTGTCCCGGTATGGATGTCTAAGTTGAGAATAATCAAAAGCGAGAAATCCAATGCGAGCTTTCTCCTTAGACCTTTGTACAGGCGTCATAGAGGTACCCATTTGTGACATTTGGTTAAAACATGTGTATTGCGATGATAATCCCGGCAATCCAAGCTAATTAGGACAAGGTGCGGGCACTATTAGTATACTATGCATGAGGCTTGCAACTTGTAAGATATAATTTACATAACACATATGCTTTATTACTACCGTTGACAAAATTGTTTCTTGTTTTCAAAATCAAAGCTCTAGCACAAATATAGCAATCAATGCTTCCCTCTGCGAAGGGCCCTTTCTTTTACTTTTATGTTGAGTCAGTTCACCTATCTCTCTCCACCTCAAGAAGCAAACACTTGTGTGAACTGTGCATTGATTCCTACATATTTGCATATTGCACTTGTTATATTACTTTACATTCACAATATCCATGAGATATACATGTTATAAGTTGAAAGCAACCGCTGAAACTTAATCTTCCTTTGTGTTGCTTCAATACCTTTACTTTGATTTATTACTTCATGAGTTAACTCTTATGCAAGAATTATTGATGCTTGTCTTGAAAGTACTATTCATGAAAAGTCTTTGCTTTATGATTCAGTTGTTTACTCGTGTCATTTACCATTGTTTTGATCGCTGCATTCATTACATATGCTTACAATAGTATGATCAAGGTTATGATGGCATGTCACTCCAGAAATTATCTTTGTTATCGTTTACCTGCTCGGGACGAGCAGGAACTAAGCTTGGGGATGCTGATACGTCTCCGATGTATCGATAATTTCTTATGTTCCATGCCACATTATTGATGATATCTACATGTTTTATGCATACTTTATGTCATATTTATGCATTTTCCGGCACTAAACTATTAACGAGATGCCGAAGAGCCGATTCTTTGTTTCTGCTGTTTTTGGTTTCAGAAATCCTAGTAAGGAAATATTCTCGGAATTGGACGAAATCAACGCCCAGGGGCCTATTTTGCCACGAAGCTTCCAGAAGACCGAAGAGGAGACGAAGTGGGGCCACGAGCTGGCGACACAATAGGGCGGCGCGACCCAGCCCTTGGCCGCGCCGACCTAGTGTGTGGGGCCCTCGTGCGGCCCCCTGACCTGCCCTTCCGCCTACATATAGTCTTCGTCGCGAAACCCCCAGTACCGAGAGCCACGATACGGAAAACCTTCCAGAGACGCCGCCGCCGCCAATCCCATCTCGGGGGATTCAGGAGATCGCCTCCGGCACCCTGCCGGAGAGGGGAATCATCTCCCGGAGGACTCTTCACCGCCATGGTCGCCTCCGGAGTGATGAGTGAGTAGTTCACCCCTGGACTATGGGTCCATAGCAGTAGCTAGATGGTTGTCTTCTCCTTATGTGCTTCATTGTCGGATCTTGTGAGCTGCCTAACATGATCAAGATCATCTATCTGTAATGCTATATGTTGTGTTTGTTGGGCTCCGATGGATAGAGAATACTATGTTATGTTGATTATCAATCTATTATCTATGTGTTGTTTATGATCTTGCATGCTCTCCGTTATTAGTAGAGGCTCTGGCCAAGTTTTTACTCTTAACTCCAAGAGGGAGTATTTATGCTCGATAGTGGGTTCATGCCTCCATTAAATCTGGGACAGTGACAAAAAGTTCTAAGGTTGTGGATGTGCTGTTGCCACTAGGGATAAAACATTGATGCTATGTCCGAGGATATAGTTATTGATTACATTACGCACCATACTTAATGCAATTGTCTGTTGTTTGCAACTTAATACTGGAAGGGGTTCGGATGATAACCTGAAGGTGGACTTTTTAGGCATAGATGCATGCTGGATAGCGGTCTATGTACTTTGTCGTAATGCCCAATTAAATCTCACTATACTCATCATATCATGTATGTGCATGGTCATGCCCTCTCTATTTGTCAATTGCCCAACTGTAATTTGTTCACCCAACATGCTATTTATCTTATGGGAGAGACACCTCTAGTGAACTGTGGACTGATGCGTGTGGTTGGCACGTCCGTTGGGAACCCCAAGAGGAAGGTGTGATGCGCACAGCGGCAAGTTTCCCTCAGTAAGAAACCAAGGTTTAATCGGACCAGTAGGAGTCAAGAAGCACGTTGAAGGTTGATGGCGGCGAGATGTAGTGCGGCGCAACACCAGGGATTCCGGCGCCAACGTGGAACCTGCACAACACAACCAAAGTACTTTGCCCCAACGAAACAGTGAGGTTGTCAATCTCACCGGCTTGCTGTAACAAAGGATTAACCGTATTGTGTGGAAGATGATTGTTTGCAGAAAACAGTAAAACAAGTATTGCAGGAGATTGTATTTCAGTAAAGAGAATTGGACCGGGGTCCACAGTTCACTAGAGGTGTCTCTCCCATAAGACAAGCAGCATGTTGGGTGAACAAATTACAGTTGGGCAATTGACAAATAAAGAGGGCATGACCATGCACATACATATCATGATGAGTATAGTGAGATTTAATTGGGCATTACGACAAAGTACATAGACCGCCATCCAACTGCATCTATGCCTAAAAAGTCCACCTTCAAAGTTATCATCCGAACCCCTCGATATTAAGTTGCAAAGCAACAGACAATTGCATTAAGTATGGTGCGTAATGTAATCAACAACTACATCCTTAGACATAGCATCAATGTTTTATCCCTAGTGGCAACAGACAACACAACCTTAGAACTTTCTCACATCGTGTCCCGGTGTCAATGCGAGCATGAACCCACTATCGAGCATAAGTACTCCCTCTTGGAGTTACAAGCATCTACTTGGCCAGAGCATCTACTAGTAACGGAAAGCATGCAAGATCATAAACAACACGTAGATATAACTTTGATAATCAACATAACAAGTATTCTCTATTCATCGGATCCCAACAAACGCAACATATAGAATTACAGATAGATGATCTTGATCATGTTAGGCAGCTCACAAGATCCGACAATGATAGCACAATGGGGAGAACACAACCATCTAGCTACTGCTATGGACCCATAGTCCAGGGGTAGACTACTCACACATCACACCGGAGGCGACCATGGCGGCGTAGAGTCCTCCGGGAGATGATTCCCCTCTCCGGCAGGGTGCCGGAGGCGATCTCCTGGATCCCCCGAGATGGGATCGGCGTTGGCGGCGTCTCTGGAAGGTTTTCCGTATCGTGGCTCTCGGTACTGGGGGTTTCGTCACGGAGGCTTTAAGTAGGCGGAAGGGTAAGTCAGGGGGCCACACGAGGGCCCCAGATGACAGGGCCGCGCGGCCAAACCCTAGGCCGCGCCGCCCTGTAGTCTGGGCGCCTCGTGGCCCCACTTCGTTTCGTCTTCGGACTTCTGGAAGCTTCGTGGAAAAATAGGCCCCTGGGCTTTGATTTCGTGCAATTCCGAGAATATTTCCTTACTAGGATTTCTGAAACCTAAAACAGCAGAAAACAGCAACTGGCACTTCGGCATCTTGTTAATAGGTTAGTTCCAGAAAATGCACGAATATGACATAAAGTGTGCATAAAACATGTAGATAACATCAATAATGTGGCATGGAACATAAGAAATTATCGATACGTCGGAGACGTATCAGCATCCCCACGCTGAGTTCCGCTCGACCCCAGCAGTAAAAACGATAACACATAGAATGTCTGGAGTGACATGCCATCATAATCTTGATCATACTATTTGTAAAGCATATGTAGTGAATGCAGCGATCAAAACAATGTATATGACATGAGTAAACAAGTGAATCATATAGCAAAGACTTTTCATGAATAGCACTTCAAGACAAGCATCAATTAAGTCTTGCATAAGAGTTAACTCATAAAGCAATAATTTAAAGTAAAGGCATTGAAGCAACATAAAGGAAGATTAAGTTTCAGCGGTTGCTTTCAACTTGTAACATGTATATCTCATGGATATTGTCAACATAGAGTAATATAATAAGTGCAATAAGCAAGTATGTAGGAATCAATGCACAGTTCACACAAGTGTTTGCTTCTTGAGGTGGAGAGAAATAGGTGAACTGACTCAACATTGAAAGTAAAAGAATGGTCCTTCATAGAGGAAAAGCATCGATTGCTATATTTGTGCTAGAGCTTTGATTTTGAAAACATGAAACAATTTTGTCAACGGTAGTAATAAAGCATATGCATCATGTAAATTATATCTTATAAGTTGCAAGCCTCATGCATAGTGTACTAATAGTGCCCGCACCTTGTCCTAATTAGCTTGGACTACCTGGATTATCACCGCAATACATATGCTTTAACCAAGTATCACAAAGGGGTACCTCTATGCACTTTGTACAAAGGTCTAAGGAGAAAGCTCGCATTTGGATTTCTCGCTTTTGATTATTCTCAACTTAGACATCCATACCGGGACAACATAGACAACAGATAATGGACTCCTCTTTTAATGCTTTAAGCATTCAACAACAATTAATTCTTTTCTCATTAGAGATTTGAGGATGTTTGTCCAAAACTGAAACTTCCACCATGGATCATGGCTTTAGTTAGCGGCCCAATGTTCTTCTCTAACAATATGCATGCTCAAACCATTCAACTCAGTGTAGATCGCCCTTACTTCAGACAAGACGAACATGCATAGCAACTCACATGAAATTCAACAATGAATAGTTGATGGCGTCCCCAGTGAACATGGTTATCGCACAACAAGCAACTTAATAAGAGATAAAGTGCATAATTACATATTCAATACCACAATAGTTTTTAAGCTATTTGTCCCATGAGCTATATATTGCAAAGGTGAATGATGGAATTTTAAAGGTAGCACTCAAGCAATTTACTTTGGAATGGCGGAAAATACCATGTGGTAGGTAGGTATGGTGGACACAAATGGCATAGTGGTTGGCTCAAGTATTTTGGATGCATGAGAAGTATTCCCTCTCGATGCAAGGTTTAGGCTAGCAAGGCTTTATTTGAAACAAACACAAGGATGAACCGGTGCAGCAAAACTCACATAAAAGACATATTGAAAACATTATAAGACTCTACACCGTCTTCCTTGTTGTTCAAACTCAATACTAGAAATTATCTAGACCTTATAGAAACCAAATATGCAAACCAAATTTTAGCATGCTCTATGTATTTCTTCATTAATGGGTGCAAAGCATATGATGCAAGAGCTTAATCATGAGCACAACAATTGCCAAGTATCACATTACCCAAGACATTAATAGCAATTACTACATGTATCATTTTCCAATTCCAACCATATAACAATTTAACGAAGGAGAAACTTCGCCATGAATACTATGAGTAGAAACCAAGGACATACTTGTCCATATGCTACAGCGGAGCGTGTCTCTCTCTCATAAAGTGAATGCTAGGATCCATTTTATTCAAACAAAACAAAAAACAAAAAAAAACCGACGCTCCAAGAAAAAGCACATAAGATGTGATGGAATAAAAATATAGTTTCAGGGGAGGAACCTGATAATGTTGTCGATGAAGAAGGGGATGCCTTGGGCATCCCCAAGCTTAGACGCTTGAGTCTTCTTAATATATGCAGGGGTGAACCACCGGGGCATCCCCAAGCTTAGAGCTTTCACTCTCCTTGATCATGTTGCATCATACTCCTCTCTTGATCCTTGAAAACTTCCTCCACACCAAACTCGAAACAACTCATTAGAGGGTTAGTGCACAATATAAATTGACATATTCAGAGGTGACACAATCATTCTTAACACTTCTGGACATTGCATAATGGTACTGGACATTAGTGGATCAAAGAAATTCATCCAACATAGCAAAAGAGGCAATGCGAAATAAAAGGCAGAATCTGTCAAAACAGAACAGTTCGTATTGACGAATTTTAAAATGGCACCAGACTTGCTCAAATTAAAATGCTCAAATTGAATGAAAGTTGCGTACATATCTGAGGATCATGCACGTAAATTGGCTTAATTTTCTGAGCTACCTACAGGGAGGTGGACCCAGATTCGTGACAGCAAAGAAATCTGGAACTGCGCAGTAATCCAAATCTAGTACTTACTTTTCTATTAACGGCTTAACTTGGCACAACAAAACACAAAACTAAGATAAGGAGAGGTTGCTACAGTAGTAAACAACTTCCAAGACACAAAATAAAAACAAAGTACTGTAGGTAAAACATGGGTTGTCTCCCATAAGCGCTTTTCTTTAACGCCTTTCAGCTAGGCGCAGAAAGTGTGCATCAAGTATTATCAAGAGACGAAGTGTCAACATCATAATTTGTTCTCATAATAGAATCAAAAGGTACCTTCATTCTCTTTCTAGGGAAGTGTTCCATACCTTTCTTGAGAGGAAATTGATATTTTATATTACCTTCCTTCATATCAATAATAGCACCAACAGTTCGAAGAAAAGGTCTTCCCAATATAATGGGACAAGATGCATTGCATTCAATATCCAAGACAACAAAATCAACAGGAACAAGGTTATTGTTAATGGTAATGAGAACATTATCAACTTTACCCAAAGGTTTCTTTGTAGAATGATCAGCAAGATTAACATCCAAATAACAATTTTTCAGCGGTGGCAAGTCAAGCATATTATAAATTTTCTTAGGTATAACAGAAATACTTGCACCAAGATCACATAAAGCATTACAATCAAAATCTTTAACCTTCATCTTAATGATGGGCTCCCAACCATCCTCTAGCTTTTTAGGAATAGAGGCTTCGCGCTCTAGTTTCTCTTCTCTAGCTTTTATGAGAGCATTTGTAATATGATGTGTGAAAACCAAATTTATAGCACTAGCATTAGGACTTTTAGCAAGTTTTTGCAAGAACTTTATAACTTCAGAGATGTGGCAATCATCAAAATTCAAACCATTATAATCTAAAGCAATGGGATCATCATCCCCAATGTTGGAAAAAATTTCAGCAGCTTTATCACAGGCAGTTTTAGCAGTTTCAGGCAGTTTTTCGCGCTTTGCATTAGAAGTGGAAACATTGCTAACACCAATTCTTTTATTATTATTAGTAGGAGGTGCAGCAACATGTGTAGCATTAGCATTACTAGTGGTGGTAATAGTCCAAACTTTAGCTACATTCTTCTCTTTAGCTAGTTTTTCATTTTCTTCTCTATCCCACCTAGCACGCAGTTCAGCCATTAATCTTATATTCTCATTAATTCTAACTTGGATGGCATTTGCTGTAGTAACAATTTTATTATGATGATTTTCATTAGGCAAAACTTTTGGTTTCAAAAGATCAACATCAGCAGCAAGACTATCGACTTTAGAAGCAAGCATATCAATTTTCCCAAGCTTTTCTTCAACAGATTTGTTAAAAGCAGTTTGTGTACTAATAAATTCTTTAAGCATGGCTTCAAGTCCAGGGGGTGAACTCCTATTATTGTTGTAAGAATTCCCATAAGAATTACCATAGCCGTTGCCATTATTATAAGGATATGGCCTATAGTTGTTACTAGAATTGTTCCGGTAAGCATTGTTGTTGAAATTATTATTTTTAATGAAGTTTACATCAACATGTTCTTCTTGTGCAACCAATTAAGCTAATGGAACATTATTAGGATCAATATTAGTCCTATCATTCACAAGCATAGACATAATAGCATCAATCTTATCACTCAAGGAAGAGGTTTCTTCGACAGAATTTACCTTCTTACCTTGTGGAGCTCTTTCCGTGTGCCATTCAGAGTAGTTGATCATCATATTATCAAGAAGCTTTGTTGCTTCACCAAGAGTGATGGACATAAAGGTACCTCCAGCAGCTGAATCCAATAAATTCCGTGAAGAAAAATTTAGTCCTGCATAGAAGGTTTGGATGATCATCCAAGTAGTCAGTCCATGGGTTGGGCAATTTTTAACCAGAGATTTCATTCTTTCCCAAGCTTGAGCAACATGTTCAGTATCTAATTGTTTAAAATTCATTATGCTACTCCTCAAAGATATAATTTTAGCAGGGGGATAATATCTACCAATAAAAGCATCCTTGCATTTAGTCCATGAATCAATACTATTCTTAGGCAGAGATAGCAACCAATCTTTAGCTCTTCCTCTTAATGAGAAAGGGAACAATTTTAGTTTAATAATATCACCATCTACATCTTTATATTTTTGCATTTCACATAGTTCAACAAAATTATTAAGATGGGCAACAGCATCATCAGAACTAACACCAGAAAATTGCTCTCGCATAACAAGATTCAGTAAAGCAGGTTTAATTTCAAAGAATTCTGCTGTAGTAGCAGGTGGAGCAATAGGTGTGCATAAGAAATCATTATTATTTGTGGTTGTGAAGTCACACAACTTAGTATTTTCAGCGTTGGCCATTTTAGCAACAGTAAATAAAACAAACTAGATAAAGTAAATGCAAGTAAACTAATTTTTTTGTGTTTTTGATATAGCAAACAAGATAGCAAATAAAGTAAAACTAGCAACTAATTTTTTTGTATTTTGATTTAGTGCAGCAAACAAAGTAGTAAATAAAACTAAGCAAGACAAAAACAAAGTAAAGAGATTGAGAAGTGGAGACTCCCCTTGCAGCGTGTCTTGATCTCCCCGGCAACGGCGCCAGAAATTTGTTGCTGGCGCAAAGTTGACGTGGGAGTTAGAGATCTCTGTGGTGTAACTTTTCTTCAGTTCCCCGGCAACGGCGCCAGAAATTTGCTTGATGCGTGTGGTTGGCACGTCCGTTGGGAACCCCAAGAGGAAGGTGTGATGCGCACAACGGCAAGTTTCCCTCAGTAAGAAACCAAGGTTTAATCGGACCAGTAGGAGTCAAGAAGCACGTTGAAGGTTGATGGCGGCGAGATGTAGTGCGGCGCAACACCAGGGATTCCGGCGCCAACGTGGAACCTGCACAACACAACCAAAGTACTTTGCCCCAACGAAACAAGTGAGGTTGTCAATCTCACCGGCTTGCTGTAACAAAGGATTAACCGTATTGTGTGGAAGATGATTGTTTGCGTAGAAAACAAAGTAAAACAAGTATTGCAGTAGATTGTATTTCAGTAAAGAGAATTGGACCGGGGTCCACAGTTCACTAGAGGTGTCTCTCCCATAAGACAAGCAGCATGTTGGGTGAACAAATTACAGTTGGGCAATTGACAAATAAAGAGGGCATGACCATGCACATACATATCATGATGAGTATAGTGAGATTTAATTGGGCATTACGACAAAGTACATAGACCGCCATCCAACTGCATCTATGCCTAAAAAGTCCACCTTCAGGTTATCATCCGAACCCCCTCCAGTATTAAGTTGCAAAGCAACAGACAATTGCATTAAGTGTGGTGCGTAATGTAATCAACAACTACATCCTTAGACATAGCATCAATGTTTTATCCCTAGTGGCAACAGCACAACACAACCTTAGAACTTTCTGTCATCGTCCTGTGTCAATGCAGGCATGAACCCACTATCGAGCATAAGTACTCCCTCTTGGAGTTACAAGCATCTACTTGGCCAGAGCATCTACTAGTAACGGAAAGCATGCAAGATCATAAACAACACATAGATATAACTTTGATAATCAACATAACAAGTATTCTCTATTCATCGGATCCCAACAAACGCAACATATAGAATTACAGATAGATGATCTTGATCATGTTAGGCAGCTCACAAGATCCGACAATGATAGCACAATGGGGAGAAGACAACCATCTAGCTACTGCTATGGACCCATAGTCCAGGGGTATACTACTCACACATCACACCGGAGGCGACCATGGCGGCGTAGAGTCCTCCGGGAGATGATTCCCCTCTCCGGCAAGGTGCCGGAGGCGATCTCCTGGATCCCCCGAGATGGGATCGGCGTTGGCGGCGTCTCTGGAAGGTTTTCCGTATCGTGGCTCTCGGTACTGGGGGTTTCGTCACGGAGGCTTTAAGTAGGCGGAAGGGTAAGTCAGGGGGCCACACGAGGGCCCCGGATGACAGGGCCGCGCGGCCAAACCCTAGGCTGCGCCGCCCTGTAGTCTGGGCGCCTCGTGGCCCCACTTCGTTTCGTCTTCGGACTTCTGGAAGCTTCGTGGAAAAATAGGCCCCTGGGCTTTGATTTCGTCCAATTCCGAGAATATTTCCTTACTAGGATTTCTGAAACCAAAAACAGCAGAAAACAAAGAATCGGCACTTCGGCATCTTGTTAATAGGTTAGTTCCAGAAAATGCACGAACATGACATAAAGTGTGCATAAAACATGTAGATAACATCAATAATGTGGCATGGAACATAAGAAATTATCGATACATCGGAGACGTATCATGGACCCCGGTCCATTCTTTTACATCGAATACAATCTACTGCAATACTTGTTCTACTGTTTTCTGCAAACAATCATCATCCACACTATACATCTAATCCTTTGTTACAGCAAGCCGGTGAGATTGACAACCTCACTGTTTCGTTGGGGCAAAGTACTTTGGTTGTGTTGTGCAGATTCCACGTTGGCGCCGGAATCCCTGGTGTTGCGCCGCACTACATCCCGCCGCCATCAACCTTCGACGTGCTTCTTGGCTCCTACTGGTTCGATAAACCTTGGTTTCTTACTGAGGGAAACTTGCCGCTGTATGCATCACACCTTCCTCTTGGGGTTCCCAACGGACGCGTGTTGAACGGAAAGACAATACGTCGACCACGCGCAGCAAGCACCCACCTAGGGTTTCCAAGGAACCCTAGGAAGCAAGCTTCTCGATGAATACAAGGGGGAATGAGATTTGGCTTGGTAGAACAGTAGATCGGGTCCTCCTCTAGTGATTCCCTGGAGGGATTTGAGTTTGGGTGGAGGAGGAGGGAGATCGGAGGCTTTTGGTGTTTCTAGTAATGAAGTAAGAGAGAGAGAGATCAACAACAGCTTGTAGTGTAGTGCCTAAGTGTTCTGAGGTAGGAGAAGGCCTATTTATAGTGTTCTTCGAAATATGGCCGTTGGTCACTTGCCACCTCAGCTTTTCTCTCGACAAACCCGGTCAACCGGACCCCTGACCGGACTGTCCGGTCTGGAGGCCGGTCAGACCGGACCAGTGACCGGACCAGCCGGTTGTGACCGGATGCTGGGCCGGATCCCTCTTTTCTTTGTCCAGGAGCTCCTCCGGTTGGCGCCCGGTCGACCGGACCATACGCCGGACTCGCCGGTCTGGAGGCCGGCTGACCGGGCGGCAAACCGGATTCTTCAGGCGTTGTTTTGGAGCCCGGTTGGCGCCCGGTCGACCGGACCGCACGCCGGACCAGCCGGTCTGGAGCCCGGTCCAACCGGGTGGCAGACCGGATTTCTGTTGTAGACCCCTTTTCGATTGTTGTTGAAGTGGGGGTCTCCTTTAGCCTTCTTGTTCCTTTGATACACCATTTATGCCTCTTTGCCTAATACCTGAGATAATCCTTATAAACGTATTAGGTCAAATACTCTAGCACGGTGTCATTGTTACCAAAATAATGGATAAGGGTAAAATACCCTTACAATCTCCCCCTTTTTGGTATACGATGACAAACCGAGCTAGAGTCACATATAGATATTATGATAAGCTCTAAACCTTGATTCCATATAAGATATTACGACAGCTCCCCCATAATGTGTGCACTTGGAGAATTTGCATTTGAATGCAAAGTGCACCATTTGTGTAATATGAGAAGCTCCCCCAATATCTTTAGGAAACAAGCATGGTATGGACAAGTATATCAAGATATATAAGCATAAAACATGATTATCCTAATAGAGTGAATAAGCATAGACATAGTCGTCCATACACGTCCATACACAAATTATTCAAAGTAGCAAATGATTCTCGAGAAATCGAAACAAATAAGCACAAGCCATATAAGATCCAAATAAAGCAACTCCCATGGCTTGTGACAATCAAGGAACCCCGTGGTCCTAGACTCTACTCTCTTCTCCCCCTTTGGCATCGGGACACCAAAAAGGCAAAGAAAAGAGGAGAGATGCTACCGCACCCATCAATAGAACTGATGCCCGATGGAGTAGGAGCTCTCGCCATCATCGCGCGCAGCCGCACCACCGTCATCCTCCTCATCATCATCAGCAAGAGGGGAGGGAGCACGAGCAGTCCGAGGAGGAGGGCCACCATGAGCATACATGGACAGATCGAAGTTCTGGAGCATCTCATCTGTAATGGGAGGCATCTCCCAGGCAGGTGCAACCACAGGCTCCATCTCAGGGCCAGAAGGAGAAACAGGAGCATTCCGTGCAGCCAAAAACTCACTCTGTCTCCTCCGTGTCTCCTGGTTCAAGGCAAGACTCTGATGTGCGACATCATTGGTGTTCTTGCACATCTGCCGATGCTGGAGAAGAAGCGAGCGGCACTATGCTGAGGGCGCCGAGTGTAACTGGAGCTTGCTGCAGGATCATGCTGTTCCTTGGAACGGCGCTCAGTGGTGGGCATCATGGAAGGGACTTCCGGGCGACCATCCTGAGTAGGGAATCCGAATGGTTCCATGACGACCTTTTCATCAAGAACGTTGAGAGGAGCAGGAACAATGTAGTTGATGAGCCTCTGAACGTACTGAGCATAGTTTGGAGTCATGCGGTCCATAACTGCACGCTTCAGCTCACAGTAGATAAGATCACACCCATCAATCTTCCTTAGCCTGGAAGGGTGGCAGTAGTACATCAGATTCAGGGGATAGTTCCTGACTTCACTAGTGTCTCCTGACTTGCTGATGAGGCTTTCATGGAACATCTTGGCAAGAGAAAGGTATGAGTAGTACATCCCGGAGATGGTGGGAGGCCCAGCTGTGGGGTTAGAGGGATAGCAAAATGAGATGTCACCTCTAGTCATCTTAGATCGAGAGTGAATTTTGTACCCTTGAGCACGGTCACCACCAAACCCCATGGCCGCACAGAACTGTGTGTAGGTGCAGGAGTACTTCTCCCTGCTAGTCATCCAAGTCATGGTGCGGTCCGCATCATCATGGAAGAAGATTGTGCAATGGAACTGACGGACTAGCAGAGGACAATAGGTGGGATCTTCTTGTGTATCATCGGGCTTGAGGCACACAAGGTCATATAGTCCCAGACCCTTCAAGGTGTCAACCACAAAGTGATACTTTGTGGCTTCATGCAAGGCAAGCTCCTCAGGATTGATGGCCTTGGGCATCACAACAGCCACATTCTTCATACACTCTTGATCATCATAGAAACCATGCCATAGGGTTGCTTGTGTCTTGGTCCAGAAGAACTTGTCCCCACCCGTGTAAGTCCGGCGCTCATAGCGGTATGGATTCACCATCCGCACTTCCCGCCAATCACCACGGTGTGCATCCGCAAGATTGAAAGCTGGCACTTCTTCATCATCTTCTTGGGCTGCATGCTTATCCTTTTTCTTACCACCAACTGACTTGGTTCTTCTCCTCTCCGACCTTCCAGTGTCAGTAGTCTGATGAGTTGCAGGAGGTGCGCGACCACTAGACCGGCGGGGTGGATTCTCAGCAGTCCGTCCTCTCTTGGCAACAGTGCCCCGTGGTTCACCACTCGAACTTCCTGTGAATGAGAGAATAGAGCAAGGATAGCAGTGGGGTAAGTGTACATGTCATCAATAAGAGGGGAACCAAAAAGCATAGCATATATCCAAGTGTATTGATGAGATTGTGCGAAAAACTGGGCGATCCGGCGCACAGGCTGGTCCAACCGGGCGGCAGACCGAACAAGCCGGTTGCCAATCCGGTCAGACCGGGCGGCACGCCGGGCCGGCCGGTTGAGAGGCCGGTTGACTGGGCGGCAGACCGGATCTATCGAGTTGTGATGAGTTGCCCAGATTTTCTACCACAAATTCATGCAAAAACTCAAAAACTTGAATATAGACTATAGCAATAGAGTGAAGTATGTGCTTTGTGTTGTGAGACACTCTAAAGGCATGAGGACTTACAAACCCTAACCCTAACCCTAAGATTTCCTCAAATCTTGTCAAGAACTTGCAATGTGTGAAGAGGACTAGAAATTAGAGAGGAAGGGAGAGTACATTACCCGAAGACATTGTCCTCCTTGATCAAGAGAGCAAGAAGAACACGAGGTAGGGCTTGAAAACCAAGAACTCCAAAAATTCCCAAACTAGCTTGAGAGGGCTCAAATCCTTTGGTGGAGATGTCCCAAGGAGCCCGATCTATGGTTTGGTGGAGTTTGGGGGGATTCTTGTGGTGGGAAGGGCCTAGATCGTGGCGGAGGTGATGAGGGCGTCGGCCATGGAGGTGTGGGAGTTGGGGGATAATGAGGAAGATGACCCCAAGGGCTATCCCCTCCCAACTCATATCAGCCGCACGATCCGGTCGGGCGCCCGGTCGACCGGACCTGGCGCCGGCTGATCCGGCCCAGAGCCCGGTCCAACCGGGCCAGGGACCAGCCAGCCCAGTTTTGTCCGTTTTTCCTCGTTTTGCCCGTATGCTTTGTGTAAATGTGTGTGAATGCTCAGATGATGACATGTACATATAGATAGATAGATGATGATGAGATGAGCATAGACATGGAGTTGGAAACACAAAGTTCTCTAGGCATACCCATTGGAGAGAAAATCCAAACAAGATGTAAATAGCAACAATGGGCATGATTCGAAGTATATATCAAGAATCATAAGTCATTTGGAAATGATGTTTGCAATAAGATCATTTGGCCTTATATAGTCAAATCAAGTTGTAATGAAGGCTCAATGAGGGGCGGGGATTACTCCCCCTATGTGAAAGCGCAAATGTCATGAGACCTCGAAGAGACATGCTTGGGTCCATATAATGATATTGGGTCTATTTATGTTGCACACATAGGTATGCATCATACCAAGACATGGTAGGATGACTATCCCCATATGTGCTATGCCTCTAAGCTAGATAGCAAGATAAATGCAAGAATATAGTGCAAGAAGTTAATCAATCCAAGTTTTTAGGATCAAGAATACCAAGTTCTCCTCTCAAGTTAACAAAGCGGGCTTCATCCAAAGGCTTAGTGAAAATATCTGCCAATTGGTAGGTTGTTCCCACATGAGTGAGATCAATATCCTTATTGGCAACATGATCACGTAGGAAGTGATGGCGAATGTCAATATGTTTGGTGCGACAATGTTGAACCGGGTTGTTGGCGATCTTTATTGCACTTTCATTGTCACAAAGAAGAGGCACCGTACCAAGAGACACACCATAGTCTTTCAAGGTTTGCTTCATCCATAACAATTGAGTGCAACAAGATGCCGCGGATATGTATTCGGCTTCGGCGGTGGATAGGGCGGTGGAGTTTTGTTTCTTGGATGACCAACTCACCAATGACCGGCTAATAAATTGGCAAGCCCCGGAGGTAGACTTCCGGTCAACCTTATCACCGGCCCAATCGGAATCCGAATAGCCAATGAGTTCAAAGGTTGACCCCTTTGGATACCATAACCCGAGAGTAGGAGTGAGAACAAGGTATCTTAGAATCCGTTTGACCGCCATTAAATGGCTCTCCTTGGGAGCGGATTGAAAACGAGCACACATCCCTACACTTAGCATGATATCCGGCCTAGAGGCACAAAGGTAGAGCAAGGATCCTATCATGGAGCGGTATACCTTTATGTCCACATCCTTCTCACTGTCACATGAGCCAAGTTGTCCCTTTACGGGCATGGGTGTCTTCATTGGGCTTGCATTGGTCATGTTGAATTTCTTGAGCATGTCCCTCACATACTTTTCTTGAGAGATGAAGGTGCCTTTTGCAAGTTGCCTCACTTGGTAGCCTAGGAAGAACTTCAACTCTCCCATCATGAACATCTCAAATTTCCTAGTCATCAATAGCTCAAAAGCTTTGTTATGATTGGGGTTAGTTCCACCAAAGATAATATCATCAACATATATTTGACATATAAATAGGCCACCCCCTTTAACCCGCTTGGTGAAAAGGGTGGAATCGACCGTACCCATGCAAAACCCATCATGTAGCAAGAAATCCCTAAGGAACTCATACCAAGCATGTGGAGCTTGCTTGAGGCCGTAGAGTGCCTTATGGAGTAAATACACATGGTTGGGTCGGCATGGGTCTTCGAAACCCGGGGGTTGAGCCACATATGCGGTTTCTTTTAGGGGACCATTCAAAAATGCACTTTTCACATCCATTTGATATAATTTGAAATTATGAAAGGATGCAAATGCAAGCAAAAGACGAATAGCTTCAAGACGGGCTACCGGCACAAAGGTATCCTCAAAATCCATACCTTCTATTTGGGCAAACCCTTGCGCCACTAACCTTGCTTTGTTTCGTATGACAATGCCATTCTCATCTTGCTTGTTCTTGAATACCCATTTGGTCCCAATGACATTGATGCGATGATCCTTGGGTCTCTCAACTAGAGACCACACTTCATTACGAGTGAAACACTCCAATTCTTCTTGCATGGCAATTACCCAATCCGGATCGACCAAGGCTTCATGTACCTTAAGTGGTTCAAAACTAGACACAAAAGCATGATATTGACAATAAGTGATAAGTAATGCATGGTGTCTACGAGTTACCACTCCTCTTGAGATGCTATCAAGGACTTGATCCACTTTCATGTCACTTGCCCTTGTTGTGGCCTTGATCTTCCGAACAGTTCCTTCATGATCAATGAATTCATCTCTTGCTAGTGCTTGATCATGTGGGATCACTTGAGCTTGATCATGAGTTGAGGATGTTTCTTGATCATCATCATGATCTTGCTCCGTGGAATGAGGGTCTTCTTCTTGTTCTTCGGAACGTGACTCATCTTGAGTAGAGGATGGTTCTTGAGTTGCACTTGATGGTTCGGCTTGAGTTGAGCTAGGCTCCACTTGAGCCGTGCTTGATACATCTACTCCATCATCTTGATCATCATTATGAACTTCCATGGGTCGGATGTGTCCAATGCCCATATGCTTGATGGCACTAGATGGATCATCATCATTACCTGCAACACATGAAACAACTTGCTCCACTTGGGAGCCATTATCCTCCAAGAACACCACGTCACAAGATACTTCAATAGTCCCGATGGACCGGTTGTAGTATCTATAGGCGTGAGAGTTCTCCGCATATCCAACAAATATACCCTCTATGGTTCTAGTTTCAAATTTACCGAGCTTTCCTTTGTTGTTCTTAACAATACATTTGCATCCAAAAACACGAATGTACATGACATTAGGCTTGTTACCGGTAAGAAGCTCGTATGGAGTTTTGTTGTGGAGGGGACAGAGGAAGAGCCGGTTGGAATAGTGGACGGCCGTAGAGATGGCTTCTGTAACACCCCAAATTTAAAAACAAAGAGAAAATGAATTTCCTTTTTCCAAAAATGAGAACCAACAAAAACTTTTCTTACATAGAGTGCTATGCATAGTGCTCACCACTAATACTTGTGTTTTGCCATGATGAGTGTTATTATGCTTATGTGATAAAACCTAAAACCCTAAAGTGATCAAGTGAAGATCACAAACCAAATAAAATAAAGGAGAAAGAAATCAAATAAGAAAAACCTTAAACCCTAACCTTCTCAAAAATACTTTGGATCTATTTTGAGAAACCAAAATAAAAGAAAAAGACATATGTGGGCATGTAGCCCTAATGTGTAAATTTTGAACTCCACCTTTATTACTTTGCTAAATGGTGATGAACCATTGCAAAACTTACTAAACCCTAAACCTCATCCCTCTTGTCATCAATCTTTGAAAAACAAAATAAAAGGAAAAGATCTTATTTAAGAAAAAAAAGGCATATGCAAGCCTATGGCTACTTTTTGAAAATGATGAGCTTTTCTTTGTCTACCTTGAGTAGATGAATTGAAATACCTCAACACACTCAACAAAGCACTTACCAACCAATTCAAGTAAGAAACAAAATAAAATCAAACATATGCATAGAGGCATATGTGGCACCTAGCCAAAATATCCAATCTTGACCTAGGCACTCCCTTTGCCTCAAATTGGTTTGAACCTTTCACCTAACTCAATTGAACACCAAATAAACCTCACTCTTGTCAAAATGAAGCAAAGAAAAACAAAAGAATAAAAGTTAGAAATTCACAAAACCCTCACATATGGTTTATGCCATTTTTCTAAATCTTTGACCTAGACCATTTTGGTCTTCACCATTAGTTGTAATATGATACTAAACACTTATTACAACTTTTGTAATCAAAGAAACACAATTCAAATCAATTTCAAACTCAAATTGTGAGCACATGTGATATTGGTCAAATCTGCCAATTTCAGTCTGGTCACTACTTTGAGCCCTCTCTATTTCAAATTTTTCAAACTAAACTCTCTCAATTCTTTGCACCTCGTCCAAGAGCACATGAAGGAGAACAACTTTGGTAAAGACCACCTGGTCAAATTCATCTTGGATCCAATTCTATGCTCATCCAAAGTTGGAACTTTTTATCAAATGCAACAATCTCACTTTGCCAAAAATTGCATCTCTTTGATTTTTAAAATTCCACCACCACACATGTTTGTATCTGGTCCTTTGCAACTTATTCAAATACCCCATTCTCATATTTTTGAATCAAATGAATTCAACCAAATTTGGTGAAAAATAGCAAATTACAAATAGGGAACTATGCAAACACTATTTAAAATAGTGTTTGGCCTAAACCCTATTGCCCCAAATCACTCCACATGTTCCCCTGCCCCCTCTCTATCTAACCTATGCACAGAAACCCTAAAAGGAGGGGCCAAAGCTAGCATGGCATGGCCATGCCGGCCATGCCACACATGGCAAGCTCCCCTCTCTTCTCCTTCTTCCCTACCCTGGCCATGGTGCCATTCTGCTCCACAACACCACCCTACATCACCTAGCACCGCTACCTGTCGAGGAGGACGAAGGACATCGCCGGAGATCGCGCGCTCTGGTCGATGCCGAGGACATCGTGGATGCGTCAACCGGCAGACCCTGCCCACGTGCAACGCCGACGAACGCCGCCTCCCCTGGACCCCCTAGCTGCACGTCGAGCATCACCGTCACCGCGCCAACCCGCCAGACACGCTCCCCTGCTCGCGCGAGCCTTGTCGCCGACGACCACCTCGCCGGAATCCCGCAACCTTGCTGCCAGAACATCGCCATCACACGCGCACGCCAGACCGTCCCCCACCTCGTCCCCTAGCTCTATAGAACCACCTGGACACCGCCTACCTCGCGCCTACCTCGCCGACCCCCTTCCTTCGCCGGAGCCGCCGCTCTGCTGTCGCTCTCGCCGCCCACCTCACGGCCAACTCAAATCCTATAAAAGGGAAGCTCGCGCGCTCGATTTCTTCACACCAATCTGCTCCCCTCCTCTCCCTGATCCTCCTCCACCACTTCCCCTGCTCGATTTGGTCCTCCACCGCCGAAATTTGGCCGGCGTCTGCCGCACCAGTAGCACATCGCCGGCGTCGATTCACTCCACCTCAGGCCTCGCCGTTGGTACCAGCGCACCCGCCGACAACGACAACGTCTCCTCGTAACGGCGCCGCCCCTCGCCGGAGCTCCGGTTGGCCGCCGACCCCCTACCTCCGCCGCTCCAGCAAGCTCCTCCCCCCGACGATGACGACGACGCTCCTCCGCTCGATCCCCTTCTGATCCAACGGCTCACGTTGCAGCATACCGCTTCGGGTGAGTACTCTCGCTGACCCGTGGGACCCTTTGTCAGCTGGCCCGCGTCGTTAGTTGGGCTGGCCATCCTGAGATTCAAATCTTTCGGCCCATTCTTTTTCCCGCCGGCCCATTTCTCAAATCCTGTCAAATTAATTTGGCAGAAATTTAAATACTGATCCTGTTTTAGAAATTGAATAGTTTCAAATCTACACAACCAAATTTGATGAATTTTATATAGTTGGAAATCTTGTAAAAATATCTATCCAACCCCACTGGCCCCACTTCAAAATCTTGTGTATAAATAATGTGACATAAATAACAAGGCAGGGACTTTTGTGACTTCAAATAAATCTTAAAAATCAACCAATTTGAATTTTGAAGTAATTCCAATTGCTATAATTCACAATTCACTTACACTAATTTTTTCTGCAATAAAATGGTGTGGTCACTTTGTATGATCATGTCCTAGTTTAATTAATGGGCAATATGGCTAGTTTATTTAGGTGATATTGTCCAAAACTATTATGCAAATTATATGAAGTGCTTCACTTCATTTAAATCTTGTCCCAAATACTTTCATATGAAGTATTGACCCCTGGTCAAATACTCTCAAATGAAATGCTTGGTGAATATGAACAAGAGAAGATGGTGATTTTTGATAAAAAATGATATTGGTTTGAATGCGATACCTTTCCAATATTGAGTACCCCCACAATACCTGATTATGGGTAGGGCTTAACTGGAAGTTTATGTATCTTAGTATGGGTTCCCTCTGAACACACGTCATAGGGGTTATGCCGAGGCTGCCTCCGTTGTTGAGAAATGATGTGAATTGAGGTGAATTGTACGGCCAAGCCCTGTGCAGTTCCCAGGTTGACAGTTGGTCTTCACTGGGAGGCCAAGCTCATGGGGAGAGGTGCTCATACTATGATTTATAAGTGAAAGGTTATGGTTGATGATCCGCGTACCGTGTTACGATGATTCGGGGTAATCCCGACGGATGAAATCAAATGTTGTGGCACAAGTGTGCAACCTCTGCAGAGTGTCAATCTATTCGAATAGCCGTGTCCACGGATACGGACGGTTGGAAAGGCCATACAGTTTCCGATGTCAAATTCTTGAAAAAGATGTTGAAATGATGGGTGAAATGACTTGTGAAATGGTGAATTGAATTTAAATCACCACTTGAATGGTGGGAATGACACTAATGTTCCCACTTGAGTTAGTTAGCACATGAATAAGGTTTTACTCAAATACTTGTGAACTAAAATTGGCTTTATGCCAATAAACTAGAGCTTAGCAAACCTTACTAGAAATGTCTAGCACTTACACTAGTATTAGTTTGCGAGTACTTTAAAGTACTCACGGCTGTGTCCCTGGCTATTCAAATGGCCAGACTATGAAGAGGAGCAGAACTATCAAGATGACGGCAACCAAGATGTCTACGACAACTAGGGAATCTTCTGACGTCAGACGTTGGCCTGTGGACTAAAGAGTCCTTGTATCTTACGCTTCCGCTGTGAACTTGTGTTTGTGTGTTGATCAATAGATCAACTATTCGTGTAATATGGATCATGTGATTCCAATTGTAAGACGATATGGTTTGTAATGAATGATGACTGTGATACTTAACTGTTATGCCTCGCAACAACAATATTCCTGGGATTGCGATGTATGACATAATAGGCATCCGGACTTAAAAATCCGGGTGTTGACAAGTTGGTAGCAGAGCCATTGTTTGACCTTAGGAGACCCTAGTTAGAATGGACGTCTGCAAAACTTAGTTTCAAAACAAATGAAGTAAATATTTATGAAAATTTATTCTCACTCTTATCCTTGAGATCTTTTTCAAAATGAGAAGTTCATGCTCTACCTTTTTACTTTGAGAACTACATAAAACTTTACACACTTGACCACTTCTTTAACTTACTCATCCTCATTGTTCATATATGGAGTACAAATGGGAGTTCTATCAGCTTGGTCACGGAGGAAACCTGATGTTCGAGAAAGACTTGAAGCAACTAGTGGAATATCTAGGACGCCTGTATCCCGAGTTCTTCGGAACACCCCTCAACAATCACTCCGGAGGACCACCTCGGTGGGAAGTTTCTGCTGATCTACGAAGAAAGCTTGGAGCCCCGGTATGGGAAACCATATGGTTTTCTGTAACGGGAAACACTTGGAAGGAGGGACTAGTCAGAGCTATGCAAGAAGCAATTGCTCGTCTGTGTGGACAAAATGAGAACAAGATCAAGAACACTCGCTTCATCTACTACCCAAGACATGACCCCATGGGAAGACCGATGACCATGCCCCCGCACACGGAGATGAACCATTATGTAGCACACCTCGACTTCATGCTGTACAAGACCCGCAAGGAGTTGGACAACGCCTTCGCCTATCGCCAAGCACATTACCCGGGAAGACGAAGAATCCACCTCGAAGAGTAGTATCACTCCAGCACTTAAGTAGGTGTGAGTTGTATCAGGATCCCCTTGTATCGTAGAGCGAATGAATTGTTGTTCAAACCAACGGGGTGTTAGATTTGTAATGTGTGATGTTTGGTATGAATGAAAAAGTGTTGTTGGTTATACCCCCTCAACACTACTCGAGTTTTCAAGTTTTGAACTTCGTGAACTTTAATTCAAACAAACCGTAGAAATTTCCCTCTTATCTTATCATCCCCTCCGATGTTCAGATGGCCCCACCAACCCGCAACGCCACCCAAGACGCCATGATGCAGATGCTAGAGATGATGATGGCCGACCGAGAAGCTGAGAGAGCTGAACGCCAAGCCAACATTGCTGCACTGCAACAGCTCGCTCAGAACAACAACGGCCATGGAAACCACGACCACCCTGGGTCAAAACTGAAGAACTTTCAGAACACCAACCCACCTATCTTCAACAAGACCGAAGAGCCCCTCGATGCCGATGACTGGCTCCAGACAATGGAGAACAACCTCGAAGTGGCGCAAGTTGAAGCCACAGAGAAAGTACTGTTCGCCACCCACTACCTGTCAGGACCTGCACGAGCCTGGTGAACCAGCACCCGCGCAATGAATGCGGGACAGATGATGACCTGGGAAGACTTCAAGCTGAAGTTTAGCAAGTACCATGTGCCCCAAGGACTGATCAAGATGATGAGAGGCGAGTTCCGCGAACTCAAGCAAGGCAGAATGTCCGTGGTAGAATACCGCGACAGATTCCTCACTCTGTCAAGGTACGCCCCGGATGAGACCGACACCAATGAGAAGCGGAAGGAAAGATTTCTGAACGGATTACACGACGAGATGCAGACTGTACTGGTCAACATTCCCTTTGCTGACCTGGCAGCCCTGGTGGACTCCGCCATCCAGATGGAGGGCAAGCTTCACCAAGCCAATGAGAACCGCAAGCGCCGAATGATGAACCAGCATGGGTCCAGCAATACCCAGAAGTACCGCAACAACTCATCTGGAGGATTTACTCCAAAATACAACAAGCCCCCTGCTCAGAATTACCGCCCAAACTACACCAACAACCACGGAGGACCCCCGAAGCCCAGAGGCAACAACAACAACAATCACACCAGCAACAACAACCCCAACAACAACAACAATGGGAACCACAACAACAACAACAACAACAACAACAACAACAACAACAACAACACTGGCCCTAGGACTGGAAGCAACGCCATCCCCGTCGCCAACAAGGACAAGGCCACCATCACTTGTTATGAGTGTGGAGTGGTTGGGCATTACTCCAATGAGTGCCCCAAGAGACTCGCCAAGATTGCCGCCAACACCGCTGCACCTGCTCAGAACCAACGCCGCTTTGCCGCGAGAAAGAACCAGAACAACAATGGCCGCTTCTACAACATGACCGCCACAGAAGCCCAAGAAGCACCTCAGGCCATGCCAAGTATGTTTCCCTGTTAAATCATATCGCCCAATCTCTCTTAGGAACCTAACTTCTCTTAAAATCTCGGAACGAGATTTGTTTAAGGGGGAAGGGTTTGTAACACCCCAAATTTCAAAACAAAGAGAAAATGAATTTCCTTTTTCCAAAAATGAGAACCAACAAAAACTATTCTTACATAGAGTGCTATGCATAGTGCTCACCACTAATACTTGTGTTTTGCCATGATGAGTGTTATTATGCTTATGTGATAAAACCTAAAACCCTAAAGTGATCAAGTGAAGATCACAAACCAAATAAAATAAAAGAGAAAGAAATCAAATAAGAAAAACCTTAAACCCTAACCTTCTCAAAAATACTTTGGATCTATTTTGAGAAACCAAAATAAAAGAAAAAGACATATGTGGGCATGTAGCCCTAATGTGTAAATTTTGAACTCTACCTTTCTTACTTTGCTAAATGGTGATGAACCATTGCAAAACTTACTAAACCCTAAACCTCATCCCTCTTGTCATCAATCTTTGAAAAACAAAATAAAAGGGAAAGATCTTATTTAAGAAAAAAAAGGCATATGCAAGCCTATGGATACTTTTTGAAAATGATGAGCTTTGCTTTGTCTACCTTGAGTAGATGAATTGAAATACCTCAACACACTCAACAAAGCACTTACCAACCAATTCAAGTAAGAAACAAAATAAAATCAAACATATGCATAGAGGCATATGTGGCACCTAGCCAAAATATCCAATCTTGACCTTTGCACTCCCTTTGCCTCAAATTGGTTTGAACCTTTCACCTAACTCAATTTAACACCAAATAAACCTCACTCTTGTCAAAATGAAGCAAAGAAAAATAAAAGAATAAAAGTTAGAAATTCACAAAACCCTCACATATGGTTTATGCCATTTTTCTAAATCTTTGACCTAGACCATTTTGGTCTTCACCATTAGTTGTAATATGATACTAAACACTTATTACAACTTTTGGAATCAAAGAAACACAATTCAAATCAATTTCAAACTCAAATTGTGAGCACATGTGATATTGGTCAAATCTGCCAATTTCAGTCTGGTCACTACTTTGAGCCTCTCTATTTCAAAAAATTTAAACTAAACTCTCTCAATTATTTGCACCTCGTCCAAGAGCACATGAAGGAGAACAACTTTGGTAAAGACCACCTGGTCAAATTCATCTTGGATCCAATTCTATGTTCATCCAAAGTTGGAACTTTTTATCAAAGCAACAATCTCACTTTGCCAAAAATTGCATCTCTTTGATTTTTAAAATTCCACCACCACACATGTTTGTATCTGGTCCTTTGAAACTTATTCAAATACCCCATTCTCATATTTTTGAATCAAATGAATTCAACCAAATTTGGTGAAAAATAGCAAATTACAAATAGGGAACTATGCAAACACTATTTAAAATAGTGTTTGGCCTAAACCCTATTGCCCCAAATCACTCCACATGTTCCCCTGCCCCCTCTCTATCTAACCTATGGACAGAAACCCTAAAAGGAGGGGCCAAAGCTAGCATGGCATGGCCATGCCGGCCATGCCACACATGGCAAGCTCCCCCCTCTTCTCCTTCCCTACCCTGGCCATGGTGCCATTCTGCTCCACAACACCACCCTACATCACCTAGCACCGCTACCTGTCGAGGAGGACGAAGGACATCGTCGGAGATCGCGCGCTCTGGTCGATGCCGAGGACGTCGTGGACGCGTCCACCGGCAGACCCTGGCCACGTGCAACACTGACGAACGCCGCCTCCCCTGGACCCCCTAGCTGCACGTCGAGCATCACCGTCGCCGTGCCAACCCGCCAGACACGCTCCCCTGCTCGCGCGAGCCTTGTCGCCGACGACCACCTCGCCGGAATCCCGCAACCTTGCTGCCAGAACGTCGCCATCTCACGCGCACGCCAGACCGTCCCCCACCTTGTCCCCTAGCTCGCTAGAACCATCTGGACGCCGCCTACCTCGCGCCTACCTCGCCGACCCCCTTCCTTCGCCGGAGCCACCGCTCTGCTGTCGCTCTCACCGCCCACCTCACGGCCAACTCAAACACTATAAAAGGGAAGCTCGCATGCTCGATTTCTTCACACCAATCTGCTCCCCTCCTCTCCCTGATCCTCCTCCACCACTTCCCCTCCTCGATTTGGTCCTCCACCGCCGGAATTTGGCTGGAGTCTGCCGCACCAGTAGCACATCGTCGGCGTCGATTCACTCCACCTCAGGCCTCGCCGTTGGTACCAGCGCACCCGCCGACGATGACAACGTCTCCTCGTAACGGCGCTGCCCCTCACCGGAGCTCCGGTTGGCCGCCGACCCCCTACCTCCGCCGCTCCAGCAAGCTCCTCCCTCCGACGACGACGACTCTCCTCCGCTCGATCCCCTTCTGATCCAACGGCTCACGTTGCAGCATACCGCTTCGGGTGAGTACTCTCGCTGACCCGTGGGACCCCTTGTCAGCTGGCCCGCGTCGTTAGTTGGGCTGGCCATCCTGAGATTCAAATCTTTCGGCCCATTCTTTTTCCCGCCGGCCCATTTCTCAAATCCTGTCAAATTAATTTGGCAGAAATTTAAATACTGATCCTGTTTTAGAAATTGAATAGTTTCAAATCTACACAACCAAATTTGATGAATTTTATATAGTTGGAAATCTTGTAAAAATATCTATCCAACCACACTGGCCCCACTTCAAAATCTTGTGTAGAATTAATGTGACATAAATAACAAGGCAGGGACTTTTGTGACTTCAAATAAATCTTAAAAATCAACCAATTTGAATTTTGAAGTAATTCCAATTGCTATAATTCATAATTCACTTACACTAATTGTTTCTGCAATAAAATGGTGTGGTCACTTTGTATGATCATGTCCTAGTTTAATTAATGGGCAATATGGCTAGTTTCATTAGGTGATATTGTTGTTGGCGTCTGAAACCCACCGGCGAGCAACGACGGGCAACACGAAGAGCCGGGAGGCTCCCAGAACTGTGGCTGGCCCTGGTCCCTCGAGCGACGGCCCGCAAAGCTCCGGCACGCACGTCCTGATGCTGGTGCAAGGGCGTGCCACCTGACCTATACCTGGTCAGGAAGGTGATGATCTGCTTCGCTTAGTTTCCTACATGGCATACACGTAAACATTAAATACGAGCCTCGATCGGCTCTCAGGTTGTCCTGTGAATCGGCTCAAGGAGCCGATCCACCCATGGTTCGTATGTGGTCTACGATCACATGGTGGTCCTGCTTGATCAACATAAAGCTAAAACGACCTACGACGATTTAGGGTTTTCACCGCATAATCGGAACATCCTACACGTGATTGAGCCTAGCAGCCACGTAAGATGATAATAAACCAGCCCTAGATAAGGCCTAAAAACCAACATAGAGTTGATCCCCGGAACATCTTATCTAGGGCTAGCAAACTACACCCTACGCGCTACTGGATCCTTCAACCCGTTTGCAAGGCCTAACTGTGCAGATATTAAACTAATCCTTGAAGAACAAGGAGCAATCATAACGGATCGGATCTACTAAACATGGATCAAGCAAGGTGCCGCCCTTACACCTAAGATAGGTGTAAAGGCGGCTAGACGTCTAGGGATAGCATGGAGCAAAGCATTGTATCGTGGTAAAACAATGCTAACCCTAACACATCTATGATAACTATGTTGCTCGCCATCAACAAGGCTTCAGCACGAGCAACGCATGAACACGAATAAATGTATACTGCCTAGATCGCAGGATGCGATCTAGGCAGCATGATGCTTACCCGGAAGAAACCCTCGAAACAAGGGGTTGGCGATGCGCCTAGATTGGTTTGTGGTGAACGTGATTGTTGTTTTTCTCAATAACCCTAGATACATATTTATAGTCCGTAGACTTTCTAACGTGGGAATAATCCCAACCGTGTACGAGCCAAATTCTAACTAACCAACACGTATCCTACTATATTTACAGATACACGGGCAAACTAGCCCAAACTTCGTGCACAAGGCCGATTCATGTATATCTTCCATGTATATTCTTCAAGCCCATCTTTAATCACGGCCCACCTCTGATCCGGTCAAATTCTGGTGATAACACATGCCCCCCTGGTTTTGGAAATGATAATTCCAAAACCACTCTGCTTTTTCCTCGTTGGGTCATGTCGTGGCAGGGCAAAACCGCCGCAGTATCCTTCATCATGATGCCTTGCCTTCTCAACTTCTCCGCGTGATTTGACCGTTGTTTTTTTTTCTTTGGGCACCACTTCCTCGGAAACTGATGTGGCATTGAATCTCCACTATATCCCTTTTTATTTAACCGCTCCGAACAGTTCCCCACTTCATCCCTTTGCTCTGCTCTGGCCATCGGCACCAAGAAACCCCAATCTCAGCAGCAATGTCTTCCTCCTCTTCCTCCTCCGCCTCGTCGGATCTCTCCTCCCAGTCCTTCTCCTCCTCCTCCTCCTCCTCCTCCCGCGAGCCCACGCCGGAGTGGGATCCGATGGCTGCGCACGACAAGCGCGCCCCAGAGGAGTGGGACCAGGAGGACCATGCCTCCTCCGTCTGGTCCGAGGACGACAAGTCCTTGACCAGCGGAGATGAAGACCTCCAGTTCCTCGCCGATGGGGAGCTGGAATCGGAGAGCGAGGATGACTTGTTCTCCTGGGACGACTATACCTCCTCCGAGGAAGAGGAGGAGGAAGATGATGACGACTCCCTCGAGGACTACCCGCCGGCAAAGCGCTTCCGCGCAGGGTCAGATGACGACGACGATGATGATGAAGAGGAGGAGGCCCCATATGAGGGCCACTGGAGCAGCGACGAGGAGCCCGCCGGCAGCAGCGCCGACGAGAGCTCCGACGGCGACGACGAGGGCAGCGACGGCCCGTAGAGTAGGATCTACTAGTATAGGTCTAGTAGTAGTAGTAGCAGATTGGTCAATAGACCTTTCTTTTGTTCTTCCTCCCTTGAGCAATCGGCTCTTTCTTTGTAAGAAATCCCCTTTATTAATGAAGAAAATATTCCTCTATCAATTTTGTTTTCTCGTCCAATTTGCCGATTGTCAAACGAAGTCAACGCTCAAAGAGCCGATGGCAAGACATCGGCTTTTACTTAAAACGCGACTCAAGGCCACAACAAGTCCAATCTGTGTTCACGCCATCCTCCAAGCGCACAGATTCAACTTCTCAGCAAATCCAATGGGAAAATTATCTCAAATGCCAAGGACTTTGGCCTGAAACCAATCTGTTAACCTGCTCCATTGATTTTATTCATCTAGAGTCGATGGCCATGCGTCGGCTTTTTATTCTTCTGAAGTCGATGTCCGAGCATCGGCTGTGCTGGTATCCATGTTCCTAAAGTCGATGTCTGTGCATCGGCTGTGATTTGCATATAATTTTTTTTACTGGCCGATTTTATACATCGGCCCCCATGTTTCACTGTCCATCGTCCCACATGCTTGGGAAATATTTCTTGAGGTGTTGACCATTGACGGCTGCTGGGAACTTAACACCATCCAGCTGTTCCAGCATGTATGCATTACCCTTCAAAACCTGGACGACTTTGTACGGACTGTGCCAATTAGGAGACCATTTGCCATATGCTTTATCCTTGGTTCCTAATGGCAACACGGCTTCCCATACTAGATCACCAACCTGAAACTCCTTTGGTCTCACCTTCTTATTGTATGCACGAGCCACCCTGGCTTTGTTCTCTTTAATCTTCTCCAACGACCAAAGTCTAAGTTCCGTTGCATCCTCAATAGTGTCACTCATCAGGGCTGCATATTCTTCAGCTGTCAGGTCATTCTGAAACGTGGCACGTCTCGATCCAGCCGTAATTTCCCAAGGTAATACGGCTTCCTGCCCATAGACAAGCTGGTAGGGCGAAGTCTTTATAGCTCCATGGCATGACATGTGATAGGCCCACAAAGCTTCTGACAATGTCTCATGCCAAACCCTAGGGTTTTCATCAATCTTCCTCCTAATCAGCTTGATCAGGCTTTGATTGGACGCTTCAGCTTGCCCGTTGGCTTGAGCATAGTATGGAGATGATCGGATCAGCTTAATCCCCATGTCATCGCAGAACTTTCTGAATTCTTTAGAAACGAAGACCGAACCTCCATCGGTCGTGATGGTTTGGGGAATCCCGAACCTATGAATGACGTGTTCCTTCACAAATTTGATAACATCTTCCGATTTTACCTTCTTCATAGGGACGGCCTCCACCCATTTGGTGAAGTAATCTGTAATGGCCAGAATCCACTCATGGCCCTTGCTTGACGCAGGATGGATTTTGCCGATCATATCCATGCCCCAACCTCGAAATGGCCAAGGCTTGATGATGGGGTTCATCGCTGATGCGGGTACCATCTGAATCTTCTCGAACATCTGACACGCTTGGCATCCCTTGTAGTACTTGAAGCAGTCCTCAAGCATGGTGGGCCAATAAAACCCTGATCGCCTAATCAGCCACTTCATCTTATGAGCCGATTGGTGAGTTCCACAGGCGCCTTCATGCACCTCATGTAAGAGCCGATTAGACTCAGTTGGTCCCTGGCATTTGAGTAGTAACCCTTCCAACGTCCTGTAGAACATGTCATCTCCTATAAGGACATATTTCATGGCCTTGTATCTTATCCGTTTAGGTGCCCCCCGAGCCGAATCCTTCAAGTAATTGAAGATATCGGCTCTCCAGTCATCCTGTTCCAGGAACTGCACCTGAACTTCTGACCCGTCTGGTATGTCCTTATATCCTGACGCCATCTGTGCGAGATCATTAGCGTCGGTATTCTGAGATCTTGGGACCCAATTGAAGTTGATGTACCGAAAATGTGTCATCAGCTCACGACATTCCATCCAATATGGGAAGAGTGACTCACTCTCGCACTTGTATTCGTCCGTGAGCTGGGAGATCACCAACTTCGAGTCTCCAAAAAGCTCCACCGCCTCTGCCCCGGCTTCCAAAAGCAACTCCATTCCCTTGCGCACTGCCTCATACTCAGCGACATTGTTGGTGCAAGGGGTAGATAGCCTGATAGAGAAGGAATATGTTGCCCCCCGAGGCGACACAAGCAGAATGCCGATGCCACAACCATCGTCACAAGCCGATCCATCGAAGAACATAGCCCATGCACGCACAGATAGTGCTGCTATGTTAGTATTGATCCGTTCAGCTATGAGATCGGCCAACGCTTGTCCCTTGACTGCTTTCGTAGGCTGATACCGGAGATCGAATTCCGATAACATAAACATCCACTTACCAAGTCGGCCTTTCAGAACAGGAGCCGACAGCATGTGCTTGACAACGTCTGACTTGCATATGACGATGATCTCTGCCGTCAACAAGATATGATGAAGCTTGGTGCCGGTGAAGAATAGGCAGAGGCATAACTTCTCGACCTCAGGATACCTTGTCTCTGCATCCAACATCCTTCTGCTGAGGTAGAAAACGACCTTTTCAACACCCTCGTAGAGTTGCACCACCACTGAAGCGATGGACGTGTCAGCTACTGATAAGTAGATATAGAACGGCATGTCTTGCTGAGGTGGAACTAGCACAGGCGGCGTTGTTAGATACCGCTTGATCTCATCAAACGCTTGCTGCTGTTCTGCCCCCCAGTGAAACTCGTCATCAGATTTGATCTTCACCAACGCCATGAACGGCTCGGTTCGTCCTGACAGATTAGAGATAAACCACCGGACGAAGTTGATCTTGTCGATAAGACGTTGGAGCTCCTTCTTCGTGGTAGGCGGCTGCATGGTACGTACTGCCTCCTGACTTTTCAGGCCGATCTCAATTCCTCGTTCATGAACCAAAAACCCTAGGAACTGACCGGCCGTCACACCAAAGGCACACTTCTTCGGATTCATTCTCAGCCCGAATTTTTGAGTTCGGTCTAGGATGTGTCGCAAATCATCCAAGTGTCCTTCCAAGGAGACAGACTTGACCACCACGTCATCGATGTAGATTTCCACCAACTTGCCGATCAGATCATGAAAAATATAATTCATGGCTCTTTGGTATGTTGCACCGGCATTTTTCAACCCAAAAGTCATGACCACATATTCAAACAAGCCCACTGATCCTGGTACTCTGAATGCAGTCTTGTGTATATCTTCTGGAGCCATGAAAATTTGGTTGTAGCCGGCATTGCCATCCATGAAACTCAACACCTTGTGGCCAGCAGCTGCATTGATCAATGTTTCTGCCACAGGCATTGGGTATTCATCCTTTGGAGTGGCTCTGTTGAGATCTCGGAAATCTATGGCCACACGCCATCGGCCGTCCTTTTTCTCTACAGGTACGATACTGGAGATCCATTCAGCGTACCTGCATGGCCTGATGAACCCGGTGGCTAACATTTTCTCTATCTCCTTCTTGACTTCTTCGAGAATTTCGGCCTTCATCTGACGTGCTCGTTGTTGGAACGGCCGAAATCCTTTCTTGAGAGGGAGCCGATGCTCAATGATGCTCCTGTCTAACCCAGGCATCTCCGTGTAATCCCATGCAAAGCAATCTGGGTATTCCTTTAACAGGGCTATCATCTGGCTCCTGAGATGTGGATCTAACTTTTTGCTGATGAAAGTTGGTCGTGGCTTATCCCCAGGACCAATGTCGACTTCTTCTAGCTCATCAGCCGATGTAAACCCATACCCTAGCTTTCCGTCACCTGTTAGATCGACGCTGAACACAGGCAAAACGTATGGCGAGGATAATAATATGGGCCGATTGCTGGAATCGGCCCCCATTTTGATTGCATTGCTCAATGAAGGTTTACATCTTGTTCGTGCTTTACTACGACTACGTGGCATGCTTGAGACATGATCATCACTTTTTTATTTTTTGGGGCCGATCACAAGGATCGGCCTTGCCACGTACGTCCATAGCCTTTGCTCTTGTTACACGGTCAGGCCGGTGGATAAGACCAGCCTCACCCCATTTTTTGTCACGTCGATGCGCTCACAGTCGTCCAAAGTGATGCCGGAGAGTGGCTCTTGGCCTGCCGTCTCCCAAACGTTCATGCCAGCCGTTGAGATCTCGGCTGAGTCATCTGCGTGGACGACCTCGACTTCATCTCCATCCCACTGTATTAAGCATTGGTGCATCGTGGATGGAATGCAACAGTTGGCGTGGATCCAATCTCTCCCTAGCAGGACAGCATAGGTGCTCTTGCTATCGACAATGAAGAATGTCGTAGGGATGGTTTTCCTCCCCACGGTCAGATCCACGTTCAAAACACCTTGTGCTTCTGATGCTTGGCCGTTGAAATCGCTCAATGTGACGTTGGTCTTGATCAGATCCGAGCTAGACCGTCCCAAACGACGTAGCATGGAGTATGGCATGATGTTGACTGCCGCTCCGGTGTCGACCAGCATCTTGTTGACTGGCTGCCCATTGATATAACCTCGTAAGTACAGGGCCTTCAGGTGTCTGTAACTTCTTTCTCGTGGCTTCTCAAAGATAACCGGCCTTGGGCCGCAGTCAAGTTGTGCCACAGGTGCTTCCTCTGTTCCAGGAGCACAAAACTCCGCTGGAAGGATGAACACCATGTTTGTGCCAGCCGATGTCTCATCATCGGCTTTCTTCTGTTTGGGGCGCCACTCTTTCTTCTGTGGTCGACCCTCCTCGTCCAGAGTTCGCTGAATTTTCGCGGCTAGATCAGGCCGCGCCTTCCTTAACGTGTGCAGGTATAACCTTTTGGCTTCCTCCAAGCCACGTAGTCGCTGAACCCTACGCTTTTGGGAACGGCTGAGTCCATCAGGGCACCACCTTGGCCGGTGGTACTTATCTTCTTCTTCTTCATCGTCGTCTTCCAACTCCTCGAGATCTTCCACCCGAGAGGACTCAGCTTGCCTGTTCCGAAACGGGAGAGGTCCCAGACGCTTGAACACTGACACGTCTCCTGCGCTCTTCTTCTTGTGTCTACATTCTGGGCAGTTGCCGATTGTGGGCAATCGGCTCATTCCTGAATCCCAGCAGTGTTTGAAGAAGGGACAATCCCAGTGCTTGTCCACGTCGTCCTGCTCTCTTGATTTTTCCTTGGCATGGCGCTCATATCTCTCCTCGTCGCGATCATGCCGACGATATCTCCTGGCGTCCCTGCTAGCCAGACGATCTCTTTCGTCATCGTCGCTGTATCGCCGGCGCTGGTCGTACTGACTCACATATTTGTTGAGGAGATGATCAGAGAGAGGTCGTTGATATCGCACATCCTTCACCTCTCCCTCTGTGATGTAGCGCTTGCCATCGCGTCGGATCCGATCGCGTGGAGCGGCTTCCTCCTTGTCCTTGTCACAAGAGCGGGTGCCCCCGTCTCTGTCCTTACCAGAGTGGTGTCCAGGCCCGACCATGTTAATGCTGAACGAGAAACCTGGCTGGCACCTCCCAGGGTAAGTGAACTCCACCATGTTAACGGCGGGGAAGGGGTGCGTGTCGACTTTCATGGCGTACTGGCTGAAGATTAGACGCCCTTGCTCTATCGCCATTTGGATCTGCTGACGCCACACCCTGCAGTCGTTGGTGGTATGGGTGAACATGTTATGCCATTTGCAGTATGGCTTTCCGTTCAACTCCTGTGCCGTGGGGATTTTGAGGCCTTCGGGTAACTTTAGCTGCTTCTCCTTGAGTAAGAGGTCGAAAATTTGCTCAGCTTTGGTCACGTCGAAGTCAAACCCTCTTGGAGGACCTTGTGGCTTAACCCACTTGTAGGACACGGGGCTTGCCCCCCGAGTCCATTCAGCCACTGCTACCTCTTGATCTCCCGCAGAGCTTTCATCTTCCTCTGTCTCAACCAGGACTACCACACGCTTGAATTTGTCCTGGTACAACTCTGGGTGGCGCTGTTCATATAATGACAGTTTCTGAACCATATGCGCCAGCGAAGGGTAATCTGCTTGGGAAGCCATATCCTTGATCGGCGATGCGAGACCCACCACCGCCAACTCGACTGCCTCTTTTTCAGTCAAACGAGCCGAACAGCATCGATTCCTGATGGCCCTGAAGCGCTGGATGTATTCTGACACTGTTTCTCCGCGCTTCTGCCGTACCTGTGCTAGATCGGCAATGCCAGCCTCGGAAGCCTCTGAGTGATACTGCATGTGGAACTGCTCTTCCATCTGCTTCCAAGTCCGGATTGAATCTGGTGGCAGCGAGCTGTACCACCCGAAAGCCGATCCTGTGAGGGACTGTGCAAAGAACCTCACGCGTAGTGCATCTGCCGCTGAGATCGTGCCCAGCTGCGCCAAATATCGGCTCACATGCTCGATTGAACTGGAGCCATCTGACCCACTAAACTTGGAGAATTCAGGGAGCCGATATTTGGGTGGTAGCGGGATCAAATCGTACTCGTTGGGGTACGGCTTGGAATAGCCGATTGCCCTCCTTTTCGGCACCATGCCGAACTGGTCTCTCAAGATTGTGCTGATCTGATCCGCAGTGCTAGCTGCAGGAGTCGAGCTCTGAAGATTTGCTGGAGTGGCATACTTAGCTAGCCACGCTTGCTTCTCAAGATCCGAGCTAGCTGCAGGAGTTGAGCTTTGGAGATTTGTTGGAGTGGCATACTTAGTTAGGCACGTCTGCTTCTCAAGATCTGATCCAGAGGCCCCTCCTGCTGTTCCAGAAACCCCTGCTGTTGCAGTCTGGCTCGTGAGTGCCCAGTTACTGCAGTCCGGCACATATGTGCACGTGTATCCGTGCGGGATCTCCTTGGGTGCTTCATACAAGAACTGGTAATCACTAGGATCACCACCAATCTTGTAGACGATGAATGCCAGTGAACTCGGCACTTCTGGTGCTGCCAGCGCGAACGGCAGCGGCGGTCGGGTCTGGAGTGGTATCTCTCCTTGGTGAGTCCCTAGAGCAGGTCCTGACGGAGAGTACTGGTGTCTCATGATTTCCTGGATCACCCGAAGCGCGACACGCTCCAAAGCGTTCACCAGGCTCTCAGAATGGCGGTGTAGCGAATGAGCTACCATGTGATTGACCTCCTGACGCAGAGACCTGGTGCGTTCTTCTGAAGGGGTAGACAGGTCCACTCCATCGAGCGCGCCTTCAGGTGAGAACCCTTTCCACCTGATGCCGTGTGAGCGGGTCCTCTGGAAAGAGCCGATGAGGTTGGCTTCGAAGATAGCTTTGACATCGTCATACTTCTTCTTGAGCTCCTCAGTCAGATCCTCGTACGTGACTGGAGGACCTTCCGCCATCTCAGATTCGGATGATGATGCCGTTGACGTTGAAGACTGTCCCGCCGGGCGTGCCAGAATGTGTTGGCGTCCGAAACCCACCGGCGAGCAACGACGGGCAACACGAAGAGCCGAGAGGCTCCCAGAACTGCGGCTGGCCCTGGTCCCTCGAGCGACGGCCCGCAAAGCTCCGGCACGCATGTCCCGATGCTGGTGCAAGGGCGTGCCACCTGACCTATATCTGGTCAGGAAGGTGATGATCTGCTTCGCTTAGTTTCCTGCATGGCATACACGTAAACATTAAATACGAGCCTCAATCGGCTCTCAGGTTGTCCTGTGAATCGGCTCAAGGAGCCGATCCACCCATGGTTCGTATGAGGTCTACGATCACATGGTGGTCCTGCTTGATCAACATAAAGCTAAAACGACCTACGACGATTTAGGGTTTTCACCGCATAATCGGAACATCCTACACGTGATTGAGCCTGGCAGCCACGTAAGATGATAATAAACCAGCCCTAGATAAGGCCTAAAAACCAACATAGAGTTGATCCCCGGAACATCTTATCTAGGGCTAGCAAACTACACCCTACGCGCTACTGGATCCTTCAACCCGTTTGCAAGGCCTAACTATGCAGATATTAAACTAATCCTTGAAGAACAAGGAGCAATCATAACGGATCGGATCTACTAAACATGGATCAAGCAAGGTGCCGCCCTTACACCTAAGATAGGTGTAAAGGCGGCTAGACGTCTAGGGATAGCATGGAGCAAAGCATGTATCGTGGTAAAACAATGCTAACCCTAACACATCTATGATAACTACGTTGCTCGCCATCAACAAGGCTTCAGCACGAGCAACGCATGAACACGAATAAACGTATACTGCCTAGATCGCAGGATGCGATCTAGGCAGCATGATGCTTACCCGGAAGAAACCCTCGAAACAAGGGGTTGGCGATGCGCCTAGATTGGTTTGTGGTGAACGTGATTGTTGTTTTTCTCAATAACCCTAGATACATATTTATAGTCCGTATACTTTCTAACGTGAGAATAATCCCAACCGTGTACGAGCCAAATTCTAACTAACCGACACGTATCCTACTATATTTACAGATACACGGGCAAACTAGCCCAAACTTCGTGCACAAGGCCGATTCATGTATATCTTCCATGTATATTCTTCAAGCCCATCTTTAATCATGGCCCACCTCTGATCCGGTCAAATTCTGGTGATAACAATTGTCCAAAACTATTATGCAAATTATATGAAGTGCTTCACTTCATTTAAATCTTGTCCCAAATACTTTCATATGAAGTATTGACCCCTGGTCAAATACTCTCAAATGAAATGCTTGGTGAATTTAAATCATAATAGGCATTATTAAATGGTATGAGGTACTCTACCTCATTTAAATCAATTCCTCAAATGATGATGAATGGTTGACTTATGTCAACATGATTTTATGTATAATTGTTTGAGGAAATTAAATCTTAAGAAGATTCAATGAGAGGAAATTATTTCTCAAGAACTATATGGAAACTATCATTTACATATGTAAGGAGAGAAATTATTTCTCTAACACTAAGTAAGAAACCCTAGATTAATTTTAAGTAGCAATGCTAAGTGAGGATGCTAGATCATTTGGAGTGAGACATTAAGGCTAATTAAGGTTACTTAAGTGTTGATTGGTGATTGTATCCTCGTATTCATGTATATACGCTAGTGCCGGAGAATACCAGGAAGAGGAAGGATTCTACCTAGAAGAAGAAGAGCACTTTGACCACCTCAACCACCAAGGCAAGCTAACACCAATGCAAGCTAGACTATTGCAATTTATAATGTTTCAAGCTAATATTCTTGCAAAGTGCAAAGCCCCTTTGGGGCAAGGCACCATAGTCTTACCTTTCTTGTCTTAAGCCTATCCCAAGTTTCTACCTTACAAGTTTTTACTTGTTTTCTCCAAGAGTTACTTTTATAGTTAACTTTGGTCTAAGTGAAAGGTGGTTACTAGAGTAGTAAAGTTAGTCTCAAATTAGCAAAGCAAGATAGCACCCCTCATGACTAGAGCTAGTGCTAATTATTTAAAACTTGACTACTCTAGATGGGAACATGTGACTTTGAACTGAATTTTTGAAACCTTGGAATGATAAATCATTTCATTGAATCAATTTTGAAGGTGAATATGAACAAGAGAAGATGGTGATTTTTGATAAAAATGATATTGGTTTGAATGCGATACCTTTCCAATATTGAGTACCCCCACAATACCTGATTATGGGTAGGGCTTAACTGGAAGTTTATGTATCTTAGTATGGGTTCCCTCTGAACACACGTCATAGGGGTTATGCCGAGGCTGCCTCCTGATGACCCACAAGTATAGGGGATCGCAGCAGTCTTCGCGGGTAGTATAACCCAATTTATTGATTCGACACAAGGGGAGACAAAGAACACTTGGAAGCCTTAACAGCGGAGTTGTCAATTCAGCTGCACCTGGAAACAGACTTGCTCGCAAGAGTTTATCAGTAGTAACAGTTTTATAGCAGTAGCAGTAGTGAAATAACAGCAGCAGAGTAACAGAGACAGCAGTAGTGATTATAGTAAACAGCAGGATTAAAATACTGTAGGCACGGGGACGGATGACGGGCGTTGCATGGATGAGAGAAACTCATGTAACAATCATAGCAGGGCATTTGCAGATAATAATAAAACGGTGTCCAAGTACAAAGCAATCAATAGACATGTGTTCCAATTATAGTCGTACGTGCTCGCAATGAGAAACTTGCACAACATCTTTTGTCCTACCAGCCGGTGGCAGCCGAGCCTCAAGGGAATCTACTGGATATTAAGGTACTCCTTTTAATAGAGTACCGGAGCAAAGCATTAACACTCCGTGAACACATGTGATCCTCACATCACTACCATCCCCTCCGGTTGTCCCGATTTCTGTCACTTCGGGGCCATTGGTTCCGGACAGCGACATGTGTATACAACTTGCAGGTAAGACCATAAACAATGAATATCATGATGAAATAATAACATGTTCAGATCTGAGATCATGGCACTCGGGCCCTAGTGACAAGCATTAAGCATAACAAGTTGCAACAATATCATCAAAGTACCAATTACGGACACTAGGCACTGTGCCCTAACAATCTTATGCTATTACATGACCAATCTCATCCAATCCCTACCATCCCCTTCGGCCTACAGCGGGGGAATTACTCACACATGGATGGGGGAAGCATGGCTGGTTGATGGAGAGGCGTCGGTGATGATGATGGCGATGATCTCCTCCAATTCCCCGTCCCGGCGGAGTGCCAGAACGGAGACTTCTGGCTCCCGAGACGGAGTTTCGCGATGTGGCGGCGTTCTGGAGGCTTTTTGGCGACTTCGACTTCTCTCCGTGCGTTTTTAGGTCGAAGGCAATATATAGTCCGAAGGAGGGCATCGGAGGCCGGCCGAGGGGGCCACACCACATGGCCGCGCGGGCCCCCCTGGGCCGCGCTGCCCTATGGTGTGGGGCCCTCGGGCCTCCACCTGATTTGTCCTTCTGGCTCCGTCAGTATTCTGGGAAAATAGGGCCTTCTGCATAAATTCCAAGGATTTTCCTGAAAGTTGGATTTCTGCACAAAAACGAGACACCAGAGCATTTCTGCTGAAAACAGCGTTAGTCCGTGTTAGTTGCATCCAAAATACACAAATTAGAGGCAAAACAATAGCAAAAGTGTTCGGAAAAGTAGATACGTTTTGGACGTATCAACTCCCCCCAAGCTTAGCTTATTGCTTGTCCTCAAGCAATTCAGTTAACAACTGAGCGATAAAAGAACTTTCACGAACACATTTGCTCATATGATGTATATATTCTCATGCTATGGCTAATACTTAAACAGTTCATAATGAGATACATGCAAATAAGATCATCTAACAGCTATGTCAATCATGGAGAGGTACCAACAATTAATAATAAGCATCATGAACCATGTATATAAGTAGGATTGCAATGTTCATAAGAGAGTATGATAAAGTGGTATCTCGCTTGCCCGTATTTGATCGGCAAAACATAAATGCCCAGGCACCTCTGAAGTTCATAGAAAGACTAGAAGTAGTGATTGTCAAAGATAAAAGCATCAAAGTTATACCACAATCAATCATATTTTGAGACAAGCATATTATACTAAGAATGACAGTTGTGCTCTCAAGATAGTGCTCAAAGAAAGAATGGAGACACAACACAAAAGTAAAAGATTGACCCTTCGCAGAGGGAAGCAGGGATTAACATGCGCTAGAGCTTTTCATTTTTTAAACAGGAGTAAAATTATTTTGAGAGGTGTTTGTTGTTGTCAACGAATGGTAATGGGTACACCAACTACCTTGCCAACCGGACTCCCAAGAGCGGCTCCCATGAATTATTTTTATGTTTATGTGGCACTCCTTCCAACCTTTCTTTCACAAACCATGGCTAACCGAATCCTCGGGTGCCTGCCAACAATCACATACCATGAAGGAGTGCCTTTTTATTTTAGTTCTATTATGATGACACTCCCCCCAACCTTTGCTTACACAAGCCATGGCTAACCGAATCCTTCGGGTGCCGTCCAACAATCACATACCATGGAGGAGTGTCTATTTAAGTTAATTAATTTGGGACTGGGAATCCCATTGCCAGCTCTTTTTGCAAAATTATTGGATAAGCGGATGTGCCACTAGTCCATAATGAAAGTCCGTCAAGAGTAAATGACAAGGTTGAAAGTTAAACACCACATACTTCCTCATGAGCTATGAAACATTAACACAAATTGAGAAGCATTTTGAAGGTTTTAAAGGTAGCGCATGAGAATTTACTTGGAATGGTTTGAAATGCCATGCATAGGTATTTATGGTGGACACTTTGGAACAACTTGGTTTTCAGGTGTTTGGAAGCACGAGCAGCGTTCCCGCTCAGTACAAGTGAAGGCTAGCAAAAGACTGGGGAGCGACAAATCAAGAGAGCGAGAATCGTCATAATCATGCTTGCGGCAAAATAAATTAACGGAGGCATAAAAGTGATACAAGAACTCTGAAGCAATATAAATCATCGAGGCTTAATTGACTTTTGTTCAGTCATATGCATGCGTGAGCATGTGCCAAGTCGATATAAATGAATTATTCAGAGGAGGATACCAAAATGACATACTTACTTATGAATAAAACAATGCAAGCAAACATCCATGACATGCTACTCATATTAATAAATTGGAGCTAAACATGAGAGATCATAACCTACTAGACTTTCTCAAATAACATATACCTCACATGAACCACTAAGCATGCTCACATGGATGAGTATATGTACAAAAATGAAAACAAATAGAGTTCATACCAGCCTCTCACCACAATCCAATTGTCGTAGATCGTCATTATTGCCTTTCACTTGTGTAGCTTGGATAATATGAAATGAAAACCACGCTCCAGCCACCGAAGACCATTGAACTCATGATGAACTTTACAAACCAAAGAAGAACAGCAAATATTTTTGGAGTTTTCGAATTGGAAACAAGAACAAAAGGAAACAAGCGAACAAAGCAAAATCTTTTTGGGTTTTCTTATAGCAAACTAGCAATAGCAAATAAAGCGAAACAAATGCAAGAAACCAAAGCAAACAAATGGTGAAGAGAAACAACAGAAATATTTTTGGTCTTTTTTTGTTTTGGAAGGAAACAAAACAAAAACAAGAAATAGCAAACTAGAAAACTCACATAAACACAAAGCAGCAGAAATTTGTCAAACTTGACAGCAGTACAGTACTCGATTTTTAATAAATTCTTCCACTGCTCAAATCGAAAAGTGTTCAACTAATGAAAGTTAGATAACAACCTGGGGAACATGCACAAAAATTGGCTTCGCAAAATACTGTTCTGGCTATTTTTGGGAATTTTTTCGGTAACAGTCCAGAATCTGTTTTCAGGCAGCACTTCCCCAAATATCATCTCCCTCTCATTAGAAAACCACTCAAACCAACAAAACAAGTATATACAAGTATCCAGCAATCATAATATGCAAAGAATGAGTGATGCCGGTATACCTCCCCCCAAGCTTAGGCTTTTGTCCTAAGTGGAGTTCAACCCCAACGAGGGTCGCTGTTCCTCGCCGGTGGGTAATGCATGGCGTAGTCATAGTAAGGTTCCTGTGCAGAAGAAAAGCGTGGAGGCTCCACATATCCAACATGTTGATGCGAGGAACTTGCTGCATCGGATGATGAGTCGAGGTGTTCCTCGGCCTCCTCCGTGTTGCCTCTTGCATGATGGCCTCCTCCCTCTATGTGTGCATTCAGTGCATCTTCTGTGACTGACCAATCTTCCCTGGAATCAAGGTTAAATAGAACAGGCGCAGGCAATCTTACTAGTTTCTCAGTTTTCTTAGTTATTCTCCAAACTTTCTTATAAAATGTCATCTTGTAAAACAGGCTACCCAAATTAGATGAAGCAGAAACAAATTCATGTTTAATCATAGAGACTATGTCAAGTTTTTCTATGGAAAGTTGAATATCAAGATGGTGAGGTTCTACATTATGCAAAGCTAGCAAACGAGAGGCGATGAGACCTCCACAAATTCCACCTTTCTCACGGTTAGTAGCAAGTCTATAAGCTATCAATGCCCCCAAATTATAAGTCTTACTACCTTGCAGTGCCGCATCTAGAAAAGCTAAATGTTGGATAGATAGTTTACCACCACTCTTTCTAGCAAGAACGCATTCAGTAATGAAATAAGCAAAGTAGCGGATAGCTGGGAGTTGAATGCTAGTAATTTTACCACCATCCTCTGAGAAACTCCTTCCATGACAAATCATCTCGAAGAGGCTTAAGAGATCTCGCGGCGATCCCCTTATCTTCTCGCATGATCCCCATTGCGGTACTCTAATTGCTACACAAAAATCACTGAATGGCAAGTTGACAGCTTTATTATAAATCTTATATTGAACTGTGGGGTTAGATCGCGACCAATTAAACTTAAAGTCATGCACAACAGACATAGTCAATTTTGCATATTGGCTTGGTTCTCCATCAACAAAATCACTCAACCCTGCACGAGAAATTAGACTCTGAATCTTCCAATATTCCTGCGCTTCTCATGAAATCTGCGCACGGGTAGTAAGAGGGGTATACTCCCTCTTCACGGTTCACTCTCATGACTTGTTGCACCTCCAATTCTTGTTGGTTTAGTTGATATCTATTCCACTCCATTTTCTGAATTTTTCAACAAACAATATAAAATTTGATTTGGTGACATATAATCAAGGGGAACTACTATAGGAACTTGCTAGAGTGCTAATCATGCATCAAAACTAGTTTATAACCCTTAGAACAAGCATGCAAGCTCACTAAACATGTTACCAACTGCAGCAAAATATTCAAGATATACTCAACCAAACAAAATTCTACTTGGATAGGCGGAGGAGTCACATACCGGAGAGCAAATGTGCCAAATTTCAGACAGAAATCTGGGCTGAGCAAAGAGATCGAGAAATCCTGAGCTCTTGAGCAAAAACGCGAGTGAGAGAAAGCTGGTTCGAGTTTTTTCGGGAGAGAGAAGAGTCTGGGAGGAAAAGATGAAGTAGTGGGGCAAGGAGGGGCCCACACCACAGGGTGGCGCGCCCCCCTCCTTGGTCGCGCCGGCTGGTGGGGTGGCCCCCTGGGGTGCCCCACAGGTCATCCTCTGGTGCTCCCAGGTGCCTCTTCGAAAAATAGGACCAACGGTATAATTTTTGTAAAATTTTTAAAACTTTGAAAAATGCGCATTTCTGGGTATTAAGTTTATTATTACTGGCCAGGAAATTTTTTGAAATCTCTAATTAACTAAGGAACTTTGCAAACCAAAAGTGCTACAGCAAATAAGACAAGTGGAGGAAGAAAGAGATGTTGCAAACCAAAAGTGCTACAGCAAAAAAGTATTCGTTAACAAGGTTGATCAAGTCTTGCCACCGAATAAATTTTACATAGCATATGAAGAAATAAACCTCAAATCAATCATGTTACCTTGAATTGTATTGATATGGATCCAATCATAAGATTTTGATAACCTTCTTTAGGCTCATATATAGGACAATCGATAGTTCCAATTTTGATAGCACATTAGAAATAGTATTGACTCCACATACTTTATCAACCCTCTTGGGGAAATAGACGGTATGCTCCTTATCACCAACATTGAAAGTAACCTTTCCTTTATTGCAATCAATAACAGCCCCTGCGGTGTTAAGAAAAGGTCTCCCAAGAATAATAGACATATTATCATCTTCAGGCATTTCCAACACAACAAAATCAGTTAATATCAAGCAGTTATTAGTAACTTGAACAGGAACATCCTCACATATACCAACAGGAATAGCAGTAGATTTATCAGCCATTTGCAAAGATATATCAGTAGGTATCAATTTATCTAAATAAAGTCACTTATAAAGAGAAAAAGGCATAACACTAACACCGGCTCCCAAGTCACATAGAGCAGTTTTAACATAATTATTCTTAATAGAACAAGGAATAGTAGGTATACCTGGGTTGCCCAACTTCTTTGGCACTTTGCCATTGAAAGAGTAATTAGCAAGCATAGTGGAAATTTCCTCATTGGGGATTTTCCTTTTGTTAGTAACAATATCTTTCATATACTTTGAATAAGGAGGCAATTTAATAGCATCAGTCAAAGGGATTTGCAAGAATAAAGGTTTCATCCAATCACAAAATTTATTATAGTGTTCTTCTTCCTTTGATTTTAGTTTCTTAGCAGGAAAAGGTATTTGCTTTTGCACCCAAGGTTCTCTTTCATTACCATGTTTCTTAGCAATAAAATCTTCTTTAGTATACTTTTTATTTTTACCATGCTTTTCAGGTTCATCTTCAACTTCTTCTTTATCAGAAGCATCATTCTTATTATTATCACTATCATTATCATGTTCATTTCCACTTTCAGTTTCAGCATCGGAAATAGAAATACTATTAGGATCATTAGCAGGTTCAGAGGATTCTACAACATTTTTATGTTTCTTCTTCTTTTTCTTCTTAGAAGGAGCACTAGGTTCAATGCGTTGAGAATCTTGTTCAATTCTTTTGGGGTGCCCTTCAGGATATAGAGGATCCTGGGTAGAGACACCACCTCTAGTTGTTACTTCATAAGCATGTTTCTCTTTAGAATTATTATTTAGCAAGTCATTTTGCACTTTAGTGAGTTGATCAATTTGAGTTTGAATCATTTGAAAATGTTTAACAAGCATCTTAAAATCATTGGAGGTTCTCTCCACAATATCATGCAAATTGCTAATAGCTTGAGAATTTTCCATTAGGTGATTCTCTACTCTCATATTAAAATTTTCTTGCTTAACAATATAATTATCAAACTCATCTAAGCATTGCGCAGGAGGTTTTGAATACGGAATATCTTCCCTAGTAAAGCGTTGAAGGGAGTTTACCTCAATCATGGATGAAGGGGGAATTATCTCACATATATCCTCTATGGGAGGTAGATTCTTCACATCTTCGGATTTAATACCTTTCTCCTTGAGAGACTTCTTAGCTTCCCGCATATCATCATCATTCAATTCAATTAAATCCCTCTTCTTCAATATTGGCGTTGGAGCTGGTTCAGGTGTATTCCAATCATCATGATTCTGGCTTATTCTAGCCAATAAATCTTCAGCTTCGTCTGGAGTTCTTTTCCTGAAAACACAACCAGCACAACTATCCAAATATGCTCTAGATTCAATGGTTAGTCCACTATAAAATATATCAAGTAGATCATTCTTTTCTAAATCATGTCAATGTCGAGCTCTGATAAGAGAACAAAATCTTGCCCATGCCGCAGGCAATTTCTCTTCTTCTCCCTGGTCAAACCTATAAATTCTCTGTAAAGCGGCATGTTGAGCACTAGCAGGAAAGTATTTTCGAAAGAAAACATCACGCGAATTAGCTGGACTTTTAATAGAACGAGGAGGCAAATTATTATACCAAGTTTTAGCATCATCCTTTAATAAGAAAGGAAAAATCTTAATGACAAAGTAAGTACGCATCTTGTCATCATCGGAGAACAAGCTACTCATAGAAGAAAGTTCATTCATGTGTTCTACAACACTTTCTTTTTCAGTACCACAAAAGGGTGCTTTCTCTACAATAGCTATATGAGATAGATCAAGAGAAAAATCATAATCTTTATCCTTAATGCATATAGGAGATGTGGCAAATTTAGGATCAGGAGACAGCTTATGTCTAACAGTATATTGTGTAAGAAACTTTTTAATGTTTCTTGCATCAGTAGCATTGCATCTATTAATAAAATCATCATTAAGCTCCACATAATCTTCATTAGGATCATCACTAGAATAATCAAGTTCAGGTGAACTAACAGGTGTAGTGGCATTTTCATTAGGAGTTTCAGCATTTTCAATTTGTCTAGACCTAGCAATTGTAGCATCTAGAAAGGATCCCAATGAACCACTATCATCAAGCACAGCAGAAACATTATCAATATTATGAGAGTTTTCAGATTCAGCAGACGTGCCAGCTTGTGGCGGTGAAACAAGTTGACTTATCACAGATGGTGAATCAAGTGTAGCAGAGGTACTCAGAGTTGTACCTTTTCTTGTAGTGGATGGTAATATGGTGACTTTAGAATCGCGAGCTTTACCCATGATGGAGAATTTGCAGCGAACAATATCAATCCAAGTGAACTTCCAAATAAAGCTATGCTCCCCGGCAACGGCGCCGAAAAGCTTGATCTTGATGACCCACAAGTATAGGGGATCGCAGCAGTCTTCGCGGGTAGTATAACCCAATTTATTGATTCGACACAAGGGGAGACAAAGAACACTTGGAAGCCTTAACAGCGGAGTTTTCAATTCAGCTGCACCTGGAAACAGACTTGCTCGCAAGAGTTTATCAGTAGTAACAGTTTTATAGCGATGATAGTGAAATAACAGCAGCAGAGTAACAGAGACAGCAGTAGTGATTATAGTAAATAGCAGGATTAAAATACTGTAGGCACGGGGACGGATGACGGGCGTTGCATGGATGAGAGAAACTCATGTAACAATCATAGCAGGGCATTTGCAGATAATAATAAAATGGTGTCCAAGTACAAAGCAATCAATAGGCATGTGTTCCAATTATAGTCGTACGTGCTCGCAATGAGAAACTTGCACAACATCTTTTGTCCTACCAGCCGGTGGCAGCCGGGCCTCAAGGGAATCTACTGGATATTAAGGTACTCCTTTTAATAGAGTACCGGAGCAAAGCATTAACACTCCGTGAACACATGTGATCCTCACATCACTACCATCCCCTCCGGTTGTCCCGATTTCTGTCACTTCGGGGCCATTGGTTCCGGACAGCGACATGTGTATACAACTTGCAGGTAAGACCATAAATAATGAATATCATGATGAAATAATAACATGTTCAGATCTGAGATCATGGCACTCGGGCCCTAGTGACAAGCATTAAGCATAACAAGTTGCAACAATATCATCAAAGTACCAATTACGGACACTAGGCACTATGCCCTAACAATCTTATGCTATTACATGACCAATCTCATCCAATCCCTACCATCCCCTTCGGCCTACAGCGGGGGAATTACTCACACATGGATGGGGGAAGCATGGCTGGTTGATGGAGAGGCGTCGGTGATGATGATGGCGATGATCTCCTCCAATTCCCCGTCCCGGTGGAGTGCCAGAACGGAGACTTCTGGCTCCCGAGACGGAGTTTCGCGATGTGGCGGCGTTCTGGAGGCTTTCTGGCGACTTCGACTTCTCTCCGTGCGTTTTTAGGTCGAAGGCAATATATAGTACGAAGGAGGGCGTCGGAGGCCGGCCGAGGGGGCCACACCACATGGCCGCGCGGCCCCCCCCTGGGCCGCGCCGCCCTATGGTGTGGGGCCCTCGGGCCTCCACCTGATTTGTCCTTCTGGCTCCGTCAGTATTCTGGGAAAATAGGGCCTTCTGCATAAATTCCGAGGATTTTCCTGAAAGTTGGATTTCTGCACAAAAACGAGACACCAGAGCAGTTCTGCTGAAAACAGCGTTAGTCCGTGTTAGTTGCATCCAAAATACACAAATTAGAGGCAAAACAATAGCAAAAGTGTTCGGAAAAGTAGATACGTTTTGGACGTATCACCTCCGTTGTTGAGAAATGATGTGAATTGAGGTGAATTGTACAGCCAAGCCCTGTGCAGTTCCCAGGTTGACAGTTGGTCTTCACTGGGAGGCCAAGCTCATGGGGAGAGGTGCTCATACTAGGATTTATAAGTGAAAGGTTATGGTTGATGATCCACGTACCGTGTTACGATGATTCGGGGTAATCCCGACGGATGAAATCAAATGTTGTGGCACAAGTGTGCAACCTCTGCAGAGTGTCAATCTATTTGAATAGCCGTGTCCATGGATACGGACGGTTGGAAAGGCCATACAGTTTCCAATGTCAAATTCTTGAAAAAGATGTTGAAATGAAATGGGTGAAATGACTTGTGAAATGGTGAATTGAATTGAAATCACCACTTGAATGGTGGGAATGACACTAATGTTCCCACTTGAGTTAGTTAGCACATGAATAAGGTTTTACTCAAATACTTGTGAACTAAAATTGGCTTTATGCCAATAAACTAGAGCTTAGCAAACCTTACTAGAAATGTCTAGCACTTACACTAGTATTAGTTTGCGAGTACTTTAAAGTACTCACGGTTGTGTCCCTGGCTATTCAAATGGCCAGACTATGAAGAGGAGCATAACTATCAAGATGACGGCAACCAAGATGTCTACGACAACTAGGGAATCTTCTGACGTCAGACGTTGGCCTGTGGACTAAAGAGTCCTTGTATCTTACACTTCCGCTATGAACTTTTTTTTTTGTGTTGATCAATAGATCAACTATTCGTGTAATATGGATCATGTGATTCCAATTGTAAGACGATATGGTTTGTAATGAATGATGACTGTGATACTTAACTATTATGCCTCGCAACAACAATATTCCTGGGATTGCGATGTATGACATAATAGGCATCCGGACTTAAAAATCCGGGTGTTGACAGCTTCTCCCCAAAAGTTGTGGGGTGAGTTGAATTCACTCAACATGGTTCTTGCCATCTCAATGATAGTCCGATTCTTCCTTTCAACAACACCATTTTGTTGAGGGGTGTATGGCACCGAAAACTCATGCTTGATGCCCTCATCATCAACAAACTCTTGCATATTGTAGTTCTTGAATTCGGTGCCATTGTCGGTCCTAATTGCCTTGATCTCGGATTCATACATACGTAGAGCTTTCTTGGCGAAGGTGATGAACTCTCTATGGGTCTCGCCTTAGACTTAAGGAGAAAGACCCAAGAGTATCTTGAGTAATCATCAACAATGACAAGTCCATAGTTGCTTCCACCAAGAGTATCATAATGTGATGGCCCAAAGAGATCCAAATGAAGGAGCTCCAAAGGCCTAGATGTGGTAACAATACTCTTGATAGGATGCTTCTTCTTGAGTTGCTTTCCGGCTACACATGCACTACAAACATGATCTTTCTCAAAAGAAATGCCGGTTAGTCCCACAATGTGCTCACCCTTTAGGAATTGTTTAAGATTTCTCATGTTAACATGACCAAGGCGGTGATGCCACAACCAACCTTCTTCATGCTTGGCCGCCATTAGACATGTGGAGGGAGAGGGGCTCTCTTTCGAGAGGTCAACCACGTAAAGGTTGTTCTCCACATATCCAACAAGGACCAATTTGAGATTGTCACTCCTAAAGACTTTCACACAATAATTAGTGAAATATGAATTGTAACCGGCATCGGCAAGATGATATATAGAAAGTAAGTTATAGCCAAGGGATTCAACAAGCATAACCGTCTCAAGGCACAAGTCCTTAGAGATTGCTACCTTGCCATACCCAAGTACCTTTCCCTTTGAGTTGTCACCAAAGGTGATGCTTGACTTCTTGTTGATATCTTCAATGAATTGATCAAGCACACCTCTTCCTCCGGTCATGTGATTGGTGCATCCACTATCAAACACCCATTTTGGACCACCAGAGGAATACCCCTACAAAATCAAGTAGAGGATTTAGGAACCCATCGATTAATGGGTTCCTTTGCAATGGCAACAATATCTTTTGGTACCCAAATTGAGTACTCTCTATAAGCATAGCCATTAGGAGGGCCAACATAGTTAGCATAGATATCACCATAATAATCAACAAATAACGCATAGTGATCGTTTGGCCCCGTGCGGTCACCACTAGTGGCTTTGCCCTTTGAGGCTTTGCCATTATTAGTGACCTTCTTGTTCTTATCTTGAGCGGGTTTCTCCTTCTTGTAGTTGTTCTTCTTGTGGGACTTGGGAACATATCCAAGTCCATACTTTTGATTGTTTGACCTTTGCTTACTCAAGAGGTCATCCAATCCCATCTTGTTCTTGGCGGTGGTGAACTTTGCAAGTTCCTTTGTTAACCTAACATTTTCCTCAAGAATAGATGCTTTCTCACAAGAAGATTCATTAGGATGTTAGTCAAGACCATATTTGGTCACCAAGGATTCAAGATATGCATTGGCCTCAACATGCAAAGAAAGTTCCTCTTGTAAACGAACATGTTCCTCAACAAGTTTAGCATGCTCACTAGTAAAGGAAGTGGAGGAACAAGCAAGCTTTTCAACATCAATGGGATCCTTCATTGATTCAAGAGCCTTTTTGTAGGATTCTTGGAGTAGATCATGGTTCTCTCCAAGTTTCTTGAGCTCATCCTGCGCAATATCATGCAAATTGCTAATAGCTTTAGAATTTTCCATTAGGTGATTCTCTACTCTCATATTAAAATTTTCTTGCTTAACAATATAATTATCAAACTCATCTAAGCATTGCGCAGGAGGTTTTGAATACGGAATATCTTCCCTAGTAAAGCGTTGAAGGGAGTTTACCTCAATCATGGATGAAGGGGGAATTATCTCACATATATCCTCTATGGGAGGTAGATTCTTCACATCTTCGGATTTAATACCTTTCTCCTTGAGAGACTTCTTAGCTTCCCGCATATCATCATCATTCAATTCAATTAAACCCCTCTTCTTCAATATTGGCGTTGGAGCTGGTTCAGGTGTATTCCAATCATCATGATTCCGGCTTATTCTAGCCAATAAATCTTCAGCTTAAATGCAGGTTCTTTTCCTGAAAACACAACCAGCAGAACTATCCAAATATGCTCTAGATTCAATGGTTAGTCCACTATAAAATATATCAAGTAGATCATTCTTTTCTAAATCATGTCCATGTCGAGCTCTGATAAGAGAACAAAATCTTGCCCATGCCGCAGGCAATTTCTCTTCATCTCCCTGGTCAAACCTATAAATTCTCTGTAAAGCAGCATGTTGAGCACTAGCAGGAAAGTATTTTCGAAAGAAAACATCACGCAAAGCAGCTGGACTTTTAATAGAACCAGGAGGAAAATTATTATACCAAGTTTTAGCATCATCCTTTAATGAGAAAGGAAAAATCTTAATGACAAAGTAAGTACGCATCTTGTCATCATCGGAGAACAAGCTACTCATAGAAGAAAGTTCATTCATGTGTTCTACAACACTTTCTTTTTCAATACCACAAAAGGGTGCTTTCTCTACAATAGCTATATGAGATAGATCAAGAGAAAAATCATAATCTTTATCCTTAATGCATATAGGAGATGTGGCAAATTCAGGATCAGGAGACAGCTTATGTCTAACAGTATATTGTGTAAGAAACTTTTTAATGTTTCTTGCATCAGTAGCATTGCATCTATTAATAAAATCATCATTAAGCTCCACATAATCTTCATTAGGATCATCACTAGAATAATCAAGTTCAGGTGAACTAACAGGTGTAGTGGCATTTTCATTAGGAGTTTCAGCATTTTCAATTTGTCTAGACCTAGCAATTGTAGCATCTAGAAAGGATCCCAATGAACCACTATCATCAAGCACAGCAGAAACATTATCAATATTATGAGAGTTTTCAGATTCAGCAGACGTACCAGCTTGTGGCGGTGAAACAAGTTGACTTATCACAGATGGTGAATCAAGTGTAGCAGAGGTACTCAGAGTTGTACCTTTTCTTGTAGTGGATGGTAATATGGTGACTTTAGAATCGCGAGCTTTACCCATGATGGAGAATTTGCAGCGAACAATATCAATCCAAGTGAACTTCCAAATAAAGCTATGCTCCCCGGCAACGGCGCCCGACTTGAGTCTTGATGACCCACAAGTATAGGGGATCGCAGCGGTCTTCGCGGGTAGTATAACCCAATTTATTGATTCGACACAAGGGGAGACAAAGAACACTTGGAAGCCTTAACAGCGGAGTTTTCAATTCAGCTGCACACAGAAACAGACTTGCTCGCAAGAGTTTATCGATAGTAACAATTTTATAGCGATGCAGATAGTGAAATAACGACGAGAGTAACAGAGACAGCAGTAGTGATTATAGTAAACAGCAGGATTAAAATACTGTAGGCACGGGGACGGATGACGGGCGTTGCATGGATGAGAGAAACTCATGTAACAATCATAGCAGGGCATTTGCAGATAATAATAAAATGGTGTCCAAGTACAAAGCAATCAATAGGCATGTGTTCCAATTATAGTCGTACGTGCTCGCAATGAGAAACTTGCACAACATATTTTGTCCTACCAGCCGGTGGCAGCCGGGCCTCAAGGGAATCTACTGGATATTAAGGTACTCCTTTTAATAGAGTACCGGAGCAAAGCATTAACACTCCGTGAACACATGTGATCCTCACATCACTACCATCCCCTCCGGTTGTCCCGATTTCTGTCACTTCGGGGCCATTGGTTCCGGACAGCGACATGTGTATACAACTTGCAGGTAAGACCATAAACAATGAATATCATGATGAAATAATAACATGTTCAGATCTGAGATCATGGCACTCGGGCCCTAGTGACAAGCATTAAGCATAACAAGTTGCAACAATATCATCAAAGTACCAATTACGGACACTAGGCACTATGCCCTAACAATCTTATGCTATTACATGACCAATCTCATCCAATCCCTACCATCCCCTTCGGCCTACAGCGGGGGAATTACTCACACATGGATGGGGGAAGCATGGCTGGTTGATGGAGAGGCGTCGGTGATGATGATGGCGATGATCTCCTCCAATTCCCCGTCCCGGCGGAGTGCCAGAACTGAGACTTATGGCTCCCGAGACGGAGTTTCGCGATGTGGCGGCGTTCTGGAGGCTTTCTGGCGACTTCGACTTCTCTCCGTGCGTTTTTAGGTCGAAGGCAATATATAGTACGAAGGAGGGCGTCGGAGGCCGGCCGAGGGGGCCACACCACATGGCCGCGCGGGCCCCCCCTGGGCCGCGCTGCCATATGGTGTGGGGCCCTCGGGCCTCCACCTGATTTGTCCTTCTGGCTCCGTCAGTATTCTGGGAAAATAGGGCCTTCTGCATAAATTCCGAGGATTTTCCTGAAAGTTGGATTTCTGCACAAAAACGAGACACCAGAGCAGTTCTGCTGAAAACAGCGTTAGTCCGTGTTAGTTGCTACCAAAATACACAAATTAGAGGCAAAACAATAGCAAAAGAGTTCGGGAAAGTAGATACGTTTTGGACGTATCACCTCCGTTGTTGAGAAATGATGTGAATTGAGGTGAATTGTACAGCCAAGCCCTGTGCAGTTCCCAGGTTGACAGTTGGTCTTCACTGGGAGGCCAAGCTCATGGGGAGAGGTGCTCATACTAGGATTTATAAGTGAAAGGTTATGGTTGATGATCCGCGTACCATGTTACGATGATTCGGGGTAATCCCGACGGATGAAATCAAATGTTGTGGCACAAGTGTGCAACCTCTGCAGAGTGTCAATCTATTCGAATAGCCGTGTCCACGGATACGGACGGTTGGAAAGGCCATACAGTTTCCAATGTCAAATTCTTGAAAAAGATGTTGAAATGAAATGGGTGAAATGACTTGTGAAATGGTGAATTGAATTGAAATCACCACTTGAATGGTGGGAATGACACTAATGTTCCCACTTGAGTTAGTTAGCACATGAATAAGGTTTTACTCAAATACTTGTGAACTAAAATTGGCTTTATGCCAATAAACTAGAGCTTAGCAAACCTTACTAGAAATGTCTAGCACTTACACTAGTATTAGTTTGCGAGTACTTTAAAGTACTCACGGTTGTGTCCCTGGCTATTCAAATGGCCAGACTATGAAGAGGAGCATAACTATCAAGATGACGGCAACCAAGATGTCTACGACAACTAGGGAATCTTCTGACGTCAGACGTTGGCCTGTGGACTAAAGAGTCCTTGTATCTTACACTTCCGCTATGAACTTTTTTTTTGTGTTGATCAATAGATCAACTATTCGTGTAATATGGATCATGTGATTCCAATTGTAAGACGATATGGTTTGTAATGAATGATGACTGTGATACTTAACTATTATGCCTCGCAACAACAATATTCCTGGGATTGCGATGTATGACATAATAGGCATCCGGACTTAAAAATCCGGGTGTTGACAGCTTCTCCCCAAAAGTTGTGGGGTGAGTTGAATTCACTCAACATGGTTCTTGCCATCTCAATGATAGTCCGGTTCTTCCTTTCAACAACACCATTTTGTTGAGGGGTGTATGGCGCCGAAAACTCATGCTTGATGCCCTCATCATCAACAAACTCTTGCATAGTGTAGTTCTTGAACTCGGTGCCATTGTCGGTCCTAATTGCCTTGATCTCGGATTCATACATACGTAGAGCTTTCTTGGCGAAGGTGATGAACTCTCTATGGGTCTCGCCTTAGACTTAAGGAGAAAGACCCAAGAGTATCTTGAGTAATCATCAACAATGACAAGTCCATAGTTGCTTCCACCAAGAGTATCATAATGTGATGGCCCAAAGAGATCCAAATGAAGGAGCTCCAAAGGCCTAGATGTGGTAACAATACTCTTGATAGGATGCTTCTTCTTGAGTTGCTTTCCGGCTACACATGCACTACAAACATGATCTTTCTCAAAAGAAATGCCGGTTAGTCCCACAATGTGCTCACCCTTTAGGAATTGTTTAAGATTTCTCATGTTAACATGACCAAGGCGGCGATGCCACAACCAACCTTCTTCATGCTTGGCCGCCATTAGACATGTGGAGGGAGAGGGGCTCTCTTTCGAGAGGTCAACCACGTAAAGGTTGTTCTCCACATATCCAACAAGGACCAATTTGAGATTGTCACTCCTAAAGACTTTCACACAATAATTAGTGAAATATGAATTGTAACCGGCATCGGCAAGATGATATATAGAAAGTAAGTTATAGCCAAGGGATTCAACAAGCATAACCGTCTCAAGGCACAAGTCCTTAGAGATTGCTACCTTGCCATACCCAAGTACCTTTCCCTTTGAGTTGTCACCAAAGGTGATGCTTGACTTCTTGTTGATATCTTCAATGAATTGATCAAGCACACCTCTTCCTCCGGTCATGTGATTGGTGCATCCACTATCAAACACCCATTTTGGACCACCAGAGGAATACCCCTACAAAATCAAGTAGAGGATTTAGGAACCCATCGATTAATGGGTTCCTTTGCAATGGCAACAATATCTTTTGGTACCCAAATTGAGTACTCTCTATAAGCATAGCCATTAGGAGGGCCAACATAGTTAGCATAGATATCACCATAATAATCAACAAATAACGCATAGTGATCGTTTGGCCCCGTGCGGTCACCACTAGTGGCTTTGCCCTTTGAGGCTTTGCCATTATTAGTGACCTTCTTGTTCTTATCTTGAGCGGGTTTCTCCTTCTTGTAGTTGTTCTTCTTGTGGGACTTGGGAACATATCCAAGTCCATACTTTTGATTGTTTGACCTTTGCTTACTCAAGAGGTCATCCAATCCCATCTTGTTCTTGGCGGTGGTGAACTTTGCAAGTTCCTTTGTTAACCTAACATTTTCCTCAAGAATAGATGCTTTCTCACAAGAAGATTCATTAGGATGTTAGTCAAGACCATATTTGGTCACCAAGGATTCAAGATATGCATTGGTCTCAACATGCAAAGAAAGTTCCTCTTGTAAACGAACATGTTCCTCAACAAGTTTAGCATGCTCACTAGTAAAGGAAGTGGAGGAATAAGCAAGCTTTTCAACATCAATGGGATCCTTCATTGATTCAAGAGCCTTTTTGTAGGATTCTTGGAGTAGATCATGGTTCTCTCCAAGTTTCTTGAGCTCATCCTTGACAAGCTTGTTAGCCTTTTCAAGGTGGTCAAGATCCCTAGTGAGAGAAGCATGAGCAACTTCAAGCTCCTCCTTTGAGGCATTGAGCTCTTGGGTCAATGATTGAGCCCTATCAATAGTTTCTAGGTCCTTAACTTTATCAAGTTCATAAGTTTCAATTTGTTGCTTAAGGCCTTGAGATATGCACCTTTCGGTTTTTAGCTCTTGTCTTAGGAGATTGAATCTCCGTTCCTTCTCATTCAAATGATATTCTAATTCCTCAATGGACTCATCCTTTTCTTTGAGTGAGTCCATCAAGAAATCAAACTTGACAATAGCTTCACCACGAAGGGTGCATCTAACATCATAGAGTTCCTTAAGCACAATTAATTCTTCTTGATTTTCGTTTTCGTCATCAAGAACACTAGATAGGGAAGGTGGAGGTTCCATTAACTTGGTTTCCCTTGCCATAAGACAAGAGCCAACGATTGTAGGTGAGGGAGAGTCATCGGAGTCATCATCTTGAGTTTTTCTTGCCATGAAGGAAGAACCAACATCATTCTCCGTGGAGTAGTCATATGTGAAGAGTGACCCGGGCTTAGAGAAAGCCAAACCGGCCACTCCGGCCTCCTTCTCCTCATCTTCCTCTTCATCATCGGACAAGTACTCGGCCCCAACAAAGGCTCTTCCCTTGTTCTTCTTGTATCGATCGTTGATTGGGTTTGGCTTCAATCTTGGCTTGACCCCTTTGATGAATCTTGGCTTGTCTACCCTTTTCTCATAAGGGCACTCATTTGCAAAGTGGCTATCTTCATCACAATTGTAGCAAGTTCTCTTCTTCTTCTTGTCGTTGAGGAGCGTAGGGAACTTTGCCTTGTACTTCTTGGCAAAGAAAGCAAAGTCGGTAGCAATATCACTAGTTGAAGTCATCTCTTCATCTTCTTCAATTTCATAGTCTTCTTTGCTTCCATGATCGGCCCTAGCTTTGAGAGCAAGGTTGTGTGGCGCTTCATGGTTGCGTGAGGCTTCATCAACACGGTTCATTCCCATGAGCCTCTTTCCCGCTTTGGCCATGTTTTCATTGGCGGCCATATAGGAGACTAGATCATCGGAGTTGAGATCGGCACTCTTGGTCATGATTTGCAAGTTGAGTGCAAGGTTGGTGTCTTCTTGATTGACGGCAATCATAGCAATGACCTTTGACTTTATGAATGCTTCATTCATCTCGAAGCCGTCATTGTACTTCTCAACACCAAGTCCCTTGACCCTTACTCTAAGGGCACCAAGTCTTGCATAAGCATCGGCCACAGACTCTCCTTCTCGAATCATGAATTGATGGGCCTCTTGCTTTGCGGTCTCATAAGGAGCTGATTGGATCAAATCGGTTCCCTCTTGGAGTACTATGATTCGATCCCACAACTCTTTAGCGGAGTCTATGTCATTGACTTGATCAAGGAGCTTGCGGTTGATGCCACTCCTAATCTTGTCACGTGCGGAGGCGTTGAGTTGACGGTTGTAGAATTCGGTGGAGGTCAACCAAATGGGATCTTGTTGCTCCCGGTATCCATGAATAATGATCTTCCACAACTCCACACTGCAGCTGCGAATATGAGATTCCATAGAAGATTTCCAAAAAGGAAAGTGAGTTCCATCAAAATGGGGAACATTCCCATTATGGTTTATATGAGGCATGGGTGAAGTGTTTTTGGGATAGTCATGGTTGACTTCGCGATAGCTCCCTAGTGAGGCCGAAGCCGTACTAGGAGGCCCACTAGTCAAGTTCTTAAGCATGGCAGACATCTCTGCCATTTGGCTTTGTAGTTCATCCTCCTTTTTCTTCTTCTCGGCATCATATGCCAAGAATCTAGATTTCATCTCTTTAACCGAAAGGTTAGAGTTTTCATCTAGACCCTCGAATAGTTTATCCATCTCACTCTTAAGGCGGTGAAGCCCTTAATAAGAGTCCAGGCTCTAATACCAATTGAAAGTATAGAGATGGTAAACCTAGAGGGGGGTGAATAGGTTTCTACAGATTTTAATTCTCTCTTTGCAATATTAGGCTTTGCGGAATATAAAGGTGAGCCTAATGCAAACTAGGTGAAGCAACCTAGATGAGGATACAACTAACTCGAGCACGAAGGCTCTCTCAGGCATTTAAATCACAAGTAAGGAGTTCAGTTAGAGATAACCGATAGCACGCGGAGACGAGGATGTATTCCCGTGTTCCCTTCCTTTGCAAGAAGGTACGTCACGTTTGAAGGGGTGGAGGTCCCACGAAGGATTCCCCACGCCACGAAGGCTCACCCTATTCTCCGGAGCCTATCCCACGAAGGAATAGCTCACTCACTTGTGGTAGACTTTGAGGTAGCCTCCAAACCTTCACAATCTTGCCCGGAGCAAATCCACATCCCGGATGCTTTCCGGACTCCTCTTGCCCACCTAGGGTTTCCAAGGAACCATAGGAAGCAAGCTTCTCGATGAATACAAAGGGGAATGAGATTTGGCTTGGTAGAACAGTAGATCGGGTCCTCCTCTAGTGATTCTACGGAGGGATTTGAGTTTGGGTGGAGGAGGAGGGAGATCGGAGGCTTTTGGTGTTTCTAGTAATGGAGTAAGAGAGAGAGAGCTCAAGAACAGCTTGTAGTGTAGTGCCTAAGTGTTCTGAGGTAGGAGAAGGCCTATTTATAGTGTTCTTCGAAATATGGCCGTTGATCACTTGACACCTCAGCTTTTCTCTCGACAAACCCGGTCAACCGGACCCCTGACCGGACTGTCCGGTCTGGAGGCCGGTCAGACCGGACCAGTGACCGGACCAGCCGGTTGTGACCGGATGCTGGGCCGGATCCCTCTTTTCTTCGTCCAGGAGCTCCTCCGGTTGGCGCCCGGTTGGCGCCCGGTCGACCGGACCATACGCCGGACTCGCCGGTCTAGAGGCCGGCTGACCGGGCGGCAAACCGGATTCTTCAGGCGTTGGTTTGGAGCCCGGTTGGCGCCCGGTCGACCGGACCGCACGCCGGACCAGCCGGTCTGGAGCCCGGTCCAACCGGGTGGCAGACTGGATTTCTGCTGTAGACCCCTTTTCGATTGTTGTTGAAGTGGGGGGTCTCCTTTAGCCTTCTTGTTCCTTTGATACACCATTTATGCCTCTTTGCCTAATACCTGAGATAATCCTTATAAACGTATTAGGTCAAATACTCTAGCACGGTGTCATTGTTACCAAAATAATGGATAAGGGTAAAATACCCTTACACTTTTCCAGGTGCAGCTGAATTGACAACTCAGTTGTTAAGGCTTATAAGTATTCTTTACCTCCCCTTGTGTCGAATCAATAAATTTGGGTTTTACTTCCCTCGAAGACTGTTGCGATCCCCTATACTTGTGGGTTATCACACCTCTATGCCTTATTTAATTCTTTTGGTGTTTTTGTCCAAAGTATATCTTTCTTGGATCTTTAAAAGTTTTGGTGCATGCTTATATGTAATTTGTTTATACTTGTAGCATGCTTGCTTTCTTTTGATCCATTATATAGGGTATACTCCATCAAATCCTAAATGGCTAAGATGTGCATGAAATTCAAATTTCATCCAAAATATGCACATATTTATATGGAGTGTGTCCTATATATTGTGGTTAGTCTAACCATGTTGGACCCAATAACTTTGGGGGACAAGATGTACTTGAATGATGTTTTAGGTACATTGGAGATGCAATGGAGGCTTGTCTCATCTATAAGTAAGGTGTTGTCACCATATGAGAATTGGAGTCAAGCTAGGATGATCGATGAACTCTTATCTACTACATCATGACATTGCTAGTATCTTATTCATGCATACTCATATAGGATCCAACCTCTTGTAGGTTGCATCTTGGCATGAAATTCTTTATTTCGAAAATATTGCGATTCTTGAAAAATCCTTTTAAAGAAAACTTCTTATTGTACATTTGAGTAATTTGAGAAGATGCATATGATAGGTTATATATATCATATTTTATGTTTCACCTATCACAAATATGCCCTCTTGCAATTTATTGCATATCAATTCCTTAAAGAGCTCTTGTGTGCAATATTGATGAATTTGTGAAAGAAATCCGTATTTTTGATACTTGTTGCCTTTCTCAAAACACTCCAACTAGCTTTACTTCCCTTATTGTTAGTTGTGATGTTTTTTAGATTTAACTTGGTTGAAGTTCATTCATATACCATAAGTGAAAATTGGAGCCATAGGCTATATATGCTTCTTCAGCAAACATCCTTTGGTATATTTTATGACTTCATCTTGGATATCTTGTCTTATATATTTTGTTAACCTCTTGTGTGTGCATGTTTCTTTATGGATCACTTTGTCCACTTTAGAAACTCATATACATAACAGCGTTAATCCATCACCTTGATATCCTTGTTCTTTGCCGACCATCTTTTACCCCTTTATTTTTAGTGGGTTGGTAAAGAAGATTTATGAGTGCTTGGTTTATTTATTTTCTTCATGCACTCATATCTCGTAATTGTTGGACTAAAGTTGTTCTTGATAAGCATATTCTCTTTATCTTAGTTGTGTTCTAAATGATATATAGGGAGTGAGGATTCCATGTTTATGCATATTGTATTCAAATCCAAACATTATAAATTGTGCACGAACCTTGGGGAGCTTTCTTATATTTATTTAGAGCACTATATCTCTCTTATCATGATATCTTTGTTTGTCCAATTGGATGTTTGATTGCTTGCTTTATTTGTGAAACCTTTCTCCATCATGTTATTCTTATGCAATCTTTGATCCTCAATATAGTTTGACTTCCTTCAAGTATTCATCATTGGATATGTGCATTTGATTCCACTCAAATTATGAGAAGTGCACACTTTAGGGAGGATCTCACATTATATTGGCTTTCTAAATTTGTCACCCATTTTGGCACTCGATGCCAATGGGGGAGAAGTTTAGAGGGTTTAAGGGAATGGTTTTATACTTAAGTTTGGTTTGTGCTTAAGTGTTTTACCTCTCATGTGTTCCATATTTATATGTCTTGCATGGTTGTATATATATAGTGGAAACTATCGCAAAGGTTAATCTTGACAATGTATGCAATGAATTCATGTTCATCACACGTGCATACATTGTGGGGGAGTTTTCTCTATATATATTGGTTCTACTCACATCCCTTGCATTTGTTGTAGTTATGTGAGTAGAGCCGGTTTTGATATGGCCTAGTAGCTTTGTGTTACTTGACCATATCAAATACAACCTCTTGTATACAACTTATTCTCGGATAAGTTGCGTACTTTTTTCTAATATTCATTATATAAACCCTCTTATTGTGGTTGTCATCAATTACCAAAATGGGGGAGATTGTAAGGGTATATTGCCCCTATGTGTGGTTTTGGTAATTAATGACAACCCCTATGGACTAATGTTTTCATTGAGTTTATATGAAGGAATATTCCATAGGTACTACTTGTACTCCATGGGTTGGATTCAAGTATGGATGCCATGAAGATAAAGGTATACCTTGTGTATTGGCATCAAGATCATCGGTATGAAGATATATATATGTGATATGATCAAGAAGAAGAAATGAAGATGGAGTTCTTATGTGGAACTCAATATTAGCCATGCTCTATCTTATGTGAGTATGAGAAGATACAAGGTTGAGTTGGGCAAGTTCAAGATGAGCATCTTGAGTGAATCACATGCTTGAAGCTTGTCGTCCATTTGGTGATAATGGACATGTGAAGATGTGCATCAATGGAGCTTTCCCATCATAGTGTATGGGGGAGCATTTGTGAGTCTTCACAAAGCAACATTGATCAAGTGAGGCATTCTGGCTTGAGTGAAGCTTGAAGAGTTATCATCAAGATCGAGCGGGATGCGCAAGGCAAAGGTATGGCCTTGCTAGGTTTTCCTTTTACCGGTCTCAAGGTGGATGTTGGGAGACCGGATTATAGGATAGATAGCCGCACTATTAAGAGGGGCTTTCGGTTGGGTAACTTGATCACATCGTCTTAGGGAGCTTAATCCTTTGCATACTTTGCATATTCTTATTGCTTCTTGGTGTTTCTATGTGTAAGGTTCTTGAGCTTGTTGCTAGCTTTACAACAAGCCCAAGTTCATCGAAAACGGTGTTCGCATGCATCTTCTATTGCGTTTTCGAGGTTGGGTGATTTTGTCGGTTATTCATGATATAAGGTTCTACCTTTTATATTCATGATAAAATCCCCTCCTACATATTATTGTGTTTTCACTTTTCATAGGATAGCATTTGTTCTTATCTCTCAAACAAAATTGGTTTCATTCGAATCGGAGTTCGGGAGCATTTGTTATTAAAGAAAGGGTAAAAGAAGAAAAAGAAAAGGGCAAGGGCCAGCCGGCCGACCGGCCCAGCCGCCGGCCCACCCGGTCCACAACCGGGCGCCAACCGGACCGGGCCAGGCGCCGGCCCACCCGGTCGAAACCGGCACAGGCACTGTGCCATCCGGGGCGGGATCCCGTGGGCCTGGCGACTTCCTCCGGCCCGGGCACCGGTTACCTACGGGCCGCTCGGCTGCCACCCCGGCCCAGCCGGATGCCCCACCGGACCGCGCGCCCCTTGCCTATATGACGCCCAGCGGCTGCCGCCCCGCCCGGCCAGTGGGCCGGCCCGACCGGGCGCCCAGCTGGGCTGGTCAGCGCCATTTCCGGTCGGCCGGCCTGGCAGCCGGCTGGGGCACTTTTTGGGCCCGTTTTGTTTTCTTGTCCTTTTCCCCCCAACGGTTTTATTTGCTCCTAGCTATAAATAGACCTTTCTTCCACCTTGAGCAAGTAGTTCTTCCCATTCTCTCTCCTCCATTGTTCCATTTTGAAGAACTTGCTCTCCCCTTTGATTCCTCCCATAACTCTTGCTATTTCTTGAGGGATCTAAGAGAGGAGATCTAGATCTACATCCCCACCAATCATTTTCTCCTCTAAGTGAGGGGAACCCTTTGGATCTAGATCTTGGAGTCTTTTGTTGACTTTCCCCATTGTTCTTCCTCTCCAATCTCATCTTAGCATTTGTTGCTTGGGTGGGATTTGAGAGTGAAGGACTTGAACACCTCTAGTGTTCTTGCTTTGCATCATTGCATAGTGTTGAGCTCTCCACCATGGTTAGTTCGAGTGAGAGACCGTGAGCTTGTTACTCTTGGAGGAAGACCTCCTAGTTGGCTTGGCGGTTGGTGCTCCGGTGATCTCTTCAAGAAGATTGTGAAGAGGCCCGGGCTTCTCCTTCGTGGAGCTTGTGAAGTGGTTGTGGAGCTTGCCATCTCCGGAGCGGAGGAAAAGCTAACCATAAGGAAAGGGCCATTATCCTTCGTGGGTGTGGTTCGGAGAATAGGGTGAGCCTTCGTGGCGCGGGGAATCCTTCGTGGGACATCCACTCCTCCAAACGTGGCGTACCTTCTTGCAAAGGAAGGGAACACGGGAATACATCCTCGTCTCCGCGTGCCTCGGTTATTTCTATACCCGAGCTCTCTTTCCTTGTGATAGACATCGTGCTTGAAGTACATATATCTTGCTATCACTTGTGCTACATATATCTTGTGCCTATCTTGCTTAGCTCTAGTTGCCATTGTTACACTTAGTTGGGCTTAGCATATTTAGGGTTTGTGCTTGTAAACTAAACGATAGTTTAATTCCGCACTATTACAAGACAAATCCGTAAGAGTTTTTAATTGCCTATTCACCCCCCCCCCCCCTCTAGGCGACATCTCGATCTTTCAGTCACAACCGCTTCGCTCTTGTTGAAGTTAATCTTCAACCCCGACATGTTCTCAAAGCAAAGAAGCGGAAGCTTCAGATTTGCAATCCCAACGGTCGAGGGTTCAATCATAACCATTGTATCATCCGCATACTGCAGATGGGTGACCCCCCCTGGGATCAGGTGTGGCACCACCCCTTGTATGTGACCACTCTCCTTGGCCCTTGTCAGGATGGCCGCTAGGGCATCAACCATAAAGTCAAAGAGGATCGGTGAGAGTGGGTCACCTTGTCGCACCCCCCTGGCGTTTCTGAAGTAGGGCCCAACCTCACCATTGATGTTAATCGCAGTTTGTCCTCCCGAGACAAGCTGCATAAGTCTATGCACCACGCCTGCTGAGAATCCCTTCCTCAACAGTACTTCACGTAGGAACTCCCAATTGACTCTGTCATAAGCTTTTTCGAAGTCTAGCTTAAGAAGCAGCCCCTTTAGCTTCTTATAGCGTAGTTCGTGAGCAATCTCGTGTAGGGCCAACACTCCCTCGTGTAGGCAGCGACCTTTGATGAAAGCAGTTTGACTCCTATCAAACGTCCTATGAGCTATCGGGGTCAATCTAGTCGCATAGGCCTTCGCGATGAACTTAAAGATTACGTTAATAAGGGCGATGGGTCGGTATTGCTTGATGGAATCTGCCCCTCTAACCTTCGGAATAAGCGAGATAATGCCATAGTTCAGCCGCGCAATGTCCACTCTCCCTAGAGTGAAGTCGTTTAGGATAGCAAGAATGGGGCCCTTAAGAATTTCCCAAAAATTCTTGAAGAAGGCCACCGGCAGCCCATCCGGCCCTGGAGCGGAGTCCGGCTTCATGCTAGCAAGCACTGAATCCAGCTCCTCCGCCGTGAAGGTAAGTTCAAGCTCCGCGTTGTCCCCTTCGGAGATCCACGCCTCAGTCGGCCATAGATTGGGAGCGAGGGAGAAGACCCTCTTCTCCCCGGCCGCCCCCATAAGTCCCTTGTAGAAATCGTAAATGTGGTCCACCAAGTCCTGCTGCACGGAAACCTCCCCGGCATCCGTTAGCAGACGAGGGATCATGCATTTCCGTCGTCTCCCATTGGCGAAGGCGTGAAAGTAGGCCGTGCACGCATTCCCTTTTAGTGTCCAACGAACCCTGCTTCTCTGTCTCCAGTATTCCTCCTCTAAAGAGTCCAAGGCGATTATCTGATCCTCCAGGGTATAGCGGAGGGACCAGCCCTCGTCATCCAGCCCACCCGCATCAGCAGTCAGGTCTAGCTGTTCAATATGCCTGATCAGATCCTCCCTAAAGACCCTCCGCTCCTTGCCTAAGTTAGCACCCCATCCCTTGAGGAATTGTCGCAAGCACCGGGCAATGTTTTGCCAAGCATCAATACTGGAGCAAGGAGAACGCACCGTACCCAAGGCTTGCTGGATCTTGCCCTTCACCATCTCCCCAAAGCCTGGAACACCGAACCACCACGTCTGGAAGAAGAACCGTGGGGAGCGAACGAGACCCTTCTCACCATTGTCCAGCACTAGTGGGCAATGGTCGGAACCAATCCTAGTAACCGCCGTGAGAGTGCACAAAGGGAAATTCATCTCCCATGAGGGGGAGACAAAGACCCGATCGAGCACCGACCTAATCGGCGAGGATTGGTTGAATATTTTTGTGTTGAATATTATAGCATATCTTAATATTTGTAGTGTTGGGAGCCTGGGATTTACAAAAAAAATCAGGCCAAGTAATAGTCGGCCGGTAAAATGGTGTAACCGGCTGATTTCTGATTAATCTCTAATTCAGCGCTAATCGGGCAGTAAACAATAAGCGATATCCTCCTGAACATTGGAACAAGCAGCTACATTTAACAGCAACCGAGCAATGGATCGTTCCTTGAATTGTTAGTTTTCAATCAATACGTGTCACCAACATGGCTGACAAGTGCCACTAGGCTTCCAGTGGATAACCCCATGGGTGGAGCATGTAGGTCATACTCCTGACCAATTCGTGATCTTTCTGAAGATTATACTATATCATAGATTCTGACCGGTAGTCATGCTCATATATGCATGTTATCATACATGTATTTTTTTTTCTTCAAAAATGTCCTGCAAGGTGACACCTGCTACGAAAGCCACAAATACTAAATTAACCATTGCTCAATATTATCCATGCGTTTTAGATTATTAGCTTGGAGTTCACCACCAGCAGTATAGCAAACTCTACCCTATCACATCAACTCCACAAGCTTTTTATCCATTCCCGTTCGCTCATGGCCGGGAGTAAATCAAAGTAGAAAAATCCCACATCGGCTTTAGGAATAATCAGGCTCGAACTGATGACTTCGACCATGTCAAGGTGAGCTGAGTTATATCCCGTCCCCTTCTTGATCTCGTATGTATCGTGTACAAACAAACCAATCTAATAGGCGACATCGAGATCGTACTAAAATCGGTGCTAACTTGATTTTCATGCTCGAAATTATGCATAAGATTTTTTTATAAACTTGAAGAGCACTCGTATACACTAGATATTAATAATCGCATTGCAGATGAGCATATCAATAAGTTGTATATATGCAGATGAAGTAGAATCCGTGTCATGTTTTGTTCATTGATGACTACTATAAGTTATGCTGTTTTATATTATAGAAACAATAAATTTGAATAAATATGGTTCCTTAGACACGTACTAGAAATCCCTATTAAGATATTTGTTAGATCCTACACCTCATATATCTTTATCAAAATCCTTATGTACTACGGAGTTTATGCAATTTTTCAAAAAATACTGCCAGTTCCATTTTCTTGTACGCGAATAGATACGACGATAGCAAGAAGAAACATTTTGTAAAATACAATTTAAACTTAAAACAACACAAACTTATTTTAAGATATGCATTACCACTATGTAATAAAAAAACACCATAAACTAACATTTAGCAACTTCGCTACGTGTGTAGCTGTGTAAAATCAATATGGAAATTTCACTTATAATATTGAAGCATAAAGAATGATTTTTAAAAAGTACAAAAGTTCAATACAAAGGCTTGTGCTTTCCTAGATCCCTGGACTCAATTTTTTTTTATACAAATACACGGCGATGCCTTTTCGGTACGCATGTGCTTCCAATCTTCCATAGATCCCTGGACTTAAAGAACTTTTTATCCGAACAAAATGACGGCCAAGATGAGCAGATACATTTTTGGTACGGAGGGACACGGTTTTCATTCCGTCCAAGCCCTTTGTAGAACCATACAGTTTCGCCAACCTCTTTGGACTGCGTAGCGCTCGATCTCGACGCCGTCGACCGCGCCACGCCTCGCCTCGTCGTCGCAATCAAATCGGTTGCCGACTGCGCCACATCTCATTTCTCCTTGCCACCGAGCTCGACCGCTACTCCGTGCCACCCCACCCGGCCCCTCCGCACCCCCACCTCGGTATGAACCCGTGCTCTGCACCTGCTCGATGAAATGTCGATTACACTATATCATTTAGTAGCTGCGGTGATAGCGGACCACTACTACCTGTATGAGAGGTATTTGGTCACCTATGAGAACAGACTCAATGCAATGTATTACATCAAAAGTTTCTTCTTGGCAATTAAGGATAAAGAAATATTTGCCCTTCCTTATTTTCCCGAGTAAGTCACTCGCTAGCGCCACAAGATGCTTTTGTATATATTTCTATCATTATGTTTGAGTTGAGGATATAATGGTCTGTTTGAATTGCGTTGCACGTAGACCAATATTGCACCCTCATTGTTTTGCACCCCAAGCACTCGCACGCCGTGTATTTTGACTCGGGTAGTGTGTAACCGAAAAACTACACCAACATCAGGAACGTTCTGGATAATGCTCTCAACCGCTACTACTTGAAGGGTAGCGGCTTGAAAAGAGAAGTAGTCATCAGTGGCAGGTGTGTATTCGGACACAAACAGAAGTTTCCCTGCATGAAGCAACCAACAGAGAGCATGAAGAAGGCATTCTACGCAATCCATCACGTGCATGAGTTTGTACAGGATCATCGGCTACTTGTGGATCCATCTAGTCTTACAACATGGGTCAAAGACTTTGCCAACTGTAGTGAGAAATATTTTAGATTTGAGTTGTATTGCTTTCAACATAAGCTTGGGCAACTCATTAGGAAGGATGTCTACAGTTGGGAGGGGTTGTCTACTATGGCCCTGTAAAACCAAGTCAGAAGCAGATAGAAGAGCGATGTCATCTTCAGGGCGACCACCGGGACTTCATGACGTTTGATGGCCTCCGCCCGTTCCCGCCGAGGTCGAGTCGAAAGTGACGATGTTGCTGGTTAATTTGTATGACAAACTTGCTTAGGTTTAGTTTTGAATGATCTAAAAGTCATGTGTTGTATATTGATCTTGCACATTGTTTACGCATTTAACTTGGACTTGTTGGTTGACCTCTTTTGTCATGTGTCTTTATATTCAAATGCACTTACCAATGATTATAATCTTGCACCGTCAATGAAAGAGTGAGCAAATAATACATTGTCTTATGTCCATGCACCTTGCTTGCGCATTTAACTTGATCTTGTTGGTTGACCTCTTTTATCGTGTGTCTTTATATGAGGCTCATCTATGGGTACTTGATGTTTTTTCAAGTGTTGTGGCACTACGCCGTATATTATTTATAAATTTTCTTTACTGGTGTATATTATTTATTTCATGCATAGAGATACCGTCGTATTTCATTTACAAGGGTAGGGCATCGGAGTCTATGCCAATTGGAAAGACTATTGGATACAGATGCACCATTTTAGCAGCTGCATCTACAAATGGTAGAACACTTTGACGGAGGCGGAAGATAGATACGGACATTTTCTAGCTACATAAAGGAGAGAGATGAGAAGGAAGCGGATGAAGACCACATTTGTCCCGATGCTGCTCATCGTGATTGCATTTCTCATCTATGTGATTTTAACTTAGATTACTAATAACTAGCTTGTGATCTTCGGTTCTGACATTTGAGATCAAATAATGGTTTGATACTCGTATAATTTAATGCGTGTGTGTACGTATTTGGTACTGCATGTGTATATATAATACAGAGAAACGATAGCGTAGGCAGCCGTAGGTACAGGGTAGTTCTACAAGTCCTGGTAGCGTGCGGGCAGATTGAGCGATGCCAATAAACATATAATGACAATGTGCCGGCAACGCGTTGTCATTAAACATATTGGCAGCGTGTGCCACGGGGACATGCAACTGGTAAGTAGCCTACTAGCCGCGCGATGCACCCTCACGCGACAAGTAATCCATACCGCTGGCGAGGTACCACTAGTGGACCCGCGCACGCGACTGGTGACCAAAATTCGCACGCGAGCGGTAGGCCATTCCCTACTAGTGGAAGGAGGAAAAGAGAAAGATTTGAGTACATGTTCCAAGCAAAGGATGCTAATAACAATAATTTAAAAAGAATCAAACTAATCTGTGAGCACTGATTTGACTATCTCACATTTCAGTTTGTAGTTATAGAGTTGGAACTTTTGCTCATGATGTCATATAGAAAGATTTTGCTCACGCTGCAAATCGATGGTAAGCTGACCAAATGTGGTACATGATGACCATAATAGGTCTATAGTTGGTACCCAAACAAAGTTATTTTGCATTGCAAGGACCAAATATGAGATACAAAGCCTACCAAACAAGCGCGGATAGTGACCCAACCAATGTGAGCCATTTTCATGCAGGCTATCAAACGGACTGCACAACATGGCCCAGTCTATGTTTTTGCCCAGCCATGCACACCCTAGCACTGCTAGACCGGGCCAAGAAAATCGTGCAGCCTACCAAATGCGTCTTGAGTGCTTCAGCTGCAAGCTAAGGGGACGTCTGGGACCTGTTCCAGCGGGGCGACGCAAAGTGACCGGGCCGTCCGCCGCGACGCAAACCTGGCGCAAATATGCGCCAGGTTTGCGTCGCGGCGGACGCTACCCGGTCCCGCATGTCAGGGACAGCGAAATCGACCGCTTCGATTTGCTTTTTGTTTCCCCTTCTTTCATGCCCTAGTGCGACGGCACCACCCCCACCCCTAGCGCCGCCGTACCACCGTAGCGCCGCAGTAGTCGGCGTCGGCTCCGTTCTTGCCACGCGGGAGAGCAGGAGCGTGCTCCGCCGCGTACCTGATTGAGCATCAGTGACATTGGTTGGCCATGCAGATCATGCCTAGAGAAGTACTATCTTATTTGCATGCAGACTTTTTAAAATTTAAATGTAATAACTATGACTTCGTTGAATATTATTTTGTTGTTTCAAAACTTCATATTTAATGCAAACGCGGAAATGCGTCGCGCCGCTGGAGCCACCCCAAGGTGCAAACGGACGCGCGGACAAAAACGGTCAGTCTCGCGTCCGCCGCGCGACGCAAACGGACATTTCGGACGTCCGAAATGCGTCGCGCCGCTGGAGATGCCCTAATGGGACTTGGCTCACCTCGAAGCTCGAAGAAGGAGTGCGTCTAACATCGTATGATAGGGCGGGAAGCTTTGTAACCAACAACAGGAATCATGCCCCTTACCTTCTCTTCAAATTCATGTTCACCGCCAACATTTTGGTCATCGGCGTTGGTTGTTGCTCTGCTGCGTTGGTTTTTTGGGACCTTTCCTTCTGTCTACTACAACAAGCTCTACTTCGACAAGTTTTACCTGGCTCCGGCGATGGAGGGACAAGGACGGCGGCACGTCTTCAGCTCGCCCTAGTGTTCGTAGTCTCCGCTAGGCGGTCCAAAGAACTTTTTGTAATTTTTATTATGTTTAGTGTGCTTTTTACTGTTGTTGATGATGATTAATAAATGGAGATCCTTTTTGCAAAAAAAAATAGGGACTATAAAACATATATAAACTCTTTAATCGATGAATATAACATTTTTTTTTGCCTTATTAACAAAAAGATAGAGCGGGCCCTTTCCTATCTCCCTTCCGGCTGGCACAGTTTGTGAGGGCATCGCCAACCGGGCGACCCATCCCGCGCGTCCGGATGGGTCCAGCCGGACAAAAAAGCGGCCCAACGCGGCGACGCACCGCAAATGCCGGATGGCCGCGGCGTCCGGAACGACGCAAACCCGGCCCAAATCTGGGCTAGGTTTGCGTGGCCGCGGATGGCACGCGGCGTCCGGTCGCGTCCGGGCGCTTGGCGTCTCGTCTCCCTTGGGCCACCTGTCGGTGACCGGGGAGGCTATTAAATGTGGACTGGAGGGGATCTGTCCCTCCACTCCAGTCCCCAGTCCACTCCCCAAGCGCAACCGCTGCCATGGCTCCGAAGCGAGTGTTCGCTCCCGGAGCCAACGACGACGAGGCCAGCAGCAGCCGGCGCTGCAGGCCGGAAGGAACCGCGGCGGCCTCCACATCGGAGAGGCCGCCCGCGGCGGCACGGCATTGCCGCCACCGGCGCCGCTGCTGCTGCAGCCCAAGCCGGAGTCCTCCGAGGAGGACCCCGACCTCCACGCCGCGCTGCTCATCTCGGCGGCGGAGGAGGACGCGTAATGGCCGCACCTCCATGCGGCATTCGCACCTCCGAGATGGAGGAAGCGGCCCGGCAGGCGGAGGAAGCCGAGGCCTGGGAGTTGTACGCCCAGGCTCGCCAGGCGCGATGGGAGGAGGAGGAAGTGGCGCGGCGGGAAGAGGCCAGGCGCCGCGCGGAGGAGGAGCGGCGCGAGGAGCAGCGGCGGCGGGAGGCGAGGCGACGCACGGAGGAGGAGCGGCGCCCGAAAGCCGAGCGCCGCGCACAGCGGGGAGAGGAGCAGCGCCTCGGGGAGGAGGCGTGCTCGTGCGCCGCCGCTTCCTCGGGTGGCTCCGGGCCCCCACTCGGCCTGGGAGGAGGCCCTGTGGTCTCTGTGGCCGGAGTCCCCGGCGCGCTCAAGTCACAACAGTGCCTCGCCGCCCGGGGACGTCGTCGACGCCGACGACGCCCACAGGGGCTAGGCGGCGCACCGGCGGCCACCGCACCGTCGACCAAACCCTAATAGAGGGTTTTTAGTTTAAATTTTAAAGCCCATATAAAGGGTTTCTTTTCTTAGTTATTTTCCCAAAATAGGGGTATGTACAAATTTGCCCAAAATAGGGCATATGTTTAATCATATTTCGTTTAAATTTGCATTTTTACTTTTGTTTTTCTATTTCTTCGATTATGCGCTGCGTCCGCGCGTTAGGCGCAGCGTGCGACCCAAATAGACACGCGGACGCGAGCCGCTATCCACGTGTCCGCCCGGTCACCCAAAAGGTCCAAAACGGACGGTCCAACGCGTCCGTTTGGGTCGCTCGGTTGGAGATGCTCTGAGGACTGGTACAAGACGAGGTTTTCACGGACCGTAGCGCTAGTGCCAAATTGCAAATAGATTGAAGATTCAATTCACTAAGATTTTGTTTACTTTTAATGTATTTTAACGGATCGAAGATGATTGTCCTGAATCCCAGGAAATTCCCACTTATCCGTTTACTTCTTTGGGTTTGGACGGAATAATTCCGAGATTTCTCCTCCTATCTTCATATTTTTATTTAGACTAGAAGCTCTCAATTATGCTAGTTTGTTTTTTTTAAAGAATATCCATCCAACTTTGTTTTCATCCCTAAACCCATTGCAAATGGAAATACGGGATAAGTAAACAACGCCTAAACGGGCGCAACTTCGGGGCAACCACTGCCGTGACAGACACACACTCCTGATTTTGGCTACTTTAGCAGTGACGACTGACGCGATCGCCGCACCGTGTGAACCAAGCACTTGATCCCCGGCCTCAATCGATCCCGCTCTCGCCCAACGCGTTGGAAGGGAAGATCAGGTCATCGGCACGCGTCCAGGAACCAGGAGACGAGGGAGATTCCACGCAATTTGCCTGCCGAGAGGCGGCTGGCGCGGAATATACCTTCCCAGCATTTCTCGGCGTCAGTCAGTTAGTCAATGCCTTTTGGAACTTGATGCGCTCGCCAACAGGAATCTCTCTCACTATCAGCGGCTAGGAGGAGGAGATGGCCTCACAGCCGGGGCGGCAATCTTGAACGCAACATATTCTCCGGAGATGTGGCAGGCCAAGCAAAGCATCCATGGATTCTTGGCGATGTGCGATAAAAATCACCGTGCCTGCAACTTTCGGCGCCAGCCAGAAAGCATCGATGAAGCGGAGATGACATATGTTTTTTGCCAAGAAGAATGTGAGAAGGGAGAAAGAAAGGAAACAATCCAATTCAAGAAAAGAGAAAACGAAACCCAGGCGCATATGCCAAGGGGGATTCCTCTCGTGCGGCGCTCAAGAGGCTTCGCACCTCCACCGAAGAAACAAGATTACAAGATGGCATTTTCGTTACTTTTTTAAAACAAAACAGAAGAAATAAAAGACAAGGGCCTACGGGCAATAAACAAGATGTTCGTTTTGTTTCTTTTCAGAAAACAGCAAAGGGAAACGCCTACCAGGAAGGAACAAGATGGCAACGAGTAAACATCTGATAGCTTGATCAATACTGTAGTAAGAGTAGCCGACGCAAACGACTGCAAACCGGCGTCTTACAAGGGCCTACGGGCAATAAACAAGATGTTCGTTTTGTTTCTTTTCAGAAAACAGCAAAGGGAAACGCCTACCAGGAAGGAACAAGATGGCAACAAGTAAACATCTGATAGCTTGATCAATACTGTAGTAAGAGTAGCCGACGCAAACGACTGCAAACCGGCGTCTTACAAGGTATTGCTCCTCCGGCTTCTATCTATCTAGTTGTGATCCAAGCAGACTCAACTGCTTGAAAAGCATATCTAATAAAACAAATACGATTAACTCTGAAGGTTTTGCCTTTCATTCTTCCTCAATGTTGTTTGCCAAGGCACCATCTACACCTATTTACATGACATGAGCGTGAAAGAGGTTCAAAAACTAAATATTTTTCTGGCACTTTTTTTGAGCATCCACCGGCGCATCCCACATCGATCCTAATAGCGATTTTGGGGTCCGGAATCTTTTTGGGACACACAGGGCATCCAATAATGTGTCGGCACTGTTTGGAGCCCAATACAATTGTCGGCAAACCCGTGCTGGCCCCATCGCGCGGGGCACCGAACGGGCACGCCGGCACACGATGCCACATCGGATTCGAAGGGCGGGACCATCATGTCAACGACTCTACCGTTGACTGCATCCTTTAATGCGGCGCCTCTTATGCTCTGCAGCAAATTGCCGTTAATGAAGCCACCGGTTCTCCAAGCAAAAACGCCGCCATAAATGCGACGCCTCGGATGCTCTACGGCGAGTCGCCACCGCCTATTTAGTGTGATCTGCTCACCTCCGCCGCACTAGCATCTCCACCACTGTCGCTTTCTTATGCTCTGCCGAACTTGCCTCTCCACAACAATGGTGCGCCAGCCGGTAACCACGTACTCGATGCTAGGCCGGAACGGCCGCACGCCAGCGGCGACGCAACCACCACATCCAGAGCCACCGCAGCCCGTGCTTATGGACCCACCGCAGCCCGACGCCGAATTCAAGAAGCTAGACTTTAACTTGACGACTCCCGGTTCGACGAGTGAAATGAGACATTCATCGCAGACGCAGAAGTCGAGGCGGTGGAGGAGGCGGCTCAGTGGGGCGAGGTGGAGCAGTTCCAAGGCGACCAAGAGCAGGCGGTGATCTTGGCATCCTTCAACGCACTGCGTTTTCGGAGGCTCCGGAGCTGGAAGAGATCAACGACGCCAACTTGAAGCACGCCATCGAGATCTCTCGCCGGCGCGCGGCCACGGAGGAGGCGGGTCAACTCCTCATAGCGGCCAAGCGGCAGAGGCCGCTTGAGCTAAACGCTTAGCACCAAGCCGAGGCCGCCGCCCGTGAGCAAGCGAGGCTCACCCAGAAGGAGGAGTCTCGCTAGTGGCAGGCGGCGCTGAGGGGGCAGCGCCGCCGGCAAGCTCGCTGGCGGCCATGCTCCACCGCCAGATGCATAGAGGGGCGGAGAAGGGGGCATGGGTGCATGCGACAACAAAGGGGAAGTACGATGACGAGGCAGACCCGTCACGTGCCCCAACCAACAGCCAGTAGATTAGGGTTTAATTTAGTCTAATTTAAAATTCAAGTTTCATTCAATTTCATGTAAATAATCCTAAATTTAAACAAAATTGAGCAGTTTAATTTTTTTGCGTCTCCAATGTTACTTTTGAGAATTCTTATTGAGTTCGCTGATGTGTGCAATCGCTCCTCAGATTGGGGAGCAGATGCCGGCGACCCCCATAGCATGCTGCCGGTGCCTATTTGAGGAGCGCCAGTGGAGATGCTCTTAACACAAGTTATTATGCTATCACCATATTTTTCCTCATTCTGTGGTTAAACACTTGCAAACAACAGGTAAAACATGAAATTCATTCGAAACAAAACCAACCGGCTTAGCTCCCCATGGAAGACAAAAGGCAAGAAGCAACAGTCGTGTGTGCAAAGGCTGATGCATCCCGTGCTGTTGCTGCTAAATAATGTCAGCAGAGTAGCTTTCGACTTCCGACGTTATGATGGACCGGATACGGCGCAACGTGGACAGATCGGCGGCTCAAGCGTAGTTGTCAAAGCATTCATGGGCGACACCGCTCGATCGATCGGAGATCCAGGTGAGACGCACCATCCAGGAACAGTTTGTGCTGGTGGAGCTATCACGCTCGAACATATCCGCGTCGACCATGCGCATCTCCAGCTACGCGCACACAATTATCAGCAACTTGGTCTCGTCTTCTTGTTTTACGCAAGATTGGATATGGTTCTTCTTGTTCTATGCAAAAAAGATGAGCTCTACGACTACAAGAACATTATTCAACTGCCAAGAGAAAGTTATCTTCGTGTGAATCGGGTGCGCCGGTTCGCTGCCCATCCAACTCTCGAGGCCGAGCATCTACACCTCGAATGAATTATTGAAGCATCCAGCTGCAACCTTGAATTATTGATGTACCACTTGCACGTGCAGCAGAAATGCAGAAGATATGTATCCAACAGGGAATCAGAAATGCAGAAGATAAGCATGAAGAAACCAACCGTGTCCATCCAAGCGAATGATTAACCAGGATTCACAAAAGTGAGGCCGAGCTATCACAATGTGTTCATCAGAAATAGCAAGGAGAATCGAACTAGTTTCAACAATCAAGGAACTACATGGTACCAAAACGTCAGATCTAACAACTGATCACAAACACAATTACCACAGTGGAATGCAACAACTGATCACAAACACAATTACCACAGTGGAATGCAGAAGAGACCAAATCAGTAGTGAAAAGAGACATTTCACAATGAATGATTACGAACACTGTTACCACAGTGGAATGTAGAAAGACCATATCAGTAGTGACAACAGACATTTATCAATGAATTCTTATTTATAAGTTGTGACAACTTTTCCCCAAACGTATGCTCATTGTGGTAGACGCAGCTGACCACCTAGAGCCAACAATAGTTTTATTACAATAGCCTGGCCGGCTGCTTCACATAAATAAACCGAAACGAAACGATAGAGACAAGGAAGTCAGAACATATTCCACGGACGAAACAGCGACAGCAGATCAATCATTCATTCACGTCGTCTCACTCAGCACAGCAACCCGTCCTCCTCCACATCATCCTCGTCCGCTCGCCATGCGAGCAGGTTGGCGAGCTTGCCTTCCTTGACAAGAGGGTGGTTCTCGGCGTTCTCGCCCTCAAAGCAGTGGAAGACAGACCTGGGAGACCCAGCAGAGACAGCGACTTCCTCGTTCGCGGTGAAGCTCTGGTAGATGAGGACACCACCGCATGGGAGGGCTTGCTCTACAGTGTTGTTGCAGTCGTATGCCTCGGCTTCAAGCTGCTTCCCCCATGTAGCTGCGTGGCCACGACCACCGAAGATGGTGACGGCAACAGAGAACTCCGAGGGGCCAAAGCACCTGAGGACCCTCTTGACAACGTCGCCGTAGGCAAGAGCAGAGGCATCCATGCCCATGACCTCGTAGCTGGCGTAGCTGAAGCCATCCTCAGGGGTCACATGGATGGTGGAGAAGGCAGACCCGTGGATGGCGTTCATGGAGTAGCCGCAGGGCTCAAAGTCGAAGTCGCAGACCTCCATCTCAGGGATGATGTCAGAGATGCCCGAGACCTTGGTCATCTCCTTGGCACAGGAGACGTGGCCATCAGCAGAGGTCTTGAAGAATACAGAGGCCTTCTTCTTGTCCAGACCAGTCATGCACATCTCGAGGGTCACCATGGGCTGCTCAGGCTGCTCGGTGGCATAGTAGATGTGCCACTTCTGGCCAGGCCTGGCTGGGTCTCCGATCACATAGGCATTGCCGCCAGACTTGAGGCCGCCAAAGTAGCGGTTCAGGACATCAACCTCCTCAGAGAAGCTCCTGTGGGGAGCAGGCTGCGCGCCAGGGAAGATGAACATCCCACGAGAGTACTTGACAGCAGCAAGCGGCATGCACAGCTCTTCAGCAAGCTCAAGTATCCTTGGAATGGTGAGCAGGAGCATGGTGGTCCCACAGGTCTTGATCACAATCTTGTGAGAGTAGATGAAGAGGCTAGACTCAGAGAGCACATAGGAGTCGAAGTCCTTGTTGGAGAGCTCAGACACAATGGTGCACCGTGCAAGATCAAGAACAGAGTCAATCTGGGCCCTGGAGAGGGCGCGCAGGCCACGACCATGAGGGTCGGCAAAGATGGATGCCTCAGAGAAGGTGATCTCGAGGCGCTTCTCGTAGCCCTCGAACCCGATCGCCGAGACGGGGGCAGAGTCAAGGACAGCCATTGCAGCAGCTGAGTCAGAAAACAACGCCGAGGGTGGAGGAACAGAGAGGAACAAAGGGAGAGAACTGGTCGACTATCGTGAAGCAGCTAGCCAGAGAGATTGGTGGAAGAAAAGCGTCAGAATAAAATTGCATAAAAATCCTAAACTACGGGAACGGGGAAGCCAAAAGCGATATCAGGAAGGCTTCTTCGCGCACTGCAAAAGAAGAAACAGTTTTCACATGGTTAGCAACACATCCAGCTACACAGGGAGACACAGTGTTTGAAAATGAGGAAAACAGCGTGTTTCGTTCTTACGTTTGAGTATGCAGCAGAAAACTTCTTTGCGCCTCCAGCTGGTCGAACGTCCTCAATGCTGTAACCGAGGGGAGCTTCGTACATGAGGGAACTACTGCTAGATTTTTTCCCACCCTTTGACTCCATTAGAACATTCACAAACTGCACAGGGAGAAACGAAGAGTTATACAGCAGATTCCATCAAAGCATTCAAGGTTCCAAGTGAACAAACAATACTGCATATTTATTCTTGTTAAATAGGATATAAGAATCAAGATTATTTGTTTATCAAATAAATAATCTCGATTATTTGTTTATTCCCAGACACAGCCTGTACTAAATGGATAACAATCAAAACGTCTAGAATTCAAGAGAAATTTCAACCACGAGCCTAGTGTTTTGCCATGCATGATGAGTTAATCTAATGTTCCAGGCTCGATCGTTTGAGTACTTCTAAACACAAGAATTTTGTTTGTTTGGTTATATTCTACCGTGAGCACCTAATCTAAGATATGGTGGCATACACCTGATGGTCAATGCTCTATTATTTGATTATATCCAGACACGGGAATTACTCTAATCTCCTTATTTCTAGACGCAATTTAATTCAGCGACAAGTATAGGTGCACAGCGAATATTCTCGGCTCGATTTTGACTACCAAAATCCATGTTGAATAGCGAATAATTTTCCTACTGTATGAGCGACCCATCACATCGGTACATCTAGAAACCACATGCATAGCCAGAACCGTACCATCCCAGATCTAAATGTTTGACTACGCAAAGACTATAATCCTCCAACCGAATCCACTGGGCATAATAATAATAACCACCTAAGGGCGCATAACACCACGACCTAGAGATCAAAATTCTACAGCTACGACAGCAAACAGGGTAATTCGGCGAGGAAGAAAACTCACAGTTCCTTGGGAAGATTTGTTTGGAAACCCCGATCCCGAGCGCGCCCGCTTGCTTCGATTCCGATCCGAAGAATCCCTTCTACCCCTCTCCTCTCCCGACGCAGATCTCGATCCGAGACTGCAAAATTTTCTCTCCCTCTCGACGAGTTTGATCTCAAGGGAGCGGCGGCGGCGAGAGGGCTGGGGTGGGAAGAAATTCCTATGCGACGAGTTGCGTGCGGCTGAGGGAGGAACCCTCGCCCCGGGCCCTTATTTATAGGTCCGGCTATCGGACCCGTGGCCGCCAAGGAAGCGACCCGGCCCGCGCGGAGGCCCGTGGACCCGTGGACGCGCGGTGGGGCCAGCCCCGGGCGGGAACTCGCGGCTGGGAGCGCCCGTCCACGGTGCGCCGCGCCTAGGGAGGCCGACTTCGCTGACCAGTCTGTCACGTGCTTCCGCAGTGAATTGGGCTTGACAGCTGGGGCGGGCGGAATTCGCGGCTGTGGTGGCCCCGGTGTACAATGGACTGGGTGCACGGAGGGAAAAAAAGCGTCTCGGGATCGCGGGCTTCTTTGAGGTTCGGACGGCTTCTGGGTGAGGACGGGTGGGGCCGACCTGTCGGGGCTGGGATCGGGGTCACGTTGTGGCTGACTCGGCGCGTGGTAGGCCTTGTGAAGCTTCGAGGAATGGAATCGCGCGCGTTGGTTGCTGGTGGCATTATTGCGGTTTCGTGACAATGTGCGATTTGGGTTCCTCTATGAATGAGCCATGTGTTTATCTTATCAGACTTTGGTGACCCTCAACCTCCAGCCACGCATTGGGCAACACCGAAATTTTGATGCTTCGTGTGGTGGCTCCACCTCAAAACAATACCCTTCCGGTTCGCGAAAAAGTGTACATCCAGATTTTGTTCTATATTAAATTAAAATCTATTAAAATGTCACTAACTTAATACTCCATCCGTCCATAAAAGAATGCCTCAAGTTTAACTAAATTTGGATGTATCAAGACTTAGTTTAGTATATATATACATTCATATTTTCACAAAATTGAAACATCCTTTTATGAACGGAGGAAGTATGAAAAGTAACAATATTTATGATACTAAACTAGTATCTCTATATCCATTTCATATATGTGGATGCTATTTTCTATAGAATTAGTTTTAAAAAATCAATTTAAAACAAACTAGATATACACTTATTCGTGGGCAGAGGAAATACTTATAGGATTAATTAAAAAGATATTAGTCCTTCTGTCTAGAAAAGCAATATTGTAGATTTATTTGTATATACACATGTATCTAAGATCTTAGTGTATACAATGCATGCTCTAGACAAATCGGGGCATGAGGATTTGTGGTCAACCAGTCCCATCAAAAATGTGTCCACGGGCATCGATACTTTCAAAGTAATTTTGATTCTACAATCAGTGAGGCAAAGCATATTCCTTGAAAGGAAAGTGAGATAAAGCATATTTGGACTCCATAATACAATGCACCTTGTGCCAACGAGCGAATATATGGACACAACAACAAAAACAAGCGAATATATCTGGACACAAACTCATGGCCATAGTTCATCGCATAAAGCTGGTATAGGATAATGTATCAGATACCGATTATGAAAGGTTTGCACACCATTCTTTTACCCCGTAAAAAGATAAAAATAGATATTGTGCGTGCTGAGAAAATTGCAGGGCGCCTCACATACTTGGGACATCTCTTTCTCAACTTGAAAAATGATACTATATAAATGACACGAAATAGAGAATGTCATCGCCAACTATATGAAATATGCACTATGTTTAACTATGGTCAAAATATAGCATACGATGTAGCTTTACTTTGGTCGTTGCCAGTTTTCCTTGGAAGCACTATACTCCCTCGTGACCACTTTATGTTATGCATAATTTTCTATGCAAGTCAAATTAGGCAAACTTTGACCAAAAATATAGATAATAATACAAGGATCTACCATGTCAAATGCATATAATATGAAAACAAATTTCATAACAATTCTAAAAATATTATTATTTTGTTGTCTATGTTTATATTTTTATCAATATAGATGATTAAACTTTACGAAGTTTGACTTTGACCAAAACTTATATGCAACATATTTTGGCCAGGTGGGAGTACAACTCATGATAAGCAATACATTGAACAGCATTTGGGCTAGCCTTTTTTTTTTGCTAAAACAAGCTTGTTCTTAAACATAAGACGCCCATGTATTGGGACTCAAAGCATGCAAAAGACCAATCAATTAACCCTGAAATATTTATAGAGGTAGGATTAACATGTTTATTGGAGTTTCTCTTTTGCAGAGGAATAGAGGATGAACAATTTGTTTCATCTTTTAAGCATGTCGTTGTCAATTTTGGTCCTTTCTGGAATGTACAAATTCCAACAATGCCAAAGCTCCCTTAAATTGTAGAAACTTGCAATAAACCACCACAATTAGAGGCTTTGTAACAAAAAGGCGATGGTTTTATTTTTTTTATTTTTTTTTTGCAAATTGCCACCGGCTTTGGTTGACACTGTGACAGAAAACACTGATAGGTTCGGTTAGTCATTTTAGTGGGTATTATGACAAGGGGGGCCGCTGCCAGACATGACATGGCGCCTGTTGACGGCCAGGCGCTGGCATGCGTTTCGCCCCATAGCTGATGGGACCCATATGTCATAGGTTAAATATTTACAAAAAAAAGGAAAAGAATAAAATAGGAGGCTGATGTCATCACAGTGGATGCTCTACTGCTAAGCATAGATACGGTGGAGGGAAGCGCGAGTGGCTATGATGGCAGGCACATTCATCACAGAGTGGTGACATATGGTCATGTGGAACCATCTAGAAGTGGCGATGTTACTTATTGGTTGTTGGAACCTTGCCAGTGGCATGGTCAAGTAAAGGTGCACGGCGGTGCACAACGGGAGCGCTTTACAAGATGCAAGGGAGAAACATGAAGGTTCCATGAGGACCAACAACTTACTAGGAGCAGATATAAAGGAAATTGCAGCCCGATGGCATCTTTTCTAAAACAAATGCGCAAGTCGCCGTATCTAATCATCTTTCTTTTCTTAGATCAATCTTGTTGTGGCTTAGTGAGACTTGAGCGGATAGCACACAAGACATTGGAAAATAGAAGTCTCGCCGCTAGGTGTTCTTTATTTTAAATGGATTTTAAAAAAAAAACTTTATATTACTTTTAAACCCCTCTTAAAATTTAAATCTTCTATGGTTTTTCTTGGTCATGCCATGCTGGTTTGCTTAACCGAAATAGAGGACACACTACTTTAGTTGGCAAGTTTTCTTTAAAAACTATACTAAAAATGACTACATTTAAATGTAGCCATACCGAATGACTTTTATCTACCTGTTTTCTTACCCAGAGGGTCCAATAATATTCTTCGAGGATCCAAAATATTTACACACTAGCTAACCTAAGCGGCGCAAACGAGATGTTTTAGTGAAAAACGGCTAAGCCATTTCAGTCAAACCATCTCAATTGACGAGTCATATACTTCAGTTAAGCCATCCAATATAATGTGACCAAAAAAAATTAATAGAAATTTTAAATTTTTGAAAGAACTAAAATAATACAAAGTTTGGGAAAGGAGCCATTCGGATCAAAGAACTCCATCGTTGGACGTGTCACGCTTTGCGTGGCTACGTGTAGGAGAGTTAAGCAACTAGGAGAGGAGAAGTATCATCGCATCTATTGTGACGACTACTACTAGCTAGTAGAAGAGAGACGATGACCCGATGGAGACCACCACGTCTGCGCCTAGCAAAGTGGCGAGCATGCATGGTGCCGCGCCGTTCCGATGTCGTCAATCAATCATCAAAAGGCCAAAAAAGAAAGAAAAGAGAGAGAAACAAAAGTCTCCATCTCTTGTCCTCCCACGGAAAGGACGCCGGGAGCCCAATCTCGTCTTCGGCACCGGTTGGTCGCTGGCCGCACGTCAGGAAATCCGCCGCTCGAAGATCGGCGACCCCTGGAGGCCGCACGAATTACGTGAGGAGTCGAAGAGGCCACCGTCTCGCGCGCGTCGCGTGGATCCACACACACATAATAAGCGCGCGCAATCTTTTTCCCCAGGCCCATAGAATTCAGAGATCGGTGGCGCGGGGCCAAGAGATATGTATATGCGGTAGATGGATCAATCGATAGATTTGAAGTTGACGATATCTTGCTGCAGTGCTTAATTAACGTTCGATGCCTGACGGTGACCTTGGTCCCGTGCCCGATTCCTTTTCGCCACTTGATCGATCCCCTGTCGTCTTCCTCCTCCGCGCGGCGCCGCTCGGCCGGCGTAGAGTGCTCCAGTACATAGATAGATAGATAGATGCGCCTGTCGCCGTCCTCCAGCATTATTTTTCTCCCGCGCGAGGCGGCACAGTTTCCATGTCCGCGACGGATCGGACAAAGGAGCGGACGCAAGCGGCGGCGGCGGTGGAAATTGCTGCACGGCGGCACGGGGTAGGTGAAAATTTGACGAAGTACCTGTGCGATCGTATCAGCATGTTTCCTTGCTGCTGGTATGTACTGTATTTTCTGGACTATCGTCTAGTCAATTTCCGCTACTAGCGGATATGGCTGGAGATACACACGTATGCAAGTAAGTCCATTTCTCTGAACCATGGGCGTGTTTGGTAGCCTGGGTCTATTTCTTGCACCACTGACGCACTAAGATGGGAGTGTTGTACATTACAAATGGGTCATGGGCCACAAAATGTGTGTCGTTTGGTTGCCCATGTGACCTTTTCTACATCGGAGAGGGAAACTAGTCCCCATTGTATCATGCATCTCACACCCTGTTTGATTGCAGATATAAGCGTGTTGTGGTAACCCCTTCCATTAGAGTGGTGAGGTTACCTAGTATTGCTAACTGAATAACAACACACTCGGCTAGACTCAGTTTATCAACAGTTGCTGGTAATACACAGCAAGTACTTACCTTAGTGGGCGATGCATCACGAGCAAACCAACTATAATTCGGGATGCATCATAGGTTCATCACACGAGGGGTTACTATATACACCTCGAACAAGTTCATCATTATCAAACCGGAGATTAGGGTCAAGCAAGTCCTAGCTAATGGAGGGATACGAGAGCAACTCCCAAAATCAGCAGATCATGGCGAAGAAAGCAGAAGCACTAAGCAAGAAACTTCTTGCGTAGCCAGGTCCTAAGCCATCCCCTCCTCTTTGATGGCTGCAACTTACGGTACTCGGCATACTCTTCTTCGGTGTCTACAATATAGTCGACCTGACCAGCAAGTTAGGTTCGAACAACTGTGCTGAAAGTGCATGGAGCCCCATGTGTGGTTTTGGTAATTGATGACAATCCCTATGAACTAATGTTTGCATTGAGTTACATTTGTAGGAGTTGTCCATAGGCAATGCTTGAGCCATATGTTGGCTTCAAGGTTGCAATAAGAAAAAATGATAAAAAATATCAAGTGTCAAGTATGTCTTGAAGATGAAGATGAAATGAGTCCTCAAAGTTAATTTCAAGATATCAACATGATGAAGAATGAAGAAGTGCAAGTTCAGGATGAGCCAACTCGAAGAGATCACATGCTTAAATCTTTCCATCCATATGGTGATCATGGATATGTGAAGATGCACCGAAGAATAAACTCTCTCATGGTGGATTATGGGGGAGCAATCCACAAAATTTCGTCAATCAAGCACAATCAAGAAAGGCATTCCATCTTGTTGCGGTCAAGATCGTCATCATCGAGCTCAATAGGAACGCGCAAGGTTAAGGTTTGCTCTTGATTTCTTTCTTACCGGTCTCATGGTGTAGTTGGAGACCGGTTTATAGTTTAGTTGTCGTACTATCAAGAGGGCTCTCGAGTGAGTAACTCGATCGTATCCTTCAGAGAGTTCAAACCTTTGCATCCCTGCATCATCTTTCTTGGTTGTTATTTGGATCTTATCTATGTGATGTTTTAGACCTTGTTCTTATTCTTATAACAAGCTCTAGTTCTTTGAAAACGGATTTTGCACGGGAAACTGTTGCGTTTTCAAGGTTGGAGGTTTTACCGGTTTGTCTTTTATAGATTGGTCAGACCTTTTATCATGTGTTTATATCCTCCCCTACTGAGCTATGATGTTTCCCTATATGATCTTGTAGAGCTTGTTACTAGCTTCGAAATAAGCCCAAGATCATCAAAATCGGAATCCGGATGCTCAAGTTATGGTCATTCTCGTTTTGTCATCCTTGTTAGCTTTCAGGGGGCTGGAATTTCCGGCCCGGGATTATTTCAAATTTTAGGCCATCGAAAAACGTCTAAGGACTTAAGGGTCCGGACCCCTGGATGCCCCCCTCCTGAAATTTGGCCGAAAATTTCTTGCCTGGCCGGATATTCCGGGGGGTGGGGGGAGATTTCGGCCCCTGCCTAGGCCGCAAATTCTGGCCCGGTAAGTCCCAACGGCCATATTTTTGTGTGTGTGTGTGTGGGGGGGGGGGGGGGCTATAAATAGACCCTTCTTCATCCTTGAGCTTGTTGCTTCTCCCTCTCTCCTCCTACTCCATTGTTGACTTTGAGAAGTTTCCTCTCCCTCTTATCCCTCCATGATTCTTGCTCATATTTAAGGAAAAGAGAGATGAGATCTGCATCTACAATGCCACCAATCATATTCCCCTCTTTGTGAGGGAGTCCTTAGATCTAGTTCTTGGAAGATAAATTTGGTGTTCCTCATCCTTTTTGTTGTTCCTCTCTTATTTCTCCAATAGCTTTTGTAGTTTTGTTGGAATTTGAGAGAGAAGTACGTGAGCATCTTTCTCGTGTTCTTGCCATTGCATTTGGTGCATCGGTTTGAGTTTTTCACGGTAATTCGTGGAAGTGAAAGCAAGAAAGTTGTTACCCTTGGGTTCTTGGAACCCTATACGGATTTGAGGCCTTCGTGGAGATTTCTTAGGAGCATCCAATTAAGTTGTGGATGTGTGCCCAAGCTTTGTGTAAGGCTTGGTTTCCGCCTCGAAGGAGTGGAACTGTGACCTGGGTCACCGGAGAATAAGGTGATGCCTTTGTGGCGCTCAATGTGTGGTGTGATTACCACATCTTGGGGTGTGGCCTTTGTGGCGTTGGTGTGTATCGGGCAACCACACCTCAAGGCGAGGCCTCTTGTGGCGTTCGGGAGCACTAAGCCACCGCACCTCTTCAATGGAGATTAGCACTCGCAAGAGTGTGAACTTCGGGATAAATCATCGTCTCCCGCGTGTCTCGGTTATCTCTATACCCGAGCTCTTTACTTATGCACTTTACTTTGTGATAGCCATCGTGCTTGAAGTTATATATCTTGCTATCACATAGTCGCTTGTATTGCTTAGCATAAGTTATTGGTGCATATAGGTGAACCATATTATATAGGCTTTGAGCTTGACAAAGTAAACGCTAGTTTTATTCCGCATTTGTTAAGCCCATCCCATAAAAGTTTTAAACCGCCTATTCACCCCCTCTAGGCGACATTCGTGTCCTTTCATGCAACCTGCAGAGTAACCAGTGCGTGATGATCGTCTTCATTTGAGCAAAGTTCGTGATCGGGGTCCCAATGTACTAACGATGTCCCGGGTAGCGCTCCAATCCAAAAGGAACAACTGTTAGTGCGGATAGCAATGACATACTTTCGGATCTATGAATGAACTAAATGAAGCTTACTACCTTAATGTACTCATGCTCCGTCTCTTCATCAGCAGCATAGAAGCAGCAACCATCTTCGTTCCAGTCCAGAGTACGATCGGATTTCATCTTGAGTATGACGCTCCACTTGGTCCTCCACCTTGTGATGTGGTTGTAGATCTGAAGAGTGCCCACATGTATGCCAACGAATGCAAGAACATCAACAGCTACCTTCTTCATCTGCTCCTCTTTGAATCCTAGGTTAAAATAGACGCCGCTATGGACGAGCTGAACCAACCGGTTAAGCACAATCTCTGAAATCTCAGGTCTCCAAACCATGGCAGTTTTCTCGAAAACAGACAATGATGAGCATTGACAGTAGGAGCGGAAAAATCAGGGGAGCCCAATGGTATGATCGCCTACATGACAAACACAAGAAGAACGTACCTAAGCGTTATCACATCAATGAACTATCACTACCACATCCACATGCATAAGATCTACCACATCAATGAACTACCACTACCACATCCACATCCTTAAGCACTACCACATCAATGAACTACCACTACCACTACCACATCCTTAAGCACTACCACATCAATAAACTACCACTACCACTACCACTACCACATCAATGAACTACGAGAAAAGGTTACAGTCAGAGGAGTCACACGCAACACCGAAGTCAGGAAAGTAGGGGATCCTGGCGAAGATGCAGGCAGCACAACCGTCCTCGTGGAAGAGTCAGATGCACCAACGACAACCGTCCCCGTGGAAGAGTCAGATACAACATCGACAACCGTCCCCGTGGTAGAGTCAGATCCAACCTCGATCGGCGACGAAGAAATGACCTACAATGAATTCTTCAGACCCCCTATGTACTCAAAACATCTAGATCTAAGGCTAGGGTTTGCAGAAGCTTACAACAACCAGAGTGATCGACACAGAGGAAGAAGACGACAATCCGCGGCCAGTAGCTTCCGCCACAACCAACGTCGCTACCGCCAGCCTCGCCGACCGTGCGGGTGAGGAAGAGCCGGTCATGTCGCTAGATCGGGAATGGTGGATGAGCTCGAAATGAGAAAAAATGAGGGATTTGGATTTGGCGGTGAGAGAGCCGCCGCTGTATACGGTGGCGAAATTTGAAGCGCGGTGACCGAATTCATCCCGCCGAGTTTTCGCCATTCCGCGCCAGCTCACGCCATCTCCCGCGGTGACTCTGCAGGAACACGGCGTTGTCGATTTTGTGCAGAGATGAGGGTGACTCGCTAGAAACGGTCGATCCGGACGTTCCTTCAAAGGCTTGGCCTGAGGGTGCTTTAACAACCGTGCGGTGCGATAACACGGAGGAGACCAGAAAACCAAGGCGGGCTAAAAATTGTGTTCCCCTTGTGAGCCAAGACGAGACCGGGCAACCAAACGTGTCCTATAGGGTTTGGCAGATCCTTTATTTCTTGTGCTGACACGCGTGCTTCGACGCACCGGGACTGGCGGCAGCGTGTGTATCTCTTTGACCGGTTACACTGGTTTGCAGGGAACCGTGATGTTGCTACGTTAGTTGTTATCAGCTGGTTATCTCGTTTTCATCAGAAGAAAGGAAGCGTCAAGTTGCACAAGTAAAGCAAACTTGAGTTTGCATGTCGTCCAGGGATTCAGGTTACGATTAGCTATCAGGTACTCTGGTTATCTGGTTTCAGAAGAAAAATGGAGTCAAGTTGCACAAGTAAGCAACTTGAGGTCGCATGTCGCCCAGGTGAACTCGTTGAATATAAATCTGTTCACTAGCCCCATTTTCTAGTTTAGACTTTTGACTGAGCTGGCTGCTTCATCGGTTCTACTCATTGTGCCAAGCTGACGAGTGATGAGTAATGGCTTGGCACAATGGCACATATATTTCTCTCGTCGCATCAAAGGGTTCAGTCGCTGCTAGGAGCAAAGAGCAGAAGATCGAGCAGCTAGTTGCCAGTTAACCTCTCATCAGACAAGCATGATGACACTGTATAACCCTGTGCCAATCACAGTATCAGATGATCAGGCGAAAATGATTGGCATTACCAGGAGGTCACACTGGCCGGGAGGGTCCAAATGGCTCTTCAGAGCTGAGATCCACCGTTCATGCCTTGTGCTCGCTGTAGCGTTCGGAAGAGCTGCCCGTTGCCTCGTGGAGAAGCGAGAGGCCGCATTTGCGTGTATCTGCAATTTATGCATCTCGCTTTGGGGAGGGCCACTCTGTGCCTTTCTCTTCTGATCGAGTCAATCAGGCGGATTAAAGTACTGAAAAAGAAAAGGAATTAGCAGCACGTGGCAGACAGGGTGATCACTGCTCGTTTGTAGCTTTGCTGGAAAATTAACAGTAGCCGCCGCTACCGGCGCAGCCGTGACTCGCGACGAAAGGTACGGCGGCGCCGTCGGTAAAGTGGCCGGTCTGACATATATAGGGGAGGTGTAGGCGGCGAGGGCCGCCGACGACCCCTAGGACTACCGGACCTACACCAACTAGATCGGTAGCTACTTACCAGTTTGGATGGGTGAGTGGCTGAGTGCCATGGAAGAATATGCTAATGTGGTTTTTTGATATTAGGTCATCACTGGAGGTCCGAGGCTTCACGTCCACGTCTGCCCGAACGAAAAATAGGTCTGCAACCCAGCCTAGTAACCCGCCGTAAAATGTTCGATCTGTCCGCAGAGACATAAACTCGGTCAAAACTTGAAGTTAAAATGCGCCAGCGCGGACGCTGCATGGACAGCTGGAGCATTCATCTGGCTGGTATCCTGACACGCTGGGCAGTGACTCATGTAAGTAAACAGTTTTCAATAAGGGCCACCTGGATTTTGGCGGCGATCGATGACGGAGGTTGGCGATGGAGCGACTCGAGGGATGCCAGCTTGCTGGCCAAGGCAATGGCCATGCGCGCCAACGCCTCCTCTGCCATCCCCATGCCCTCCCGATAGGGGTCGCAGTGAGTCCTCGTGGAGGTAGGCGGCGGTCTGAGCCACCTCGAACTCACGCAACACGGGGAGATGCGTTGCGTCCGAATCTTCCTGACGGCAGGTGTGAGCCATTGCGCTAAAGCACCTCAGGAGTGTTTGTGGTCGTCCATTATAAAGGCACAACAGGGCGGAAACCAGCCACTGGTTTCCCGCGCTAGTGAAATGGCGGCGCGACGCACCAAAAGCTCGAACTCGCGCGGGAATCGCTCGCTCTCGTGCGAGAACCGGTAATCACTAGATGCGGGTCTTGACGATTCGGTTAACCGCCATGAAAAGACGTTCACAGTCAAAAATGACATTGCAATTGTAAGTACGGATGAAAATGATAATAACTATCTCATAAAATTGGAATACTTTTGGGTGAGATGCAACATTTCTGTCTATAGCGACCCACATGAAGTGACTTCGCCAATCTCAAACTGCACATGATCAGTTTTTTAAACTCAGAGTCTCCAAGGTATTCATAGGGCAATGTGTGCTTGCGTTCAGGTGTGTATGTATGTATTTAAGAGCATCTGTGTTTGTCCTGTGTTCCGTAGGGAAGACTTAAAATCAGGAAAACTGGAACTGCCATAGTTGGTAGAAACTTTTTGTTTTTTACCTGCTGGCAGAAACCTGAAAGTAGGGGAGTATCGGGCCTGCCCAAACTTCCCACGCTCTGTGCGGTGAGCAAGAAAGAGCCTGCACTAACCAGCTTCTATCTTCGCTGCTACTGGACTTGTTCGACTGCTCAAGCTGGCTAATCTATGGGCCTTCGTGCCAACCTGGGCACATATTACAGCCCATAGCCATCACGGGCCAGATCCGAATACTAAGCTCCGCCTTGACCGGGCCTACGTCATTCTTCTTCCCCTTCCTCTCCATTCCCGTCGAGTCCGTCCCCGTCTATCCGCCGAGCGACGCCGCGACTCCTTCCTCGCCTCCGATCTCCAGCTCCCGAGATGGCCGAGGTGAGAGAACCTTCCAGAACCTCCCTCTCCCGATCCAATTCCGTTCCGGAGCGTACCGTATGTTGCGTTCGTTGGTTCGTCGATCGCGCCGCGGTCAGAGTTGGTTCGTCCTCGCGCGGATCTGGTCCGTGAGGCGTCTATCCGCGCGTGATTTGGGTTGCGATGCCTGTCTTAATCTTGATCCCTAGGTTAATCTATTTCGTATCCTTGTGGTAGATTGGTAGTTTTTTTTTTCCATTTCTTGTCGTGAGATTGGGGTCTTGCTGTATTGGGAAATTTACATGATTTTCTCTATTTTTTGTGGTTGATCGTACTAAATCAGAAGAGGGATCGTACGGTGAATTATTATGACATTTTTCTAACTGTAAGGCGAATTATTAAGAAGATGGAATGCAGGGTGAATTATCATGACATTTTAGTAACTATATAAGGCGAATTGTTAAGACTGGCTTGTTCTGCAATGTGGTACTTGTGCGTCATCAGTGTTGATATTGGGACGGGAGACCCAGAACCACCTGTGTTGGCGGTGTTTCAGCTGTTTGTTAGAGGTAGTAGGCTAGTAGCAAAGTGCTATATGTGATGGCCATTGGGTGCTTGGGTTTTGGGAGATTCGTTGGATTGTTATGGTTATAGCGTGTCTACAGTATACAGATAGTGGTGTTTACAAAAAACGATTATACCACCATCCCTGCACCGGATCCATACATACCATTTTATCTATACACTACACGCCACCATCAGACTGTGAAATGCAAGATTTATGTTCCCAAAGTTTATCCATGTTTTTCTCAAGAGAACTTCACCGTCATGGTTACTGTTTGTTGGGAAGTTTGACTGAAAACCTTTTTCAAATTTACTTCTATTTTGAACCTTGTAACTGTCTCCCAAATTTTGTCTCATTGCGGTTAGCTTTATTTCTGTTCTCTTTACGCTGCCCTGACCTTGCCGTTTCATATTTTGCTTATGTACCAGATTGAGATTAAGACAGCACCAGCTGACTTCCGCTTTCCTACCACAAACCAGTCCAGGCACTGTTTTACTCGCTATGTTGAGTTCCACAGGTATATACTATACTTGCAGTAAGTGTACACTATACTGGCGCAAAGTATGTTTTACATTTCCTAAACATTTGAAATTTCATGAAACCAGGTGCGTCAGTGCCAAAGGGGATGACACTTCTGAATGTGAGAAATTTGCCAAGTACTACCGATCTCTTTGCCCAGCTGAATGGGTGAGTGCCTTTACTTCATGTGGCTATACTGTACTAGTGTTTTACCGCCATCATTATCATTACTTTCAACTGCAAAAGCAATATATTTTGAACTATGATTTTAAACAGTGTGGTCTCTGTTTTCAGTAGATTATCTGAAATTCAATGACCTTTGTTTCCACTGTAGTAGTCGATGCATTAATGCATCAACTGCCAGAATTTAACTGATTCTGTTTTCAGTAGATTATCAGAAAATTGCTCTGGATTTACGAAATTAACTGATTCTGTCAATATCTGTGTATGACTCAGTTAGGATAGGAAGTAGCACATGAGTTTCTCTTTATTTGACTTTCTATTAATTTTTCAAGTCATTTGGATACTTTACAAATAACAATATCCTCCTCTTGAGCAGCGATTAGCAGACTGCAGCTGTGGTTGCAGTGAAAAAAATACCTGTTAACGTAGAATCCTTAGGTTTTGGCAACTTTAAACCTGACCTGATGACATGAATATAGTTTTTAATCTTAGAAATATATAAAGAAGGCGCATGAAAGCGTGCTTCTATTTGGAAAACTAACAATGACTGGATTTATCGTACAGCTACACCAATGACACACGGTGTTATCTTGAAGGGTATATATTTGCGATGTGCCTTGAGTAATTTTTTTGTTCTCAACTGACCATTTCATATATTGGCCTTTTGAGGGTTCAAATTCAATGTTAAGTTTTACACATAGTGCTGAGCTGTTTATCTATTCCTCAATCCTTAAATGATTCGTTAACATGCTGGGCCATATCACCTCTCTTTGGATCCTTGCAAATTCATGGAACCTTTACTTTTATCCGAAGCACAATTACCTTGTTTTCTTCAGTATCATCAGCGTTTTTTTGTCTCACTGAATCAGGTTGACAGGTGGAATGAGCAGAGGGAGAACGGGACATTTCCAGGGCCTCTCTAAATCTTCTGTTTGAGAGTCTCCTCAGACCAGTCTACCGCTTTTGTCAGTGCTACTGCGCTATCGTCTGATTGGAATTTATGCTTCTGTCTTGTACTCAAGCAATCGCTGCATAACAGCAAGTGTTGGTTTTCTTTATTCTTCAGTAATAATTGAGCATGCTTATTCTGTTACTCCGACATGTGTTTGCACTTGTTTAATCCAAGTATATTTTGAAATGAGGTGTCATCGATCATTGCCTTGATATATATGTCTATCCTGGGTTGGCTAAATGAGCAATCTAGGAACCATTTTCATTTCACGTCTGGGTTGTCCATTTATATCAATATGCAGAGAGTATCTGTAAGATGGATATTGCCCATGGGGCATGGGCTGATCAAGGCAGGACTTGGTTTTCTGTTTACAGAGTATATACTGGGTCATGTTTTAAACTGGCTCATGTTATCAGTAGTTGACGCTAGACTGGGAAGTAGGCTTTTCTTTTTTTGAGATAAGGGAAGTAGGCATGTTTGCTAGTTAATTTGAATTCTGACCTCTGAATGGGCGGGGTCCTCGTGGCCATACAATTGTTGGTGAGCAACTTCATTGCAGCGTCCAGTGGGACGGTACAGAACATATTAAGAACGCTCTGCTCCTACAGTAGGCATGCAAACTATGCCCAGCAAAACCAAGACTGTTCTGACTTTTACGTGGACGCCTGCTTGGTGTTGTGCTGCACTGGTCTGATTAACCTCTGCACCCTTGCATTCTCACAAGCTGGAACTGGACAATACAATATTAAGCTTACATCTTGCTTGAGACAACGATGAAAATAACAAACAGCAACAGACCAGAAAGAAGAACAATACAGTACAACACCAAGTCACGAACTAGATGACTGAAGCGGCGATGCAGGATGCAGCCTAAACTCTATAGTTCGGCAAAGATAGCAGCGTCACACACACAAAATCTACTACTACTGCTAGTACTAGCTAGTTGTTCAAGTTGCAAAAGCTCAAGAGGGATAGGCGGGAGGACGGGATACGGGATTGTTGGTAGAGTCAAGCACGATGCAGGCAAGCAGGAGGAGAGCGTATGGCGGGGTAAAGCCTTGCAAGGTCAAGAACAACCTCTTCCTGGACCTGTGCAGAGTCTCCCCGAGAGAAAATGCATGTGGTGGGAGAGTAAGATGGCTAGACTGGAGATGTAGCTGAAGGAGGACGGAATCTGGTGGAAGGGGTCAGAGGAAGATTGCTTGGGTGGAGATGAAGCTCAGGGAGGATAGAGCCGGTTGTCGATCATCGCAGCGATGACGACGGTGCACGGCAGCTCCAGATCCTCGACGTCGTCCCCTTGACCCCTTCTCGAAGAGGCCGTGATGTAGCCTGATCACGGAGGCGAGCATGAGCTGGCGACAGGCTAGGAAGAGGCCTGGGCTGGCATGGAGCTCAGAGCAGTGGAGGTTCTCTCGGGTGGTCACTATGGCGAGGCTCCCGAAAGGGAGAGCGGTGGTTCTTTGCATGGTGACTATTGTAGTAGGTAATGGTGAGCTTGCTGGGAGGGAGGATGCTGGCTAGCTGGGGAAGGAGCCCCAGCCCCTTATGTAGCCGAACGAACTCAAGCTAGGACTGGATAGATAGACAGGGTCGCGGAGAGAGTGAAGATGGAGAGGGTACACGGTCGACATAAATGGCCGGCCGGAGAGTGAAAAATGGTTGTCCGATCGAGTGCGGGGGAGACCGATCGGTGCCCGAAACTATGAAACACGCCTTTATGGACGCTGCAGCGGAGAGGTTAATTTGCTGCGTCGCCTGCATGCGCATGTATGTATGTTTGGAAATCAATACGTGCAGTGCAGCCATGGATGATGGATCAGACCACCAGAACTCAGAAAACCAGAGCGCCCGGCGATCAGCATCATATGCATACGATGGGCATCGGATCTCTTTCCTCCATGCTCACGCCAGGCGGGTGGACGTGATGATGGGGAAAAATCGGCAGCCCGCGGATTACACCAGCTCGGCCATGGGTTGGGCTGGGCTCCTTCAAGGCTTCAATGCCCCGGCATGGGATGACCTACATATCCGCATGGTTCGAGACCCTCATTGTCCGATTCGGTGTAACTGAAACTATATTGCAGAGTCGTCACACCGAGAGCCTCATATATTTGGGAAACCCACATTTAGGCCCCGTTCGGTATGGAGGAAAACTGCAGGATTTTCGAAGGAATACTGTTCACGCAGGAATTTTTTCCTTACTACCGTTCGGGATGCAGGAAACATCTACAGTTTTCCAAAGGAAAATCTCATCTACAGTGGCAATTTCACGGGATTGAAAACATGCACCCAGACCCCATGTTTTGGTGGAAGACCGAGGCAAGGTGCTGTGAATCAAATTAAAAAATGCCACCGTGTTTGCCTCGGTGAGGTAGGAGCGATTCAGTCCAATAAAAAACTGAACAACCTGGTTGCGACCAAATAAACTACTGCTGAATGTACTATTCACACAAGCTGAAATAGTACGGACTCTAGCATTTTTACCGAACCAATTTTCCTACGTTTTCCTATGGTCTTTTGATCCTATGTTTTGCATCGACCTTCCTTTGCCATTCCTATGTTTTCTGGTTTCCCTGCATTTTCTATCCCTCCGTTCCGAACGGGCCCTTACTGGATTTATCATACAGGTATTTACAATGTTACAGTGGCACACCTTGGCAGTTATCATGAGGCGTATATTTCTACTATGCCTGCCTGAGTATTTCATGTAGTACTAGCATTTTGAGAGTTCAAATTCGATGTTGAATTTCATATATACTAGCGCTGAGCAGTTCATCTATGCCTCTGTCCTTCAGTGATCTTTTAGCGTGCTGCACCATATGACCTCTGTTTGATTCAAAAACATCTACTGTGGAAATTGGTGGAACATTATCTGTTCAACAGGCCAATATTACCTTGCTTTCTTCAGTTTCATCAGCGTTTTTCTGTCTCACGAAACCAGGCTGACAATCGGAATGAGCAGGGACATTTCCAGGGCCCGTCAAAATCTTCTGTTTGAGAGTGTCCTCAGTCCAGTCTACACCTTCGTTCCGTGCTACTGCGCTATCTTCTGCTTGGAATTTATGCTTCTGTCTTGTACTTGAGCAATCGCTGCGGAACAGCAAGTGTTGGGTTTTCTTTATGATGTGCCAATAATTGAGCATGATTAATACTATTATTCAGACATGCCTTTTCACTTGTTTTAATCGAAGTTTATCCTGAAATGAGGTGTCATTGATAAGTAAGCCTACGCTGGGACTTTCGTTTGTTAACCAAGCAATCTAAAGATGGGAATAAGTACTCTGAATGTGCAGCGAGTGTAGAGAGGGATGCAACTCACAATGTATTGATTGGGTGCATATGACGTTACATATATAGGCCACGTCCTCGACTATACAAGGAAAGAGGCGGACCCAATAATCAATACAAAGATATGTATCGCTATACATAACTACAGAAGATACACATCCGCATATACAAGGATATGTATATCAACACCCCCCCGCAGTCGAAGCGTCGCCTGGTCGAATGCATAGACTGGACCGGAACTCCTCAAATGATGCCGTAGGGAGACCCTTGGTCATCATATCCGCAAATTGTTGGGAGGTGGGCACATGAAGTACTCGAATGTGTCCAAGGGCCACCTGTTCCCGAACAAAGTGGATGTCCAGCTCAATATGCTTGGTGCGGCGATGGTGGACCGGGTTGGCGGAGAGGTAGACGGCGGAGACATTGTCGCAATAGACCACGGTGGCTTTGGCAACAGGACATGAGAGCTCAACGAGGAGTTGCCGCAGCCAAGAGACCTCGGCAACCGCGTTAGCAACAGCCCGGTACTCCGCTTCGGCGCTGGAGCGAGAGACCGTGGGTTGTCGCTTAGACGACCAGGAGATGAGCGAAGGTCCGAAGTAGACGCAGTAGCCAGACGTGGAGCGACGCGTGTCGGGGCAGCCTGCCCAATCGGCGTCCGAGTAGGCGACGATGTCCGTGGCGGTGGAGGCGTGGAGGGAGAGGCCGAAGTCCATGGTGCCACGAATGTAGCGGAGGATCCGCTTGACCGCAGCCCAATGAGGATCCCGCGGAGCATGCATGTGAAGGCACACCTGCTGGACAGCATACTGCAGCTCGGGGCGGGTCAAGGTGAGGTACTGCAGGGCACCGACGATGGAGCGATAAAAAGACGCATCCGTGGCCAACGAACCATCCGTGGCGGAGAGCTTGGACTTCGTGTCGACAGGCGTGGCCGCGGGTTTGCAATTAAGCATACCGGCGCGGTCCAGGAGCTCGTGGGCGTACTTGCGCTGATGAAGGAAGAAGCCGTCGGTGCGACGTACGACCTCGATGCCGAGGAAGTAGTGCAGGGGCCCCAAGTCCTTGAGGGCAAACTCAGCGCGAAGACGCTCGGTGATCTGTCGCAGGAGGTCCGTGGAGCTGGCCGTCAATATGATATCGTCGACGTAGAGCAGCAGGTACGCGGTGGTGGCACCATTGTTGTACACAAACAGCGAGGCATCGGAGCGGGTGGAGCGGAAGCCGAGTTGGTGAAGAAACGCTGCGATGCGCTAGTACCAGGCGCGTGGGGCCTGCTTGAGCCCGTATAACGAGCGCGAGAGCAGGCACACATGGTCGGGGTGGGCGCTCTCGATGAAACCCGTGGGCTGCTGGCAGAAGACCTGCTCCTCGAGATGGCCGTGAAGAAAGGCGTTGGAGACGTCCATCTGGTGTACGGGCCACGCACGGGAGACCGCGAGCTGAAGGACGGTGCGGATCGTCTCGGGCTTGACAACCGGGGCGAAGGTGTCGGTGAAGTCGACGCCGGCACGCTGGCGAAAGTCACGAACCACCCACCGCACCTTGTGACGGTCGAGAGTACCGTCCGGATGGAACTTGTGCTTGAAGACCCACTTCCCGGTGATGATGTTGGCGTGAGGGGGTCGGGGAACAAGCGTCCATGTCTGGTTCCGCTGCAGGGCGTCGAACTCGTCCTGCATGGCCGCAAGCCACTGCGGGTCGCGGAGAGCAGCCCGGACAGAGCCGGGCAGGGGCGATGGCGTGGATGCTGAAGGCGCGGAAGTCGACGCGGTGCAGACGTACTCGTCCGAGGGGTACCGCGTGCTCGGGACGCGAATCCCTGCACGGGCGCGCGTGAGGGGCCCCGTGGCCGGTGGCGGAGGAGGCGGCGGCGGAGCCGGAGGCGAGGCGTCGCCCGACGAGGACGGTGCGGCGCCTGAGCTGAGGCTCGAGGGCGACGCAAGCGGCGTCGAGGTGGCTGAACCCGGCGAAGACGGCGCGGCGCCCGAGCTGAGGCTCGAGGGCGACGCAGGCGGCGTCGAGGCGGGCGTCGGCGCAGGTGTCGGCGCGGGTGTCGGCGTGGGGTCACCCGAGACATGGCTCGAGGGTGACCCGAGAGGTGGCGAGGCGCACAGAGACGAGTTCAAGGGCGCGGCGGAGCACGTCGAGGGAGTGCCGGTGTCGGTGCTCGAGGGCACTGCAGCCGGCGGACCTGCAGGGGGTCGACGCCGGGGACCATCAGTAGTCGAAGGAGGAGTGGCGACCACCTGTCTCTGTGCAAAAGGAAAGCAATGCTCATCAAAGTACACGTGTCGGGAAGTGATGACGCGGTGAGAAACCGGATCATAGCAGCGGTAGCCTTTGGTGTTAGCCGGGTAACCGAGGAAAACACACGGAACGGAACGAGGGGCGAGTTTATGAGGAGTGGTGGCGGCGATACTAGGATAACAACGACAACCGAAAATCCAAAGACCGTTGTAGGATGGAGGGGAACCGTTAAGGAGGTGATGAGGTGCATAGTTCCAACGGGGACGACACAGACGAAGGTTGACAAGAAGGGTGGCGGTGGCTAAGGCGTCAGGCCAAAAGGTGGGGGGAACATGGCTGTGGAATAGGAGTGTGCGGACGCAGTCGTTGAGGGTGCGGAGTATACGCTCGGCGCGACCGTTTTGTTGGGACGTGTATGGACATGTTAGACGGAAAATAGTGCCGTGAGAGTAGAGTAGGGTGCGGACGGCGACATTGTCAAACTCTTTCCGTTGTCAGTTTGTAGGGCGTGGATGGGGCGACCGAACTGGGTGGAAACATAGGCGTAGAAGGCTGTGAGAGTGGTGGCGACATCGGACTTTTTACGGAGGGGAAACGTCCACACAAAATGAGAAAAATCATCAAGAATAACTAGGTAATAAAAAAGACCTGAATTACTCGGGATTGGAGAGGTCCATACATCACTATGAATTAATTCAAAAGGAAAAGACGCAATAGTGGAAGACTGACTAAAAGGAAGACGAACGTGTTTACCAAGACGACACGCTTCACAACTATGTGAAGACTGTTTAGTAGACGAAAACGAGAAACCCCTCATTATTTGGTGAAGCGTGTTAGCACTGGGATGTCCAAGACGAGCATGCCAAAGATCAACGCCTGCGGAGAGAGCACAAGGTGCGGCGCCGGGGGTGGAAGGCGACATCACCGGATACAAATCGCCGGGGCTCTCACATCGATGGAGGACCATTCGGGTGCGGGCGTCCTTAACAGAAAAACCAAAAGCATCAAATTCAACAGTCACAAAGTTGTCACGAGAAAGAGTTTTAACAGAGACTAAATTCTGAATAAGCTGGGGAGACACAAGGACACTATTGAGAGACAGTGGTTTAGAAGTAGATGGAAAATTAGCAGAACCAATATGAGAAATAGGAAGACCGGCGCCGTTACCGACAATGATGCGAGACTCGATGGAAGTGGGAAAGGAATGGGAAAGGTTACCCGGGTGAGCGGCCATGTGAGACGAGGCGCCCGTGTCCATAAACCAGTTGCCGCCACCGGCGTAAGAGCCAGGTGCGGGCGCGGCGTGGTAGGCCGGGGCGTAGGGCGGTGTCGCGGTGAAGTGCACCTGGTGAGTCGGCGGGCGCGGCACCGGCATGTTGTAGGCGTGGATGAGCCCCGTCCATGGGTTGTAGGCGAAGGGGTTGCTGCCGTTGGAGACCGACGACATGATGACGCGCACGCGGGGGATGGCGACGGCGCGGGGTTGGGGAGGGAGGCGCGGCGGCGCGGCGTGAGGAGGGGCACACGCGGCGGCGGCACAAGGGCGGCGACGCTAGGGTTGGAGGGTGGGGCGGCGCGCGCGGGGAGAGAGGGGCGCCGCGGCTAGGTTAGGAACGGTAGGTGTCTGATACCATGTAGAGAGGGATGCAACTCACAATGTATTGATTGGGTGCATATGGCGTTACATATATAGGCCACGTCCTCGACTATACAAGGAAGGAGGCGGGCCCAATAATCAATACTAAGATATGTATCGCTATACATAACTACAGAAGATACACATCCGGATATACAAGGATATGTATCTCAACGAGTAAGATCGATTTTCCCTGGAAGGTATTGTCTTGCACGGGATGTGATCAAGTCAGGACTTGGTTTTCTGTTTACAAAGCAAACTTCGTCATATTTTACAGTGCATGGTTGATGTTAGACTGGGAAGTAGGCATGTTTGCTAGTTAATTAATGTGAGTTCTGACCTCTGAATGGCCTTGAGGCTGGTATTGTTCTTTCTGCATGGGCGTGTGGGGGCCTTTTTGGCCACAGAAATGTTGGTGAACACTTGATTGCAGCTGCTTACAGCCCGAGGGTACACAGCATATTAAAGAACGCTGCTGTGCACGCACAGTACGCATGCAAAATATGCCCCGTAAATCAAGACTTGTACTATCTTTTATGCTGCACCCCTGTGGTAATTCGATCACATGCACGGTTCCTTTCTCACAAACTGGAATTGGACAATATAATAGCTCCACGTTGCATTACAACGTTTAACATTAGGCTTAGAAAATAATCTTGCCTAGCTTATCTTGCTGAGACAATGGACTCTAAGTAAGGTAGACAACAAACCATCAACTCACTGGGAAGAAGGCACTACGGGAAAACTTGGTTTTGCCGTGTTGGCAAAATACACGGCAAAGACCCTTCGGAACACGGCAAAATACAACACTAGATGACTTAATTCTCTATTCACAAAAAAGAAAGAAAGAAAGAAGGGGGGGGGGGGGGGGAAACTAGATGACTGAAGATGTGACAAAGGATGCAACCGAAACTTAAAACTCAAGATAGCAGCGTCACACACAGACGCTGCCAGTAGCTAGCTGCTAAAGTCACAAAAGCTCAAGAGGGATAGACTGGAGGAGGGGAGATGAGATGGTTGGTAGGGGTGAGCGGAAGTGGCACTCCTCGTAGAAGAGTTTCCTGTAGGGCAAAGTCTTGCAAGGTCAAGAACAAGCTGCTCCGGCACCCTCGCACGAACATTGCTTGTGGGGGCAGAACGAAAGGCTAGACTGGAGACAAAGCTCAAGGGGGATGGACGGCAGACCACGCACGAGGGGGTGACGGTGGAAGAAGATGGCGCTGGGGTGGAGATGAAGCTCAGGGAGGATAGGGCCGGTGTCGATCAGCGCGGTAGCTCGTCGAACCAGCGGAGAAGAAGCTTGATCATGGAGGAGAGCACCAGACAGCGGCAGGTGCCCAGGGAGAAGCGTGGGCTGGCACGGAGATGAGAGCAGCGGAGGCTCTCTGTCTCTGGGCTGGGCACCGCCATGGCAAGGTGCGCAGAGGGATGAGCTGTGGTTTGCATGGTGGCTAGGCTACTAAGCTACTAGTGAGCTTGCTGGGAGGAGGGCTAGTTGGAGGGCCTTATGCCCTTATGTAGCCGAAGGAGGGAGGATAGGTAGACAGAAAGCCGATCGAGCGTGGAGAGAGTGGGGATGGAGACTTGGAGAGGGTACACGGTGGACATAAATGGCCGGAGATGGAGAGTGCAAAATGGCGGTAAGGCGCGGCGCCGGGTGGGTGGTCCGAGCGCGGAGGACGCCGATCGATCGGTGCCCGAAACGATGAAACACGCCTTTATGGACGCTGCAGCGAAGAGGTTAATTTGCTGCGTTGCATGTGCCAACCAATCCACCATGCATTTGAATTGCTGCGCCTCCGCATGTATGTTGGCCATCAATACGTGCGCATGTATTTTCGGCTGTGGAGCCATGGCAATTCATCATCAGGGCTCAGAAAACCAGGGCACCCGGCCCGCGCTCACCATCATATGCATACGATCGGCATCGGATCTCTTGGATCTATGCTCACGCCAGGCGAGTTTACGTACGTGATGATGGCGAACTGGGAAAATCGAAAAGGAAAGAGCCGTGGCCTCACCTCCGTCCTGGACATGAACTCGCTGGGCGCGCAGGATTACACCGGCTCGGGCTCGGCATGGGTTGGGCTCCTTCAATGCCCCGGCGTCAAGCCGGCGGGCATGGTCGTGGATGAGCTACACCTACCTGCCCCTCCCGTGTCCCGTCGCATTGAACTCGATATCCGTATGCTGAGAGACTCCGTTTTCGTTTGCTTGTGCGGGTTGTACTCATTCTCCGGTTCGGTGTAACTGAAACTATACTGCAGAATCGTCGCAATGTGGGCCCGTGATTGCTCCGGTGTCCCCCCCTTCACCTACATCGTTCTAAAAAACTGAAGCCGATTCAGATTTTTTGTTTTGATTCGTGGAGTTGCTCCAGCTTTTGGTACAAATATGTGTAGTTGCTTCAGCTTTTGGTACAAATACGTGGAGTTGGTTCCGCAGAACACAAAAACATGGATTTGTTGTTTATTTACGTTCCACTGCCACCGATAAGTGACCAAAATGTTACAAACGTTTTATCTTTCCCCCCTCATCTCTTGGGCATGTTTCCCAATACCCAGACTCTCCTTGATTTGACTTCACCGCAGCGTGATTCACGCCAGCCGCCACCGAATCGAGGCCGCCGACAAACGAATGAACTTACCTTCAGCCGGAGCCAAACTTGTCTGAATCATTCTTGCTGCCGCGCAAATCGAGTTGTAGCTTGTTGCCACCGCCGCCAGAAACTTGTTGTGACCGCCTCAACCAACTTCGTCGTGGGTGAGACGACGCGCGACGTAGTGGCGGCGATAGCAAGCTCCTGGCGGTGGCGGCAGCGAGGTACAACTCGATTTGCGCGGCGGCGAGAGCGAATCAGACAAGTTTAACTTCAGCTGAAGGTACGTCGACTCGTTCGCCGGAGTCCATGATTCAGTAGCGACAAATGTAAATCATGTTACGATGAAGTCAAATTAGTAGCAGTCGGATGTAAATTACGGCGCTCCGTGTTTTTTTATGTTTGTGTACCAAAAGCTAGAGCAGCTTGCAGTTAAATTTTCAAATCCGTCTCCTCTCTTGAGCGCGTTTTCAATATTTCTAATTACCCGGTGTTTGGGAAGGTCACGACAGTGCCCGGTGGTTCAGCGCCGCTGCCATAGCCATCCTCACCATCATGGCCAGGCCAACTCCAACGCCAGGAAATACTTCGCCACGGGCCAGATGGACTTTCAGCCAAAGATTAAAGCGATCACGCGGTGCGTCCCAGTGTGCTCTGCATTTTTATATTTCACGAATTCAACTTCACGTAATTATACCAAAAGCTGGAGCAGCTCTAACTTCTCAAAAATGTGGAGCTAGGGGAGGGGGGGGGGGGGGGACACCGGAGCACACCCCATGTGGGCCGCCGTGCTTGGGAGGCGCGCATGCTCCGGCTGGCTAATCATCTTCAGTGTCCAAACTCGATCGAAATGTAAATGCCACGGCATCTTCTTGGTATGAAGGGAATTAATAGCGTACAGTAGAGGTTGGCGGAGTTTCAGAAACCAGTGGTATTGACAAAAGGCTCTGTTTTTTTTGATAAATCATCATCTCATGATATTTTAGAAGGCAGTAAAAATTGTTTCTCAATTATCACCTATTTTTTCATTAATTTTGGAAAACTCTTAAAATTGTTTCTAAATTATGTATTTTCCCATGATTTATAGAAGGATTTAAAAATTGTTTGAAAATTTTCACCTACTTTACATGAATGTTAGAAGGCTTTCAGATTTTTTACAAATTATCTTTCATTTACAACCCTCGATGACCGTCATCGAGAACCCTTGCCTCTATCTGTTATCACCAGAATTTAACCGGATCAGAGGTGGGCCGTGATTAAGATGGGCTTGGAGAATATGCACGGAAGATATACATGAATCGGCCTTGTACGCGAAGTTTGGGCTAGTTTGCCCGTGTATCTGTAAATATAGTAGGATACGTGTCGGTTAGGTAAAATTTGGCTCGTACACGGTTGGGATTATTCCCACGTTAGAAAGTCTACGGACTATAAATATGTATCTAGGGTTATTGAGAAAAACAACAACCACGTTCACAACAAACCAATCTAGGCGCATCGCCAACCCCTTGTTTCGAGGGTTTCTTCCGGGTAAGCATCATGCTGCCTAGATCGCATCTTGCGATCTAGGCAGTATACGTTTATTCGTTGTTCATGCGTTGCTCGTGCTGAAGCCTTGTTGATGGCGAGCAACGTAGTTATCATAGATGTGTTAGGGTTAGCATTGTTTTATCGTGATATATGCTTTTATCCATGCTGCCCTTAGACATCTAGCTGCCTTTACATCTATCTCAGGTGTAAGGGCAGCACCTTGCTTGATCCTTGTTAGTAGATCCGATCTGTTATGATTGCTCCTTGTTCTTCAAGGATTAGTTTAATATCTACATAGTTAGGCCTTGCAAACGGGTTGAAGGATCCAGTAGCACGTCGGGTGTGGTTTGCTAGCCCTAGATAAGATGTTCCGGGAATCAACTTCATGTTGGTTTTTAGGCCTTATCTAGGGCTGGTTTATTATCATCTTGCGTGGCTGCCAGGCTCAATCACGTGTAGGATGTTCCGATTATGTGGTGAAAACCCTAAATCGTCGTAGGTCGTTTTAGCTTCATATTGATCAAGCAGGACCACCATGTTATCGTAGACCTCATACGAATCATGGGTGGATCGGCTCCCTGAGCCGATTCACAGGACAACCTGAGAGCCGATCGAGACTCGTATTTAATGTTTACGTGTATGCCATGCAGGAAACTAAGCGAAGCAAATCATCACCTTCCTGACCAGGTATAGGTCAGGTGGCACGCCCTTGCACCAGCATCGGACGTGCGTGCCGGAGCTTTGCGGGCCGTCGCTCGAGGGACCAGGGCCAACCGCAGTCCTGGGAGCCTCCTGGCTCTACGTGTTGCCTGTCGCTACTCGCCGGTGGGTTTCGGACGCCAACACTATCCCAAAGTATTTTTTACCATGAACAATAAGTGCTTTGATTTTGCATTATAGAAGAGGAAAACAATGCAAATTGGTAACACAAGACTCTCAAGAGTAAAGAGAAAATGCAAACAGAGCTTGGCTCTGGTGGTTAGGTCCCTTGTGGTGGAACCAGCCCACCCAGGTTCAAGTCCTAGACTTGACATGGGTGTTTGCATTTACCTGGATTTATTCCACGATTTAACCGGCGCTATGCTTTCAGTGGTAGGTGACGTGCCCGTCAACAGCGAGGCGTCAGTGGTGACTTCGTCAATCTCAAGATATGCCGGCTCAGTCCCTCGGAGGTGCTCATAGGGGTAGGGTGTACGTGCGTGCGTTCATAGGGGTGTGTTTGTACGTGCGTGTTTGTGAGCGTCTGCGTTGTACTGTGTTCTCAAAAAAAAAAAAAAGAGTAAAGAGAAAATACAACTCCACACAACGGTGCCAGTCTACCGGTAATATGTACTATGCCACTAAAGGAAATCTGGATTTCACAGTGTGCCTAGAGATTTGCCGTGAGCATTATGGGAAGCTCACGGCGAACATAAAGCATATGGGAAATCAACGAAGAAACACACGGCTAAACAAGGCTCATGGCAAATCAGATAAAAGCTCATGGCAATAGACGGCAAGAAAACTGCGACAAGCATTTGCCTTGTGTTTTTATGAAAACCTCAAGGCAAATTACTGGTTTGGGAAACAATGCTTGGGCCGCGAGGGCGCCAAATTTAGTAATGTTGGGCTGCAGCTAGCCCATGTAGGTATTTAACGTGAGGATTACTGGAAGCTTGTGGAAAATCCCCTAGATGGATTCTGAACCAATGTGGTACCTAGATAGGCCAACAAAAATTTCTAGCGGGCATTGAAAAAATTCTCTTTTTTCCAACGGAATTCTTAAAATGTGTTTAAACTTGAAAAAATCATATCTTATAATCTGTAGTTCTAGACTAGAAGTGTTGTATATGAAAGCTTATCAGAAAAATATGGAGAATCAATTTTTTCTAATATTTTTTATTGGCATGATCTTAATCTTAAAATTGTTGATGGTTGCAGGAGTGCCCTGAGGGTATAGTGAAAGAAAAACGTGAACATAAACAATTAACAATCACAGTACACAAGTGTTACCAGCACATAGTTTAAGAAAACAAGAAAGTTGAAATAGACGGTAGTGAAACCATAGTAGTTAAATGTAATAGTCCAACAAAATCAGAACTGCGAAAACAGAAAGAGATTTATAAAAAGTCAATCCACATTTCTATACACAATTAGTCAAATATTTGACGTGGAGGAGGCTGGTATTTTTCAATTAACACAATTTATGTTTAAATAAGTAGTAACATATATGTAGAGCATATATATGTGTTCAAAAGGTTAAGAAAAACTAGCTTTTCACACGCATCCAAGAGTTCTTGGTTGGCTCCGCATGTCTTTCACCCATTCACTCCTCTGCTCGTTGTCATTGTTGCCCTTTACTATCTGCTTCCGTAAGTAATCGCAGCTTCCGACCGCTTCCCTAATGTTCCCTTGCTTTTGCTGCTCTACAACAACCCGCGTTTGCAAAGAAGAAGCGTCCATTCTAAAAAGAAAATAAAACTAGTTATAAAATGAAATTAGAAGATATAATCATCAACATGCTTAACTAAGCAAAGTAAGTACATATTAAGTCTGCTGGCTTGACCTTAATCTTAGAATTGTTGATGGTTGCATCGGGCATAGTGAAAGACAAAAACGAACATGTGAGCATAGATAACTCACAATCGCAGTAGACATGTGTTATCAACACCTATTTAGAAAAATTAAGAAAGCTTACATAGACAGCAGAGAAACCATGGTAGGCAAATATAACAGTCCAACAAAATCAGAACTATGAAGATAGAAAAAAGTTATACAACAATTAACCTACATTTCTATGGACAATACGTCAAATATTTGACGTGGAGGAGGCTCGTACTGGTTTTTGTTAATCAACACGATTCATGTTTAAATAAGCAGTAACATTACGTGTAAAGCATATATAGATGTTCAAATGGTTCAGTGTTAAGAAAGGAATAAGCTAACCAAGAGGATATACACATCATAAGAAATAAATATATTTTTTAGTAATGAGCCCACTGGATAAGTAATAGGTACTGAAATTCATAGTTAAGAAAATAAAAGCTTTACTCACGCATCTTGGAGTTTTTGGTTCATCTTCTTCTGGCTCTACATGTTCTTCGTCCATTCAATTCTTTTCTTGTTGTCACCGTCGTCCTTGGCAGACACAATTGATACTGTGACCATACACAATTGATGACCGCAGTACACACGTGTTAGCAGCAACTACTTTAAGAAAAATATCTTAGATAGACGGTAGAGAAACAATGACGTTTAAGTATGAACGTTGCTGCAAATGTTGGACATATTCGTGAGATCTACGTGCAAGAGATAAAAAATTAGCAACATAAATCTAATATACAATGTAATATTAAGACTAAACTTGTGCTTAGACTATAGGACCAGAAGAGAGATTTAGAAAACAAGCATCTAATGCTAGTACCTAAATTAAATCGACAATCGAGCTGCATGAGTAAGGCCAACACAATCAATTAAAAAACTGAAATGGCGCTTTGCCTCTTCTACTTTAGCTCCTTGCCTCCATTTGCAGTTGCTGCCCTCTTGACTTCTGCTGGTTCGACACCTCCTCATGTAGGAGATTCGTAGGAGAAAACAATTTTTTTAACTTAACGTAAATCCTAATATATCCAAGATCTATCCATGTAGTAATGCAGTAACCGAGATGATATCGGTGACGTACCCTTGTAGACCGATAGTAGTTAACGTTCTGCTAGAACGTGGTTGATGTAGACGTCGAGTGACGCAGGTGCAACACCTCGTAGTTTCGCACTCGTACGGTGCTCAACGACGCTTCCGACTCCGATCCAGCGAAGTTGCGGAAGTAGATCTTCTGGATCTGGATCCGGATCCCAGCAACACTCTTGGGTACTGGGTGGAGTTGTCTCCTTCTCTGTGCAGTTCTTCGGGGAACTGTACAGAAAAAAAACTAGAGAGAGATATTTCTCTATTTAATTTTCCCATATAGGACTCTTTATATAGGGACAAAGGCGGCAATACTTCATAAGGGGCAAGGTGTGACAAAAGGGAGGAGGATTAGTTGGGGAGCCGGCTAGCCAAGGCCTGGCCGCGCGCGCCCCCTCCCCCTCTCCCCACACCCCCGATTGGCTGGGTGGGCCAGCTCATGAGGCCCGGCTGGCCACCCCGTCTTCTTCCCCCATGGCCCCTTTTCCATATGGGGCCCAATTAAGGTAGGGAGGCCCTTTTTAATTAAATAAGACATACATTTAATTAATTAAATATATTTAAATATATTAATTCATATAATTAACAAATTATGCATAACCTTTAATTGCCTTTTGTCCGAGACACCTCCCGAACTATTCCTAACAACTTTCGAGCATCTCTGGAACCCTATTCTAGATACATCTCTCAAGTGCGAGGAATCCAAAACTATCTCTAGTTTCGTTGAACCCTTAAGTGTGCTACCCTACGGTTCGGGAATAACACAAACATGATCCGGGACAATATCTCCGATCAATTGATCACTAGGGTATTCTAGGTAACCATGGCGATCTCTATGCATTCCACAAAGATATAATCATCTTTCGAACCATTGTGTTGAGTCTTATTCCTTTTGTTCAGTCAATATCGCCACTCATCCGAGACATGATCGTCGGTATCATAATACCTAGTTCAGTCTTATCGACAAGGCTATTTCAACCCGTTCGTTGTAATTCCATCCCCATGTCATAGTCATACGTTGTGCAGCTTTCATGAATGTAATCTCAATGAGTGGTCCCTTTGTATCATTCTGTCACGTGGACGAACAAATCCCGTTCTTGATCCATACGCCTCAACTCATCCTATTGGAATACCCAACTAAACCTTGACCACCTTGTTATAGTGTGTCAGTTGATACAACCAAGGCAGCCTTCGATGATAGTGATTAGATATGATCTCATGGTCTAAGTATTAAGTCATTACGCACTTTATAATACTTATGTGACTTGATCTTGTCACAATACTTATGTTCTGGGTATTGGGTATGTCCATCATATCGTTCATCCAATTGATATGATCTCATTGTCAATGACATGTATGTCAATGATCGAGAAAATCTCGATCAATGATTAACCTCAATAAACTAGTTATGCACAAGTGTTCTTTACTAGGGAATCTTTGTATTTTTACAATACCACACATATATTAATGTTTCCGCTTAATACAGTTATAGAATGGCACGCAACTAATTATGAACATTTGACATATAATAATAAATACCCATTATTATTTGTCTCTAGATCACTATCTCCAACAACTCGCGCCTACAAGGTGAACTGCAACACTTCTATCACGAAATCGAAGCCGTCCTGCTGCCCCGTGAAGGCTCATGTTATCTCCCATGCTCAGCAAATCATCCATACCTTGGAAGAAAAGCGACATGTCTTGTTCGACGAGAAGGCGGGTGAAGACTACCATCTCAGTGGAGGTGTACAAGGCTATCCCTTCCACTCGATCGGTGGGCTCAAGCTTGAATAAATTCACAAAAATAATCCATCCGATTTCATGTGGATGGCACTACTAGGGAATACGTTACTGCTGGCTAACCATAATTCCTTACTGCCGGCGCACAACTGCGCGTCAGCGCTAACATGCCGGTGGTAAGAGGCTACGGCCGGCGCAGTAGCGGGTCCGCCATCGGTGGGTGGGTCTATTACCGGCGCTCAGCTAGGTGCGCCATGGATATATGGTTTTTTGGATTTAAAAATGGCTGATCTTCTAGCCACAGGATAGCTATGCGAGGCCATGTGACTGTCAGATTCACAGAGAGCATCTTACAAAAATAAAACTGCAAAAAACATCCTAATAAGAAAAACAAAAAGCAATCAGGTCCTCATGTCTTCATCCAACGCGTTGCCTCCGGCCGCTCGATGTTGCCGCCTGCCGCTCCTTGCACGACCTTGCTGGGCGTGGTGGCACGCGTGGGATCTGGTGGTGGCGCGTGGGGGCATTGGAGAAGGGAGTCGTCATCGACAGTTGAGCTCGTGGATTGATGTAGAAGAGGGGTGACGCAGCCGCAATGGAGCAGGAGGTCATCATCGACGGTAGTGCTCGCGATGTAGTTAACCCGAGCAGCATGGCCCATGCAGATGGTAGCACTGGAGAGCTCCACTTGCACTGTGTTGGTGGGGGAGTGGGGCTGAGCACTAGCTGGGAGCAGCGCAGTGGCCTGCAGGGCGCCTTGCTTCGCTTCGGCCCACGCCTTGCTCCGCTCCGACGAGCACACGCGTGGTGTGCAGCGACATCGGTGTGAGTGGTGTACGGTGGTGACGGTGGAGATCGACGGTTAGGCGCAGGGCGTGGCTTTTTTTTAGGGAATCGTGGTGTGCGCAGCGCGACGGTGGTGTGTGGTGTGTGTGTGTGTGCCCTCGTGGGGTAAGGGTGTGTGGTGTGAGTTGTGTGCGTGGACATGTGGCGGCATCCAGAGGACAAGGGCGAGAGGGTGTGGCCAGCTAGGTCGAAATTTTTCCGACGCAGCGATCTCTGCGCGCCAGAGATAACCTATTTATCACGGGCGTATCACCATTTTGTGCGCCGGCGATAATGCTAGCTTTTGTAGACAGGCAAAACAGTACCAGTACACCAAATACCACCGGTGTATCAGTTTTTCGATTCGCCGGCGAAAAGCATATACCACCACCGAACTAGAATTTGGTGTGCCGTGGTAAATACCACCGGCGTGCACCTTTTTTGGTGCGCCGGTGGTAACCCCGTGTGACGCCCCGGAACCGGTACCATGAGGATTCTAGCGATTCCGCCGAAATCCGCACGTATCGATTCTGAGATGCCCTCCGACACGGCTGATGTTGTGCAGAGCACGCAGTTGGGAAACCCCAAGAGGAAGGTATGATGAGCACAACAACAATTTTTCCCTCAGTAATAAACCAAGGTTTAATCGATCAGTAGGAGAAAGAAATCACTTCTAAAGGTGTTGCTAGCTGACTTTGGCAGGGCGCACTACCGGTCTCAACAACAACGTGGAACCTGCATACAACACAACCAAAATACTTTGCCCCAACTTATAGTGAAATTGTCAATCTCACCAATTTTGCTGAAAATAAAGGATTAGACGTATAATGTGGAAATAGATGTTTGTTTGCAGTGAAATAAAGAGAATCGTGTGCGGATGCCAAAAAAAGAGTTGTTGCCGTGGAAGTTGGCAATAAACGAACACGTATTTGCAGTGCAAAAGAAAGGACTGGGGTCCACAGTTCACTAGAGATGTCTCTCTAAAAAGATAAATAACATGCTGGGTAAACAAATTACAACTGGGCAATTGACAGAATAAAGACCATACATGACAAGATGATTACTATGAGATTCATTTGAGCATTACAACAAGATTCATAGACCGTAATCCAACCGCGTCTATGACTAATAATCCACCTTCCGGTTAGCATCCGCACCCCTTTCAATATTAAGTTGCAAGCAACAGATTATTGCATTAATTATGTAAAGTGTGTAAAGTAAACAATAACACATCTACAACCTTAGAAATTATTGTCACTCTCCCAGATTACTAGAGGCATGAACCCACTATCGAGCATAAATACTCCCTCCTGGAGTCACAATCACGTACTTGGACACAGCATCTACTAGCAATGGAGAGCATGCAAGATCACAAATAACATATGACAAGTATATAATCAATCTCAATCATAGTATTCAATATTCATCGGATCACAGGAAACACAACATGTAGCATTACATAAAGATTATCTTGATCATGTTAGGCAGCTCACAAGATCTAAAAATGAAGCATAAATTTGAGAAGACAACCATCTAGCTACTGCTATGGACCCGTAGTCCAAAGATGAACTACTCACGCATCACTTCGGAGTCAGGCATGGTGATGAAGAGTCCTTCGGTGATGATCTCCCTCTCCGGCAGGGTGCCAGGAAGAGCTTCAGAACCCTCCCAAACTAGGGTCGACAATGGCGGCGGCTACGGAACTTTTTGTGGATGGAAGTTCGGGTATTTAGGTTTTTCCCGAGGATGTCAATTTATAGGCGAAAGGTTGATGTCGATGGGTTCCCGGGAGGGCCCACACCATGCCTAGGCGCGGCCAGGGAGGCCCGCGCCTAGGGGTGGTGTGGCCGCCTCCCGAATCTTCTTTGTCTCCCCTTTGGACTCTGTCTTCGTGAGATCAAAATAGGAACTTCGGCTTTTGTTTCGTCCAATTCCGAGAATATTTCCACAATAACTTATCTGAAATACAAAAACAACAGAAAGCAGGAACTGGCACTGTGGCATCTTGTAATAGGTTAGTTCCAGAAAATGCATAAAGATGCCACGAAGTGTGAATAAAACATATATGAATTGGTGTAAAACAAGTATGGATCATCAAAAATTATAGATACATTTGTAACGTATCGTAATCCCCAAGCTTAACTCCTACTCGTCCTCGAGTAGGTAAGTGATAACAAAAATAATTTTTGAGGTGACATGCAGCCAACACAATCTTGATCAAGTTATTGTAAAAGCATTGTCAGCTGAGATCAAATACGCTAAACATAGGCATGATAGATATAATTCTAAAAATAGAACTTAGCAACTATGTTACAACTTAAAAAGTAACTCAAACAAAAGATCATGAATAATAGTGCGCTGAAAGCAACTGTTTGTTTTTTAACATAGAGAAAACATGGCAAAGTGGTATTCAGTTTGTCCTTCATGAAATAACAAAAAATAAATGCATAGGGAACCTTTAAAATTCAAAGGGTGACTAGATACAAATAATTTGAGAACAAGCAATAACATAATCATGAGTCAATCAATAATAAATTTTGGGACTATGCACATTATACTCAGAATGACAACTATGCTCTCTTAATTGGTGCATAAAGTTAGAACATGAAGACTCAACATAAAAGGTAAAAGAAAGGCCCTGCGCAGAGGGAAGCAAGATTATTCATGTGCTAGAGCTTTTTATTTTGAATAAAATAGAGGTGTTGAAAGTACATTTTGATAGGTATGTATGTCTATGCCAACGAATGGCATCAAATGATCTATCATCCTTTCATGTTTAATGGCTTCAAGAGCGTCTCCCATAGAGAGAACAATAAAATTCCTCTTCTCCTTTGTTTGAAAAAGCTAAGTTCATGATTTCTCAAGTACATAGTGTTAGGAGATTTTGATTATGCGTTTAATTTATATTTTAGTGGGCTGGGCACACGTTTGCCTGCTCTTTTTTTGCAATATTAGGGACTAGAACATTATGCATGCTAGTCAAGGTGTGAAGCCAAAAAAAACATGAAAGAGATAATAAAGCATTCAACACTTCCTCATGAGCTAAAACAGGAACACAAAACATGTAATAATTTTTGAAAGTTTAAAGGTAGCACACAAGCAATTTAATTACTTTAGAGTGGCGGTGAAATACCACATATAGGTAGGTATGGTGGACACAATTGGCAAACTTTGGTTTCTTAGTAGTTGGATGCATGAGTAGAGCTCATACTCAGTGCAGGTGAAGGCTAGTAAAAGACTGGGAGCGACCAACTAAGAGAGCAATAATGGCCATAATCATGCATAGCGACAAAATATTATTAATCAAAGCATAAATTGATATTACAAGTCAAAAAATAAATGATCATAGAGGTTTGAGGTGACTGATTTGTAGTCATAATATGGTGTAAGCATGTGCCAAGTAAACCCAATAAAGCATCAAAGGAGAGTACCATAATATTATGCTTTTGTATGATGAAAATAACACATGATTTTTTCAATGGCACATTAAGAACTCTCAGCTATTTGAGACAAGTCATGCTACAACAATAACTACTAATAATATAATTAAAATAACATCTAACATGACATGCCAAAGTCTGAGCCGCGGCCTAAGCAAGCTTCGTTTTGCACCACTATAAGCATGAAACATTTTACTCGTCTCCAACACCAATCAATTTATTTGAAACAACTCTCATAGATAATAATCAATAAATAATACAGAGCTAATCATATCTTACTAAAGAAAACTAACAAGCTCTGAACAAAATACGAGTGGAAAACAAGAGCTAAAAATAGTACTAGCAAAAGAGAACACTCGCAGAACAATAAGAGTAAAAACTGGAGTGTTCTATGCAATAAAAACGGAGTGTGTCATTATCCAAAACAAGTATAATGGGATCCAACCATGTACTACAGAAAAAAAAAACAAAAGGAAACAAAAAAAATAAAGACGCTCAAAGAATAACACATAACATATGAAGCAATAAAAATATAGCGTCTTGAAAGATGGCCTGATATCTTTGTTGATGAAGAAGCAGGGAATGCCTTGGGCATCCCCAAGCTTTGACGCTTGTACCTCTTGAATATTTCTTGGGGTGATATCGGCATCCCCAAGTTTGAGCTTTTGTCCATACTTCATCTCATCACATCATTCTTCTCTTCCTACACCTGAAAACTTACTTCATACAAAACTTCACACAATTTTTATTAGCAGCATTAGTGCAATCAAAATAACAAATCCACTTTGGTTCAGTTCTAACATAAGTCAAACATCCATTAAAACATAAGCTACTTTATAAACTTCTTCAAAAAGCTCTTTCTCTCAAAGAACTCAAAAAAATAAAAAGATTAAGAGGCAAATGCAAATAGTGGCAGAAATCTGTCAAAACAGAACAACAGGTAAAGATCTATTTTTTCAAAAATCCTCTGTTGCTCAAATGAAAAAGTGCAAAACTAACGAAAGTTAGATAATAACCCGGGGCATATGTTCAAAAATTATCAGATCAATACAACATTATGGCTGGGAACACGATTTTTTTTAGGCTATCCTTGAGACAAAAATGAAATAAAAAGGATAAGAAGAGGTCATTACAGAGGTAAGAACTTCCAAGACTCAACAAAATAAAAATTACAGAAATTAAACATGGGTTATGTCCCAAGAGTGCTTTTCTTTAACGCCTTTCAGTTAAGCGCAGAAAGTTTGAATCAAGTATTTTTAAGTGAAGAAGCATCAACATCAAATTTGTCCTAATAATAGAATCAAAAGGTAAATTCTTTATCTTTCTAGGGTACTGTTCCATACCTCTCTTGAGTGGAAATTGATATTTAATAATCTCATCTCTCATATCAATAGCAGCACCAACAGTTCTAAGAAAAGGTCTTCTCAAAATAATAGGACATAAAGCATTGCATTCAATATCCAAAACAACAAAATCAATAGGGATAAAGCTATTATTAATCATAATAAGAACATTATTAACTCTCCCCAAAGGTTTCTTCTTAGCAATATCAGCAAGATGAACATCCAAATAACATTGTTCCAAAGGTGGCAAATCAAGCATATCATAATTTTTCTAGGCATAACAGAGATGCTCGCACCAAGATCACATAAAGCATTGCAATCAAAGTCATCTACTTTCATGTTAATGATGGGATCCCAACCATCTTGTAGCTTCTTAGGAATAGAACCTTCATGTTTTAACTTCTCTTCTCTAATTTGCATGAGAGCATTTCTAATATGTTTTGTAAAAGCCATATTTATAGCACTAGCATTAGGTCTTCTAGCTAGCTGTTGTAAGAACTCAATTACTTCAGAGATATTGAAATCATCAAAATCAAAGTCATTATTATCAAAGGTAAAATGACTATTGTCTCCCATCCTTCAATTTTTTTTAGCACTCTTATCAGAAACAGTTTCAGTGGTTCCAGGCAATTTTGTAGAAGGAGTGGGGACTTTTCCTACACCAATTATTTTACCATTAATAGTAGGAGGTTTTCTAGCATTTGAGACTTCAACATTACTTGTGGTGGTAATGGACTTTAGTCATACTATTATTTCTAGCAATTTCATCTTCTCATTTCTACCTAGCATGCAATTCAGCCAACATCCTAACATTGTCATCAATTTTAACTTGAATGACATTTGTAGTGCAAAAGTATTATTGTCCATAGTTGTAGGTTTAGAAGCCATTTTATTAAAGGCTTTCTATTTCCGTGCCCTCGGGTCCTTAGTTGTACTCAGTTTACCCCAGCTCTTTAGTTTTTCCTCAGTTTTCCCCAAGTCCTTGTTTGAAACCCGCATAAGGAGGTCAGACGGCAGGATTCCCGTTTAGTTGACCGTTCCGTACTGACGTGTGGGGTCGTGTCGTGTGGGGTTGCGTCGCGTGGGGCTGGTAGAAAGGGACGCGTGGGATAGGACGAGATAGCGTTTGGTTGCACGTGAGCAGGAGCTGGGTTTTGTCTCTCTCGGTCCAAATTGGCATTTCCCCTTTTAAGAGTACCTTTTCCCCCTCCTTCTCTCTGTCTTTTTTCACCTAATTAGTATCAAATCTAGAGAAGCTTGCATTTCTGTCTTTGTTCAATTATTTGTGCCTTTTGGCCCTCATTGTTTGCCCAATATGGCAGCAAATCTAGTACTCCATCTTGTCCATATGTATGTAGTTAATTCTAGAAGCAAATATACAGGGTAATGTACGATAAATTCACACAGTCATATAGTAGAATAGGGATAGATAATAGGTGTGGGGACCCGGCATACCACTGCATGATGTAGTATGCAAGTCTGATATAACACCAATGAAACACCGTTCCACTAGTATTATATCGCTCAGAGTGGTACAACAGAAACATATGCGGGTCCAAGGCATGTCTATAGAATTACAACACTAACTCTATTACATAAGATTAGCACAACCTTCTACTTTACAATGAGGTAAATCTGCAAATAAACTCCAGAAGAACTAACTAACTTTGTTTGTAGAGTATTTAACTAACTATAGAGGCTATGAATAGATTCTAGCTAAATAGGAGCTAGGTTTAGGAAACTAGTTCCTTTCTATTACTAAGCTAGGTTTTATCCTTGCTGGATGTGGTGTTTGACTCTTCTGACGGGTTCCTGTCCCTTGAAGTAGTTGTTGACTCCTCGGTCTTCGAGTTGCACTGTAGATCCTCCTTCGATGCCTCCATATCTAAGCAGGGGATTTAAGAGTGGGATGAGTACGAGCGTACTCAACAAGTTCATTATAGGAAAGAGGTGTTTAATGCACTAGCTACAGCATTAGACCAGAGAGTCTAATACCAATGCAGGTTTTCATAACCATTTCTTAAAAATGTTGCTTTCCGGCAGCGTTCGTAGTTCCATATCCCGGAACAGGGAGTGACAGGTCACGATTCATTACACTCTGCAGAGGTGTGTTGCTTTACCCATAAGAGATCTTAACCTTGGTGCCAACCGAGCCGCGTGCTCGTCCACACTTCCTTTGGTGTGTGGCCCGGTATAAGGTCATAGCCAATCATATTTCTCCGCTACCTCGCACACTGATGCTGTCCAGGACTGGCGCGTGGTTGACGAGGGAGGAAATCCCTGTTGTGTAGCTTTCTGGTCCCCGGCAACGGCGCCAGAAAATAGCTTGATGTCTACGTTCCCCCTCCTTTCCTGTAGACAGTGTTGGGCCTCCAAGAGCAGAGGTTTGTAGAACAGCAGCAAGTTTTCCCTTAAGTGGATCACCCAAGGTTTATCGAACTCAGGGAGGAAGAGGTCAAAGATATCCCTCTCATGCAACCCTGCAACCACAAAGCAAGAAGTCTCTTGTGTCCCCAACACACCAAATAGGTGCACTAGTTCGGCGAAGAGATAGTGAAATACAGGTGGTATGAATAAGTATGAGCAGTAGCAACGGTGCCAGAAAATAGCTTGCTGGCGTGTAGTTGATGGTGGTAGTATTGCAGCAGTAGTAACGCAGTTGAAACGATAAACAAGCGATAGTAACGCAGCAGTATTTAGGAACAAGGCCTAGGGATTACACTTTCACTAGTGGACACTCTCAACATTGATCACATAACAGAATAGATAAATGCATACTCTACACTTTTGTTGGATGATGAACACATTGCGTAGGATTACACGAACCCTCAATGCCGGAGTTAACAAGCTCCACAATTAATGTTCATATTTTAGTAACCTTATAGTGTAAGATAGATCAAAAGACTAAACCAAGTACTAACATAGCATGCACACTGTCACCTTCATGCATATGTAGGAGGAATAGATCACATCAATACTGTCATAGCAATAGTTAACTTCGCAATCTACAAGAGGTCATGATCATAGCATAAACCAAGTACTAACACGGATGCACACACTGTCACCATTACATCGTGCAGGAGGAATAAAACTACTTTAATAACATTGCTAGAGTAGCACATAGATAAATTGTGATACAAAATACATTGCAATCATAAAGAGATATAAATAAGCACTTCACTATGCCATTCATCAGTGAATAAGTATTCTGTGAAATATAGCCTAAGAGACCCACACGGTGCACACACTGTCACCTTTACACACGTGGGACAAGGAGTCTCCGGAGATCACATAAGTAAAACTCACTTGACTAGCATAATGACATCTAGATTACAAGCATCATCATATGAATCTCAATCATGTAAGGCAGCTCATGAGATTATTGTATTGAAGCACATAGGAGAGAGATGAACCACATAGCTACCGGTACAGCCCCGAGCCTCGATGGAGAACTACTCCCTCCTCATGGGAGCAGCAGCGGTGATGAAGATGGCGGTGGAGATGGCAGCGGTGTCGATGGAGAAGCCTTAGGGGGCACTTCCCCGTTCGGCGGCGTGCGGAACAGAGACTCCTGTCCCCCAGATCTTGGCTTCGCGATGGCGGCGGCTCTGGAAGGTTTCTGTGGGTTTCGTCGAACGCCTCAGGGTTTTCGCGACGGAGGCTTTATATAGGCGAAGAGGCGGCGCAGGAGGGCTTCTGGGGGGCCCACACCATAGGGCGGCGTGGCCCCCCCTCTGGCCGCGCCAGGGTGTGGTGTGGGGCCCCCAGGGCTTCCCTCTGGCGGCTCTCGGGTGTTCTGGATGGTTCCGGGAAAAATAGGAACCTGGGCGTTGATTTCGTCCGATTCCGAGAATATTTCCTTACTAGGATTTCTGAAACCAAAAACAGCAGAAACGAGGCGGCACTTCGGCATCTTGTTAATAGGTTAGTTCCAGAAAATGCACGAATATGACATAAAGTGTGCATAAAACATGTAGATAACATCAATACTGTAGCATGGAACATAAGAAATTATCGATACGTCGGAGACGTATCAGCATCCCCAAGCTTAGTTCTGCTCGTCCCGAGCAGGTAAAACGATAAACAAAGATAATTTCTGGAGTGACATGCCATCATAACATTGATCATACTATTTCTAAAGAATATGTAGCGAATGCAGCGATCAAAACAATGTATATGACATGAGTAAACAAGTGAATCATATAGCAAAGACTTTTCATGAATAGCACTTCAAGACAAGCATCAATAAGTCTTGCATAAGAGTTAACTCATAAAGCAATAATTCAAAGTAAAGGTATTGAAGCAACATAAAAGAAGATTAAGTTTCAGCGGTTGCTTTCAACTTGTAACATGTATATCTCATGGATAATTGTCAACATAGAGTAATATAACAAGTGCAATATGCAAATATGTAGGAATCAATGCACAGTTCACACAAGTGTTTGCTTCTTGAGGTAGAGAGAAATAGGTGAACTGACTCAACAATGAAAGTAAAAGAAAGGCCCTTCGCAGAGGGAAGCAGGGATTAAATCATGTGCTAGAGCTTTTTAAGTTTTGAAATCATATAGAGAGCATAAAAGTAAAATTTTGAGAGGTGTTTGTTGTTGACAACGAATGGTAATGGGTACTCTAACTACCTCGCCAACCAGACTTTCAAGAGCGGCTCCCATGAAGGACGTTATCTCTACCAGCAAGGTAGATCATCCCTCTTCTCTTTTGTTTACACATGTATTTTAGTTTTTATTTATTTATGGGTGACACTCCTCCCAACCTTTGCTTACACAAGCCATGGCTAACCGAATCCTCGGGTGCCTACCATCAATCTCATACCATGGAGGAGTGTCTATTTGCAAAATTAAGTTGCTTACTGATGAATCAGAGCAAAACATGTGAAGAGAATTATTAATGCAAGTTGTAATTAATTGGGGCTGGGAACCCCATTGCCAGCTCTTTTTGCAAAATTATTGGATAAGCGGATGAAGCCACTAGTCCATTATGAAAGTCTGTCAAAAGTAAATGACAAGGTTGAAAGATAAACACCACATACTTCCTCATGAGCTATAAAACATTAACACAAATTGAGAAGCATTTTGAAGGTTTAAAGGTAGCACATGAAGTATTTACTTGGAATGGCAGAAAATACCATGTAGTAGGTAGGTATGGTGGACACAAATGGCATAGTGGTTGGCTCAAGGATTTTGGATGCATGAGAAGTATTCCCTCTTGATACAAGGTTTAGGCTAGCAAGGCTTATTTGAAACAAACACAAGGATGAACCGGTGCAGCAAAACTTACATAAAAGACATATTGAAAACATTATAAGACTCTACACCGTCTTCCTTGTTGTTCAAACTCAATACTAGAAATTATCTAGACCTTAGAGAGACCAATTATGCAAACCAAATTTTAGCATGCTCTATGTATTTCTTCATTAATAGGTGCAAAGTATATGATGCAAGAGCTTAAACATGAGCACAACAATTGCCAAGTATCACATTACCCAAGACATTTATAGCAATTACTACATGTATCATTTTCCAATTCCAACCATATAACAATTTAACGAAGAAGAAACTTCGCCATGAATATTATGAGCTAAGAACACATGTGTTCATACGAACCAGCGGAGCGTGTCTCTCTCCCACACAAGCATGATGTAATCCAATTTATTCAAACACAAACAAAAACAAAAACAAACCGACGCTCCAAGCAAAGCACGTAAGATGTGATGGAATAAAAATATAGTTTCAGGGGAGGAACCTGATAATGTTGTCGATGAAGAAGGGGATGCCTTGGGCATCCCCAAGCTTAGACGCTTGAGTCTTCTTGAAATATGCAGGGATGAACCACCGGGGCATCCCCAAGCTTAGACTCTTCACTCTTCTTGATCATAGTATATCATCCTCCTCTCTTGACCCTTGAAAACTTCCTCCACACCAAACTTGAAACAAACTCATTAGAAGGTTAGTGCATAATCAAAAACTCACATGTTCAGAGGTGACACAATCATTCTTAACACTTCTGGACATTGCCCAAAGCTACTGGAAGGTAATGGAACAAAGAAATCCACCCAACACAGCGAAAGAAGCAATGCGAAATAAAAGGCAGAATCTGTCAAAACAGAACAGTCCGTAAAGACGAATTTTAAAATGGCACCAGACTTGCTCAGATGAAAATTCCCAAATTGAATGAAAGTTGCGTACATATCTGAGGATCACTCACGTAAATTGGCATAATTTTCTGAGTTACCTACAGAGAATTTTGCCCAGATTCGTGACAGCAAAGAAATCTGTTTCTGCGCAGTAATCCAAATCTAGTATGAACTTTTCTATCAACGACTTTACTTGGCACAACAAAACACAAAACTAAGATAAGGAGAGGTTGCTACAGTAGTAAACAACTTCCAAGACACAAATATAAAACAAAGTACTGTAGCAAAATAACACATGGGTTATCTCCCAAGAAGTTCTTTCTTTATAGCCATTAAGATGGGCTCAGCAGTTTTAATGATGCACTCACAAGAAATAGTATTTGAAGCAAAAGAGAGCATCAAGAAGCAAATCCAAAACACATTTAAGTCTAACATGCTTCCTATGCATAGGAATCTTGTAAATAAACAAGTTCATGAAGAGCAAAGTAACAAGCATAGGAAGATAAAACAAGTGTAGCTTCAAAAATTTCAGCATATAGAGAGGTGTTTTAGTAACATGAAAATTTCTACAACCATATTTTCCTCTCTCATAATAACTTTCAGTAGCATCATGAGCAAACTCAACAATATAACTATCACATAAAGCATTCTTATCATGAGTCTCATGCATAAAATTATTACTCTCCACATAAGCATAATCAATTTTATTAGATGTAGTGGGAGCAAATTCAACAAAGTAGCTATCATATATAGGAGGCATATTGTAATCATAATCAAATTTCTCCTCCATAACAGGTGGTAACAATAGACTACTATCATCATCATAAATAGGAGGCAAAGTATCATCAAAGTAAATTTTCTCCTCAATGCTTGGGGGACTAAAAATATCATGCAAACCAGCTTCCCCAAGCTTAGAACTTTCTATATTATTATCAACAATGGTGTTCAAAGCGTTCATACTAATATTACTACCAGCATGCAAATAAGATTCCATAGGTTTTTTAATTTTCGCATCAAACAATCCATGTTTTAAATCAGGAAATAGAATAAGAAGATCATTCTTGTCCATTATGCCAAACTAGTGTAAACAAGAAACAAAAAGATGCAATTGCAGGATCTAAAGGAAATAGCTTCGAGTACTTACAAGGCGCCGGAAAATAGCTTAGTAGCCGAGATCCGGAGTGTGAGTACCTTTTACCTTTCCTCACCCGTAAGAACGGCGCCGTAAAAATACTTGATGCTGTCCAGGGGCGGCGCGTGGTTGACGAGGGAGGAAATCCCTGTTGTGTAGCTTTCTGGTCCCCGGCAACGGCGCCAGAAAATAGCTTGATGTCTATGTTCCCCCTCCTTTCCTGTAGACAGTGTTGGGCCTCCAAGAGCAGAGGTTTGTAGAACAGCAGCAAGTTTTCCCTTAAGTGGATCATCCAAGGTTTATCGAACTCAGGGAGGAAGAGGTCAAAGATATCCCTCTCATGCAACCCTGCAACCACAAAGCAAGAAGTCTCTTGTGTCCCCAACACACCAAATAGGTGCACTAGTTCGGCGAAGAGATAGTGAAATACAGGTGGTATGAATAAGTATGAGCAGTAGCAACGGTGCCAGAAAATAGCTTGCTAGCGTGTAGTTGATGGTGGTAGTATTGCAGCAGTAACGCAGTTGAAAACAAGAAACAAGCAGTAGTAACGCAGCAGTATTTAGGAACAAGGCCTAGGGATTACACTTTCACTAGTGGACACTCTCAACATTGATCACATAACAGAATAGATAAATGCATACTCTACACTTTTGTTGGATGATGAACACATTGCGTAGGATTACACGAACCCTCAATGCCGGAGTTAACAAGCTCCACAATTAATGTTCATATTTTAGTAACCTTATAGTGTAAGATAGATCAAAAGACTAAACCAAGTACTAACATAGCATGCACACTGTCACCTTCATGCATATGTAGGAGGAATAGATCACATCAATACTGTCATAGCAATAGTTAACTTCGCAATCTACAAGAGATCATGATCATAGCATAAACCAAGTACTAACACGGATGCACACACTGTCACCATTACATCGTGCAGGAGGAATAAAACTACTTTAATAACATTGCTAGAGTAGCACATAGATAAATTGTGATACAAAATACATTGCAATCATAAAGAGATATAAATAAGCACTTCACTATGCCATTTATCAGTGAATAAGTATTCTGTGAAATATAGCCTAAGAGACCCACACGGTGCACACACTGTCACCTTTACACACGTGGGACAAGGAGTCTCCGGAGATCACATAAGTAAAACTCACTTGACTAGCATAATGACATCTAGATTACAAGCATCATCATATGAATCTCAATCATGTAAGGCAGCTCATGAGATTATTGTATTGAAGCACATAGGAGAGAGATGAACCACACAGCTACCGCTACAGCCCCTAGCCTCGATGGAGAACTACTCCCTCCTCATGGGAGCAGCAGCGGTGATGAAGATGGCGGTGGAGATGGCAGCGGTGTCGATGGAGAAGCCTTCCGGGGGCACTTCCCCGTTCCGGCAGCGTGCCGGAATAGAGACTCCTGTCCCCCAGATCTTGGCTTCGCGATGGCGGCGGCTCTGGAAGGTTTCTGTGGGTTTCGTCGAACGCCTCAGGGTTTTCGCGACGGAGGCTTTATATAGGCGAAGAGGCGGCGCAGGAGGGCTTCTGGGGGGCCCACACCATAGGGCGGCGCGGCCCCCCCTCTGGCCGCGCCAGGGTGTGGTGTGGGGCCCCCAGGGCTTCCCTCTGGAGGCACTCGGGTGTTCTGGATGGTTCCGGGAAAAATAGGAACCTGGGCGTTGATTTCGTCCGATTCCGAGAATATTTCCTTACTAGGATTTCTGAAACCAAAAACAGCAGAAAACAGGAACTGGCACTTCGGCATCTTGTTAATAGGTTAGTTCCAGAAAATGCACGAATATGACATAAAGTGTGCATAAAACATGTAGATAACATCAATAATGTAGCATGGAACATAAGAAATTATCGATACGTCGGAGACGTATCACACACCCACCCTTTGTTGCATACCCCGACCCTGGGTCCTCACCGGTGCTCTTATACCAATTAAGGACGGCCCCCGACCACGACAACAATCTGGGATCGAACCAAACTCCTTCGCCGGTAGCTGCAACCCATCATAGACCGCAATACCGTGGGGACTTAGGACTCCCCAACCTCACCAGCTTGTTCCTTCGGATTACGAGTGTACTACGGTAAAGCGCATCCGTTGATGTACAAGAGGTGGAAATATAGTTGACTATTCCGTCCCACTCCAGATCTTATGGTTAACACGGGTATTGCGGCACAAGAATCACTGGACGACATTTGTTGTTTAATCCTAGATGGATATAAACCCTTGCAATGGAACCTCCACCATATCAACACAATCCATGGTTCCATTTCCCACCACATAGTCATATTCATAGTTATGAAAATAGTGGTTTTGCTTTTTATGCAATAGTGATAAACATAGTACTATGCAAGTAATTTGGTAAAAATACTCAAATGACATGAGCAAGTGATGAACTTGCCTTTCTTTACTGCAAGATTATGCAGGCAAGGTCTTCGGTATGCAATAACTCCAAATTCTGAAATAGCATCATCGTCCGGTAAGGACGATGTTTAAAAGATTGCCAAGGATGCAATAATGCATAAGTATGAGATGCAATCGTTCTAAGCGTGACCTAACCCCGATGATTTAGGATTAGTGAGTTGGTATGATTGGTGTAGGGTGTGTTGTACTTTTAGAGTGATTCACATACAAGGTTCTTATTCAGGTGTGATTACTGGGTATCATAAACAGGTAGATAATAAAGCATAGTAATCAATTGAGCACACAAGGAATGATAATTGGCATAATGATAATATGTAAAGAACAGTTGTCAGTTTTAGTACTATATGGCATGGTTAATGATTGATTATCATATACTTTAAAAGAATAACTTTTGAAGAACATGTTCTATGATAAAGAACAAGTATGGTAATTAGGTTGGTGGAGTTCTATGGTTAACCATGGTTCCCATTAACTCTTGAGTAGATATTAGATGGATCCTAACAAGGTTGGATTCATTAGCAACTAGGCTTGAATGGTTTTACTTAAGCATAAGCAACTTAAGCAATTAGTTATACATGGTTGTTATCATGGTGGATTCATCTTGCTGGTGATAGCTAGGTAGGGTTTATAGGTCCTATAAGGCAGGGTTGATGACTATTCTTTACTTTCTTCAAAAGAATCACTTTTGAAGAACATACTTCTTAAGTAAGAAGAAGTATTACAATTAAGGTTGAGGTTATCTTGGATTAGCTATTGGTTTTCTAAGTGGAGAATGGGTGGTTCCTAAATAGGATGGTTCATAAGTATCTCACACTAGTAGGGTTTAGTGGAGTATGGAATGTAAGGTAATCATCAATCATGGTTATTATTAGGGTTCATCACAATGGCGTGATGCTAATCATGGATAGTTAAGGATGGTGGTCTTGGGAATAGGAACTAGATTTTTACACTTGGTTGATCCTACTAGATCAACAAGCTTTATTTAGATGAGGACATATCATAGCAATTAACTAGTGATAGGGTTCTTACATTTTATGTGGTCATGGCAATTATTTAGTTGCTATTATGGTTCTATGTTTGAAAAGAAAGTATCATGATCACATGTTCTAACCTAGGGTTTAGGTTAGAACCATTTAGGGTTCCTATTGACTAATGGAGCTAGGGTATGGTGCATAATTGAATTAGGGTTTTAGGGTTCCACATGAAATTATGTGGTTATCACTTTGTTTATAATGGAACTAGGTCTTCTTATTTACCCTACAATTCTTGGATTAATAACCTCATTAAAAAACTTGAGGTTATTAATAACTTTGAAATAAAAATGATATTGGATTAGGTATTTTATTAATTTTCAAGAATTAATAAATAAGATATTTGTTAATTAGGGTTTAATTCCCTTTAATAAGGAATTAATAAAGTAACAAATAAAGAAAATAGTTTTAATTTTTTTATTTCTTTTACTTATTGGTTTTTATTTATTTTAGGAAGTTTTCCTAATTATTGAATTTTAATTGATTTTAGAATTAAAGAAAAGGCTTAATTAATAAGTATTAAATAATTAAATTCTTATTAAAGATAAAAATTTCATTTTATATTTTTATTGGATAGAGTTTATTTTTAGGAGCATTTTGATATCTTATTTACATTATTCTGAGTTATAATGAATTTTCTAGGATTTAGCAAAGTTGCATGTATTTGCTGGAATTTATAAATGACTAGAAATACTAAACGTACCCAGACTAATCCTACCAACGGTGACAGACTTGTGGGGTCAATGCCACGTTGGCTGCCACGTGAGGCTGACCAAGTCAAAATCAAAACGTGGCAAACGAGCTCACTGCCGGCGGAAAATCCACGACGGCATCGTCGATTCAGACCCTCCCCAGATGATTGGAGACTACCATTCTCCCCAGCACGCGACAGGGAACCGATTGATGCTAGCGCCGCTAGCTAATGGTCACCGGAGGTTGGCCGGCGGCGATGGTTGATACGTCTCCGACGTATCGATAATTTCTTATGTTCCATGCCACATTATTGATGATATCTACATGTTTTATGCATACTTTACATCATATTTATGCATTTTCTGGAACTAACCTATTAACAAGATGCCGAAGTGCCGATTCTTTGTTCTGCTGTTTTTGGTTTCAGAAATCCTAGTAAGGAAATATTCTCGGAATTGGACGAAATCAACGCCCAGGGTCCTATTTTGCCACGAAGCTTCCAGAAGACCGAAGAGTCAATGAAGTGGGGCCACGAGGTGGCCAGGAGGGCAGGCGGCGCGGCCCCACCCTTGGCCGCGCCGACCTGTCTCCTGGGCCCCTCGCGACGCCCCCTGACCTACCCTTCCGCCTACAAATAGCCTTCGTCGCGAAATCCCCAATACCGAGAGCCACGATACGGAAAACCTTCCAGAGACGCCGCCGCCGCCAATCCCATCTCGGGGGATTCAGGAGATCGCCTCCGGCACCCTGCCGGGGAGGGGAATCATCTCCCGGAGGACTCTACGCCGCCATGGTCGCCTCCGGAGTGATGTGTGAGTAGTCTACCCCTGGACTATGGGTCCATAGCAGTAGCTAGATGGTTGTCTTCTCTTCATTGTGCTTAATTGTCGGATCTCGTGAGCTTCCGAACATGATCAAGATCATCTATCTGTAATGCTATATGTTGTGTTTGTTGGGATCCGATGAATAGAGAATACCATGTTATGTTGATTATCAATTTATATCTATGTGTTGTTTATGATCTTGCATGCTCTCCGTTATTAGTAGAGGCTCTGGCCAAGTTTTTGCTATTAACTCCAAGAGGGGGTATTTATGCTCGATAGTGGGTTCATGTCTCCGTGAATCTGGGGAAGTGACAGAAATCTCTAAGATTATGGATGTGCTGTTGCCACTAGGGATAAAACATTGGTGCTATGTTCGAGGATGTAGTTACTGATTACATTACGCGCAATACTTAATGCAATTGTTTGTTGTTAGCAACTTAATACTGGAGGGGGTTCGGATGATAACCTGAAGGTGGAATTTTTAGGCATAGATGCATGCTGGATAGCGGTCTATGTACTTTGTCGTAATGCCCAATTAAATCTCACTATACTCATCATAATATGTATGTGCATGGTCATGCCCTCTTTATTTGTCAATTGCCCAACTGTAATTTGTTCACCCAACATGCTGTTTATCTTATGGGAGAGACACCTCTAGTGAACTGTGGACCCCGGTCCAATTCTCTATACTGAAATACAATCTACTGCAATACTCGTTCTACTGTTTTCTGCAAACAATCATCATCCACACTATACATCTAATCCTTTGTTACAGCAAGCCAGTGAAATTGACAACCTCGCTGTTTCGTTGGGGCAAAGTACTTGGTTTGTGTTGTGCAGGTTCCACGTTGGCGCCGGAATCCCTGGTGTTGCGCCGCACTACATCTCGCCGCCATCAACCTTCAACGTGCTTCTTGACTCCTACTGGTTCGATAAACCTTGGTTTCTACTGAGGGAAACTTGCCGCTGTGCGCATCACACCTTCCTCTTGGGGTTCCCAACGGACGCGTGTCGAACGAAAAGACAATACGTCAACCACGCGCATCAAGCAAAATTTCTGGCGCCGTTGCCGGGGAACGAAGGAAAGCTACACCATTTCCTCCCTCGTCAACTACACGCCAGCAAGAAAATTTCTGGCGCCGTTGCCGGGGAGATCAAGACACGCTGCAAGGGGAGTCTCCACATCCCAATCTCTTTACTTTGTTTTTGTCTTGCTTTATTTTATTTACTACTTTGTTTGCTGCACTAAATCAAAATACAAAAAAAATTAGTTGCTAGTTTTACTTTATTTGCTATCTTGTTTGCTATATCAAAAAAACACAAAAAAATTAGTTACTTGCATTTACTTTATCTAGTTTGCTTTATTTACTATTGCTAAAATGAGTAATCCTGAAGTTGAAGTTCGTTCGTTTAAGCAACAAGGGGGAGAATGTTTAAGAGATGCTTGGTATAGAATTAGTAATGCCCCTAATAGGTGCACTAAGAAACACTCCACCACTATTTTACTCCGGAATTTTTATGTTGGTATCTCTAGCTGAAATAGGTATGTTCTTGATTGTCTCGCGGGAGGTAACTTTCTAAGTACTCCTGCATTAGAAGCTAGCTGCATTATTGAGAGTCTATTTGGAATACCCCCTGTTGATGAAGTTAAAATTGAAATCTCTCTTGAAGATGTTATGAAAAAATTGGAAACCATAGAGAAAAATTTTCCAAGTATTGAAACTAAATTGGAAATGTTACTTGATAAAACTGATGAACTTGATAAATCCTTAGGAGGAATTGATGAAAGAATTAGTGTCCTAGGAACTTGTGTTGTCCATGATAATCAAACCAATGGGATTGGCGAACTTGAAAAAGCTATGGAAACCTTGAGTTCAACTTTTTCTTCTCTTAAATGTGAGGGGAAAGCTTATGCGGGTAAGGAGCAAAAGTTTATGTATGTCTCTAAAGTGCCTAAACCAAAGAAATATTATTATAGGCCTAAAATTGACAAAGCCCTTAGTACCACTACGGATGGGGGAGCTTATGATAATGATGCACCGTCTCTTGACAATACTTGATACACACTTTCTGCGCCTAGCTGAAAGGCGTTAAAGAAAAACGCTTATGGGAGACAACCCATGTTTTTACTACAGTACTTTGTGTTTATTTTGTGTCTTGGAAGTTGTTTACTACTGTAGCAACCTCTCCTTATCTTAGTTTAGTGTTTTGTTGTGCCAAGTAAAGTCGTTGATAGTAAGGTTCATACTAGATTTGGATTACTGCGCAGAAACAGATTTCTTTGCTGTCACGAATCTGGGCAAAATTCTCTGTAGGTAACTCAGAAAATTATGCCAATTTACGTGAGTGATCCTCAGATATGTACGCAACTTTCATTAAGTTTGATCATTTTCATTTGAGCAAGTCTGGTGCCTCAATAAAATTCGTCAATACGAACTGTTCTGTTTTTGACAGATTCTGCCTTTTATTTTGCATTGCCTGTTTTGATATGTTCGATGGATATTTCGATTCCATTGACTTTCAGTAGCTTTGTGCAATGTCCAGAAGTGTTAAGAATGATTATTTCACCTCTGAACATGTATATTTTGATTGTGCACTAACTCTCTAATGAGTTGTTTTGAGTTTGGTGTGGAGGAAGTTTTCAAGGATCAAGAGAGGGAGATGATACAACATGATCAAGGAGAGTGAAAGCTCTAAGCTTGGGGATGCCCCCGTGGTTCACCCCTGCATATATCAAGAAGACTCAAGCGTCTAAGCTTGGGGATGCCCAAGGCATCCCCTTCTTCATCGACAACATTATCAGGTTCCTCTCCTGAAACTATATTTTTATTCCATCACATCTTATGTGCTTTGCTTGGAGCGTCGGTTTGTTTTTGTTTTTGTTTTGTTTGAATAAAATGGATCCTAGCATTCTTTGTGTGGGAGAGAGACACTCTCCGCTGTAGCATATGGACAAATATGTCCTTAGGCTTTACTCATAATATTCATGGCGAAAGTTTCTTCTTCGTTAAATTGTTATATGGTTGGAATTGGAAAATGATACATGTAGTAATTTGCTAAAATGTCTTGGATAATGTGATACTTGGCAATTGTTGTGCTCATGTTTAAGCTCTTGCATCATATACTTTGCACCTATTAATGAAGAAATACATAGAGCATGCTAAAATTTGGTTTGCATATTTGGTCTCTCTAAAGTCTAGATAATTTCTAGTATTGAGTTTGAACAACAAGGAAGATGGTGTAGAGTATTATAATGTTTACAATATGTCTTTTATGTGAGTTTTGCTGCACCGCTTCATCCTTGTGTTTGTTTCAAATAGCCTTGCTAGCCTAAGCCTTGTATCGAGAGGGAATACTTCTCATGCATCCAAAATACTTGAGCCAACCACTATGCCATTTGTGTCCACCATACCTACCTACTACATGGTATTTCTCCGCCATTCCAAAGTAAATTGCTTGAGTGCTACCTTTAAAATTTCTATCCTCTACCTTTGCAATATATAGCTCATGGGACAAATAGCCTAAAAACTATTGTGGTATTGAATATGTACTGATGCACTTTATCTCTTATTAAGTTGCTTGTTGTGCGATAACCATGTTCCTGGGGACGCCATCAACTACTCTTTGTTGAATATCATGTGAGTTGCTATGCATGTTCGTCTTGTCTGAAGTAAGGGAGATTTACCACTAAAATGGTTAGAGCATTGCATAATGTTAGAGAAGAACATTGGGCCGCTAACTAAAGCCATGATCCATGGTGGAAGTTTCAGTTTTGGACAAATATCCTCAATCTCATATGAGAAAATTAATTTTTGCTACATGCTTATGCATAAAAGAGGAGTCCATTATCTGTTGTCTATGTTGTCCCGGTATGGATGTCTAAGTTGAGAATAATCAATAGCGAGAAATCCGATGCGAGCTTTCTCCTTAGACCTTTGTACAGGCGGCATAGAGGTACCCCTTTGTGACACTTGGTTAAAACATGTGCATTGCGATGATAATCCAGGTAATCCGAGCTAATTAGGACAAGGTGCGGGCACTATTAGTATACTATGCATGAGGCTTGCAACTTGTAAGATATAATTTACATAACACATATGCTTTATTACTACCGTTGACAAAATTGTTTCTTGTTTTCAAAATCAAAGCTCTAGCACAAATATAGCAATCGATGCTTTCCTCTTTGAAGGGCCTTTCTTTTACTTTTATTGTTGAGTCAGTTCACCTATCTCTCTCCACCTCAAGAAGCAAACACTTGTGTGAACCGTGCATTGATTCCTACATATTTGCATATTGCACTTGTTATATTACTCTATGTTGACAATATCCATGAGATATACATGTTATAAGTTGAAAGCAACCGCTGAAACTTAATCTTCCTTTGTGTTGCTTCAATGCCTCTACTATGAATTATTGCTTTATGAGTTAACTCTTATGCAAGACTTATTGATGCTTGTCTTGAAGTACTATTCATGAAAAGTCTTTGCTTTATGATTTAGTTGTTTACTCATGTCATATACATTGTTTTGATCGCTGCATTCACTACATATGCTTACAATAGTATGATCAAGGTTATGATGGCATGTCACTCCAGAAATTATCTTTGTTTATCGTTTACCTGCTCGGGACGAGCAGAAACTAAGCTTGGGGATGCTGATACGTCTCCGACGTATCGATAATTTCTTATGTTCCATGCCACATTATTGATGATATCTACATGTTTTATGCATACTTTACATCATATTTATGCATTTTCTGGAACTAACCTATTAACAAGATGCCGAAGTGCTAGTTGCTGTTTTCTGCTGTTTTTGGTTTCAGAAATCCTAGTAAGGAAATATTCTCGGAATTGGACGAAATCAACGCCCAGGGTCCTATTTTGCCACGAAGCTTCCAGAAGACCGAAGAGTCAACGAAGTGGGGCCACGAGGTGGCCAGGAGGGCAGGCGGCGCGGCCCCACCCTTGGCCGCGCCGACCTGTCTCCTGGGCCCCTCGCGACGCCCCCTGACCTACCCTTCCGCCTACAAATAGCCTTGTTTATATCTATGTGTTGTTTATGATCTTGCATGCTCTCCGTTATTAGTAGAGGCTCTGGCCAAGTTTTTGCTATTAACTCCAAGAGGGGGTATTTATGCTCGATAGTGGGTTCATGTCTCCGTGAATCTGGGGAAGTGACAGAAATCTCTAAGATTATGGATGTGCTGTTGCCACTAGGGATAAAACATTGGTGCTATGTTCAAGGATGTAGTTACTGATTACATTACGCGCAATACTTAATGCAATTGTCTGTTGTTAGCAACTTAATACTGGAGGGGGTTCGGATGATAACCTGAAGGTGGACTTTTTAGGCATAGATGCATGTTGGATAGCGGTCTATGTACTTTGTCGTAATGCCCAATTAAATCTCACTATACTCATCATAATATGTATGTGCATGGTCATGCCCTCTTTATTTGTCAATTGCCCAACTGTAATTTGTTCACCCAACATGCTGTTTATCTTATGGGAGAGACACCTCTAGTGAACTGTGGACCCCGGTCCAATTCTCTATACTGAAATACAATCTACTGCAATACTCGTTCTACTGTTTTCTGCAAACAATCATCATCCACACTATACATCTAATCCTTTGTTACAGCAAGCTAGTGAGATTGACAACCTCGCTGTTTCGTTGGGGCAAAGTACTTGGTTTGTGTTGTGCAGGTTCCACGTTGGCGCCGGAATCCCTGGTGTTGCGCCGCACTACATCTCGCCGCCATCAACCTTCAACGTGCTTCTTGACTCCTACTGGTTTGATAAACCTTGGTTTCTACTGAGGGAAACTTGCCGCTGTGCGCATCACACCTTCCTCTTGGGGTTCCCAACGGACGCGTGTCGAACGAAAAGACAATACGTCAACCACGCGCATCAATGGTCTGCGGCGGTGGCTACGGTCGATCGACGAGAAGTATGCCACGTCATGTAATCGAACTCGGCGAGCATGCTAGGAGGCTTAGAATCTCACCAGGGTCACGCCAGGCTTGACGACGAGGTCGAAGCGGGCCTGAGTCGCCGGATTGAGCCATTACCGGCGTCGGAGAAGATGGCCAGGTGTGGTCTATTTGAGGCGCGTCGGCTCGATTCCTGGCGTATGGTGACCAAGTCGAGAACGGTGGTCACAGTGGTGGTCACGGCGAGGCTTGGGGGCGCTCTAGTCGCCGGCGATAGGTGGTGACTGGGTGAGCTAGGTTTTCGGAATTGGGGAAAATAGAGCAAAGGAGGAAGAAATCGGAGACTAGAGTTCGTCAGGAGCTTTTATACGGCGCCAGAACGCTTGCCTTGTCACACCGTCGAGCAAGGGGAGGCTGCCAGCGCGAGGGAGAAGACGATCACGGCGTCGTGCTGCTCTCCAGCTCATGGAGAGGATGAGGACGAGCTAGTGTTGAGATATTTCGGCGAATGGGTATCTGGGCTAGGTTGGGCTGGTGCTGTTGGGCCAATTGTTGGGCTGCTGGTGGGCTGCATCGGCTTGGCAAGGTCCAGGTAAGGTCTAGTTAGGTTTTTCTCTCCTCTTTTCTTTTTCTGTTTTTATTTTCTGTTTTCAAATTTCATTTCATGTTTTGTTGATTTAAATTCAACATGAATTTGCAGGTATCTGGTTATTTAAATCCTATTAAGTCTATTTAGAATAATCACTATGTCACTGGATTGTTTAACACAAATATATGGTTCTATTTATATGTTTGGGAGCTTTATTCCAAATTTCAATTAGACATGAGTTTATATATTCATTTTATTCTTAGGTTTTTCTTGTGAATCAAATCCTTTGGAATGTTTGTAGTTGATACTTTGAACTCAAAGTATTTCAGAGATTAGTATTAGGACTTAGTTTCCATTTGGGGAGTGATCCCTTGCTTATTATTTGATGCGCATAATTATATGTTAACAAATTGGAACATAAGGTTTAATTGATGGACAATTCTAGGGTTCCAATACTATTTACCTAATGACACATGGGTTGGAACTTAATTGTGGTTTAGGTTTTAGTTGTGATCACCCAAGTGATACACAAACTAGGGTTGAGGTTTAATTCTAGGTTGTAGAGATGAAATGACACCATATTGCATGAGCTAGGGTTAATCTCCCCTAACCATGATAAGGTGGTTACTTGCTTCATATCTTATGTGCTTCTCTAATTACTAAGGATTTGAGAATTGGTTTTATCTTCTACCAATTAACTTCTATTATTATCCTCAATTAATCATTAAAGTAACTACAGTGGTTATAGTTCTTTTTATAGTTAACTTTGGTCATATAGATGGATGGTTTCTCACCATATAAAGTATAGAGTTTGACTCTAAAGGTTTTCTTGTGGTTCTTAAGTGAAGAATAAGTGGAATGTAAATGGGGTAGGATTCTACTTATGATCCCAAGTGATTCACAAGTTAAGGTTAGGATATAAGACTATGGTTGCTTACTAGTTACCTCCCTATGATTTCATGTGGTGAATAACATCTACTAATCCTGTTAGGATTTAACTTATCCTCACATACCTCAGGAGCATGATCATGGATTAGGCATGATCAACTTGTTCTTAATATCTTTACCTCAAGTTATTAGGGTTTATGATTATTACACAATTTATAAAGATCAAGGTTTGGCTTCCTAAGGTACCTCTCATTAATTGGGTTTCTCACTTCCATGATCAAGCATTGCCTTGATCAACTAAGGTATAGTACTTCTAATTTACCTTCTTGAATGGGACTACTATGGTTGCCTCATTAGTTTATATCCCAGGAGAATGCCTGAGATATTACTTAGGGTTCTTTCCAAGGAATGATGATATAATCATCTGGTTATATGGATAGTTCTTTCCCTCAAATCCAAGTGTTGCCTCACTAACTTGAGTGTAGCACCATAACTTGAGCTCCCTCATAAATGAATAGTTATTCTAGGGTTTAGGGTGTACTCTTAATATCTTCTTAGGTATCTAGGCTAAGACTCCACTTGGCTATCTTGGTTGGATTAATCTCATTCTTACTTTATCAATTCATGGATATAATCTTGTTTCACTTGATATTAGGTTAACATAATTGGGTTCTCTCTCTAGGGATGGTCTGGAATAATATCCTAGGGTTTCTCTTAAAGGTGATGGTTTGAATACATGGATGTATATCCAAGGTTTAGTTCAAGGTTTATCATTGATCCTCTAATAAGTAACATAGAACTCTGACTTCTCTAGGTTTGATGTATATTAATATGTAGTAGAGAGGAATATATATTTCTAGAGTTTATCTCCTTATCTTGTTTCCAAGAATGAAGTGAAATGGATACCATGAGGTTCATGGTAGGATCAAGGATTAGTTTAAGACATGGAAAAGATAAGGTAAGAATAGTTTCTCCATTTTATGGTTACTTGATTTGTAGTTGAATAGATGTTCATATGTTATGGCAAAGATTACCATATTATGAACTGTTATAAGATCAAGCAATGGTTCATTGATTAAAGTGTTGTTGTGTTAGTTTTAATTCCATTTGATCTAACCCCTTAGATCAAATCATTTCTACCCAAAACAAGGTTTTATCAAAGGTCACATTGAGGTTTATAGCGCTTGACTTGATGAGCTACTTCAATTCCACCAAGGTCAAGTGAAACTTCAGTTACTGTGACTGTTTTACTTTAAAGCGCAAAAATTCCCCAGATTTTCTATGCATGAATGCAATGCACACATCCGTTTCCTCTATTTTTGTAACCCCATTACCTGGGATATTACAATAGGGACCCCTCCCTAGATAATAAGCTGCATACAGCAGCCAAACATAGTAACAGGTTCTAGGTTCTTCACAGCACCATCATACTAACAAAATAACAACAAGGGATCCCTAGCTAACAACAAAATAGGAGGCATCAGCAGCACACGTCCAGGACTCCGCCTACCCCATCTGCCTCTGCCTCCACTTGTTGCTCCCCTTGGGAGCCTTGGGCTTGAGCGGAGGAATGCGCCCGGCGGAGATCTCTACCCGCTGGAAGCTGCAGAGGTGCATGCCGAGCGCCTTGTGCTTGGCGCGGAAGGAGTAGGCGTTCACCATCGTGCCGACCTTGGGAAAGTGTTGCCGATGTTCTCGGCATGCGTGAGGAGGCAGTTGAAGTCAGTGCCGCCGAGTCTCCTAGTGCAGAAGGGGCACCTGTAGACACCCTTGGCGAAGTAGGAGACGTACTGGCCGACCTGCGGCCTCCGCAACACCTGGCGAGTCTTGGTGTCATGGTGCTCGTCGTCGCTGCCGACATCGCTGCCAGACACCTGATCCACATTAAACGGGAACTATGAGTGAATGAGTTGCAACGATGACTAACGTGCATGATGATACGTCTCCAACGTATCTATAATTTCTGATGTTCCATGCTTGTTTTATGACAATACCTACATGTTTTGCTCACACTTTATAATGTTTTTATGCGTTTTACGGAACTAACCTATTAACAAGATGCCACAGTGCCAGTTCCTGTTTTCTGTTGTTTTTGGTTCCAGAAAGGCTGTTCGGGCAATATTCTCTGAATTCGACGAAACAAAAACCCAATATCTTATTTTTCCCGGAAGACCCCAGAACACCGAAGGAGAGTCGGAGGCGGGCCAGGGGGCCACCACATGCCAGGGCCGCGCGGGCTCCACCCTGGCCGCGCCGGCCTATGGGGAGGAGGCCCCAGGCGCCCTCCTGCGCCGCCTCTTCGCCTATATAAGGCCTTTCGACCTAAAAACGCGATACCAATTGACGAAACTCCAGAAAGACTCCAGGGGAGCCGCCGCCATCGCGAAACTCCAATTCGGGGGACAGAAGTCTCTGTTCCGGCACCCTGCCGGGACGGGGAAGTGCCCCCGGAAGCCATCTCCATCGACGCCACCGCCTCCATCATGCTCCGTGAGTAGTTCCCCCATGGACTACGGGTTCTAGCAGTAGCTAGTTGGTACTTGTTATCACCAGATTTTATCCAAATCAGAGGTGGGCCGTGATTGAGATGGGCTTAACAAATATACGTAGAAAATATTCATGAATCGGCCTTGTATAGAGAGTTTGGGCTAAATTTCCCGTGTATCTGTAAATATAGTAGGATACGTGTCGGTTAGGATTAAAAGGTAGAGTTTAGCTCGTACACGGTTGGGATTATTCCCACGTTAGAAAGTCTACGGACTATAAATATGTATCTAGGGTTATTGAGAAAGAAGACGATCACGTTCACAACAAAACCAATCTAGGCGCATCGCCACCCCTTGTTTCGAGGGTTTCTTCCGGGTAAGCGCTATGCTGCCTAGATCGCATCTCGCGATCTAGGCAGAATCTTGTTTATCTGTTGTTCATGTGTTGCTCGTACTGAAGCCTTTTTGATGGCGAGCAACACCGTTATCATGGATATGTTAGGGTTAGCATCGGTACTTTCTCGATGTATTTGATTATTCATGCTACTCCTGGATATCTAGCCACCCTTGTACCGATCTGAGGTGCAAGGGTGGCACCCTGCTTAGTCATTGTTTAGTAGATTCAATCCGTTACGATTGCTCCTTGTTCTTCAAGGGTTAGTTTAATATCTACATAGTTAGGCCTTATAAATGGGTTGAAGGATCCAGTAGCACGTAGGGTGTAGTTTGCTAGCCCTAGATAAGATGTTCCGGGAATCAACTCCATGTTGGTTTTTTGGCCTTATCTAAGGCTGGTTTATTATCATCTTGCGTGGCTGCCAGGCTCAATCACGTGTAGGATGTTCCGATTATGTGGTGAAAACCCTAAATCGTCGTAGGTCGTTTTAGCTTTATATTGATCAAGCAGGACCACCATGTTATCGTAGATCTCATACAAATCATGGGTGGATCGGCTCCTTGAGCCGATTCACGGGATAACCTGAGAGCCGATCGAGGCTCGTATTTAATGTTTACGTGTATGCCATGCAGGAAACTAGTCGAAGCAATCCATCACCTTCCTGACCAGGTATAGGTCAGGTGGCACGCCCTTGCACCAGCATCGGACGTGCGTGCCGGAGCTTTGCGGGCCGTCGCCCGAGGGACCAGGGCCCACAGCAGTCCTGGGAGCCTCCCGGCTCTTCGTGTTGCCCGTCGCTACTCGTCGGTGGGTTTTGGTGGTCAACACATTCTGGCACGCCCGGTGGGACCTTCTTCTACAACAACCGCATCAACATCCGCATCAGAGATGGCGGAAGATCCAGTCACGTACGAAGACCTGTCTGAAGAGTACAAGAAAAAGTACGACGAGATCAAAGCTCTCTTCGAAACCGACCTCATCGGCTCTTTTCAGAGGACCCGCTAACACGGCATCAGGTGGAAAGGGTTCTCAGCTGAAGGCGCTCTTGATGGAGTGGATCTGTCTACTCCTTCAGAAGAACGCACCAGGTCTCTACGTCAGGAGGTTAATCACATGGTAGCGCACTCGCTACACCATCATTCTGAGAGCCTGGTGAACTCTTTAGAGCGTGTTGCGCTGCGCGTGGTCCAGGAAATCATGAAGCATCAGTACTCTCCGTCAGGACCTGCCCTAGGGACTCACCAAGGAGAGAAACAATTCCAGACCCGACCACCGCTGCCGTTCACCCTAGCAGCACCAGAAGTGCCGAGTTCACCGGCATACGTCGTCTACAAGATCGGTGGCGATCCTAGTGATTACCAGTTCTTGTATGAACCGCCTAAGGAGATCCCGCACGGATACATGTGCACATATGTGCCAGACTGCAATAACTGGGCGCGCACGAACCATGTTGCAACAGTAGGGATTTCTGGAATAGCAGGAGGGGTTTCTGGATCGGATCCCGAGAAGCAGGCGTGGCAAGCTAAGTATGCCACTCCAATGAATCATCAAAGCTCAACTCCTGCAGCTAGTACCGTGGATCAGATCAGTGCAATCTTGAGGGACCAATTCGGCATGGTGCCGAAGAGGAGGGCAATCAGCTACTCCAAGCCATACCCCAACGAGTACGATTTGATCCCACTACCACCCAAATATCGGCTCCCTGAATTCTCCAAGTTTAGTGGATCGGAGGGCTCTAGTTCAGTTGAGCATGTGAGCCGATATTTGGCGCAGTTGGGCATGATCTCAGCATCAGACGCATTACGTGTGAGGTTTTTCACGCAATCTCTCACAGGATCGGCTTTCGGATGGTACACCTCGCTGCCACCAGATTCAATCCGGACTTGGAAGCAGATGGAAGAACAGTTCCACATGAAATACCACTCAGAAGCTTCCGAGGCTGGCATTGCCGATCTAGCACAAGTACGACAGAAGCGCGGAGAAACGGTATCGGAATACATTCAGCGCTTCAGGGCCGTCAGGAACCGATGCTATTCGGCTCGTATGAATGAAAAAGAGGCGATCGATCCGCGGTGGTGGGTCTTGCATCGCCGATCAAGGATATGGCTTCCCAAGCAGAGTACACTTCACTGGCGCATATGGTTCAGAAACTATCATTATATGAACAGCGCCACCCAGAGTTGTACCAGGACAAGTTCAAGCGCGCGGTAGTCCTGGTTGAGACAGGAGGAGATGAAGACTCTGCGGGAGATCAGGAGGTAGCCGTGGCTGAATGGACTCGGGGGGCAAACCCCGTGTCCTGCAAATGGGTTAAACCACAAGGTCCTGCAAAAGGGTTTGACTTCGACGTAAGCAAAGCTGAGCAGATTTTCGACCTCTTACTCAAGGAGAAGCAGCTGAAGTTACCCGAAGGCCATAAAATTCCCACGGTGCAAGAGTTGAACGGAAGGCCATACTGCAAGTGGCACAACACGTTCACCCATACCACCAGCGACTGCAGGGTGTGGCGTCAGTAGATCCAAATGGCGATAGAACAAGGCCGTCTAATCTTCAGCCAGTACGCCATGAAAGTTGACACGCACCCCTTCCCTGCCGTTAACATGGTGGAGTGCACTTACCCTGGGAGGTGCCAGCCAGGTTTCTCGTTCAGCATCAACATGGTAGGACCTGTGTACCACCCTGGTAAGGACAAAGGCGAGAGCAGCTGCTCTCGTGGCAAAGAAAAAGAGGAGGCCGTTCCACGTGACCTGCCCCAACGTAATGACAAGCGCTACATCACAGAGGAGCAAGTGAGGAACGTGCGGTACCAGCGACCTCTCTCCGAGCACCTCCTCAACAAATATGAGCGTCAGTACGACCAGCGCCGACGCTACGACAGCGACGAAGAAAAAGACCGTCGGTCTAGCGTGGTTAATAGGAAATATCGTCGGTACGATCGAGACGACGAAAGATATGAGCGCCGCGTCAAGGAAAAGTTAAGAGAGCAAGACGACGTGGACAGACACTGGGATTGTCCTTTCTTCAAGCATTGCTGGGATTCAGGGATGAGCCGATTGCCTACAATCGGCAACTGCCCAGAGTGTAGACAGAGAAAGAGGGACGCATGAGACGTGTCAGTGTTCAAGCGTCTAGGGCCTCTCCCATCTCGGAACAAGCAAGCTGAGTCCTCTCGGGTGGAAGATCTCGAGGAGTTAGAGGACGACGATGAAGAAGAAGATAGATACCATCGGCCAAGGTGGTGCCCTGATGGACTCAACCATTCTCAGAAGCGTAGGGTTCAGCGACTACGTAGCGTAGAGGAAGCCGAGAGACGATACCTACACGCGTTGAGGAAGGCGCGGCCTGATTTGGCCGCGAAAATTCAGCAAACTCTGGATGAGGAGGGTCGTCCACAGAAGAAAGAGTGGCGCCCCAAACAAAAGAAAGCCGATGATACGACATCGGCTGGCATGAACATGGTGTTCATTCTTCCATCGGAGTTTTGTGCTCCAGGAACAGAAGAGACACCTATAGCACAGCTTGACTGCGGCCCACGACCAGTGATCTTTGAGAAACCACGAGAAAGGAGCTACAGGCATCTGAAGGCCCTGTACTTGAGAGGTTATATCAATGGGAAGCCTGTAACCAAGATGCTGGTCGACACGGGAGCAGCAGTCAATATAATGCCATACTCCACGCTACGTCGTTTGGGACGGTCTAGTGCAGACCTGATCAAGACCAACGTCACATTGAACGATTTCAACGGCCAAGCATCAGAAGCACAAGGCGTTCTGAACGTGGATTTAACTGTAGGCCGAAAGACCATTCCTACGTCATTCTTCATCGTCGACAGCAAAAGCACTTACGCTGTCCTGCTAGGGAGAGATTGGATCCACGCTAACTGTTGCATTCCATCCACAATGCACCAATGCTTGATACAATGGGATGGAGATGAAGTGGAGGTCGTCCATGCAGATGATTCAGCCGAAATATCAATGGCTGGCATGAACATTTGGGAAACGGGAGGCCAAGAGCCACTCTCCGGAATCAGTTTGGACGGCTACGAGTTCATCGATGTGACAAAAAACGGAGTGAGGCTGGTCTTATCCACTGGCCTGACAGTATAACAAGAGTAAAGGCAACGGACATACGTGGCAAGGCCGATCCCTGCGATCGGCCCCAAAAAATAAAAAGTGGTGATCTCATCTCAAGCATGTCACGTAGTCACAGTAAAGCACGAACAAGATGTAAACCTTCCTTGAGCAATGCAATAAAAATGGGGGCCGATTCCAGCAATCGGCCCATACTATCCTCGCCATACGTTTTGCCTGTGTTTAACATCGATCTGGCAGGCGACGGAAAGCTAGGGTATGGGTTTACATCGGCTGATGAGCTAGAAGAGGTTGACATTGGTCCTGGGGATAAGCCACGACCAACTTTTATCAGCAAAAAGCTAGATCCACATCTCAGGAGCCAGATGATAGCTCTACTAAAAGAATACCCAGATTGCTTTGCATGGGATTACACAGAGATGCCTGGGTTAGACAGGAGCATCATTGAGCATCGGCTCCCTCTCAAGAAAGGATTTCGACCGTTCCAGCAACGTGCACGTCAGATGAAGGCCGATATCCTAGAAGAAGTCAAGAAGGAGGTCGAGAAAATGTTGATCGCCGGGTTCATCAGGCCGTGCAGGTACGCTGAATGGATTTCCAATGTAGTGCCTGTACAGAAAAAGGATGGCCGATGGCGTGTTGCCATAGATTTTCGAGATCTCAATAGAGCCACTCCAAAGGATGAATATCCCATGCCGGTAGCAGAGACATTGGTCAATGCAGCTGCCGGTCATAAGGTCTTAAGTTTCATGGATGGCAACGCCGGCTACAATCAGATCTTCATGGCTCCAGAAGATATACACAAGACTGCATTCAGAGTACCAGGTTCAGTGGGCTTGTTTGAATATGTAGTCATGACTTTTGGACTGAAGAATGCCGGCGCAACATACCAAAGAGCCATGAATTACATCTTTCATGATCTGATCGGCAAATTGGTAGAAATCTACATTGATGACGTGGTGGTCAAGTCTGTCTCCGTAGAAGGACACTTGGAGGATTTGCGACGCATCCTGGACCGAACCAGAAAATTCGGACTAAGAATGAATCCAAAGAAGTGTGCCTTTGGGGTGACGGCCGGTCAGTTTTTAGGTTTCTTGGTTCATGAACGTGGAATCGAGATCGGCTTGAAAAGCCAGGAGGCAGTGCGCACCATGCAACCACCTACCACGAAGAAGGAACTCCAATGCCTCATCGGCAAAATCAACTTCGTCCGAAGATTCATCTCCAATCTGTCGGGACGAATTGAGCCATTTATGGGGTTGGTGAAAATTAAATCTGATGACGAGTTTCACTGGGGGGCAGAGCAGCAGCAAGCGTTTGACGAGATTAAGGAGTATCTATCGACACCGCCTGTGCTGGTTCCGCCTCAGCAAGACAGACCATTCTACATTTACTTATCGGTAGCTGACACTTCCATCGCGTCAGTAGTGGTGCAACTTTATGATGGTCTGGAAAAGGTGGCTTTCTACCTCAGCAGAAGGATGTTGGATGCAGAGACGAGGTATCCTGAAATTGAGAAGTTGTGCCTCTGCTTGTTTTTCACCTGCACCAAGCTTCGTCACATCTTTCTGACGGCAGAAATCATCATCATATGCAAGTCAGACGTCATCAAACATATGTTGTCGGCCCCTGTTTTAAAAGGCCGACTTGGTAAATGGATGTTTGCATTATCGGAATTTGATCTCCGGTATCAGCCTGCGAAAGCAGTCAAGGGACAAGCGTTGGCCGATCTCATTGCTGATCGAATCAATAATAATATAGCAGCACTATCTGTACGTGCATGGGCTATGTTCTTCGATGGATCGGCTTGTGACAATGGTTGTGGCATCGGCATTCTGCTCGTGTCGCCTCGGGGGCAACATATTCCTTCTCCATCAGGTTATCTACCCCTTGTACCAACAATGTCGTTGAGTATGAGGCAATACGCAAGGGAATGGAGTTGCTTCTGGAAGCCGGGGCAGAAGCGGTGGAACTTTTTGGAGACTCTAAGTTGGTGATTTCCCAGCTCACAGACGAATACAAGTGCGAGAGTGAGTCACTCTTTCCATTATGGATGGAATGTCGTGAGCTGATGGCACAATTTCGGTACATCAACTTTAATTGGGTCCCAAGATCTCAAAATACCGAGGCCAACGATCTTGCACAAATGGCGTCAGGCTACAAGGACATACCAGACGGGTCAGAAGTTCAGGTGCAGTTCCTGGAACAGGATGACTGGAGAGCCGATATCTTCAATTACTTGAAGGATCCGGCTCGGGGGGCACCTAAACGGATAAGGTACAAGGCCATGAAATATGTCCTTATAGGAGATGACATGTTCTACAGGACGTTAGAAGGGTTACTGCTCAAATGCCTGGGACCAACCGAGTCTAATCGGCTCTTACATGAGGTGCATGAAGGCGCCTGTGGAACTCACCAATCAGCTCATAAGATGAAGTGGTTGATTAGGCGATCAGGGTTTTACTGGCCCACCATGCTTGAGGACTGCTTTAGGTACTATAAAGGGTGTCAAGCGTGTCAGATGTTTGGGAAAATTTAGATGGTGCCTGCGTCAGCAATGAACCCTATCGTCAAGCCTTGGCCGTTTCGAGGTTGGGGCATGGATATGATCGGTAAAATCCATCCTGCATCAAGCAAAGGCCACGAGTGGATTTTGGCCATTACAGATTACTTCACTAAATGGGTGGAGGCCGTCCCGATGAAGAAAGTAAAATCGGAAGATGTCATCAATTTCGTCAAAGAACATGTCATTCATAGATTCGGGATTCCCCAAACTATCACGACCGATGGAGGATCGGTCTTTGTTTCTAAGGAATTCAGAAAGTTTTGCGATGACATGGGACTAAGCTGATCCGATCGTCTCCATACTATGCTCAAGCCAACGGGCAAGCTGAAGCGTCCAACCAGAGCCTTATCAAGCTGATTAAGAGGAAAGTTGACGAGAACCCTAGGCGTTGGCACGAAGTATTGTCAGAAGCTTTGTGGGCCTACCGCATGTCATGCCATGGAGCTATAAAAACTTCACCATACCAGCTGGTCTATGGGCAGGAGGCCGTATTGCCTTGGGAAATTACGGCTGGGTCGAGACGTGTTACGTTTCAGAATGATCTAACAGCTGAAGAGTATGCAGCCTTGATGAGTGTTACTATTGAGGATTCAACAGAATTCAGACTTTGGTCGTTGGAGAAGATTAAAGAAAACAAAGCCAAGGTAGCCCGTGCATACAATAAGAAGGTGAGACCAAAGGAGTTTCAGGTTGGTGATCTAGTATGGGAAGCTGTGTTGCCGTTAGGGACTAAGGATAAAGAATATGGTAAATGGTCTCCTAATTGGCACGGTCCGTACAAGGTCGACCAGGTTTTGAAGGGAAATGCATACATGCTCGAGCAGTTGGACGGTGTTAAATTCCCAGTAGCCATCAATGGTCAACACCTCAAGAAATATTTCCTGAGCATGTGGGATGATGGAGAGTGAAGTATGGGGGCCGATGCATAAAATGCCAGTAAAAAAAATTTATATACAAATCACAGCCGATGCACAGACATCGACTTTAGAAATATGGACACCAGTACAGCCGATGCACGGACATCGACTTCAGAATATAAAAAAAAGCCGATGCATAGTCATCGACTCTAGAGGAACATGCTCAATTGAGCAGTTAACTGATTATTTTCAGGCCAGAAACCGTGGCATTGGGACAATTCTCCCATTGGATTCACTGAGGAGTTGAGTCTGTGCGTTTGAGGTCTAAGATTGGCATGGACACGGATTGAACCTGTTTGGACGGCAATTTGGGGAATCTGATTTTATTCTCTCAAACGAAGGTTGCAAGTTACTGTGCAAGGCAACTGATTTGGCCTTAATCGCGATTCATGGGAAAGGCCGATGTGCTACCATCGGCTCTTTGCGCGTTGACTTACTTTGGCAATCGGCAAATTTGATGAGAAAACAAAATCGATAGAGGAACATTTTCTTCATTAATAGAGGGGATTTCTTACAAAGAAAGAGCCGATTGCTCAAGGAAGGAAGAACAAAAGAAAGGTCTATTGACCAATCTGCTACTACTACTAGACCTATACTAATAGGTGCTGCTCTACGGGCCGTTGCTGCCCTCGTCGTCGTTGGAGCTGCCGTCGGCGCTGCTGCCGGCGGGCTCCTCCTCGCTGCTTCCGTAGCCCTCATTGGGAGCCTCCTCCTCCTCGTCGTCGTCGTCGTTGTCGTCATCTGAGCCGGCGCGGAAGCGCTTCGCCGGCGGGTAATCTTCGAGGGAGTCGTCGTCCTCCTCTTCTTCCTCCTCCTCGGAGGAAGTGTAGTCGTCCCAGGAGAACGAGTCATCCTCGCTCTTCGCCTCCAGTTCCCCATCGGCAAGGAACTGGAGGTCATCGTCCCCGCTGGTCAAGGACTTGTCGTCCTCAGACCAGACGGAGGAGTCGTGGTCCTCCTAGTCCCATTCCTCCGGGGCGCGCTCATTGTGCGCCGCCATCAGATCCCACTCCGGTGTGGGTTCGCGGGAGGAGGAAGAGGAGGAGGATTGGGAAGAAAGACCCGACGAGGCGGAGGAGGAGGAAGAGGAAGAAATTGCTACAGGAGATGGGGGTTTTTTGGTGCCGATGGCTAGAACAGAGCAAGGGGATGAAGAGGCGAACTGTTCGGCACCGTTAAATAAAAGGGGATATAGTGGAGATTTAATGCCACGGCAGTTTCCGAGGAAGTGGTGCCAAAAGAAAAAAAAACTGTCAGATCACGCGGAGAAGTTGAGAAGGCAAGGCATCATGATGAAGGATACTGCGACGGTTCTACTCTGCCACGACATGACCCGACTAAGAAAAAACAGAGTGGTTTTGGAATTATCATTACCAAAACCAGGGGGGCATGTGTTATCACCAGATTTTAACCAAATCAGAGGTGGGCCATGATTGAGATGGGCTTAACAAATATACGTAGAAAATATTCATGAATCGGCCTTGTATAGAGAGTTTGGGCTAAATTGCCCGTGTATCTGTAAATATAGTAGGATACGTGTCGGTTAGGATTAAAAGGTAGAGTTTAGCTCATACACGGTTGGGATTATTCCCACGTTAGAAAGTCTACGGACTATAAATATGTATCTAGGGTTATTGAGAAAGAAGACGATCACGTTCACAACAAAACCAATCAAGGTGCATCGCCACCCCTTGTTTCGAGGGTTTCTTCCGGGTAAGCGCTATGCTGCCTAGATCGCATCTCGCCATCTAGGCAGAATCTTGTTTATCTGTTGTTCATGTGTTGCTCGTACTGAAGCCTTTTTGATGGCGAGCAACACCGTTATCATGGATATGTTAGGGTTAGCATCGGTACTTTCTCGATGTATTTGATTATTCATGCTACTCCTGGATATCTAGCCACCCTTGTACCGATCTGAGGTGCAAGGGTGGCACCCTGCTTAGTCATTGTTTAGTAGATTCGATCCGTTACGATTGCTCCTTGTTCTTCAAGGATTAGTTTAATATCTACATAGTTAGGCCTTATAAACGGGTTGAAGGATCCAGTAGCACGTAGGGTATAGTTTGCTAGTCCTAGAGAAGATGTTCCGGGGATCAACTCCGCGTTGGTTTTTAGGCCTTGTCTAGAGCTGGTTTATTATCACCTTTCGTGTCTACCAGGCTCAATCACGTGTAGGACGTTCCGTTTATGTGGTGAAAACCCTAGATCGTCGTAGATCGTTTTAGCTTAATATTGATCAAGCAGGACCACCATGTTATCGTAGATCTCATACGAATCATGGGTGGATCGGCTCCTTGAGCCGATTCACGGGATAACCTGAGAGCCGATCGAGGCTCGTATTTAATGTTTACGTGTATGCCATGCAGGAAACTAGTCGAAGCAATCCATCACCTTCCTGACCAGGTATAGGTCAGGTGGCACGCCCTTGCACCAGCATCGGACGTGCGTGCCGGAGCTTTGCGGGCCATCGCCCGAGGGACCAGGGCCCACAGCAGTCCTGGGAGCCTCCCGGCTCTTCGTGTTGCCCGTCGCTACTCGTCGGTGGGTTTTGGTGGTCAACAGTACTCTCTATCCCATGTACTTCAATACAATGATCTCATGAGCTGCCTTACATGATTGAGATTCATCTGATGTAATCGGTGTTGTGTTTGTTGGGATCCGATGGATGATACATTATGATTAGTCTATCTATAAAGTTTGTGAAGTTATTGTTGCTGCAATCTTGTTATGCTTAATGCTTGTCACTAGGGCCCGAGTGGCATGATCTTAGATTTAAGCTCTATATTATTGCTTAGATTGTATCTACAAGTTGTATGCACATGTCTATGTCCGGAACCAAAGGCCCCAAAGTGACAGAAATTGGGACAACTGGAGGGGGAGGCGTAGGGATGAGGATCACATGTTTTCACCAAGTGTTAATGCTTTGCTCCGGTGCTCTATTAGAATGAGTACCTTAATAGCCAGTAGATTCCCTTGAGGCCCGGCTGCCACCGGCTGGTAGGACAAAAGATGTTGTACAAGTTTCTCATTGCGAGCACGTATGACTATATATGGAAAACATGCCTACATGATTAATAATCTTGATGTTCTGTCTTAATGCTATTTCAATCCTATCAATTGCCTAATTGTAATTTGTTCACCCAACACTTGTCACTTGTTATTGGAGAGTTACCACTAGTGTAGATCGCTGGGAACCCCGGTCCATCTCTCATCATCATATACTCGTTCTATATGTCATTGGAAGTAGTATCAACTATTTTCTGGTGCCATCGCCTCTGTGTTACTGTTACTACTGCTGCATTACTGTTACTATTGCTCTCATATTACTGCTGCTTTCACATCACCCCTGTTACTAGTGCTTTTCCAGGTGCATCTGAATTGACGACTCAGTTGTTAAGGCTTATAAGTACTCTTTACCTCCCCTTGTGTCGAATCAATAAATTTGGGTTTTACTTCCCTCGAAGACTGTTGCGATCCCCTATACTTGTGGGTTATCAAGACTATTTTCTGGCGCCGTTGCCGGGGAGGCATAGCTCTACTCATAAGTTCACCTGGGGAGTACACTCTACCTCTCTCTCTGTTTTTATTTTAGTTTATTTTGTTTTGCTTAGTTTACTTTTATCTAGTTTATTTGTGCTTAGTTTATTTCTGTCTAGTGTTACTTTGCCTAGTTTCTTTTTGTATTGTTTTATTTTTCTCATATATCCAAAAACCCATAAAAATTTGAAAAACCTAAAAATTAAAAACTGTTGTTATGGGAGAACCCACAACCTATTTGGAGCTCATAGAATTATATAATAATTATAGAGAATCAAGAGCTGGTAAAGTAATGAGTGCTGTGATAGAAAAATTGAATACAACTGCTAAAATCTTGCTTAAACGCCATGATATAAATTGTTTCTCTAAAGAAAATACTAAACATCTGAAATTTCAATATGGCTTTAGTGAAGAAGTTTTAATTAAGAACTATAATTGGAATAACTATATTCATCTTGGGTTCGAAGAGGTAGAACAATTTGTCTTATTTATGGGAGCTTCTGAGATCGAATCCTTCATGTCTAAAAATTATGAAACTTGTGTTGTTTGTAAGGACCTTAAAGATTATGTCTCTTCTATCCTTAATTTTTGCATAGAAAGTTTCAGCGATAATCCTTATATCATTGATTATAAAGAGAGACTCATTAATGCACAAGAATGCACTCACAATTTGTAGGAACCTGTGGAAGAAGAAATTGATGAACCTGAAAGCTCATTGGATGAAAAAGAGGAGGAAATTGATGAACCTGAAAGCTCATTGGATGAAAAAGAAGAGGAGAGTGATGAACAAAAGGAGGAAGAATGGATTAGCTACCCATGCCAACCTTCTAATGAGAGTAACTCTTTATCTCTTACACTATTTGATTGTCCTCCATGCTTACCAAAGAAGGATGAATGTTATGTTCCTGTGGATTCTCTTGAAATATTCCCTATGAGTAAAACTTGTGAAAATAATTATGCTACTGCTATCTATGATAATCCATGCTATTTTGATAAATCTTATGAAAATGCTTTGTTTGTGCCTGATGTCGAAATGCATGGTACTAAAGAGTTTTGCGTAGCAAATATTTATGATAAAGCTCTAGATGATGGTCCTATGTTACTTGACAATATTAATTGTACTACTAATGAAAATGGGATTGGAGAGGTCTTGACTTTATCTATGAGTCCCATATCTCTTGAGAATGATCAATCATCATGTTATATTATTGATAAAAGTGGGTTTGAAAGTTTTAATCCCACTATTTTTGAGCTTGATAAAAATTATGTGTTTATGGATCATGAAAAGCATGCTGTATGTGATAGTTATATTGTTGAGTTTATTCATGAAGCTACTGAAAATTATTATGAGAGAGGAAAATATGGTTGTAGAAATTTGCATGGTACTAAAACACCTCTCTATACGCTGAAACTTTTGAAGTTACTCTTGTTTTATCTTCCTATACTTGCCACTTTGTTCTTCATGAATTTATTTGTGTACAAGATTCCTATGCATAGGAAGTGGGTTAGACTTAAATGTGTTTTGAACTTGCTTTTTGATGCTCTCTTTTACTTCAACTCTTATTCCTTATGAGTGCATCATTAAAATTACCGAGCCCATCTTAATGGCTATAAAGAAAGTACTTCTTGGGAGATAACCCATGTGTTTATTTTGCTACTATTTTGTTGTGTCTTGGAAGTTGTTACTACTGTAGCAACCTCTCCTTATCTTTATTTTATTGCATTGTTGTGCCAAGTGAAGTCTCTAATAGAAGGTTGATACTAGATTTGGATTTCTGCGCAGAAACAGATTTCTATCTGTCACGAATTTGGGCAGAGTTCTCTGTAGGTAACTCAGAAAAATCTGCCAATTTACGTGCGTGTTTCTCAGATATGTACGCAACTTTAATTAGTTTTGAGTTTTCTGATTTTAGCAACGGAAGTACCTCTTAAAAATTCGTCTTTACTGGCTGTTCTGTTTTGATAGATTCTGTCTCTGTTTTTTTGCATTGTCTCTTGTGGACTTTAAGCAAGGCTTTCTAGACGTGGAGAGCTGTAGCTAATTTTTTATTGAGTTCTTGCAATGTGTCACTACAGGACTAAGGTGAATTAAAATTTTTTTTGAGTACTAACCCCTCTAATGAAGTTTATGAGAAGTTTGGTGTGAAGGAAGTTTTCAAGGGTCAAGAGAGGAGGATGATATATGATCAAGAAGAGTGAAAAGTCTAAGCTTGGGGATGCCCCCGTGGTTCATCCCTGCATATTTCAAGAAGACTCAAGCGTCTAAGCTTGGGGATGCCCAAGGCATCCCCTTCTTCATCAATTTATCAGGTTTCTTCTATTGAAACTATATTTTTATTCGGTCACATCTTATGTGCTTTACTTGGAGCGTCTGTGTGCTTTTATTTTTGTTTTTGTTTGAATAAATTCGGATCCTAGCAATCCTTGTGTGGGAGAGAGACACGCTCCGCTTTTTCATATGAACACTTGTTCTTCATTTTACTTCTAATGTTCAATGGTAAAAGTTGGAAGCTATTGCATTTATTGTTATTTGGTTGGAAACAGAAAATGCTTCATATTGTCTTGGATAATTTGATACTTGGCAATTTTTTGAGCTCTCAAGTAGATCATGATTAAGTTCTTGCATCATGTAGTTTGAACCTATTAGTGGAGAACTACCGTAAAGCTTGTTGAAATTGGTTTGCATGATTGGTCTCTCTAAGGTCTAGATATTTTCTGGTAAAAGTGTTTGAGCAACAAGGAAGACAGTGTAGAGTCTTATAATGCTTGCAATATGTTCTTATGTAAGTTTTGCTGTACCGGTTCATACTTGTGTTTGCTTCAAACAACCTTGCTAGCCAAAGCCCTGTACTGAGAGGGAATGCTTCTCGTGCATCCAAAACCTTGAGCCAAAACCTATGCCATGTGTGTCCACCATACCTACCTACTATGTGGTATTTCCTGACATTCCAAGTAAATACTTCATGTGCTACCTTTAAACCTTCAAAATGCTTCTCAATTTGTGTCGATGTTTTATAGCTCATGAGGAAGTATGTGGTGTTTTATCTTTCAATCTTGTTGGGCAGCTTTCACCAATGGACTAGTGGCTTCATCCGCTTATCCAATAATTTTGCAAAAAGAGCTGGCAACGGGGTTCCTAGCCCCAATTAATCACAAATAGACACTCCTCCATGGTATGTGAAATGTTGGAAGGCACCCGAGGATTCGGTTAGCCATGGCTTGAGAAAGCAAAGGTTGGGAGGAGTGTCATCACCTAAATAAAACTAAAATAAATAGACACTCCTTCATGGTATGTGATTGTTGGAAGGCACCCGAGGATTCGGTTAGCCATGGAAGGAGTGTCACCCAAAAAATAAAAATAAACTACATCATGGGAGCCGCTCTTTGAAGGTCTGTCTGGCAAGGGGGTTAGAGTGCCCACTACCATTCGTTGACAACAACAAACACCTCTCAAAACTTTACTTTTATGCTCTCTATATGATTTCAAAACTTAAAAAGCTCTAGCACATGATTTAATCCCTGCTTCCCTCTGCGAAGGGCCTTTCTTTTACTTTATGTTGAGTCAGTTTACCTACTTCCCTCCATCTTAGAAGCAAACACTTGTGTCAACTGTGCATTGATTCTTACATACTTGCTTATTTGCACTTATTATATTACTTTGTGTTGACAATTATCCATGAGATATGCATGTTGAAAGTTGAAAGCAACTGCGGAAACTTATATCTTCCTTTGTGTTGCTTCAATGCCTTTTCTTTGAATTTATTGCTTTATGAGTTAACTCTTATGCAAGACTTTTGATGCTTGTCTTGAAAGTACTATTCATGAAAAGTTTTGCTATATGTTATCTATTTGTTAGCAACTATAGATCATTTCCTTGAGTCACTTCATTCATTTCATATGCTTTACAATAGTATGATCAAGGTTATGTAAGTAGCATGTCACTACAGAAATTATTCTTTTTATCGTTTACCTACTCGAGGGCGAGTAGGAACTAAGCTTGGGGATGCTGATACGTCTCCAACGTATCTATAATTTCTGATGTTCCATGCTTGTTTTATGACAATACCTACATGTTTTGCTCACACTTTATAATGTTTTTATGCGTTTTACGGAACTAACCTATTAACAAGATGCCATAGTGCCAGTTCCTGTTTTCTGTTGTTTTTGGTTCCAGAAAGGCTTGATACGTGTAATATCCCAGGTTTAGAGGCAATAAAATGAGAGAACACCAAAGTGTGCATTGCATTCATGCATAGAAAATCCGGGGAATTTTCGCGCTTCAAATAAAACTTACCACAGTAACTGAAGTTTCACTTGACTTGCTGGAACTGAAGTAGATCATCAAGTTAAGCGCTATAAACTTCACTGTGATCTTTGTTAAACCTTGTTTGAGTAGAGATGATTTGATCTATGGATTAGATCAAATGGAATTAGATTTACAACAACACATTCTTGAATAATCAAACCCTAACTTATTAACACTTAAAAGTTAGCAACTACCTTTGTGTGTAATTTAATTCATTTCTAAACTTATTACCAAAAAAGGTAAACCACAGGGTCTAAAGTGCATAAAAGCCACACATTCTTATTTAAATCATAACTTATTAAATACATGGAATATCATAAAACTAAATCCATTTACATTACGAATTATAGTCCAAACCATTTGAATAAAATTAACTATGAGTATTTTGAAACTCATATGATCATGCCTTGGTGAAATCAAAACCAACTATCCAAATTTGAGGAATAACCTTCAACTTCCACCTTTTCACCAATATTATAATATAAATCCAATCCAATATGATATAGTGACTCATCCACAATAATAAAACCACCCACAAGATATTTAGTAGCAAATGCCACTTGGCTATCCAAAAATAAATCATATGAGAGGATAATGATCTTGCCACATAGGATGAAAATATCTAAATTACTTGCTTTCCAAGCTATGCCACCTCATGCCCAAAGGATTGCTATGGATGAGGGCATGACAACCAAGCACCTTAGTCATCTAACCAACATAAGAGTCACCACCTATGTGTCATGATATTAGAGCTTGCCCAAGCCTATAAATAGAGCCACACCCTTCATCCCTTTACTCATCTTGTAGCATACATGGGAACAAACACATAGAGCCACTCCATATGAATTAGCTAAGATCAAGATGAAGAAGCTAGGAGGTGGAGGCATACCACAAGATGCAGGTTTATCAGATTTCCTGAATAACAAGCTTCAGAAGATACCAAGGTAGAATTCCTAGCCAAACCATATATTTAGAGGATCATATCATCATCTCCTGAGTAGAACCTTAGGTTACTAAAAGACATTGAAAGTGAGTGAGGTTATAGATGCTAACCATATCCATATCTATCCTAGAGAATATTAGAGTAGTATTAAATTCTACTTGTTCAAACCAACCATTAATCTTGGAGGTGAGAGCCATGTTCCATTAGTGAAACATAACCCAAGCTTATGCCCATATCCTAATTCTAGTTGTGTATCATATTGGTGATCACTACTTAAACCCTAAACTACATTTGAATTCCAACCCATGGATTAACTTGGATTATAATTAGAACCCTGCCATACCTCATGCCTATTTATACTTCAATTTAGTGAAGCTTATGCAAAACCCTAAACATTTCACATAGAATTCACTCCACATAAAATAATATGTCCCAACTTGTGCATCATGGATCACAAGTATAAACTAAGCCATATGTACTTAGGACTAAATATCATTTGGTGAGTTGAGTGAAACCAATATCCAAATCACCTTCTTAAATCTTAAGAACTATCATTCACATAAAATCATGAACCAATTCCATTTCCTTTACCATTTGTTAAACCCTATCCATAATTGAACTATATGTGCATAATCACTATTGTTAAGCATTAGAAAAATATAATATGTTCACTATGCAAATGATCTAAATTTAAAATCCTTTTTAACATATTTGATTCTCAACTTAAAAAGCAATTTAAAGGAATCCTAAATTCATAACTATTTTGAATTTTAAGTTGTGCCTCATAAGAATACAAAATTAATCAATTATAAATGGTGGTTTGAAAACAAAACCATACAGTGAGTATCATTATTAATTTGTTGTGATATTTAAATAATTTAGAACATGTAAAACAAAACAGAATTCAAAATTGAATTCAAATAACAAAATAGAAAACAGAAATATAAAACAGAATTTGAAAAGAGAGAAAAGAGAGGGAAACTTACCTTACCTGGACCGCCGCAGCCCAAAGCCAACCCAGCAGCTGAGCCCACAACCAACCCACACCACGGCCCAGGAGCAGTCCAGCCCACGTCCAAATACCGTTTCGCGTGCGTCAAAAATCGTGCGTGAGGAAAAACATTTCGTCGTCGTCATCTCTGAGCTCGACAGCGCGGCGGAGCCAGTAGGCCACGATCTCGTCGACGATAAGCTTGCCCCGGATGTCGCCAGACACTCAGAACCGCGCCCAACTCGATTCGCGTCCGAGCTTATTCGCGGACGAGAACATCCTTGCCAGCTAGAAGCTTCCAGAGACCGCCACCTCTCCACCATTGCCGTCGTCGTGTCGAGGCCTCAGAGCTTCCCTTGGCCTATAAATAGGTGGAGAGCATCGCCGTGCACGCCTTGTTCGCCTCCGCCACTCCATTGCTGCTCAGACACCTTCTATCTCTCAAATTCATCCACTCTCTGTCGCCGGAGTCGAAGACGAAGCCGACGGAGGAGGCCACCCCAGCCTCTGGCGCGTGGTCCAGGAGGAGCGCCTGGACTCAAGGAGCATCTGGGAGGAGCCAAGCATCCAGGGGAGCCGTGTGGAGGATCAATTTCCTCGTTCCCTTCTGCAGCACATCGCCGGGAAATCGCCAATCGCCGTCGTCTCCGTCGACCATCGCCGGAGCCGACCACACCTTGAGCTTCAGGGTGAGCATACGCGTCTATAGCACCTACTCTTGCTTCCTAGCATCGCCTGTAGCCCTAGTTCGCATGTTGGCCGGAGTAGCACCGCCGCAGTACTCATCGCCGGCGACGCTCCGGTGATCCCCTCGCAAAACCATCACCACCATTCGCTTTGTCTCGTTGTACTCGTTCGATAGAGCCTAGCCGCGCATCTCGGGAGCCCGTAAATCGGCGGCGCCACCATCTGCTGACCGCCGGCGTTTAACCGCCGGTGAGGTCAAAGGTCCTGGTCAACTTTGACCGGTCCTTGCTTGCGTGGCAGCCAGCGTGGACATGTACCCCACCAGTCAGTGAGTAGAGCTAGATCTGTCTCGGTACATTTAGCATTTATTGTTTAATTTAAAAACCAGTAAATTGCTGAAACTTTGTAAAACCATATAAAATTCATTTCAACTCAGAAAAATATGAATAATATATCAAAATGCTCACAAAATAAACTCTATTCAAATAAAATATAAAACAAAAATGTGTGACAAAATAAAAATCCATTTATTTTTAACTTCATTCATTATGCCTTTTCATTTATTTGAAGCTTAATTTGAATTCAATAATTAGTTAAGTTTCAAAATTAAATCTTAGCTATTCAGTAAGAAAATAAAATGTTAAGATTAATTTTCTTAATCATGTTTTCATTAACTTAAATATTAGTGGTAATCCATAAACCCTAATTTGAAAATTGTTATTTTCTATTTTCTTAAACAATTACAAATTCTTGTGAAAACTAATAAAATGTCAAACCATTACTGATTTTGTTTCAAAGCAATTAGTAACCACACCTATATTGTCAATTATCATTTTAAGAGTTGTACCATAATTTAGAAACCCTAGTTCTAATATAAGTAAGACCTTGAACCCATTATTTTATGTGATCATGTCAAAATGTTTTAAACCCTAAAACCCTAGTTGTTTATCACATGTGATCATGTGAGTTCCACCTTACATAGAGAACCATATTATGTGACCAATGAATGCATGCTTATGATCCACTAGCATAGAACCAAGTCACATAAGATTATCATTTCATGATCCTATTCTTAATTAAAACCTATATGATTCACTAGTATCACTTAGGAGCAAACCCTAACTTGTTAATTGGATTAGTACCATTGATCATTATTCCTATTCACCACCCCATTAGAATCAACCTCAACCATCATAATTTAGTAGAACTATAATAATAAACCTTAGTACCAACCTTGTGTAACAATTCATATCACATGCTCCTATTCAACTAAACCCTACTTAGGAAATGGTAAGCCACCTAGTTTAGAAGTTATTAGAGGTTACTTAGTGAAGAAAATGTGAAACCATAGTAGACCCTAATAGCTAACTTATAGAACCATCTTGATAACCATCCTTTGATATGATGCTTAGGAGAAACCATAGTAATAAACCTACTAATACTTGCTACATGTATATCATTTCTACATAAGCACCAACTAGCCCTATTAGTAAACCCTAATAGCACTTAGCTCCTATTTAAAGTAGTTCTTGTTCTTATTAACCTGTTCTTCAAAAGTTATTCTTTTGTAGTACAAATGTTAATTAAACCATAGAAGTCCTAGTTCCTATTTAAAGTACTTACTATTTCTAAATCAACATGTTCTTCAAAAGTTATTCTTTTGAAGTATAGTATAAATAATCATCAACCATGTTCTGTAGAACCTAAAATTGACAACTGTTCTTCATATATTATTCCACCACTATTCTTTATGTGTATGATTGTTATGATATCACTTGGATATGATGCTAATATAACCAAACCCTAATAAGAACCTTGTTTGAGAATCATTCTAAAAGTGCAACCAACCCTAAAGAAATCTTTACAACTCATACATCCTAAATCATCGAGGTTAGATTACGCCCGGGACGATTGCATCTCATACTATGCATTATAGCATCTTTGCCAGTTCTTTAAACATTGTCCTTACCGGACGATGATGGTATTTCAGCATTTGGAGTTCTCACATATCGAAGCTTTTGCCTGCATAATCTTGCAGTCAAGAAAGGCAAGTTCATCGCTTGCTCATGTCATTTGATTATTTTTATCAAACTATATGCAAAGTACTATACTTATCACTCATGCATTGAAAAGCAAAGTATTATTTTACAATTATGAATATGACTATGTGGTGGGCAATGGAACCATGGTATGTGTTGATATGGTGGAGGTTCCATTGCATGGGTTATATCACCCTAGGATTAAATTACCAATGCCGTCCAGTGATTCTAGCGCCGTACAAACCGCGTTGACCATGAGATCTATCATGCTCTGGGGAAGCCAGCCGTATCTTTTCCCTTCTGCACGCCAACGGATTGGTAGAGCTGGCGGGGTGTTGGAGGCACTGCCGTAGGTTGGGATAGCCTTTTAAATCCCCATCCATTAGTGATGATGGCTCTACGATCTATGATGGATTGTCCGGAGTACACCATGAGTAAAGCCGTATTATCGGGGGAAGTCTACTGGAGGTGTACGGTTGGACAAAAGGGTGGGTTTGCAGGGTCGCGGAGAAGGCGGTGTGGGCTTGGATCTTTATACCTGGCCTCACACCAAAGGAAGTGTGAACGGGGGCAAGTCCCTGCGGATGGCAAAAAGGGTGAGATCTCTTGTGGGAAAAGTAACGCACCTCTGTAGAGTGTATCAAATTGTGGCTGTCACTCCCTGTTCCGGGAAGGGAACTGCGAACGCGGCAGGAAAGGAACTCCACGAAGTTCTAGTCAACCTGTGAAGACTGATGGGCATAGTTTTCAGAATAAAATAAACCTTTTGAAGAAATGTTTATGAAAACTTGCATTGGCCTATGACTTTCTGGTCTGTGGCTGTAGCTAGTGCATGATACACCTATTTCCTAATATGAACTTGTTGAGTACGCTCGTACTCATCCCACTCTTAAATCCCCTGCTTAGCTATGGAGGCATCGAAGGAGAAACTACCGTGGAACTCGGAGACAAAGGAGTCAACTGCAACAAGATGAAGAATTCAATCAAAGAAGTCAATGGAGTCAACTTCTGCATCAGCTATAATGGAAACCTAGACTAGTAATAGAAGGGAACCTTTCCCTAATCATAGCACCTAAGTAGCTAGATTTCTATAGCAAGCCAAGTAGCTCTTGAACTTGAGTTAGCAATAAGATAGACTACGAGTCGTTCTTCTGGAGCTTTATTTGAAGTTTTACCTCACTGTAAAGTAGGAGGTTGTGTTGATCTTATGTAAACAGCTCGTGTGTACTTCTATAGACATACCTTGGACTCGCATATGTTTCTGTTGTACCACTCCGAGAGATGTAATATGAGTGGAACGGTGTTTCACTTGTGTTATGTCAACGACTTGTGTACTACACCATGCAAATGGTACTGTTTGGGTCACCACAGCTGGTATCAGAGCAAATGCTTTGACCTAGGATTAAAACCCTTTAAAGGAGACCTATAGGTTTGGTAGTGTCTATAGGTAGTGTTTTAGCTAAGTTAACTATGCTAAACCAACCATTCTTTTAACTTGAGATGGGTATTCACTTGAGAATAATCCTGACACGCTTGAGTTAATCTTTCTTATCTATTTTCTTAAGTAAAGTTAGTTAGTTGTCTTGCTTCATTCCAAACAAATAGAACACCATTGGAGTTTAAGATAATGGGTGGTAGTAGACCACAGTTGGTATACAACACATGGTAGTCCAAAGAGAGGATACAACCATAAGGAAGATATCCTATTGGAAGATGTATACCAAGTCATGTTATAGTTAAGTAAGAGTCATTTAAAATGTCAAATGAAGAATTTTAAGTAATGTAGATAAGTAATATGATGTAGTATATACCTATGATGAGTCAATCATAGGAGGTAAGGAAGAGTGATAGGAGTCATATAAGTCTACTTTTCATGGTAGAGTTGGTAATCATATATGATTCACTTGAGAATCATGATGTGAGGGAGTAGAATATCATAAGTAAGTTAACAGAAGTATGATGAGGAGTAGGATTTAAGGAATAGTTCGAAAGCTTAGGCCTTAAAATCCTAATAACTGTACCAAGTATTCTAGAACCATAATCCTTAATTTAAAGAAGGCTTATTTACAGCATACCACATAGAGAAATCCTAGAGTTAGGTGGTATATTCTAAACACTCATGTGTTTAGAGTAGACATGTTAGAACTAATTGTATTACCGGAAGTAGTCCTCAATAGCCCATATATATGGTATCCTATTTTGTTAGTACTTCCAAAGAAAAACTAGGTTAACTTCAACTATCCCAGGCTATTTTGTTTCAAGTTGTCTCATTGCAAATGTGCAATTAAGATAAATGTTGAGACAAATAGTAGAAATTCACGTATTCGTGCTAAGTATCACGACCTAAACCTATCTTATGTGGTGTTATATACTACACATCTGAACCTGATGTTTAGGGATGTCTTACCCAACTTTTATATTTAGGCATAGAAGGATGTGTATTATAAACACAAAGCTGAATCTTCTTGGATTTTATTGGATTTGCATTGATTGACTAGATCCATACATGAAGTTTGACTTTGATATGCAAATGCATGTTGCAATATCAAGCTCTTACTTGATGTTATAGGTCTAGAGGGTAAAGGTATTCGTGTGAGGAAGTGACGAATTCTGAAGATTTTGAAGACACGATGAAGGTTCATTAGAAGAAGGAAGTAAAGTTGTGAGAAGCAACCACAACAATCTGAAGGAAGGACCAATTAAAACTCATTTCTATCCTTAATCAAGGAGTACTTCAACATGGAAGTATCATGAAAGTGAGCAAAATAGTGAATATGGAGCAGAAGAAGTAGAGCTGTATTCATTATGGAAGAAGGGATTGCAAGTGAAGTCACTTACAATACTATTTTCATAGTATCAACAAGTGGTTAGCTCGCAAAACAAACCCTAGAAGAAGGAAAAAAAGACAAGTGAAGTCGCAGCTAGCATCATATGACCGCATCTGATATAGGATAATCATGAAGAGAAAGCATTGAAAGTTAGGTATATCTTAACTAAAACTATGTAAGTAGCCACAGCTGGTAGGTAGATATTAACTAGAACCATAACATAGCCACAGCTGGTATCCAATAAGCCACATCTGGTACTAGGTAGTCTGCAGCTGGTACCAGACAGCCCACAGCTTGAACATTTCTTTACCCTAAAAGAAAGGGGGATTCCGCAGCTAGTATTTCACAGCTGGTATCTCGTAGTTGGTAAATATTTAGTCGGAGGATTCATAATGGATACCCACAACTGTGTGGATACACCGCAACGAATTCTTCGTGAGATGTTAGAAAGGTACAAAATATAAACCAGACTTAAACCAACTACCTAACCTTGGAGTTTAATGATTAGAAGAAAGGAAGTTGGAAGATCATTAGTAAACTCCAAGGGGGAGAGGAAGGCTAAATGAGAAGTATTAAGATATAATATTTGGAGTATGACGGACCAAGAAGAAGGTCTGATCTAAGAGGAAGTCCGATCCTATTTTCATAAGATTGGTGGAAGTATCCATATAATAGTACTCTCAGGAGGTTGTCAGACCAGAAGTCGAGGTTCATATCTCGAGGAAGTAAGGGTTAGACCTTAACTTGAGTGGGTAATGGTAATTACTCAAAACCAAGAGAACTCAAGTAAGTCCAAGAAAATGAAGTTGGATGAAGTAGATGTCGGAGGACAATCAAAGCTTAAGAAGGCTTAAGACTGAAGGAGTTTGACCATACCAAAACTAATTATTATTAGAAAGATTCCTTTCATGGAACCTAAAGAAACCAAAAGGAAGATAACTAGTATAAACTAGAAGCCATGATTGGATGGACTAAATGAGTCTAATCCATTCGTAGGACTAAACAACCAGGACCATGCCTATTGTAAATACCTTACTAAGTACCATTACTTTCGTTATGGTAGTAAGGGAAAACAATACCCGGCTTTAAATGAATCTTTTAGAATTAAGGTTTGAGTATCGCAGCTGGTAATCGTAGTGCTATATTACACCGCAGCTGGTAGAACCAAGTTTTAAGTACCCAAATAGGAAGATGTCACCACAGCCATTAGTAAAGCCCATTAACACAATAAGATGTCTTAATCCAAGAATCTTTGGATAGTCAGCCTATAAGCTTAGAGTGTTGGAAGAAATCATAGAATTGAAGAAAGTATCAGTGCCAGACATCAGAAGACTTCATGAAGGATCGAGACAAGGGATATATTCAATTATATCTAATGAGATCACTAGGGAGTTTCAAAGGATTGTGATCTGTTCAAGTCCGTTCCACATTCCGAAGCGTGAGAGCGTTCGAACTTCGGGACGAAGTTCAGTTTAAGGGGGAGAGGCTGTAATATCCCAGGTTTAGAGGCAATAAAATGAGAGAACACCAAAGTGTGCATTGCATTCATGCATAGAAAATCCGGGGAATTTTCGCGCTTCAAATAAAACTTACCACAGTAACTGAAGTTTCACTTGACTTGCTGGAACTGAAGTAGATCATCAAGTCAAGCGCTATAAACTTCACTGTGATCTTTGTTAAACCTTGTTTGAGTAGAGATGATTTGATCTATGGATTAGATCAAATGGAATTAGATTTACAACAACAAATTCTTGAATAATCAAACCCTAACTTATTAACACTTAAAAGTTAGCAACTACCTTTGTGTGTAATTTAATTCATTTCTAAACTTATTACCAAAAAAGGTAAACCACAGGGTCTAAAGTGCATAAAAGCCACACATTCTTATTTAAATCATAACTTATTAAATACATGGAATATCATAAAACTAAATCCATTTACATTACGAATTATAGTCCAAACCATTTGAATAAAATTAACTATGAGTATTTTGAAACTCATATGATCATGCCTTGGTGAAATCAAAACCAACTATCCAAATTTGAGGAATAACCTTCAACTTCCACCTTTTCACCAATATTATAATATAAATCCAATCCAATATGATATAGTGACTCATCCACAATAATAAAACCACCCACAAGATATTTAGTAGCAAATGCCACTTGGCTATCCAAAAATAAATCATATGAGAGGATAATGATCTTGCCACATAGGATGAAAATATCTAAATGACTTGCTTTCCAAGCTATGCCACCTCATGCCCAAAGGATTGCTATGGATGAGGGCATGACAACCAAGCACCTTACTCATCTAACCAACATAAGAGTCACCACCTATGTGTCATGATATTAGAGCTTGCCCAAGCCTATAAATAGAGCCACACCCTTCATCCCTTTACTCATCTTGTAGCATACATGGGAACAAACACATAGAGCCACTCCATATGAATTAGCTAAGATCAAGATGAAGAAGCTAGGAGGTGGAGGCATACCACAAGATGCAGGTTTATCAGATTTCCTGAATAACAAGCTTCAGAAGATACCAAGGTAGAATTCCTAGCCAAACCATATATTTAGAGGATCATATCATCATCTCCTGAGTAGAACCTTAGGTTATTAAAAGACATTGAAAGTGAGTGAGGTTATAGATGCTAACCATATCCATATCTATCCTAGAGAATATTAGAGTAGTATTAAATTCTACTTGTTCAAACCAACCATTAATCTTGGAGGTGAGAGCCATGTTCCATTAGTGAAACATAACCCAAGCTTATGCCCATATCCTAATTCTAGTTGTGTATCATATTGGTGATCACTACTTAAACCCTAAACTACATTTGAATTCCAACCCATGGATTAACTTGGATTATAATTAGAACCCTGCCATACCTCATGCCTATTTATACTTCAATTTAGTGAAGCTTATGCAAAACCCTAAACCTTTCACATAGAATTCACTCCACATAAAATAATATGTCCCAACTTGTGCATCATGGATCACAAGTATAAACTAAGCCATATGTACTTAGGACTAAATATCATTTGGTGAGTTGAGTGAAACCAATATCCAAATCACCTTCTTAAATCTTAAGAACTATCATTCACATAAAATCATGAACCAATTCCATTTCCTTTACCATTTGTTAAACCCTATCCATAATTGAACTATATGTGCATAATCACTATTGTTAAGCATTAGAAAAATATAATATGTTCACTATGCAAATGATCTAAATTTAAAATCCTTTTTAACATATTTGATTCTTAACTTAAAAAGCAATTTAAAGGAATCCTAAATTCATAACTATTTTGAATTTTAAGTTGTGCCTCATAAGAATAGAAAATTAATCAATTATAAATGGTGGTTTGAAAACAAAACCATACAGTGAGTATCATTATTAATTTGTTGTGATATTTAAATAATTTAGAACATGTAAAACAAAACAGAATTCAAAATTGAATTCAAATAACAAAATAGAAAACAGAAATATAAAACAGAATTTGAAAAGAGAGAAAAGAGAGGGAAACTTACCTTACCTGGACCGCCGCAGCCCTAAGCCAACCCAGCAGCTGAGCCCACGACCAACCCACACCACGACCCAGGAGCAGTCCAGCCCACGTCCAAATACCGTTTCGCGTGCGTCAAAAATCGTGCGTGAGGAAAAACATTTCGTCGTCGTCGTCTCCGAGCTCGACAGCGCGGCGGAGCCAGTAGGCCACGATCTCGTCGACGATAAGCTTGCCCCGGACGTCGCCAGACACTTAGAACCAGCGCCCAACTCAATTCGCGTCCGAGCTTATCCGCGGACGAGAACATCCTTGCCAGCTAGAAGCTTCCAGAGACCGCCACCTCTCCACCATTGCCGTCGTCGTGTCGAGGCCTCAGAGCTTCCCTTGGCCTATAAATAGGTGGAGAGCATCGCCGTGCATGCCTTGTTCGCCTCCGCCACTCCATTGCTGCTCAGACACCTTCTATCTCTCAAATTCATCCACTCTCTGTCGCCGGAGTCGAAGACGAAGCCGACGGAGGAGGCCACCCCAGCCTCTGGCGCGTGGTCCAGGAGGAGCGCCTGGACTCAAGGAGCATCTGGGAGGAGCCAAGCATCCAGGGGAGCCGTGTGGAGGATCAATTTCCTCGTTCCCTTCTGCAGCACATCGCCGGGAAATCGCCAATCGCCGTCGTCTCCGTCGACCATCGCCGGAGCCGACCACACCTTGAGCTTCAGGGTGAGCATACGCGTCTATAGCACCTACTCTTGCTTCCTAGCATCGCCTGTAGCCCTAGTTCGCATGTTGGCCGGAGTAGCACCGCCGCAGTACTCATCGCCGGCGATGCTCCGGTGATCCCCTCGCAAAACCATCACCACCATTCGCTTTGTCTCGTTGTACTCGTTCGATAGAGCCTAGCCGCGCATCTCGGGAGCCCGTAAATCGGCGGCGCCACCATCTGCTGACCGCCGGCGTTTAACCGCCGGTGAGGTCAAAGGCCCTGGTCAACTTTGACCGGTCCTTGCTTGCGTGGCAGCCAGCGTGGACATGTACCCCACCAGTCAGTGAGTAGAGCTAGATCTGTCTCGGTACATTTAGCATTTATTGTTTAATTTAAAAACCAGTAAATTGCTGAAACTTTGTAAAACCATATAAAATTCATTTCAACTCAGAAAAATATGAATAATATATCAAAATGCTCACAAAATAAACTCTATTCAAATAAAATATAAAACAAAAATGTGTGACAAAATAAAAATCCATTTATTTTTAACTTCATTCATTATGCCTTTTCATTTATTTGAAGCTTAATTTGAATTCAATAATTAGTTAAGTTTCAAAATTAAATCTTAGCTATTCAGTAAGAAAATAAAATGTTAAGATTAATTTTCTTAATCATGTTTTCATTAACTTAAATATTAGTGGTAATCCATAAACCCTAATTTGAAAATTGTTATTTTCTATTTTCTTAAACAATTACAAATTCTTGTGAAAACTAATAAAATGTCAAACCATTACTGATTTTGTTTCAAAGCAATTAGTAACCACACCTATATTGTCAATTATCATTTTAAGAGTTGTACCATAATTTAGAAACCCTAGTTCTAATATAAGTAAGACCTTGAACCCATTATTTTATGTGATCATGTCAAAATGTTTTAAACCCTAAAACCCTAGTTGTTTATCACATGTGATCATGTGAGTTCCACCTTACATAGAGAACCATATTATGTGACCAATGAATGCATGCTTATGATCCACTAGCATAGAACCAAGTCACATAAGATTATCATTTCATGATCCTATTCTTAATTAAAACCTATATGATTCACTAGTATCACTTAGGAGCAAACCCTAACTTGTTAATTGGATTAGTACCATTGATCATTATTCATATTCACCACCTCATTAGAATCAACCTCAACCATCATAATTTAGTAGAACTATAATAATAAACCTTAGTACCAACCTTGTGTAACAATTCATATCACATGCTCCTATTCAACTAAACCCTACTTAGGAAATGGTAAGCCACCTAGTTTAGAAGTTATTAGAGGTTACTTAGTGAAGAAAATGTGAAACCATAGTAGACCCTAATAGCTAACTTATAGAACCATCTTGATAACCATCCTTTGATATGATGCTTAGGAGAAACCATAGTAATAAACCTACTAATACTTGCTACATGTAGATCATTTCTACTTAAGCACCAACTAGCCCTATTAGTAAACCCTAATAGCACTTAGCTCCTATTTAAAGTAGTTCTTGTTCTTATTAACCTGTTCTTCAAAAGTTATTCTTTTGTAGTACAAATGTTAATTAAACCATAGAAGTCCTAGTTCCTATTTAAAGTACTTACTATTTCTAAATCAACATGTTCTTCAAAAGTTATTCTTTTGAAGTATAGTATAAATAATCATCAACCATGTTCTGTAGAACCTAAAATTGACAACTGTTCTTCATATATTATTCCACCACTATTCTTTATGTGTATGATTGTTATGATATCACTTGGATATGATGCTAATATAACCAAACCCTAATAAGAACCTTGTTTGAGAATCATTCTAAAAGTGCAACCAACCCTAAAGAAATCTTTACAACTCATACATCCTAAATCATCGAGGTTAGATTACGCCCGGGACGATTGCATCTCATACTATGCATTATAGCATCTTTGCCAGTTCTTTAAACATTGTCCTTACCGGACGATGATGGTATTTCAGCATTTGGAGTTCTCACGTATCGAAGCTTTTGCCTGCATAATCTTGCAGTCAAGAAAGGCAAGTTCATCGCTTGCTCATGTCATTTGATTATTTTTATCAAACTATATGCAAAGTACTATACTTATCACTCATGCATTGAAAAGCAAAGTATTATTTTACAATTATGAATATGACTATGTGGTGGGCAATGGAACCATGGTATGTGTTGATATGGTGGAGGTTCCATTGCATGGGTTATATCACCCTAGGATTAAATTACCAATGCCGTCCAGTGATTCTAGCGCCGTACAAACCGCGTTGACCATGAGATCTATAATGGCTCTGGGGAAGCCAGCCGTATCTTTTCCCTTCTGCACGCCAACGGATTGGTAGAGCTGGCGGGGTGTTGGAGGCACTGCCGTAGGTTGGGATAGCCTTTTAAATCCCCATCCATTAGTGATGATGGCTCTACGATCTATGATGGATTGTCCGGAGTACACCATGAGTAAAGCCGTATTATCGGGGGAAGTCTACTGGAGGTGTACGGTTGGACAAAAGGGTGGGTTTGCAGGGTCGCGGAGAAGGCGGTGTGGGCTTGGATCTTTATACCTGGCCTCACACCAAAGGAAGTGTGAACGGGGGCAAGTCCCTGCGGATGGCAAAAAGGGTGAGATCTCTTGTGGGAAAAGTAACGCACCTCTGCAGAGTGTATCAAATTGTGGCTGTCACTCCCTGTTCCGGGAAGGGAACTGCGAACGCGGCAGGAAAGGAACTCCACGAAGTTCTAGTCAACCTGTGAAGACTGACGGGCATAGTTTTCAGAATAAAATAAACCTTTTGAAGAAATGTTTATGAAAATTTGCATTGGCCTATGACTTTCTGGTCTGTGGCTGTAGCTAGTGCATGATACACCTATTTCCTAATATGAACTTGTTGAGTACGCTCGTACTCATCCCACTCTTAAATCCCCTGCTTAGCTATGGAGGCATCGAAGGAGAAACTACCGTGGAACTCGGAGACAAAGGAGTCAACTGCAACAAGATGAAGAATTCAATCAAAGAAGTCAATGGAGTCAACTTCTGCATCAGCTATAACGGAAACCTAGACTAGTAATAGAAGGGAACCTTTCCCTAATCATAGCACCTAAGTAGCTAGATTTCTATAGCAAGCCAAGTAGCTCTTGAACTTGAGTTAGCAATAAGATAGACTACGAGTCGTTCTTCTGGAGCTTTATTTGAAGTTTTACCTCACTGTAAAGTAGGAGGTTGTGTTGATCTTATGTAAACAGCTCGTGTGTACTTCTATAGACATACCTTGGACTCGCATATGTTTCTGTTGTACCACTCTGAGAGATGTAATATGAGTGGAACGGTGTTTCACTTGTGTTATGTCAACGACTTGTGTACTACACCATGCAGTGGTACGCTGGGTCACCACAATACGTCTCCGACGTATCGATAATTTCTTATGTTCCATGCCACATTATTGATGATATCTACATGTTTTATGCATACTTTATGTCATATTTATGCATTTTCCGGCACTAACCTATTAACGAGATGCCGAAGAGCCAGTTGCTGTTTTCTGCTGTTTTTGGTTTCAGAAATCCTAGTAAGGAAATATTCTCGGAATTGGACGAAATCAACGCCCAGGGGCCTATTTTTACACGAAGCTTCCAGAAGACCGGAGAGCTAACGAAGTGGGGCCACGAGGCGGCGCCACGCTAGGGCGGCGCCGCCCAAGCCCTGGCCGCGCCGACCTAGTGTGTGGGCCCCTCGTGACGCCCCTTGACCTGCCCTTCCGCCTACAAATAGCCTTCATCGCGAAACCCCCAGTACCGAGAGCCACGATACGGAAAACCTTCCAGAGACGCCGCCGCCGCCAATCCCATCTCGGGGGATTCAGGAGATCGCCTCCGGCACCCTGCCGGAGAGGGGATTCATCTCCCGGAGGACTCTTCACCGCCATGGTCGCCTCCGGAGTGATGAGTGAGTAGTTTACCCCTGGACTATGGGTCCATAGCAGTAGCTAGATGGTTGTCTTCTCCTTATGTGCTTCATTGTCGGATCTTGTGAGCTACCGAACATGATCAAGATCATCTATCTGTAATGCTATATGTTGTGTTTGTTGGGATCCAATGAATAGAGAATACTATGTTATGTTTATTATCAATTTATATCTATGCGTTGTTTATGATCTTGCATGCTCTCCGTTATTAGTAGAGGCTATGGCCAAGTTTTTACTCTTAACTCCAAGAGGGAGTATTTATGCTCGATAGTGGGTTCATGTCTCCGTGAATCTGGGGGAGTGAGAGAAACCTCTAAGATTATGGATGTGCTGTTGCCACTAGGGATAAAACATTGATGCTATGTCCGAGGATGTAGTTATTGATTACATTACGCACCATACTTAATGCAATTGTCTGTTGTTTGCAACTTAATACTGGAAGGGGTTCGGATGATAACCTGAAGGTGGACTTTTTAGGCATAGATGCATGCTGGATAGCGGTCTATGTACTTTGTCGTAATGCCCAATTAAATCTCACAATACTCATCATATCATGTATGTGCATGGTCATGCCCTCTCTATTTGTCAATTGCCCAACTGTAATTTGTTCACCCAACATGCTATTTATCTTATGGGAGAGACACCACTAGTGAACTGTGGACCCCGGTCCATTCTTTACATCTGAAATACAATCTACTGCAATTGTTCTACTGTTCTCTGCAAACAATCATCATCCACACTATACATCTAATCCTTTGTTACAGCAAGCCGGTGAGATTGACAACCTCACTGTTTCGTTGGGGCAAAGTACTTTGGTTGTGTTGTGCAGGTTCCACGTTGGCGCCGGAATCCCTGGTGTTGCGCCGCACTACATCTCGCCGCCATCAACCTTCAACGTGCTTCTTGGCTCCTACTGGTTCAATAAACCTTGGTTTCATACTGAGGGAAAACTTGCCGCTGTACGCATCACACCTTCCTCTTGGGGTTCCCAACGGACGCGTGCTGTACGCGTGTCAAGCAGATTTTCTGGCGCCGTTGCCGGGGAGATCAAGACACGCTGCAAGGGGAGTCTCCACATCGCAATCTCTTTACTTTGTTTTTGTCTTGCTTTATTTTATTTACTACTTTGTTTGCTGCACTAAATTAAAATACAAAAAAATTAGTTGCTAGCTTTACTTTATTTGCTATCTTGTTTGCACTCTATATCAAAAACACAAAAAAATTAGTTACTTGCATTTACATTATCTAGTTTGCTTTATTTATTATTGCTAAAATGGGTACTCCTGAAAATACTAAGTTGTGTGACTTCACAACCACAAATAATAATGATTTCTTATGCACACCTATTGCTCCACCTGCTACTACAGCAGAATTCTTTGAAATTAAACCTGCTTTACTAAATCTTGTTATGCGAGAGCAATTTTCTGGTGTTAGTTCTGATGATGCTGCTGCCCATCTCAATAATTTTGTTGAACTATGTGAAATGCAAAAGTATAAAGATGTAGATGGTGACATTATAAAATTAAAATTGTTTCCTTTCTCGTTAAGAGGAAGAGCTAAAGATTGGGTTCTATCTCTGCTTAAGAATAGTATTGATTCATGGACTAAATGCAAGGATGCTTTTATTGGTAGATATTATCCCCCTGCTAAAATTATATCTTTGAGGAGTAGCATAATGAATTTTAAACAATTGGATAATGGGCATGTTGCCCAAGCATGGGAAAGAATGAAATCTTTGGTTAAAAATTGCCCAACCCATGGACTGACTACTTGGATGATCATCCAAACCTTTTATGCAGGACTGAATTTTTCTTCGCAGAACCTATTGGATTCAGCTGCTGGAGGTACCTTTATGTCCATCACTCTTGGTGAAGCAACAAAGCTTCTTGATAATATGATGATTAATTACTCTGAATGGCACACGGAAAGAGCTCCACAAGGTAAGAAGGTAAATTCTGTCGAAGAAACCTCTTCCTTGAGTGATAAGATTGATGCTATTATGTCTATGCTTGTGAATGATAGTACTAATGTTGATCCTAATAATGTTCCGTTAGCTTCATTGGTTGCTCAAGAAGAACATGTTGATGTAAACTACATTAAAAATAATAATTTCAACAACAATCTTACCGGAACAATTCTAGTAACAACTATAGGCCATATCCTTATAATAATGGAAACGGCTATGGTAATTCTTATGTGAATTCTTACAACAATAATAGGAACACACCCCCTGGACTTGAAGCCATGCTTAAAGAATTTATTAGTACACAAACTGCTTTTAACAAATCTGTTGAAGAAAAGCTTGGGAAAATTGATATACTTGCTTCTAAAGTCGATAGTCTTGCTGCTGATGTTGATCTTTTGAAATCGAAAGTTATGCCTCATGAAAATCATAATAATAAAATTGTTACTACAGCAAATGCCATCCAAGTTAGAATTAATGAGAATATAAGATTGATGGCCGAATTGCGTGCTAGGTGGGAAAAAGAAGAAAATGAAAAAGAAGATAATATAGCTAAAGTTTGGACTATTACCACCACTAGCAATGCTAATGCTCCACATGTTGCTGCACCTCCTACTAATAATGGTAAAAGAATTGGTGTTAGCAATGTTTCCACTTCTAATGCAAAGCGCGAAAAACTGCCTGAAACTGCTAAAATCATTAAACCGCCTCGTGATAAAACGGTTGAATTTTTTTCCAACATTGGGGATGATGATCCCATTGCTTTAGATCATAATGGTTTGGATTTTGATGATTGCCACATCTCTGAAGTTATAAAGTTCTTACAAAAACTTGCTAAAAGTCCTAATGCTAGTGCTATAAACTTGGCTTTCACGAAACATATTACAAATGCTCTCATAAAAGCTAGAGAAGAGAAACTAGAACGCGAAGCTTCTATTCCTAGGAAGCTAGAGGATGGTTGGGAACCTATCATTAAGATTAAGGTCAATGACTTTGATTGTAATGCTTTATGTGATCTTGGTGCAAGTATTTCTGTTATGCCTAAGAAAATCTATAATATGCTTGACTTGCCACCATTGAAAAATTGTTATTTGGATGTTAATCTTGCTGATCATTCTACAAAGAAACCTTTGGGGAAAGTTGATAATGTCCACATTACCGTTAACAATAACCTTGTCCTCGTTGATTTTGTTGTCTTGGATATTGAATGCAATGCATCTTGTCCCATTATATTGGGAAGACCTTTTCTTCGAACTGTTGGTGCTATCATTGATATGAAGGAAGGTAATATTAAATATCAATTTCCTCTCAAGAAAGGTATGGAACACTTCCCTAGAAAGAGAATGAAGTTACCTTTTGATTCTATTATTAGAACAAATTATGATGTTGACACTTCGTCTCTTGATAACGCTTGATACACACTTTCTGCGCCTAGCTGAAAGGCGTTAAAGAAAAGCGCTTATGGGAGACAACCCATGTTTTTACTACAGTACTTTTATTTTATATTTGAGTCTTGGAAGTTGTTACTACTGTAGCAACCTCTCCTTATCTTAGTTTTGTGCATTGTTGTGCCAAGTAAAGTCGTTGATAGTAAGGTTCATACTAGATTTGGATTACTGCGCAGAAACAGATTTCTTTGCTGTTACGAATCTGGGCCTAATTCTCTGTAGGTAACTTAGACAATTATGCCAATTTACGTGAGTGATCCTCAGATATGTACGCAACTTTCATTCAATTTGAGGATTTTCATTTGAGCAAGTCTGGTGCCTCAACAAAATTCGTCTTTACGAACTGTTCTGTTTTGACAGATTCTGCCTTTTATTTCGCATTGCCTGTTTTGATATGTTCGATGGATATTTCGATTCCATTGACTTTCAGTAGCTTTGTGCAATGTCCAGAAGTGTTAAGAATGATTATGTCACCTCTGAACATGTAAATTTTGATTGTGCACTAACCCTCTAATGAGTTGTTTTGAGTTTGGTGTGGAGGAAGTTTTCAAGGATCAAGAGAGGGAGATGATACAACATGATCAAGGAGAGTGAAAGCTCTAAGCTTGGGGATGCCCCGGTGGTTCACCCCTGCATATATCAAGAAGACTCAAGCGTCTAAGCTTGGGGATGCCCAAGGCATCCCCTTCTTCATCGACAACATTATCAGGTTCCTCCCCTGAAACTATATTTTTATTCCATCACATCTTATGTGCTTTGCTTGGAGCGTCGGTTTGTTTTTGTTTTTGTTTAGTTTGAATAAAATGGATCCTAGCATTCATTGTGTGGGAGAGAGACACGCTTCGCTGTTGCATATGGACAAATATGTCCTTAGGCTTTACTCATAGTATTCATGGCGAAGTTTCTTCTTCGTTAAAATTGTTATATGGTTGGAATTGGAAAATGATACGGGTAGTAATTGCTATAATGTCTTGGATAATGTGATACTTGGCAATTGTTGTGCTCATGTTTAATCTCTTGTATCATATACTTTGCACCTATTAATGAAGAAATACATAGAGCATGCTAAAATTTGGTTTGCATAATTGGTCTCTCTAAGGTCTAGATAATTTCTAGTATTGAGTTTGAACAACAAGGAAGACGGTGTAGAGTCTTATAATGTTTACAATATGTCTTTTATGTGAGTTTTGCTGCACCGGTTCATCCTTGTGTTTGTTTCAAATAACCTTGCTAGCCTAAACCTTGTATCGAGAGGGAATACTTCTCATGCATCCAAAATCCTTGAGCCAACCACTATGCCACTTGTGTCCACCATACCTGCCAACTACATGGTATTTCTCCGCCATTCCAAAGTAAATTGCTTGAGTGCTACCTTTAAATTTCTATCCTCTATCTTTACAATATATAGCTCATGGGACAAATATCCTAAAAACTATTGTGGTATTGAATATGTAATTATGCACTTTATCTCTTATTAAGTTGCTTGTTGTGCGATAACCATGTTCCTGGGGACGCCATCAACTACTCTTTGTTGAATATCATGTGAGTTGCTATGCATGTTCGTCTTGTCTGAAGTAAGGGAGATTTACCGCTAAAATGGTTAGAGCATTGCATAATGTTAGAGAAGAACATTGGGCCGCTAACTAAAGCCATGATCCATGGTGGAAGTTTCAGTTTTGGACAAATATCCTCAATCTCATATGAGAAAATTAATTGTTGCTACATGCTTATGCATCTAAGAGGAGTCCATTATCTGTTGTCTATGTTGTCCCGGTATGGATGTCTAAGTTGAGAATAATCAATAGCGAGAAATCCGATGCGAGCTTTCTCCTTAGACCTTTGTACAGGCGGCATAGAGGTTCCCCTTTGTGACACTTGGTTAAAACATGTGCATTGCGATGATAATCCAGGTAATCCGAGCTAATTAGGACAAGGTGCGGGCACTATTAGTATACTATGCATGAGGCTTGCAACTTGTAGGATATAATTTACATAACACATATGCTTTATTACTACCGTTGACAAAATTGTTTCTTGTTTTCAAAATCAAAGCTCTAGCACAAATATAGCAATCGATGCTTTCCTCTTTGAAGGACCTTTCTTTTACTTTTATGTTGAGTCAGTTCACCTATTTCTCTCCATCTCAAGAAGCAAACACTTGTGTGAACTGTGCATTGATTCCTACATACTTGCATATTGCATTTGTTATATTACTTTACATTGACAATATCCATGAGATATACATGTTATAAGTTGAAAGCAACCGCTGAAACTTCATCTTCCTTTGTGTTGCTTCAATACCTCTACTATGAATTATTGCTTTATGAGTTAACTCTTATGCAAGACTTATTGATGCTTGTCTTGAAGTACTATTCATGAAAAGTCTTTGCTATATGATTCAGTTGTTTACTCATGTCATTTACATTGTTTGGATCGCTGCATTCATTACATATGCTTACAATAGTATGATCAAGGTTATGATGGCATGTCACTCCAGAAATTATCTTTGTTATCGTTTACCTGCTCGGGACGAGCAGAAACTAAGCTTGGGGATGCTGATACATCTCCGACGTATCGATAATTTCTTATGTTCCATGCCACATTATTGATGATATCTACATGTTTTATGCATACTTTATGTCATATTTATGCATTTTCCGGCACTAACCTATTAACGAGATGCCGAAGAGCCAGTTGCTGTTTTCTGCTATTTTTGGTTTAAGAAATCCTAGTAAGGAAATATTCTCGGAATTGGACGAAATCAACGCCCAGGGGCCTATTTTTACACGAAGCTTCCAGAAGACCGGAGAGCTAACGAAATGGGGCCACGAGGCTGCGCCACGCTAGGGCGGCGCGGCCCAAGCCCTGGCCGCGCCGACCTAGTGTGTGGGCCCCTCGTGACGCCCCTTGACCTGCCCTTCCGCCTACAAATAGCCTTCGTCGCGAAACCCCCAGTACCGAGAGCCACGATACGGAAAACCTTCCAGAGACGCCGCCGCCGCCAATCCCATCTCGGGGGATTCAGGAGATCGCCTCCGGCACCCTGCCGGAGAGGGGATTCATCTCCTGGAGGACTCTTCACCGCCATGGTCGCCTCCGGAGTGATGAGTGAGTAGTTTACCCCTGGACTATGGGTCCATAGCAGTAGCTAGATGGTTGTCTTCTCCTTATGTGCTTCATTGTCGGATATTGTGAGCTGCCGAACATGATCAAGATCATCTATCTGTAATGCTATATGTTGTGTTCATTGGGATCCGATGAATAGAGAATACTATGTTATGTTGATTATCAATTTATATCTATGTGTTGTTTATGATCTTGCATGCTCTCCGTTATTAGTAGAGGCTCTGGCCAAGTTTTTACTCTTAAATCCAAGAGGGAGTATTTATGCTCGATAGTGGGTTCATGTCTCCGTGAATCTGGGGGAGTGAGAGAAACCTCTAAGATTATGGATGTGCTGTTGCCACTAGGGATAAAACATTGATGCTATGTCCGAGGATGTAGTTATTGATTACATTACGCACCATACTTAATGCAATTGTCTGTTGTTTGCAACTTAATACTGGAAGGGGTTCGGATGATAACCTGAAGGTGGACTTTTTAGGCATAGATGCATGCTGGATAGCGGTCTATGTACTTTGTCGTAATGCCCAATTAAATCTCACAATACTCATCATATCATGTATGTGCATGGTCATGTCCTCTCTATTTGTCAATTGCCCAACTGTAATTTGTTCACCCAACATGCTATTTATCTTATGGGAGAGACACCACTAGTGAACTGTGGACCCCGGTCCATTCTTTACATCTGAAATACAATCTACTGCAATTGTTCTACTGTTCTCTGCAAACAATCATCATCCACACTATACATCTAATCCTTTGTTACAGCAAGCCGGTGAGATTGACAACCTCACTGTTTCGTTGGGGCAAAGTACTTTGGTTGTGTTGTGCAGGTTCCACGTTGGCGCCGGAATCCCTGGTGTTGCGCCGCACTACATCTCGCCGCCATCAACCTTCAACGTGCTTCTTGGCTCCTACTGGTTCGATAAACCTTGGTTTCATACTGAGGGAAAACTTGCCGCTGTACGCATCACACCTTCCTCTTGGGGTTCCCAACGGACGCGTGCTGTACGCGTGTCAAGGCTGTTCGGGCAATATTCTCGGAATTCGACGAAACAAAGACCCAGTATCTTATTTTTCCCGGAAGACCCCATGATGTCTACGCCCCCCCCTCCTTTTCCTGTAGACAGTGTTGGGCCTCCAATAGCAGAGGTTTGTAGAACAGCAGCAAGTTTCCCTTAAGTGGATCACCCAAGGTTTATCAAACTCAGGGAGTAAGAGGTCAAAGATATCCCTCTCATGCAACCCTGCAACCACAAAGCAAGAAGTCTCTTGTGTCCCCAACACACCTAATAGGTGCACTAGTTCGGCAAAGAGATAGTGAAATACAGGTGGTATAAATAAGTAGTAGCAACGGCAACAGAAAAGTGCTTTACCCAGGACAGTAAACAAGCAGTAGTAACGCAGCAGTAGTAACGCAGTAAAACAGTAAACAAGCAGCGATAGCAGTATTTAGGAACAAGGCCTAGGGATCAGACTTTCACTAGTGGACACTCTCAACATTGATCACATAACAGAATAGATAAATGCATACTCTACACTCTCTTGTTGGATGATGAACACCATTGCGTAGGATTACACGAACCCTCAATGCCGGAGTTAACAAGCTCCACAATTTAATGTTCATATTTAAATAACCTTAGAGTGCATGAAAGATCAACACGACTAAACCAAGTACTAACATAGCGTGCACACTGTCACCTTCACGCTAAGAAGGAGGCATAGATCACATCAATACTATCATAGCAATAGTTAACTTCGCAATCTACAAGAGATCACAATCATAGCCTACGCCAAGTACTAACACGGATGCACACACTGTCACCATTACACCGTGTAGGAGGAATAAAACTACTTTAATAACATCACTAGAGTAGCACATAGATAAATTGTGATACAAAACACATTGCAATCATAAAGGGATATAAATAAGCACTTCACTATGCTCTTCATAACAGTGAATAAGTATTCTGTGAAATATAGCCTAAGAGACCCACACGGTGCACACACTGTCACCTTTACACACGTGGGACAAGGAGTCTCCGGAGATCACATAAGTAAAACTCACTTGACTAGCATAACGACATCTAGATTACAAGCATCATCATATGAATCTCAATCATGTAAGGCAGCTCATGAGATTATTGTATTGAAGTACATAGGAGAGAGATTAACCACATAGCTACCGGTACAGCCCCGAGCCTCGATGGAGAACTACTCCCTCCTCATGGGAGACAGCAACGTTGATGAAGATGGCGGTGGTGTCGATGGAGGAGCCTTCCGGGGGCACTTCCCCGTCCCGGCGGCATGCCGGAATAGAGACTCCTGTCCCCCAGATCTTGGCTTCGCGATGGCGGCGGCTCTGGAAGGTTTCTCGTACCGTGGCTTTTCCGTCTCGAGGTTTTAGGTCGAGGGGGCTTAAATAGGCGAAGAGGCGGCGTCAGAAGGTCAACGAGGCGACGACACCATAAGGCGGCGCGGCCAGGGCCTGGGCCGCGCTGGCCTATCATCTGGGGCCCCTGTGGCCCCCCTCTGGCGGCTCTCGGGTGTTCTGGATGCTTCCGGGGATTCTAAGATGCTGGGCGTTGATTTCGTCCGATTCCGAGAATATTTCCTTACTAGGATTTCTGAAACCAAAAATAGCAGAAAACAGCAACTGGCCCTTCGGCATCTCGTCAATAGGTTAGTTCCGGAAAATGCATAATAATGACATAAAGTATGCATAAAACATGTAGATATCATCAATAATGTGGCATGGAACATAAGAAATTATCGATACGTCGGAGACGTATCACCCCATAACACCGAAGGAGAGTCGGAGGCGGGCCAGGGGCCACCACACGCCAGGGCCGCGCGGGCTCCACCCTGGCCGCGCCGGCCTATGGGGAGGAGGCCCCAGGCGCCCTCCTGCGCCGCCTCTTCGCCTATATAAGCCCTTTCGACCTAAAAACGCGATACCAATTGACGAAACTCCAGAAAGACTCCAGGGGCGCCGCCGCCATCGCGAAACTCCAATTTAGGGGACAAAAGTCTCTGTTCCGGCACCCTGCCGGGATGGGGAAGTGCCCCCGGAAGCCATCTCCATTGACGCCACCGCCTCCATCATGCTCCGTGAGTAGTTCCCCCATGGACTACGGGTTCTAGCAGTAGCTAGTTGGTACTCTCTATCACATGTACTTCAATACAATGATCTCATGAGCTGCCTTACATGATTGAGATTCATCTGATGTAATTGGTGTTGTGTTTGTTGGGATCCGATGGATGATACATTATGATTAGTCTATCTATAAAGTTTGTGAAGTTATTGTTGCTGCAATCTTGTTATGCTTAATGCTTGTCACTAGGGCCCGAGTGGCATGATCTTAGATTTAAGCTCTATATTATTGCTTAGATTGTATCTACAAGTTGTATGCACATGTCTATGTCCGGAACCAAAGGCCCCAAAGTGACAGAAATTGGGACAACTGGAGGGGAAGGCGTAGGGATGAGGATCACATGTTTTCACCAAGTGTTAATGCTTTGCTCCGGTGCTCTATTAAGAGGAGTACCTTAATAGCCAGTAGATTCCCTTGAGGCCCGGCTGCCACCGGCTGGTAGGACAAAAGATGTTGTACAAGTTTCTCATTGCGAGCACGTATGACTATATATGGAAAACATGCCTACATGATTAATAATCTTGATGTTCTGTCTTAATGCTATTTCAATCCTATCAATTGCCCAACTGTAATTTGTTCACCCAACACTTGTCACTTGTTATTGGAGAGTTACCACTAGTGTAGATCGCTGGGAACCCCGGTCCATCTCTCATCATCATATACTCGTTCTATATGTCATTGGAAGTAGTATCAACTATTTTCTGGTGCCATCGCCTCTGTGTTACTGTTACTACTGCTGCGTTACTGTTACTATTGCTCTCATATTACTGCTACTTTCACATCACCCCTGTTACTAGTGCTTTTCCAGGTGCAGCTGAATTGACGACTCAGTTGTTAAGGCTTATAAGTACTCTTTACCTCCCCTTGTGTCGAATCAATAAATTTGGGTTTTTACTTCCCTCGAAGACTGTTGCGATCCCCTATACTTGTGGGTTATCAAGACTATTTTCTGGCACCGTTGCCGGGGAGGCATAGCTCTACTCATAAGTTCACCTGGGGAGTACACTCTACCTCTCTCTCTGTTTTTATTTTAGTTTATTTTGTTTTGCTTAGTTTACTTTTATCTAGTTTATTTGTGCTTAGTTTATTTCTATCTAGTGTTACTTTGCCTAGTTTCTTTTTGTCTTGTTTTATTTTTCTCATATATCCAAAAACCCATAAAAATTTGAAAAACCTAAAAATTAAAAACTGTTGTTATGGGAGAACCCACAACCTATTTGGAGCTCATAGAATTATATAATAATTATAGAGAATCAAGAGCTGGTAAAGTAATGAGTGTTGTGATAGAAAAATTGAATACAACTGCTAAAATCTTGCTTAAACGCCATGATATAAATTGTTGCTCTAAAGAGGATACTAAACATCTGAAATTTCAATGTGGCTTTAGTCAAGAAGTTTTAATTAAGAACTATAATTGGAATAACTATATTCATCTTGGGTTCGAAGAGGTAGAACAATTTGTCTTATTTATGGGAGCTTCTGAGATCGAATCCTTCATGTCTAAAAATTATGAAACTTGTGTTGTTTGTAAGGACCTTAAAGATTATGTCTCTTCTATCCTTAATTTTTGCATAGAAAGTTTCAGTGATAATCCTTATATCATTGATTATAAAGTGTAGGGATTCGTTGCATAGAAAACAAAAATTTTCCTACCGCGAGAACGCAATCCAATCCAAGATGCAATCTAGAAGACGGGAGCAACGAGGGGATGATCAAGACTAACCCTTGAAGATTTCCAAAGCCTATAAGAGTAGGCTCTTATTGCTGCGGTAGATGATCACTTGCCGCTTGCAAAAGCGCGTAGAAGATCTTGATCACGGTGCCACAATCGGGCAGCACCTCCGTACTCGGTCACACGTTCGGTGTTGATGAAGACAACGTACTTCTCCCCGTTCCAGCGGGCAGCGGAAGTAGTAGCTCCTCCTTGAATCCGGCAGCATGATGGCGTGGTGGCGGTGGCGGTGGAGATCTCCGGCGGAGCTTCGCTAAGCGTGCGGGAGAAAAGGAGGAGAGAGGGGGCGGCTAGGGTTTGGGAGAGGGGGTGGCCGGCCACCTATGGGTGCGGCCAAGCTATGGGCTTGTGGTGGTCAGCCCCCTCTCCTATGCCCCTCATTATATAGGTGGAAGCCCCAAGTGTTGGACTACAAGTCTTCGAATAAGACCCGAACCAAAAACCTTCCATGTGTAGGGAAACCTACCCAAGGTGGGAATCCCACTTGGGGTGGGATTCCCCCCTTCCATGAGGGGGGTTGGCCGGCCACCCTTGGGGAGTCCACCTTGGACTCCTCCCCTTTAGGGTTGGCTGGCCATGCAAGGTGGAGTCCCTCCGGGACTCTACTTTCCATGGTGATTTCTTCCGGACTTTTCTAGAACCTTCTAGAACCTGCCATAAATGCACCGGATCATTTCCAAATTTGGAATATGACTTCCTATATATGAATCTTATTCTCCGGACCATTCCGGAACTCCTTGTGATGTCCGGGATCTCATCCGGGACTCCGAACAAATATTCAAACTCCATTCCATATTCAAGTTCTACCATTTCAACATCAAACCTTAAGTGTGTCACCCTACGGTTCGCGAACTATGCGGACATGGTTGAGTACTCACTCCGACCAATAACCAATAGCGGGATCTGGAGATCCATAATGGCTCCCACATATTCAACGATGACTTCAGTGATCGAATGAACCATTCACATACGATACCAATTCCCTTTGTCACGCGATATTTTACTTGTCCGAGGTTTGATCATCGGTATCACTCTATACCTTGTTCAACCTCGTCTCCTGACAAGTACTCTTTACTCGTACCGTGGTATGTGGTCTCTTATGAACTTATTCATATGCTTGCAAGACATTAGACGACATTCCACCGAGAGGGCCCAGAGTATATCTATCCGTCATCGGGATGGACAAATCCCGCTGTTGATCCATATGCCTCAACTCATACTTTCCGGATACTTAATCCCACCTTTATAACCACCCATTTACATAGTGGCGTTTGGTGTAATCAAAGTACCTTTCCGGTATAAGTGATTTACATGATCTCATGGTCATAAGGACTAGGTAACTATGTATCGAAAGCTTATAGCAAATAACTCAATGACATGATCTTATGCTACGCTTAATTGGGTGTGTCCATTACATCATTCATACAATGACATAACCTTGTTATTAATAACATCCAATGTTCATGATTATGAAACTAATCATCCATTAATCAACAAGCTAGTTAAGAGGCATACTAGGGACTCTTTGTTGTCTACATATCACACATGTACTAATGTTTCGGTTAATACAATTATAGCATGACATATAAACATTTATCATAAACATAAAGATATATAATAACCACTTTTATTATTGCCTCTTGGGCATATCGCCTTCATAAAGAGAGACTCATTAATGCACAAGAATGCACTCACAATTTGCAGGAACCTGTGGAAGAAGAAATTGATGAACCTGAAAGCTCATTGGATGAAAAAGAGGAGGAAATTGATGAACCTGAAAGCTCATTGGATGAAAAAGAAGAGGAGAGTGATGAACAAAAGGAGGAAGAATGGATTAGCTACCCATGCCAACCTTCTAATGAGAGTAACTCTTTATCTCTTACACTATTTGATTGTCCTCCATGCTTACGAAAGAAGGATGAATGTTATGTTCCTGTGGATTCTCTTGAAATATTCCCTATGAGTAAAACTTGTGAAAATAATTATGCTACTGCTATCTATGATAATCCATGCTATTTTGATAAATCTTATGATAATGCTTTGTTTGTGCCTGATGTCGAAATGCATGGTACTAAAGAGTTTTGCGTAGCAAATATTTATGATAAAGCTCTAGATGATGGTCCTATGTTACTTGATAATATTAATTGTACTACTAATGAAAATGGGATTGGAGAGGTCTTGACTTTATCTATGAGTCCCATATCTCTTGAGAATGATCAATCATCATGTTATATTATTGATAAAAGTGGGTTTGAAAGTTTTAATCCCACTATTTTTGAGCTTGATAAAAATTATGTGTTTATGGATCATGAAAAGCATGCTGTATGTGATAGTTATATTGTTGAGTTTATTCATGAAGCTACTGAAAATTATTATGAGAGAGGAAAATATGGTTGTAGAAATTTGCATGGTACTAAAACACCTCTCTATACGCTGAAACTTTTGAAGTTACTCTTGTTTTATCTTCCTATGCTTGCCACTTTGTTCTTCATGAATTTATTTGTGTACAAGATTCCAATGCATAGGAAGTGGATTAGACTTAAATGTGTTTTGAACTTACTTTTTGATGCTCTCTTTTACTTCAACTCTTATTCCTTATGAGTGCATCATTAAAATTACTGAGCCCATCTTAATGACTATAAAGAAAGTACTTCTTGGGAGATTAACCGAACGGCCGAACCCCAAATCTTAAACAAAATCAAGAAGGGATCAAAACAAAATGGAATAAAATCGGCGCAAATATTAGCCCAATACTCATTCTTCTACAGATCCATCTACACCAGCAAAAATAGGGTTCAAAAAGGAACAAGGAACAAAAAAGGAAGCAAACCGTAGTTACCTCGTTCCATGGGTCCTCCATGGAGGTGTCGTAGGGGTTCGGGGGCGGGACGTACGGCACCTCCTCATAGGGGTCGAATCCCGGCGGGATCTGACCGCCACCGGCGGCAGCAACCTCCGATGCACCGGCGGAGGAGGCGGCGACGTCCGTTGAGGGGACGACGTCGAAGAGGGAGGCGTCGCGCTTGGAGCCAATGGCATCGTGGACGATGGGATTGGCATTCTCCTTGTCCATCTCACCGGTAGAGGAGAGGGAGAGGGAGGGTGTTTTTTTGCTTTGGAGAAGATGATGGGACGTGAGAGGTGGCGTTGCATGAGCGAGTGAGAGTGACAGAGATAGTGGGAGGAGGCATCAATATCCATTCTATGTACTTTGACTTGAACATATTATGTGTTTCAATCTATCTTCATAGATCTTGACACAAAATTTGTTTCAGTCCATATCACTTTCATTGAAGTTAATTTTTCAATGAAACCTTTTAATCAAGTATGTAATTACATTATTTATAACCAACTATATGTCTTCTACATATGTATTATAAATATGTCTCAGCGCTCCCACTTAATTTCTTGCAAATGCAAGCCTCTTCATCGTCTCTGATGAAATCAAAAACTCTTTGACTATTTCATCCAGTGAAGATTCAAACTCCGCTATACTTACTTCATCAAATTGAAGTTTGTATACCTATCTAGTATTCCACGGACCAGCAAAACTCTTGGTTGTATCTTGTATACACCTTTTAATACATACTTCTGATAAGTAATGTATTTTGCCATCCTACTAGCATATCTCATAAAAGAAATATGTAGTGATTACTAGAATAATCCACATAGACTATAAGCATTGCTACGAAAGATCTAATCTTATCGTAGTCAACTCTTTGAACTTTGTCGTAAACAATTTTTCGACAAGTCGAGCTTCTTTAAGGATATTCCATCCAAGTCCATCAATTTTATAGATCCATTTACTTTCAAAAAGTATTTATCTATCTTGGATTTTATGGCATATAGCCATTTTAACGGAGTCAGGGCCCATCATAACTTCTTTGTTTGTAGTTGGTTTATCATTGTTCAAAATCAATCCTTTGTTCACAAATCATTTATTTGATCACAAAGTAAACCATACCTACAAGGTTCAATATGTACTTCGATCTCCATGGCTAAAACACTTTGTAGTCATGGGAGCCATGTTCGCCATGGTCGCTTCCGGAACCAATTTCCAATGCTGCGCTACTTTGATCATTATGCTCAAGTTCATAAACCTTATCAAGTTCTATTGTCCTCCCACTCAATTTCTTCGCTAGAAACAATTTCTTGGAAATAAGAAACATTGACAAACACTTTTGTCTTTGTCTACATAGTGGGAAGAATTCCCAATCAATTCTCTGGGATAACCAACAAAGACATTCATCCGATTTTGGTTGTAAACTTATTTACTTATGCTATGCATACCAAAATTTTAAGAAAGGACTATTAGGGTTTACACCCATGCCATAACTCGTATGGTGTCATTTCTACGGATCATGATGATGCTTTATTCAGTGTAAAAGCGGTAGTCACTAAGGCATAATCCACAAAATATAATGGCATCAATATTTTATCTCATCATTAATCCAACAAAGTTTGGATACGTCTTTTGGATACTTCATCATCACTATGACACTCCAAGAAACGTGAGTTGTAGAACAACTTCATAATTCTCTTAGATGTTCGCTAAAACTCATAATTCAAATATTTCCACCATGATCCAATCATAGATATTTGACTTTTCTATTACGATGATTTCCACTTCATGCTGAAATTTATTTGAATCCATTCAAATGTTTCAAATTTCTTCCTTATTGAATATATCCACATATATATACTCAATTCATTGTTGAAAGTTTTCATGAAGTAGAAGAATCTCCTGCACACAACTATGCCTAGTGAACCACATACATCATCAGGTATTTTTCCACTAAGTTTGTTGCCCGTTCAACTCTTGGCCTATGAACGGTATTTTAATCATTCTCTTTAGAAAATATTTGCAAGCGCCAAATGATTCAAAAATCAAATGACTCCAAAAATCCATTTGCATGGAGTTCCTTCATGCGTTCCTTTCTAACATGACCTAAATGGCGGTTCCACAAATAAGTGGAATTCAAATCATTTGCCTTATGGCATTTTAGCGTCAGTGTTATGTATGTGTGTTTCACCATTAAGATTTATAATAACTTATCCATCGTACATGGAGTAATGTCATAATTTGAACAACTCATTGTTTTCATTTGACCAGAGCAAAATAACAATTATTAAGTTCTTTATTATAAATTCTAAGGGCTAGATAGAATGCCAACGACGAACATAATAACACTTTATTTTTGTTCCAGACGTGCATTCCTATCATATTCCTTGTCAGTCACTTAGGCCATTGTATTCTTGTATTGCGTTGTTTTGTGTGACACTTCATACCAACCAATATAGTACTAATACCCAAGAATTTCATTGTGTGATTTAACTAGGAATACAACCATAACATGTATATCATTTATATACACCTGAGCTAGACTTTCTAGTCTTTTCTTTCTTTCTGCCAAAATATCTTTTGCAGTTTCTCTTTTAGCTTTCCTCATTATTCAGAAAAACACTTCAACATCAATAACTTCTAGGTTTGTTGGTCAAATACCAACAACCTTGAGGTTCTTACTTTGAAGTTGATCATCATATGACAAGTGTTCCGGATTTCTCTATTAATAACCTTTTAATATGATGAACAATTTCACTCATAATTTTATCCATCATATCATGACGAATTTTCGAGACCATGTCTGTACATGCTAGGCTCGTAAAGTTTAACCTTAGTATTCGCATGTGCAAATCTGGCTTGTACCCGTTGTAAGCACACGTAGAATCTATAACACCCGATCATCACGTGATGCTTCGAAACGACGAGTCTTAGCAACGGTGCATACTAAGGACAATCACTTCATGGATATGCGAATATCGTTAGTGCCCCAATAGTTGGAGGATTGGGACGCTGATACGTCTCCGACGTATCGATAATTTCTTATGTTCCATGCCACATTATTGATGATATCTACATGTTATATGCACATTTTATGTCATATTCGTGCATTTTCTGGAACTAACCTATTAACAAGATGCCGAAGTGCCAGTTGCTGTTTTCTGCTGTTTTTGGTTTCAGAAATCCTAGTAACGAAATATTCTCGGAATTGGACGAAATCAACGCCCAGGTTCCTATTTTGCCCGGAAGCATCCAGAACACACGAGAACCGCCAGAGAGGGGGCACATGCCCACCAAACCCTAGGCCGGCGCGGCCAGGGGGGGCCCGCGCCCCCTATAGTGTGGTCGCCCCTTCGACCTCCTGACGCCGCCTCTTCGCCTATATAAAGCCCCTGGACCTAAAAACATCGGGGAGTTCGACGAAAACAGAGAAAACCATCCAGAGCCGCCGCCATCGCGAAAGTCCAATTCGGGGGAAAGAACTCTCTGTTCCGGCACCCTGCCGGGACGGGGAATTGCCCCCGGAGCCATCTCCACCGCCGTCTTCACCGCCATCTTCACCGCCATCGCTGCCTCCATGATGAGGAGGGAGTAATCCACCCCGAGGCTGAGGGCTCCGCTGTAGCTATGTGGTTCATCTCTCTTCCATGTACCTCAATACAATAATCTCATGAGCTGCTTTACATGATTGAGATTCATATGAGTTTTGTATCACTACTATTCTATGTGCTACTCTAGTGATGTTATTAAAGTAGTTTTATTCCTCCTGCACGGTGTAATGGTGACAGTGTGTGCATCCGTGTTAGTACTTGGCGTAGGCTATGATTATGATCTCTTGTAGATTATGAAGTTAATTATTGCTATGATGGTATTGATGTGATCTATTCCTCCTACATAGTGTGAAGGTGACAGTGTGCATGCTATGTTATTACTTGGTTTAGTCGTGTTGATCTTTCATGCACTCTAAGGTTATTTAAATATGAACACTGAATTGTGGAGCTTGTTAACTCCGGCATTGAGGGTTCGTGTAATCCTACGCAATGGTGTTCATCATCCAACAAGAGTGTAGAGTATGCATTTATCTATTCTGTTATGTGATCAAAGTTGAGAGTGTCCACTAGTGAAAGTCTAATCCCTAGGCCTTGTTCCTAAATACTGCTGTCGCTACTTGTTTACTGTTTTACTGCGTTACTACTGCTGCGTTACTACTGCTTGTTTACTGTCCTGGGCAAAGCACTTTTCTGGTGTCGTTGCCACTGCTCATATATATTTATACCACCTGTATTTCACTATCTCTTCGCCGAACTAGTGCACCTATTAGGTGTGTTGGGGACACAAGAGACTTCTTGCTTTGTGGTTGCAGGGTTGCATGAGAGGGATATCTTTGACCTCTTCCTCCCTGAGTTCGATAAACCTTGGGTGATCCACTTAAGGGAAACTTGCTGCTGTTCTACAAACCTCTGCTCTTGGAGGCCCAACACTGTCTACAGGAAAAGGAGGGGGCGTAGACATCAAGCTATTTTCTGGCGCCGTTGCCGGGGAGGAAAGGTAAAAGGCACTCATACTCCGGTCCCAGGTAAAGTACTTTTCTGTTGCCGTTGTGCGTGTGCTCGAAGCTATTTCCTTTAGATCCTGCAATTGCATCTTTTTGTTTCTTGTTTACACTAGTTAGGCATAATGGAAAACAACAAAAATATGAGAGATCTTTATGAACTTTATCTTGAATTAGGACATGATGTGTTTGAAGAGAGAATTAAAAAACCCATGGAACTTTATATGCATACTAATGGGAATGTTATTAATATGAATGCTTTGAACACTATTGTTGCTAATGCTATGGAAAATTCTAAGCTTGGGGAAGCTGGCTTTGATGAGCATGATCTTTTTAGTCCCCCAAGAATTGAGGAGAAAATTTTCTTTGATGATACTTTGCCTCCTATTTATGATGATTATAATGATAGTAGTCTTTTCTTGCCACCTACTATGGAGAGTGAATTTGATTATGATTACAATATGCCTCTTATATTTGATGATAATAATAATGATAGCTACTTTGTTGAATTTGCTCCCACTACAACTAATAAAATTGATTATGCTTATGTGGAGAGTAATAATTTTATGCATGAGACTCATGATAAGAATGCTTTATGTGATAGTTATATTGTTGAGTTTGCTCATGACACTACTGAAAGTTATTATGAGAGAGGAAAATATGGTTGCAAAAAAATTCATGTTACTAAAACACCTCTCTATGTGCTGAAATTTTTGAAGCTACACTTATTTTATCTTCCTATGCTTGTTACTTTGCTCTTAATGAACTTGTTTATTTACAAGATTCCTATGCATAGGAAGCATGTTAGACTTAAATGTGTTTCTAATTTGCCTCTTGATGCTCTCTTTTGCTTCAAATACAATTTCTTGCGAGTGCATCATTAAAACTGCTGAGCCCATCTTAATGGTTATAAAGAAAGAACTTCTTGGGAGATAACCCATGTGTTATTTTGCTACAGTACTTTGTTTTATATTTGTGTCTTGGAAGTTGTTTACTACTGTAGCAACCTCTCCTTATCTTAGTTTAGTGTTTTGTTGTGCCAAGTAAAGTCGTTGATAGTAAGGTTCATACTAGATTTGGATTACTGCGCAGAAACAGATTTCTTTGCTGTCATGAATCTGGGAAAAATTCTCTGTAGGTAACTCAGAAAATTATGCCAATTTGCGTGAGTGATCCTCAGATATGTACGCAACTTTCATTCAATTTGAGCATTTTCATTTGAGCAAGTCTGGTGCCCTTTTAAAATTCGTCTTTATGGACTGTTCTGTTTTGACAGATTCTGCCTTTTATTTTGCATTGCCTCTTTTGCTATGTGGGATGGATTTCTTTGTTCCATTAACTTCCAGTAGCTTTGGGCAATGTCCAGAAGTGTTAAAAATGATTGTGTCACCTCTGAACATGTGAGTTTTTGATTATGCACTAACCCTCTAACGAGTTTGTTTCGAGTTTGGTGTGGAGGAAGTTTTCAAGGGTCAAGAGAGGAGGATGATATACTATGATCAAGAAGAGTGAAAGCTCTAAGCTTGGGGATGCCCCGGTGGTTCACCCATGCATATTTCAAGAAGACTCAAGCGTCTAAGCTTGGGGATGCCCAAGGTATCCCCTTCTTCATCGACAAATTATCAGGTTCCTCCCTTGAAACTATATTTTTATTCGGTCACATCTTATGTACTTTGCTTGGAGCGTCGGTTTGTTTTAGTTTTTGTTTTGTTTGAATAAAATGGATCCTAGCATTCTTTGTGTGGGAGAGAGACACGCTCCGCTGTTGCATATGGACAAGTATGTCCTTAGTTTCTACTCATAGTATTCATGGCGAAGTTTCCTCTTCGTTAAATTGTTATATGGTTGGAATTGGAAAATGATACATGTAGTAATTGCTATAATGTCTTGGGTAATGTGATACTTGGCAATTGTTGTGCTCATGTTTAAGCTCTTGCATCATATGCTTTGCACCCATTAATGAAGAAATACATAGAGCATGCTAAAATTTGGTTTGCATATTTGGTCTCTCTAAGGTCTAGATAATTTCTAGTATTGAGTTTGAACAACAAGGAAGACGGTGTAGAGTCTTATAATGTTTTCAATATGTCTTTTATGTGAGCTTTGCTGCACCGGTTCATCCTTGTGTTTGTTTCAAATAACCTTGCTAGCCTAAAACTTGTATCGAGAGGGAATACTTCTCATGCATCCAAATACTTGAGCCAACCACTATGCCATTTGTGTCCACCATACCTACCTACTACATGGTATTTCTCCGCCATTCCAAAGTAAATTGCTTGAGTGCTACCTTTAAATTTCCATTCTTCACCTTTACAATATATAGCTCATGGGACAAATAGCCTAAAAACTATTGTGGTATTGAATATGTACTTATGCACTTTATCTCTTATTAAGTTGCTCGTTGTGCGATAACCATGTTCCTGGGGACGCCATCAACTACCTTTTGTTGAATTTCATGTGAGTTGCTATGCATGTTCGTCTTGTCTGAAGTAAGAGCGATCTACCACCTTATGCTTAGAGCATGCATATTGTTAGAGAAGAACATTGGGCCGCTAACTAAAGCCATGATCCATGGTGGAAGTTTCAGTTTTGGACATATATCCTCAATCTCATATGAGAAAATTAATTGTTGCTACATGCTTATGCATAAAAGAGGAGTCCATTATCTGTTGTCTATGTTGTCCCGGTATGGATGTCTAAGTTGAGAATAATCAATAGCGAGAAATCCAATGCGAGCTTTCTCCTTAGACCTTTGTACAGGCGGCATAGAGGTACCCCTTTGTGACACTTGGTTAAAACATGTGCATTGCGATGATCCCGGTAGTCCAAGCTAATTAGGACAAGGTGCGGGCACTATTAGTATACTGTGCTTGAGGCTTGCAACTTATAAGATATAATTTACATGATACATATGCTTTATTACTACCGTTGACAAAATTGTTTCTTGTTTTCAAAATCAAAGCTCTAGCACAAATATAGCAATCGATGCTTTCCTCTTTGAAGGACCATTCTTTTACTTTTATGTTGAGTCAGTTCACCTATTTCTCTCCATCTCAAGAAGCAAACACTTGTGTGAACTGTGCATTGATTCCTACATACTTGCATATTGCACTTGTTATATTACTCTATGTTGACAACTATCCATGAGATACACATGTTACAAGTTGAAAGCAACCGCTGAAACTTCATCTTCCTTTATGTTGCTTCAATACCTTTACTTTGAATTATTGCTTTATGAGTTAACTCTTATGCAAGACTTATTGATGCTTGTCTTGAAGTACTATTCATGAAAAGTCTTTGCTTTATGATTCAGTTGTTTACTCATGTCATTACCATTGTTTTGATCGCTGCATTCATTACATATGCTTACAATATTATGATCAAGGTTATGATGGCATGTCACTCCAGAAATTATCTTTGTTATCGTTTACTCGCTGGGACGAGCAGGAACTAAGCTTGGGGATGCTGATACGTCTCCGACGTATCGATAATTTCTTATGTTCCATGCCACATTATTGATGATATCTACATGTTATATGCACATTTTATGTCATATTCGTGCATTTTCTGGAACTAACCTATTAACAAGATGCCGAAGTGCCAGTTGCTGTTTTCTGCTGTTTTTGGTTTCAGAAATCCTAGTAACGAAATATTCTCGGAATTGGACGAAATCAACGCCCAGGTTCCTATTTTGCCCGGAAGCATCCAGAACACACGAGAACCGCCAGAGAGGGGGCACATGCCCACCAAACCCTAGGCCGGCGCGGCCAGGGGGGGCCCGCGCCCCCCTATAGTGTGGTCGCCCCTTCGACCTCCTGATGCCGCCTCTTCGCCAATATAAAGCCCCTGGACCTAAAAACATAGGGGAGTTCGACGAAAACAGAGAAAACCATCCAGAGCCGCCGCCATCGCGAAAGTCCAATTCGGGGGACAGAACTCTCTGTTCCGGCACCCTGCCGGGACGGGGAATTGCCCCCAGAGCCATCTCCACCGCCGTCTTCACCGCCATCTTCACCGCCATCGCTGCCTCCATGATGAGGAGGGAGTAATCCACCCCGAGGCTGAGGGCTCCGCTGTAGCTATGTGGTTCATCTCTCTTCCATGTACCTCAATACAATAATCTCATGAGCTGCTTTACATGATTGAGATTCATATGAGTTTTGTATCACTACTATTCTATGTGCTACTCTAGTGATGTTATTAAAGTAGTTTTATTCCTCCTGCACGGTGTAATGGTGACAGTGTGTGCATCCGTGTTAGTACTTGGCGTAGGCTATGATTATGATCTCTTGTAGATTATGAAGTTAATTATTGCTATGATGGTATTGATGTGATCTATTCCTCCTACATAGTGTGAAGGTGACAGTGTGCATGCTATGTTATTACTTGGTTTAGTCGTGTTGATCTTTCATGCACTCTAAGGTTATTTAAATATGAACATTGAATTGTGGAGCTTGTTAACTCCGGCATTGAGGGTTCGTGTAATCCTACGCAATGGTGTTCATCATCCAACAAGAGTGTAGAGTATGCATTTATCTATTCTGTTATGTGATCAAAGTTGAGAGTGTCCACTAGTGAAAGTCTAATCCCTAGGCCTTGTTCCTAAATACTGCTATCGCTACTTGTTTACTGTTTTACTGCGTTACTACTGCTGCGTTACTACTGCTTGTTTACTGTCCTGGGCAAAGCACTTTTCTGGTGTCGTTGCCACTGCTCATATATATTTATACCACCTGTATTTCACTATCTCTTCGCCGAACTAGTGCACCTATTAGGTGTGTTGGGGACACAAGAGACTTCTTGCTTTGTGGTTGCAGGGTTGCATGAGAGGGATATCTTTGACCTCTTCCTCCCTGAGTTCGATAAACCTTGGGTGATCCACTTAAGGGAAACTTGCTGCTGTTCTACAAACCTCTGCTCTTGGAGGCCCAACACTGTCTACAGGAAAAGGAGGGGGCGTAGACATCAGACGCCTTGCGTCTTCAACCTTCGTACATTCCCATAAAACTTATGAGTTTATGTAGTCTCACCAAAATATATTCTATCATCTTGCAATAAGGTCTTAGATATCACATATATCTCATACCTTGATTATTTTTGAAAACTAAATTTTCAGCTCCTTATTTTTCAAACAGATTTGAACTTCAAGTTTTACGGAGACAAGATAACTTTAGGTACTAATTGAAACCACAACTCTTTGAATCAACAATGTGAGGTTTACTAAAAATTTGCAATAGGACTTAATCATTTCTTGATTCTTTAACAATACGGTACCAGTCCGTAAAGTTTCTTATCAGACTTAACAATATTTCTATCTCAATTACAAGACTAGCGCATGGTAGAAAACGGATGCCAATACTACAAAATTAATTCAAAATACTACTCAGACTATGTTTATGATAATTAGTTCATGTTTTAATCTAATTACTAATGAACTCCCACTTAATACAACATCCCTCATAGTTGTTAAGTGGTACACGATCCAAATCCACTACACCAAAACCGATCATCACGTGAGATGATGTAGCTTCAATGGTGAACATCAACATGTTGATCATATCATCCATATGACTCATGTTCAACCTTTCGGTTTCCGTTGTCCCGAGGCCATGTCTGTACATGCTAGGCTCGTCAAGCAAACCCAAGTATTCCGCGTGTGCAACATGGCTTACACCCTTTGTATGTTGAGTTTATCACACCCGATAGTCACGAGATGCTTCAAAACGTCAAACAATGCAACGGTGCATACGAGGGGAGAACACTTTATTATCTTGATATTAATGTGAGGGATCATCTTATAATGCTACCGTCGCGTTCTAAGCAAAATAAGATGCATAAAGGATTAACATCACATGCAATTCATATGTGATATGATATGGCCCTTTAGTCTTTGCGCCTTCGATCTTCATCTCCAAAGCACGGACATGATCTCCATCATCAACGGGCATGATCTCCATCATCGTCGGCGTAGCGTCAAGGTTCAGGGCGCCGTCTTCATGGTTGTTCACCTCATGTAGCAACTATTACAACTACTTTGAAATACTACTCAACATGAAATTTAAAAACAATCATAAGGCTCCTGCCGGTTGCCACAATACAATAATGATCATCTCATACATATTCATCATCACATTATGGCCATATCACATCACCAAACCCTGCAAAAACAAGTTAGACGTCTCTAATTTGGTTTGCATATTTTACGTGGTTTAGGGTTTTCGAGTAAGATCTAATCTACCTACGAACATGAACCACAACGGTGATACTAGTGTTGTCAATAGAAGAGTAAATTGAATCTTCACTATAGTAGGAGAGACAGACACCCGCAAAGCCTCTTATGCAATACAAGTTGCATGTCGAACGAGGAACAAGTCTCATGAACGCAGTCATGTAAAGTTAGTCCGAGCCGCTTCATCCCACTATGCCACAAAGATGCAAAGTACTCAAACTAAAGATAACAAGAGCATCAACGCCCACAAAACCATTGTGTTCTACTCGTGCAACCATCTATGCATAGACACGGCTCTGATACCACTGTAGGGATTCGTTGCATAGAAAACAAAAAATTTCCTACCGCGAGAACGCAATCCAAGCCAAGATGCAATCTAGAAGACGGGAGCAACGAGGGGATGATCAAGACTAAACCTTGAAGATTTCCAAATCCTATAAGAGTAGGCTCTTATTGCTGCGGTAGACGATCACTTGCCGCTTGCAAAAGCACGTAGAAGATCTTGATCACGGTGCCACAATCGGGCAGCACCTCCGTACTCGGTCACACGTTCGATGTTGATGAAGACGACGTCCTTCTCCCCGTTCCAGCGGGCAGCGGAAGTAGTAGCTCCTCCTTGAATCCGGCAGCATGACGGCGTGGTGGCGGTGGCGGTGGAGATCTCCGGCGGAGCTTCGCTAAGCGTGCGGGAGAAGAGGAGGAGAGAGGGGGCGGCTAGGGTTTGGGAGAGGGGGTGGCCGGCCACCTATGGGTGCGGCCAAGCTATGGGCTTGTGGTGGTCAGCCCCCTCTCCTATGCCCCTCATTATATAGGTGGAAGCCCCAAGTGTTGGACTACAAGTCTTCGAATAAGACCCGAACCAAAAACCTTCCATGTGTAGGGAAACCTACCCAAGGTGGGAATCCCACTTGGGGTGGGATTCCCCCCTTCCATGAGGGGGGTTGGCCGGCCACCCTTGGGGAGTCCACCTTGGACTCCTCCCCTTTAGGGTTGGCTGGCCATGCAAGGTGGAGTCCCTCCGGGACTCTACTTTCCATGGTGATTTCTTCCGGACTTTTCTAGAACCTTCTAGAACCTGCCATAAATGCACCGGATCATTTCCAAATTTGGAATATGACTTCCTATATATGAATCTTATTCTCCGGACCATTCCGGAACTCCTTGTGATGTCCGGGATCTCATCCGGGACTCCGAACAAATATTCGAACTCCATTCCATATTCAAGTTCTACCATTTCAACATCAAACCTTAAGTGTGTCACCCTACGGTTCGCGAACTATGCGGACATGGTTGAGTACTCACTCCGACCAATAACCAATAGCGGGATCTGGAGATCCATAATGGCTCCCACATATTCAACGATGACTTCAGTGATCGAATGAACCATTCACATACGATACCAATTCCCTTTGTCACGCGATATTTTACTTGTCCGAGGTTTGATCATCGGTATCACTCTATACCTTGTTCAACCTCGTCTCCTGACAAGTACTCTTTACTCGTACCGTGGTATGTGGTCTCTTATGAACTTATTCATATGCTTGCAAGACATTAGACGACATTCCACCGAGAGGGCCCAGAGTATATCTATCCGTCATCGGGATGGACAAATCCCACTGTTGATCCATATGCCTCAACTCATACTTTCCGGATACTTAATCCCACCTTTATAACCACCCATTTACGCAGTGGCGTTTGGTGTAATCAAAGTACCTTTCCGGTATAAGTGATTTACATGATCTCATGGTCATAAGGACTAGGTAACTATGTATCGAAAGCTTATAGCAAATAACTCAATGACGTGATCTTATGCTACGCTTAATTGGGTGTGTCCATTACATCATTCATACAATGACATAACCTTGTTATTAATAACATCCAATGTTCATGATTATGAAACTAATCATCCATTAATCAACAAGCTAGTTAAGAGGCATACTAGGGACTCTTTGTTGTCTACATATCACACATGTACTAATGTTTCGGTTAATACAATTATAGCATGACATATAAACATTTATCATAAACATAAAGATATATAATAACACTTTTATTATTGCCTCTTGGGCATATCTCCTTCATAAAGAGAGACTCATTAATGCACAAGAATGCACTCACAATTTGCAGGAACCTGTGGAAGAAGAAATTGATGAACCTGAAAGCTCATTGGATGAAAAAGAGGAGGAAATTGATGAACCTGAAAGCTCATTGGATGAAAAAGAAGAGGAGAGTGATGAACAAAAGGAGGAAGAATGGATTAGCTACCCATGCCAACCTTCTAATGAGAGTAACTCTTTATCTCTTACACTATTTGATTGTCCTCCATGCTTACGAAAGAAGGATGAATGTTATGTTCCTGTGGATTCTCTTGAAATATTCCCTATGAGTAAAACTTGTGAAAATAATTATGCTACTGCTATCTATGATAATCCATGCTATTTTGATAAATCTTATGATAATGCTTTGTTTGTGCCTGATGTCGAAATGCATGGTACTAAAGAGTTTTGCGTAGCAAATATTTATGATAAAGCTCTAGATGATGGTCCTATGTTACTTGATAATATTAATTGTACTACTAATGAAAATGGGATTGGAGAGGTCTTGACTTTATCTATGAGTCCCATATCTCTTGAGAATGATCAATCATCATGTTATATTATTGATAAAAGTGGGTTTGAAAGTTTTAATCCCACTATTTTTGAGCTTGATAAAAATTATGTGTTTATGGATCATGAAAAGCATGCTGTATGTGATAGTTATATTGTTGAGTTTATTCATGAAGCTACTGAAAATTATTATGAGAGAGGAAAATATGGTTGTAGAAATTTGCATGGTACTAAAACACCTCTCTATACGCTGAAACTTTTGAAGTTACTCTTGTTTTATCTTCCTATGCTTGCCACTTTGTTCTTCATGAATTTATTTGTGTACAAGATTCCTATGCATAGGAAGTGGTTAGACTTAAATGTGTTTTGAACTTACTTTTTGATGCTCTCTTTTACTTCAACTCTTATTCCTTATGAGTGCATCATTAAAATTACTGAGCCCATCTTAATGACTATAAAGAAAGTACTTCTTGGGAGATTAACCGAACGGCCGAACCCCAAATCTTAAACAAAATCAAGAAGGGATCAAAACAAAATGGAATAAAATCGGCGCAAATATTAGCCCAATACTCATTCTTCTACAGATCCATCTACACCAGCAAAAATAGGGTTCAAAAAGGAACGAGGAACAAAAAAGGAAGCAAACCGTAGTTACCTCGTTCCATGGGTCCTCCATGGAGGTGTCGTAGGGGTTCGGGGGCGGGACGTACGGCACCTCCTAATAGGGGTCGAATCCCGGCGGGATCTGACCGCCACCGGCGGCAGCAACCTCCGATGCACCGGCGGAGGAGGCGGCGACGTCCGTTGAGGGGACGACGTCGAAGAGGGAGGCGTCGCGCTTGGAGCCAATGGCATCGTGGACGATGGGATTGGCATTCTCCTTGTCCATCTCACCGGTAGAGGAGAGGGAGAGGGAGGGTGTTTTTTTGCTTTGGAGAAGATGATGGGACGTGAGAGGTGGCGTTGCATGAGCGAGTGAGAGTGACAGAGATAGTGGGAGGAGGCGTCTATAAAAGCGAGGGGTGGTTAATGTGACTCGCGTCCTACGCGTCCACCGTTGCACGTCTGCACGTCTTGGAATTCTGCAACGCGACACGCGTCCACGATTGCACATCTTTGATTTTTGCACCGTGACCCGCGTCTACCCGTCAACAATTGCACGTCCTCCATTTCTGCACCGCAACACGCGTCCTCGAGTCTAACCCTGGAAATTTAGATATACTCAGGTATACCCTCGAGTCTTATACTAGCATTTTATGTGTGCCCAGTTTTCCCCTTGAGTGCTAATACTGGCTAGTGCAATATGATCAGTTTTACCCTCAAGTGGTTGGTCAACAGAGAGTCAACAAATGGGATTAACTAGTTAAATGAGTCATTTAATGTGCAAAAAATTCCAAAAAAATATTGGCACTTACTCATGGAGTCTTTACCACAAATTGCCACTTCTCAAATCATAGATAAGTCATAGATAAATCAAGTTATACCACAAATTGCCACTTCTCAAATCACATAGTAGCTATGAAGGTGCATGGTTTTCCACAATAAGCCCTTCCCAAAACAGCTTTTCCCAAAACATACTTTGTCTAAATGAGGCCACAATTCTCACACTCATGTATATTTGTATTGCAAATAGTTTGAGGTAGGCCAAGATGGATTTCATTGTACAAACACGCATTTTCCATTTTTTAAATCTCATATTTGAATCTCTTAGTCTGTTTACTACTCAGGTGCCCTTGGTTTCTTGATACTACTCAGTTTTTCCCTCTCCCTTCACAAATTCTTGCAGACGTGCAACATTGCCCTGATTTGTCTAGCCCATGTCACGCAGATCGTGCCCACCGACCATTGATCGTATGATCTAACGGGCATGATAACCCCTCTCTCTCTCTAAGTATGCTAAAGGGAGGTTTTCTGTATTATTTTTCACGCGCTAAAAATTATAAACTCTTTTAGGCATTACTTTTTACGCAAAAAATGATAAACCATCACCGATTTGTTGTAGCCATTACTTTTCATGCAAAAAATGATAAACCATCACCGATTTGTTGTAGCCATTAATTTTCACGCAAAAAATGATAAACCATCACCGATTTGTTGTAGCCATTACTTTTCACGCAAAAAATGATAAACCATCACCGATTTGTTGTAGCCATTACTATTCACGGTAAAAATGATAAACGAAACAATCTATCTATCTGTGTATTTGAAGTTTGGGAGGGTTCACCATCTACTTATGATAACTTTCGAGGTTTTGACCTGAAAATCAAATGGGTGTTATAAAGGGAAATAAAAGTTCAAAAAAAATGTAAAAATTAAACAATCTACCAATCTTTGTTTAGAAGATCGTCTGTATGATTTTTGAGGTCATTTAGAGAAGGTAGAAAAAAATCCCTTTTGAGAAGGTCGAAAAAACCTAACTTGTTACAAAAGCTGGTTTCAGTGAGACCTAACCAAATTTGGCATACATGATGCCATACCTATAACAACAAGGAATATATAAAAGGGAAAGTTTTACAAAATTTGAAATTTAGGGTGAAAATGATGTCATACATGATGTTGTTTTCCAGGTTTTGACCTGAAAATCAATTTGGTATTATAAAGGGAAATAAAAAGTTCAAAAAATGTAAAAACAAAACAATCTATCTATCTATGTATAGAAGATCAGCTGTATGAAATTTGAGGTCATTTAGAGAAGGTAGAAAAAATCACCTTGAAAGCTGGTTTCAGTGAGATGAAACGACATGCACTTAAGCAAAGTGATTTTTTCGAACATCTCCAAATGACCCCAAATTTGCCATACAGGATGCCATACGTGTAACAACAAGGAACCCTATCTAAAAAGTGTCAAAAAAGTTTGCCCAACCGTATAGCTCTATCAAAAAGAACCTCACCATGGCGCTAGTATAATTTTTAGTTACAAACTTTCGTTACCTAACCTTCAACACAAAACTTGTTTCAAATTCATTTTGGCGTACAAGAAACAAATCCCACCTTGATTCGAGCACCACAACCTCCAAACGATGCCGATGCCGATATCGGCATGGTCCGAACGGCTATGCTCACCGCCACTGCTAGGTCACCGTCGGGATGCACCCTCAATCCCGTCCCCTCATTCGATCACTGACACACCAGAGATACCGCCGAGGCCAATGCCGAACGTATATGCTGATGCCAATGTCGAACATGCATGCACACCGCTGTGGGCATGGCCACGCCGCCCCGCTATGCTGGACGCCACAGACCACCGCGAGGTCTTTCCCTTCGCCACCACACTCTTCGAGCACCCATCTATACACGCCAGAAAGGAGAGACACTAGTTTTCTCTAGATTGCTCGAGTTCGTGTCCAACACGGTCAGTCCAAGTTTTGAGGTAGTCGTCGATGTCGTCGACCATTTCTTCTCTTCTTTGCATGGTTAAACGCGTCTAGTTCATATCTATCTAATGCGTCTGGTCTCGCCTCATGCAGTTCTTTGTAGACGTCGATCTCATCTCGGCACCCTGCAGGCCACCTCCTCCGTGCATCGCTGTAGAGCTCCGTTTAAAAATCTAATCCTACCCGTGTATTGCCCTTTGTATCAGCGTCATGGCCCCACTTGTCATTCGATATACCGAAGCCCACTCATTCGCGTTTTGGTCAGGGATATAGCGATGCTTACGGTCAAACAAAGATGGATGGTCTGACGTGTCTTTGCGGGCTCTACGTGGCCCCACTAGTCAGAAGATAACGGTCAACCGTCGGGAAACCGGCCGTTACCGCGCCTGTGATGGTTTCAGACAAGGTCTTAGGGAAAACTGAGGAAAAACTAAGGAGTTGGGGAAAACTGAGCACAACTAAGGACCCGAGGGCACGAAAATAGAAAGCCCTTTTATTAATCAAAGAAGTTTGTGCTTCAGACAAGGATGAAATACAAGTTTCAGCATTTGAAATTTTGACTTGCAGACCAGAAATTTCCCTATTTAAATTCTCAAGTTGATGACTAATATTTTTCAACGTAGAAGATTGTTCCTCCATAGTTTTAGTGAATAATTCATTCTGCTCATATTGCATTTGCATAATGTTCTTAGTGGCATTTTAAACTTCTAAAATCTTTTCCTCACTAGGCATTCCAGATCTACCATAATAACCATTGCCACTATTAGAAGGATATGGCATATAATTGTTGTTAAAATTATTCTTTTAATGAAGGTTGGATCAACATGCTCTTCTTAAGCAACCAAAGAGGCTAAATTAATATTATCTAGATCAACACGAGCTTTACCATTAACAAGCATAGACATAATGGTATCAATATTATCACTCAAGGAGGAGGTTTCTTCAACAGAATTTACCTTCTTACCTTGTGGATCCCTCTCAGTGTGCCATTCAGAATAATTTATCATCATATCATCAAGAAGTTTTGTTTCAGCCCCCAATGTAATGGACATAAAGGTACCTCGAACAACTGAATCTAGAAGGTTTTTTGAAGAAAAATTCAGTCCTGCATAAAAAGTTTGGATGATCATCCAAGTAGTCAGTCCATGAGTGGAACAATTCTATACCAAAGATTTCATTCTTTCCCAACCTTGATTAACATGTTCATTATCAAATTGTCTAAATTTCATTATGTCACTTCTTAAGGATATAATCTTAGCAGGAGGATAATATTTTCCAATGAAAGCATATTTGCATTTAACCCAAGAATCAATACTATTTCTAGGCACAGATAACAACCAATATTTAGCTCCCCCTCTCAAAGAAAAAGGAAATAATTTCAGTTTAATAATGTCATCATCTACATCCTTATACTTTTGCATCTCACGAAGTTCAACAAAATTATTAAGGTGATAAGCAACATCATCAGTGCTAGCACCAGAAAATTTCTCTCACAACAAGATTTAACAAAGCAAGTTTAATTTCATAGAAAGCTGCTTCAGGAGCAGGTGGAGCAATAGGTGTACAAATAAAATCATTGTTTTTTGTGCTAGTAAAGTCACGCAACTTAGTGTTCTCATGAGTAATCATTTTAGCAAGATTAAAACAGAACAACAAAAATAAAAGCTATAAGGGAAACTAATTTTTTGTGTGTTTTTGATAAAATACAGCAAACAAGACAAAGTAAAATTAACTAAGCGAAACAATAACATATTAAAGAGATTGGAGATGAGATACTCCCCTTCCAGAAATCCTCTTTCCTCTGGCAACGACACCAGAAAAAGAGCTTGATGTTGTGCAGAGCACGCGGTTGGGAAACCCAAGAGGAAGGTATGATGAGCACAGCGACAAATTTTCTCTCGGTAAGAAACGAAGGTTTAATCGACCAATAGGAGAAAGAAATCACTTCTGAAGGTGTTGCTAGCTGACTTTGGCAGGGCTCACTACCGGTGTCAGCAACAACGTGGAACCTGCACACAACACAACCAAAATACTTTGCCCCAACTTACAGTGAGGTTGTCAATCTCACCGCTTTTGCTGAAAACAAAGGATTAGACGTATAATGTGGAAAGAGATGTTTGTTTGCAGTGCAATAAAGAGAACAGTGTGTGGATGCTAGAGAAAGAGCTGTTGCCGTGAGAGTTGGCAATAAAACAAACATGTATTTGCAGTGTAAAAGAAAGGACCGGGGTCCATAGTTCACTAGAGATATTTCTCCATAAAGATAAATAACATGCTGGGTAAACAAATTACAGCTGGGCAACAGAATAAAGACCATACATGACAAGATGATTACTATGAGATTCATTTGGGCATTACAACAAGATTCATAGACCATAATCCAACTGCGTCTATGACTAATAATCCACCCTCCGGTTAGCATCCGCACCCCTTTCAGTATTAAGTTGCAAGCAACAGATTATTACATTAAGTAAAGTGTGTAAAGTAAACAATAGAATTATCCTTGGATAAAGCATTGTTGTTTTCTCCCTAGTAGGAACAACACATCTACAACCTTAGAAGTTATATTCACTCTCCCAGATTACTAGAGGCATGAACCCACAATCGAGCATAAATACTCCCTCTTGGAGTCACAAGTACATACTTGACCAGATCATCTACTAGCAACGGAGAGCATGCAAGATCACAAATAACATACGACAAGTATATAATCAATCTCAACCATAGTATTCAATATTCATCGGATCCCAGCAAACACAAAATGTAGCATTACATAAAGATGATCTTGATCATGATAGGCAGCTCACAAGATCTAAACATGAATCATAAATTGGAGAAGACAACCATCTAGATACTGCTATGGACCCGTAGTCCAGAGATGAACTACTCACGCATCACTTCGGAGGAGGGCATGGCGATATAGAGGCCTCCGGTGATGATCTCCCTCTCCAGCAGGGTCCCGGGAAGAGCTTCAAAACCCTCTCGAGCTAGGGTTGACGATAGCGGCGGTGGCAGAACTTTTCTTGGATGGAGTCTCGGGTATTTAGGTTTTTCCCGAACATATGAATATATAGGCGGAAGGGCGAGGTCGGTTGGCGCCCGAGGGGCGCATACCATACCTAGGTGCGACTAGTGGGTGGGCTGCACCTAGGGGTGGTGTGGCCACTTACTGGCTCATCTTCGTCTCTCCTCTGGACTCCATCTTTGTTACAGTAAAATAGGAATTTCTTCTTTCATTTCGTCCAATTCCGAGAATATTTCATGTACAACTTTTCTGAAATACAAAACAACATAAAACAGGAACTGACACTGTGGCATCTTGTCAATAGGTTAGTCCCAGAAAATGCATAAAACTGATAGGAAGTGTAAACAAAACATATATAAATTGGTGTAAAAAAGCATGGATCATCAAAAATTATAGATGCGTTTGCAACGTATCAACGGTGCAAACGTATCAATGGCGTGCGCGAGGAATCACACGCGTGATGTGAGAGGAATTACCACGAGCGGTTACATTACAACAAGTTTACAATAGAGCCCACAAGAAACATATATTACAACAACGAATCCAACGAGTTAAAAATACAAATATACAACACAAAGATCTGAATCATACAGAAAATAAAATACGTCCGAGTACGGACAAGATACAAATTGGACTAAGAGTCCTGACGATAACCAGTGGCGTCCATAACCCTGCCTAGGCCATGCCGGAAGGATAATCTTGCTAACATCCTCATCTCATACATGTGAAAGTCGGGCCAAGGGTTGTCGACAAAAGGGTAGGAGAGACAAAAGAGAAAGAAAGACGAGGGTAAGAGCATCTCCACTCGTTTGGCCTCCCCACGCCGAAATCCGGGGTAAATTTCGTCCGGATTGGACGTAAAATTGGCGTGGGGAGGACCAGTTTCCGAGTCACGATCTCAGGCGAAGATGCCGATCTAATTTTGAAAAAGGAAAGCTTGACGAAATACGGCTAAAAATGATTGAATTTAGACTAAATTTAATGATATTTACTATATAGAGGGCGAAGTTCATACATAGAGGCCGAATTCGAATATATTTCGAATTCGACCGGGGGAATACAACTTTAAATATTAAAACACGGCGCTCTACATGCCGAAATGGCGGTAGAACACCGTGTAGTCCTTGTCGCTGTCGCCGCTATCATCATCGGAGCCGTCGTCGTTGAAACGCGGCGGCGGCGCCGCCGCCTGGCTACTGGTGCCCTGGCCGGGGTCTCCCCACAGGCCACCGTGGCGCGGCGGGGACGGAGATGGCTTGTACCACTCGTCATCGGACTCCGTCTCGAGGTCGATGACGGGGACGGGGGCACCAAATGGAGGAGTCGCATGCAGGCGGTAGAGAGCGGCCTCCTCGAGGAGCCGAGCCTATTGCTCCGCCTCCTCCTTCTCCCACTGCCATGCGCCATGGCTGCCAGCTACCCCGGCGGCGGTTGGCCGATGCCCTCGACGGCGGGGGCATCGTCAGAACGGGCGCGTTGCCGCCCTCGATGTGCTCAATGACGGCGTCGAGCGTCCGGCCCGGCACGCTCCACCAACGCTTGCGTCCCGCGGAGGCGGAGGCGGCGGGCCGTCGTAGGAGGCAAGCTCCTGCTCCTACCACCGCAGGAAATAGGAGTTCCACGCCGTGTAGTTGTCGGGGTGGTGGCGTGGCTCGGTGCGTTCCTGGTCCGACAATGTCAGTCGGAACTCCTCGTTGGCGGCGTCGATGGCGTGTCCCTGGGGCGGTGGCGGGATTGGCACGCCGCCCGCACTTAGCCGCCACCCGCGAGCTGACCGGCAGCAGCCTTTACTGCGCACGGAAGACGATGCGTGTGGCGCTGACCGGCCGGGTCCACCTCTGCGGCGAAGCCGAAGCGAAAGCGCGGAAGAGATTTCTCGGTGTTTCGCGCGCTTTCGCTTCGTCCGGACTCCCCGAGCGCGCCCCGGTATGCCGGGGTTGGCGTGGGTTTGCCGGATGGATGAAGGCCCAAATCCGGGGAAAAACGAGGAACCAGGGGCGCGGCAGTGCCATTTTTCGCCGTCCGGATGGAAAAATAGCCAGCCGGGGGCCTATTCGGGGAGACGAGTGAAGATGCTCTAAGTACCATTGTACCAATGGCACGTACTTGTGAGACAAGACCTGCTATGCTCGCCGGTGGGCAATATATACATTGCCCGGCTATATGGTGGAGTTTAGCGGCAGCAAAGCTGGTACTAACCAATAGAGACACGCTACAACATCCGTCTAAACAGAGAAGGTGAGAGAGAGCAAAAGCTAACAGTTCTATACTCTGCAAGCAAAACCCAGCAGATGCGTTTCCCCTTCACAAAGAAGTACTGACAAAAGCACTTACACTGTTGACAAGTTTTATTAAGTATCAATTGTAGTAATGCTAAGTTACTACGCAAATTATTAACAAATTTATTAGCAACAATATAAATGTGTAAGTTATTCCATGATCGAGTTAAATAGCTCCAAGTCGCTCATAACCGTGGACACGGCTTATCAATAGGATGTACACCCTGCAGGGGTTGCCCAAACGTAACCATACGCATGTTAGACCCCACTAGGCGACAGTGAATTCTCACAACAAGACCGTTCCCAGATCAACAAGAAAGTCTAGGGGGGCCACCCCACTAAGCTACACGTACCGAAGTTCGGCCGCACTCCGAAGCGGACTCAGGGTTGCGTAGGAGTCTAGGCGGGCACTAATGGTCAGACACTAGATAAGTCGTCTAGCAAAGATGCAGTACATTACAGAATATAAATGTCCGGAGACAAGAGGAAGTAAACACCCGAATGAAACAATATATAAACATGCATGCGCCAAATGAAACCAAGGTTGTGCTCCCCTTTTCAACAGACTTGAGAAAAGGTAATGAGTGAGGGGGTTCCCAGTGAATACCCACGCACAGGTAGAGTGCGCAATCTCGGAACAGTAACAAGAACTCGGGTCCTAGGAAACATTAGCGAGACAAAGATCCAATGCTTTCGCAAAGGGGCTCATAGATGCCACAGCTTACAATATTAGTTGTTAACATTTAAGTAAGGAATGATTATCTCCAATAACTTATATAGCATGTGATAACTGATACGTTGCAAACGTATCTATATTTTTTGATGCTCCATGATTGTTTTACACCAATTTATATATGTTTTGCTTACACTTTATTGCACTTTTATACATTTTCCGGCACTAACCTATTAACAAGATGCCAGTTCCCCATTTTCTGCTGTTTTGTATTTCAGAAAAGTTGTACGGGAAATATTCTTGTAATTGGACGAAACAAAGCCAAAGTCAATATTTTACCATAATGAAGACGAAGTCCGGAGGAGAGACGAAGAGGGGCCACATGGTGGCCAGACCAACCCTAGGCGCGGCCTGGCCTCTAGCCGCGCCAAGGGGTGGTGTGGGCCCCCTGGCCTCCACCGACATCGCCCTTCTGCCTATTTATTTACGATCTTGGGAAAAACCTAAACACCCGAGCCTTCATCCACGAAAATTTCCGTCGCGGCCGCCATCGCAGATCCTAGCCCGGGATGGTTCTGAAGCTCTTCCGGCACCCTGCCGGAGGGGGAATCATCGCCAGAGGCATCTACATCGCCATGCCCGCCTTCGAAGTGATACGTGAGTAGTTTATCCCTACAATCATTGTTCTCTTTAATTCCACTTCAAACATCTCTTTCCACTTGATACGTTTAATCCTTTGTTTTCAGTAAAACCAGTGAGATCGATAACCTCACTGTAAGTTGGGCAAAGTATTTTAGTTCTGTTGTGTGCATGTTCCACGTTGTTGCTGACGCCGGTTGTACGTCCTGCCACAAGTCAGCTAGCAACACCTTCAGAAGTCACTCCTTTCCCCTACTGGTCGATTAAACCTTGGTTTCTTACTGAGGGGAAACTTGTTGTTGTGTTCATCATACCTTTCTCTTGGGGTTCCCCAACAGTGTGAAGTCTATGCTACAATAAGCACCATCAATAACCTCCCAACAACCCCAACATATATAAAGATAACAACAGATCCCTAAACATGCGCTGCGACTCGTAAGGCTCAACCAACAAACAATGACGATAGGTAGCGAATAGGTAACACAGCTCATATGGGTAATAGTGGAATATGACACTTGACTCGAACAGAAATGCAACATAAGGATATCAAGAGAACAACAAGAGTGAAACTGTAAAATAGATGCAGGAGGTGGGCTCTCATGTGGATGTAGGGAGATAGTGATTAAACTGGGTCAGGGATTGAGAGAGGGCCAAGGTTAGCTGTTAGGGTTTTATTTTCAAATTCTTTCTCCTTTTGAAAACTGTTTTGCAAATTTTATTTGAAACCAGCTCAAACTAATTTGAATTTTTAGTCCAGAGGTGGAGAGATATAAATAAAACAAAATAAATTTATTGTTTGATAGTTTTGGGGTTAGGGTATTGTTCAAATGAAAGGAGAGAGGAGGGTTTTATTATATAACCCATATGAGAGGGAAATAAAATAGATAAGGTTTATAAAAGAATTTTATTTAGTAAAAGCATGGATGATATGATGCATGATGTCATGATGATGCACAAAAGAAAAAACACAAACAAATCTAATAGAGGGTGTTATCCTGGGCCGTTACACCCTGTGGCTATAGATGTTTTCCTAGTAGTATGGAGAACATGAGGTTTACCTTTAGGTTAGCGCCAGGGTAGCAGGACTCAAGGAAAGTTTGGATCATTACTTCGGACGTCCTACCCCCGCTAGAAGCCCAGACGCTAATGGACGGATCATCTATGCTCAAGACTGACGGTCTCATCATTGTGGAAGGCACCTTAAAGGCTGCCATGGGAGCGAAAGGGAACGAAGAGGTTGATCTAGAAGGGGATGGAGATGTGGATTTTTTCTACTCTATAGGGGAACGAGTGAGGTTTATCTAAGATGAATTTTAAATTAGTGGAGGAGAGGAGAGATTGCGGAGTCCCATGACATCCATGTATTGTCACTTGACTAACCTCAGCATTGGACTGATTGCACAACCCCAATTTTCCAATCGAGGTGGAGAATAATTGCACTGGCAGGCGTGGCCTTCATCATGAAAATCCAAGAATATTGCCCCAAATCTTACTGATGAAGGAACTCGCGGCTCAGATTAGGGACCAGATTTAATCGTTTTGTAGTTTGATTTAGAGATATCTAACGGAAGTTAATGGGAAACAAAAAAAAATGCATGTATTTTGGCAGCTGGAAGAATAATCATTACAATTTAGCTCTTCAAACCGAGTCAATGACACATGGGTCCCAACTATTGTGGAACACACATGTCACGTAAATGCAGTGTTGTTGCGTTAGGTCAGGGTATGTGACGATCAGTCCATTGATTACTTTATAGCAAATACTTGCAAATTACGAGTCTTATCATTCTTTCCAATTATGAATATGACTATGTTGTGGGTGATGGAACCACGGTTTGAATTAATGGAAGAGGTTCCATTGCAACTCGGAATATATTCATATAGGACTAACAAAAAATATCGTCTAGTGATTCTTGTGTCATATATTACGTGTTAACCATGAGATTTATAATGGCACTGGGAAAGTCAGCTGAATCTTCTTCATTTCGCATACCAACAGACTTAGAATCCGCATGCCTGTTCAGTGGTTCCGCACCATATAGACGAAGGGCGCTCTATTCCTTATTATGGATTGTATATTGATTACGACCAAATGTTATACTTGATCATAGTAAGGGTACAAAAGGGTGGGTATGTGGGGTCGTGAAGGGAAGTGGTTGGCTTGGATCTTATACTGGGCCAACACCAAGTGTGGATGGGAATGCATGCCCGGTTGTGCAACAAGGATAAAAATCTCTTATGAGAAAATTAATGCACCTGTGAAGAGTGTATTAAATTGTGGCTTATCACTCATTGTTCCGGTTAAGAATTGCGGACGCGGCAGGGTAGGAACTACGTGAAGTTCTAGACACTCTATGAAGGTTGACAGATATAGGTTTTCAGAATAAAATCAACCTTCCGAAGAAATGTTTACAAAAATTTGCGTTACCTACAACTTTTTGGTTCATTGAAGTAGTTAGCGTAGGAGACCCATATCCTTACATACTGAACTTCCCGAGTATGCTTGCACTCACCCGTTCCCTCTAAAAACCCTTGCTTAGATTGGGAGATCACCGAAGGATAATCTTCCACTTGAAGATTCAAGAGTCAACTATTATAAGAGGCGGAACTATATTACCAAAGTCAATGGAGTCAACTTTCTTCTCAATCATTGTCGAAACATAGACTAAGAGTACAAGGAAACAATTCCCTAATCCAAGAACCTAGATAGTTAGCACTCTATTGTAGCATTATTAGCAATCCAATTAGCTTTAGAGGTAACTCTATTGATAATGCTCGTCTACTAGATGTTAGTTATGCATTTTCTATTTGCGGTCTTGCCTCATTATAACTAGGAGGTTGTGATGGTATTTTGTAAACTAAGCGCCGAAGTTGTAATTCTATAGTCATACATTGGACCTGCGATGTTTCTGTTGTACCGCTCTGAGGGATGTAATACTAGTGAAACAATGTTTCATTGGTGTTATGTCAACGACTTGCGTACTACAACATATAGTGGTATGCGAGCTCGCCGCAGCATGTAGCGCACCTCGTTGAAGGAGGGAAATGGCCGCATCATGGGTATGAAGGAAGCCAACTTCTTGAAGCTTTCACTAAGCCCAACTAGGAGAACACTGATGAGTTGTCGATCATTGACAGGATCATCGCGCTCGCGGAGCTCGTCGGCAATTGCCTGCAGACGAGGACAGTACACACACTGGAGCATCACCTTAAGCCTTGTTCCGAAGTTCATTATGGAGGTTGTTCATGCGGGCATCAACATTGTCTTAGAACAGGTGACAAAGGGCCGCCCAAATATCGGTGGCGATGTCGACTTCGCAAAAGAGGAGGTTGAAGATCTGAGTGGAGACTCGCATGTAAATTCATTGTAGGATAGTGAGATCGTACTTAACCCATTGGAAATCATGAGGCCGATGAATAGAACTTGCAGCGACATGGGAGCGGAGACTGCATCGGCCAAGATGAACGTTGAAGAGGTGGCGCCAAAGATATTTGTTGTGAGAGGCTAGATCTAAAGTAATGGGATAAAGGGGCTGACTTCGGCGATTGTGTCTGTGAAGGAAAGAGGATAGGCCATTGGGGAGCAAGGTAGGAGATGGAAGAGCAGGATTGGGTCGTGGCAGCGATGGTGGCGGCTTTCCTCTCGAAGTAGCTTAGTGGCAGTGGCGGTGGAGGGGTTGACAGAGTACCCATACGCTAGGATCAATAATGTGATACAATGTAAACTTGAATAGTCGGATAATTGATAGATTGATTGTTACGATATCCAAGAGTTTATACATGGGTACAAATGGACTAGGCTAGCCTTAACTTGCACTAGAAGTAATAGTCTAACAGGCACCAACATGGCTAGTGGTCGAGCTTCTCATGAGCGGCGCCACCAACACTAGCGGTGGACGCTGTGTGGTCGTCTCATCGGCACCGATAATGACCCTTGCCCCAAAGTCAAGCCACACGAGAACCAACCAAGGCCTGATTGCTTTTTATTTTTCTATTCAAGGACTTGATTGATTTTTTCGTACTCAAGGTTCCTTCCTCTGCAATGTAAATATCTTCTCAAATACATATGATTATATTCTTTTGCAAATGGTCTAATAAACATAATTAGTTATAATGGTTTTCTCACCATCTCAAACAGGAGGCTGATGCTTGACATGTTTGAAATCACAGAGGCTACCAAATAAGACTTTAACTTAGCACGGTTTAGCTCCTACAAGCTACCAAACACAACAATCTACCGAATCCAGCGGTATGCAGTCAGAATAGCTAGAGTCACCCTATATAAGGTGAGCTAGGTCACACGGGCTACCAAAGATACCCTTAGATGTACGTGTGGCAATGGTTCCTCATCGGCTGAAATATTATACTTCCTCCATCCATAAAACGATGTTGAACATCTATCCAAATTCGGATATATCTAGACACTCTTTAGCATATAGATACATCTAAATTTAAATAAATTTTTGACATTTTTTTTAGACAGAGGAAGTACTATATGATAAGGCTTTGGAGTCTGGATACATTTGTATATATCGTGGCTGCATCTTCCTCTGCAAAGACAGGATGACAATGGTGTAGTATGTGGAGAAGGCGCATGGTTGTTGGCATGCACCTAGCTTCTCAGCTGCTTGGTCTCGAAAGTTCAAGTAAAGTTCAACTCCCTCTTAGTTTGAACTGTTTCTAACCCTTCTTGGTTCGCTTGATAACTCTTGATTACTTTATATCCCCCTACTTTCTACTTTTGCTGCTCTTAATTGGTACTCTCGCTGAGAAATATGTCCAGAAGTTTCCTAGCACCATCTTGAACTAGAATGGATTAAGATGGTGCTCACTGGACAACACACAACCATAGCTTAGTTTCTTGATATATACTTTTCTCGCGGCCCTTTCCAGATCCACCTTCTGAATTTTGCATACATACGCAGGAAATAGTGTGGTGATGGCACTATCAGCTCCTCCGAGCCAGGAAGGACCCAGAGTAGCGCAGCCAGGGAAGCACTTCAGCAACCAGCTCGCTGCTACCGTGAAGAGCATCAACTGGACTGCCATATTCTGGTCCATTTCAAGCAGCTGCCCAGGCTTCGTTAGAGTTCTGACGTGGAAGGATGGGTTCTACAACGGCGAGATAAAGACGAGGAAGATCACCAATTCCAGAGACCTTGCCGTTTACCAGCTCGTCCTCCAGCGGAGCGAGCAGCTGAGGGAGCTCTACGAGTCGCTACTGTCCGGCGAGTGCGAGCACCAGGTGAGACGACCCGCCGCTTCGCTGTCGCCAGAGGATCTCGGGGACGCCGAGTGGTACTACACGGTGTGCATGACCTATGCCTTCAGGCCAGGCCACGGGTACGTATAGACTTGGCCCCTTCGACGACTCTGCTACAAATCCACAGTTCATGACAGTTACTCTGGCTACTGAAGATTCAAGTGCTTGTTATCAGGTTGCCTAGCAAAAGCTTTGCGAGCAATGAACATGTTTGGCTGTGCAACGCTCAGTTCGCGGACAGCAAAACCTTCCATCGCGCGCTCTTAGCAAAGGTATGTACTCGTTCACGTATGTTGTAAGTCTTCATCAAATCTTTCAATTGCCCGCAAAACAGAAACATATTTTCTTATCTAACACTATATTCCACTGCTTATTTTTGACCATGTTGTCTGCCGGTTAATTCAGACCGCCTCTATTCAGGTCAGTACGCTTCCTGCTTCGATTAGCACCGCTTGTACCTTGTTCAGACTTCTGACCCCAACTGCACGCCTGTCTTGACTTGCGTCACGCTTTCAGACAGTTGTTTGCATCCCCGTCGTAGGCGGTGTGCTTGAGCTGGGGACATGTGATCAGGTGAGTTCGTTGGAGTATGCATATGATGTTCACCTTTTTTTTAGTACTCCGTACATATTAGCTATTTAGCTCTCCCATCCCGAACACAGATTTGGGGCGCGTACCGGTATGTAGGGATGAAAATGAAGAGGAATTTTTTTTGACTTTTCCGCGGAATGAAAATACAGAAACAAAAACAGAAACAGAATTTTGCAAACGAAAATGAAAAAAAATCTTTTAGGTGGAAATGGAAACGAAACAACGTTTTTTGGCGGAATAGAGATGGAAACGGAATTTCCAGCTTTCGGCTGAAATGGAATTACCGTTTAGGTTTAATGTGCATGTTCCCGTCCAATAAATCCCATTGTGTCAAGTAATTCCTCCATACATTCTAGGAGGCTTCCATGGTTCGGTCTTCCCCTATTCCCTCGTATTAGGGAACAAGCTTGTTGATTCATTTGAATGTTTTTTTTTGCATGATTAAGGGATTTTCTTAGTCCTGGTGAATATCTTGGTTGATTCGTTTCCACAGCGTATTTAGAGCATCTCTGGTCGCGTTCCACGAAGTGTTCCCCAAAGAGATTTTGGGCACGCCGGATGTTTGACCGCTTCCAACCACATGTCCTATAGCCCTTTTCCATCCGGCACAGCCTAATACGTTGTCTGACACCCGAGCATGTTCATGCTAAATAGAGGACGTTGCGGGGGCTTCGGATGGCCAAAACCGCATCGCGAGGGGCGGGCCATCCCTGTCAGCGGCAGAGACTGCCGCGCGCCCGTCGTCTACCTCTGGCCAACATAAATTAATTTCCACGCAGCGACGTTGCAATTTCCCCAGATGCACAACGAGTCTCGTCGTGCCTTGTTGTCCGTACCGACGTTAATGTGTGTCACCGCCCCCTCGCCTGCCCCCGGCGTATAAAATGGAGTGCTCGTTCATCGTACCTCACACACAACCTGTTGACTGCCAAAACCCACCGGCGGGCAGCGGCCTGTCAACACAGTGTAGAGCCGGGAAGAGCCTAGAGCTGCGGCTGGCTGAGACCCCTCCGAGCGACGGCCCGCAATGCTCTTCTGGTCACACGCGGCGATGCGAAGTGCAAGGGCGTGCCACCTGACCTATACCTGGTCAGGAAGGTGATGGGGATGCCTCGCAGAGTGCCCGCATGGCATACACGTAAACATTAAATACGAGCCTCGATCGGCTCTCAGGTTATCCTGTGAATCGGCTCAAAGAGCCGATCCACCCATGATTCGTACGGGGTGCACGAATACTTGGCGATCCTGCTTGATCAAGATATAGCTAATGAGATCTACGACGATTTAGGGTTTTCACCGCATAATCGGATCATCCTACTCCAGGTTGGGCCTCGCGGCCACGCACGGTGCTCATAAGCCGATCCTAAACAAGGCCTAAAAACCAACATGGCGTTGATCCTCGGAACATCCTGTTTAGGACTTGCGAACGCCACCCTACGTGCCGCTGGATCCTCCCCCCCTTTGTAAGGCCTAACTATTGCAGATATTAAACTAATCCTTGCAGAACAAGGAGCAATCGTAACGGATCAGATCTACTAGATGATGAACAAGCAGGTGCCGCCCCACACCCGAGATAGGCGTGAGGCCGGCTAGACATGCAACGGCTGCACTACGTACGCAAGGTATACGAAGAGCGATGCTAACCCTAACACATCTATGATAACTACGTTGCTCGCCATCAAAGACGCTTCAAAGACGAGCAACGCATGAACAACGTGGAGCTTGTGCTGCCTAGATCGCAAGATGCGATCTAGGCAGCATGTCGCTTACCTGATTGAAACCCTCGAGATGAAGGAGTTGGCGATGCGCCGAGATTGGTTTGTTTTGGGTTGAACGTGAGTTGTTGTTTATTCCATAAATCCTAGATACATATTTATAGTCCAGGGGACTTTCTAACGTGGGAATATCCCACCGTGCACGATACAAACTCTAATCTTGATCTAGAACATAATCTACTATAATTAAAGATACACGGGCAAACTAGCCCAAATTCTCCGTGCAAGGCCGCTTCGTAGATCTTCCACGTGTAGTCTTCTAAGCCCATCTCTCTTACGGCCCACCTCTGGATTTGTCCAAAATCTGGTGATAACACATGCCCCCCTGGTTTTGGAAATAATTTTTCCAAAATCATTATGCTTTCCTTCGTCGGGTCATGTCGTGGCAGAGCAGAGTTGTTGCAGTATTTGTTATCATTATGCCCTGTCTTCCCAGCTTCTCTGCAAAATTCGATAGCTCCGGCGTCATCTCCTCGGAAACTGTAATGACATTAAATTTCCACCAGGCTTCTCATTATTTAACTGTGCCGATCAACTAGCTTTCTTCATCCCCTTCCTCCTGCTCCAGCCATCGGCACCCAAAAAAAACCCTCTTCTCCCCCAGCCATGTCTTCCTCTTCCTCCTCCTTCTCAAACCTTTTCCCCCCATTCTCGCCGAAGAAGAACGAGGACAAGCCTCATTCCGAGGTGAACCCCCTCCCCTCCGATAATGAGAAGAAAGAAGGAGAAGTAGCGAAGGCCAAGACCTTCCCCTCCGCCAAGCTCCCGCTGAAGAAGCGCTCCCGTATGTGGGCGGACAGCGAGGATGAAGATGACGACGAAGAAGAAGAAGAGGAGGAGGAAGATGAATCTTCCTCTTCCGCCGGGTACCCGCCAACCAAGCGCTTCCGCTCCCGGGGCAGACAATGAGGACGATGATGATGACGAGGAGGAAGAAGCTCCGGCCACGGGCTGGGGTAGCAGCGACGAGGAGCTCCCTGGGAGCAGCGCCGACGACAACGACGGCGGTGACGACGAGGACAGCGACGACTAGTAGAATAGGGCTAGTAGTAGTAGTGCGCTAGGTACTAGATCCCTCTTTTGAGAGCTAATCGGCTCTTTCTTGTAAAGCCGCTCCTCTGAATTAATGAAATTGTTCTTTTGATTCATCCTTCAATTGCCCCAATTTCATTCCTTCCGCCTGTCTTGTCAAGACCGATAGCAATGTATCGGATTTTTCTTTTGGACGCCCATGAAGCCGGACCCTCATGTCGATAAGCTCGTAGGCCAAGAACTTCTCAATTTCAGGCTGCGATTTGGTATCTGACCACAATTTTTCGCAATCCCTTAGCCGATGACTATTCATCGGCTATTTTGAGAATCTAGTCCCTTTCTTCCTCTTGCAGCGACCAGACGGTCCAAACTTGTAAAAACTGACGGCCTCCTACCCCGATTCAGAGGAGATCACAATGCGGGGGCCGCCGATGCGACTCCAATCGGCTTTCCAAAACAGAAAGCCACTCACCACCGCCCCCGAGTCTCGCCGAGGCGAGAACGGTAATGGATCAGCCGAATGTGCCGCCTACGCAGAAGTTAGCCGATTTCAACAAAATCGGCTCCCCAAAGCAGAGAACCTTCAGGTGAGCTGCCCCCCGGCTTCTTCGATCTACTTCGCGCCTTGTAGGTCAGATCGGCTCCTTCCCTGTGGTGGATCTGATGCAACCCATCCTTAACCTGATCTGTACATTACTCGCAAAAGGAAACCAGAGGTTCTTGAAGAGAAAACCGAAGTCATCAAGCCACTCAACTGAGGAGCTCTTCCATTAGAATCTCTCTTCGTGACTCACTTCCGCTCCATTGACCCTTTCTCGCTCATAACAAATGTTCCTCTTGAGTCGATGGCCACGTATCTGCATCGGCTAAACCTTTTTTTTTTTTTATTTGGCCGATTTTTAGAATGAATCGGCCCCCAATATTCCACTGCACGCATGTCTGCACATGTTTATCTGCATATGTCCATCTGACTATATGCCCCCGAGCCGAATACGCTAAATGACTGCAGATATCGGCTTTCATGGTTAGTCGTGCAATCGCACTTGCACATCGGCTTCGCAAAGATTCATGCCGACTTTCATCTCGCCGACGTGGCCGCTGCCCGATAGATCGTTGTCGACCATAAACGAATATGTGCGTAAGATAACTTTGGCCGATTGCTGTAATAGGCCTCCAAATTGCTTGTACGCTGAATGTTTTGGAATGTCCCTCCATAATTTTTTGGGGCCGATCACAAAGATCAGCCTCCCCGGTTTGCTCATTGGTTTAATCTTGCTACTCGGTTAGACCGGATAAAACCAACCCAACCTCTCGACTTGATGCGCCCGCCGTCGTCCACCTTGAGTGCATCGTATAATCGTGGAGCGCTAAGCTCTGTCGGCAAGACGAGCACCATGTTTGTGCACCCGATGTTTCATCATCGGCTTTCTTTTGCTTGGGACGCCACTCCATTCTCCGTGGACGACCCTCTTCATCCAGGGCTCGCTGAACCTTTGCAACGCATCAGGTCGTGCCTTCCTTAGCGTGTGCAAGTATAACCTTTCGGCTTCCTCCAGGCCGCGCAACCGCTGAACCCTACGTTTTTGTGAACGGCTGAGTCCGTCAGGGCACCACCTTGGACGGTGGTACCTGTCTTCTTCTTCTTCTTCTAGCCCCTCGTCTTCGGAATCCTCAAGATCTGCCCAACGAGTTGACTCAGCACGTTTGCTCTGTGGCGGGAGAGGCCCTAAGCGCTTGAACACAGACACGTTGGCTGCCTCCTTCTTCTTCTGGTTGCATTCTGGGCAATTGCCGATTGTGGGCAATCGGCTCATTCCTGAATCCCAGCAAAGTGTCCGAAGAAAGGGCAGTCCCAGTGTCTGGCGTTGTCATCTTGCTCCCTTGATGTGTCCGTGGCACGGCGCTCGTGCTCCTCCTCGTCGCGATCCCGCCGACGATGTCTTCTGGCTTCTCTAGCCAGACGATCTCCTTCATCATCATAGTTGGACCGTCGGCATTGGTCATACTGACTCACATATTTGTTGAGGAGGTGATCAGAGAGAGGTCGTTGATATCTTATATTCTTCACTTCTCCCTCTGTGACGTAGCGCTTGCCATCATGATGGAGCCGATCGCGTGGAGCGGCCTCCTCTCAGATCCTTGCTATGAGAGCAGCTGCCCTCATCTCCATCTTTGCCGAGTGGTTCCCGTGTCCTACCATGTTGATGCCGAATGTGGGACCTGGCTGGCAACCCTCGTGGTAGGTGACTTCCACCATGTTAACGGCGGGGAAGGGTTGGGTGTCGACCTTCATGGCGCATCGGTTGAAAATTAAACGCTCCTTCTCTATCGCCGCTTGGATGTGCCGACGCCACACCTGCAGTCATTGGTGGCATGGGAGAGCGAGTTGTGGAATTTGCAAGACGGCTTTCCGTTTAGCTCTTGCGCCGTGGGGAACTTGAGACCTTCAGGAATCGTCAATCAAGTTTCTCCTTGAGCAGGAGGTCGAAGATTTGTTCAGTCTTGGTCACGTCAAAATCAAATCCCCGGGCGGCCCTGGTGGCTTTACCCATTTGCGAGGACACGGGGGTTCCTCCCCGAGTCCACTCAGCCACTGCTACTTCTTGGTCTCCCGCAGAACTTCGTCTTCCTCTCGCATCGATCGTGACTACCGCACGCTTGAACTTGTCTTGGCACAGTCCGGTGGCGCCGTTCATATGCCGATAGTTTCGAACCATATGCGCCAACAGGGATAATCTGCTTGGGAGGCCATGTCCTTGAGCTGTGTTGCAAGGCCAGCCATCGCCAACTCGATCGTTTCCTTTTCAGCTTATACGAACCGAATAACATCGGTTCCTAAGATTCCCGAAGCGCCGGGTGTACTCGTCACCGTTTCTCCGCGCTTCGACGTAGTTGTGCTAGATCGGCAATGCTAGACTCGAAGCTTCTGAATGGTATTGCGTATGGAATTGTTCTTCCAATTGCTTCCAAGACCGGATGGAGTTTGTCGCAGAGAGGTGTACCATCCAAAAGCCGATCCCGTGAGGGACCGTGAAAAGAGCCTCACGCGTAGCTGATCCGACACCGGCCGGTCCTAGTTGCGCCAAATATCGGCCGACGTGCTCGATGGAGCTGGAGCCATCCGATCCACCGAATTTGGAGAAGTCGTGAGCCGATATTTAGGTGGCAGCGGGATCATCTCGTACTCGTCGAGGTACGGCTTGGAATAGCCGATTGCCCTTCTTTTCGGCACCATGCCGAACTGGTCTCTCAAGATGGTACTGATCTGATCCGTCAGGTGGCCGGCCGCAGAGTTGCACTCAAGATTCGCCGGGGTGGCGTACTTAGCCAGCCATGTCTGCCTTTTCCAGCTCGAGCCAACCGCAGAGCCGGGCTCGAGTTTCGTCGGGGTGGCGTACTTAGTTAGCCACGTCGCTTTTCAAGCTCGTCGCCGACGTTCCTCCCGTCTTCGCCGGAGTCCCCGATGTTGTGGCCTGGTTTGAGAGTGCCCAGCTGCCACAATCCGGCACATACGTGCACGCGTATCCTTGAGGGATCTCCTTGGGCGCCTCAGCCAAGAACCGGTAGTCACTAGGGTCACCACCAATCTTGTAGACGACGAATGCCGGTGTAGCCGGCACTTCGCCGGTGCCGCCAACGCATATGGCAGCGGTGGACGGGACCGGAGCGGCAACTCTCCTTGATGCGTCCCGAGAGCTGGTCCCGACGGCGAGTACCGGTGGCTCATGATCTCTGGATCACGCGCAGAGCGAGACGCTCCAACACGTTGACCAAGTTTTCGAGTGGCGGTGTAGTGAGTGAGCCACCAAGTAGTTGATCTCCTGCCGTAGGCCCCGGTGCGTTCCTCCGACGGGGCAGAGAGATCTATCCCATCGAGTGCACCTTGCGGTGAGAATCCCTTCCATCGATGCCATGGGAACGGGTTCTCGAAAAGAGCCGATGAGGTCGGCTTCGAGGGTGACCTTGATCTCGTCAGTATCTCTTCTTGAGCTCGTCGGGCAGCTCCTCGTAGGTGACCGGCGTGCGGCCCGCCGCCATCTCGATGTAGATGGCGATGTGGTTGATGTAGACGAGTGTCCCACCGGCGTGCTGTAATGTGTTGATCGCCAAAACCCACCGGCGGGCAGCGGCCTGTCAACACAAGTGTAGAGCCGGGAAGAGCCTAGAGCTGCGGCTGGCTGAGACCCCTCCGAGCGACGGCCCGCAATGCTCTTCTCGTCACACGCGGCGATGCGAAGTGCAGGGCGTGCCACCTGACCTATACCTGGTCAGAAGGTGATGGGGATGCCTCGCTTAGTTCCTGCATGGCATACACGTAAACATTAAATACGAGCCTCGATCGGCTCTCAGGTTATCCTGTGAATCGGCTCAAAGAGCCGATCCACCCATGATTCGTACGGGGTGCACGAATACTTGGCGATCCTGCTTGATCAAGATATAGCTAATGAGATCTACGACGATTTAGGGTTTTCACCGCATAATCGGATCATCCTACTCCAGGTTGGGCCTCGCGGCCACGCACGGTGCTCATAAGCCGATCCTAAACAAGGCCTAAAAACCAACATGGCGTTGATCCTCGGAACATCCTGTTTAGGACTTGCGAACGCCACCCTACGTGCCGCTGGATCCTCCCCCCCTTTGTAAGGCCTAACTATTGCAGATATTAAACTAATCCTTGCAGAACAAGGAGCAATCGTAACGGATCAGATCTACTAGATGATGAACAAGCAGGGTGCCGCCCCCACACCTGAGATAGGCGTGAGGGCGGCTAGACATGCAAGGGCTGCACTACGTAAGCATGTTATACGAAGAGCTATGCTAACCCTAACACATCTATGATAACTACGTTGCTCGCCATCAAAGACGCTTCAGTACGAGCAACGCATGAACAACGTGGAGCTTGTGCTGCCTAGATCGCAAGATGCGATCTAGGCAGCATGTCGCTTACCTGATTGAAACCCTCGAGATGAAGGAGTTGGCGATGCGCCGAGATTGGTTTGTTTTGGGTTGAACGTGAGTTGTTGTTTATTCCATAAATCCTAGATACATATTTATAGTCCAGGGGACTTTCTAACGTGGGAATATCCCACCGTGCACGATACAAACTCTAATCTTGATCTAGAACATAATCTACTATAATTAAAGATACACGGGCAAACTAGCCCAAATTCTCCGTGCAAGGCCGCTTCAGAGATCTTCCACGTGTAGTCTTCTAAGCCCATCTCTCTTACGGCCCACCTCTGGATTTGTCCAAAATCTGGTGATAACACAACCATAGCGCCAAGCATCCACAACCCTAGCCGCTGCCACCCAACTTTCTCAGCACGCGCTCCATGGCGGGTTCAACTGGTTGTGGCCATGGCAGGGGCAGGGCGGTCGTGTTGCCTACTCGTTGTCGCCTGAGGAAGAGGAGTGCGCCCACGACAAATACTTTGAGTTTGTCGTCCTCATCAACGATGACCCTTTCGGCAAGAAGAAGCTCCAAGACAAGTTCACTGAGTTTCTCGTCTGCGGGAAGCTGGCCGAGATGACCCTGCGGGAAGCAAAACGCGGCTTCTACCGGTGGACCGTGGAGGTCTTGTTCGATGAGAAGGCAAGATGTACCTCCACACCGGCTGGAAGAAGTTCGCCCGCCACCACGACGTTGAGGTCAGCTACTTGATGAACTTCTACGAAGGCGACGACGAGATGAGCGTCAAGGACGAGTCTTGTCGTATCCACTACTACGACAACGTCAACGAAGAAAACGAGGGCCATCACGACCTCTAGTCTAGGTTTTTATGCCCTCTCTTGGTGTTTGCCAAGGTTTCTGGATGTTCTTCGTTGGTCGTTTCAATGGTTTTTTCATGTAAAAACGATGAAGCATCTCTAAAATTATGAATAAAGTCCTAATTTTAGATAAAAAGTGTTTGAAAGTCGTGTTTGGGGGACGTGGCTGGAGAGAGACTCCCCAAAGCACGGCACCAAGGTGCAGCGTCCCCCCAAAACGACCGATCCGGCGCTTTTGGCGGATGCGGTTTGGGGGATGCGACTAGAGATACACATAGTACATATATGCTTCCTGCAATATCTATTTCTATTTTTGTTTCAAGGATTCTATTTCATTATTGTTTTCGCATAAAAACATAAAAAATAAATGTGGCACCACACTCTGTTCCGTCCTTATTCGCTCCGTTTTCATCCTTACCGACAGATACCAAGGTATCTTGTCCGTTGGCAGGTGATCAGAGAATATGAAACATAATAATTGAATAGCATGGTGATCAGAGAATAGGAAACATAATTGAATAGCATGTCACCGCGGAATAACTAGCTACAAGACAAATAAGAGACTCCACCGCATCTACAACTAGTGCCACTCTGTTTTGCATATAAGAGTATAAGATAACTTTTCTATTGATTTATTGTTTCCAACAATTTTTCAATTGCATTGTCATTGTTTTTGTTTCAGATTTTGAATACACACACACCCTGCCATCCTAACACCCGCTAATTTCAAATAAAAATTTCATAGTTTTGCTCCATGTATTTTGTATGAAAAGTCGGATTGAATAAACAACCTTTTGTGTTCTGTATGAGAAAAATAACCAAGAGGGAGCAATTAGTAGTACAAGGGAATATGAGAAATATAAAAAATCAATAGAAAACAACTGTAGAAAAATCAATTAGTAGTACCGTGGAGGTTTCAAACTGGGCTTTCGTCCAGCACACCTGAGAGCTTTAGTCCCGATTTAAAAATGAATCAGAACTACTGGGGGGCATTGGTCCCGGTTCAACCTAGAAAGTTTTTAGTCCCGGTCCGTTTGAAACCTTTAGTTCGGGTTGGTATTACCAACCGACACTAAAGGGGTGGCGGCAGACCGCCTCCGAGGCAAAAGCCTTTAGTCCCGTTTGGTACCAACCGGGACTAAAGGCTTTCTAGTTTTTTTTGGCTCCCCACGCACCTCCACACCCCCCCTCCCCCTCCCCCCACGGATTGCCTTTTTTAGCTCTGTAAAATACAAAAGAATATGATAGAAAATTCAAAAAAATAAAATCTTTTGAGATCCTTTATGTTACGCAACCTACTGTTAGGGGAAATTAATAATTTGAATTTCAACTTTTCCCCCATAAAAAGCTTAGAAAAAGGTAAACCGACTTTTATAGTTGCATACGAAATCGGAAAAAAACATATAATATATCGAAATGATCGCGGGAAAAAGTTACATCCGAATTCTAGGGTTTAGCCGGTTAGCCAATTTTTAGATTCTCAAAAAAATTAGATTATTATTACATCTTTACTTTTGTTTATTAAAAGAATTATTTGGAATTCAAACAATAAAGAAGCGTGACATTGACCAACATGTTAATATGATTGATATGATACTAGTAGCAACAACATGCGTGCGAAGCACTTAGAAGCGGGATGGGAAGGAACTTGGAAGTTAAGCGTGCTAGTGCTGAGTAGTGGGAGGATGGGTAACCGAGCGGAAAGTTTAACCACGGGTAAGTAATTTGACTAGAGATTAAGTGTAGTTAGAGACTAAACTTGTCAAATAAATGAAATACTAGAAATTCTGAAAAAAATAGAAAAAAGAGAGAGTGAAAAATAATTAGAAAAACAAATGGATAAAAAATAACGAAATATCTTTTAGTCCCGGCTGGTGTTACAAACCGGGACTAAAGGTCATTCGCCTAGCAGCCCACGTGGCGGGAGCTTTTGTCCCAGTTTGTTTTACAAATGAAACTAAAGGGGGGGGGCATTTAGTCCCAGATAACTAGTCCCGGTAGCAAAATCGGGACTAAAGGCCCTTATCAACCGTTACTAAGAGAATCTCCAGTCGCGTCCCCCAAACCGTCCCCCAAAGGTATTTGGGGCGCGCCGGACAAAAAAACGTTCCCAGCCGCGGGCCCCAAAGGACTTTTTTGTCCGGCGCGGCCCAGTACGGTGTCCGCGCCCCGAGCCCGTCCCCGCTACACAGGGGATGCTTCGGGCACGCCGGACACAACGAAATATGAGGCGAGGAGGCACGGGCCCGACGCGTCAACGGCTCGAACGCTCAACCGCCGCCTACGTAGCGACTGTGCAGTTACCGGGAAGCGGAACCGTCGCATTGGCAACCGCGTCGACCGATGCGCGAACCGCCGGAATGGAGCGCGGACTCCTCGGGAGAGCAACTGCTGCTCTCTTCGACTTATGTGCCGCCTCATCCGTGCTCAATAATACCCGTACGTATAGGTGCTTTCAGATCTTCAACCGGCCGCCATTCATCCAAGCTTCCATCGCCTCCAGCGACGATGAGCTACATCTCCGAGCTTCCTTCCGACACCTCCAGCGAGGGCAAGCCTGCTGGATTGTGCAATTGGTGGGACAGAGCCCGGACGCCCAGCAGCGGCGACGATTCCCTGCCGTCAGTTGACAACGCGGAGAAATGGCTGGGCGTGGAGGAGGACGCGGAGGAGGAAGGGTCAGAGGAGGCGGCGGCGGCCTGTGCGAAGGCGGAGGCGGACGCGAAGCGAAGGCCAAGGCCAAGGCCAAGGCGCAGCTGGCGAGCACCGGCGACAATGAGGAGGACACTAGTTCCTCCGACGCGTCGGCCGACACCGCCTCTTCCGAAGAGGTGACGAGCAGGAAGCGTCACCGTGATGACGACGACGAGGCGGGGCGATCATCGAAGAAGAAGAAGTAGTAGTTAAAAATAATTTATATGTAATTTAATTATGTTTTTTCGAAGTTTTATATGTAATTTGTCTATGTTGAACCTATTTGAATATTAGTAAAGAGTTTTATTCTATCTATTTAAATTATTTTAATATTTGGGGCCAGCGTTTGGGGGACGCGGCCGGGGAGCGACGTCCCCCAAACGCGGCACGAACGAAACACGCCTCCCAAACGCTCAATCCGGCACCGTTTGCTGGATGAAGGCCATTTTTCAACTAGTGTATGAGTTCCGATGTCTTTTGTCTTGTTCTTTTGTCTCTTTGTAGATGCTGCACAGGTTCTGATTATAGAAAGGACAGAGATCGGAAATTGATCAAGTGTTAACAACACAAATCCCCAAAGATATTAACTGGACTGCCAAAGTTAAACGATTTTTCTTTCAAGATCAAGTCGAACGATCTTAGGGCAGCTATGTGGCTGCATGGTGCCTCTCAAAACGTGTAAACTAAACTATGCATGGCGGAGACGGCACAAAGGGGGCCGGCCCTGGATGGCGGTGACGGCGTCGACCTGGTGGCAGGTGGCGGGCGTCAGGGGCGATGGAGGTGCTTGGAAGCCGGCGATGGTGTCGCCGGTGGAGGGTTGGGTTGGCCAGCCCGGGATGGTCGCCGACGTGGGGGTCCGACCTGAATAAAGGCGGCGGTCCTAGGGCCTCTCTTGCGTGAAGAGGAGGACCTACCGGAGGCCTGGACTCGTGATCTGGCCGGAGGGTTGAGTTCTGGAAGGCTCCGCCGGCGAATGCAACAGCGCTTTACCTGGAGTTTGCTGGATCGGAGGTATTCGGTCGTGCGCGCCCATGCGTTTATTCCGACCGTTTGGTTCTGGAGGGAGCGGCGCGAAGCTCTTTTTATGTGTTGACATCAAGTGACTATGGATCCATGATAAAAGTCGGAAGAAGAGAATTTCTTAAAGGTCGGAGGGGAGGACTAACTAAGGGAGGTTCAAGTCTTCGCGCTGTTGAGGGGCTTGCTTGGTGTCCCGGCTGCACAGCAGCGGTTTGGAAGTGGGGGCGGCAACACAGGTGAAGCGCAGAGTCCTACCTTTCAGGGTGAAAACCCAAGGTCTGACCTTAACTGGTTGTGCCTGGCAGTGACCTTGGTGGAGGCATTGTTTTGAGAGCGGGGACTATCTTCAGGGTGAAAACCTAAGATCTTTGATCGGGCGACGACGGTGTTTCAGCATTGTTCCCTTCTTGAAGGCGTCGTTTTTTGGAGAGTCTGTAATTCAGGTGTTGTCATGGTGGTGGATGTATTGCTGTTGTTAGGTCCAAGATACTGTAGCGGGACTTTTGTTTCTTAGTTTTCTTTTCATTTTTTTGGCTGTGTGCATCCGTAGTGCCATTAGGGTGGTGCGTTGTTGCAGAAGCTGGGTGTAATTGGTATCTTCTTGATATTAATATATTCCCTTTATCGAAAAATGCATGGCGGAAAACTAGGATCTCCCTCTTTCATTTTATCAGATGTACTCCTTCCGTTTAAAACTAGACGTCTCACTTTAGTATTTATTTTTAGGTAAACGTATTTATTTTTTGACACACTGTAGATACAGATTATACTTCACATGAACAATGATCATTAATTGGCCGACGGTAGGTACTCCTCAAATCAACAAGGTAAAAGCAACTCTTGTTGGCTTCCTTCCTTGTGGGCGATTGACCAAGCACTTGGACCTGATCTTAAGGACGACATTACATAGGCTAGTTGGCCTGAAGTCCTTGAGCTACTCTGGATGTTCTTTTTTCGGGATAAGAACATGCTTTCAGTATGTAATACAATAATATATAGATAGCCGTTTCAAAAAAAAAAATATATATAGATAGATTTCAAAAGTTGATATGGTGCATTTTTGGTTTAGCAGTATTTGATTTTACTTGACTGCAATTTAAAATGTTGCAAAAAATGAAAGAAGCTAAAGCAAAGAAAAAACTCTACGAGGATTAATTAAGACAAGCTATTGAAGTAGTAGGAGTGTATACTTTTTTTTTCTGTCATTCCTTGGACACTCGTGAAAATCGAGATAATTGCCAAAAATCCACAATTGGCATAAAAGTAAACGTTGACCAACGGGGGAATGATTCCTTCCTTGGCTATACGTTGTTTGGTAGAAATGAGACTCTCCCCGCGGATGGACGCTAGGATGATAACCCGATTAAAGTTCGCCCCTCCCGCGAAATCACCGCGTGATGGGGATTCGAACCCGGGTGGCCACATATTGCATAAAAGTAACAGCCATGTAGAAAAAAACTGGCCACATATTGCATAAAATGATATGTGTTCGACACATTAATTTGCCCCAATTATGGTGATTTTTTTCTAATTATCTCGTTAAAATCAAATCCAGTAAAGTGCTATGTGGTTAATTCCTTCGAAACATAAAAAAACGAAATGCTACTATTTGATAGGTTTTGGAGAACATGGATATGGTGAACCGGATCGGCACATCTTTCTGCGAGATACAGTTTCCAACATACTGGGAGTCGTCGGAGCCGAGATCCAGCCCATCAGAAAACGGAACTGTGGAAGAAGACGACATGGAGTTCGATCACAACGGTGCCGAGGGGATGATCGCCGCGGATATTGAGTGCCTGTCCGACGGCAGCATCGAGCAGATCATGAAGGAGATCGATGTGTCCTACGGCCTCAGGAAGGAGTTGGACGTGCGCTCTCTCGAGGATAACTGGATAATGGGTGCGTGCTTAGAAGCCATATCTGCTTCCCCGGAAGCGGCGCCGGCGCCGGACTCAGACGGGCTCACTGATGGTGTTGCAAATTTACGTGGATCCATTAAATCCTCTAGCTCGTCGTGCTTTACGGCTTGGAAGAGATCATCGGACTCGTCGGTTGCCGGGGAATCGCAAAAGTTGCTGAAAAAAGCTGTTGCCGGCGGTGCATGGGCGGATAATGCTGGCGGCAGCACGGCGAGAGGTCAAGGAAAGTAACGTGAAGGGGCATGTCATGTCGGAGAGAAGGCGAAGGGAGAAGCTCAACAAGCTGTTCGTGATCCTCAAGTCATCGGTCCCGTCCATTCACAAGGTAACGCGCCATTCTGAGTTTTGAACGTTTTTTTTTCCCTTTATGCATAGACACTTAGATAGACATGTTTCATGTCTGGACTGTTAGCTGTTGCAGGTGGACAAAGCATCCATCATAGCAGAGACAATAGCCTATCTGAAAGAGCTGGAGCGAAGGATAGAAGAGCTAGAATCCAGCAGGGCACCCAGCACAAGACCGACAGAGACGACAAGCAGGCGGCGCCATGGCATGGCCGGGAAGGAGGTGTCTGCAGGATCCAAGAGGAAGGCGTCGGAGCCCTGCGAGTCCAACGATGGACCGGTCAATGTCGTCGCCGTCGCCGTCACCGACAAGGAGGTGCTCCTGGAAGTGCAGTGCCGGTGGAAGCAGCTGCTGATGACACGAGTGTTCGACGCGTTGAAGGCCCTCAGCCTGGACGTTCTCTCCGTACAGTCATCGACACCGGATGGTCTTCTTGCTCTGAAGATACGAGCTCAGGTCTGGCAATGGAAATGCATGCAGCGTTAGGGCAAAGGGAATGGTAGCATACTAAATTACTAATATACATACTTTGGTGAATTTTTGCAGTACGCCGGTTCTGCCGCAGTGGCACCAGCTGGGATGATCAGCGAAGCGCTTCAGAGAGCTGCGTTGAAGGGTGTTGCAGAATGAAAACAGAGACACTAGTAGCAAGGTGTATTTGTTCGTAGTTTGTTCACAATGACGGCTGTGCTTTCCAGATGTGACAAAATAATCGGACGATGTAATAACAATGTACTAATGTTTCGTGCCCAACCCATTAGTCCCCAAATACTTTGACCCGGGACTAATGGGGTTTTTAGTCCCGGTTCTGCTGGTGAACCGAGACTAATGCTCGGGCAACCGGTACTAAAGGGTTACGGTGGGCTGCGGCCTTTTTTAACACTGTAAAATAGAAAATAAAATGATAGACAATTCAAAAAATAAAATGTTTTCAGATTCTTGTATGTTATGCAACCTACTATTAGGGAAAATTAACAAATTTGAATTTTCACTTTTTTGCAAAAAAGGTTTGAAAAATGGTAAAACCGCATTAACTTTTGCATACGACATCGAAAAAAAAAACGTATAATATATCAAAATAATCGTGGGAAAGAGTTACATCCGAATTATCCAGGGTTTACCCGGTTAGTCAAATTTTAGATTCTCAAAATTCCAAATAAAAATACGAAAGCAGGAAGATTTTAGTTTTTGCTATAAATTACGGATTTTATATATTTTTTATTTTTTTAATTGCATCATGCATAAAGATTACTATCATTTTAACCCAATTTTTACATTTTCAAAATTTTAGGTTTTAGGTTTCGCAAAAAAATTTAATTAATTAAAAAATATAAATTAAAAAGTTAATGTTTATTTATTTATTCAAGATTATTATTACATCATTACTTTTGTTTATTAAAAACATTATTTGAAATTCAAACAATAAAAAAATATGACATCGATCAACATGTTAATAGGATTGATATGATACTACTATCACATACATGCGCGCGAAGCACTTGGATGCGAAACAAAATGAAACTCGGAAATTAAGCGTGCTAGTGCTAGAGTAGTGGGAGGATGGGTGACCGAGCGAGAAGTTTGACCACGAATATGTAATTTGACTAGAGATAAGTGTAGTTAGAGATAGAGACTAAAGTATGCAAATAACTGAAAAAATAGAAAAAAAAGTTGAGTGAAAAAAATTAGAAAAAATAAAATTAGAAAAAATTCACCTGGGGACATTTTTCGTCCCGACGGACGGAACCCACGTAGATGGACCTTTAGTCTCGGTTCGTAAGCAACCAGGACTAAAGGGAGGGGGGGCTTTAGTCCCGGTTGCACAACCGGGACTAAAGCCCGTTGTGAACCGGGACTAAAAGCTCTTTTTCTACTAGTGCCGGTAGATAACATGCAAAAGAGAACAATTTTTATCATGAAAAATTTCTACATAGTCATAGCGACCAAATAATGGCATGCATTCTCGAAAATATTAATATGAAGAATATACACACTACATTTGGTATGTGCACCAACACCATATACATACCTAATCAACGCATTGAACATGTTGTTGCTTTCGACATATCATTGTACTCCAGCTGGCTGGTTGATGGCTTTGTTAATTTAAAATCGATTTTTTGAGATTTATGTCCACGAAGATGCACGCAACTAAATATGTTATTATATTTATTGGTAAGGTTGGATTGCTGATGGTGTATCCAGCATGACACCGGGACTGTCGGAACTAAAGCTAGGAGTTTTTTTTTTGCGAGAATATCTAGGAGTTGTGATGAGTTGACAAGTAGTAATGTCATTGGTATAGCCCGGCAAAAGAAGGAGTTCCGCCGTTGTGGTGATATATATTTCAGAAAATGGTGAGAGGGGGTGATGCATTTAGAAAATCCCCATGGCAGAACTCGGAGAACGATCTACACAGATCTGGACCTTGGGAAACAACGGTCGATCGATAATAGCACTAACTCTTGTTTGTGACTGATTTTGGTTATCTCTTTATTCTCAAATGCTTTCTTGAGAGGGGGTTTAATTCCTCTATTGTGGTGGTCTGTATGAGGCTGAAAGCGAAGGCTATTTCTTGGCAGTTATATACCCTGCGATATTTACACCGTCGGAGTTTAGGATTGATCCGAAAAACAGGTAAGTAGCTAAGAGATAGAGTACACTTGACTTCATTTATTTTTGGAGTTCTGACTATTGGCTCGAGTCCTACATCTTCATTTGGAGAGGCTATGCACTCATACACCTAGGTTCAACTGATCTCGGCTATCGTCAACCGAGCTCTATTGTTCGTTAGCGTAAGAACTTTGGCTATGCCCGATCACTATATATAGATCATCGACATGTGATCTCCAAACATCTTTGCAGCCAATCCACACCTCGGATGCTCACGGGTACCTCGTCCTTCCACACCTTGGAAACTCGCATGTTGATGCCTAACCATCTAGCAGAAACCAATCTCCAAGACTAAAAAAAACTTGATCATGTTGGCTGCAACCTGTTCTTGTTTGGTGTTCAACCAAACCAAATGAACATCTTCCCTCCAATGGATGGACCTAGATTTTTGAGGGAAAAAGGGTGAACTCAAAGGTACTATGTGGATTCCAACAATCCTGCCCAAACATGCACAATATCGACTCGGAAATGCACAACTACATGACATGCGTATTGAAACACGCACATAATGTAAGTGGAATTAACACAAGTAGTAACATTACAACAAATTCATAATAGAGCCAACAAGAAACATATATACAACAACTCGAACGAGTCAAGAATACAAAAAGTTACATACAAAGATACAATTCACAAAGAAAGAAAACAAAGCGTCGAAGTACGGAAAAAAATACAAATGAAACCAAGAGTCCAGAAGATAATCAAGTAACGTCCATAATCCTACCTATACCAAGCTGAAGAGTAATGTGCTAACCTCGTTGAGCTCGTACCTGTCAAAAAGAAATCAAGCTAACAGTTGCCAACAAAAGAGAGAAAACAGAGCTAAGTACGAAGACGCATACTAAGCGAGACTAGAATTCAACCACGCTCGCCTACATGCTATTATGATGGATTTAACGCGATGACTCATAACTTGCATTAAAACCTTTTGGAGTACTCCATGAAGCTGAGTACTCGATACGACCTTATTTCCCAACTCCTAAGGCTTCTCATAGTGGGGAGTAACATAAGGTGGTGTCATGCATAAGTTACTAGTCCATGTTACTACCTTCATAGTGGAAAGTAACTTAGAGATGATATCATGTAAAGTCTCATTTATTAGTTTGTAGACTCATTTTATCTTGGGGTGTGTGATGTTATGGTAACATAGCTAGTTACCACCTCCCTCTCTTTCTTCATTTATTGCTATGCCATGTCACCAAAACACCTTGAAGTGTGTGATGTTACTACCTAAATTACTCCCACTATGAGCAGTCTAACTTCCTCGTAGTTTTTTTTTTGCAGATCCTGATTGGAGTGGTTTTGATTGGTGAACTTTTATTGGGGTGCGCATGTTTTAGTTTTGACCATGTTCGAGATGGGTCGTTGTTCATGACCTTTCTGCTCCAAACTACACACCTTGGACCTACAAAGACCGAGAAGTAAAAAGGGAATTGAGCTTAGCTCGACTGGTTATGGGAGTGGATGTATAAACTCAGAACCTGAGTTTAAATCCCCGTGGATGCGAATTTAGGATCGTATTTATACTTGACGCCTAGTCTGGACATGGTACTCATGCAATTTATCTTGAGGACTATGCTTTAATCTTTATCAAGATTAAAAATCTTAGTACTCACGCTTAATGGTTGTGTGTATCCCTGGTTGGTGTAGAGGTCGGAAAGTGAAATTCTCCACATTTTTAAGCTCCCTCCCGTGGTGCTCGGCCCGTCGTCCTATGGCGGTGCGGTGGTGGGGTACGGAGACGGTCGTCAGTTAAGCGGCGGCCCTCGATGGATGCTATCGGCGGAGGCCTCTGGTTGCTGTCGGCGAAGGTGCGGCTAGGGCCCGATGTAGGCCTAGATGGGCTTGGCGGCCCGAGGTTTCGCGGCTATCAAGGGCTGTTGTGTAGCCTGCTTGCTCTCGCCCACATCCCGGGGTCGTTTATTCTGCCGGCTTCGGTGTGACGGCAGCCAGGATGGCTGGTTGCGTGGGGCCTCGGCCTGAATAAAGGTGGTGGTCCTATGGTTCCTCTCGCGCGAAGATGAAGATCTGCTTGATGCATGTCCTACTGGATTTGGCTGGAGTGTCGAGTTCAGGAAGGCTCCGCCGCGAATGTAACAGTGCACGTTATGCCTAGAGTTCGCTAGATCGGGTGGTATTCGGTCGTGCGCATCCATGCTTTTATCCCGACCGTTTGGTTCTGGAGGGAGCGGCGAGAAGCTCTAATCTGTGTTTCCATCAGATGATATTTTGGTCCATAGTGAAATCAGAGACGGAGAATATCATAAATGCCGGATTGGAGGACTACCAATGAAGTTTCGAGTGGGGACCTTGCTTGGTATTCTGGGATTCGCAGCAGCAGTATGCAAGTGGGGGCAGCAGCACAGGCGAAGTTCAGAGTCTTACCTCTCAGGGTGAAAATCCAAGGTCTGGATTTAATTTGTTGTGCCTGGCAATGACCTTGTTGAAGGTATTGTTTTGAGAGCGGAGACTATCTTCAGGGTGAAAACCTAAGGTCTTTTGATCGGGCGACGACGATGTTTGTGCACTGTTTCCTTCTTGAATGCGTTGCTTTTGGAGAGCCTGAAGTTCAGGTGTTGTCTTGGTGGTGAATGTATAACGTATTGTTAGTTTGTTACTGCTACGTCTGAAATATCGTAGCGGGACTTTAATTTTTTAGTTTTTTTTCTTTTCTGGTTGTATGCATTCGTACTACCATTAGGCTATTGCGTTGTTGCAGAGGCTGAATGTAATTGGTATCTCTCGATATTAATATATTCCCTTTATCGAAAAAACTACACGTCTTGGAAGCTAGGTGAACGAGTGACAGGTGACGTCAGTGTCTATTTTGCAAATTTCCACAGGCTTTGAGATTATATCATGCACCTACATTTTGTATCTAATGGTATGCACATGACTGGAGTAATGTCAATACCAGTATAGTTGAGGAACATTACTGGACAAGGATTTTGTGCACATGGGAGTCAGTGCTCCCTTCACTTTTGGATTTTTGAAAATTTCAGATTCTCATATTTCTCTGCTTTCAAGAATTATGACATTAAATATGTAGATAGATGTGTATACGAGGATTGGAATCAAAAAAGTCTCGTCAAAAAATACGTTATATTTTTGGAGATGCAAAAAAGACAAATTTCTGACAGTACACTGGCAAAATATACGTACTATTGTACTACTATTTATAGTCAGAAATTTGTCTTTTTTGTATTTTCCAAAATACAAAGTATTTTTTAATGGGACTTTTTTTACTACACTCCTCGTGTCTAAATTTATCTACATATTTAATGCCATAATTTTTGAAAACATAAAAGAGCGAGATTTTGAAAATTTTGAAAAATCCAAAAGTCCAAGGAGTACTTGTGCTCATGTGCACATGGTACTTTCCGAACATTACTCCGTATGAATTGTATACAAATATGTCATGGAGTTGGCTTCTTATGCAGAAGTGGGTACGTATGTTTTGGACGGATATCATCGGCCGCCCACACCAGCCACCAAAAATAAAGCGGCCGTGCTGATTCATTTGCACACATGGATCCTTCCTAGCCTTTTGGTCCATCTACCACTGAAAGAAGTGTCGCTTCCGATGGCCACGCGTTCAAGGTGATGAACAGAACCACGTAGGCCAGCTAATGTATAAATACCACAACAACCCTTGCTGCCCACAGATCCCTCTCCCCTCACTATCTCTCTCTAACACAAAACACACACGGAGAGGGGTTTAGAGAGAGTGAGGTCGATCAGGGAGGATGGGGAGGAGGCACTGGTGGAAAAAAGGGCTTTGGTCGCGGTTGGCAACTGCCATTAGTCGCGGTGGCGCAACCGCGACCAAAGCTGCGCGACTAAAGGCCCCCCCCTTTAGTCGCGGTTCCTTACGAACCGCGACTAAAGGCCCGTCCACGTGGGCCGCAGGCGAGCGCCAGGGCGGAGGACCTTTAGTCGCGGTTCTTCTGGCCAGCCGCGACTAAAGGCCTCCGCAGGGTTTAGGGTTTTAGCCCCCCTCCCCCTAAATCTGGTTTCTTTTTAATTTGTATTATTTTATTTCTTTTGGGTTTTAATTCTGAAGGAGTTTCACATATTTAGGCCAACCGCGACTAAAGGCCTCCCCAGGGTTTAGGGTTTTAGCCCCCCTCCCCCTAAATCTTGTTTCTTTTTAATTTGTATTATTTTATTTCTTTTGGGTTTTAATTTTGAAGGAGTTTCACATATTCTACGGTACTGTATACATACATGCATATGAATGTACAATTTCAAACAAATTTGAAATTAGAACCAAAAAGAATTCAAGAGGAATATACAATATATATTCAATATCGGATGACCATATACAATATATATTCAATATCGGATGACCATATACAATTTTGAACAAGTTAGTTACAAATTCTGGTGCATATAAAGTTCTACGTCATCGTAATAGTGTTCTCCTTTAGGATCGATGACTTCCCTCGCCAACCATCCAGCTAGTTCCTCTTGAAGTGGTCGGAAGCGAGCTTCGGACTAAGCGTCTTCCGAGGTTATTCCTCAGATGTTGTTCTCACACGTCCGGTCCCGCTCATTGCGGTATCTCCGGATCCTCTCACAAACATAGTATCCACATAGGTTGGTCCCCGGTGGCTGAGTATCCCCGGTCGTCCGCACCGCCATTTTAAAATGTAGCTCTTTTTTGAATTCACCGACCTTGGTATCTACGAACCGTCTCCAAACCCTACGAGGCAAAGAAAATTAAATAAACAAGAGAGTTATTAATTAGTTACTTGATATTAGGAAATGATGAACGAAATAGGCCGATCGATATAGAGCGCAAATGAATGAAAATAATTACTTTTGCATCATTTTTCTCATGTCGCCCCAAAGCGCCGGATCCATATTCGAGAGAGTCGTGGACGAGAACCGAGGAGGTCTGAACTTTAATTACCATAAGAATCCGAGTGGAACCTGCGGACACGATACATGCACAGTCATGCATAACTCATCGATTAGCCACATACCATGCATGGAGTAAACAAAAGAGAATGTGCTCAAGACAGAAACACTCACCCAAAATGGTAAGGAAATAGAATATCACTTTTCTGTTGTCGTTTTCTAATAAACCGCCACAGGTCATCCTCCACGTCGGCGGGGGTGGTGTTCTAACACATGTGAATTAACGATGTGTGGGTCAATGAACCCAACATCATGGATGTTCCTTATTCGCATTTCCCGCTTCTTCATTCTCGCATAATAGCGTACACAACAAGATAGTTAGGACAAAGTGTGCAATGAACGAGATGGGGTAGAAATTAATAAATCACTTACGTAACGTAGCAACCGATGATAGATTTGTCGAGGTCGCGCAGATTGAACAGCTGGAACAATTCACTCAGAGGAATTTGTACCCGTAATGTTTGAAGTGATGCTCATATCTAACTTCCGCATAGATATAGTCTTTGGCGTTTTTATGTTTTATGTAACCCTTGTACCAATTTAGCAGACCTAGCATTTGTCGAGGTAGATCCCCTTCTGCGCAGGCTCGACGAGAGGGCCATTCTTCACATATGTAAATACTACGTCCTTCATTGGCGCCTCATCAAGGCCTAGCGATTGCACGAAGAGTGATACCTAACTCGGCCGCTTGTTCTCTCGGCACTCGTTACGCTCAATCCATGTCTTCTTGCAGCTGCTATGATATCGGGGCATCCGGATCGGCGGCTTGCACTATGAGCGGGGCGATCGATTGTTTACTTTGTTCCCGAGCTGGGCAACTTCTTTCCCCCTATCTAATTTTGACTCGGCCTCGTCCTTCACGGCTTTCTTCTCCGCCAACTCTTTCCTGTTCTTGAACGCGAGTGCTTGCCTACGAAGTTCACGTAAATAGTCGTCCGGCAGATTCTTCGCGGCTTGGGACGGTGTGTTCAAAAATGACTTAGCCCACTGATATTCCTTGTCGAATATATCGCTTGGGCTCGCCCTCTATTTTCCTCTTGACGCCGCCTTCCATTTCTCTAAATCAGCAGCCGCGCCCGCCTCGACTTCCTCGGCACTACTTTCCCAAGGCCTCGTGGGGAGAGGCTTCGGTGATACCTCCGGTACCTTTGTTTTCTTAGGTACGTAAGGGTCCGGTTAATAACCCAGGACTCCGCTTCTTCGCCGGAGGTGGATTGGGGGCGGTACGGTGTCCGATCACCCGCCGGACGAGGACTGGGGGGCGGCGGCGTGGGCTGACGTGAATGAGGTGTATTAGGTGAAGCACCACCGCCACCGTCACCGCCACCGCCACCGTCACCGCCACCGCCACCGCCACCGTCACCGCCACCGCCACCACCACCACCGTACGGGGGTGGACTTGTTGGCGCCTCGCCTGGAAACTTGATAAATTTCTTCTGCCATAGAATGAACTGGCGCTTGACATCTCCAAGTCTTTTCACCCCTTCAGGTGTAGCAATGTCAATGTCCAGGTTCTCAAACCCTTGGACTATCTCCTCCACCGTCACACGAGCATAGCCATCTTGAATGGGGTTGTTGTGGTGGAGTGCTCCAGGTGGTAAAGCACTGCCGATGGCTACCTTCATGGACATGTTCCCGATAGGATAATACGTATGACATGCTTTCATCTCCTTTATATCGTCCACGGGGTAGCGAGGAGGCTCCGGTGCAGTAATTTCGACCACCGTGAGGCTCCGGTGCGATAATTTCTATCGTCGGTGCACCAGCCCGGTGAGGCCTCCGTGGAAGCCACGCTGCTTCTTCTCTCGCTGGCTTCCGAGATCCATTGGATGATCGTCAGCCTGCTGCGCCCGAGCTGCAGCTCTTTCGGCGACGAGTACACTCCCGGTTTTCTTCATCACATCCATTTCAGTTACCAACTTCGCCACAACATCTCGCATCCCGATCCATCTTTCTCTTACGGCTTCAGAACCGTACGGGTCATCGTTCCGGGAACCCTATTTTCCACGGAATGGGCCCCATGCCTCGTATACGTCCTCCGTGTTCGGGATTCCCGAGGGCTTTTGTCGGGCGTCGTTCTCTCTGTTGAACCTGATCCTCCCTCTTGAGCCTCCCTCATTGCCTCAATAAGCTTTTGGGTGGGTGTAATTATTTTGCCCTGATAAACACACTCCCCTGTCTCCGGGTTCAGCGATCCCCCATGCCCGTACCACCAGCTTTTGGCCCTTGGGTCCCATCCCTCCGTACCTGGACGGATTCCTCGCGCCCTCAGCTCGTTCTCCATCTTCTCCCACTTAGGCTGCCAAAAGCGATACCCTCCTGGCCCCATTTTATGATTGTACTCCTTCTTGGCCGCATTTTCCTTATTTTTTCTCGATAGTTCAAGGAACTGCTCCGATTTCTTTTGCTTCACAAATTCTGGCCAATCATGTTGCGCTTCTCATATTGTCCTATGAAATCCGGAGTCTTGCCCTGGTTGACAAAGTCATGGGCTAGATTTTGCTTGTATTTCCGAATGCGTTGGCCATCCTAGAAAGAGCGAACTGTTTGACTAGCTTGCGCCTCTCCTTGTTTTCCGCAATCTTGTTACCCTCCTCATCGTATTTGCGGTATTCCGGAGGTAGAACGAAATGTTCCATAAGCTTGTTGAAGCAATCTTTTTTTTCTCTCTTATCGACAAAAGTGAAACCAACACGTGCCTTCTTTGGCTCATTCCACTCCTGGCGGGTGATCGAGACGTTGTCTCTAACAACGGCTCCGCATTGGCTGACAAACTTGGTGGCGTTCTTGTTTGGGCTCCGGCGGCCGGTTGCTTCATCGACAACATCGATGGTGCATGTTTCTCCTGCTTTCATCGTCTTGGTTGCGCCACGCTTTGACGACGTACTCGATTTTTTCGACGATCCGGCCGAGGGCTAAAATAAGAAAGAGAGTCGCGCGCGTTAGTACACACACATTTATTCAAATCAGACGCTCAATATGTACATATATATATATACCTCGGCGCCGGAGGTGGTTGCTACTTCCAATTGAAGATCGTCGTTTATCGACGTTTCTTCGGCACCATCTTGCTGACCATGCCCTTCATCTTCACCCTCAAGGTTCAGATAAGAAGAGATATCATCTTCTTCTTCTCCGGTCGGCACATATGGAATATCGCCTTTTATGATGCCGAACATATGGTCTTCAGCGTCCGGATCATAGTTGTCCAGAATCGGGTCAGCTCTATCGTCCGCCATATGTCGATCCCGAAAACATGTAGTCAAAACAAATTAATTAAGTGAAGAAGGGGGGCGGTGGCGGTGGCGAAAGGGCGGTGGCAAAAGGAGGGGGCGAGGAAAGGGTGGGAGAGGGTGTCGCGGTATATGCGGGGTCGCGGTGGCGAAAGGGGGGCGGCGGAAGGTAGGCGCGCGGTGGCGGTGGCGAAAGGGGGGCGGCGGTGGCGGTGGCGCAACGCGGTGGCACAATAAAAAGTGTCTGACGCCACAGTCTAATTACATTTTACAATAAACCCCTTCTAAATTAATCAAAAGAAGCCCAACACTATCTCTCCTCTCCCGGCGTGCAACCACCGCGCCTTCGTGATATCGGGCAACCGGCACCGCCTCTGCCGTTGCGGGAGAAGAATCCGGCGCGTCCGGCCTCGCGACCACCGGATCCAGCCCACCCAGCCTTGCCGCCGGCGGATCAAGCCTGGCCGACGCGGCGAGGGGATCTTGGTTGCGCGGCGCGACAGTGGGATCTCGACGGCTCGGCGCGGCGCGACAGTGGGATCTCGGCAGCGCGGGGAGCTCGGTGGCGCGGTGATGGGATCTCGGTGGCGAGGAGCAGAGCGAGTGGTCTGCGGTGCGAATGGGCTGCGGGTTTCGTGCGCGTCGTGGTTTCATGTGCATTTGGGAGGGAGCGCGGGGTAAGGAAGAAAAAGGTTCGAGGGTTTTCCTGCAAAATTCCTCGTCCGACACTTTTTTCGGATCGGAGGGAGTACGTTTTCAAATTTTCAAGTTTACAAAATTTTAAGTCAATTTTGATTAACAAATTGTGAGTTCATATGAAAAAACAAAAAAAAAAAACAAAAAAGGGCCGGCCGGCCTTCTCCCTCACGCGCTCTCCTCTCGATCTCCCTCTCTCTCAGAACGACGCGCTTGCGCGGGCTAGGGCGCGCGCGGCGGTGCGGCGGCGAGCGAGGCGCGACGTGACGCGACGAGGACACGGCAACGGCGGCGACGTGCGGGCGCCGGTGCGGCGGGCCGGCGGCGAGGGCGGCGCGGGCGCGGCCGCGCGCGCGACGACGACGACGTACACGCGGCGGCGCTTGCCGGCAGAGAGAGCACGTACGGGCAGCGCAGCTTCGACGCGGGCGACGAGGATCGAGGGCGGCGGCGGAGGTGTTCGGCGGCGGCTGTCGGCGGCGGAGGAGACGCGGCGACGATCAGCCACAAGCGGCAGCCTTCAGCGTCTTCGAGAGAAACGGCGAAGAAGATGAAGTGTGGGCGGCGGCGCGATATTTATACACAGAGGCCTTTAGTCGCGGTTGGGGTCCCCAACCGCGACTAAAGGTACTTTTAGTCGCGGTTGGTGACCCCAACCGCGACTAAAGCCTTTTTTGCCCCGCGGTTGAGGTTCCGCGAAAACGATTTTAGTCGCGGTTGGCCTGGCCAACCGCGACTAAAGGCCTTTTTCGAAATTATTTCGTTTTCTAAATGTGAAAAATAAAACTAATTAAATTCAAAACTTTAAAAATACAAATAATATATCAAAAAATTCAGAAAAATAAAACTAATTAAATTCAAAACTTTAAAAATACAAATAATATATCAAAAAATTCAGAAAAATAAAACTAATTCATTTCAAAATATTAAAAATACAAATTATATATCAAAAAATTAAGAAAAATAAAACTAATTCATTTCAGAATCATAAAATACAAATAATATATCAAAAAATTTAGAAAAATAAAACTAATTCATTTCAAAATGTTAAAAATACAAATAATATATCAAAAAATTCAGAAAAATAGAACTAATTCAATTCAAAATGTTGAAAATACAAATAATATACCAAAAAAATCAGAAAAATAAAACTAATTCAATTCAAAATGTTAATAATACAAATAATATATCAAAAAATTCAGAAAAATAAAACTAATTCATTTCAAAATGTTAAAAATACATATAATATATCAAAAAATCAGAAAAATAAAACTAATTCAATTCAAAATTTTAAAAATACAAATAATATATCAAAAAAATCAGAAAAAAAAACTAATGCAATTCAAAATCTTAAAAATACAAATAATATATCAAAAAATTCAGAAAAATAAAACTAATTCAATTCAAAAATCTTAAAAATACAAATTATCAAAAATTCAAAAAAATAAAACTAATTCAATTCAAAAGTTCGTTGGCCCCCTCTTCCCGCCTCTTTCCGCCGACCCCCTCTTCCCTCCTCGTCTTCCCGCCATTTCTTCCCCGTCTTCCCGCCTCTTTCTTCCCACCAATTGTTTCCCGCCAATTTCTTCCGCCTCTTTCTTCCCGCCAATTTTTTCCCGCCAATTTCTTCCCGCCACTTTCTCCCGCCTCTTTCTTCCCGCCTCCTGTCTTCCCGCTCCCATTTTTCCCGCCATTTGTCACTACATATAGGTAGCCCGGCTTGGCCAGCATCACATCTCTACAATCTCTCATCACTCTCTCATGGCTTCCACCGCACCCACTCTAACCTACCAGCAGGTGGAGGAGCTTTGCGCCTCGAACTACCCTTGCCCTCCGGCTACCGCGTCCTCGCCGGGCCGGAGCCTAAGCGCCGGCGGCGTGCCGGTCCCTCCCGTCCCTCGAGTGCTACCGCGGCGGGCGGCCATCACGAACCACTACTACCTCGACCTCACGCCGGAGCAGCGGATGAATCCCCGCCGGCATCCCGATAACCAGCATACTTGGGACGCCTTCTTCATCAATCGGCGTGAGAGGGCGCTCGCTGTATGAGGAGGACGGTGCGCCTCCCGGAAACTTCCACGAGGCCGGCCGTCGGCTATGGTGGTACGGCCGGACTTCGCAGAGCGTCATGGACTACATCACGGCCGGCGATATCCCCGCTGCGCTACCCTCGATTCGAGCCACGAGCGCCGCCCCGACGACAATGACGACGACAAGCGGCGACGACGACGCCGCAACTTAGAAGGCGACGACTACCAAGTACAATGGCGGCGGCTATGAAGACTACGAGTATGCATATTATACGCCTAGGCAGGAGTATGACTAAATCACTCCAAATTTCAAGTATGTAGGAGTATGACTTAGTCACTCCAAATTTCCTGTATGCAGGAGTATGACTTAGTCACTCCAAATTTCATGTATGCGGGAGTATGACTTAGTCACTCCAAATTTCATGTATCATCGTTGCTATCTCGAGTCAATTGAATCATTCGAAAATGGACACCAAACACATCACGGGTAATATAATTCACATGATTCATTCAACAAAGTTTGGTACAATAAATTATTACACATCATTTCTTCCCTTGTGTCCCCGCTTGCTTACGATTGTGCCGTATCCATGGAGCATCCTCATCATTTAACTTAATGCTTGGGTCGGTGTTCACTTTGAAGGGCGGAATTTCAGCAAACATATTATAATCTTCTGACATGTCTGTCTTGTCCTCCACTCCCACGATGTTTCTTTTCCCTGAAAGAACAATGTGGCGCTTTGGATCATCGAACGATGTACCGATCATTTTCTTATCTTTCCGTTTCCTCGGTTTGCTACTCATGTCCTTCACATAGAAAACCTGAGCGACATCTTTCGCTAGGACGAATGGTTCGTCAAGATAACCAAGATTGTTGAAATCCACCATTGTCATTCCGTATTGCTGGTCCACCTTTACCCCACCTCCTCGTTAGCTTGAACCATTTGCACCGGAACAAAGGGACCCTAAAGGAGGGTCCATAGTCAAGTTCCCATATCTCCTCTATGTAACCATAATATGTGACCTTTTGCCCATTCTCGGTTGCTTTGCATCAAAGCGGACACCACTGTTTTGGTTGGTGCTCTTTTTATCTTGGGCGATCGTGTAAAATGTATTCCCATTTATCTCGTACCCTTGGAAAGTCGTTATAGTCGAAGATGGTGTCTTGGCCAACATGTACAGCTGATCTACAACCTTATTGTCACTCATTAAATGTTTTCTCAACCAACTCCGAAAGTCTCCATGTGGGCCTTCCTAATCCAGGATTCAGGCTTCCCAGGGTTGTCCGAGCGTAAAATATTCTTGTGTTTCTCAAAGTACGGAGCAACCAAGCTGAATTGGTCGAATCGTGTGGTGTGCTTCATCAGAGAATGGCCGTCCATACATATCATTGATTTCCTTCCGATCGTGCCTTTTCCACTTAGTCTCCCTCGTGCCGCGATTGAGGAAGACCAATCGGCTTAAGGTCGGGAACAAAGTCAACACAAAACTCAATTACCTCCTCATTTCCATAGCCCTTGGCGATGCTTCCTTCCGGCCTAGCACGGTTACGAACATATTTCTTTAATACTCCCATGAACCTCTCGAAGGGGAACATATTGTGTAGAAATACAGACCGAGAATGGAAATCTCATCGACTAGGTGAACCAGGAGGTGCGTCATAATATTGAAGAAGGATGGCGGGAACACCAACTCGAAACCGACAAGACATTGGATCACATCGTTCGTAACCGTGGTAGAACTTCTGGATTGATTACCTTCTCGAGAGATTGCATTGAGGAATGCACATAGCTTCACAATGGCTACTCGAACATTTTCCGGCAGAGCCCCTCAAAGCAATCGGAAGCAATTGCGTCATAATCACGTGGCAGTCGTGAGACTTCAGGTTTTGGAACTTTTTCTCCGCCATGTTTATTATTCCCTTTATATTGGACGAGAATCCTGACGGGACCTTCATACCGCTCAGCATTCAAAAAAGATGACCTTCTCTTCTTTGGTCGAGCGTAGCCGGCACGACCTTGAAACCGTTCCGGATGCTGGTCATCGTGGTCTTTCAAACTTTGCTGGTCCCGCCGTGCTTCCTTTGTATCATTTGACTTCCCATACACGCCCAAGAAGCTTAGGATGTTCACGCAAATATTCTTCGTAACGTGCATCACGTCGATTGCAGAGCGGACTTCTAGGACTTTCCAATATTCTAGCTCCCGAATATAGATTTCTTCTTCCACATGGCTACGTGCCGTCAGCTCCCTTCGGAACTGATTGTCCGCCAGACCCTTTCCAAAGATGACTTTCAAACCCTTGACCATATCAAATACCTCGGTACCGGTGTGTTCCGCAGGCTTCGGCCGGTGATCTGCCTTGCCGTTGTAATGCTTGCCTTTCTTTCTTACTCGGATGACCTTTCGGAAGAAATCGACGATGCCCAAGGTACACGTTCTTCTTACAATTTGGCAAATGTACACTTTCAGCCTCATGTAAGCGGTGCGTGCATGCATTGTATCCCTTATTTGACAGTCCGAAAGGTTACTAAGAGCAGGCCAATCGTTGATGGTTACGAAAGCAACGCTCGTAGGTCAAATTCCTCTTCTTTGTGCTCATCCCACACACGGACACCAGGTCTGCCCCACAGCTGTAAAAGTTCATCAACTAATGGCCTTAGGTACACATCGATGTCGTTGCCGGGTTGCTTCGGACCTTGGATGAGCACTGCATCATAATGAACTTCCGCTTCATGCACAACCAAGGAGGAAGGTTGTAGATGCATAGAGTCACGGGCCAGGTACTATGGCTGGAGCTCGCTCGCCAAAAGGATTCATGCCATCCGTACTTAGACCAAATCTTATGTTCCTTGCGTCAGCTGCAAAATCTTTGAACTCTCTCGTCGATCTTTCTCCATTGCGTTCCATCTGCGGGGTGTCTCAACTCCCCGTCCGACTTACGGTCCTCTTTGTGCCATCGCAACAACTTGGCATGCTCTTTGTTCCTGAACAGACGCTTTCAACCGTGGTATTATAGGAGCATACCACATCACCTTGGCGGGAACCCTCTTCCTGGGTTTCGGCCCTCAACATCGTCACCAGGGTCATCGCCTCCGATCTTATAACGCAATGCGGTGCATACCGGGCATTCATTCAAATTCTCGTATTCACCGCGGTAGAGGATGCGATCGTTGATGCATGCATGTATCTTCGTAACCTCTAAACCTAGAGGGCAGACAACCTTCTTTGCTTCGTACGTAGTGGCGGGCAACTCGTTATTCTTTGGAAACATATTCTTCAACATTTTCAGCAAGTTTTCATATGCCGAGACAGATACACATGCCAGTGCCTTCCATCTCAGCAAATCCAAGCAGCAGCCCAGCTTTTTCAGACCATCATCGCATCCGGGGTACAGCGCCTTCCAGTGATCCTCTAACATGCGATCCAAATTCTCCCTCTCTTTTTCAGTTTCGCAGCGTCTCCGTGCATCAGCAATGGTCCGACCAAGATCATCAACGGGATCATCACGTGCCTCTTCTTCACCTTCCCCTTCATCGTCCCCTTCACCTTCAGCATCCTCCATGAAAGTATCACCGAAATGAGCAAGATAGCTTTCATCGATGAAATCATCCCCTTCTTCATCTTCTTCCATTATAACCCCTCTTTCTCCATGCTTGGTCCAACAATTATAGCTTGGCATGAATCCGTGCCGGCTGTGCATGTGAACATCTCTTGAGGAAGAGTAACCCTTCCGATTCTTACATTTAACACATGGACAGATAACAAAACCCTCCTGCTTGTTCGCATTAGCCACTACGAGGAAATCTTTCAAACCCGCACTGAACTCGCCGGAGAGTCGGTTACCGTACATCCATTGTCGATTCATCTGCATTATTATAATATAAAATATATAATTAACCATCATGCATTTGTTAAACTAACTAGCTACAAACAATATAAATTAAACAATGAACTAATGCACATTTTATCAACGACACATCAAAGGTTCAAGTTGCTAACCGCGATCGAGGAGGAAAAAATAAATGAGAAAGCTCAAGTGTGGCTCCAACACTTCATATCATGTTTGTTTCATGCTCTTGGGGCATTTCATCAAACACCTTATGTGCATAAGAGGAACCAAAAGCAAACCTAACACCCACTTGTGAGCTTGTGAAGAGAATGGCACCAAATGGCTAAGTGTTGGCTGCTGGATGGGTATATATAGGGGAGGGGCTTTAGTCCCGGTTGGCCTGGCCAACCGCGACTAAAGGCCTCGGGCATTCTTAGTCGCGGTTGGCCTGGCCAACCGCGACTAAAGACCCCCCACGTGCACCGGCTGGCCACCGAGCGCCCTGGGCCCAGGCCTTTGGTCGCGGTTCTCCTCCCGAACCGCGACTAAAGGTACCATTTGTCGCGGATCCTGCAGCATCGCGACTTATGGGGCTCACCCGAAGCCTGTTTTTCCACCAGTGAGGGCGTCCTGTGCCAGGGAAGGGGTGAAGAGAGGCGCATGGACGAGCAAGGAGGACGACATCTTGGCCTCCTACGTCAAGCTCCACGGCGAAGGCAGATGGAGGGAAGTCCCCCAAAGAGCTGGTATGTACCGATCGTTTCTAATCGCTAAGTAAACATAACAATTCTACTCGATGCATGGAGAGCTAAACCCGACGCCTGCGTTAACTAAATTTGCAGGCCTTCAGCGGTGCGGCAAGAGCTGCCGTCTGCGGTGGCTGAACTACCTCCGGCCCAACATCAAGAGGGGGAACATCGGCGACGACGAGGAGGAGCTCATCGTCAGGCTCCACCGCCTCCTCGGCAACAGGTGGTCCCTCATCGCCGGCAGGCTCCCCGGCCGAACAGACAACGAAATCAAGAACTACTGGAACAGCACCCTCGGACGGAAGGCCCTTCCAGTTCTCGGTGTCGCTCGACCTGCCGCTGCCACCGACAGGATCGTCGTCGCCAGGCCCAGCGCCTCCACCGGTTCAGGCTCATCCTCCGCGGCGGGGGCTCCGTCCACCTCCGAGCCTCTTCAAGCGGAGCCGTCTTCGACAGCCGCTACCGTGTGGGCGCCCAAGGCCGTGCGGTGCACGGGCGGCCTCTTCTTCAGCCGGGACATCACGCCGCCATCCCCGGCGGTCGCGCAGACGCGAACGGGAGGATCAGAAGACGGAGATGACTGCAGCGGCAGCAGCTCGGGGACGTCGGAGTTCCTGGCCGAGCCGTTCGACTGGATGGACGACGTGCGGGCCTTGGCGTCGTTTCTCGAGTCCGACGAGGACTGGGTCACGTCCCTGAAGATGGCCCAGTAACACCAACGTGTGGGCGAGTCTGCAGTCTTAGCACGTACTGTAGGTGCATCTGCATAAGTACGCACGTACGCTATGTAAACGAAATGCACCGTATTTTGCAAATGTACGTGTACGCGCGCGGGTAAGCATGTGATCGTGGCTAGCTAGATCCCGTACGTTGTATGCGTACGTGTGCACTGTGTACTGACTACTGGGTTTTGTACGTTACCCTGCTTTTCGAGAAAATATGAGGCGTACAGGCTGCATCCCGAAAGGCGACGCGGAGGCAGTCTGACCAAAATGTCAAATGTGCCAAGGAATATCCAAAAATCGAAGATAAATGAGTACTTACGTTGCAAAATAAAGCGCTGCCAATTTACTTTTGATAAAGGAGTACTATTGTTAAGATCATTGCTGAGAGGGGGATGTCATGCATTGAATTCTGACAAGGATAGATCTGTATCGAAGTGGACTAGGGATGGCAACTTCAGCGTTAAGACTAGTCACAATGCATAGTATCATATACAAGGATCATGAGTATGATACTACATGTTACTATTATCATAGTCTTCTTATATTAATTGATTTGTAGAGTCTCAATGCGAATCTATGTACAAGATGTATTTGACATTAAAGTTTCTAGTACTACGTGATATGATACGGTATCTACCTATGATATTCCTATTGTATTGCCACATTAGCTTTTTGCACCACCACATTAGCTTTTTGCATCCATGAGATGCATGATACTACCTATGATATTTCTATTGTAGCCTAAATTATGCATCAATGATAGGGACACATCTATGTGGAAGCCCAAGATCCTTTTAACCATTAAAGTGTGGTTGAGGTTCACCTGGTATAATGTCATTAGAGCATCTCTGGATGTACAAAAAAAGTTTTAGAGAAGTAAATATGAGGCGCTAACCATTTGGGTCGGCTCTAGTTGAAACCCTAAAACGGTTTGCACGCATATATAGCTGAGCAGGGAGGAAAAATCTCTCCTCCCCCTCCCATATTTCTTCGACAGCCAAGCGACTCGCATATTCTCCCTCATCCGCATTGTCGCCGCAATTTACCTCCTGGCTGCCGCGAAACACCACCGCGGTTCTTCCCCCTCTACCCATCTGCAGCATCGTCGGCAACCGCGGTGCACAGCGGCGCCGTACTCGGTGCCCCGCCGACCTCCCGCAGCCACCGCACAGCCGCTACCACGGCGTGCGGCAGCGCGAGCGGGGGACTTGGGTCTGCGAGATTACCGACCGGAACACCGGCCGCCGGATCTGTCTAGCGACGTTCCAGTCGGCGTCGCAGGCGGCGTGGAGGCACGGCATTGAGAATTTCCGCCTCCACGGCGATTGTGGGAGCTAAATATCCTCCTTGGCACCTGATGCATGTAAAATGCATACATGAATTTTATAGTTTATTGTACTAAAATCCTTATTATATTACAAATTTATTATATTTATTGGGACTAACGTATTAATAGTTATAAAAGTGCACAAGTTCTTGTTCTATACTTTGTTGTGTAGGAAATATGCAAATATGGAAGGAAATCGGTTATTATGGCAAAATCTGAGTTTCCTGAAATCTATCCCTGCAGTACTTTTTTCGAAGATGGCCACGATAGGCCCCGAAGACACCGTCAAATGAAAAAGTGCCAATTGATAAAGTTGTGGGGAATTTTATGCGCTTGGTTTTATACATACAATTCTCTCCATTCGGAGTTCGGATGCTCCCGTGGTTGCCATATTACTGAAGGGTACATAGGCAGTTTCGGGAACCCAAAAATATGTGACATGATTGACTCAAAATCCTTCCATATTTTAGGATTTCTGCCAAGGCAAGACTTGAAGGATTCATAAAGGACAGAGGGGAGTCCTAGGAAGGTTCTATAGGTGCCCAAGAGCCCCTGGATCAAAGGGGCATCCATCCTATGGCCAAGATTGCATCTCTACCTCTATATATTGAGAGGAAACCCTATTTTTAGAGGCATCTACCCATGGCCACGACATTTCCCCTCCTTGGTAGCCGCCAAGTAGGGGGGAAATCTCCTCTACACCAGCACCAAGTCCAAGCAACAAGAAGGGGCAAGGGGCCGCTGCCACCAAGGGCAGTCACCGCCGCCTCTCGTGGCCTCCGCCATGGGGAACTTCATCGCCATCTCCCCCACGGGTTGCACCTCTTCATCAACATCATCAACACCATCTTCATCTACCCCTTTGTAATCTCTTGGCAAACATGATGTATATTACAATCTATCATTTTCCCATGATCTATTGTGTTTCTATGTCCTTGTTGAGTAGTGATTTTTTTGGCAATTGTGAGATAATTTGTTGATGGGTGCATATAAATATTTGTTATCTTCTATGGTAATCTCTTGTACTAATATATGAGTGCACACATATGTTGGGAATACATGAGGTTGTCACTGTTGCATGATGATAGGAGGAGGTATAGCTGCAGCTTCACAGAAATCATGTCCCAATTTTTAGATTCATGTTGTATTAATTCATGGTTAATCAACGAGGGGGTATAACTATGGGGACCTTTAAATTTACAACGGTGGTTGGACTTTATGTCTTAATAATACCCTTGTTTGTTCTTAATTGGCCTTGGGGTCCATCATTAGGGGTGCAATTGCTCACATCAATGGTTGCACCTATCTATGGCTTATCTCTAGAAGAAAACACTAAAAAGACTATAATAAGCTTCACTAATTATGACAACCACACAAATAAAATAGCAATTTTCCAAGACACTTACTCCCTGAGTTACTTTCTTTTACTCCACTTCATATCACTTTACTTATCTTGCATTAGGTTTACTTATTGCATTTTAATTTGAGTACTCATAATTTTATAGTAGAAACCTCTTCACACACACACACACACACACACACACACACACACACACACACACAAACACACGCATGCACATGCACGCACACGCGCGCACACACACACAATAGATTCTAGCTTTGCATAGAAGGCCATATAAGTGGATTATAGGGCTTTAGAGAATAGATGGTTTACCTTCAACTCCTCGTGGGTTTGACACTTGAATACTTATAGAATTGTACTACGGTGATCACCTGCACTTGGGGGTTATCAAGATACTTTTCTGGTGCCGTTACCAGGGAGCGTAATGCTAGGATTCTATTCTTGCTTGCATTGCTAGTTTACTTTCAGTACCTTTCATACAAAATTCAAACCATAAAAAAAATTTGATAATGAAGATGCTCTAGACATTTCTCGTAAGTCTCACAAATATATGAAGGATATGTCGTACAATTATGTTAAAAGATTGAATATTTCCTAGTGTAGTAATTTTTTGAATGCAAGAAATCATGTTGAGAGTGCCAAGGAAGAACAAAAGAAGGAGGATGACAAAAGCATAAGCTTGGGGATTTCCATGCAATCTCGTGAAGAATATAAAGAAGAACAAGTGGAGGAAGAATGGAGTAGCTACCCATCACCAACTTCCAACAATGGTAACACACAAACTCCTATGAACACCCCTTCTTATACTATTGATGATGATCCTCTATGTGATATAAGTTTGTATAATTTGAGGATCATGATGATGTAAAATAAATAGATGATACCATAAGCTCATTAGATGATTTGTCTTTATGTGGTGATTCTATTCACAACTATATTGTTGAGTCGACTTTTGAAGCTTCCAAATATTATAAAAGGGGAAGAGATAAGAGCCCTCTTTATGTTTCCATGTTATTTGAAATGCAAGCTACTGGTCATTATATGCATTGGCTACCATTAAGTTTCTGTTATTTATTCATATATAAAATTCCAATGCATAGGAAGAGAGTTAGACTTAAAAGTTAATAGTTTCAAATCTTGTGGTGTGTTCCATATGATTTCAAATAAAATTTAATTTTAGCACTCCTTTATGTCCTTATTCAATTTTAAAATAACTTTACTTCTTATTACATGGTAATTAGTTTATAAGTTTTAATAAAAGTAAAAATAAACTATGGAAGAGTAAATGAGAAGGATGAGCAATGGAGAAGTTGGGGTCGACCTTGAGCATGTGTTGTTCATGCCAATGAAACCATTGCAAAGTCTATATCATTAAAACTCTTCCTACACTAAAACAAAATAAAAAGTGTTTCCTTTCTACTTATGTCTTATTCTTGAATAAAATGGTTTCCCAATAAGTACTATAGTTTCTATCTTGGTAGAAATTATCATATCATTTGTTTGGAGAACTAGCCATTTTGTAGGCATTGAAGTATCATAGAGCTGAAATATTTATTTGTTTGAGATGAGTAACATTATATGATGAGGAAGAAGTAGAGGACCAGAGGTAGCAAGATCATAAAGCTTTGGGATGCCCATGCATCCCCATCTTCTTTCAAGTATCTCAAGTAAATTATTTCAAACTCATGTTCTAGTTTTATCTTCATGATCCATTTTGAATGTTGGCGGGGACCATGTTTTTATTTACCTTTGATTGTTTTTAGTTTTTCCTATGCATGCTTGATGTTGCAAGATAGTTTATTTTTAGTTTACTCTCTGGTTTCTAAAATTAAGTACCAAGTTTTACCCATTTGGATGTTAAAAGTTGTGAAATAAAATTGGAGTTGTTGATTTATGCGCTGCACTTTTTAGTGCACGGTTTTTCTTATTTTTTTGGTAACTCCTAAAATCTTGATAAGTTCACGGTAGCTGAAACTTTTCATCCTCTATATTCACAAAAATTGGATAAAATTCTTGAGATGCCTAAGTGGTCGAAAAAAATCTAGTTTTGCTGCTACAAAAATTCTTGACACATTCTGCCTCTTAATGTTAGAACCATTCTTTTAAGTTTCAAAATTGTTTTTTCTTAAAACTTTTGATATACTAGAACAAGTATGACATTATGTGCTCTCTGGTTCATGAAGAAATAATTTATATTTGAATAAAATGGCATCAAGTATATTATTATTTTACCACTAATATCACCCCATAGAAAAGAATGGGAGAAAATTTCGTGTTGACATTTTTTCACATGGAATAGAGGAACACCACACCAAGATATATCCAAGAATGTTGAATACCATGAGCTTGGGGATGCCCATAGCACCCCACTGGACTAATCTTTCGGTTTGCACACCCATAGACCTTGTTTTTTAGCAACATAGAGTTATGGCAAAAACTTGGAGCGTATTTTATGTTTTGTGTGTATAATTTTTCCTTGAAATAAATGAGACCATAATAATAAATAATTTGCATACATATGAAATAGATACTGAAATAAATTATCCCATTCTTGAATACCTCAATGAAAATAAGTTGCATGCCATGAGAAGAAAAAGAGGAATGCTTAAAATGTTGAAAGTCAAGTTATGCATGGTATTACTAGTTTCAAATGCTTTGTTGAATGGTACTTTTTTAATTTCCTTATTTAGTGCTGCTTCTTACTAGTATACATAGTTGTTTAATATTAAGTATCATTGTTTGATGATAAATGAATAGTACTATGAACACTATTGAATGCTTTTAGACCTATTGCTAGCCAAATGATGAATTCTCACACAAACTTAGACTTGTATCCAAATAAACTCACCTACTATCATCATACCTACCTACATAGCACTTGCTATTCCAAGTATAATATGTGCGTTATGCCTCCAATTGCTTCAAAATGTCATTTTTGTGTAATTTAAAGATCATGGAAAAGTAAGGTATATAAGGAAAACACCATTATGTAAGTTATGAGTTTGAAAAATTATGAGTAATGAGCCAGGTTGGAACCATGCTTTCATGGGAAACACCTTTCAACCTTGCACTTATCTTTAAGTTGACCATCATGTTTTTAGTAACTAGTGGCCATATTGGATGAAATAAAGAGGATTATCAAATAAAGACTAGATTATGCATATATGTTAGAGATCGAAGTATGTTGGGGCACTATTCGAAGCCATGCCTAATCATGGTAAAAGTTTCAGCACGAGCATCCTCAATAGGAAGAGAGAAAATAAATAAAGAAATAAAGAGAGTGGAAAAAAGAAAGACAGAAAGAAAGAAAGAAAGGGAGTGAAAAAAAAAGAAAAAAGAGAAAAAAGTTAGAGAGAGTTTATAGAGGATGCTCACAAGACTGTTGTTCTTGTTGTCCTGGTATGGATGGCCTATATAAGTCGAGATTTTAATATTCTTTGGTCCTTTGTACAAGCAGCATGGAGGTACCCCTTTGTGTTATTTTTGGTTAAAAATATGTGAAAGATCTGTGGTAATCTAAAGTTGATTAGTACGATGTGTGGTTATCTAAGTGCTAGAGCATGAGACACTTACTTATAAGATGTCAAACACATGAATCATGAGTATCTCTTAACAAATATATATGTGGAGCCCCATCCTTATTATTACTGTTGACATGAATTGCATAGCTCAAAATTTCATTTTATGCTCTCTTTTACATTTTATTTTGTTGGAGGACTAGCACATATATTTCCTACTTACTTTCTGTTGTTCAAAGAGTCAAGAAAGTCAGAAGAATCAAAATATAGGACAATGAGTCTTCCAAACAATTTCTATAGGATTATCCAAGCATGATTTATGGTTCATAATACTTCTCATTTATTTGCTTACAATGTTACTTATTATTATGCATGCTTTGTAGAATGTTAGAGATATCACTTTATAGTTTATTTACTTATTGTTATTGTTTAATGACTTAACCTAGTAAGACTTTTCATGATCACATAGAAGCAATATAATAAACTCCAAAGTCGACAATATTAGTTTTATCTCCTTTATGCTCGAGGACGATCATTGATTAAGCTTGGTGATGTTGACGCATGTAAAATGCATACATAAACTTTGTACTTTATTGTACTAAAATCCTTATTTTATTCCAATTTTATTATATTTATTTAGACTAACCTATCAATATACAGTTGCAAAAGTGCACAAGTTCTTGTTTCATACTTTCTTGTGTAGAAAATAGGAAAATATGGAAGGAAACCGATCATTATGGAGAAATCTGGAATTTTTTGAAATCTGTCCCTGAAGTACTTTATTCGAAGATGGCCACTATAGGCTCCGAAGAAAGCGTCAAATGAAAAAAGTGCCAATTGAAAAATTGTGGGCAATTTTATGCGCTTGCGTTTAGATATAAAACTCGCCCAAATCGGAGTACGGATGCTCATGTGGTTGACATATTACTGAAGGGTATAGAGGGAGTTTCGGAAACACGAATATTATGTGACGTGATTGACTCAAACTCCTTCCGTATTTGAGGATTTTGGCCAACTCAGGACTTGATGGACTCATAAATGACAGAGGAGAGTCCTTGAAAGGTTCTAGAGGTGCCCAATAGCCCTTAGATCAAAGGGACATCCATCCTAAAGCCAAGATTGCATCTCTATCTCTATATATTGAGAGAAAATCCTACTTTTGGAGGCATCTACCCATATCCACGAAATTTCCCCTCCTTGGAAGCTTCTAACTAGGGGAAAAACTCCTCCACACCAGCACCAAGTCCAAGGAAGAAGAAGGGGCAAGGGGCCACTGCCCCCCAAGGGCATCTTCCGGCGCCATGGGGATCTTCATTGCCATCTCCTCCACGGGATGCACCTCTTCATCATCACCCTTAGCACCATCTTCATCTACCCCTTTGTAATCTCTTGGAAAACATGATGTGTATTGCAATCTATCACTTTCCCATGGTATTTTGTACTTTTATGTCTTTGTTTGAGTAGTGACTTGTTTTGGACATTGTGAGATAATTTGTTGATAGTTTCATATAAGTATTTGTTATATTCTGTGATGATATCTTGTACAGATATATGAGTGCACACATATGTTGGGGAATGCATGAGGTTGTCACTTTTGCATGATGATAGGAGGATGGACAGCTGGAGCTTGACATAAATCATGTACTAATTTTTAGATTCTTGTTGTATTAATTCATGGTTAATCAACGGGAGATATAACTATGGGGATCTTTAAACTTACAGCGGTGGTAAGACATTATTTATTAATAATTCCCTTGTTTGTTCGTAATTGGCCTTGGGATCAACCATTAGGGATGTTGCAGCTATCTATGGCTCCTCTAAAAAAACACTAGAAATCCCTAAAGAGCTCTAATTAAGCTCCCAGGGTTTTGGCGAGTAGTGCTTGCTCCACATCTTTCCGCTCCTTCAGCCCCACCTGTCAGCGGCATATGTTCAAGACGGTTGACGTGCATGTCGGTTCGCCAGCGCTATCTCTGAAGAGTATGTGTTCCGCTGCAGGGTGTGTATCGCCCCTTCCTTCGTCCGTACATCCGTCCTAGCTAGCGTCACCACAAAAAGATACCGCCTCCACATCTCACATCGCCGCTCCGGACCCTCACGTCCTCTCCCTCTACAGAGCGCCGCCGCCCGCCCGGACCTCCCGATCTCTTCGCCGCCGGTCGCCCGCACGTTGGATCTGTCCACCGCCGGCTGTATCCAGCCCTTGCGGCAGCCCCAAGCTCTCCGCCGCCGGCAGCAGCCAGGTAGCCGGCGCGAGGACAACAGCCTTAACTCGATCCGTCAACCGCGCCTCATCTTCTCCTTTCCGCCACAGCCTGGTAGCAGCGGTCTCTCAAAAAAAAAAGCCTGGTAGCAGCGGCAGCAGCAAGGCAACAACACAGACCTGCACTCCTGCAGCAACATCTATTTAGGAATTCAGTTCAGACCGTGAGAAGTGAGTACTTCATTTTTTGCTTAAAAAAAATATGAGTACCTCGTTTTAATTTTCATTTCTGATTACCCGAGTTGAGATTAGAGGATGATCATTCGTTAATTTATAGGCCTAAAAAATAATGAAATAATGGAGGAACTCAACACCATCTCATGGAGGCAGCGGCATATATGGGTACTCATTTGTTTGACTGGATAACAAATCTGTTGGTAGAGTATTATTTCAGTGATGATTATTTGAGTAATCTGAGCAACTGTGCTACTGAACCAATATATCCAAGATGTACAATTTATGATACTTGTATTCTGTAAATGATTTAGTTGGCAGCTTGCTGTCAGAATTAGTCAGATTCCGCGTTATGTGCAACCGTAAACATCTCGACCTGACCAGTAGTATGATTTCACAGTGTAGTTTATGGAATTCTGCTCAATCAGGTAAACATTTGGTTTCCACCATTTGGTTATTGGATTGGTTGATCTATATGTATGGAAATAATTAGAGGGTGATGCCATTATAGGACATTCCAAATGATTGGTAACTCTAATGCCTATCTCAATTTTTTCATAGAATTTGTGCTGGAATTTTTAAACGTTGACCAACGGGGGAATGATCCCTCCCTTGGTTATACGTTGTTAGGTAGGATGAGACTCTCCCCACGGATGAACGCTAGGATAATAACCCGGTTTAAAGTTCTCCCCTCCCTGCGAAATTACCGCGTGATGGGGATTCGAACCCGGGTGGGCTGGCTGCGCACTCGCTAGCCTTGCCACTGTGCAGGTGTGCTGGAATTTTTTAAGTCAGATGGAGAGTTACAGGTGTTTGCAACAACATATACGTGCTGGCAGACACCAGCGAGCCAAAAATGAAACCATATATGCATCGGCAAAAGAATAGCTCAGCTACAAAACCGTATAGTTTTGTAGTGGTTTCAGTAGCATTTCTACCCATGGGCGGCTTACCCCGGGTTCAAGGGCACTGCCTACAAGAGGGATTGCGTCGTTGGTAAGAGATAGAACCACTATGGGTTTGAGGAGCACCCGGTGACTGGATGCATGCAGAAGGTGTTGTGGGTATACTTTATGGGTATATCAACGGCATGGCCTAGATCCGGCAAGCCCGGGTGGCCCATAGTTGGTGATGAGGCATGTGGCCCATCGGGCGGTCCAGTTCTGTAGATCCGGAAGGATGAAGTCCAGCCCAGGAGCAGGAAGCCGGATCCCAACCGACCTACGAAGGAGGCCGGATCCGTGACGGCCCATGAAGTATCCGGATCTAGTACGTACTTAGGGGTAGGCGGATCCTTGACGTACACGGCAAGACTTTGTACCGTAGTTAGGCAACTTGTATTCCGGCTAGGACTCTCCATGTAAACCCTAGATCCATGCGCCTTTATAAGCCGGATCTCGGGAGGCCTAGAGGCACAACCACAACTCATTGTAACAACGCGAAAGCGCCCAGATAATTGTAGGAAAACGTTGCATAGAAAACAAAAAATTTCCTACCGCGAACACGCAATCCAAGCCAAGATGCAATCTAGAAGACGGTAGCAACGAGGGGGTATTGAGTCTCACCCTTGAAGAGATTCCAAAGCCTACAAGATGAGGCTCTTGTTGCTGCGGTAGACGTTCACTTGCCGCTTGCAAAAGCGCGTAGAAGATCTTGATCACGATCGCTTCCGGCGCCACGAACGGGCAGCACCTCCGTACTCGGTCACACGTTCGGTTGTTGATGAAGACGACGTCCACCTCCCGTTCCAGCGGGCAGCGGAAGTAGTAGCTCCTCTTGAATCCGACAGCATGACGGCGTGGTGTCGGTGGCGGTGGAGAACTCCGGCAGAGCTTCGCTAAAGCTACGCGGGAGATATGGAGGAGAGGGGGCGGCTAGGGTTTGGGAGGGGGTGGCCGGCCACTTCAATGCGGCGGCCAGCTTGTAGTCTTGGGGTGGCCGGCCCCCTCCCTTGGCCCCTCATTATATAGGTGGAACCCCAAGTGTTGGACTCTAAGTCTTCGAATAAGACCCGAAACCAAAACCTTCCATATGAAAAGGAAACCTACCTAGGGTGGGAATCCCACTTGGGGTGGGATTCCCCCCTTCCATATGGGGGGTGGCCGGCCCCCTAAGGGGGAGTCCACTTGGGACTCCTCCCCACTAGGGTTGGCCGGCCATGGAGGTGGAGTCCCACCGGGACTCCACCTTCCTTGGTGGTTTCTTCCGGACTTTTCTAGAACCTTCTAGAACCTTCCATAGAACCTTCCGCATCATTTTAATTCACATAAAATGACATCCTATATATGAATCTTATTCTCCGGACCATTCCGGAACTCCTCGTGATGTCCGGGATCTCATCCGGGACTCCGAACAAATATTCGAACTCCATTCCATATTCAAGTTCTACCATTTCAACATCCAACTTTAAGTGTGTCACCCTACGGTTCGTGAACTATGCGGACATGGTTGAGTACTCACTCCGACCAATAACCAATAGCGGGATCTGGAGATCCATAATGGCTCCCACATATTCAACGATGACTTTAGTGATCGAATGAACCATTCACATACAATACCAATTCCCTTTGTCACGCGATATTTTACTTGTCCGAGGTTTGATCTTCGGTATCACTCTATACCTTGTTCAACCTCGTCTCCTGACAAGTACTCTTTACTCGTACCGTGGTATGTGGTCTCTTATGAACTTATTCATATGCTTGCAAGACATTAGACGACATTCCACCGAGAGGGCCCAGAGTATATCTATCCGTCATCGGGATGGACAAATCCCACTGTTGATCCATATGCCTCAACTCATACTTTCCGGATACTTAATCCCACCTTTATAACCACCCATTTACGCAGTGGCGTTTGGTGTAATCAAAGTACCTTTCCGGTATAAGTGATTTACATGATCTCATGGTCATAAGGACTAGGTAACTATGTATCGAAAGCTAATAGCAAATAACTTAATGACGAGATCTTATGCTACGCTTAATTGGGTGTGTCCATTACATCATTCATACAATGATATAACCTTGCTATTAATAACATCCAATGTTCATGATTATGAAACTAATCATCCATTAATCAACAAGCTAGTTAAGAGGCATACTAGGGACTTCTTTGTTGTCTACATATCACACATGTACTAATGTTTCGGTTAATACAATTATAGCATGATATATAAACATTTATCATAAACATAAAGATATAAATAATAACCACTTTATTATTGCCTCTAGGGCATATCTCCTTCAGTCTCCCACTTGCACTAGAGTCAATAATCTAGTTTACATTTGTGAAGATATAACACCTTGGCCTTCCGGTGTTTTATCATGTTTTGCTCACGGGAGAGGTTTTAGTCAACGGATCTGACACGCTCAGAAAACGTTTGTATTTTGTAATTCATTTGCGTCTCAACGCATCACTCATTTCCAAATGAGTTGGCATTAAATATGTTTGGTCTTCTGGTGGAACCTTAATTCCGCGGTCTGAAATATGTCACTAATATTGTCAAACACAATATAGCTTCAAAGTCCTGACTCTGTCGGAACTACACCAAGTTCTCAAAGAACCTCTTGACTTAACATCCTTTGTCATTGTCAAAACAATGACATACTCTGCCTTCTTTTGTAGAATCCGTCACAATATTTAGAACTCTTCTAAATCTAGCATAGACAACTTCTAGCTCATTGTGCTACCTTTTAAACAACACTTAGTCTAATTTGAGATTGAAATTTTATTTTCATATGTGACAAAACAAATATCGGTGCAACATCTTACAGCGATTTGTTTTGTCATTTCTCCATACAAAACTATATGTATATATACTTGGTTCTTCTTAAGTACTCAAGAATATTCTTACTGTTTTTCAATGATCATCACATGAATCATTCTGGTACATGTTCATAACACTTTTAGGGCATAGGACATCTGATTGTGTACATATTATTCGTGATCTATAATCACTCATGTGTTTTTACTCATTGAGTGTCAGATACACTCAAGTCTTGTTAAACCTTCACATGACAAGAACATTTTCTTAATATTTCTATATTGAACTACTTCAATATCCATCCTATGTACTTTGACTTAAACTTATTTATGTGTTTCAATCTATCTTCATAGATCTTGACACTAAATTTGTTTCAGTCCATATCCTTTCATTGAAATTAATTCTCAATGAAACCTTTTTAATCAAGTATATAATTACATCATTTATAACCAACTATATGTCATCTACATAAAGTATTATAAATATGTCTCAGCGCTCCCACTTAATTTCTTGCAAATGCAAGCCTCTTCATCGTCTCTGATGAAATCAAAAACTCTTTGACTATTTCATCTGGTGAAGATTCCAACTCCGTGATATTTACTTCATCCAATTGAAGTTTGTATATCTATCTAGTATTCCACGGACTAGCAAAACTTTTGGTTGTATCTTGTATACACCTTTAATACACACTTCTTATAAGTAATGTATTTTGCCATCCTACTAGCATATCTCATAAAAGAAATATGTAGTGATTACTAGAATAATCCACATAGACTATAAGCATTGCTACGGAAGATCTAATCTTATCGTAGTAAACTCTTTGAACTTTGTCGTAAACAACTTTTCAACAAGTCAAGCTTCATCAACTTTTATAGATCCATTTACTTTCAAAAAGTATTCATCTATCTTGGATTTCATGGCGTATAGCCATTTTAACGGAGTCAGGGCCCATCATAACTTCTTTGTTTGTAGTTGGTTTATCATTGTTCAAAATCAATCCTTTGTCCACAAATCATTTATTTGATCACAAAGTAAACCATACCTACAAGGTTCAATATGTACTTAGATCTCCATGGCTAAAACAATTTGTAGTCATGGGAGCCATGATCGTCGTGGCCACTTCCGGAACCAATTCCGATGCTGCACTACTCTGATCATTATGCTCAGGTTCATAAACCTTATCAAGTTCTATCGTCCTCCCACTCAAATACTTCGCTAGAAAACAATTTCTTGGAAATAAGCAAGTAACATTAACAAACACTTTTGTCTTTTACTTCATAGTGGAAAGAATTCCCAATCAATTCTCTGGGATAACCAACAAAGACATTCATCCGATTTTGGTTGTAAACTCTTAGACCAAAATTTAAAGAAAAGACTATTAGGGTTTATACCCATACCATAACTTGTATGGTGTCATTTCAACGGATCATGATGATGCTCTATTCAGTGTAAAAGCGGTAGTCACTAAAGCATAATCCACAAAAATATAATGGCGTCATAATATTTTATCTCATCATTAATCCAACAAGGTTTGGATACATCTCTCGGATACTATATTATCATTATGATACTCCAAGAAATGTGAGTTGCAGAACAATTTCATGACTCTCTTAGATGTTCGTTAAAACTCGTAATTCAAATATTTTCACCATGATCCAATCATAGATATTTGACTTTTCTATTACGATGATTTCCACTTCATGCTGAAATTTATTTGAATCCATTCAAATGTTTCAAACTTCTTCCTTATTGAATATATCCACATATATACTCAATTCATTGTTGAAAGTTTTCATGAAGTAGAAGAATCTCCCGCACACACCTATGCCCAGTGAACCACATATATCATTATGTATGTTTTCACTAAGTTAGTTGCCCGTTCAACTCTCGGCCTATGAACGGTATTTCAGTCATTACCTTTTAGAAAAGATTTTGCAAGCGCCAAACGATTCAACAAATCAAATGACTCCAAAAATCCATTTGCATGGAGTTCCTTCATGCGTTCCTTTCTAACATGACCTAAATGGCGGTTCCACAAATAAGTGGAATTCAAATCATTTGCCTTATGGCATTTTAGCGTTAGTGTTATGTATGTGTGTTTCACCATTAAGATTTATAATAACTTATCCATCGTACATGGAGTAATGTCATAATTTGAACAACTCATTGTTTTCATTTGACCAGAGCAAAATAACAATTATTAAGTTCTTTATTATAAATTATAAGGGCTAGATAGAGTGCCAAAGACGAACATAATAACACTTTATTTTTGTTCCAGACGTGCATTCCTATCATATTCCTTGTCAGTCACTTAGGCCATTGTATTCTTGTATTGCGTTGTTTTGTATGACACTTCATACCAACCAATATAGTACTAATACCCAAGAATTTCATAGTGTGACTTAACTAGGAATACAACCATAACATGTATATCATTTATATACACCTGAGCTAGACCTTCTAGTCTTTTCTTTTCTTTTTGCCAAAATATCTTTTGCAGTTTCTCTTTTAGCTTTCCTCATTATTCAGAGAAACACTTTAACATTATTAACTTCTAGATTTGTTGGTCAAATACCAATAACCTTGAGGTTCTTACTTTAAGTTTGATCATCATATGACAAGTGTTTCAGATTTCACTATTAGTAACTTTTTAATATGATGAACAATTTCACTCATAATTTTATCCATTGTATCATGATGACTTTCTGAGACCATGTCTGTACATGCTAGGCTCATAAAGTTTAACCTTGGTATTCGCATGTGCAAATCTGGCTTGCACCCGTTGTATGCACACGTAGAATCTATCACACCCGATCATCACGTGATGCTTCGAAATGATGAGTCTTAGCAACGGTGCATACTAAGGATGATAACTTCATGGATATGCGAATATTATTAGTGCCCCAATAGTTGGAGGATTGTGACGCCTGGCGTCTTCAACCTTCATACATTCCCATAAAACTTATGAGTTTATGTAGTCTCACCAAATTTATATTCTATCATCTTGCAATAAGGTCTTAGATATCACATATATCTCATACCTTGCTTATTTCTGAAAACTAAATTTTCAGCTCCTTACTTTTTCAAACAGATTTGAACTTCAAGTTTCATGGAGACAAGATAACTTTAGGTACTAATTGAAACCTTAGCTTTTTGAATCAACAATGTGAGGTTTACTAAAAGTTTGCAATAGGACTTAATCAATTCTTGATTCTTTAACAATACGGTACCAATCCGTAAAGTTTCTTGTCAGATTTTTAACAGTATTTCTATCTCAATTACAAGACTAGCGCATAGTAGTAAACGGATACCAATACTACAAAATTAATTCAAAATACTACTCAGACTATGTTTATGATAATTAGTTCATGTTTTAATCTAATTACTAATGAACTCCCACTTAATACAACATCCGTCATAGTTGTTAAGTGGTACACGATCCAAATCCACTACACCAAAACCGATCATCACGTGAGATGATGTAGCTTCAATGGTGAACATCAACATGTTGATCATATCATCCATATGACTCGTGTTCAACCTTTCGGTTTCTGTTGTCCCGAGGCCATGTCTGTACATGCTAGGCTCGCCAAGCAAACCCAAGTATTCCGCGTGTGCAACATGGCTTACACCCGTTGTATGTGAACGTTGAATCTATCACATCCGATCATCACGAGATGCTTCGAAACGACGAACTGTACAACGGTGCATACGAGGGGAGAACACTTTATTATCTTGATATTAATGTGAGGGATCATCTTATAATGCTACCGTCGCGATCTAAGCAAAATAAGATGCATAAAGGATTAACATCACATGCAGTTCATATGTGATATGATATGGCCCTTTTGTCTTTGCACCTTTGATCTTCATCTCCAAAGCACGGACATGATCTCCATCATCTTCGGGCATGATCTCCATCATCGTCGGCGTAGCGTCAAGGTCCATGGCGCCGTCTTCATGGTTGTTCACCTCATGTAGCAACTATTACAACTACTTTGAAATACCTCTCAACATGAAATATAAAGACAACCATAAGGCTCCTGCCGGTTGCCACAATACAATAATGATCATCTCATACATATTCATCATCACATTATGGCCATATCACATCACCAAACCCTGCAAAAACAAGTTAGACGTCTCTAATTTGGTTTGCATATTTTACGTGGTTTAGGGTTTTCGAGAGAGATCTAATCTACCTACGAACATGAACCACAACGGTGATACTAATGTTGTCAATAGAAGAGTAAACTGAATCTTTACTATAGTAGGAGAGACAGACACCCGCAAAGCCTCTTATGCAATACAAGTTGCATGTCGAACGAGGAAAAAGTCTCATGAACGCGGTCATGTAAAGTTAGTCCGAGCCGCTTCATCCCACTATGCCACAAAGATGCAAAGTACTCAAACTAAAGACAACAAGAGCATCAACGCCCACAAAACCATTGTGTTCTACTCGTGCAACCATCTATGCATAGACACGGCTCTGATACCACTGTAGGAAAACGTTGCGTAGAAAACAAAAAATTTCCTACCGCGAACACGCAATCCAAGCCAAGATGCAATCTAGAAGACGGTAGCAACGAGGGGGTATTGAGTCTCACCCTTGAAGAGATTCCAAAGCCTACAAGATGAGGCTCTTGTTGCTGCGGTAGACGTTCACTTGCCGCTTGCAAAAGCGCGTAGAAGATCTTGATCACGATCGCTTCCGGCGCCACGAACGGGCAGCACCTCCGTACTCGGTCACACGTTCGGTTGTTGATGAAGACGACGTCCACCTCCCGTTCCAGCGGGCAGCGGAAGTAGTAGCTCCTCTTGAATCCGACAGCACGACGTCGTGGTGTCGGTGGCGGTGGAGAACTCCGGCGGAGCTTCGCTAAAGCTACGCGGGAGATATGGAGGAGAGGGGGGCGGCTAGGGTTTGGGAGGGGGTGGCCGGCCACTTCAATGGGGCGGCCAGCTTGTAGTCTTGGGGTGGCCGGCCCCCTCCCTTGGCCCCTCATTATATAGGTGGAACCCCAAGTGTTGGACTCCAAGTCTTCGAATAAGACCCGAAACCAAAACCTTCCATATGAAAAGGAAACCTACCTAGGGTGGGAATCCCACTTGGGGTGGGATTCCCCCCTTCCATATGGGGGGGGTGGCCGGCCCCCTAAGGGGGAGTCCACTTGGGACTCCTCCCCACTAGGGTTGGCCGGCCATGGAGGTGGAGTCCCACCGGGACTCCACCTTCCTTGGTGGTTTCTTCCGGACTTTTCTAGAACCTTCTAGAACCTTCCATAGAACCTTCCGCATCATTTTAATTCACATAAAATGACATCCTATATATGAATCTTATTCTCCGGACCATTCCGGAACTCCTCGTGATGTCCGGGATCTCATCCGGGACTCCGAACAAATATTCGAACTCCATTCCATATTCAAGTTCTACCATTTCAACATCCAACTTTAAGTGTGTCACCCTACGGTTCGTGAACTATGCGGACATGGTTGAGTACTCACTCCGACCAATAACCAATAGCGGGATCTGGAGATCCATAATGGCTCCCACATATTCAACGATGACTTTAGTGATCGAATGAACCATTCACATACAATACCAATTCCCTTTGGCACGCGATATTTTACTTGTCCGAGGTTTGATCTTCGGTATCACTCTATACCTTGTTCAACCTCGTCTCCTGACAAGTACTCTTTACTCGTATCGTGGTATGTGGTCTCTTATGAACTTATTCATATGCTTGCAAGACATTAGACGACATTCCACCGAGAGGGCCCAGAGTATATCTATCCGTCATCGGGATGGACAAATCCCACTGTTGATCCATATGCTTCAACTCATACTTTCCGGATACTTAATCCCACCTTTATAACCACCCATTTACGCAGTGGCGTTTGGTGTAATCAAAGTACCTTTCCGGTATAAGTGATTTACATGATCTCATGGTCATAAGGACTAGGTAACTATGTATCGAAAGCTAATAGCAAATAACTTAATGACGAGATCTTATGCTACGCTTAATTGGGTGTGTCCATTACATCATTCATACAATGATATAACCTTGCTATTAATAACATCCAATTTTCATGATTATGAAACTAATCATCCATTAATCAACAAGCTAGTTAAGAGGCATACTAGGGACTTCTTTGTTGTCTACATATCACACATGTACTAATGTTTCGGTTAATACAATTATAGCATGATATATAAACATTTATCATAAACATAAAGATATAAATAATAACCACTTTATTATTGCCTCTAGGGCATATCTCCTTCAATAATTCCAGACAAGCAGCAGTAGGCCCTGTCATTGTGCAGGTGTTCCGAAGCTGGGTAAATCGCGTACCACCGTACCCTATGCACTCCGCCCTATGGCCCCTACTTCTTCTCCCCCTCGTGAGGATCCCTCCTCCGAGGCACCGTCGAATAGGCTACGACAGTTGGCGCCCACCGTGGGGCCTGCGGCGTCTGGAGACCGGAACTGGGAGGGTTCCGCCATGGGAAGCTACGACGACACCATCGCTGTGGGGCGCGTCCTTTACGCCGGAAATCTGCCGATCGTCCCTCCGGATGAGTGCTGGATTCCGGCTAAGACAAACCCCGTCAAGCTCTCCATCGTCCCAGTCGGCGGCATACACATCTTCATCGGGGAAACCGTCGATTCCGACGGAAACCCACTGGTAAGTAACGCTGACGCGACCGCCGCTGAGCAGGACGCAGTCGCGAAGATCCGATCTGAGATGCAGGAGCTTCCCAAGGAAGATTCCGCCTTGGATCTGGAAAAATCAAAACCCACCCAATCCGCCCCTGAGCAGGAAATAAAGGTGGAAGACCAATGCAGATCCGCCTGGGTCTCCCAGGTGTTAGAGAAGCAAAGGTGTCACTTCGTACACTTCTTGGCCCATACCGCCGGAACCGCCCCTCAAGAAGCCGGAGCTGGTCCCGAGCAGGTTGAGGCACCGGAAAACAACGCTGCTCCGGATCAGCAGGAGGCTATCGGAGAAAGCGGCACTCCGGTTGAATAGTCGATCCTGGGCAACCTAAGCCCAATTTCCGAGGATACCCCATCCATGGATACTGAAGAGTTCGATCGCAAGGTGAAGGAATACGGATACGGTGATCAGCCTGAAGTTGAATCCGCCCAGCCTAAGCAGGTTCTCGCAACCTTGGTGGCGCTGGATCAACGCGAATCAGAAGATGAAAACACCCAATCCGACCCACAGCTGTCGTTGCCTAATCGACGGTACCCCGGAGGAGGGATCCTCACGAGGGGGAGAAGATTTAGGGGTCATAGGGCGGAGAGCACACGGGACGGTGGTACGCGAGTTACCCAGCTTCGGAACACCTGCACGATGACAGGGCCTACTGCTGCTTGTCTGGAATTATCTGGGCGCTTTCGCGTTGTTACAATGAGTTGTGGTTGTCTCGCTTCTAGCTCCAGATCTCTCCTCAGGGCTTCCCGGATCCGGCTTATATAGGCGCACGGATCTAGGGTTTACATGGAGAGTCCTAGCCGGATTACAGGTCGCCTAACTACGGTACAAGGTCTTGCCGTGTACGTCAAGGATCTGCCTTCCTCCCTACGTCGTACTGGATCCGGGTTCCACATGGGCCTCCATGGATCCGGGTTACTCCTGGGCCTCCATGGATCCGGGTTACTCCTGGGCCTCCATGGATCCGGGTTACTCCTGGGCCTCCATGGATCCGGGTTACTCCTGGGCCTCCATGGATCCGGGTTACTCCTGGGCCTCCATGGATCCGGGTTACTCCTGGCCTCCATGGATCCGGGTTCCACATGGACCTTCACGGATCCGACTTCCTCCGATGGTCGGTTGGGATCCGGCTTCCCTATCCTGGGCTGGACTTCATCCTTTAGGATCAACAGCAACTGGGCCGCCCGACGGGCCACACGCCACATCGCCATCTATGGGCCACCCGGGCTTGCCGGATCTAGGCACTGTCGATGGTACACCCATGAAGTATACCCACAACAGTAGCCCCCAGAGTTCTCCGAGTTTCACCTGCTGTTTCCGCCTCACTAGTCCATCATGGTCTCCGGCAATATTGGTAACGCGGAGAAACTTGAAGAGCTCTAACTTCATATTTTCTTCTTTCCCAACTTTCAGTCGGAAAAAACCCTCATCCTGTGGGACTTCATCCATCGACAGTACATAACATGTCTCTGGGTTACTCCCCGCTATGGACAAGAATTTGCTTATCTTCACGCCGTTACCCGGAACCTTAAAAGATTCAAACGGTTCCGCCTATCTTGGCGCCATTTTCGCGTGATTTGAGCGGTAAGTTGAGGTGCGGATCCGACTACCAAAAATTAGGTGCGGATCCGGCTACCAAAAATTAGTTGCAGATCCGGCTACCAAATATATAGGTGCGGATCCGGCTACCAAATATATAGGTGCGGATCCGGCTAGTTAGCCCCCGAGCGTTGAGCCGGCTTGCTCCAAGGAGACTCGATGCTCAGAAACTTACCCCCCAAGCGTCAAGGTGGAAATTTTCCGGCTTGTTACTCAGAGAACTTCATCGATGTAGCCCCCGAGCGCCAAGGTGAATTTTCTTGAAAATCCGGCTTGGTGCTCTTAGAGTAGCTTCATCTTTATATGTGACTTAGGAATAGCATAAATCCCAAGCATCTAGGCGGAAATTTCCAAAGATCGACACCGAAAAGAAACACACTTTTCACCTAAGATCAAACCGCAGCCCCGAGGGTTGGTTCCAGCTAAGCATAGCGGAATCAAGACTCAAGCTGCTTCTCCAGCTGTGCACGCCATGGATCCGCCTAACCTTCTCTCATTGGATCCGGCTAGCTTCACCTGGGGCTTCGCGCGATGCTAGATCTGCTTGAAAACACCTTAAATCGAGGACTGTTGTACGTCCAAGTGTCATGTACCTGATACATAAACATAAAAACATATTTGTATTAAATTGTTTCTTTGATCATGTTCAACGAACAAATGTAAGGCGGAACAAAAACGGCCTTTGAACAAATGTTTTAAAGCTGAAACTATGCAGCAGTTGAACAACATAAAACTGTCAAGGCGGAAAAAACTCGACTATCTTGAACAGTTAATGTAATTTACATGTTTTAAGCAAGTGCTGGTTTATCCGTTCTTCTGGTTTATATGCTTGACTTTTCGCGAGACGGCAAACTTTAAACACAGAACATCTGCTGAGGCGATAGCGCTTAATAGCGAAACAATCAAGAACCTCAGAAACAGAGGCCGGCTTTAAGTACCGAGATGTCACTACTAAGGAATCCACACATAAAACAACAGAAAACGTGTAGGCCAGAAAACTCAAGCTAACGCCCGAAGGCGGAAATTTTGCAGCGTACTGGAGCCTTAAGCGGCAAAAACAGTACAAAGTTTTTCACGAGCGCGAGGCAAATCGTGGGAAAGATATGACCAACAGCGAAAGCGGTAAAAGACTCAGGATATGAGTGAACCAATCTTAATCTCATGATCATAAAATATTAAAATATGAAATATAAATAGGCACTTAGCTGTTTGGAGCGGAGTCAACGTCGGTCGTGGTGGTTTTTCTTCAGCGTTCCGTCGAGCCGGTGCGAGATTGATTGTCGCAGTGGTGCAGATCCACCTACCAAAATTTAGGTGTGGATCCGACTTCCAAAAATTTAGGTGCGGATCCACATACCCAAATTTTGGTATGGATCCGGCTACAAAAATATAGGTGCGGATCCGACTACCAAAATAGGTATGGATCCGACTACCAAAAATTGAGGTGCGGATCCGGCTACCCAAAAATTGAGGTGCGGATCCGGTTACCCAAAAATATAGGTGCGGATCCGAGTACCAAAAACGTAGGCGCGGATCCGGCAACCAAAAACATAGGTGCGGATCCGTCTACCAAAAACGTAGGTGCGGATCCGGCAACCAAAAACATAGGTGCGGATCCGACTACCAAAAACGTAGGCGCGGATCCGGCTACCGAAACCAGAATTTGAAATTTTCAGATCTAAGGCGGAGTCTTCCTTAGGAAGGTCCAGCAACTCAGATCGAATCTTTGCAGCTGCGTCCTGCTCGGCGGCGGTCGTAGCTACATTACTTAACAGTGCGTTTCCGTCGAAATCAACGGTCTCGCAGATGAAGATGTGGAACCCGCCCGGTTCCGGCCTCCAGACGCCGCAGGCCCCACGGTGGGCGCCAACTGTCGTTGCCTAATCGACGGTACCCCGGAGGAGGGATCCTCACGAGGGGGAGAAGAAGTAGGGGTCATAGGGCGGAGAGCACACGGGACGGTGGTACGCGAGTTACCCAGCTTCGGAACACCTGCACGATGACAGGGCCTACTGCTGCTTGTCTGGAATTATCTGGGCGCTTTCGCGTTGTTACAATGAGTTGTGGTTGTCTCGCTTCTAGCTCCAGATCTCTCCTCAGGGCTTCCCGGATCCGGCTTATATAGGCGCACGGATCTAGGGTTTACATGGAGAGTCCTAGCCGGATTACAGGTCGCCTAACTACGGTACAAGGTCTTGCCGTGTACGTCAAGGATCTGCCTTCCTCCCTACGTCGTACTGGATCCGGGTTCCACATGGGCCTCCATGGATCCGGGTTACTCCTGGGCCTCCATGGATCCGGGTTACTCCTGAGCCTCCATGGATCCGGGTTACTCCTGGGCCTCCATGGATCCGGGTTACTCCTGGGCCTCCATGGATCCGGGTTACTCCTGGGCCTCCATGGATCCGGGTTACTCCTGGGCCTCCATGGATCCGGGTTACTCCTGGCCTCCATGGATCCGGGTTCCACATGGACCTTCACGGATCCGACTTCCTCCGATGGTCGGTTGGGATCCGGCTTCCCTATCCTGGGCTGGACTTCATCCTTTAGGATCAACAGCAACTGGGCCGCCCGACGGGCCACACGCCACATCGCCATCTATGGGCCACCCGGGCTTGCCGGATCTAGGCACTGTCGATGGTACACCCATGAAGTATACCCACAACAACAGCCATCCCACGCAGGATCTCCGCTTTCGCGGGAACGACCGCGTAAGGAAGTCTTGTCCCCAGAGGAGCTGGAAAGGATCCGACTTGATCAGCGACCTCACAGAAACCTTTGAGAATCTCCGACGGTACAAGATGATGTTGAATCCGCTGAAGTGCGTCTTTGGCGTTCCAGCCGGAAAACTCCTTGGCTTCATTGTCTCTAACAGGGGCATTGAAGTTAACCCGGAGAAAATCAAGGCAATCTTGTGCATCAAAAGGCCAACTTGTCTCAAAGATGTGCAACGACTAACTGGTTGTGTTGCAGCAATCAGCAGGTTTGTTAGCCGTCTTGGCGAGAAGGCGCTACCCCTGTACAAGTGTTATCACCAGATTTTGGCCAAATCAGGAGGTGGGCCGTAAGGGAGATGGGCTTGGAAGATTACACGTGGAAGATCTCTGAAGCGGCCTTGCACGAAGAATTTGGGCTAGATTGCCCGTGTATTTGTATTATAGTAGATCGCATCTTAGATTGAAAGTTAGAGTTTGTCTCGTGCACGGTGGGGATTATTCCCACGTTAGAAAGTCCCCTGGACTATAAATATGTATCTAGGGTTTATGAAATAAACAACAACCAACGTTCAACCAACAAATCAATCTCGGCGCATCGCCAACTCCTTCGTCTCGAGGGTTTCTACCGATAAGCATCATGCTGCCTAGATCGCATCTTGCGATCTAGGCAGCACAAGCTTATGCTCGTTGTTCATGCGTTGCTCGTACTGAAGCCTTTTTGATGGCGAGCAACGTAGTTATCATAGATGTGTTAGGGTTAGCATTGTTCTTCGTATAACATGCTATCGTAGTGCAACCCTTGCATGTCTGGCCGCCCTTACACCTATCTTAGGTGTAGGGGCGGCACCCCGCTTGATCATTATTTAGTAGATCTGATCCGTTACGGTTGCTCCTTGTTCTTCAAGGATTAGTTTAATATCTGCAATAGTTAGGCCTTACAAAGGGTTGGAGGATCCAGTGGCACGTAGGGTGTCGTTTGCTAGTCCTAGACAGGATGTTCCGGGATCAACCTCGTGTTGGTTTTTAGGCCTTGTCTAGGATCGGCTTACGATCACCGTGCGTGGCCGCGAGGCCCAATCGTGAGTAGGATGATCCGATTATGCGGTGAGAACCCCAGATCGTCGTAGATCGCTTTAGCTTTATCTTGATCAAGCAGGACCACCATATATTCGTGCACCTCGTACGAATCATGGGTGGATCGGCTCCTTGAGCCGATTCACAGGATAACCTGAGAGCCGATCGAGGCTCGTATTTAATGTTTACGTGTATGCCATGCAGGAAACTAAGCGAGGCATCTCCATCACCTTCCTGACCAGGTATAGGTCAGGTGGCACGCCCTTGCATTCAGCATCGGACGTGTGTACCAGAGGCTTTGCGGGCCGTCGCTCGGAGGGACCAGGGCCAGCCGCAGCCCTAAGTTGTTCCCGGCTCTACTGTGTTGCCCGTCGCTGCCCGCCGGTGGGTTTTGACCGCAACACATTCTGGCACGCTCGGTGGGACAAGCTTCGACATCAACCACATCGCCATCTACATCTGAGATGGCGGACAGCACTCCAGTCACGTACGAGGATCTGACCGACGAGCTCAAGAAGAAGTATGACGAGGTCAAAGCCATCCTCGAAGCCGACCTCATCGGCTCTTTTCACAGAACCCGTTCACATGGCATCAGGTGGAAGGGGTTCTCGTCTGATGGTGCACTCGAGGGGATAGACCTCTCCGCCCCGTCAGAAGAACGCACCAGGTCCCTGCGGCAGGAGATCAACTACTTGGTGGCTCACTCGCTACACCGCCACTCTGAGAACCTGGTGAACACTTTGGAGCGTGTCGCTCTTCGGGTGATCCAGGAGATCATGAGGCACCAGTACTCGCCGTCAGGACCAGCTCTCGGGACGCATCAAGGAGAGTTGCCACTCCAGTCCCGTCCACCGCTGCCATTTGCGTTGGCAGCACCAGAAGTGCCGAATTCACCGGCATTCGTCGTCTACAAGATCGGTGGTGACCCTAGTGACTGCCAGTTCTTGCATGAGGCGCCTAAGGAGATCCCTCACGGGTACATGTGCACGTATGTGCCAGATTGCGGTAACTGGGCGCTCACAAACCAGGCCACAACATCAGGGACTTCTCGGAAAACAGGAGGAACGTCAGCGACAGATCTTGAGAAGCAAACGTGGCTAACTAAGTACGCCACCCCGACGAACCTCCAGAGCTCAGCTCCTGCAGTTGGCTCAGAGCTGGAAAAGCAAGCATGGCTGGCTAAGTACGCCACCCCGGCGAATCTTCAGAGTTCAACTCCTGCAGCCAGCACAGCGGATCAGATCAGTACCATACTGAGAGATCAGTTCGGCATGGTGCCGAAAAGGAGGGCAATCGGCTACTCCAAGCCGTACCCCGACGAGTACGAGATGATCCCGCTACCACCTAAATATCGGCTCCCTGATTTCTCCAAATTCAGTGGATCAGATGGTTCCAGCTCCATCGAGCATGTGAGCCGATATTTGGCACAGCTAGGAACGGCCTCAGTGTCGGATCCACTACGCGTGAGGTTCTTCTCACAGTCCCTCACGGGATCGGCTTTCGGGTGGTACACCTCGTTGCCACCAGACTCGATCCGGACTTGGAAGCAGTTGGAAGAATAGTTCCATACGCAGTACCACTCAGAGGCTTCCGAGTCTGGCCTTGCCGATCTAGCACAAATACGTCAGAAGCGTGGAGAAACTGTGACAGAATACATCCAGCGCTTCAGGAATCTTAGGAACCGATGTTATTCGGTTCGTGTGATCGAAAAGGAAGCGATCGAGTTGGCGGTGGCGGGCCTCGCAACACCGCTCAAGGACATGGCCTCCCAAGCGGACTACCCCTCACCGGGCGCACATGGTTCAGAAACTGTCGGCATATGAACAGCGCCACCCGGACCTGTACCAGGACAAATTCAAGCGTGCAGTAGTCCTGGTCGAGGCAGAGGAAGACGAAGTTTCTGCGGGAGATCAAGAGGTAGCAGTGGCTGAATGGACTCGGGGGGCAACCCCCGTGTCCTGCAAATGGGTAAAGCCACCAGGCCCGCCCAGGGGATTTGATTTTGACGTGACCAAAACTGAGCAAATCTTCGACCTCCTGCTCAAGGAGAAGCAGTTGAAGATACCCGAAGGTCTCAAATTCCCCACGGTACGGGAGCTGAACGGAAAGCCATACTGCAAATGGCATAACTCGCTCTCCCATGCCACCAACGACTGCAGGGTGTGGCGTCAGCAGATCCAAATGGCGATAGAACAAGGACGTCTGATTTTCAACCAGTACGCCATGAAGGTCGACACCCAACCCTTCCCCGCCGTTAACACGGTGGAATGCACTTACCCTGAAGGTTGCCAGCCAGGATCCTCGTTCAGCATCAACATGGTAGGACCTGGGCACCACTCTGGCAAGGATGGAGACGAGGGCAGCTGCTCTCGTAGCAAGGACACAGAGGAGGCCGCTCCACGCGATCGGCTCCGTCATGATGGCAAGCGCTACGTCACAGAGGGAGAAGTGAAGAACATAAGATATCAACGACCCCTCTCTGATCACCTCCTCAACAAGTATGTGAGTCAGTATGACCAATGCCGACGATCCAGTGATGAAGACGAAAGAGATCGTCTGGCTAGGGAAGCCAGAAGACATCGTCGGCATGATCGCGATGAGGAGGAGTGTGAGCGCCGTGCCAAAGAAAAATCAAGGGAGCAAGGCGACGAAGATAGGCATTGGGACTGCCCCTTCTTCAGACACTGCTGGGATTCAGGAATGAGCCGATTGCCCACAATCGGCAATTGCCCAGAATGCAACCAGAAGAAGAAGGAGGCAGCCAATGTGTCCGTGTTCAAGCGCCTAGGGCCTCTCCCACCACAAAGCAAACGCGCTGAGTCCCCTCGGCTGGAAGATCTCGAGGATTCAGAAGACGAGGGACAAGAAGAAGAAGAAGAAGAAGAAGAAGACAGGTACCACCGGCCAAGGTGGTGCCCTGATGGACTCAGCCGTTCCCAAAAGCGCAGGGTTCAGCGATTGCGCGGCTTGGAGGAAGCCGAAAGGTTATACTTGCATACGCTAGGGAAGGCGCGACCTGATCTGGCTGCAAAAGTTCAGCGAACCCTGGATGAAGAGGGTCGACCACGGAAAATGGAGTGGCGCCCCAAGCATAGGAAAGCCGATGATGATACATCGGCTGGCACAAATATGGTGTTCATCCTTCCTTCGGAGGTTAGCGCTCCAGGATTAAACGATGCACTCAAGGTGGACGACAGCAAGTGCATCGACATGACAAAGGATGAGGTTGGGATGGTCTTGTCCACCGGCCTGACCGAGTAGCAAAGCAAACCGATGAGCAAATGCGGCGAGGCTGATCCTTGGGATCGGCCCCAAAGGATCTATGAAGGAACATTACAGAGCCTTCATTGAGTGCTTCGGTCAATATGGAGGCCGGTTCCAGCAATCGGCCAAAATTATCTTTACCACATGTTCTGCTTACATGCAACGTCGATCTATTGGGCAGCGGTCTACGTCGGCTGATGAGTCAGGGAAAATTAACTTTGGTCCTACCAAAGCCGATGTGCAAATATGGTGCCTTGGCTAGACTACAGAGCCGATATCTGCCGTTCCCTGACAGATTCGGCTCGGGGGGCACCTAAACCAGATGAACATGTGAACATGTGTAGATAAACATGTGTACAGTGAAACATTGGGGGCCGATTAAAAAATCGGCCAGTAAAAAAATTTTACATGACATACAGCCGATGCAAGGGCATCGACTTTAGAACTAAGGAACAAAGCCGATGCACAGTCATCGACTCTAGTACAGTTACACAAGACCAAGACCTACTGGCTATGTGCTCAAGGCTCACATTTTCGCCAAGATGGTTTTCAGTTTGGTGTTTCATCTACAACATCGGCGTTCAGTGGAAGAAAGCTGATCAATGACCTGTGCATCCTCGCCGGTATTCTCGCCTTGATTAAGGCTCGGGGGGCAGCTAACCTGGTAGATGCTCTGTTTTGGGAGCCGATTGGAGTTACATCGGCTGACCCAGCATCGTGATCTTCTCTGAAAGCAGTGAGGTCTTGCAGAAGAAGATTGCTAAAGCTACGGAGAGGAGCCGGAAAAGGAGGCCGTCGGTTTTTACAGGTTTTGGACCGTCCTGTTGCTGCAAGAAAAGGGAAGGGGCTGGATTCTCAAAATAGCCGATGAATAGTCATCGGCTATGGGATTGCGAAAATTTATGATCAGGTGTCAAATTGCAGTCTGAATTTGAGAAGTGCTTCGCTGACGGTCTAAATCGATATTTGAGTCCGGCTTCATGGGCGTCTAAAGGAAAGGGAATCCGATACGTTGCTATCGGTCTTGGTGTGGCAAGCGGAAGGAGTGGGATTGGATTAATTGAAAGATGAGTTGAAAGAACAATTTTCATTAATTCAAAGGAGCGGCTTTACAAGAAAGAGCCGATGGCTCTCAAAAGAAGGATCTGGTGCCTAGTGCACTGCTACTACTAGTCCTACTCTACTAGTCGTCGCTGTCCTCATCGTCGCCGTCGTCGATGTCGTCGGCGCTGCTCCCAGGAAGCTCCTCGTCGCTGCTACCCCAGCCCTTGGCCGGAGCTTCGTCTTCCTCGTCATCATCATCATCCTCGCTGTCCGCCCAGGAGCGGAAGCGCTTGGTCGGCGGATACCCGATGGAGGAGGAGGATTCATCCTCCTCCTCTTCCTCCTCGTCATCATCATCGTCTTCGCTGTCCGCCCAGGCGCGGAATCGCTTGGCCGGCAGAAGCTTAGCGGGGGAAGAGGGGCCGCCCTCCTCTTTTTCTTTTTCTTCCTCTACTTCTTCCCCCTTCCCGTCGGGGGAGGTGGGTTTCGCCCAGGGGTGGAGGTCGTCTTCACTTTCGCTTATCAGCTCCCCATCGATGAGGAACTTGAGGTCCTCTTCCCCATCGGTCAGAGGCAGGTCGCCCTCTGGCGCGTGATCGGAGTTCCACTCCGGCTCGCTCGAAGAGAAGGATTGGAGGGAGAGGCCGGAGGAGACAGAGGAAGAGGAAGACATTGCTACAGGGGAAGAGGGTTTTTTGGTGCCGATAGCTGGAACAGAGGAAGGGGATGAAGTGGGCTAATCAATCGGCACGGTTAAATAATAAGGAGCCTAGTGGAAATTTATTGCTCAAGCAGTTTCCGGGGGGATGGAGCCAAAATTGTCAAATCGTGCAGAGAAGTTGAGAAGGCAGGTCATCATGATGAAGAATACTGCGACAGGTCTGCTCTGCCACGACATGACCCTTTGAAGGAAAAACAGAGTGGTTTTGAAATTATCATTGCCAAAACCAGGGGGGCATGTGTTATCACCAGATTTTGGCCAAATCAGGAGGTGGGCCGTAAGGGAGATGGGCTTGGAAGATTACACGTGGAAGATCTCTGAAGCGGCCTTGCACGAAGAATTTGGGCTAGATTGCCCGTGTATCTGTATTATAGTAGATCGCATCTTAGATTGAAAGTTAGAGTTTGTCTCGTGCACGGTGGGGATTATTCCCACGTTAGAAAGTCCCCTGGACTATAAATATGTATCCAGGGTTTATGAAATAAACAACAACCAACGTTCAACCAACAAATCAATCTCGGCGCATCGCCAACTCCTTCGTCTCGAGGGTTTCTACCGATAAGCATCATGCTGCCTAGATCGCATCTTGCGATCTAGGCAGCACAAGCTTATGCTCGTTGTTCATGCGTTGCTCGTACTGAAGCCTTTTTGATGGCGAGCAACGTAGTTATCATAGATGTGTTAGGGTTAGCATTGTTCTTCGTATAACATGCTATCGTAGTGCAACCCTTGCATGTCTGGCCGCCCTTACACCTATCTTAGGTGTAGGGGCGGCACCCCGCTTGATCATTATTTAGTAGATCCGATCCGTTACGGTTGCTCCTTGTTCTTCAAGGATTAGTTTAATATCTGCAATAGTTAGGCCTTACAAAGGGTTGGAGGATCCAGTGGCACGTAGGGTGTCGTTTGCTAGTCCTAGACAGGATGTTCCGGGATCAACCTCGTGTTGGTTTTTAGGCCTTGTCTAGGATCGGCTTACGATCACCGTGCGTGGCCGCGAGGCCCAATCGTGAGTAGGATGATCCGATTATGCGGTGAGAACCCCAGATCGTCGTAGATCGCTTTAGCTTTATCTTGATCAAGCAGGACCACCATATATTCGTGCACCTCGTACGAATCATGGGTGGATCGGCTCCTTGAGCCGATTCACAGGATAACCTGAGAGCCGATCGAGGCTCGTATTTAATGTTTACGTGTATGCCATGCAGGAAACTAAGCGAGGCATCTCCATCACCTTCCTGACCAGGTATAGGTCAGGTGGCACGCCCTTGCATTCAGCATCGGACGTGTGTACCAGAGGCTTTGCGGGCCGTCGCTCGGAGGGACCAGGGCCAGCCGCAGCCCTAAGTTGTTCCCGGCTCTACTGTGTTGCCCGTCGCTGCCCGCCGGTGGGTTTTGACCGCAACAACAAGCTATTGAAGAAGACAGACAAATTTGTCTGGGATGAGGCAGCAGATGCAGCACTTCAAGGGTTGAAGGAAATACTCACCTCCCCACCTATCCTAGCAGCACCAGGAGAGTCAGAGCCTATGCTCCTTTACCTGGCAGCTACCAACAGAGTCATCAGCCTCGTCATCGTGGTGGAGCGACAGGAAGAAGGACACGAGTATGGAGTCCAAAGGCCAGTCTACTACATTAGCGAAGTGCTTACGGAGTCCAAACAACGGTATCCTCACTTTCAAAAGCTAGCCTATGGAGTTTTCCTAGGCAGCAGGAAGCTGAGACACTACTTCCAGGAGCATCCAGCAACAGTCGTGAGCAAAGCTCCGCTGTCAACGATTCTCAACAACGCTGACGCAATAGGACGCACAGCAAAATGGGGCATTGAATTATCCGCCTTCGACGTCAACTACAAAGCCAGGAGTGCGGTCAAGTCCCAGATATTGGCGGATTTTGTCGCAGATTGGACGGAAGCTCCGGATATAAACCTGGAGCCGGAACCAGAGACATGGGTCATGCACTTCGATGGATCCAAGCAGCATCAAGGCTCAGGAGCCGGAGTTACCCTGAAGTCCCCTACCGGAGAAGAACTGCAGTACGTTCTGCAGATCCACTTCGAAGCTACAAACAATATGGCGGAATACGAGGTTCTACTGCACGGAGTGCGCATCGCCAAGGAGATTGGGATCAAGCACATCATTTGCTGCGGAGATTCTGACCTGGTGGCACAGCAAGTAGCCGGAACCTGGAACGCCAGAAACTCCGTAATGGCGGCTTACAGAGACGAAGTTGACGAGATCGCCAAATGCTTCCTCAGATACGAATTCAAGTACGTCAGGAGAGACGATAACACAGCGGCAGACATGCTATCCAAGCTCGGATCCGGCAGGAAGCCAATTCCGCCTGGAATTTTCCTGGAGCATCTCCGGATACCCTCGGTGAAGGGCGCTAACCCGGAAAACTAGGATACCCTTTGGCATACCGGGGGTCATCCCCCCGACAGGCGGCGCGACGAGAGGAGTCGGTGGCACGACGGGAGGAGGCGAGCAGGTGGTGGCGGCGGCGGGGCTCGTGGAGGCGTGGAGGAAGAATTTGGGGGAAGTACTGTGGCTCGGGTGCCGCTCGGGTGCCGCTCGACCCAGACCTAAACTAGCGGGCTATGCCGAGGGCCAGGCTATGCCGACGGCTGCCCATCGTTGCAATCTTTCCCTTTAATTGCATGTCGGGAATGCGGCTCACGGACGTGTCCTTCATGATCCAACGGGTAACCATCATGCAGAGCTTCATTTTTTTCATTACTCGCTTCGGCCCATAATACTTATCGTTCGAACGAGTAAATTGACACACTAAAATATGTTTCGATAAAAACGCTTTAGCGACAAGTATTATAGATCGGAAGGAGTATCTAGAAAATCCTTTGAAAACGTTGCCGAAAGCCTGTGCGGATTTATTTGGTGTACAAGGTTGATCTTGAAAATTATATTTCAGCCTGAACAATTTGTAGCAAGGACCCTTAACCAAAATGTTAGATTGCATTGTGGTCCTCTGCATCTTCTCCCAGGATTGTCTTGCCGCGTCCGCGGACGCGCCGCTTCATGCAGTTGGGTTGTCAGGGCAAAATCGCGAGCTAGCTCGCGGACAATGAATTGGCCTCCAAGGAGAAGAGGCACTGTCTTCCATATAGCCATATGTGAGGAGGAATTGACTAAGCACAAGGCTCCTGGTCGCCACTCGACCATCGAATTCCACGACGACATGAAGACCGGTAGCCTTCCTAGGCGCCAAAGCTTTCCAAAGACCGCCCGTGGGTGGAGCTCGTCAGGACCAAATCGGCTTGACATTGCGAGGAACTAGGCGCTCCTCATCGTCACTTTCCCATCCACCACCATGGGGACCTACAGAAAGATGAACGGGGGAAGGGATCTCTAGGATTGGAGACCTAGACACAAGCTTATTAAGGAGGGGGAGGAACTCATGCTAGATCCCCTCTCCGCCATCATTTATCATGGACACTGTCATGAGTGGGAATCCAGCCACTTGTCGGCGGTGCTCGATGATAACCCCCAAGTGCAGGGTATAGTTGGTCACTTGGCGATAATAGCATATGCATTCATTTATCCCTAGTGAGATAACAACGTAAAGGTAAACTATGGTAGGACCCAGATTTATGGTCATTGTCCAGTTCCATAGTATCATGTTACTCCAATTGATGCACGTGTCCCCTCTTATGCCCTATAATACTAGTTGGATCAAAACTTGTAATCAAGAACATGGAATGGAAATAATATTTATCTACCCATACATCAAACACAAACTGAAAAATGCAATCTCAAATACCAATCTCATATAAAACCAAGGATCCACCACAAAAGGGGTTACATATAGACGGCCACAATCATGAGGGCAACTCATGTGCCTCTAGATCATTGATAACACGAGAGAGACAAAGATAGGTCAAGTTACTTCCGCAAACCCATATTTCAGGGTGGTCTACACCCTCTTCATCATGAAGACGAAGGAGATGCGAGCCAGCAATGCTCCGACGACATTTCTGCCTCAAATCTTCGCAGGTTTAGCTTCGTTTCGTGTTTGTCTCTGTGGTTGGTTGTGCTTGGGGACCGTGAAGACGAATGCATATATAGGCGTTTTTAGGTCGTCCATGGGTGCAAAGATTGACAGCATCGAAAGCCACGAGAGAGAAAGTCGGCCCTATGACGTGTCCAGGGTATCAGGCCGCACCATGGGCCTTTTCTTGGCCCTGCAGCTGGCCCAGGTGAGGTTCAAGTGCTCTAGATTTTAATTTTTCATAAAAATTCTGTAGAAAAATTCTAAGGTCCTTTCGAACTCCCGGATATGTTGTTTTACCGTCTTCCTTTTGCAGGGTCAGATCTGCACGATGCATATTAAACCTGTAAAACATGTTCATCATGCCTTTTATCCGCAATTTCAAGGACATCGGGGTAAAGGATCGGCTAGAGTTGCTCTTGAAGTAGGCATGTTCCTACTTAATTAATGTGACTTGTAAACTATGAATGGCCAGAGGTGTTGTGTTCTTTCCGCATGGGTGTGGGCCTGATTTTGGCCACATAAATGTTGGTGAACACTTCATTGCAGCTGGTGTCCAGTCGGATGGTAGTATGGTACACAACATAATAGTACAGTACTCCCTCCATCTCAATGCTTAGGGCGTATAATTTTTTTCGATTTTTCACCAAAGCATAAGGCGCGGGTGTGTAAGTATCGCTAACTTCCCGAGATTGCCCCTCTGTCCCGTTCCCCTTGTCCTAAAGATTAGCGCATGCAGTTAATACGATAACGCGGGTGGTTCTGGGCGCGTGGGCGTCTATTCCGTCATACAGTACCACCTCCGTTTCAAGGAATAAGGTTCCTTGTTTTACGTGTTTTTTGTTTGACCAAGAATTAATTCAAATAGATAAATAGTGTTTGTATGAAATTAATATCATTAAAAAGTTATTTTCAATACGAATCCAACGATACTAATTACATATAATATAATCAAGATTTTGTTGCTCAATTTTTATGGTCAAAGTTTATCTCAAAATACGTGTGCGTCTTATTCTTGAAACGGAGGTAGTATTAAGAACGCTGCTGCATGAACAGTGCCATGCAAAATATGCGAAGCAAGTCGACACTGTACTGACTTTTATGTGGAGGATATGTTGTGCTGCCCTCCCAGCTAATTAACTTGCATGCTTCAAAGGAAGGAAGCGTGCCGGTTGTCAAGCTAGGTAAGATTTCACAAGGACAGTATATATGCAAATTCCACGTGCATTACAACATTAGGCTTACGGTTTACGAAATAGAAATCTTGCAACAGAGTACAACCGAGGAAGAGAACAAACAACAACTGACGAGAAAGAAGAGGCGATACAGTACTGTACAAACTACTCCGTATATGACTGAACGACCGAAGTGGTGACACAGGATTAAGGATGCAACCGAAACTTGCTGGGCGAACATAGCAGCTTCACACTCGCACACAGACTCTGCTACTACTAGCTAGCTAGCTGTTCAAGGTTCTACAAAAGCTCAAGAGGGATAGACGGGAGGAGTGGAGACGAGAGGGGTGGTAGGGATAAGATGGGACGGACATTTACGTAAAAGAGTCTCTTCCATGGTAAAGTCTTGCAAGGTCAAGAACAGCGGCAGCATGTACGTTTGCAAGAATTCCCCAGGAGAGCACGCAGAAGCAGAATAATGCAGAAGTGGAAACAGAAAGAGGTGTAGGGGTGCAGATGAGCTCAGGGAAGATAGAGCCGGTCGTCGATCAGCACGGCGGCGGGGCTCCGCGGCTCCAGCTCTTCGGCGCCGACCCCTTCTCGAACCGGTCGAGGAGAAGCACCCTGATCACGGAGGAGAGCACGAGCCGGCGACAGGCCATGCTGAAGCCTGGGCTGGCATGGAGATCAGAGCAGCGGAGGCTCTCTGTGCTGGACGCCATGGCACGGCGCCCAAAGGGAAGGGCTGCCGTTTCTTGCATGGTGACGAGTACCTGTGAGCTAGCTTGCTGGAAGGAGGAGGCTAGCAGCTGGGAGGATGAGCCCCTTATGTAGCCGAAGGAAGGGAGTGGGGATAATTAGGACCGTGGGCGTGGAGAGTCAAGTGAAGATGGTGGCAGTGGCACGTCGGCTTTAATGGCCGGATAGCGGCAAAACGGTGGTAAGGCGCGGCGTACGTGCGTGGGTGGTCCGGTCTACGTCGAGCTAGCGGAGGACGCCGATCGGTGCCCGGAACGATGAAACACGCCTTTATGGACTCTGCAGCCGAGAGGTTAATTTGCTCCCGATCGATCCACCATGGATGTATGTTTGCTCATCAATACGTGCAGTGCAGGTGTAGCCATGCATGGATCAGACCTTCAGAGCTCAGAAAACCATATATAGCGCAGCGCCGAGTCATGCACAACGCGTACGATCGATCGGCATCGGATCCTCTTGGCTCCATCCTCACGCCACGCCCACGCACGTACGTGAAGACGTGTGATGATGGCGCGGAAAGACCGATCGGGAAAGAGATAAACCCTCGATCGTCAGCGTCCTGGACTTGCACACCGCGCGCGGATTAACACCAAGTTGGCGATGGCAACTTTAAATTCAGCGAGAAGCGGTGGAGTTCAGCGAGCCATGGTGGGCTCCTTCAATGCACCGGCGTTACGCCGGCGGGATGGGCGCGTAGATGAGCTTCACCCACCCTTCCTCTCTCTTCGCATTTAACCCAATCGTTCCGCATGCCGCGACGCTCCGTTTTCGTTCGCTTGTGCGGGTTGTACGCATTGCCTGCTTCGGCGTAACTGAAACTATGCAGAATAGCCACGCTGTGGGCCGGCATGGGGCGCTTTGTCTTTCAGTGAGCCAAGGGAATACTATGAAATAGTAGTTCAGAAAAACTTTCACCGAGCTTCGGAATATCTAACCAGGGGTCCAACCAAAATCTAACCAGATCACCTTTTTTTTAAATGACATTTCTCCCTTGGAAATAAATGTCTTAACTTTCATCTAAGCCTTCCAACAAGGGGAATTCTTGATTCTGGGTTTTTTTCATGGAGGCAACAGACTTATTCATTTAGTATTTTTGCCTCGATCACAATCCCCTGCCAAAGGCCATCTTGAGTTTCCAACTTCCACCACCACTTAGTCAGGATGCTAATGTTTTGTTTTCGAAGGCATTTAACTCCAAGAACCCCTTTACCCTTGGATCTACAAACTCGATTCCATTTAACCATATAATAAGCTCTCTTCTTTTTCTTTCCGGCCTAAAAAAACTCCTTCTATGATTATCCAACTTTTCCACAAAGGTTTTGTTTAACAAGAACATGGCCATATAATAGGAAGTTACTCTTGAAAGGTAAGAATCAAGCAAGGTTAACCTGGCATCAGAGGAGGGAGAATCGCAAAACCCAGCATCCAATTTATTTATCATCTTTGCATCCAAGAAATCCCAATACAAGTTTTTCAAATTTCATAATGACTTTGCATAATAAATATTTTTTACAACGATTATTGATATGCCATGGTACATGCAACGGTGGTACACCGGAATTAATATGCTGTCGGAGTAGTGCAATGTTTACCCAACCCGTGTTCTTTTAACAAGACAAAAGACCTGCTATTTTTATTGACAAGAAGAAGCTTAGAGATGCCTTACAAGCAAAACCCTTTCCTACAGTGGACAAAACATAAATAGATAAAATTCTACTCTTCTGACACTATATTATTTAAAAAAAATTGCCCCGGCGAGATGCCACAATGTTGCCTCATCTTCGACCTTAGACACAAGCATGGTAGAGATAGAAAAGTGGTTTCAAATGATGCGGCCATTTCTTTCCTTCCAAATCTCACATGAAACCAACATTACAAGAGAATTCATGGCCTTTTTTAATTGACCACTCTTGTGAATCCTCAGAACCCACCATCTTTGACGGTGTTCATGGCATGTCAAACCGTTGGCTCATTGTCATGAAAGGCGCCATTGCGCCAAGCCAATTATTTAAGGTGGACCAAACTCGAATAGTGAAACGACATTTGAATAGAAGATGTGCAACTGACTCTTGAACTTGGTTAGATAGCTTGCAAAGCCCACAATTTTGCCACCATCTTTGCTCAAGCCTGCTCCAAACATCTATTTTGTAAAATCAACCAAGTAAAGATTTTTCCTGGTCAATTTTGACAGAGCCGACCATTCCCAAAAGCTTGTAAAATATAACAATTTGGTCGCAGGATAGGCCATTTTGGGGGTTGATTTGGGACACCCACGAATCATTTTCCATAACCTTGATAACCGACCATTTCCAAAAAACAAGAGAGATCTTAAAATCAGCGGGGCAATAACTTAGGTCACATACCATGAAGCCAAGATGCCTCCCAAAAAAGGTTGTCTTCCCATTTCCACTGTTAACTTTTGTGGTTGCCGCAAATAGCTCCCGATCTTGAGGTGTGCAAGGATTTTCAAGGCCAAAACATGGCTTGACTTCATCCTCCCATTTGTTCCATAGTCGTCTCATACGAAGAGCGGATGCAAATAATTTGAGGTCGAGAATCCATAGACCTCCATATTATTTGGGCTTGCACATCATCTTGCAATTAACTTTGCTTTTTCAAGCAATGACTTTATCACATGTCGCCCATAATAAGGTTCTTCTTGTGCTGTCAAATTTCATTAGCACCTCCATCGAAATTCGTAATGTCAAGCACGGTGGTGAAGTAAATGGCTATGCTCGTGAGTAACGCCTTGACGAGGATTTCTCGGCCGGCCATGGTAACATGTCTTCCAATCCATGGAATGAGAGCATGGTGGAGACCTTATCTTTCAAAGGTTGAAAGTGGATTCTATTGAATCCTTATTGTGGGGCCACAAAGATAGTGGCATTATAGACATAGAGGAAGGTGCGGGTTGTAGTTGCCCTTCCTCGGATTCAGTGTAGGTGCCCTTGCTCGGAGTCGGTGGCCTTGCTAAGTATGTGATCTAGAGGATCGATGGCCATAAGAAAGAGAAATCGCGAGAGGGCAAGAGGGTGTCGGCCTGCCGGAGGCCTCTACCATCCCGAATAGGATCACCGGCAATACCATTTAGGAGCACCCTTTGAGGTAGGGGTAGAAAAAGAATAGCCGAGATCCAATATGTAAATTTGCTAGGAACCCCAAATGTTGTAGCATACCCATTAGATAATCCTAACGAACCGAGTGAAAGCTTCAGCACTTGAAAAAAGAGAGGAGAAGAAACATTTTCCACGGCACAATACTACGAGGTCCAGACGCTAGCCATAACTGCACCGGCTAAACTTCGTTACAGCGCCTGCAGGAAGCTCTGAAAGCCTGAATGAAACCGAAACACACGAGCTGATCAACACGGAGGTCGCATCGTACGCGACTATAGTATAGTAACTGCTTTTTTTTTATAGAAATTCCGGCCGTCGGTTACGGTTTGGGTCGACGGGCCGGGCGGTCAGTTCCGACGGGGTCGAATGTCAGTTGCGCATGGTGATGGCGGTGGAGGAGGTGATCATGTGCGTCACCGTGGTGACCCACCTCTTGTACACGGCGTAGTCGTCGGCGCGGAGCTCCACCTTGCCCCTGCTCGTCGCCACCTCGATCGGGTACGTCGCGTCCTCCTCCCGGCTCGCCTTCTCCGGCGCGCACGGGCTCACGTCATGGACGATACCTGCACATTTGCAAAAGCTCCGTCGGTCGACTAAACAAGAGCCCAAGGGAACTTGATCGAGACGCATGGTTGATTCCTTACATTCTCTGGCGTTGGAGAAGGCCTGCATCACGAGGCTCATCTTCTTGATCCGGAGCACGAGCTTGCCGTTCCTGTCCGGCGCCGCCGACACCGTGTGCAGCTTCCACTTGCCGTCCGGCATCGCCACGAACATCTCGTCACCCCTGGCCAGCGCCGCCTTGGACCGAGCGTGGTTGAAGTCGAAGTCCAGGTCGTCCTGCCACGGCGCCGACCCCGCCTGGTCGCCCCTCTCGCTCTGCCCATGGCGCCCGCTGCCGCCGCGCCTCCCCCGCAACGCCGCCGCGCCCCGCAGCGCTGTATATCAAGCACGCGATCAGAAAAAGAAAAAAGATCTCCAGCAGGTCTGACATAAAACGTCTCCGGGCGGCCGGTCGAGAGGGCTTACAGGTGGCAGCGGCCGCGGTGAGCGTGACGACGTTGCTGGCGTCGGTGGCGGCCACGGCGGCGCGGACGGCCGCGGCGACCTGGTCCCGCGTGGCGCCCGCGGCCTCGGCCACCTTCGCGCACTGCGCCGCCACGAGCGCGGCCGCCGACGCCACCGATGTCTCCCGCATGGACGGCGAGGCCGAGCCACGCCTCCCCGGCGCCGAGTTCTCCGCGGCGATGGCGGCGAGCACGGCCGCCACCCCGGCAACGGACACCGCAGCGTGGACCTCCGCCCTCTGCAGCCGCGCCTCCTCCTTGCGCTTCTGCTTCCGCTCCTTGACCCACTTCTTCAGCGAGATGCCGCTCCACGGCGCCGCCATCTTGCGCGGGAGCTGCGTCCGTCCACACACACACAGGTTTCAAACGTTAAATCTCCAGGATTCCGTCACCAGCATGGAAGCATAAAATCGCGCCATTTAATTTTCCTCGATCCGCGCGTTAATTGGATGTTCAAATCAACCACCCAACATAAATTTGGAAATGAGCTAGGGTGTCTGCTATCTGGCTTCTTCAAATGTAGGATTCGTTCGATTTGCATCACGATTATGTTTCGATTTCCAAATCATGCTAATTATAACCTACCGGCTACTATGTTCTTTCACTCACCCATTTCTTCTTGTTGTCATAGTCCAGCTCCGGATGAATTGCCTTCTGCAGCCATATCCACGACTGAAGAAACACAAGAAGAAAACACAACTGACATCAGTCTCTTGCATCTACACCATGGACACGGGATGGCCAAATGAACTTTGTACCTTCAGATCGTCGTATTTCCATTGCGACTGCGTCCCGCCGTAACCGCTGCTGTCGACGACCAAGCTGCGGTCGCTCCTCTGCAAAAGCACCCGGACATCGATCGTTTGTCATGTGCTCCAATTCTCATCTTTAGCACGATCTCCTGACAAAATATTATTTGCTACAGTACTCTGAAGTTACACTCACTTACCTCCAACTGCGATAGGTCTCTCCTATCATCCTCAAGTGCCACGACCGGGTGCTCCACCAGCGCCAACGAGCAATCCTCCTTCGGCCCCGTCTGAAGAACTTGGATCGCCGAGCTGCACCATGCACTCGAGAGCAGGTCCATCGATGGTGGTGGCTCTTCGCGCTCAATCGCAACCGAGCCTCTGTCTGGCTCCATGGCTACAGCTAGTTCGACCAGAAGTTTTTAGCAACTGATCAACGAGATTTATACAGGGTGGTGCTTTGATCTCTGGTGGTTGTGTAGAGGCAGGTTCCCTTTCTGACACCCACCTGCAGCAGAACAGAATGTCTTGGCATTGCAGGAACCAGATCCTCTTTCAAATCACTAGGATAGCTCCAACCACTTTAGTCCAACTTTCAGCTGTAAAAATTGTTAAACAAGGCAGGTGTCACAGGGAGGCAGTGAGATTGATGCCCCAAATACTGATTAAACAAGCGTGTTAGTGGGCTTTCAGGAGGAATAAGAGTGCGGCGGATCATTAGCTTCACCCATTATGCTTTAGATGCACATAAAGAAGATGGAATCAAAATGGGGACCTCGGAGCCTTTGCCGTAGAAAATCATCGGCGTCACCGTCCTTAAACATTTGAGAAGCCTCAGCATGGGCTTTTAGTGCTGGATTTTCTACTTGAACCACTTAAACAAACAGTGTTGCAAACTGAAGGTGATCAAGGTTTTTTGGGGTGCATTGGTCCCATCTGTTCTATCGATATCAAATCGAATAAAAGGCTAAGGCTCCTGTGGGAGAACATGCGATGTTTGGAGATTGGGTTGCCACTGCTGCATAAGAAAATGGGGAAAAGGCAGCAGTATGAGGGTGTCATCCATAGGATGCTGCAGAACTTTCCTAACATCATTGCCATGCGTGCAATACTGGAATGTTGGAGCAAAGACGTACACTTCATGGGTCCTAGATCGTACAGCAGCAGTGTAGTACCCCGTAGCGCAAATCATGAGAATCTAGTGGGTGTTCAGTGAACTGGGGTTCAGTCTCGTGCTGTAGCAAACTGTAGGAAAGAGTGCAGAATGGTAGCGCTGAGTTGTTCATGATATGAAGATAAGATGGCGAGCTGAGACCATTTATATGCTGTTCTGAACATTAAATAAGTTCAGAAAGAAGAAACCCATAGCTAATCTTTACATGAAGGGAGGAAAACATACACTGGGTAGACATGCCTTGATTTCTTCAGCTATGAAGTATCTCTGCAATATGGTATATTCCCTTTCTGTTACAGCTTTGAGTTTTAAAGAAATGATTCTATGCAGGTTCAACTCGAAAAAAATCACCACATCCAGCACAAGGTGCTGCTACTAGCTCCAATCACTTTCCTGTAGCTGCAGTGCCATGGCCCTTCCCACTCTGGAACAATAAGCTTTGGATAGAGCAGGGAAGAATTTTCATTAATTGGTGAATCATTGGGATTCAGTCTCTCAAAAGATTGCAGCATGGTTTGCAGTAGGAATAGTGTTTGCAGGTTATCCAAAACCTGCTGCCATCGGTGAGGAATAGTTGAGCAACTCCAAAACATTGCTTCTTCCAGACTATACTCGAGTGAGGGAAAGCAGTTACTCATTGCTGGTTGGTGTGATAATCAAAATCCAAAGCAAATTCGGTGGCCTTAAGCATATCTTTGGTGCATGCATCAGGGTTAATCTTTTTCACTTATTGCAGCGTGACTAAAGCCGAAAGAGCATTCCAGCTGAAGCCTCTTATACACTTGTTTATCCTAGTACCATGTGCAGGCCTTCTAATCCTGTCTGCCGATCATTCACCTTTTGACAAACTTGAGGAGGGGTTTTATATCTCACTGCAAGGGCCCTTTTTATCATGGGATACGAGTTCGATCGCTGAACTTTACAGCTCTTTTCAAAATGTAAAGCTGGCGCTGCGGATCCTTGAAGGCTATCGCTGAAAATTCCCAAGGGGAAGCTGAAATGATGTTGAGTTGTCGGCATGGAGCTCTTGTCATGGCTTTTTAGTAGCTCTGCAGAAAGAGAGAATGGGATGGCAAGTCTGCGCTATGGATTGCTACATAACTTTGAAGCCATGTGCTGCTTTAGGTTTTCAGAATATCTTCAGGTATACTTTGATGGCTGAATCTTCGGCATTTAACAAATATGGTGAGCACTAGATAGCTGATTAAAATATGTGCAAATTAAGCAATTTTCTCAATTAAACACTGAATTATTCATTTTGTTAGGGAAATTACTGAATCTTTTTAGGTGCAGGTAACTTGCCCAGTGGCTAGTGTTCCTACCTTTGGTTTACTAGCATCGCCTTGATGCCCAGCTCTCTGTAGACATTGTGGTTGAACACTGTGGCATTGTTGTCACTTTGTCAGGCCCAGGTTGTCTGAGTTCTAGTCCCAGATGTTACTATGCAGATGACATGATGACATTAGAGAGTGACAGTTATAATAACCAGCTCATTAAAATGAACCTCGCAAGAATTAAGCCAAAGCCCAACTTCAGTATGAAGAACCTGATCTGCCAGAAACATCATAACCTCAAATGACAAAACAGGTTCATTAAAACTTTCACAAGGGAGGGATTACATGATTTGAGGTATTCCATAAGATTGTAACTGCATAAAAAAAATCAAGACCCCCTCAATATTACTAAATATTGTACATAACCAAGGACTTGTTCAGAAACTTGTTTGTGCGATGCTGCAGTCACTGCATTTTTCTCCAGTAGCTACCGTTTTGAAACTAAACTATCTCTCCATCAACAATGAAGTGCCTCATGAGAACAATTTCCTTTACAAGATTCCTGTAAGTGAATGGCCGGACGGCAGCCCTCAGGAAGGATCCAGAAGGCGCCCCGCGCTTCACTATGTCCTTGGCAGTTCTGCCCCTTGCACTATCCTGCTGGACAAGCTGCGGCTCATCCTCCTCAGCCTGCTCCTGCTCCCTAAGCATTGTGTTCGAAGTGCTCCTTTCCGATTCCTTCTTTTTCTGTTGTTGAATTTCTCGCTCACGTGATTTCTCGATCCTAGTCTTGATCAGGTTCTCCATTTTATCAGAACTTTTCATAGCCTCCTTCCACTGCTCATCCCAGTACTCCTCAGTCTCCTCATTACTTTCTATTACTTCATCGGCTTCCACCTCTTCAGTGACATCAACCACTTCCTCATCCTCGTAATCTTCGTCTGCATCATCATCGTCACTATCATCAATCACATCACCTCCATCATCCTCCTCAGCCCAATCAATGACCTCAGTTTCAGCCTCATCATCGCTCTCATCAGGCGCGTCGCACCCAAGCTCCATCTCCTCAAGCTTCACTTTCCACTCCTTGGTGTAGGGATGCAGGAGCTCCATGGGATGGTTCGTGAGCAGGAACTCGAGACAGCGCGACTTGTCGGCCTCGCTCAGCTTCGAGTACGCATTCACGACATCGTCGACATAAGATTTGGGGCTCGCCTTGACAATCCTGCAGAGACCACCGAAGTAGGTGGTTTGAACGACTCTGCCATCCTGCTCAAGGTCGAACAGGAACTGGTTCTCCGTGGACGGGTCAAGCAAGGGGCGGAGCCGGGCGAAGAAGTCCTCCTGCGGCTCGAACCGCGACTGGTACAGCGGGCGCTTGACGTAGATGATGTCGGGGCGAGTCCAGGCCGCGCAGCGCGTTATGAGCTGCCGCGTCGAGTTGCCGAAGCGGCCCATGAGGCTCCACTTATCCAGGCGGTGGTTTTTGGGGGCCTGGACGGCGATCTCGGCCGAGAGCGTCCACTGCTCCCAGGGCTGCTCGTCGGGGCGCCACCTGGGGTGGCGCACGAAGATCCAGTAGTAGCGGAAGGGGGTGGTGGTGTCGGTGTCGGTGAGGTCGTTGAGGCGGTTGGAGAAGTTGTTGGACATTTCGAACTGGTGGTTGCGGTCCCAGTCGTCGTGGTCGGCGACCTCGGCCATGAGCGAGACGCGGTCGTCGGAGAAGCGGCCGCGGATGGGCGGGCCGACGACGATGCCGCGCCAGGAGTAGGGCCCGTAGGCGCCGAAGCGGTACCAGTCGTGCGGGTGGCGGAGGCGCGGGTCGTCGGGCCCGTCCATGAAGCGCACGGAGCGGTCGTAGCCGAGGCCGATCATCTCGAGCTCCTCGTCGGTGAAGGCGTCGGCCTGGCCCGCGGCGGCGAGGCGCTTGCGGCGGTAGAAGGCGTTCTCGGAGAGGCGGCGGCTGCGGCGCTTGGCCCGGGACTTGGCCTCGCGGCGCACGTTGCCGTCGCCCTCGATGCGGCCGCCCGCGGGCTTCTTCTTGCTGCGGCCGGCGCGGGCCACGGTGGAGGGGGGCTCCGGAGGGGCCGGGCGTGCGGGTGGGGTCGGGGAGGAGGGGAAGGAAGATGGGGAGGGGTCGGTGGAGGAAGCATGGGCGGCGGAGATGGAGCGCGTGGAGCAGGCGAGAGGTGGGGAATCTGGGCGGAAGGGGGAGGAGGTTGCGAGGAGGAGGCGGTGGCCGGAGGAGTGGCGGCTGCGGTGGAGGAGGCGAGGGGATAGCGGGGGTTTGGGGTAGGGGAGCGTGGCCACGCCGGTCGGCATGGCTGGCTGGACTGGATGACCGGGGCTTTGGGTTTTGCAACTGTTCCGGATTGAAGATTCTGCTGCCCTCTTCTTCACTGTCCTAGTGTGGATTAGAAACTTGGGCCCCCAGCACGATTCAGCTTCTAGCAGTGATCCGTAGTTGGGCCGGGCCAGGGATTTAAGAACAGGCCCATGATTAATAAAGTTCCCTCCAAAAATGGTTTTTTTTTTTGCAAAGAATTATCGGGTTTCCCCCAAAAAAATATCATATGACCTCTTTACAAATAATTGTAAAGAAATATTCCATTTAAGTCTAAAATCGTGAAAATTTACCACTAGAGTGACAACTATGATATGCCCATAATCCTTCAAAAGTAATCATGTGTTTTTCTTATGGCTCGGCAAAGAGCACCTATCATGTATTCATGTTTTCAATTCCTGCATTTTTTTCTATTCCGTATTTTTGAAATCCTGCAAATCAAAGAGGCCAAGCGGTAGGATCACTTCTACTGATGTCATCCTACGAAAGTAACATGCATGTGATTCCAAGGTCGTGACCCAAATTCTTATACATGCTAATTGTGGCACATTGATTTAAATTTGAATGTAACGGAGAGGGAATGATCATGATATTCATACCTAATTCATGAATTGGAGCTTATGCTTTCACATAAAATGGAGATATAAGGCTTTTTTCCCTATGTGTGTAGTTTGATTCACAAGATTAGATTCATTTTAAAAAATCTCAAATAATACTCATGTGTCGTTTATTTTGGAGGAAAGTTTCCATCCTCTCAAGCACCTTGCTAGATTCATTTGCTTTTCCTCCATTGTGTGAAACACTCTTGATGTCGATTCTCATATTTTTCAACCCTTAGCCCTAGAAGATTCAATAGTACACATCATTACAATCCTATGGTTTTCTATTTTTGTGTTTGTGGAGTTGCAAACCGGAGAGGCCCTTATTAGTTTCCAAAGTTTGTAATCCAAATAGATAGGAGTGCACAGTTTGGCTGCACATGCTAGGATACTATTGATGGATCATAACAACTCAGCGTGTTGCAATCGTGGACATGTTATAGAGTGGTGAAGATACAGGCTCAATTTAACTGGCCGTTACTCAAAACATTTTATAGTGTTGGATCAAGACCATATGGTTGTGATCGTATGCCAACCCCAAACCTGACCAGATAATATTGTTTTCGCATCCATCTTCTCCTTTGTATCATGCTGGCCGTGGCACCGCCAGCGTAGTCCATGTCAGGTGTTTCCTCTAAACCTCCTCTTGATCCTAGCTGTAATCCATCACCTTGCCTCCACATAAACCTAGCTCTGACTCAAAGCTTGTATCACATGTAATGGGTGTTGCCATTTCGTGCCATAGGCAGCGCAATTAGGGCTCGCAAAACCAAAGAAGATAAAAGGGGAGACTGAGGTTCCTTCAAACAAAATATCATTTTTCAGATTAAAATTAAAACAACAACCAAAAGCTAGGCAATTAAATCCTAAACTAAAATAAAATAAAATACCCCTCGAAAGATGGTACTCCTAGATATGTCTTTGCCGTGCAACTATTTGCACGGCAAAGGGCCTATATGCACGGCAAAGCCTTTGCCGTGCGACTCCGCACGGCAATGCCATTGACGGCAAAGACTTCTTTGCCGCGTGACTCGCCAATGTTGCACGGCAAAGCCTTTGCCGTGCGACGCCGCACGGCAAAGGTCGCTTCTTTGTCGTGTGACTCGCCAATGTTGCACGGCAAAGGTCGCTTCTTTGCCGTGTGTCAAACATGTTTTATCTAAAAAAATGTCCACTAGTCTGGGAATCGAACCTAGGACGCATAGTACGAAAATCATGCGACCTTGCCACTAAGCTAAGTGTTTGTTAGTTGATAACTATACCACGCCACACATTTTGAGATGAGAAGAAATCCAGTTTTTACATCTTTGCCGAGCGCTTACACTAGGCAAAGCCTTCTTTGCCGTGCGTTTTTTTAAAACACTAGGCAAAGACTGCTTTGCCGTGCGCCAACGTTGCACAGCAATGCCTAACGCCTTTGCCGTGGACCGAATCTTTGCTGTGCGGTGTGTTGGGCCATTGTCGTGCACCTTTCTTTGTCGTGTGGCCTCTTCCGTCGTTACCGTGAATCGTATCTTTACCGTGCACTCGTGTCTATCTTTTCCGTGTTCAAGATCTTTGCCGTGCGTTTTTATCTGTGCACACGGTAAAGAAATCTTTGCCGTGCGGGAACACACGGCAAAGAAAGCTTGCACGGCGACGCCTATTTTTCCCGTAGTGATGGAAGCTGTCGCATTTACTCTGTGCCTACCGGTGGCAGTGAGACCATCTCTCCAGTCGTGCCCCCCCCCCCCCCCAACCCACGCAGGCACACAATGAGGCTCTATTAATTTTCCCACCTACCAGTATTTCCTTCCTCTCTCCTCTCTTCACATACCGCACGCGACGCCCGCCTCCTTGCTCGCCTCCTGTCTCCATGCTCGAGATGCCCCGGTGCTCCCCCTCCTCACCAAGTACGGCGAGCTCGGGACCAACATGAGGCGGAAAGCAACGCATGGAGGGTGCTCACGACCTATTCGTAGAAATGACAGGTCTATCCATAGCTTATCCTCTTGGCAAAATGCTCCTCCTCTTGCACCCCTCCCAAACCCTAAATGCTCCCCGCCGCCGTTGCCGGTAGAGCCGTCGGGCAAAGACCGCGGGGTGTGGCGGCGGCGGCTGTTACGTCTCCGACGTATCGATAATTTCTTATGTTCCATGCCACATTATTGATGTTATCTACATGTTTTATGCACACTTTATGTCATATTCGTGCATTTTCTGGAACTAACCTATTAACAAGATGCCGAAGTGCCAGTTGCTGTTTTTTGCTGTTTTTGGTTTCAGAAATCCTAGTAAGGAAATATTCTCGGAATTGGACGAAATCAACGCCCAGGGTCCTATTTTGCCACGAAGCTTCCAGAAGACCGAAGAGTCAACGAAGTGAGGCCACGAGGTGGCCAAACCATAGGGCGGCGCGGCCCAAGCCCTGGCCGCGCCGACCTAGGGTGTGGGCCCCTCGTGACGCCCCTTGACCTGCCCTTCTGCCTACAAATAGCCTTCGTCGCGAAACCCCCAGTACCGAGAGCCACGATACGGAAAACCTTCCAGAGACGCCGCCGCCGCCAATCCCATCTCGGGGGATTCAGGAGATCGCCTCCGGCACCCTGCCGGAGAGGGGAATCATCTCCCGGAGGACTCTACGCCGCCATGGTCGCCTCCGGAGTGATGTGTGAGTAGTCTACCCCTGGACTATGGGTCCATAGTAGTAGCTAGATGGTTGTCTTCTTCCCATTGTGCTTAATTGTCGGGTCTTGTGAGCTGCCGAACATGATCAAGATCATCTATCTGTAATTCTATATGTTGTGTTTGTTGGGATCCGATGAATAGAGAATACTTGTTATGTTGATTATCAATTTATATCTATGTGTTGTTTATGATCTTGCATGCTCTCCGTTACTAGTAGATGCTCTGGCCAAGTAGATGCTTGTAACTCCAAGAGGGAGTATTTATGCTCGATAGTGGGTTCATGTCTCCGTGAATCTGGGGAAGTGACAGAAATCTCTAAGATTATGGATGTGTTGTTGCCACTAGGGATAAAACATTGGTGCTATGTTCGAGGATGTAGTTACTGATTACATTACGCGCAATATTTAATGCAATTGTCTGTTGTTAGCAACTTAATACTGGAGGGGGTTCGGATGATAACCTGAAGGTGGACTTTTTAGGCATAGATGCATGCTGGATAGCGGTCTATGTACTTTGTCGTAATGCCCAATTAAATCTCACTATACTCATCATAATATGTATGTGCATGGTCATGCCCTCTTTATTTGTCAATTGCCCAACTGTAATTTGTTCACCCAACATGTTGTTTATCTTATGGGAGAGACACCTCTAGTGAACTGTGGATCCCGGTCCAATTCTCTATACTGAAATACAATCTACTGCAATCTTTGTTCTCATTTTCTGCAAACAATCATCATCCACACTATACATCTAATCCTTTGTTACAGCAAGCCGGTGAGATTGACAACCTCGCTGTTTCGTTGGGGCAAAGTACTTGGTTTGTGTTGTGCAGGTTCCACGTTGGCGCCGGAATCCCTGGTGTTGCGCCGCACTACATCTCGCCGCCATCAACCTTCAACGTGCTTCTTGACTCCTACTGGTTCGATAAACCTTGGTTTCATACTGAGGGAAAACTTGCCGCTGTACGCATCACACCTTCCTCTTGGGGTTCCCAACGGACGCGTGCTGTACGCGTATCAAGCTCTTTTTCTGGCGCCGTTGCCGGGGAGATCAAGACACGCTGCAAGGGGAGTCTCCACATCGCAATCTCTTTACTTTGTTTTTGTCTTGCTTAGTTTTATTTACTACTTTGTTTGCTGCACTAAATCAAAATACAAAAAAATTAGTTGCTAGTTTTACTTTATTTGCTATCTTGTTTGCTATATCAAAAACACAAAAAAATTAGTTACTTGCATTTACTTTATCTAGTTTGCTTTATTTACTACTGCTAAAATGAGTAATCCTGAAGTTGAAGTTCGTACGTTTAAGCAACAAGGGGGAGAATGTTTAAGAGATGCTTGGTATAGAATTAGTAATGCCCATAATAGGTGCACTAAGAAACACTCCACCACTATTTTACTCAGGAATTTTTATGTTTGTATCTCTAGCTGGAACATGTATGTTCTTGATTGTCTCGCGGTAGGTAACTTCCTAAGTACTCCTGCATTAGAAGCTAGCTGCATTATTGAGAGTCTATTTGGAATACCCCCTGTTGATGAAGTTAAAACTGAAATCTCTCTTGAAGATGTTATGAAAAAATTGGAAACCATAGAGAAAATTTTTCCAAGTATTGAAACTAAATTGGAAATGTTACTTGATAAAACTGATGAACTTGATAAATCCTTAGGAGGAATTGATGAAAGAATTAGTGTCCTAGGAATTTGTGTTGTCCATGATAATCAAACCAATAGGATTGACGAACTTGAAAAAGCTATGGGAACCCTGAGTTCAACTTTTTCTTCTCTTAAATATAAGGAGAAAGCTTATGTGGGTAAGGAGCAAAAGTTTATGTATGTCTCTAAAGTGCCTAAACCAAAAAAGTATTATTATAGGCCTAAAATTGACAAAGCCCTTAGTACCACTACGGATGGGGGAGCTTATGATAACGATGCTCCATCTCTTGATAATACTTGATACACACTTTCTGCGCCTAGCTGAAAGGCGTTAAAGAAAAGCGCTTATGAGAGACAACCCATGGTTTTTACTACAGTACTTTGTTTTTATTTTGTGTCTTGAAAGTTGTTTACTACTGTAGCAACCTCTCCTTATCTTTGTTTAGTGTTTTTTTGTGCCAAGTAAAGTCGTTGATAGTAAAGTTCATACTAGATTTGGATTACTGCGCAGAAACAGATTTCTTTGCTGTCACGAATCTGGGCAAAATTCTCTGTAGGTAACTCAGAAAATTATGCCAATTTACGTGAGTGATCCTCAGATATGTACGCAACTTTCATTCAATTTGAGCATTTTCATTTGAGCAAGTCTGGTGCCTCGATAAAATTCGTCAATACGAACTGTTCTGTTTTTGACAGATTCTGCCCTTTATTTCGCATTGCCAGTTTTGTTATGTTCGATGGATATTTCGATTCCATTGACTTTCAGTAGCTTTGTGCAATGTCCATAAGTGTTAAGAATGATTATGTCACCTCTGAACATGTATATTTTGATTGTGCACTAACCCTCTAATAAGTTGTTCTAAGTTTGGTGTGGAGGAAGTTTTCAAGGATCAAGAGAGGGAGATGATACAACATGATCAAGGAGAGTGAAAGCTCTAAGCTTGGGGATGCCCCGGTGGTTCACCCCTGCATATATCAAGAAGACTCAAGCGTCTAAGCTTGGGGATGCCCAAGGCATCCCCTTCTTCATCGACAACATTATCAGGTTCCTCCCCTGAAACTATATTTTTATTCCATCACATCTCATGTGCTTTTCTTGGAGCGTCGGTTTGTTTTTGTTTTTGTTTTGTTTGAATAAAATGGATCCTAGCATTCACTTTGTGGGAGAGAGACACGCTCCGCTGTAGCATATGGACAAGTATGTCCTTAGGCTTTACTCATAATATTCATGGCAAAGTTTCTTCTTCGTTAAATTGTTGTATGGTTGGAAACGGGAAATGTTGCATGTGGTAGTGTATAATAAAATACTTGTAGAACATTGAGCTTTGATAACTTGATTCTTTGCAAATGTTTTGAGATATTTAGATGGTAAGGCTTGCTGGATAAATGAGTTAAAATTAGTAGTGGATTGTTGTCTTTAAGCTTGTGCCGTACTACAAACTCTATTTAAATAGTTGAAGGCGTAGTTGGACTTGATAGCTTTCCATGTCTGAGAGTTCATCGTAATAACTAAGTTGTGCTGAAGGTCGAGGGAGCTAGCGGGGTACTTCTGCCACCGTGAACGGCCCTCCTTGGAGTAAATTTTAATCATGCTCTTAATGATGAACCTGCTAGTTGTTTGCAATAAGCTTGTGAGTTCTTTTTGACTAATGTTAAGCTACGGTTTTTGGCACTTCCACCATCCAAATTTGCTAGCCTCTTCGGTACTGTGCATTGCCTTTTGCTCACATTGAGAATTGTGCATACTTCGCCGGTACATCCAAACCCGTGGGAGAACTTTCTCTTGTTCTCCTACACATAAGCCCATACATCTCCTCAAAACAGCCACCATACCTACCTACCACAGCATTTCCATAGCTGTTCCGAGATATATTGTCATGCAACATCCATTTTTACATTACATGCCATGTTGTCATTTATTATTTATATATTGCTTTGCATGATCATATACAGCTGATGTGTGGTTTACCCATGTTACGCTAGATCATTGCACATCCTGCTACACTGGCAGAGGCATACAGTTTCATACATCATGTTTCATTCATTATGAGTTATTTGTACCAAAAAGTGTGTTGTCATATTAGGATGTTGCCCCTAAAAATGAAAAGAGCCGTGGAGGCCATCAAAAAGAAAAAAATGAAAAAAATGAAAAAAAAAGAAAAAAAAAGAGAAAAAAAAGAAAAAAGAAAAAAAGAGAATAAAGAAAAAAGGGGGGCAGCATTACTATCTTTTATCCACACTTGTGCTCATGTTTTAGCACCCGCATTATTCATAGTCATCATTTGTGCTCATGTTCAGCACCTACATTCATATGAGAGAGTTTTCATGTTTTACTAGTATAACTATGTGGGGAATTTACACTATAGAACTTGGGTTGTATATTCCAATGATGAGCCTCCTCAAAAGTGCTCTAGGTCTTCGTGAGCAACCAAGTTGGATGCACCCCCACTAGTTCCATTGGAGAGCTTTCATACACATATAGCTCTATGTGCATCCGTTGCATGGCAATCACTACTCCTTGCATAGCTTCGATCATAAGGCTTCCTCTTGTCTAATGGTCATTTACAGCTTTGCAAGCCTTTCTTCCATTTGGCCTTCCAAACCCCCATTAACGTTCTTTATGCCATAACATCCTGGTGCTAATACCAAATGCTTGCGCTCACCGGTTGAGTAGACTTCGAAACAGTTGATTCATGACGTTCATGTTTATGTTTACTTGACTGAATCCTTCTTATGTTGTGAAAATTTACTTGATACTTGGAATGAAGGATAGAACTTCTATGCTGAATACTTAATACATCTTTAATGAACTTTGTACGGTTGCATGTCTTTAAAGCAATAGTTCATGAAAACTTCTAGCTTGTCTAACTCTTGCATTATCATCTCTTATGTCAATATAGATACTTGCTTTGAATGATTTGATCTCAGCTCATATGCTTTACAATAGTATGATCAAGGTTATGATGGCATGTCACTCCAGAAATTATCTTTGTTTATCGTTTACACTCGGGACGAGCAGAACTAAGCTTGGGGATGCTGATACGTCTCCGACGTATCGATAATTTCTTATGTTCCATGCCACATTATTGATGTTATCTACATGTTTTATGCACACTTTATGTCATATTCGTGCATTTTCTGGAACTAACCTATTAACAAGATGCCGAAGTGCCGATTCTTTTTTCTGCTGTTTTTGGTTTCAGAAATCCTAGTAAGGAAATATTCTCGGAATTGGACGAAATCAACGCCCAGGGTCCTATTTTGCCACGAAGCTTCCAGAAGACCGAAGAGTCAACGAAGTGGGGCCACGAGGTGGCCAAACCATAGGGCGGCGCGGCCCAAGCCCTGGCCGCGCCGACCTAGGGTGTGGGCCCCTCGTGACGCCCCTTGACCTGCCCTTCCGCCTACAAATAGCCTTCGTCGCGAAACCCCCGCATCTGAGAGCCACGATACGGAAAACCTTCCGGAGACGCCGCCGCCGCCAATCCCATCTCGGGGATTCAGAGATCGCCTCCGGCACCCTGCCGGAGAGGGGAATCATCTCCCGGAGGACTCTACGCCGCCATGGTCGCCTCCGGAGTGATGTGTGAGTAGTCTACCCCTGGACTATGGGTCCATAGCAGTAGCTAGATGGTTGTCTTCTCCCCATTGTGCTTAATTGTCGGGTCTTGTGAGCTGCCGAACATGATCAAGATCATCTATCTGTAATTCTATATGTTGTGTTTGTTGGGATTCGATGAATAGAGATTACTTGTTATGTTGATTATCAATTTATATCTATGTGTTGTTTATGATCTTGCATACTCTCCGTTACTAGTAGATGCTCTGGCCAAGTAGATGCTTGTAACTCCAAGAGGGAGTATTTATGCTCGATAGTGGGTTCATGTCTCCGTGAATCTGGGGAAATGACAGAAATCTCTAAGATTATGGATGTGCTGTTGCCACTAGGGATAAAACATTGGTGCTATGTTCGAGGATGTAGTTACTGATTACATTACGCGCAATATTTAATGCAATTGTCTGTTGTTAGCAACTTAATACTGGAGGGGGTTCGGATGATAACCTGAAGGTGAACTTTTTAGGCATAGATGCATGCTGGATAGCGGTCTATGTACTTTGTCGTAATGCCCAATTAAATCTCACTATACTCATCATAATATGTATGTGCATGGTCATGCCCTCTTTATTTGTCAATTGCCCAACTGTAATTTGTTCACCCAACATGCTGTTTATCTTATGAGAGAGACACCTCTAGTGAACTGTGGACCCCGGTCCAATTCTCTATACTGAAATATAATCTACTGCAATACTATTCTACTGTTTTCTGCAAACAATCATCATCCACACTATACATCTAATCCTTTGTTACAGCAAGCCGGTGAGATTGACAACCTCGCTGTTTCGTTGGGGCAAAGTACTTGGTTTGTGTTGTGCAGGTTCCACGTTGGCGCCGGAATCCCTGGTGTTGCGCCGCACTACATCTCGCCGCCATCAACCTTCAACGTGCTTCTTGGCTCCTACTGGTTCGATAAACCTTGGTTTCATACTGAGGGAAAACTTACCGCTGTACGCATCACACCTTCCTCTTGGGGTTCCCAACGGACGCGTGCTGTACGCGTATCAGCGGCCTCTCCTCGTTGTCGCGCTGGGACGGTGACCGGGATCCCTCGACGCTCGTTGCGGCCGGTCGGGCTTGGTGATGGGCGGCGGCCAGACCTTTGCGTGGTGGCCCCCCACCTTCCGTCGGATCTTCACCGCAGCACGCCGGAGGGGCTGGTGGCGGGCAGCGACCATGCCATGATCTGCGCCTCTTTCCCCCCGCCTCTCGTCGGTGCGTGGAGGCGTTCTCGGGCTTCCCCCGCGACACAAGGTCGCCCGGAGCAGCAGCCTTGGGTTCGACGGTGGAGGTGGCCCTCTTCTTTGCCGGAGAGGGTCGGCATGCGGTTGCTGGTGGTGGATCTTTCGATCTACCACCGAGTTCCGGTGGCGAGATGGAGAGGCGTGGAAGCTGGCGACGGCTGATGTCGCCGGTGGAGGGCTGGCGTTTGGCTGTGGCGGTGCCTAGGGTGTGTGTGATGTCTCCGGACAATGCGATCTGCACTTGGTGTCTCCGGCGGCAGTTGTGGCCAGCCTGGGATGGTCGCCGGCGTGGGGGCCCGGCCTGAATAAAGACGGCGGTCCTAGGGTCTCTCTTCGGCGAAGATGAAGACTTTCCTGAGGTTTGCTCTTCTCGATCTGGCAGGAGTGTTGAGTTCCGGAAGGGCCGGCGGCGAATGTAACCGTGCTTTTTTTTGCCTGGAGTTTGCTGGATCGGTGGTATTTGGTCGTGCGCACCCATGCTTTTATTCCGGCCGACTGGTTCTGGAGGGAGCGGCGCGAAGCTCTGGTCTGTGTTAGCATCAAGAGACATTTGGTCCACGTTGCTGTCAGATAAAGGGCATAACATGAAGGCCGGTGTGGAGGACTAGCTAAGGGAGGTTCAAGTCTCCGCGTTGTTGAGGGACTTGCTTGATGACCCAGGCTCTGCAACAGTCATACGGAAGTGGGGGGCAGCACAGGTGAAGTTCAGAGTCCTACTTTTCAGGGTAAAAACCCAAGGTCTAGCCTTAACTGGTTGTGTCTGGCAATGACCTTGTTGGAGGCATTGTTTTGAGAGCGGGGACTATCTCCAGGGTGAAAACCTAAAATCTTTGGTCGAACGACGACGACGCTGGTGCACCGTTTCCTTCTTGGATGCGTCATTTTTGGAGAACTGTCTTGGTGGTGATTGTATTGCTGTTGCTAAGCCTAAGATGTTGTAGCGGGACTTTTGTTTCTTAGCTTTTTTTTTTTTTGTGTGTGTGTATCAGTACTGCCATTAGGGCATTGCGTTGTTGCAGAGACTGGATGTAATTGGTATCTTTTAATATTATAATATATTCCCTTTATCGAAATTTTTTGTAGAAATGGCAAAGAGAAAGATACTAGCAAAAAATGTATTGGAATGCCACTAGGAGAACACAACCCCAATAGAGATCGGTTATGTCTGACGCCCCAATAGAGCTCCCCAAAAGTTAAATGCTGATATGAGTTGGGGAATCCGATCGGAGATGCCCGAGAGAGAAAGATATAGGGCAAGCACGCACTGGGAAAAGAGGCATATCAGCTGTCGGGCATTTCTCATTCGAGATCCCAGTACCTCTCCAATATCCATCCAGTGGCAGAATGGAGAAAGATATACAGCATTAAACAAAGACCACTTGATCTCACCTTCTTGGTCCAATCACCTCAGATCGCTGCCCCGTCACATCCACAACAAAGTGAGATCATCTCCAGACGCATCCCAAAAGCGTTCTCCAAAGTTATTTGGGGTGTGCCGAACATAAAAACCATTTCAGCCGCGTCCCCTAAACCCGTTTTCTGTCCGACACGTTTCGATACGATGTTCGGCGCCCCGAGTCCATCCCCGCCCCACAGGGGACGCATCGGGGACGCTGGATACAACAAAAAGCAAGGCGAACCAATGCGGGCCCGATGAGTCAGCGGGACAATAAATTTTAACCTAACCGTCGTCTACCTCGCGACGCAAGTTATTGGCGCGCAACGACGGTGCAGTTCCCGCAGAGGCGCAGCGACGCATCTCGTCACGCCTAGCTCTGCGTGCCGGCATTAATGAGCATCACCGCTTCCCCGCCTCCCTCCGGCCTATAAAAAGGACTGCCTCTCACCGTCCCTCTCACACACAAACCTACACAAACCCTAGCGCCTCTCTCCCCAACTCTAGACGCCACCATCTCAACTAGGGATGGCACCCGCAGGGTATGGGTACGGATAGAGCCATCCCCTACCCATACCCATCGCCTTCAATCTTACCCGTCACCCGTACCCATACCCGCGAATGGGTACAAGTTTTTCCCATACCCATCACCCGGCAGGGTAAATGGGTACCCGCGGGTAAAAAATACCCGCGCTTACAACGTATCAAGTTGTTCAAAAAAATATGAAATGACGTAAAGCGATCTTAAATAGTGGTATAATCCTTACTAACCTACTATCGATTGTCAGATCATAAAGCGTGAGGTTCAAAAGCAATGTGAAGGCGTGGTTGGGGGAAAAGTATGTAGTTCAAACATTACGGCTGCCCACTTGTCCAATTTATATGGGTAAATGGGTATGCGGGTATGGGTTGTACAATCCCATACCCGTACCCGTTCTACGCGATGGGTATGATATTTCCCCGTTTACAAACCCATGGGTAATATTTTGTCCCATACCCGTATTCCTATTGGGTTTTTACCCGGCGGGTACGTGGGTCATGGGTACCCATTGCCATCCCTAATCTCAACAAGAGGCGACGCCATGGCTGGGAGAGATGGAGGCTGAGCTCGCGGTCATGGTCGTGGTCGTGGCCACGACAGAGCTGCACGCTCGCTGTCGCCTGCCACGCCGTCGTCTTCATCGTCGGAGATGGACGTGGAGCCGGGCGTGCTGTTCGAGTTCATCCTCGTCCTCAAGGGCGACCCACGCGGCATCCAGAGGCTGCCGGACTCCTTCGCCGAGTACGTCGCCGGCGACGACCGCCCGGGCACGATGCATCTGCGGGAGGCTTCGTGCGGCTACTACCGGTGGATCGTCGACGTGATCTACGACGCGCGCGACAAGATGTACCTCCACATCGGCTGGGAGAAGTTCGCGCGCCACCACAGCCTCGAAGCCGGTTTCATCCTCCTGTTCTCCTACTTTGGCGACAGGGACATGAGCATCAAGGTCTTCGACGAGACGCGCTGCCGCCGGGACTACCACGGTGACAACACCGAGGAGGAGGACGACTGATGAAGAGTGTTGTTTCTTCGCAGCGAATACGTGCACGGAGGTTTCTGGATGTTCGTCATCGATAGAACCAACAAGGGCACCATCTCCCGCTGGATTTTCCAGTTTGGGTGACTGGGTGTGCCCTCGAGTGTTCTTTCTTAGCAGCGAACACAGGAAACCTTCGATGCACGGCCTAGTTAGGTTTAGTTTTTTTGCAAAATTTTATATTTGTGTCCACCATGGTTCAAACTATGTATTAGTTTGTGGAAAACCATGTTCTAAATTGTATCTTCGTGTAAACCACGTTCCCAATTATGTATTAGTTTGTGGAATATTACTTCTCTTTATTGAAATAAAAATGCAAATAAATAAATAAAAGGTTTTTTAATGTTTGGGGGTGACGTTTGGGGGACGCGGCTGGGGAGCGACGTTCCCCAAATACGGCACAAACAAAACACGTCTCTCAAACGTTCAATCCGGCGCGATTTGGAAGACGCGACTGGAGATGCTCTGACGGGCCAGTTAATCGGAATATTACTCCTTACTACTGAAGCAGTAAAGTAGCTGTCAAGGAAGTGGTTAGTACTACAGTATCATAGTTGCAGATCAGCATCTCCCAGTGATAATTTACATGTGAAAAATTACAGGGATCAGACAAAATTAAGAGGAGGCTTTGGATTGGAAGTCCGGATCGCTTCCAAGCAATCATCATACATTACAATTGATTTAAAATGCTACAGGGAAGCTTTGCATGCATGCATGCATCAAAATTACAGCCCAATCAAGGGAAGTACGCGCCCGCGCGCCGGCGATCAGCTCGGATCAGACCAAGGTCGGCACGACGCCGTCGACGCCGTAGTGGTCGTGGTCGTGGCCTCCGGGCGCCATGAGCGCGGCGACGGCGGCCGCGGCCGAGGAGTACATCTCCTCGTGCTCCTCCATCGCGTCGCCGCCGGTGCGCTTGGCGAAGCGGCCCTTGACGCGGGGGCGCGTCTCCGCGTACGCCTTGCGGGACGCGTACCGGATGGTCTTCTCGAACCGCCGGCTCTTGCGCTTCTCCCTGTACCGCATCAGTCGCGCCTCCCGCTCCTGGCCCCTGCACACCACCGGCACGGCCGCCGCCGCGTCCGGAACCACCGCCGCCTCCGACGACGATACCTGCGTTGCGTCACCACGATATCCATCAGAACACTGTCTGAACTGCTAGCAGCTAGCTCCCTAGGAGGAGGATGGAATAGAGTGTCATCTTTACGCTGTGGTTCATGGAGTGGTCGGGGTAGAAAACCTTCTGGCCGCCGGTTAGGTCGGGCTCGGGATCGGGATGGCCGTTGAGCTGTAGGCTGATGGCCTTGATGTCGTCCATTGAACGCGCGAAGTCGAGGTCGAGGTAATGGTCGGAGTCGGCGTAGAACGCGTCGGCGCCGGCAGCACCGACGATGGCGCCATCTTTCTGGTCGGGCTCGGGGAGGAGCCACGACGCCGCCTCGGCGTCGTTGCTCCCGTCGTCGTCTGACACCGCCGCGCCGCCCTGCTGGGCTCCGGACGCCGCCAAGTGCTTGGGCGCGTCGGTGAGCGCGCCGAAGAAGGGCGCGACGGGGAGGCGCTCGTGGCGGCGCGCGAGCGGGTTGGCGGCGTGGATGTCGGTGTCGCAGGAGGTGCACAGCGCGGCGGCGTCCGCCTTGCAGGTGACGGCGGCGGGCGCGTGCTCGCAGACCTCGCAGAGCCAGACCCGGGCGTGGCGGGACCCGGGCCCGTGCGCGCGCGCGTCGCAGCCGGCGCAGAGGAACGCGGCGTCGGCGCGGCAGAAGAGCCTGGCCGCCTCGGAGGCGCACGCGTCGCACGCCCTCGCGCCCACGCCCCAGTACGCCCCGCCCACCGCCGACTTCTCCTCCACCTCCATGGCACGCGCTCACTGCTCACTCACAGTCTCACTCCCACCGGTGCACCACCACCGTGATTGGCTACAGTGAAGAGACGATCCTCAGCCAAGCTTTCTTTCTCGGCGCCCGGCTGCAGCTTTGAGCTCCGGATGAGGGTCGTGGGGTGGAGGGGACTGAGGGCCGGGGTGCGCGGGCATTTGAGGCGAGCGCGCGACGTGGACACGCTCCCGGCCGCGGAAGTTGCTGTCCCGGCGGGCCACCGCGCGCACAGTCAGTCTACTCTTATCGGCGGAGGCCCTGTCGTCTCCGTCGACACGGACGTGCAAGCGGTGAAAGCTCCGGGGAAGAAAAAGGAGACTGTAAACGTGCTCGTCCTTGTCGTCGGAAATATTAGGCCGGCGTCGTTACGCTGGAAGTTGGAGGATGCGACGGCGACGGGGCGGGCGCAGTTGGCGCGCGCTGGTTGGCCGACGTGATCGCGCCCTTATCTCTTGGAGATGCTTGGCTCTCTCGATCCTGGCCAAGTGGCCATGTCGACGATCCCATGGTGGAAACAGTGACTTGATTCTCCCGGCGGGAATAACGATCCAGGTCATAGAAGCACTCCTCGAGAAATACCCTCCAGGAAAGCAAGTTGGATGATGTACATGTTTGTTTTCTTGAAATCTACATAAATACATCTGCAAATCCAAATAGGGAAACAAGTCATCATCAGGGCCCCTTTGAATGGCAAAATTCTCAAAACACATGAATAGACAGGGGCACGGCTAATTCCCAGTCGACTGGAAATTAGCTTAATTCCCGATTAACCTGATTTCATGTGTAATTCACGCTAGTATGCAATTACACATCCATGTGTAATTCTTGTATGCACGAATCACGATGCAAATCTAATGATCGTCGAGTTGATCGGGCTCTAACTTAGTTCCCGGTTAACTCTGAGTTAGCAATCCTCGAATAGAAAAGCGGGGTTAGATTGTCATGTCATGTTGAATTTTACATAATTAAAAAACCGTACATGAATTCACATTAAAAGGTGTTTAACTAGGTCGAAAGTTTTCTCCAAAACATGGTAAAAAAATCCTAGGGATAGAAATCCACGGAAGTTCCGATGAAATCACTATGGATAAGTGTGGCTCTGATTCTAGGCATTAGATACAAACAACCTAGCTGGAAGGTCATTCTTTTATCTACTATACTCAATTTTCAAGGTTTTTGTTGACTCTTGGCTAGCTAAATTCTTAAGTACATTAGTATTGATTAGTATTGTATGAATTGTTGTACGTAAAACTGAAGATGTTGGATACATTAACGTCTTTTTTTGTCTGGTGATGAGTTGTTACTATCACCAAGATATTGTACAAGAAGTTTACTCCCATACTTGGACAATCAAAATACGCATTTCAATCCGAAATGGGAATATTAATTTGCTTTGGTGGATTGAAACTCAAAATTAATTCTTCAAGTAAAACAACTAATCAAATAGATAATTGAAAGTCACTCATGACCACAAACCGTTGAGTCAATCATTATCCAAATGTGAGGTCGAATGAGTGTCCAAAATAGTTCTAGTCAAGGTTCATCAACATTATCTGTATTTCTATTTGCACAATATGTGGTGCAACATCATGTTCATATCTAGAAGATAATTGGGATAAGTCCCATGTTTTTATGTTACTTATCGGTGATGCGACTTATTCGTGTTTCTCTTTTGACTGTATCATTCTTTTCCGACTATGACATAGAAATTATGCGTTATAGCTTTCCATTGGAGAATACATGTGCGCTCAAAGGGTATGCAACAACATGAGCCAACCATTTTTCTGGCCATTTAATCATTGTCCTCGTAAATATATTATATTTTGAACATATCCACAAGCACATGCATTTTTGTTTTGTTACATTTCACATGATTTTAAATGTCAGATTTATGACTTTGATAAGTTTAATGCTCGTTGCATGTGTGCGGATTCTTCAAAATCCACTTACGTAGGAAATTTCTACAGGAAATAATATACAAAAAATATGACAACATGTGAGTTGTACTCCTAGCACACTAAAGACAATTTAGAACCGCATATGCACAACACAATCCATCTTGTAAATTTCACGAATGATCATATATTTTAAGGTTTCTCTGTGTGCCCACATAATATTCATCTTTTGCATCAATCCTACGGATCAAACAATGTAGGTAGGAAAAGTTTCAATGATACAAATCCTCTAAAGTTTATACATAATTCCTTTAGATCAGTGGGGCTCCGATTCTAGGTATAAAAAAGAATAACCTAGTTGGGAGGACATTCTTTTTGCCACTACTCAATAAGCTTTGTGTTGACTCAAAACTAGATTAGTAAGTATGAATTGTTCTACAAAAAAACCAAAGATGTTGGATACATCAAGCTTTTGTTTGTACTATTTTGATTTGTAACTAGCACAAAAAAAATTGCATAAGAAGATTACTCCCATACCTGGACAATCAAAACATGATTTGCGATCTGAAATGAGAATATTGCGTTTGCTTTGACGAAAGAAACTTAAACCTATTCTTCAAGTAAAACAAAGTAAATAAAAAAGAAAGTGCTAGTCATCCATGACCACATGTCTTTAAGTCAATCATTATCCAAATGTGAGGCCGAATGAGTGTCCAAAATAGTTATGGGCGAGGTTCAGAAATGTTTTATGCATTTGTATTTGCACAATTTGCATTGCCACGACGATGTTCTTATCTACAAAAAGGGATAAGTCCCATCCTTTTGAGTTCTTTATTCTTGGTCATGCGACATATTCATGTTCCTCTTTATACTATACTAGGAAGCAAGGCGCGGCGACACGCCGCGCCCGTAAGTGGTTGTGCCTGTATTTTTAGTGTGGGTCTTATTGATAAGTATGCCCTGATTTCAAAAATATAAGCATAGTCTACATGAGTAACACATGAATACGAATCCACAGTGAGCTGATGGGATGATGGGGGATAGTAGTAAGTAGAAATAGATTCCCTCTCCTTTTTTATGTGTTGAACTTAATAATTCATAGCATGGTCGGCATCAACGATGGGCCGCTGGCGACGCTAGTGTTGACGCGACATTCTAAGTTGAATACACATGTTACTTATGATTTAAATTCTGATGAGTGTGGCACATAAAGTTTTCTTTAACTTGCGGACAGCGCCTAATATATATGTACATGGGTTTGAAGTGACTGTAAGAACTATATGCAAAAAACTGAAAGTATATGAACTTTAATATCTGCATGATTCCTGAGAAAAAATGTTGTACTTAACCCTTTCATCAAAATTTGGCAGAACTGCAAGTCACATTTTTTGCGTGATGTTTCCTTCAATGAAAATTCAAGAAAAAATATGTGCGGCTAATATAGTGGATTTCGTGAGAAATAAATTTGTATGCATCTGCAAACCCATGTCTCACCTAGTTGTGGTGGCAGACAAAATGTACTGATTTTTTTTACAAAATTAAAACTTTATAACTTCAACGGCTGGTCTATGCAAATTTTTGGCTATCTAAAATATCGTTTTTTTAATCCAATTTTGTTTTCAATGGATTTTCTTTGTCTCTCTGTAACTTAGCCTTAAGCATGTACCTACCAAATACCATATTGGCATCCTTATCCTCTTGTCTTTCACCTCATACGACCCACTCTGGAGGGCTTATTTTCATTCTTCTCCCAGTCCAGAGCAAACACTATTGCCTTTTCCCTCCAAATCCAATCCAAGAACAAATCATCAAGATTTGCATGTTATACCACCGACTTCACCGTCTCCTGCTCATCCCTTCCATCCAAGAAATTTTAACATGCACAACCTTTTGGTTGTTCTGCTGCTTATGAGATCAACATCATTTTCTTCCTCACCGGCATCCATCTAGTGTGAGTTCATCCTTTCCGGATCATAGTGTACCATTTCAAGTTATGTTCCTAACCTCTCGCATGCGATCGATTTGATTTTCACGCAGCTCTTTAGGGAGATCGGGGTTCTTCTTTCCAGTCTCTGCTAAGGCTGCTTATTGATCATGTAGAACAGCCGCTAGCGATGCAACGTGACCTGGCCACTGTTCTTGTTGCCTTCAGATCAAGCTCAAGATCCAGCATCCCAGCATGCCAAGCCTTGCTCCCCGAGGAACTGCTGCTTGTTTTCTTACTCTCTGGTGATCTCAATGTATCCCAACTTCCTTCACCCATGTTTTTGGTGAGTGCCTCAAATTGAAGATGGAGCCATGAATGCACTTACACGTAGTCAAATTTAACCTCCAGGCGGGATAACTGAAAACACTAAGGCAAACATCAGTTCAAATTTTCTCTCCTCGGAATGCCCCTCCATAGTTGACAGCTACTAAAAATTCAGTGGTCAAAATCTGTTTTGGAGCTTTAGTTTCTGAGTTTTAGTCCCACATCGTTCCAGGATTGTTAGATTTTAAACTAAAAAAGTTGAAGGTAAATGACTTTCGTACCATCAGGTCCCAACTAATAAAAGTGCACAATCTGTTAAACAGCCTTGCAATCTCTACTATATTATTTAACTCATCAAGAATCCTTACTTGGAGGAAGTTGAGGTTTCTAGATAAGAGGGACACACGATAATTATGGCACAACGTTTGTACAAACAAAGTGTGTCATTACAAAAGACTCCAGCACAGAGTACTGCTTGCGCGCAAGGTGAAATATTAATATGAGCGACATGGAAGCCTGTAGTCTTAGCATCGCCATAACAAAAATAAACCTCAGTATGGCACCGCTTTACTGCATCAAAAAGAAAAACTCTTATGAGTCATAAATAACACATGGTAATGGTATTTTCAGCTTTAATCAATCTCCTTCTCATATGAGATAACCGGTCAGGCCCCATAAAGTTTGTTGTGATTTGTAATTTCTCCTTCCCAGCAGCTTGTTTGGATTCTTCGGAACCCCGAATGAATTTGGCGAAGCTCATTTGTGAAGGCAGATATGTCAATATTATCATCTGAAGTGAACTTATGAAAAGGTGAGACAAAAACTAAGGTATATAGTGCAACAATACAAATCAGAATCTCCTTTTCAAGGTAAACTACACGCTTACTTTGGGCAGAACAACTATAAACCCATTCAATAATGTTTTCCAAAAGAGAAGAGGTCCATATTAGTATTTAAGGTAAATTACATACTCACATAAGCAGAAAAAATTAAGGTTAAACAAAAGTTATGGTAAATAGTGCAACAGTACAAATCAGAATGTGCTTTTTAAGGTAAATTACATATCAACATAATCAGTAGGAAATTAAGCAATCATGAGATGGTAGCAATGCTTACTTTGGGCAGGACAACTACAAAACCATTCAATAATATTTTCTCAGAAAGAAGGGGTGCACATCGTGGTGTAAGCCAATGGTGGAGTTATCTCAAAAGCTATCTATTTCAGTATTGAGATCATGTGTCATCCTATTGACATTGTTATGAAAAAATTAACCTATATTTCCTCGTACATGGACTCAAGCACAACTTCTGAAGCTGAAGCCAGGAAGATGTGGCTTAGTTAAGAACAACATGTTATTCCTTAAAAGAAAAATGCGCAAAAAAGTAGCCCAGTAAAAAACTAACAGGTAGATGGTGCAACTAAGGGGTAGTTATCTTAAAACTCTCATCGACCTGACAGTTCCAGTACAACGGTTCCAGCACAATGGTATGCAATCACAAAATAAACCGCCAAAGATCCAACGATAATTGCAAGCAAGGGCTAGCTGTCTCATACTTTTAGGGAAAGTGTTAAATGGTTCACTGACGCAGATAAATATCTTCGTGTATAAGAAACATGTTCAGAGAATTGGCGAAATTTATAGGTGGTCAAGAACAAAAGAACAGTCCGACGGTACAGGAGTCCAAGAACCCCGCCGTTGGAGATACATCGGAATATCCACGCCCATGAGAGGCAAGCCAGGTGAAGAACCATGCTCATCAACAAAAGAGGAAAATTTAAACACGGGAAGGATCTCCATACAAAACTGAGGAAAATACACAAAACCGGATGGGAAAATAAAAAAGAAACATGGAATGACCAAAATAAGAAACCAAATAAACCAAGAAAGAGGTGTAAAACCACTGCCCTGCACAAACAGATAACCTTAGCAGTAAACCGTCCAATGCAGCATCACCTGCACAATAAACAGATGAAGCATGGAAACAAATTACTGTAAGAAAAGACTGAAGACATAAGGCATTAGCAGGACAACATATGGATAAATAACAATGCAGCGGAGAACATCGAACAATAGAAAAATCACCAGTGCTACGATCGACTGCCATCGCAGATCATCCGCCTCAGACAGAACAACTGAAAGCAAAGGAGAACTCGAAACGACAGTGTTTAATTCTTTCTCGGTCTCTTTTGCTCTTGACCTTCAATTGTTTAAACCGAAGGTCCGTAGACCCAGCTTTATAAATAAAGCAAGCGACCAAAGTCAGAGTTTACAACCAACCACACGACTCACGCCACACACGCGCAGCAAAGAACGGGTAAAACCATAACTAACACGTCCTGTGCTAAGCCCAGCACCACAAGAACAAAGCGGTAAGATACAAAGCCCTGAAGCGGGTCGAATGTGCTAAGTCGCCCTAGTCCGCGCATGTAGCCTCCTGACCTCGTCCACCGCCAAGTCCAGCAACGCACGATCCCTCGGTCTGACCAGAACCCTCCAAGACTGCATATAAAGCAACATGTGGAAGAATGCGTCAGCTGCATTGCCGATCAGTTTCCCTTCAATAGTTAGTTTGTTCCTAATATGCCAGAGGGCCCAGCATTGGGCCGCAAAGGTAAACCATACTAATCTACGAAGGGGTCCTAGCAAACCCTGTGCTAAGGCAAGGAAGTCCCCGACCCCCGCCGGGTTCCAAGTACAGTGTAGGAGTTCCCTAACCCCGGCCCACATGTATCCCGCCATGGGGCAGGTGAAGAAAATGTGGTTGCAATCCTCCACCTCACCACAAAGAGCGCAAAGGCCATTGGACGGCCCTCGCCTCTTGGCCACCTGTTCGCAGGAGGGTAGCTTTCCCCGTATCAACTGCCAAAGGAAGACTTTGATCTTGGGTGGGACACGTGTCCGCCACACCTCCTTGAAGTGTGTAACTGCTGCACCCTGCAGGAGTCCACAATACACCGACCGCGTCGAGTATACCCCTGAGGGCTCCAGGGACCAAGAAATCTAATCATTCCCTACTTCGTCCGGGAGCCCTTGTATTTCACGGCATAGATCATCCCATTCGACCTTTTCCGCCAAGCCAAGGTGCCGTCGGAACCGGATGCGCCACTCCCCGGGGCTACCCTCGACCACCCTAGTCGAATGGACCGTGGCGAAGGGGTCGGAGCAGCACCCAAAGAGGAGAGGGTAACGAGTTCTAAGGGCTCCCAGTTTTGGAACTCCATACAGAAACTTAAATGGTATTTCAAACTGGGAGCTCGACATAAGGTTCACAATGGGAAGTGGACCTGACCTTCAATTGTAGGGGAGAAGGCCTTCTGCAGCTCCAACAACAGATGCTAATGGGTGTTCATACGTACAACTACCGATCGGATATTCTCAAATACAACAACTATTCAGCCTCGCCATGCTCTACACCGATGTCCTTCTCCCCTAGCGTTGCAGCAGCCTAGCCGACCAAACTGCGTAATGTCGTCAAGTTGCTCCCCAATTCTGTAGTAGCAGAGAATATAGAGACCAAAAATAAAGTTTAAGAGAATAAAACTAATTGCTAAGAAAAAAGTTTTGAAAGGTGGTTTGAATAAAAGAGGAAAAAAGTATTGGACCATGTCTACTGAAAATGTTCAGCACCTAAGCTGGGTTGCATTTCTATGACCGAGCAGAGGTGATTAGCACTCAAGTACTCACTTTAATGTCTAAATAACATTCTATATAACTTTCCCGTTTCCTGAGCTAGCTAAATTACAATTAAGCATGTTTGCCTGTAGTTGAAAGTTGCAGCTGCACTTGGTACTACATCCGGGGCAAGTCAAAGCTGCTTCCAACCTACATTCAAAATTGGTTACCTCCTCAGGTTAATACCATAGATCCATGTAGTACGGTACTGTTACCTCTGGTCAAGTAGCAAGCTCCCATCTCTGAATCTACAAAGCATGGACCATCAACATTAGCCGTAGCACAATTCCCTAGCAGTGGAACAACCCTGTTTACTGGTGCTCTAGATTCATATAAAGTAATATAAGTAAACATTTTAGAGAAACCAAAAGCAAGGCACACATGTACCAAATAACATGAAAAAAAAAACTATAACTCCATATTTAATTCAATGGGCAAGCTTGGCGTTTTAGTTGTTCAAATTGTGCCCTTTCAAAAGTTAGTTGAAACTTCATTGGTTAAATTCCAGCAATTCACATGAACCGAGATAAGATCTATGCAAAATACTGTGAACAGTGTTAAACTGAACCTTCTCTCCATCTTATCTTTTTAATTTGAGGCAACAACTTTACTCTATCACCCTCTTGTTAAAATGGAGAGCCAAACATTTATCCAGCAAGGTCAAAGAGACCTTAGGCTTCCATTTGCAACTGTGGAGCGAATTTGTAACCGGCTCCAATTGCATCTCTCCTTCTCCTATCTATTATTCTCTGAAAGTTTGTAAAACATGGTGCACTTATTCGGACCAATTGCAAGAGCAACGCTCCATCCATAGTACTAAATTGCAAACAAACTTATTAGAAATTTAGAACCATGAAAACATATCTTCTACTACTAATTATTGCTTGTCTTTTCTACTTCCATGTTGACCATAAGTACAGTAGTAAAAAATGAGTATCAGAAACCATCAGCCCTGAAACGGTCAAGAAATTGCTAAGAATTCAAAAAGGTGCTTGACATGATTGGACGGCTGAAATAAAACAATCATGTTGCATCCCTTTTGTGTCTCCCTTGTGTATCTTGTCAAACCCACATTGAAAATTACTACAGTACTACTGTATGTTGGAAATTAGAATTCAGGCAAGTACCTTAGGTTGCCTCGTATAGTCTGTATAGTCGTACTATATCTCTTCGGCTGCCCTCGTTCCCCAATCTTCACAGGATCTACAGACCCTGCTTGTGGGACTCCTAGCTCCTGCTGAACCTCAACGCCCCCAACAAATCAAAGTGTGTTTCAGTTTTGGGGCTACAGTGCAGCCGTGGCGGCCGTGGGGCTCCCGTGGTGGTCGCTTCCCTGCCCTGCTCCGCCTCGCCTTAGCTGCGGCGCGAGGGATGGCTCCCTCCTGAGGCAACGGCCTCGGGCAGCTCCTCACCATCGGGGCGCTACCCCTACACGCACCCCTTCCACAGATGGCACTGTTTACGGATTGACCATGAGATTGCTGCCTAGACCGCAAGCAACAACAGTAAATCAATCCAGGAGAAAAAAAGCAAACATGAGAAAAAGCACAGGACACGCACGTCCGCCGAGCAGCCGGAAGATTGGAGATTCCGATGCCGCGTTCGTCCATGAGGCTGTCGAGAATACCACGCTGAGGAGGCGTCCCTCGTCGTCCACCATCGTGCAGCTCGACCGGTCCCGCGAAGAACGGCATCCTCTTGCCAAGTTGCCGGTGCACGCGATGCTGAGAACCTCCACTAGTTTGTGGTGTGGTGGCCGGCGACGGCGCGCAGCTGAGCAACGCACGGTCGAGACCCTTTTTGACAACCTTCATGGGCGGTGTTCGACTGGGCCGTCGAGGAGCGGGACGACCTGCTGCCTGGAGGAGGGGGGAAACTGGATGTTGACCGGCGTCTCTGCTTTGGGGCGGCGGATTGTGAGAAAAGAATGTAGTAGAAGGGTAAGCGGTGGAGGGTGGAGCCCACATGCACCGGAAAACCGGATGACATCGGGAGTTACCGGATAAATTGTGAACAAAATAAATTGAACTGAAAAGCAAGATTTCACAGGACACTAACCGACCGACCGTTAAAGGGACAGAGAGACCAATCAGCGATCAGAAAAATAGAGTATCTACAGTGCCCCGATCAACTCAAAAGCGTTAAACCTTCCAACTTTTACTAGGAAGCATTGGCGCGGCGTGCCGCGCCCGTACCGCTGATCTATTGGCATATATATGGCTAACACTATCTTCTCTTCAGTGTTTTTCTAAATGTCGATGTGCGTTCTTTGGCACATATATGGCTAACACTATCTACTCTTCAGTGTTTTCTAATGTCGATGTGAGTTCTTTTTCGATAATAAAAAACGACGATGTAAATTGGTCACTTGAGCTATTGAGAAACAAAATGTCTCTCATTTTTAAGGATGTGGAATCTAATTTTTGTGATCAGAACATTGTATATAAATCAATATTGCCACGGATTTGCCTTTTCATGTTGATAACCTTGTGAATTAACCTTGATGACCTTAGTGCAATCTAGTTCATAATCTGTTCACCTTAGTGCAATCTACTTCATAATCTGTTGGTATTTGTTCTGATGTCTGCTGCATGTCAGCAGCCTTATAAAATAGAAGAAGCAACAGTTTAGTTCATCACATAGGAAAATTACAGTGGTGTATTGCAATAAACAGAGTAGGACAACTAATATTATAGAAGTAGGTAATATTACAGTACCATGATAACAGATTATGTCGGCAAGTCCGGACAGGTGGAGTAGAATAACTGAGATAGCAATATATATGGATAGCCAGGCACTTAGTTTTACAATACTCTGGTAGGACATATAGTTTGCGGTACTACATATATTACTAATTTTACAACACACCGGTAGCAGAATATATTGGTAGTGGTGCCATATATGTTCCTTGTGGTGGCTGAACTCAGTGGATTAAAGTTTCGTGCAAGATGTCTGGTCCGTCTGCCTAGCTTCTCTCGTGTCTTCTTTTCTTAAGCTAGACCGGCCAGGTGATTCAGATAGAAACTTGCCATTTCCTGGGTGGAAAGAAAATAGACTGAAGTTAGCATGCTGCAATAGCAATCCATGAGCTACTTAAGCTCTTTTTTTTGGGTTGGGAATAGTTCCTTGGATTCCTGGCCTTTTTCTCTTGAGTTGCATTGTGTAGAATTTCAGCAAATGGGTGGGTTAGGTCACTCAGACCACCACACTCTGTATTTATATCATCTGATCTAGGGTTACAATACTACTGGACCTGGGCCTCTATGGGCCTCACACTGGACACTTTGCTACTTGCTACTACAGTGCTACTACTACTAGACTCATGGTCCAACACTCCCCCTCAAGATGATCATGGGTAAACAACCATGGTCATCTTGCAACAACTACGTGACCCAAAATACAACTACCACTAATGAACATTAAGCATAACTCCTAGGATACATGACAGTATTGCACTTTCCATCATCTTGTCATCTCGATTCATCTCTTTATCAGCAGCGAAGATATTCAGCTTCAACCATCTGGGATACGCACAACTCCTAACCATACACGTCCTCAACAACCCCGGCTGCCTCACCACACAAGTTCCGCAGAACCATCCACACTCGCTTCAATGTCCTCAGCCTCTCTTCTCCACTCTACCCGGCCACTGACCTCTTCCGTCTCTCCCTCAAACCCGCGGCCAACTCCGGCCTCAACCATCTACTCCTCAGGCACGCATGCCTCTCCCCTCAACCATCTACTCCTCAGGCACGCATGCCTCTCCCCTCTCCTCAGGCACGCATGCCTTTTCCCTGGACATATCCACAACCATCACCATCACCACTCAACCACAGCCTCATCAACTCCATCACCACATATCCTCACAGCCTCCCAACTCCGTTTTCTCCCCCTTTTTGAGGGTCTCCTCCTACTGCCTGCCTCCACCATAGCTCCACACCCCCTTCTCTCTCTCTCCCCCTAAAAGAAAATCAATCATAGATAGCAACAATAGTTCTTCTCCCCCTGAAGCAATGCCCACATAGCTGCAGCAGATTTCCGTCACTTCCTTCCATATCTTCTCCTTGGTCTGCAGCGAACCAATACAAACTAGCTTCTCTCTCCCCCTCTGCTCCTTGCAGCAAGCAGGGAGCAGCAACACCGACTTCCTTCTTCTCCCATCTGCATATCCACATCCTCCTCGCGACTCTCTTCAGTGAGGTCACTTTCACTCTCATCGTCTATTGGATCAACCTGTGGTAACTCATCAGCAGCGACTTTCTTCTCTGTCACATCAGCTAGGATAATCTTGCTATCTGCATCAGCAGACTCAAAGGTGGGACTGGTAGCATCTTCCTTATCTTCACTGGCACTGTTGATCTCATCATCTATCTCCCGCACAGGTGACCAACTTGGAAAGAAGCCGCGGCTTGAACGCCGCCGGGACGCACTTGGGCGTCGCGGGCAGCACCTCCTGGACCAGCTCCAGCAGCGTCCGACCCTTCCCATCAGGGACCTCCGCATCGGGGCCCAGCTCTAGCAGTGCGCGCACACGCGCCCCGGTAACAAACACCAAAGAAGCACCACATCCCTCGTACGGTCGATGCTGCCGGCTGAAGCTCCTTCGACAACGCCGACCGCGTTCGCCCGAGCACCTGCAACAGCGAGACCGTCCGGCTCACCGCCGGCTGCCGCGAGCCGTCTTCCGCCCACGGCGCTCCGTCCCGCGCAGCGCCTTGACGAACCTCCACGGCCTCGTCCGCGCCTCTCCGGCTTCCGCCTGCTGTGGCCATCTCCGGCTCGCCCGCATCCCCCTCCGCGGGTTCTACCTGCCGGCCGCGGTCCGTCGCCACCATCTCCACCCTCCGCCGGCTGCAACCGCCCGCCCACGGCCTCCGCCAGCTGCGCCCCGCCACGGCCGCCTTCGACGGCGCGCGCGCCCAACTCCGGCGGCTGAGCGCCCACGGCTCTACGCTTTCCGCGGCCAGCTGCCCCCTGCGCGACCTCCGCTCGGGCTCGCGCCCACTTGGCCGCTCTCGTACTCCTGCACCACTGCGCGCGCTCGGCGATGCGCTTGGCGAGCTCCGCTGGCTCCACCCTTTGGCCACGCGCGCCCTACGGATCACCGCGCGCACCTCGCCGGCCACGCGGCGGCGGCCGCGGGCTCCGTCGTCTCGACCAGCTTCGCGCGAGCGCCGCCTCCACCGCGGCCTTCCTGTTCGTGCCCGCCTCGCGCCGTCTGCGCGCGGCTGGGCCGCGCGGCCGCGCACAGCGCCCGCGGCCGTGGCTCGTCGGCTCCCGCACCGACCGCTCCGGCCAGGGCGCCGCCATGTCCTCCTTCTGGCTCTCCCAGGCCAGCAGCCTCGTCCCGTTCGCCGCCGCCGCCGTGCCGTCTCCACGGGCGTGCCCGACCGCAGCGCCTGGTTCACCGCCTTGGCCGATTTGAGATCCGCCGCCTTCGGCTTCGCCCGCCGCAGCACCACTGGCTCCCAGTCCTGCGTGATGTTGCCGCTCATCCTGCCCGTCGGCATCTCGTTCTCCTCTCTTCTCGTACCTTTTCTAAACTAAATCGATCCTCGCCTTCTTCTTTCTTCCCGCGCGAGCAGCCGCCGATCTCACACAACTCACATCGCTGTGTGAGATAGCCGCAACCCACGCAGAGCACCTGATGCGGCCTCCCGCCGCCTGGATTTCTACATCTCAATGGTGGTTTTTATGGTCAAAGGAAGAACTTGTTTGGTACTGTTTGTGGCGGCTAGCACTAGCAGGAAGGAAACCTAGGCTCTGATACCATGTAGAATTTCAGCAAATGGGTGGGTTAGGTCACTCGGACCACCACACTCTGTATTTATATCATCTGATCTAGGGTTACAATACTACTGGACCTGGGCCTCCATGGGCCTCACACTGGACACTTTGCTACTTGCTACTACAGTGCTACTACTACTAGACTCATGGTCCAACACATTGTAAAAAGTTGGTAGCTGGTAGATTGAGAGTATAAGTGTGATTAGCTATTTTCATGTGGAATTGCTGTGAGTAGGTAGCTTTTCTTTGTTGGTGTAGTGCCTGAGAGCATCTCCAGCCGCGTCCCCCAAACCGTCCCCCAAACCGCGCCGGATTGAGCGTTTGGGGGACGTGTTTTGTTCGTGCCGCGTTTGGGGGACGTCGCTCCCCAGCCGCGTCCCCCAAACGCCGCCCCCAAACATTTAAAATAATTTTTTTAGCACATAAACCATTTATATCAAATGTAGCATATGAAAAAAAATGTTTTCGAGGATTGTTTTCAAATTAAATTACAACAAACAATAAAACAAGTAATCAAATATAATAAAAAGTGCTAGATGATACATCAAGGTGCCACGGTATTTCCTTTGATCCTCCACAAATGCTCAACGAGATCAGCTTGAAGTTGCTCATGCACATTGCTGTCACGGATCTCTGCGTGCATGGCGAGAAAATCAGCAAAATCTGCAGGCAACTCATGATCAACCTCCGCGAGAGGGCCTTGACACTCATAGGGACCAACATGTGACCTAACATGATTCTTGCGGTCATCCTCGATGATCATGTTGTGCATGATCACACAAGCCTGCATCACCTCCCACATTTGGTCGTGAGACCAGCTTAGAGCAGGGTACCGGACAATGGCAAATTGTGCTTGAAGCACACCAAATGCCCGCTCGACATCCTTCCTGCAAGCCTCCTGTCGTGTAGCAAAGTGAGAATTCTTCAGACCTGATGGATTCGAGATTGTTTTGACAAAAGTGGCCCATTTTGGATATATACCATCGGCTAGATAATAGCCTTTGGTATATTGGTGGCCATTGATCTCATAGTTGCATGATGGAGCATGCCCTTCCACTAGTCTGCTGAACACCGGAGACCGCTGCAACACGTTGATGTCATTGTGTGATCCCGCCATGCCAAAGAAAGAATGCCAAATCCACAGGTCATAATCGCCACATGACTTCAAGCACCACACTGCAATATCCATGATGCCCTTTGTATATACCTTGCCAAGCAAACGGGCAGTTCTTCCATGCCCAGTGCATGCAATCGATGCTTCCAAGCATTCCAGGAAATCCTCTGGCAGCATTTTGTGCCATGATCCTTGCAGTCTCTTCCTCAGTTGGCCCTCTCAAGTAGTATTTGCCAAACTTTCCCACCACAGCTCGGCAATACTTGTACATGCACTCAATGGCAGTAGACTCACTCATGCGAAGGTAGTCGTCCTGTGTATCGGCAGGTGCTCCATATGCAAGCATCCTCATGGCGGCGGTGCACTTCTGAATGGATGAGAACCCGAGAACGCCTACAGCGTCGACCTTGAGCTTGAAGTAGGGGTCGAACTCTCGAACGCCGTGGAGGATATTCATGAACAGGCCCTTGCTCATCCTGTACCGGCGCCGAAAATTGTCGGCATGTGTTGCCCCGTCGGCGAAGTAGTCGTTCTGCAGCATGGCATGCCCCTCCATCCTCTGCCGGGGCTTCGACTTCCTTCTTCCCGGCCTTGATCCTCCGCGGCGCGGCCTCTTCCTCTTCTCCGCCTCAGCGTCAAGCATGCCCTGGAGGGACGCGATGATCAGCAAATGCTCCCGCAGGTCGTCGTCGAACGCTTGCTCGTCCTCCAGCAGCAGGGCAACCATCTCATCGTCGCTGTCCATGGCTAAAGCAAAATCAATGGTTAAAATTGCGCCGAGGCAGACGACGCAACAAACAGCGACCAATCATGCCTACCTGGCAAGTCGTCGAGCACCTTCTGTGCGCGGAGGTGGGGCGGATTTGACGGCGCGTTCTGGGAGGCGCTGGCGACGCGGCGGCGGCACGACCGGCGGGAGCCCCAGCCGCGACAACGGTGCTGACTCGCAGCACAGATCAGACGGCCAAACGGCCGGGAAATCCAGCGGCGGCGGTGGGGTGGGAGGCGCGGGAAGGAAGGAGCGACGAGAAAAGAGGCGCGAACCAACGGTTTATGCAAATAGTCGCCGACATGTGGGAGCCCGCCTCGCTTTTCGTTGTGTCCGGCGTCCCCGGAGCGTCCCCTGTGGGACGGGGACGGGCTCGGGGCGCCGGACACCGTATAGGGGCGCGCCGGACAAAAATGGGCTTTGGGGGACGCGGCTGGAACGCTTTTTTTGTCCGGCGCGCCCCAAATCCCTTTGGGGGACGCTTTGGGGGACGCGACTGGAGATGCTCTGAGTCCTAGTATTTCCTCTTTTTGACCTCTGTTGTGGATCTCGTGTCCTGATGTAGAGAAATTCAGAATGTGTTAGGTCCGGACATTGCTAAGAATACAAAGCCTTTACTGCTCGCTATGCTTGTCCACCTCTTTAAGTCTGAATCAGTTGTTTCAGTGATGTCTATCGTGCATAGCTGTTGTCTGATAATGGATTTTTCACATCTAAGCTTTCCCTTAGGACATTACGTATGGCCAAGTGTTGACATCTAGTTACATCCATATGAACTGCTAGAGAGCAAAATTCCCTAATTAGTACATCAATACATAGTAGGAGCTTACCTAGGATGAATATGAGATCAAGGTAAGAAATTGATGTGAATGTGAATAGGTGCGATGCTACAAACGTGTCTTCCAACCTTGTAAATTAAAGCATGCCCAGCTAAAACGCTTAAACGATGCAAATATGAAATTCTAAAAAACAAACTGCAGTCTATCACCGAAGATGTCGACAAAACAATCTGGCAAGAAAACATATATCCTATCAATACAAATAGACATCGCCAGTTCATGTGACTGTATAGGTCACCTAACGTTGAGGTCAACCAAGGTTTACTGTACGGCTGTACCAACCTAAAAATTAGTGCAGTTAAATATTTCAAACTCCATACTCTGACTCAACTTTGGACATCAACCATACAGACATCGAAAGAAAGATGCAGGGTCAGGGAGGGCATGCTTACCTTACTCGCAGACGTGGATGATCAGGCTTGGGGCTGTTATAAAAGCGACAAGCAAATAACGAAGAACGAAACAAGAACACACGCAGGGGACACAAGATTTAACGTGAAAACCCCTTCCAACACAGAAGGGGGAAAAACCACGGGCGCCAGCCAGCAAAACTTCACTATATCGGGAGGTGTTTACAAACGCCGTGGGTTATCTTATAATCTGATCAACCCTAGCCGGCGGCTTACAAGATGTATATATAGGCGGTGCCAACGATCCGTACCGTAACGCTTCGGCCCAAGCCTCCGGCGATGGGCCTCGCTCCGCTCGTCAGAAGTTAGCCTCCCTTTAGTATATGAATTTGGATCACAATACAACAGGGGCGGCCTATATCGGAGACAGAGAATGCCGTCTGGGAGGATGTTTGAAGCTGAGCGGAGGAACCTGCGGCCAAGGAGAAGACGCTAAGGGCGGACTGGGCAGCTGGACTTGACGATGGCGACCACGGCTTGCAGATTGAACAGAGAGGATTAGCACATAGATATTTCAGCAAACAGGCTGTGTGCACAAACCGCAATGAAGTTAAATCAGAACAAATACATACTTGACGTAGATCAGCCAGGAGAAGAGCTCTAGACTGAGCACCCACCTCGCCGTAGCAGAGTCTTTCGCGCCGTTCCGGAGACAGACATCAAGCGGGTAGTGGCACCAGGCCTACTATCCCAAGCGGCATCCTCACTACACCTTGGCGGGCAACATGTACTTGAGCTCTGCCTGCGCCGCTTGGGGCAACACCTACGGAGCTTTTCCCTGGCCACGGCCAACTCGGCGGGCGGGGTATACCATCCAGCAGGCTCACCTCCGAGAGGATCCGGCTAGGCGCACCAGCTGGGAAGCACGCGCCGAACGTGCCTTGGAACACGAGCATCAGCTCACCTAGCAAGCCGTGCAGCGGCCAGGAAGACTTTGTGGAAAGGGGCTTCGACATGAAAGAACTCATCGGCGGTCGTGGAAAAAGAAGAGAGCACCGATGTTGAGAACAATGAGAAGGGGAGGAAGCTGCAGATGCATCGGTTGGTTGCAGGAGCCGCGGCCTCCGCCCCGCTGGTGGCCGACTACATCCCTGTTGGTGGGCGCCATGGTCTCCATCCCCTCCGGTCCTTCTGCCATTGTCGGACAACTCGAGCTCCATTGAGTCTCCAGACCTGAGAAAAGGAAGGGGAGGATCAGCGGCGTGGGCAAAATCTCTAAACCAAGCCTATAGAAAGCCCAGGAAAAAAGACACGTATGCAAAGAAGGTAAGAACGTGTCATTCGTGGAACTTAACCCACCGCTGTAAATTGTAACACCACAATCATCGGAAGAGATCGAGGGAGAAGGCCTAGAACCGGTAACCGGTAGTCCTACCCGTAAAAAAAATGAAACAAAGAAGAACTGGTAGAGTGAATCGATGGGAGGAAAGAATAAAAAATCTACGTGTCGCACCACAATTGGAGTAATGAGAGGATAAATAGACCATCAACAGTACACCAATAAATATGAGGTGAGGTAAATTGGTTAGCTTTTATATAGGTTATAATATAGTGTATAATTATTCTTTTCTGACTATATCATATATAAAACTACGCGGAGTAGCTTTCTGTGGGATAGGACATGTGTGCTCAACGACATGTGATGTATGTCAAACGGCTTTCTGGCCATTTAACCCTTGTATTCATAAATATATTATATTCTAAACAAAGCCACAAGCATTGTAATTTCTATTCAAATGGAGGTTTCTTTAAAGGCAAACATTAGAGGAGGTGCATACACCGATTTGGATTCTTCAATGAGAGTCAAATTTACTTCAGCGAGGGCTTAAACCAAAGTGGTGGGACTGTATATTCACTCCTCACACAAGTATGGTGTATGCATCGTTCTCAATTGGAAAATCAGCTCCAGATCTAGTTCCATTTATTACGAGAGCATGGGCTTGCGCAAGGAGGGTGTTACAACTAGGGCTGGTTGACCCCCACAAATGGTGGCATGTGGATGAAAAATATGTTGTTCACAACTAGGTGGAGTTGTTTTTCACGGTAAACGACATTATGTCAAGAAGGGGAGATGGTTGCACTGTTGTCCGGAAGAGTGGCGACACTCGGTTTGATGATGGGGTTGTTGGACATGTGCCTAGAGGCAAATAAATAAAGTTTTTTATTGGTATATATGTAATGTTCATAATAAGTTTTATGCCATGCTACAATCTATTAAGCAGATACACTAGTACATGTGGGGTTGTGGTGCATATTTAAAGCTCAATAGAGAAACCTTGAGGTTTATTGATTAACACACAAGATACAAATTCATTTACAATATTCTTATGAATTATACTTATTACAACACATTACAGAAATTAAATAAATGAAAAAGAAAATGAAAATTACAAAGTTATGCAAATGGCTAAACTACTAGCTAAATTCTTCAAGAATTCTTGATCAACACTTGATGAAGAACTTCTTGAGCATTCCTTTGATCCTTGCATATTAACACAACACATAGAAAAGCAAATTATGCCAAGTGGCAAAGCCAATTGGCATGTTAGTGTAAAAATGATCAAATTGAGAGGATAATCTCAACACTGCCGGGGAAGCCAAGCCAAAGGACCAAGTCCCAACCAGTTAAGCACACAGGCAGCTCACAGGGTGTGCTGCATGCACAACATCACACACAGGCCAGGGAAGAGTCACCAAAGTGACCTGGTGGTGCTGTCGACCACAGGAGCAAGGGGGGAACCATATAAAACCTTTTCACAACCCAAACCCTAGTTGTTCATCGACAGCAGCTCCACAGGGTAAGAACACAAGAACAGGAAGAATTCATAGCCAGCAAAATCATCCAGAATCAGTTCGACCAAAGAACTGTTTTCTCTTGAGCATCAAACCATGGAGTAGATCAAGCACATGCCACTAGGAGGAGCATGGCAAGCATAGAAATCATCCAGAAGCAAAACCTCTACACCAACACCATTTTCTAGGAGCCGGAGTGAGGTATAACATAATCATGAACAAACCAGATGGTTTTGTTCACTATTTGCACAGCCATGAATACACAGACACACAAAAGAGGGGAATAACCCAGTATTGATCATCACTTGGTCATAGACCAAGAGTAACCTGGTGGAAATGGCAAAGACCAGGGTTCAATCACAGCCTAAGACCATGGTTATGCCAACCAGGAAAGAGGTAGCATATTTCCAAATGGAAATAGGAAGAAATTAATCCCAGACTTTAACCTATATACACCCAGGTTACTCTAGCCCATTTAAAACCATCAGACATGCAGAGAAACATGTTTCTGCAAGTACTTGTCAACATCAAAAAGCTTATGGCAATCAAACTTGATCAGCCAGTAAGTATTTGTCCATGCACAGCAAGCCACCTGAGGTGGGAGCTACCAAAACAGCAAGAAATTATTTTTGAGGCCACCTCAAGCACAAAATCATGAAGCCAAAAAGCATATCATTACCCAGAAGGGTTCAAAGGGAGCTAGGGTCCCCAACAAATGGTTGGCATCCCTCTAGCTCTACTAAATCCACTTATGTGATCATCACTGCAAGGCAGTTCACATTATTTATCTATTTAATAAATCAGAACTACACAGATAAATGAAACAGATAAGTAAACCATGCACCAGGCCTTGCAGATGATCCAATGGATCATTGCAATCAATAGCAAGGGCCTGAGCAATCACCAGCATGCATCAGCACCAGCTTGAGCATCACATAAACTCTCGAAGAGCAACAGCAATAGATTCACAAGCAACAACAACCACCAGTACATGGTGAAGAGCTATATACACAAGCCATAGCAGCATCCGAATTGAACCAAGCATACACATAAGCCACCAGTAAGCCTGATGATCACAGGATCATCCAAGACCAAAGATAAACAACCAATCTACCATAGATAATCATATCATCACCTTATAATTGTATGCAGAAGCACACTACAACAAGGTGTATAGCTGTATAACTAGCAACCATGCTCCAGAGAGCATCACCATGAGGCATAGGCTCTAGGAGCAACAACCAGGAGCACTGGCACTTGCCATTGGCAAGGATTCTTCACAGAAATCAAGCCAGGGGCAGATAAATGAATACATAGCAAAGGCATAACATCATTAGCAGTAACAGGAGTAGCTGCAGACAAGAAATACAGGCATAAGCAAGCCAGTAGCGTCTAGGATCACACAGAACCATGCACAACATGTAGGGTGGAGCAGCATAAGCTAGGGCATGGAGAGAGCAGCAGCATAAGCAGAGCAGCAACACAAGCATGGTCACAGAAGCAACATCATAGGCTAGGGCATGGAGGTAGAAGCAACAGCACACAGCAGCAGCACGGCACCATGGATGCCAAGGCATCCAGTGGTGGAAGAGGAGGAAGAACAGACGAGAGAGAGAGAGAGTGGAGCACACACCTAGGCGAGAAGGCAGCAGTCGCGGCCATGGCGGCCACGGCGGCACACGCCGGGCGAACAGCGGCGCCAGGCCAAGCCAAGCCAGGCCAAGCCAGGCCACAACAGAGCCGCAGCACCCATCACACCAAGGCGGGGCTCACGGCAGCGCCATAGCGCCACGGACGCCGGTGAGCGACGGATCACCACGAATCCGTGCGGCCCGAGACACAGAGAGGTTGGGGTCGAGCAGAGACGGCGGCGAATCACAGATCGACGCGGACCATGAGGTGCGCCGTCGAACGGTGGTTCGATTGCGACTGATCTCGTCGCTGGAGATGGCCGGAGGCGGCCGGAACAAAGCGGTGACGGCGACGGTGACCATGGTCGCAGGAGTGTGCGGGAGCGCTAGGGTTAGGAGAGGAGGAGACGACGCGAGCGACTGGATCGGTTGGATCGAGCCCAGTGGGCTGGTCCAACCTAACCAGTTCGTCCACCTGACAGGTGGGGCCCCAGGGGCATTTCTGTCTTTTCAAAAATTGCCCAATTAATTAAATCTCTCCAGGAATTTTAGAAAATAAATATAACTCTAAAAAATACAAAAAAATATGAAAACCACTCAGCATAAAATTCTCTACCATAATAAAATATTAAATAGATTGTAGAAAACAATAAAATTAGATCATAATTTAAGGCAAAGAATAAATATTAAAAATAATCATTAAAAATAGCCACCATATTTTTAATGATAAAATAAGTCCATAAATTCTTTTGGACTTAAAAAAAACCTTGGCAACATTCCAAGGTAGTATTTTACTTTAAACAGAGTATCCCTAAATTATTCTTAGTAAACACCTCTTACATGAAATAATAAAGCATCGGGAAACGGGAACCAAACCCTAAAAACTGAAAGCATGCATAATTGCTTGTTTAACCATTGCCCTTATCGGACAATGATGCTTCTTTCAGAAACAGAGGATCAGGGTCAATCCAAAGCATCCAACTGCATTACATCGCAGTTTCCAGGCAAGTTCATCGCTTGCTCATGTCATTTGAGTATTTTTACCAAATTACTTGCAAAGAACTATACTTATCACTCTTGCATGAGAAGCGAAAGTACTATTTTCATAACTATGAATATGACCATGTGGTTGGCAATGGAACCATGGAATGTGTTGACATGGTGGAGGTTCCATTGCAATGGGTTTATATCCATCTAGAATTAAACAACAAATGTCGTCCAGTGATTATTGTGCCATAAAACTCGTGTTAACCATAAGATCTGGAGTGAGACGGAGTAGTCAATTGTATTTCCACCTCTCGTACATCAACGGATGCGCTTACCGTAGACACTTGATCCTGAGAGACAAGCGGTGGGGTGGGGATCCCATTCTAATTCCCCACGGTAATGCGGTCTATGATGGATTGGAAGGGTTGTCCGGGTCGGTCTATCTATGGTGTATAGGGCAGGGCATATAAATTGTTCGGAACGGTCTACCTTATTGGCATAGGGGAGAACAAATTCTTGGGCCGGTCTCTCCATAGATAAAGGGCAGGACAGACTTACAAAAGGGTGGGTGTGCGAGGTAGCGGAGGAATATGATTGGTTAAGACCTTATACCGGGCTTCACACCAAAGGAAGTGTGGACGGGAAAGTTGCCCGGTTGGCACCATGGTTAAGATCTCTTATGGGTAAAGCAACACACCTATGCAGAGTGTAATGAATCGTGACCTGTCACTCCCTGTTCCGTGTTTTGGAATTGCGAACGCTGCCGGAAAGAAACTCCATGAAGTTCTAGTAAACCGGTGAAGGCTGACGGACATAGTTCTTCTTAATAAAAGCAACCTTTTGAAGAAATGGTTATTAAAACATGCATTGGTTTTAGACTTTCTAGTCTAGTATCGTAGCTAGTGCATTAAACACCTCTTTCCTAATATGAACTTGTTGAGTACGCTCGTACTCATACCACTCTTAAATCCCCTGCTTAGATTGCATGAATCGTCTTGATGAGGACATCGACAACCAAGAAGGAGCAGAAGAAATCTGCTATGAAGAGCCAGACCTCTCCGGAGGTGTAGAAGGTGTAGACTATCTCATAGTCTACGGAGCCGGGAACAGTTCTGAAGGAGAACAAGCCTAGGACCGTGGAGTAGTAATAGTAACCGAGCAGTATGAACACTTAGTACTTAGCTGCTCGAGGAGAATAAATGTATAACCTGCTAAAACTTCTATATTGTAAGCTAAGCTGGGTTCACCTCGAACCCAGGAGTATTCCTCTCTGGACCCAGGAGGAACTCCGTGATGATATGTACATATGGTTTGTAATAATAAATGAATGAGTTATGGACCAGCTATGTTCTGTTGTACTACTCTGAGGGATGTAATATTTGTGGATTGGTACTACGTGAATGTTATATCAACGACTGGCATACTACAACATGCAGTGGTATGCAAGGTCACCACAGTCACGTCTCAGACAAACTAGGTATCGTGTGACAAAATGAACATGACTCGGCGTTGAGGTTCAAGCGATAAGATTAATTCATGGAAAGCAAAGGGGTCATCATGGTTTTCCAGAACCCCTAGTTGATCATTGATCGGAGAAGATTCTCGATCATGTCTGCGCATTCTCGGACCCGTAGGGTGGCACACCTAAGGGTATAAGACGACTAGACAATGATTCGCGATCATTGGAGTAATAAGAGAGAACATCGGAATTGATCCGGAAAGGTATCAGAATAATTAAGTTTCGGGGTTTGTGAATTGTTTAGAAACTTAATACATATGTTTTAGTATTTAATTGGTTGAAATAAAAATTAAAAATGGAAAAAAGGATGCCCCTAAATGGGCCACCATAAGGTAGCCCATGAAGCGGGCCGGCCAAACCCTAAAGGGAAAAGGGGGGCGGCGACCAAAGGTGGGATGGCCGCCCCAACCCTAACCCTAAGGGGGGAAAGCGGCTTAAGGGGTGGAGGCCAAGGATGTGGACCCACCTCATATCCTTCCACCCCTATATAAGGAGGAGCCCCTCATCCCTCTCATTCATACCCTTGGCCTTTGCCTCTTTCTCTCTTCGTCTCTCCCTCACGTGTGTGTTCTCGAGTTTGGAACGTGCGCGGGGTGAGATCTCTACACCATACGCACGCTGTCGTGCTGCTCTGGAATCTCGGTACGGATCTTATTCTTCCATTGCTATGCTAGATCGAAGCACGAGGACGTCTATATAGTGTACGTGTGTAGAACAGCAGAGATGTTCAAGATCGAGCACTTCATCGCATGTACTTCCACTCGACCTTGAGGTCGGCGTCGATGTACACCTTCATCAACAACATTCGTTTGGAACGTAACTCTTTTTTTCTTGCGGTCTTCAGATGTATGAACACTGAATCCCTCCGTTACCTTACATCTACATGGAATAGATCTTGGCTATGTTATTCTGTCAGTAGGGATTTTTGTTTTCTGCTACAGAACTGACATAGGCATCCCCAATGGGCCTGCCAGAGAAGGTACCCGGGGTTTACTGAAGGCCCACGACCTGGAGAATATGAAGTTCGGAAGCCCAACTAGTGTTTAGGAAATATAGAGTTGTATTAGGAAATATAGAGATGTGTAACTTTACGGGTTGAACTCAGAGAATTTCTCCCGGAATATGTAATCTTGTGTAACACGAAGTCCTCGGCTCCGCCTCCTATATAAGGGGGAGTCGAGGGACAAAGAGAGCATCGAATCCATTGTCAACATAACCCTAGTTTCTTAATCGTCGAGTACTTTTCGGCTCAAACCTTCGAGATCTACTTGTCCTCTACTTCCAACTAAACCCTAGTTTACAATCTGTAGGCATTGACTAGTTAATACCTTGTCAATTGGCACCGTCTGTGGGAATTAGAGGAGACAAGGAGCTCGATGGCACGTTCAAGATCGTCGACTTCTTTGACAACAAGCAACGCGATGGATAGAGGTAAACAGATCGAAACTGATCTAGTCGCTTTTGTTCCTCACCCGCCCTCCCGTTTGGATGCATATGCGTATCTGGAGGAGCCCATGGAGATGACGTTCGGAAAGTTCAACTTCCGCGTCAAGAAAGAAGGGTCGTATCGTCTCGAGTTTCCGTCTCCATCGGAATTATCGGCGGTCGATTACGATTCTTCGGACTCAGCGACATCAATCGAGACAGACGATGAAGAGATTTCACCGCCACGCTTCATCAACACTTTGGCAAGCGAAAAACTCGCCAAGATCTTCAGCGACATGTCCTTCGAGTCGTCTACGGACTCCAATATAAGCAGCGCTTCTAACAGCGTCGACAGCTTCAGTTTCATCGACAAATCCACTGCTGTTGGAAAGGTCTTCACCGATCTACATGACGGTGTCACCAATCTCGACAAAATACAAAAAAAAGTACCATCAGATCTACGCAATCGGAGATTCAAGCCGACCTCAGGAGGAAACATCCGAGCACTTCGACGACTTGGGAAATCCGTACGTCGACCCCGCTGATCTTACGCGAGGTTCAGGAAGCAAATATGTTGGGCCTGGAACGCGAGATATGGTGCAATTTCCGCAAGCAGTATGGGATAGAGTCGCTAGAGCCATTGACGGTACATAGCCAATGACTGTAACCGCGACAGTTGAAGAGTTACAAGCATATCAATATGGACTCGCCCGTGCCAGGCGGCAACTCAAAAAATAGAAGATCGAGCTGGATAGGAGACAAGCCGCAGTTTCTGAGTCAAGCAGGCGAAGAGCATATTTGAGTCGACAATCAGGCACTTCGGGAAGCAGCCATAGAGAAGCTCAAAACAGGGCAAGATCTCGACTGCAAAATATACCTGAGGCTGAGAGAGAGAACCTAGTCCAAAACCTCGACATGTCCTTTATGTCGATAGATACAAGGGGAAACATTATTCCCAAAACACCAGAGGCTGGATATATGGCAACGCAGGCCTTCATCCTGGCGTCCAGACCACCTCCCGGAGATCCAAGAGAAGCACTGTATAACATGGCCATGGCAGGAGTTGGAACCATGGGAACAACATTTGCAAGTACACCTCCCGAAGGTTCGGCAAGACAAAATGGTCCATGACCCACCGCAGCGGTGCAAGATCCCGCAAGATCGAGTGGGGCAAGAGACGCAGCAACCCAGGCAAGGGTAGATAGAGCGCGACAGGAACGAAGAGAACGTCGGCGTTCACCAGAAGATGATGAGGATATGTGTGGACTCCCGTGCTTTACGAGGTGAGTACGCAAAACTCGAGTTCCGTCAGGATTTAAACTACCCGATAATTACAAAAAATTCGATGGCCTGCAAGATCCTGAGGATTGGTTAGTTGATTATCTCGAGACGGTGAAGCTGATGGGTGGAACTAGGGCAACAGCCATGCAGAGTATTCAAGTACACTTGAGCAGTGTTGCACGGTCATGGATCAAGAAGCTATCCCCTGGGTCTGTCGAATCTGGGAAAGTTTCGAGGATATCTTCGTGAAGAATTTCCGATCCACGTGCAAAAAACCGGCTTCACTGGAGCAGTTGCGGGCGTGCAGGCAGAAACACGATGAATCAATGATGACGTACATCCAGAGGTGGAACATCATCAAAAACTCGGTAGAGAACATATCTGACGAGAGGGCTGATACGTCTCCAACGTATCTATAATTTCTGATGTTCCATGCTAGTTTTATGACAATACCTACATGTTTTGCTCACACTTTATAATGATTTTATGCATTTTTCGGAACTAACCTATTAACAAGATGCCGAAGCGCCAGTTCCTATTTTCTGCTGTTTTTGGTTTCAGAAATCTTACACAGGAAATATTCTCGGAATTGGACGAAACAAAAGCCCACGATCTTATATTTCACGGAAGGTTCCAGAAGTCCGAAGGGGAGACGAAGATGGGCCAGGGGGCCCCCACACCACACCTGGGCGCGGGCCCACTCCTGGCCGCGCCACCAGGTGGTGAGGGCACCCTGGTGCCCCTCCGACGCCGCCCTTTCGCCTATATATGCTCCCAGACGCGAAAACCCTATGACAACAGACGATATTCCACGAAGAGTTCCGTAGCCGCCGCCATCGCGAAGACAAGTTTCGGGGGACAGAAGTCTCTGTTCCGGCACACCGTCGGGACGGGGAATTGCCCCCAGAATCCATCTCCATCGACACCACCGCCATCTTCATCGCCATTGATGTCTCCCATGATGAGGAGGGAGTAGTTCTCCCCCGAGGCTGAGGGCTCCACCGGTAGCTATGTGGTTCATCTCTCTCTCCCATGGTGTGATCTTTATGTGATCATGAGCTTTGTATCACTATTAATCTATGTGTTACTCTAGTGATGTTATTAAAGTAGTCTATTCCTCCTCCATGATGTAATGTTGACAGTGTGTGCATCATGAAGTACTTGGCGTAGGTTATGATTGTAATCTCTTGTAGATTATGAAGTTAGCTATTACTATGATAGTATTGATGTGATCTATTCCCCCTTTCATAGCTATTGTTGACAGTGTGTATGCTATGTTAGTACTCGGTCTAAATTGCAACGGTCTATTATGCACTCTAGAGGTTACTTTAATATGAACTCCGGATGTTGTGGAGCTTGTTTACTCCGGCTTGAGGTGTGCTTTTATAGCCCTACACAATGAATGGTGTTTTTTATCCAACAAGAGAGTGTTTGAAGTAGCACAAGTGAAGAGAAGTTATTTATTTATGTGATCATTGTTGAGAGTGACCACTAGTGAAAGTATGATCCCTAGGCCTTGTTTCTAAGCATTGAAACACCGTTTCCAACAAGTTCTGTTACATGTTTGCTTGCTGCCATTTTTATTTCAGATTGTTATTACCACTCATATTCATCCATATCACTTGCATTTACTATCTCTTCGCCGAACTAGTGTGCCTATACATCTGACAAGTGTATTAGGTGTGTTGGGGACACAAGAGACTCCTTGTATCGTAATTGCAGGATTGCTTGAGAGGGATATCTTTGACCTCTACCTCCCTGAGTTCGATAAACCTTGGGTGATTCACTTAAGGGAAACTTGCTGCTGTTCTACAAACCTCTCCTCTTGGAGGCCCAACACTGTCTACAGGAATAGAAGCGTGCGTAGACATCAAGTTAATTTCTGGCGCCGTTGTCGGGGAGGTAAGGTAAAAGGTATCCACATCCTCCGACTACTAAGCTATTTCCTAGCACTGTTGCCGGTGTGTGAGTGCTCGAAGCTATTTCCTTTAGATCCTGCAATTATATCTTTTTGTTTCTTGTTTTTATTTCACTAGTTAGGCTTAATGGAAAACAACAACAAAATTAGAGATCTTTATGAACTTTATATTGAATTAGGACATGATGTGTTTGAAGAGAGAATTAAAAAACCCATGGAACTTTGTTTGCAAAATAGTTGTAGCAATGTTATTAGCATGAACTCTTTGAACAATATTATTGCTAATGCTATGGAAGAATTTAAGCTTGGGGAAGCTGGTTGTGATATTTTTAGTCCCCCAAGTTTTGAGGAGAAAATTTTCTTTGATGATACTTTACATCCCATTTATGATGATTATAATGATAGTGGTATTTTGGTGCCACCTACTATGGAGGATAAAGTTTATTATGAATATACCATGCCTACAATTTATGATAATTACAATGATGGTTGTGATAGTTTTACTCCCACTATTACTAATAAAATTGATTATGCTTATGTGGAGAGTAATGATACTTTTATGCATATGAACCATGATAAGAATGTTTTATGTGATAGTTATATTGTTGAGTTTGTTCATGATGCTACTGAAAGTTATTATGAGAGAGGGAAACATGGTTATATGCATCTTAATAATATTAAGTTTCCCCTCTTTATGTTGAGAATTTTGAAGGTGCGCTTGTGTTGCCTTTCTATGCTTGTTGCATTATGCTTACATGACTTGTTTATTTACAAGATTTCTTTTCATAGGAAGCGGGTTAGGCTTAAATTTGTTTAATACTTGCTTTTTGATGCTCTCTTTGCTTCAACTCTCATCCTTATGTGAGCATCATTAAAATTACTGAGCCCATCTTAATGGCTATAAAGAAAGCACTTCTTGGGAGATAACCCATGTTTTTATTTTGCTACTATTTTGTTATGTCTTAGAAGTTGTTACTACTGTAGCAACCTCTCCTTATCTTTATTTTATTGCATAGTTGTGCCAAGTAAAGTCTTTGATAGTAAGGTTGATACTAGATTTGGATTACTGCGCAGAAACAGATTTCTTGCTGTCACTAATTTGAGTACATCTCTCTGTAGGTAACTTGGAAAAATCTGCGAAAAATCATGATTAATCCTCAGATATGTACGCAACTTTCATTCAATTTGAGATTCTTCATCTGAGCCTGTTAAGTGCCTCGAAAAAATTCGTCTTTACGGACTGTTCTGTTTTGACAGATTCTGCCTTTTTATTTCACATTGCCTCTTTTGCTATGTTGAATGAATTTCTTTGTTCCATTAACTTTCAGTAGCTTTGGGCAATGTCCATAAGTGTTAAGAATGGTTGTGTTACCTCTGAACATGTGAATTTTTGATTATGCACTAACCCTCTAATGAGTTTGTTTTGAGTTTGGTGTGGAGGAAGTTTTCAAGGATCAAGAGATGAGGATGATACAATATGATCAAGAAGAGTGAAAAGTCTAAGCTTGGGGATGCCCCCGTGGTTCATCCCTGCATATTTCAAGAAGACTCAAGCATCAAAGCTTGGGGATGCCCAAGGCATCCCCTTCTTCATCGACAACTTATCAGGTCACCTCTAGTGAAACTATATTTTTATTCTGTCACATCTTATGTGTTTTACTTGGAGCGTCTGTATGTTTTTATTTTTGTTTTTTGTTTGAATAAACTCGGATCCTAGCCTTCATTGTGTGGGAGAAAGACACGCTCCTCTTGTTCATATGAACACTGGTGTTCTTAGCTTTACTTTTAAATGTTCATGGCGAAAGTTAAAAGTTGCTTCATTTATTGCTATTTGGTTGGAAACACAAAATGCTTCATGTTGTAATTGGTATATTGTCTTGAATAATTTGATACTTGGCAATTGTTTTAAGCTCTCAAGTAGATCATGTTTAAGCTCATGCACCATGTAGTTTAAACCTATTAGTGGAGAACTACCGTAGAGCTTGTTGAAATTTGGTTTGCATGATTGGTCTCTCTAAGGTCTAGATATTTTCTGGTAAAAGTGTTTGAGCAACAAGGAAGACAGTGTAGAGTCTTATAATGCTTGCAATATGTTCTTATGTAAGTTTTGCTGTACCGGTTCATACTTGTGTTTGCTTCAAACAACCTTGCTAGCCAAAGCCTTGTACTGAGAGGGGATGCTTCTCGTGCATCGAAATCCTTGAGCCAAAACTTATGCCATTTGTGTCCACCATAACTACCTACTATGTGGTATTTCTCTACCATTCCAAAGTAAATTGCTTGCGTGCTACCTTTAAAATTTCATTCCTTGTCTTTGCAATATATAGCTCATGGGAAAAATAGCCTTAAAAACTATTGTGGTAAAGAATATGTCGCTTATGTATCTTATTTCTTATAAGTTGCTTGTTGAGCGGTAACCATGTTTCAGGGGACGCCATCAACTGTTACACTTTTGTTGAATATCATGTGAGTTGCTATGCATGTTCGTCTTGTCTGAAGTAAGGGTGATTTATCATGATTAAACGGTTTGAGTATGCATATTGTTAGAGAAGAACATTGGGTCGCCAACCAAAGCCATGAATCATGGTGGAAGTTTCAGTTTGGACATTAATCCTCAATCTCTTATGAGAATATTATCTGTTGTTGAATGCTTAAGCATTAAAGAGGAGTCCATTATCTGTTTTCTATGTTGTCCCGGTATGGATGTCCTCAAGTTGAGATCTATCAAAAATGAGAAATCAAATGCGATCTATCTCCTTGGACCTTTGTACAGGCGGCATAGAGGTACCCCTTTGTGACACTTGGTTGAAACATATGTAATGCAATGATAATCCATGGAAATCCAAGCTAATTAGGACAAGGTGCGAGCACTATTAGTATTCGATGCATGAGGCTTGCAACTTATAGGAGGTTTTATGCATAACACATATGAATTATTACTACCGTTGACAAAATTGTTTCTATGTTTTCAAAATAAAAGCTCTAGCACAAAAATAGTAATCCATGCTTCCCTCTGCGAAGGGCCTTTCTTTTACTTTATGTTGAGTCAGTTCACCTACTTATTTCTATCTTAGAATCAAACACTTGTGTCAACTGTGCATTGATTCCTACATACTTGCTTATTTGCATTCATCATATTACTTTGTGTTGACAATTATCCATGAGATATACATGTTGAAGTTGAAAGCAACTGCTGAAAATTATATCTTCCTTTGTATTGCTTCAAAACCTTCTATTAAGAATTTATTGCTTTATGAGTTAACTCCTATGCAAGTCTTATTGATGCTTGTCTTGAAAGTACTATTCATGAAAAGTCTTTGCTATATGATTCAGTTGTTTAGTCATTGTCTTTACCATTGCTTCGAATCACTTCATTCATCTCATATGCTTTACAATAGTATTGATCAAGATTATGATAGTAGCATGTCACTTCAGAAATTATTCTTTTTATCGTTTACCTACTCGAGGGCAAGTAGGAACTAAGCTTGGGGATGCTTGATACGTCTCCAACGTATCTATAATTTCTGATGTTCCATGCTAGTTTTATGACAATACCTACATGTTTTGCTCACACTTTATAATGATTTTATGCATTTTCCGGAACTAACCTATTAACAAGATGCCGAAGCGTCAGTTCCCGTTTTCTGCTGTTTTTGGTTTCAGAAATCTTACACAGGAAATATTCTCGGAATTGGACGAAACAAAAGCCCACGATCTTATATTTCACGGAAGGTTCCAGAAGTCCGAAGGGGAGACGAAGATGGGCCAGGGGGCCCCCACACCACACCTGGGCGCGGGCCCACTCCTGGCCGCGCCACCAGGTGGTGAGGGCACCCTGGTGCCCCTCCGACGCCGCCCTTTCGCCTATATATGCTCCCAGACGCGAAAACCCTATGACAACAGACGATATTCCACGAAGAGTTCCGTAGCCACCGCCATCGCGAAGACAAGTTTTGGGGGACAGAAGTCTCTGTTCCGGCACGCCGCCGGGACGGGGAATTGCCCCCGGAATCCATCTCCATCGACACCACCGCCATCTTCATCGCCATTGCTGTCTCCCATGATGAGGAGGGAGTAGTTCTCCCCCGAGGCTGAGGGCTCTACCGGTAGCTATGTGGTTCATCTCTCTCTCCCATGGTGTGATCTTTATGTGATCATGATCTTTGTATCACTATTAATCTATGTGTTACTCTAGTGATGTTATTAAAGTAGTCTATTCCTCCTCCATGATGTAATGTTGACAGTGTGCATCATGAAGTACTTGGCGTAGGTTATGATTGTAATCTCTTGTAGATTATGAAGTTAACTATTACTATGATAGTATTGATGTGATCTATTCCCCCTTTCATAGCTATTGTTGACAGTGTGTATGCTACGTTAGTACTCGGTCTAAATTGAAACGGTCTATTATGCACTCTAGAAGTTACTTTAATATGAACTCTGGATGTTGTGGAGCTTGTTTACTTCGGCTTGAGGTGTGCTTTTATAGCCCTACACAATGAATGGTGTTTTTTATCCAACAAGAGAGTGTTTGAAGTAGCACAAGTGAAGAGAAGTTATTTATTTATGTGATCATTGTTGAGAGTGTCCACTAGTGAAAGTATGATCCCTAGGCCTTGTTTCTAAGCATTGAAACACCGTTTCCAACAAGTTCTGTTACATGTTTGCTTGCTGCCATTTTTATTTCAGATTGTTATTACCACTCATATTCATCCATATCACTTGCATTTTACTATCTCTTCGCCGAACTAGTGCGCCTATACATCTGACAAGTGTATTAGGTGTGTTGGGGACACAAGAGACTCCTTGTATCGTAATTGCAGGATTGCTTGAGAGGGATATCTTTGACCTCTACCTCCCTGAGTTCGATAAACCTTGGGTGATTCACTTAAGGGAAATTTGTTGCTGTTCTACAAACCTCTGCTCTTGGAGGCCCAACACTGTCTACAGGAATAGAAGCGTGCGTAGACATCAAGGGCAATAGATGCATTTGTCGCTGGTATTAGGAGGAGAGACTTTGTCGAGGATTTGGGTAGAACCAACCCAAAAACAATATCAGCACTCATGGAAATTGCGAATCGGTGGGCAGATGGAGAAGATGTTGTTCATAACAAGCGACATAGGTCGCCAGAGGAGGACCGCAGTCGAAACTTTCAAAATAGACGACGGTTCCCTCGACAGTTCTCGAGCTATGATTCTCCTGGCCAAATATCGGCTGGATTACGAGGAAACACTGGAGGAAACAATCGAGATGATTATCAAAGGAGTAGCGAGCAGCGAGGCGACAATAGAGATGATTCCCGTAACAACAGACAAAATAGTGGACCAGGGTTCCAGAGACCATATATATCTCCCGAGGATATAATGAACGGACCGTGTCAGATGCATTTTTATCTCGATAATAATGGAAAGAGGCAGTCAGGACATTTGCAGAAGGACTGTCGAAATTTTCAAGCAATGCTAAGATTTGCAGGGCAAGCCAATACGCAAGCAATGAATAGAAACCCCCAGGGGGCAAGGAGTGAGATTCACCTTCCACCTCCTCCTGCAATTCAGATGAAAATCGACATCAACTACAAATAGCGGCAGCTCCAAACCCACCCCCTTACATCAACACCAATGGTGCGGTCTCGATGATCTAGAAAGCTAGGCCATCTAACAGGGCTCAGAAAGTAATCTCACGTCAAGTGTTCATGGCAGAGAAGATGCCTCCACCAACAATTGAGTACCTGAATTGGTCAGGACAGGACATCGTCTTCACCATAGCGGATCACCCGCAGCAAGTTCCTCGACCAGGGCAATCAACACTTATTTTACCAGCGGTGATAGCAGGATTCGACGTTTCTCGAGTATTCATAGATGGAGGCAGCAGTCTAAACCTTATGTACGCAGATACACTAAGGAAGATGAATATATCCCTGGCAAACCTAAATCCAACTGACACACGTTTCCATGGTATCACGCTAGACAAGCCAAGTTATCCGCTGGGGAAGATCAACCTCGACGTTCAGTTTGGAACCCGAGAAAACTACAGAATAGAGAGGTTGGAGTTTGAGGTCGTGGATTTCCCGTCGCAGTATCATGCTTTGTTGGGACGACCAGCTTATGCAAGGTTTATGGCGGTACCACATTACACATATTTACTATGGAGGTTGCCTGGGCCCAAGGGACCAATCACAGTAAAAGGAAGTTTTGCGATGGCTGATAAGTGCGACAAGGATTTTCATCGATTGTCAGAAACTTTCGGGATGCAAGCAGAGTATATGGCGTCAAGGTTAACAACAGACTACGATGTATTGCCAGACGCAGGGAGGCCGCTCAAGGAGCCAACCTTTGACGCCACTAAGGATTCCAAGGAGGTACAGATTCACCCGACAGATCCCAAGAAAACGACATCCATTGCGACAAACATGGACCTCGCATAGGAAAGCGCGCTCGTCAAGTTCCTCCGTGAGCGCTGGGAAATCTTCGCATGGTGTCCAGCTGACATGCCAGGAGTACCCAGGTAACTTGCCGAGCACCACCTCAACTTGGATTCACTAGCAAGGCCAATTAAACAACCTTTGCGGCGTTTTTCGGAACCAAACCGCAAGGCTATGCTGTCAGAAATTGATCAACTCAGAGAAGCTGGTTTTATCAAGGAGCTACATACAGAGGCTACATGGGTAGCTAACCCAGTGTTGGTGCCGAAGAAAAACACAAAAGTCCTTCGCATGTGCGTCGACTTCACGTGTCTCAATAAACATTGTCCAAAGGATCACTTTCCCCTCCCAAGTATCGATCAAATTATCGACTCCACGGCAGGTTGCGAACGTCTTTCCTTCCTGGATGCGTACTCTGGTTACAACCAGATCAGATTAAAAGAAGAAGATGAAGTCAAAATAGCTTTTATAACACCATATGGCGTGTTCTGCTATAGAACAATGCCCTTTGGGCTGAAAAACGCGGGAGCAACATACCAGCGGATAATGCAGAAGTGTCTAGCCACGCAGATCGGAAAAAACGTCCAAGTATATATCGACAATGTCGTCATAACAACAAAGAAAGGATCCACCTTGATCGAGGATCTGAAGGAAACTTTCGACAACCTCGACAAGTTCTGCCTCAAACTGAACCCGACAAAGTGCTCGTTTGGCGTTCCTGCAGGGGAACTCCTCGGGTTCCTAGTCTCAGCAAGAGGAATTGAGGCCAATCCCGAAAAGATCCAAGCTATCGTAACAATGAGGAAGCCAACAAAGATAAAGGAAATACAACAACTGACGGGGCGAGTCGCAGCTTTGAGCAGATTCGTCGCCAGACTAGGAGAAAAAGCACTACCGTTCTACGCTTTGATCAAACAAGGAGAGAAATTCTAGTGGAATGAGGAGGCAGATAGAGCTTTCGAAGAACTTAAGCGCACAATCTCGACATCACCAATCTTGGTGGCACCCAAGGAAAAGGAACCTCTCCTGCTATACATTGCAGCCACGCCTCAGGTGGTCAGCACAGTCCTCGTGGTTGAAAGGGAAGAAGAAGGCAAACACCATGGAGTGCAGCGGCCGGTATACTTCGTCAGCGAAGTTTTATCACCTTCAAAACAGCGGTACCCGCAGTACCAGAAGTTAGCATATGGCGTGTTCACAACCGCAAGAAAACTGCGACACTATTTTTCGGTGCATCCGATAATAGTGGTCAATGAGGCTCCTTTATCCAATATACTGAACAATCCAGAAGCTACGGGTCGTGTCTCCCTTTGGGGAATAGAGCTTTCCCCTCGGGACATCACATATGAAAAAAGAAAAGAAATAAAGTCGCAGATCTTACCAGATTTCATCGCAGAGTGGGTGGAGCTACAAAATACGGGACCTCCGGATTTATCGAGAACCTGGACTATGAACTTCGACGGGTCTAATAGATTAGAGGGAGCTGGAGCTGGCGTGATACTAATATCACCTCAAGGCGACAAGTTGAAGTATGTCTTACGGATGATGTTTCCAAACGCGCACAACAATGAGGCAGAATATGAAGCACTTATACATGGGATGAAGATGGCGAAGGCTTGTGGCGCAACTCGATTAAAAATCTTCGGCGACTCACAATTGGTAGCTCAGCAAGTCATGAATCAATGCGACGCAGTCAATGATAGTATGATAGCATACAAAGAAGTGTATAACAAGCTCGAGAAGTTGTTCGACGGGTGCGAGGTAAATCACATCAGCAGGCTAAGCAATGACGAAGCCGATGTTCTTGCAAACATTGGGTCGCAATGTCTCGCAATACCACCTGGTGTGTTCTGGGAAGAGATAGCTGAAAGATCAACCAAGGCACAAAAATAGCAGAGGAAAGAAAAGGGAGAAAAATCCTCGGGGGCTAAAGAAGTATCATCGGGAGAAGAGGAGGAACCTAAGGAAATAATGATGATACAAATTCCATGGATGCAGCCTTACATAGCATATATTTCGAGACAAGAAATACCCGACGATCCAGTTGAAGCAAGGTGAGTTATCAGACGATCTGAAGCCTTTACTGTGGTCAAAGGAGAGCTGTATAAACGAAGTATCTCAGGAGTACTGCAACGATGTGTCTCACCCGAGGAAGGAAGGCTAATACTGAAGGACGTACACGAAGGAGTGTGCGGACACCACGCAAGCAGTCGAGCTATAGCAGCCAAGGTTTTCAGAGCAGGGCTCTATTGGTTAACAGCAATTGAGGATGCAAAAGACATAGTTCGCACCTGTGATGCATGTCAAAGGTTTGCTGCAAAACCTCATTCTCCGGCAGCAGAGTTAAGGCCAATACCGCTGTCATGGCATTTTGCCCAATGGGGTCTTGATATGGTGGGTAAATTGCACAAGACTTGGCCAGGAGGATACGAGTATATGCTCGCAGCTATCGATAAGTTCACAAAGTGGATAGAAGCAAAGCCGATAAATTCACCAGATGGAGCGTCCGCAGTCAAGTTCGTCAAGAGCATAGTCTTTCGGTTTGGAGTCCCTCACAGCATTGTCACGGACAATGGAAGCAACTTCACATCCAAAGAATTTAAAGCATACTGCGAAGGAGTAGGCATCAAACTACAGTTCGCGTTAGTTGCGCATCCACAAACCAATGGACAGGTTGAGAAAGCAAACGGCGTCATCTGCAACGGTATCAAGAAGCGTATATTAAAACCATTGGAACAAGCCCTACACACGTGGCCAGAAGAGTTACCCAGCGTGTTATGGAGTATTCGAACAACACCAAATACAGCGACACGGGAAACTCCGTTTTTCATGGTCCATGGAGCTGAGGCAGTATTGCCGATAGAGATAGAACACAATTCCCCGAGAGTGGTGGAATACAATGAAGAAACCTCGACAAAAGCACTAGAAGACGATGTCGATGCACTGGACGAAGCTCGAGACGAGGCACTATCAAGAGTCACCAAGTACCAGCAAGATATGAAAAATTACCACAGTCGACGTTTGCAACCAAGATCTTTTCAAGTAGGAGATTTGGTTCTTCGGCTCACACAAACCAGCCATGAGAAACTAGAATCACCATGGGTTGGCCCATACATCGTCACAGAAGTAATCGAAGGAGGAGTGTACAGGATAAAGGACAAGAAGACAGGGGTCGCCGAACCAGACCCTTGGAACGTGGCGCAGCTCAGGCGGTTCTACGCTTAGAGTCGAAATATAGTCCTCCTTTGTAAAAATATAATTTACTGAAACGCCCACGAGTTTTCAGACGCACTCTTTTCCTTTTCAGGGCACCGAGTGGGGCTGAAAAGGTTTTTAATGAGGCGGGCTCGCGGTGCTGCAATATAGTAAAGATATTGGTGACATACATTTTCTTTATCGATACTCTCGGGGGCTCGCGCCCAGCAGTTACAATATATATATACATTGCCGAAAAATATAACTTGCCAAAATATTTCGCCTTGGTGCAAAGCACCTCGCAAATCAATAAAGATACAAAATAGTGGTCAACAAAAAAGCTCGGGGGCTTATCGACAGAAAGATAGCTCGAGATATTTGACAATATACATATTATTTACAATATACAGGTGATCATCGACAGGGAAAAACAACAAAGAAATTCTTCAGATAGCACCTAGTATATCATCTATATTGATCCTCTCGTTATTTGGACCACCAAGGCTATGTTCAGCATAGCTCCCTCTCACAAAGAATTCAGAATCTAGACGAAGCAATTCATCCATCATCTCTTCGGCTACTGGAGTTACAGCTTCATTGATCTTGTCGATATTTCTCCTCCTTCTAGTCAGTTTGGCTTGGCATTTTGCGACAATCTTTGTCATTTCTAACTTCGGGTAGCTGACTTGCAGCATAATCATGGCAAACCTTGCTCCGGTCGTCAGCTGAGCCTTCACAAACCCGTGGATTCGGGGAGCATCCCGAAATTTGTCCATCAGATCAGGAAGAGTTTCTGGTGGAGGGTTGCGAGGAAACAAGCGTTGAAAACCAAGGCCATCGTCTTGGTACAAAAGTCGAGAAAATCACGAACTTGGGAAGCGCGATCTTGGAACCTGACAATTTGTCGGGTGCGTTCAGGCGTAGCCCAGAAATTTGAACCATGCTCCAAGGCGAGTTTTATAAGAACATTGGATCTAGCTTCCACACGTTGATCTTCTGCAGCAGTGTCCAGAAAAGAACCTACCCAATGGAAACATCAGCAAGAGGCGGAAAACAGGCAAGACGAAAAAATGAGAGAAATTGAACTCAGGATGAATACCTGCCATCTCCAAGCTAGCATCGTTCATCAGCTGCAGCATATGCTCTTCTCGCGAAAAAGCCTGTGCAGCCTCAGCAATTGCGGTATCCTTCAAAGTTAGGGCTTCTTGGGCCTGTTGAAGAGCAAGTTTCTCCCTTTCGGAAGATTTTTGAGATTGTTCCATTATTACGAGAGCTTGTTTTTTCATCGACTGAAGTTGTTGTCGAAGTTCGTGCATATCTTCCGTTTGATCGGTACTCGAGGAAGTCTCGATACACTCGGTAGCAGCAGCTTTTCTCGAGAAAGATACGGCCGACAACGCATCAGATGGACGAGGCATCACGGTATAGTTGTCAAAAACCAACTGGAGAAGAAATTTTTTGATATCAATAACTTGGCAACATAGATTTCCATTGATTCATTTGGATATTTACACAAGCATTACAAAAGAGGGTTCCTAGTGAACCAAGGATCATATGTCACCAAAGCTACTACGGCAACAACATCAAAAGAGAAACAAAACAAAAAACAAAGACATGATGGTCTACTTGACCTCCGGCTTCGATGAACTAGGGGCAGGAGTCGGTTTGCATCCGAGGAAGGAGAGGATATTCTTTGACTTCATCTTGGCAGCCTTAATCAAAGATTGCCATTTCTTCGTCTCCATCTTCTTTGCATCACCAACCTTCGCCCAGTCGACGGCTATCTGCAACCAATGCAATGGTGCCTTCAATACCAATCTTCAAGCCTTCTTGATGAAGACCCGGCCCAAGATCTTCCTGGGAGTTGAAGCACTTGGCTAGAGCAGCAAAAGTATCGGGTTCTTCTTTCTTCGCGAAGAAGTAAGGGAAAAGCTTCGACAAACCCGATTTAGCGTCAGCAAGGCCCTGGCGTGCCTCATCTCCATGAATTTCAAGAAGGGAGAGCGCGTCGAGAAGACGATCCCCTTCAGGATGCTCGAGATCATAATCTTGTTGCGTTCTCCCTGATGAGGAAAAATACATCTTGTCAACAAATAAGCAAAGAACAGTATGGTTATCCGAAGAAATTACAATGGTCAGAATACTTACTAATAAAACGTCGACTCTGCGACTCCAAACGCGTGATGATTTCCCTCTCACGAGCAGACTGCTGAGCTATGTTTTCACTTAATGAATTCTCCGCGTCCTGAAGTCTTTTTCGAAGATCTTCGACAGCGGTGGCATCTGATTCAGCTTTCTTGCGAGCTTTTTCGCTTTGCTCTAACTCAAGAGAAAGAGTATCAGCACGCTTGTTAGCTTCAGCAAGGTTATCTAGCAAAATAAAGGATAAAAAATGTCACGACAAGATAGAAGGAGGAGAATATACTCAATGGAAAGAGGCAAGAAAAGAATACCTTCAAGCCTCTTAGCATGATCATGGTACCCGATGAATTGGGTACCAAGACGAATAAATTCCTTCATCAAAGGCTGAAAGGGAAAATGAAGGAGGATAAATCAACATAGGAAGCAAAAGTTTGACAACGAAAAATAAAAACCAAGGGAGAATCTAAAGTGCTAAAAAGGTTGAAATATAAATGAAAGGAGGACTTACATCATCCATCAAAGGAGTCGTAGAACTACTGGCCAAAAGAGTGGATTCTTTGCATGGCTCAATCCTTGCTCTTTTTGGCGATGAGGCTCGGGGGCTCCCAACAGGAGATGGATGCCCTACATCTTGTTGAGGAGGCGAGGTTTCGTCGGGGCGAGTCTCCGACAGAATTTAAGTACGTGACGTGCTCGTTTGAGCAGTCACGTTAACAGGAGGATCTTCTTCCTCGCCACTATTCACCAAGCAAAACTATAAGAAACAAGACAGGCAAAATGATGGGAGCAAAAATAGAAAGGCGACAGAAACTTACGAGCTGACAAGGGCATCGTCGTAAGGGTTAAAAGTTGTCCCTTCTTCTTCGGGAACAGCTTCTTCGGCAGGAGGTTCGCCGGCTTTGGAGGTGCCAGAGTCGACAACTTCATCCCTTTTTCTTTTGTTCCCTGGAGAAACAGCAGACGGAAGAGAGTATGTTGACTCGGTGGCTTCAGAATCAACTTCTCTTTCAGAGGAAGCCGCAGATTTGTGAGAACCCGCGACTTCGCTCTCAGGGCGAGAAGTACCCTGGTTATCGTCGGTGACAACAGCCCGTTCTTCCACTTCCCTGCCTTCGGGAAGAGGAGGAAGAGAAGCTAGAACTTGATGATTCTACAAGAACAAGATATGTCGACAAAGAAGTTATATAAGGGGTGTCAGCAAAATAGTAGTCGATAAATGTTAAAACATTTGACAGGGCAAAATAGTAGTCGACAAACTTTACCTCGGGGAGGGCGTTGGCGCCACTATATGGCTCCACGCGGCAAGAGGATGGAATGGCATCTTTCTTGCTGAGCGATGAAATTCTTCGGATAAGCTTCTCCAAGTCCTTTACTGTGAGATCCTTGGAGAGCCGGTCGACATCTTCCTCGCGAGCGTACATCCAGAGGGGGTTTTTGCGAGCCTGCAGAGGATGCACCCTAATCCTAAGGAAATACGCTGTGATTTGGATACCCGACATTTCTTTGCCGCGGGTATTTTGAAGCTCGTGGATACGAGACATCAGCGCCTCTGTCGCCGTTTTCTCCTCCTCGGTGGCTGATACGTCCATTTTGCATCACTATTTTATATCATAATTTACTGTTATTCATTGATATATTTCTTATTTAGAGGTGATACTTAAGTTATTTCACCTATTTTGCATGTTTCATGATTATTGGAGAATCGCTCACCGGAGTCAGGATTCTGCCGGAAAAAGCACCGTCAGAATGCAATATTTCTGAAGATCAGCAATTGACGGAAATTACACCAAAGTTCTTATTTCTCCCGAAGAAGAAGCCAGCCAAAAGGAGGGACCGAGGAGGGCCGCCATGGCCCCCCCATAGGCCGGCGTGGGCCCCATCCTGGCCGCGCCGCCTTGTGGGGAGGGGGCCCACAGCCCCCTTTGGCCGCCTCTCCTTCGCGTACTTCTTCTACCCGAAAACCTAAGGTGCTGGGAATAATCGCGAAGAGTCATAGCCGCCTCTGCGGGCCGGAAAACACCAGAAAGAAAAGAGCTCTCCGGCAGGCTGAAATCCGCCGGGGAAATTCCCTCCCGGAGGGGGAAATCGACGCCATCGTCACCGTCATCGAGCTGGACTTCATTGGGATCATCATCACCATCATCTCCACCACCGTCACCGTCATCTCCACCGCTGCACCTCGTCACCGCTATAACATCTAGGGTTGAATCTTGATTATTTCATAGGGGAAACTCTCCCGGTATTGATTACTACTTGTTATTGATGCTATTGAGTGAAACCATTGAACCAAGGTTTATGTTCAGATTGTTATTCATCATCATATCACCTCTGATCATGTTCCATATGATGTCTCGTGAGTAGTTCGTTTAGTTCTTGAGGACATGGGTGAAGTCTAAATGTTAGTAGTGAACTATGTTGAGTAATATTTAATGGTTTGGTATTTAAGTTGTGGTGTTATTCTTCTAGTGGTGTCATGTGAACGTCGACTACATGATACTTCACCTTTATGGGCCTAGGGGAATACATCTTGTATTCGTTTGCCAATTGTGGGGTTACCGGAGTGACAGCAACCTGAACCCCCGTTGGTATATCGATGCAGGAGGGATAGCAGGATCTCAGAGTTTAAGGCTGTGATTAGATTTATCTTAATTACTTTCTTGTATTTGCGGATGCTTGCAAGGGGTATAATCACAAGTATGTATTAGTCCTAGGAAGGGCGGTGCATTAGCATAGGTTCACCCACACAACACTTATCAAAACAATGAAGATTAATCAACTATATGAAGCGAAAGCACTAGACTAAATTCCCGTGTGTCCTCAAGAACGTTTGGTCATTATAAGTAAACAAACCGGCTTGTCCTTTGTGCTAAAAAGGATTGGGCCACTCGCTGCAATTATTACTCTCGCATTTTACTTACTTGTACTTTATTTATCTGCTATATCAAAACCCCCTGAATACTTGTCTGTGAGCATTTACAGTGAATCCTTCATCGAAACTACTTGTCAACACCTTCTGCTCCTCGTTGGGTTCGACACTCTTATTTATCGAAAGTACTACGATACACCCCCTATACTTGTGGTTCATCAAGACTATTTTCCGGCGCCGTTGCCGGGGAGTGAAGCGCTATTGGTAAGTGGAATTGGTAAGGGAAACTTTTTTTGTACGTGCTGATTTTATTTCTGCCTGCTGCTATAATTCATTATGGAGAGATCTTCTCTGGAATTTCTATTTGGGAAATCTACTACTACTGCAAAGGTAGTGGATGAGGCGCCAGGTGAGAAAGAGGTTCCATACAAAATACCTATGAAAATTATTGAACGTGTTGTGGATAACCGCTATGAAGGGGATGGAATTGTCCATCCTGGAGAACATTTACTGTTTTTACATGAATTATGCGGGTTATTCAAGTGTGCAGGTATTGCTATGGATGAAGTTAGGAAGAAACTATTCTCTATATCGCTGTCTGGTAAAGCGGCGCATTGGTATAAATTGTTGAAGAATGGGGATTCTCTTGATTGGAAGGATATTGTGCCTCTATTTTATTCTAAATTCTATCCTTCAAGTGAAATTCACAAAGACTGGAACCGCATATATAATTTTTGGCCTCATGATGAAGAGAGTATTGCCCAAGCATGGGGGAGATTGAAGTCTTTAATGCTCAAATGCCCCATTCATGAGCTTCCTGGTAATATCATCATTGATAATTTCTATGCAAGATTTTCTTTTCAAGATAAAACCTTGCTGGATACTACTTGTTCTGGATCATTTACACGCAACAAAGAAGAGTTTAAAAGGGACCTTCTTGATCGGATTCAGGAGAATACTGAAGGATGGGAGAACGACAAAGATAGAGAGTCGTGTATAAATTATGATTATGAATGCATTGAAACTTTTATGGATACTGATAAATTTCGTAATATGAGTGCTACTTATGGTCTTGACTCTCAAGTTGTTGCAAATTTTTATAAAGCTTTTGCTTCTCATTTTGAATTGCCTACGAAGAATTTTGATAAGTATCATGAACCTTACAAAGATAAAACTGATTCACCTATAGATAAATGTGTTGAAATTAAAATTGTTGATCATATTCTTCCTGAAGCTTATATTGAAAAAACTCCTTTTCCTGCTAAAATGAAGGAGTATTCTGTTATAACTAGTGCGGTTAATAAAAGTGCAAAGAAACCTATAGAACCTGAAGAGCAAATAAAGGTTGAACCTGCCATTGCAATAATTAAAGATCTTGTGACTAAAAATGTAGAAGATGGTCATATTATTTTATGTGAAGATGCTTCTAATATTGTTTCACATCCTAATAAGTCTAGGAAAACCAGTGTTCCTATGCTCTCTGTTAGAATTGGTGATCATTGTTATTATGGTTTATGCGACATTGGTGCAAGTATTAGTGCCATTCCTTATGAGCTTTACACGGAAATCATGCATGAAATTGGTTCTTGTGAACTTGAAGATATTGATGTGGTTATTCGACTAGCTAATATAGAAACTATCTCTCCTATTGGTATTGTTCGAGATGTGGAAGTTCTATGTGGTAAGATTAAATATCCTGCTGACTTTTTGGTACTTGGTTCTGCTGCTAGTAGGTCTTCTCCTATTATTTTTGGTAGACCTTTTCTAAATACTTGTGGAGTTGTTATAGATTGCAAGAAGGAGAAAATTGTAACTAAATTTGCTGGTGAATCTTATGAGTTTAATTTCTCTAAATTTGCCAAAGCTCCTTCTAAAGCTGATTTGCCTAATAATGATTTTAGAGTTGAACAGTGTGCATCTATTGCTCTTGCTCCTAATAATCCTTTGCATCAACATTTGGAGGATAGTGAGAGTGGAGTCTTTAGGGAAGAAAGGAATGAGCTTGATGAAATTTTCTTTCGTCAACCTATTCTTAAACATGACTTGCCGGTTGAAGATCTAGATTTTGAGGAAGAAAGGTTGTTGGAAATATTGAAGAAACACCGAGGAGCTATTGGCTACACTCTTGATGACTTGAAGGGGATTTCTCCCTCTATTTGCCAACATGCCATTAACATGGTAGATGATGCAAAGCCTGTTGTTGAGCATCAGCGTCGTCTAATTCCTAAGATGAAGGATGTGGTAAGGAATGAGGTATTAAAACTTCTTGAAGCTGGTATTATATATCATATTGCTGATAGTAGATGGGTTAGTCTTGTGCATTGTGTTCCTAAGAAAGGAGGAATAACTGTTGTGCCTTATGATAATGATGAGATCATCCCTCAAAGAGTAGTTGTAGGGTATAGAATGTGCATTGATTATCGAAAAGTTAATAAAGTTACTAAGAAAGATCATTACCCTTTACCTTTTATTGATCAAATGTTAGAAAGGTTGTCTAAAAATACTCATTTTTGCTTTCTTGATGGTTATTCTGGGTTTTCACAAATTGCTGTTAAGACTAAAGATCAAGAGAAAACCACTTTCACTTGTCCCTATGGAACTTATGCTTATAGGCGTATGCCTTTTGGTTTATGTAATGCTCCTGCTACTTTTCAAAGATGCATGTCTGCTATTTTTCATGGCTTTTGTGAGAAGATTGTAGAGGTATTCATGGATGATTTTTCTGACTATGGGAATTCTTTCGATAATTGCTTGCGAAACCTTGATAAAGTTTTGCAGAGATGTGAAGAAACTAACCTTGTTCTTAATTGGGAGAAATGCCACTTTATGGTTAATGAAGGAATTGTATTGGGACATAAAATTTATGAGAGAGGTATTGAAGTTGATAGAGCTAAAGTTGAAGCAATTGAGAAGATGCCCTATCCTAGGGATGTTAACGGTATTCGTAGTGTTCTTGGTCATGCTGGGTTTTATAGGAGATTTATTAAAGGTTTCTCTAAGATTTCAAAGCCTCTTACTAATCTTCTTCAAAAAGATGTACCTTTTGTTTTTGATGATGATTGTAAGGAAGCTTTTGAAACTCTAAAGAAAGCCTTGACAACTGCTCCTGTAGTTGAACCTCCTGATTGGAATTTACCTTTTGAAATCATGTGTGATGCTAGTGATTTTGCTGTAGGCGCTGTTCTTGGACAGCGAATAGATAAAAAATTGAATGTTATTCATTATGCTAGTAAAACTCTTGATGCTGCTCAAAGAAATTATGCTACAACTGAAAAAGAATTATTAGCTGTAGTCTTTGCTTGTGACAAGTTTAGACCTTATATTGTTGATTCGAAAGTTACAATTCATACTGATCATGCTGCAATTAGGTACCTTATGGAAAAGAAAGATGCTAAGCCAAGGCTTATTAGATGGGTGCTTCTTTTGCAAAAATTTGATTTACATATTATAGATAGGAAAGGTGCTGATAATCCTGTTGCTAATAATTTATCTAGATTGGAAAAATTGCTTATGATCCTGTTCCTGTTAATGATTGTTTTCCAAATGAACAATTGGCTGTAATAAAGGTGAGCTTGCGAGATAGTCCTTGGTATGCTGATTATGCTAACTTTATTGTTTCCAAGTACTTGCCTCCAACCTTTTCAGCTCAGTAAAGGAGGAAATTCTTTTATAACTTGAGGCATTATTTTTGGGATGACCCACACTTATATAAAGAAGGAGTGGATGGTATTATGCGAAGATGTGTTCCCGAATATGAACAACAAGAGATATTGAGTAAGTGTCATGGTAGTGTTTATGGAGGACATCACGCCGGAGATAGAACCGCGCAAAAGGTTCTACAATCAGGTTTCTATTGGCCAACTCTCTTTAAAGATGCAAGAAAGTTTATTTTATCTTGTGATGAATGTCAAAGGGTTGGTAATATCTCCAGACGCAATGAAATGCCTATGAATTATACTCTTGTTATTGAACCATTCGATTGTTGGGGATTTGACTTCATGGGTCCTTTCCTTTCTTCAGAAGGTAACACTCATATACTCGTCGCTGTTGATTATGTTACTAAATGGGTGGAAGCCATACCCACAAAAAGTGTTGATGGTGAGACCTCTTTAAGAATGCTTTTAGATATTATTTTTCCTAGATTTGGAGTTCCTAGATATCTTATGACTGATGGAGGTTCTCATTTTATTCATGGTGGTTTTAGAAAAACTCTTGCTAAATATGGTATTAATCATAGGATTGCTTCCGCTTATCATCCTCAAACTAGTGGGCAAGTAGAATTATCAAATAGAGAGATTAAATCTATCTTGCAAAAGACTGTTAATAAATCTAGAAAGAATTTGGCTAGTAAATTGAAGGAAGCACTATGGGCTTATAGAACTGCTTATAAAAATCCTATGGGTATGTCTCCTTATAAAATGGTTTATGGAAAAGCTTGTCATTTACCTTTAGAACTAGAGCACAAAGCTTATTGGGCTGTAAGAGAACTAAACAAAGATCCTAAACTTGCCGGTAAGAAGAGATTGCTACAATTGAGTTCTTTAGATGAATGGAGAAGTGAAGCTTATGAAAATGCTAAACTTTTTAAGGAGAAAGTTAAGAAATGGCTGATACGTCCAAAACGTATCTACTTTCCCGAACACTTTTGCTATTGTTTTGCCTCTAATTTGTGTATTTTGGATGCAACTAACACGGACTAACGCTGTTTTCAGCAGAACTGTTCTGGTGTCTCGTTTTTGTGCAGAAATCCAACTTTCGGGAAAATCCTCGGAATTTATGCAGAAGGCCCTATTTTCCCAGAAAACTGACGGAGCCAGAAGGACAAGTCAGGTGGAGGCCCGAGGGCCCCACACCATAGGGCGGCGCGGCCCAGGGGGGGCCCGCGCGGCCCTATGGTGTGGCCCCCTCGGCCAGCCTCCGACGCCCTCCTTCGGACTATTTATCGGCCTCGACCTAAAAACGCACGGGGAAAAGTCGAAGTCGCCAGAAACCCTCCAGAACGCCGCCACATCGCGAAACTCCGTCGCAGGAGCCAGAAGTCTCCGTTCTGGCACTCCGCCGGGACGGGGAATTGGAGGAGATCATCGCCGTCATCACCGCCAACGCCTCTACATCAACCAGCCATGTTTCCCCCATCCATGTGTGAGTAATTCCCCCGCTGTAGGCCGAAGGGGATGGTAGGGATTGGATGAGATTGGTCATGTAATAGCATAAGATTATTAGGGAATAGTGCCTAGTGTCCGTAATTGGTACTTTGATGATATTGTTGCAACTTGTTATGCTTAATGCTTGTCACTAGGGCCCGAGTGCCATGATCTCATATCTGAACATGTTATTGATTCATGAAGATATTCATTGTTTATTGATCTTACCTGCAAGTTGTATACACATGTCGCTGTCCGGAACCGATGGCCCCGAAGTGACAGAAATCGGGACAACCGGAGGGAATGGTAGTGATGTGAGGATCACATGTGTTCACGGAGTGTTAATGCTTTGCTCCGGTACTCTATTAAAAGGAGTACCTTAATATCCAGTAGTTTCCCTTGAGGCCCGGCTGCCACCGGCTGGTAGGACAAAAGATGTTGTGCAAGTTTCTCATTGCGAGCACGCACGACTATATATGGAACACATGCCTATTGATTGCTTTGTACTTGGACACCGTTTTATTATTATCTGCAAATGCCCTGTTATGATTGTTACATGAGTTTCTCTCATCCATGCAACGCCCGTCATCCGTCCCCGTGCCTACAGTATTTTAATCCTGCTGTTTACTATAATCACTACTGCTGTCTTTGTTACTCTGCTGCTGTTATTTCACTACTGCTACTTCTATAAAACTGTTACTACTGATAAACTCTTGCGAGCAAGTCTGTTTCCAGGTGCAGCTGAATTGACAACTCATCTGTTAAGGCTTCCAAGTGTTCTTTGTCTCCCCTTGTGTCGAATCAATAAATTGGGTTTTACTTCCCTCGAAGACTGTTGCGATCCCCTATACTTGTGGGTCATCAAGACTATTTTCTGGCGCCGTTGCCGGGGAGCATAGCTTTATTTGGAAGTTCACTTGGATTAATATTGTTCGCTGCAAATTCTCCATCATGGGTAAACCTCGCGATACTAAGATCGCCATATTACCATCCACTACAAGAAAAGGTACAACTCTGAGTACCTCTGCTGCTCTTGATTCACCATCTGTGATTGATAAACTTGTTTCACCGCCGCATGCTTCACATGCGGGTACTTCTGCTGAATCTGAAAACTCTCATAATATTGATAATATTTCTGCTGTGCTTGATGATAGTGGTTCATTGGGATCCTTTCTAGATGCTACGATTGCTAGGTCTAGACAAATTGAAAATACTGAAACTCCTAATGCTACTACACCTGTTAATTCACCTGAACTTGATTATTCTAGTGATGATCCTGATGAAGATTATGTGGAGCTTAATGATGATTTTATTGAAAAATGCAATGCTACTACTGATGCAAGAAAAATTAAAAAGTTGCTTGCAGAACATGCTGTTAGATATAAACTGTCTCCTGATCCTAAATTTGCCACATCTCCTATAAACATTAAGGATAAAGATTATGATTTTTCTCTTGATCTATCTCATATAGCTATTGTTGAGAAAACGCCCTTTTGTGGTACTGAAAAAGAGAGTGCTGTTGAACACATGACTGAGTTATCTACTCTAAGTAGCTTGTTTTCTGATGATGTCAAGATGCGTACTTACTTTGTTGCTAAAATCTTTCCATTCTCATTAAAGGATGACGCTAAAACTTGGTATAATAGTTTGCCACCTAATTCTATTAAAAGTCCAAAAGAATTGCTTGATGTTTTCTTCCACAAATACTTTCCTGCTAGTGCTCAACATATTGCTTTGCAGAGAATTTATAATTTTGACCAGGGAGATGAAGAGAAATTGCCTGAGGCTTGGGCGAGATTTTGCTCTCTTATTAGAGCTCGGCCTGACCATGATTTGGAAAAGAATGATTTACTTGATATATTTTATAGTGGACTAACCATTGAGTCTAGAGCATACCTAGATAGTTGTGCTGGATGTGTTTTCAGGAAAAGAACTCCAGACGACGCTGAAGAATTATTGGCTAAAATAGGCCGGAATCATGATGATTGGACTACGCCTGAACCAACTCCAACGCCAATATTAAAGAAGAGGGGTATGATTAAATTAAATGATGAAGATATGAGGGAAGCCAAGAAGTCTCTCAAAGAGAAAGGTATTAAATCTGAAGATGTGAAGAATCTTCCTCCCATAGAAGATATATGTGAGATAATTCCCCCTTCATCCATGATTGAGGTAAACTCCCTTCAACGCTTTACTAGGGAGGATATTCCGTATTCGAAACCCCCTGCACAATGCTTAGATGAGTTTGATAATTATATTGTTAAGCAAGAAAATTTTAATATGAGAGTAGAGAATCATTTAATGGAAAATTCTCGAGCTATTAGTGAATTGCATGGTATTGTGGAGAGAACCTCCAATGATGTTAAGATGCTTGTTAAACATTTCATATGATTCAAACTCAAATTGATCAACTCACTAAATTGCAAAATGACTTGTTAGGGAATAGTTCTAAAGAAAAACATGCTTATGAAGTAACAACCAGAGGTGGTGTCTCTACCCAGGATCCTCTATATCCTGAAGGGCATCTGTAACGGCCCCGGGTTATACCCCAAATAGAATTGCTTGTTTTTTTTTTCTTTTCTGCATCATCATGTCATCATGCATCATATCATCCACAATATTTTATCAAATACAAATTATTTCTAAATAAAAACTATTTTCTTTTCCCTGTCATATGGTTTCTATATAAACCCCTTGTCTTTTCTTTTAACAAAAACCCAAATAAACAAAACTATTTTATTTTTGGTATCAAAGTTTTTGGCAATGGTTGTAATTGCTACTCTCTCACCTCTGTCCAAATTCAAAACAGTTTAAATCTGTTTTATTTCAAAACAAGAATTAAGCAAAAGAAGAAGAAAAGTGCTAACAGAATCCTATCCTAAACTGAACCTAACCCAGCCCAAACCAAACCTGAGCGTGAGTGTTAGCCTCGTCCTGTCGCTGTCCTTCGTGAGGTGGAGCACGAGGAGAGCCTGGGAATCTTCCTCGTCCACTCTTCCCCTCCAAATCAATCCCCCAACCCTAGCTGCCTGCTTCCTCTTGCCCGCCGCCATCGCTGACTCTTCCATCCCCTCCTCCATGAAACGCTGCTTCAGAGAAAAACACCAGGGAGATTTCATATTAAGTTACAGAGTTTCGCCTGAGAAAGATCGCCGCCGCGCCGTCGTTCCTCGTCGTCGTTCGCCGTACTGAGCGCGGGGATGGAGCCCACGTGGCCTCATCTTCCTCCTCGCGGAGTTCACGAAGCCGGAGCAGCTCCAGGACGCCTTCTTCGACCTCGTCTCTTTCCTGGAGCCAGCACGTCTGCTTCCTCTTCTTCATCTCCGTCGTCCCCGAGCTTGAGCGCCTCGCCATCTTCGTCCTGGGTGAGAACCTCCTCACCTCCACCCTCTTCCTGTTCATTCCGTAGCAGTAGTCGTCGCCATGGCCGTTGTCCTGACCTGGGCACGCCCCTTTAACAAGCGCACGCCCATGGTGATGTCGCTGTTGCTGTGAGTTTCAGTTTTTAGTGTCAATATTCAGTTATCTGCACATGCGGTTTACCTGTCTGCTCCCTGTAAATAAACCCGTAGCTGCAGCACAGTTGTTGTTTCCTTGCACCTCTTCATGACAGTCCAGGATCATATTTCAGGAAAAACGATGGCAAGCCTTTTCTCCTTTGTTTTTGTTTCAGTTCAGACACCTGTTGTTGTTCAGGACTTTTCAAAACTACATGCACCCAGATCATATCACTAACACGTTCTAGTTCCACTGGCTGGAACTAAAAGTTTTTGGTGTTTGCTTCTAAAAACGTCCATACGTACAAATCTGTTTTCAACAAACGCAAGGCACCACTTTTTGTTTTGCAACCTTTGTCAACTCTTGTTGCTAGCTAATCTTTCACGTCCCAGCTAGCTAACGATCGACCTGCTTGTGTGCTTGGTTCAGCTAGCTGTACATCAACAACCAATTGATCCAGCTGCCTGCATGTGTGCTTAGCTGCTTGCCATCCATCCGCCACCGGCCTGTCTCTGTCTCTTCTTTCAGTTTCGTCAGTAAACTGTGCACCTTCCATCTTCGCTTCAAAAACAGTCACGACCCTGGTTGCTTCAATTTGCTTTCAGCAAGAAGCTATTTAATCAGCAACGGCTCAGTCTTGTGGCTTGTTTCTTGTTTCTTGTTTCTTGTTCCTTGTCTCCCGGACAGTTGATCCCAGGATCCAACCCAATCATTTAAATTAGCCCTGTGCTAGCCTTTTGCTCCCAGATATTCGGCCATTTCATCTATATCTGTTACAGTCTTCCTAATTCCTAAATGCAATCTATTTTATTTTATAACTTGTAATCAGTAGCTCTATTTGCAAAGTGTTTTATATGAAATTTGATCATAAAATTATGAGGAATCTAAATATGCTATCCACATACATGTTTGCATCTGGCATCATGTAGTGTCATGTTAGGTTGCATCGCACCCAATAAATAAACGCGGAGTATTTTGGAATTACCGGATAAGAATTCCCCGCTCCGTTTAATATTGAAGTAGCTCACCCCTGCCATGTTATGCCATGCTAATGAACACTTAACTTTGACGGTAGAAGATGCAACTCCAACCTAATTTGCTTGTCCGGGGTTCCGACTCCGATTAATTTGGTTAAGTTGCATCGCCGCATCATATTTGCCATGTCATGCATATCATTTTGATCATGCTGGTTCTTCTTCCGTAGTTGTAAGACTTGCATCTGTTGCTTGTTCCAGCATTTGCTTCTTCTCGGATAGGATCGCGAAGTGGTGTTGTGAGATACGTCAAGTTCTCCGGATGTTCCTCGGCAACCTTTAACAGGCAAGCATTTTCCTTATACTCCTGCCCCTGCAGAAGTCGCTCACCTATTTTATTTTGCCTTCTCCCTCATGCTATCCTTGAGTTGCGTTCTTGTCACGTGTCCCTTCCACTTGTTACCTCAAGCAGCCTATATTGCCTCCACCAACCACCTACAGCTATTGTTTGGTTATCGGGTCTGCCTTGCGAGTCGTAGTGCATGCTAGTGTTGTTTATATCTCGTTACCGATACTGCTATCTTATCGGGTTATCTGTTGGGGAACATGACACATGGTTTATGGATATATCTGTTGTGGATATCATGGTTACTTGTTAATAGTTGTTAGCGGAGACATCGGTGGGTCAGTTGCTCGTTTTATGACGGCTCACTTGTGTTTCCTAAATATCTTAGGACCCCGAGTTCTTGTTATCTGTTCCGAGACTGAGCGCTCTAACCACACGTGGGTATGTTTCTGGGTCTCCCCTCGACCACTGCCGGAATCTACAGCTTTGTCCAGTGGCCACAACTAGTTTGCAATGTTTTACCTTTTGTTGTTCGCGTGCATGCCAGCCTGTTACTTATTTACTTTGGGAAGCCCCTGGGTGCCTTGTATCCCTTGTTTCTGGTATGCACGTATAGGTCGCGGAGCCGCTGCAAAGTGGTTTATCGCCCCAGTGTGTGTTTAAACCACCTAGTACGCTGTCGCAAACAGCTAGGTCCGCTTCGGAGATACGGCCGGACTTCGATTCGGGTTCAACTTGGTTAGGTGGCTTCCTGGACATTGTTGTCGTGAAGGAGAGTGCGAGTCGTGATATCCACCTGTCGCAAGTGGGTTGATCGTGCGTGTGGGCACATTTGGGCACCCCTGCAGGGTAAAATCTTATCGATAAGCCGCGTCCGCGGTTATGGACGACTTGGAGCTGTATGACTCGACCATAGACAACTTATACCCGTCGTTTCAATACTAATAACTTGCGTAGTAAGTTAGTACAACTTCAATAATAAATGGTTAAAACTTGACAACCGTGTGAGTGCCTTTTGTAAGTACTTCCTTGCGAGGGGGGAACGCATCGCCTGTGTTATGTTTGCAGAGTATAGAACTGTTAGTTTATGCGTTCTCTCACCTTCTCTGATAGACGACTGTTGTAGAGTGTCTCTATAGGTTTTTAGTGCTTGCGCGCTGCCGCTTAACCCCACCATATTGCCTATGACGTTCCTCTTGCGTCCTCTAAGTCCCCTGCGTGCCTCAAGTACAAAGGACGACTGGTTGACGAATGCTTATACGTCTTGAAGTCTTGTTAAGTACGAACCCGTACTTATTGCTGCTTCTACGGGATATAACCGGGCAGGTATGAAGATATGTTCGATGAAGACGACGCTAGCAAGGTTACCCTTCCGGCTTGGCCTGGGCAGGGTTATGGACGCCACTGGTTATCTTCAGGACTCTTAGTCCAAATTTGTATCTTGTCCGTACTCGGATGTATTTGATCTTCTGTATGATTTGGATCTTTGTATTGTATATTTGTATCTTGACTCGTTGGAGTCGTTGTTGTAATATATCTGTATCTTGTGGGCTCTATTGTAATCCTGTTGTAATGTTACCTCTCGTGATTGATTCCACCCGCATCGCGTGCATGCTTCGGCGTGTACGGGGCGCTTGGTGGTGCGTCTCCTAAAATCGATATCGTGCGGATTTTCGGCGGGTTCGCTGGGATCCTCATGGTACCGGTTTTGGGGCGCCACAAGTTGGTATCAGAGCATCAGGTTGACGATACCCCATAGTCCAGCCTTTAGGATAACCTTGCCAATGGTCGTTGAGTTTAGAGAGTCAAAACTATTTTCTAAACCTTCGTTGGATAGATCTGATTAGCTCTGATTTTTCTCCTTGCCTCTTTTCTTTCTCCTCTTACCTTTGCGAGTTTTGAGTCTTCTCTCTTATCCAAGTTTCTCCGAGTCTTAGGTTTCGACGTGGGTTGGACGTTCTATGCCTTTTGCCTAATAGGACCGATCTCTGAAGACCTTCCGCCAGAAGAACATCAACGATGGCTAACCTTTTTCTTCTCCGTTGACATCATCTTTGCTTCTGTGATCTCCCTACAATTCTTTGTGCCTTGGTCCCGTCGAATCTTCGCTGACAACGCTTATCAAGATCGCCAATCTGAATTCCGGGAGTGGATTGCATGATTCTCCTATTTGTGTACCGAGTAATGCTTTGGGTGCGGGATGGAGTAGCTACCATACCGACTACTCTTATCATTGCTTTGCTATATTGAAATTGGTGGATCCATGTGACTGTTACTCCTTCCTCTCTTTCTCCGGAGTTGTCATCGTCGACGTGAGCAACAACCCTTGTTGGTGGTGTCGACCGTCCTACCGGAGCAACAATTCTTGTTAGTGGTGTCGAGGAGATCGACACGTCGCGAGAAGATCCGATAGTTCACCTCTCTTCCCCCGTACCTGGACGTGGGATCTCGGGGCGCGATCCCTTGTTAGTGGTGTCGATTGTAACGGCCCCGGGTTATACCCCAAATAGAATTGCTTGTTTTTTTTTTCTTTTCTGCATCATCATGTCATCATGCATCATATCATCCACAATATTTTATCAAATACAAATTATTTCTAAATAAAAACTATTTTCTTTTCCCTGTCATATGGTTTCTATATAAACCCCTTGTCTTTTCTTTTAACAAAAACCCAAATAAACAAAACTATTTTATTTTTGGTATCAAAGTTTTTGGCAATGGTTGTAATTGCTACTCTCTCACCTCTGTCCAAATTCAAAACAGTTTAAATCTGTTTTATTTCAAAACAAGAATTAAGCAAAAGAAGAAGAAAAGTGCTAACAGAATCCTATCCTAAACTGAACCTAACCCAGCCCAAACCAAACCTGAGCGTGAGTGTTAGCCTCGTCCTGTCGCTGTCCTTCGTGAGGTGGAGCACGAGGAGAGCCTGGGAATCTTCCTCGTCCACTCTTCCCCTCCAAATCAATCCCCCAACCCTAGCTGCCTGCTTCCTCTTGCCCGCCGCCATCGCTGACTCTTCCATCCCCTCCTCCATGAAACGCTGCTTCAGAGAAAAACACCAGGGAGATTTCATATTAAGTTACAGAGTTTCGCCTGAGAAAGATCGCCGCCGCGCCGTCGTTCCTCGTCGTCGTTCGCCGTACTGAGCGCGGGGATGGAGCCCACGTGGCCTCATCTTCCTCCTCGCGGAGTTCACGAAGCCGGAGCAGCTCCAGGACGCCTTCTTCGACCTCGTCTCTTTCCTGGAGCCAGCACGTCTGCTTCCTCTTCTTCATCTCCGTCGTCCCCGAGCTTGAGCGCCTCGCCATCTTCGTCCTGGGTGAGAACCTCCTCACCTCCACCCTCTTCCTGTTCGTTCCGTAGCAGTAGTCGTCGCCATGGCCGTTGTCCTGACCTGGGCACGCCCCTTTAACAAGCGCACGCCCATGGTGATGTCGCTGTTGCTGTGAGTTTCAGTTTTTAGTGTCAATATTCAGTTATCTGCACATGCGGTTTACCTGTCTGCTCCCTGTAAATAAACCCGTAGCTGCAGCACAGTTGTTGTTTCCTTGCACCTCTTCATGACAGTCCAGGATCATATTTCAGGAAAAACGATGGCAAGCCTTTTCTCCTTTGTTTTTGTTTCAGTTCAGACACCTGTTGTTGTTCAGGACTTTTCAAAACTACATGCACCCAGATCATATCACTAACACGTTCTAGTTCCACTGGCTGGAACTAAAAGTTTTTGGTGTTTGCTTCTAAAAACGTCCATACAAATCTGTTTTCAACAAACGCAAGGCACCACTTTTTGTTTTGCAACCTTTGTCAACTCTTGTTGCTAGCTAATCTTTCACGTCCCAGCTAGCTAACGATCGACCTGCTTGTGTGCTTGGTTCAGCTAGCTGTACATCAACAACCAATTGATCCAGCTGCCTGCATGTGTGCTTAGCTGCTTGCCATCCATCCGCCACCGGCCTGTCTCTGTCTCTTCTTTCAGTTTCGTCAGTAAACTGTGCACCTTCCATCTTCGCTTCAAAAACAGTCACGACCCTGGTTGCTTCAATTTGCTTTCAGCAAGAAGCTATTTAATCAGCAACGGCTCAGTCTTGTGGCTTGTTTCTTGTTTCTTGTTTCTTGTTCCTTGTCTCCCGGACAGTTGATCCCAGGATCCAACCCAATCATTTAAATTAGCCCTGTGCTAGCCTTTTGCTCCCAGATATTCGGCCATTTCATCTATATCTGTTACAGTCTTCCTAATTCCTAAATGCAATCTATTTTATTTTATAACTTGTAATCAGTAGCTCTATTTGCAAAGTGTTTTATATGAAATTTGATCATAAAATTATGAGGAATCTAAATATGCTATCCACATACATGTTTGCATCTGGCATCATGTAGTGTCATGTTAGGTTGCATCGCACCCAATAAATAAACGCGGAGTATTTTGGAATTACCGGATAAGAATTCCCCGCTCCGTTTAATATTGAAGTAGCTCACCCCTGCCATGTTATGCCATGCTAATGAACACTTAACTTTGACGGTAGAAGATGCAACTCCAACCTAATTTGCTTGTCCGGGGTTCCGACTCCGATTAATTTGGTTAAGTTGCATCGCCGCATCATATTTGCCATGTCATGCATATCATTTTGATCATGCTGGTTCTTCTTCCGTAGTTGTAAGACTTGCATCTGTTGCTTGTTCCAGCATTTGCTTCTTCTCGGATAGGATCGCGAAGTGGTGTTGTGAGATACGTCAAGTTCTCCGGATGTTCCTCGGCAACCTTTAACAGACAAGCATTTTCCTTATACTCCTGCCCCTGCAGAAGTCGCTCACCTATTTTATTTTGCCTTCTCCCTCATGCTATCCTTGAGTTGCGTTCTTGTCACGTGTCCCTTCCACTTGTTACCTCAAGCAGCCTATATTGCCTCCACCAACCACCTACAGCTATTGTTTGGTTATCGGGTCTGCCTTGCGAGTCGTAGTGCATGCTAGTGTTGTTTATATCTCGTTACCGATACTGCTATCTTATCGGGTTATCTGTTGGGGAACATGACACATGGTTTATGGATATATCTGTTGTGGATATCATGGTTACTTGTTAATAGTTGTTAGCGGAGACATCGGTGGGTCAGTTGCTCGTTTTATGACGGCTCACTTGTGTTTCCTAAATATCTTAGGACCCCGAGTTCTTGTTATCTGTTCCGAGACTGAGCGCTCTAACCACACGTGGGTATGTTTCTCGGGTCTCCCTCGACCACTGCCGGAATCTACAGCTTTGTCCGGTGGCCACAACTAGTTTGCAATGTTTTACCTTTTGTTGTTCGCGTGCATGCCAGCCTGTTACTTATTTACTTTGGGAAGCCCCTGGGTGCCTTGTATCCCTTGTTTACGGTATGCACGTATAGGTCGCGGAGCCGCTGCAAAGTGGTTTATCGCCCCGGTGTGTTTAAACCACCTAGTACGCTGTCGCAAACAGCTAGGTCCGCTTCGGAGATACGGCCGGACTTCGATTCGGGTTCAACTTGGTTAGGTGGCTTCCTGGACATTGTTGTCGTGAAGGAGAGTGCGAGTCGTGATATCCACCTGTCGCAAGTGGGTTGATCGTGCGTGTGGGCACATTTGGGCACCCCTGCAGGGTAAAATCTTATCGATAAGCCGCGTCCGCGGTTATGGACGACTTGGAGCTGTATGACTCGACCATAGACAACTTATACCCGTCGTTTCAATACTAATAACTTGCGTAGTAAGTTAGTACAACTTCAATAATAAATGGTTAAAACTTGACAACCGTGTGAGTGCCTTTTGTAAGTACTTCCTTGCGAGGGGGGAACGCATCGCCTGTGTTATGTTTGCAGAGTATAGAACTGTTAGTTTATGCGTTCTCTCACCTTCTCTGATAGACGACTGTTGTAGAGTGTCTCTATAGGTTTTTAGTGCTTGCGCGCTGCCGCTTAACCCCACCATATTGCCTATGACGTTCCTCTTGCGTCCTCTAAGTCCCCTGCGTGCCTCAAGTACAAAGGACGACTGGTTGACGAATGCTTATACGTCTTGAAGTCTTGTTAAGTACGAACCCGTACTTATTGCTGCTTCTACGGGATATAACCGGGCAGGTATGAAGATATGTTCGATGAAGACGACGCTAGCAAGGTTACCCTTCCGGCTTGGCCTGGGCAGGGTTATGGACGCCACTGGTTATCTTCAGGACTCTTAGTCCAAATTTGTATCTTGTCCGTACTCGGATGTATTTGATCTTCTGTATGATTTGGATCTTTGTATTGTATATTTGTATCTTGACTCGTTGGAGTCGTTGTTGTAATATATCTGTATCTTGTGGGCTCTATTGTAATCCTGTTGTAATGTTACCTCTCGTGATTGATTCCACCCGCATCGCGTGCATGCTTCGGCGTGTACGGGGCGCTTGGTGGTGCGTCTCCTAAAATCGATATCGTGCGGATTTTCGGCGGGTTCGCTGGGATCCTCATGGTACCGGTTTTGGGGCGCCACAGCATCCCAAAAGAATTGAACAAGATTCTCAACGTATTGAACCTAGTGCTCATTCTAAGAAGAAAAAGAAGAAGAAGCATAAAAATGTTGTAGAATCCTCTGAACCTGTTAATGATCCTAATAGTATTTCTATTTCTGGTGCTGAAACTGAAAGTGGTAATGAACATGATAAAGATAATGATAAGAATGATACTCCTGATAAAGAAGAGGTTGAAGAAGAACCTGAAAAGCATGCTAAAAATAAAAAGTACACTAAAGAAGATTTTATTGCTGAGAAACATGGTAATGAAAGAGAACCTTGGGTGCAAAAGCAAATGCCTTTTCCTGCTAAGAAACTAAAATCAAAGGAAGAAGAACACTATAATAAATTTTGTGATTGGATGAAACCTTTATTCTTGCAAATCCCTTTGACTGATGCTATTAAATTGCCACCTTATTCGAAGTATATGAAAGATATTGTTACTAACAAGAGGAAAATACCCAATGAGGAAATTTCCACTATGCTTGCTAATTACTCTTTCAATGGCAAAGTTCCAAAGAAGTTGGGCGACCCAGGTATACCTACTATTCCTTGTTCTATTAAGAATAATTATGTTAAAACTGCTCTATGTGACTTGGGAGCCGGTGTTAGTGTTATGCCTTTTTCTCTTTATAAGAGACTTTATCTAGATAAGTTGATACCTACTGATATATCTTTGCAAATGGCTGATAAATCTACTGCTATTCCTGTTGGTATATGTGAGGATGTTCCTGTTCAAGTTACTACTAACTGCTTGATATTAACTGATTTTGTTGTGTTGGAAATGCCTGAAGATGATAATATGTCTATTATTCTTGGGAGACCTTTTCTTAACACCGCAGGGGCTGTTATTGATTGCAATAAAGGAAAGGTTACTTTCAATGTTGATGATAGGGAGCATACCGTTTATTTCCCCAAGAAGTTTGATAAAGTATGTGGAGTCAATACTATTTCTAATGTGAGAACTATCAAAGTGGGAACTATTGATTGTCCTATATATGAGCCTAAAGAAGAATATCAAACTCTCGTGATTGGATCCATATCAATACAATTCAAGGTAACATGATTGATTTGAGGTTTATTTCTTCATATGCTATGTAAAATTTATTTGGTGGCAAGACTTGATCAACCTTGTTAACAAATACTTTTTATATGCATAGAGGAGGTAAACAACATCTCTTTCTTCCTCCACTTGCTCTAGTTGCTGTAGCACTTTTAATTTGCAAAGTTCCTTAGTTAATTGGAGATTTCAAAAATTTTCCTGGCCAGTAATAATAAACTTAATACCCAGAAATTTGCATTTTTCAAAGTTTTCGAAAATTCACAAAAATTATACCGTTGGTCCTATTTTTCGAAGAGGCACCTGGGAGCACCAGAGGATGACCTGTGGGGCACCAGAGGGTGCCACACCACAGGCCGGCGCGGCCAAGGAGGTGGGCGCGCCACCCTGTGGTGTGGGCCCCTCCTTGCCCCACTTTGCCATCTCTTTCTCCCAGCACCTTCTCTCTCCCGAAAAAACTCGTACCAGGTTCCTCTCACTCGCGTTTTTGCTCCAGAGCTCCAGATTTCTCGATCTCTTTGCTCAGCCCAGATTTCTTGCTGAAATTTGGCACATTTGCTCCTTGGTATGTGACTCCTCCACCCATCCAAGTAGAATTTTGTTTGGTTGAGTATATCTTGAATATTTTGCTGCTGTAGGTAACATGTTTAGTGAGCTTGCATGCTTGTTCTAAGTGGTAGAAACTAGTTTTGATGCATGATCAGTACTCTAGCAAGTTCCTATGGTAGTTTCCCTCAATTATATGTCACCAAATCAAATTTTTATATTGTTTGTTGAAATTTCAGAAAATGGAGTGGAATAGATATCACTTGAACCAACAAGAATTGGAAGTCCAACAAGTTATGCGAGTCAATCGTGAAGAGGGAGTATACCCCTCTTACTACCCATGCGTGGACTTTATGAGAAGTGCGGGGATTTTACAAGATGTTCAAACTCTAATCTCTCGTGCAGGGCTGAGTGATTTTGTTGAAGGAGAGCCAAGACAATATGCAAAATTAACTATGTCTGTTGTGCAGGACTTTAAATTCAATTGGTCGCGATCTAACCCCACGGTTCAGTATAAGATTTATAATAAAGCTGTCAACTTGCCATTTAGTGATTTTTGTACAGCAATTAGAGTACCACAATGGGGATCGTGCGAGAAGATAAGGGGATCGCCTCAAGAACTCTTAAACCTCTTCAAGATGATTTGCTATGGAAGGAGTTTCTCAGAGGATAGTGGTAAAATCACTAGCATTCAGCTCCCGGCTATCCGCTACTTTGCCTATTTTATTACTAAATGCGTTCTTGCTAAAAAGATTGGAGGTAAACTATCTATCCCGGATTTAGCTTTTCTAGCTGCGGCACTGCAAGGTAGTAGGACTTATAATTTGGGGGCATTGATAGCTTATAGGCTTACTACTAACCGCGAGAAAGGTGGAATTTGTGGAGGTCTCATCGCCTCTCGTTTATTAGCTATGCATGGGGTAGAACCTCACCATTTTGATATTCCATTCCCCATAGAAAAACTTGACATAGCCTCTATGATTAAACATGAATTCGTTTCTGATTCCTCCAACTTGGGTAACCTGTTTTACAAGATGACATTTTATAAGAAAGTCTGGAAAATAACTAAGAAAACTGAGAAATTAGTAAGATTGCCTGCGCCTGTTCTGTCTAACCTTGATTCCAGGGGAGATTGGTCGGTCACAGAAGGTGCACTGGATGCACACATAGAGGGAGGAGGCCATCATGCAAGAGACGACACGGAGGTCGAGGAACACCTCGACTCATCATCCGATGCAGCAAGTTCCTCGCATCAACATGTTGGGCATATGGAGCCTCCACGCTTTTCTTCTGCATCGGTACCTTATTATGACTACTCCATGTACGATTCATCGGCATGGAACCCAGACCCTCGATGGGGTTGATCTCCAATTAGGCCAAAAGCCTAAGTTTGGGGGGAGGTATACCGGCATCACTCATTCTTTGCATATTATGATTGCTGGATACTTGTACATATTTGTTTAGTTTGTTTGAGTGGTTTTCTAATGAGAGGAAGATGATATTTGGGGAAGTGCTGCCTGAAAACAGATTCTGGACTGTTACTAGAAAAATTCGTGCGCACAGCCAGAGCGTTATTTTGAGCTGCCAATTTTTGTGCAGGTTCCCCAGGTTGTTATCTAACTTTCATTAGTTTAACACTTTTCGATCTGGGCAACGTAAGATTTTTGTAAAAATCGATTTCTGTACTGCTGTCAGGTTTTGGCAGATTTCTGCCATCTCGCTTTTCTGTGTTTCTTTTAGTTTTCATTTTCTTGTTCTTGCTTTGTTTCCTTCCCAAAACACAAAAAGACCAAAAATATTTCTGTTATTTCTCTTCACCATTTGTTTGCCTTGGTTTCTTGCATTTGTTTCGCTTTATTTGCTATTGCTAGTTTGCTATAAGAAAACCCAAAAAGATTTTGCTTTGTTTGTTTGTTTCCTCTTGTTCTTGTTCTCAAATTCGAAAACACCAAAAATATTTGCTGTTCTTCTTTGGTTTTGTAAAGTTCTTTATGAGTTCAATGGTCTTCGGTGGCTGGAGCGTGGTTTTCATTTCATATTATCCAAGCTACACAAGTGAAAGGCAATAATGACGATCTACGACAATCTGATTGTGGTGAGAGGCTGGTATGAACTCTATTTGTTTTGATTTTTGTACATATACTCATCCATGTGAGCATGCTTAGTTGGTTCATGTGAGGTATATGTTATTTGAGAAAGTCTAGTAGTTTATGATCTCTCATGTTTAGCTCCAATCTATTAATATGAGTAGCATGTCATGGATGTTTGCTTGCATTGTTTTATTCATAAGTAAGTATGGCATTGTGGTATCCTCCTCTGAATAATTCATTTATATCGACTTGGCACATGCTCACGCATGCATATGACTGAACAAAAAGTCAATTAAGCCTTGATGATCTATATTGCTTCAGAGTTCTTGTATCACTTTTATGCCTCCGTTAATTTATTTTGCCGCAAGCATGATTATGACGGTTACTGCTCTCTTGATTTGTCGCTCCCTAGTCTATTGCTAGCCTCCACCTGTACTGAGCGGGAACGCTGCTCGTGCTTCCAAATACCTGAAAACCAAGTTGTTCCAAAAGTGTCCACCATAAATACCTATGCATGGCATTTTCAAACCATTCCAAGTAAATTCTCATGCGCTACCTTTAAAACCTTCAAAATGCTTCTCAATTTGTGTTTATGTTTCATAGCTCATGAGGAAGTATGTGGTGTTTAGCTTTCAACCTTGTCATTTACTTTTGACGGACTCTCATATGGACTAGTGGCACATCCGCTTATCCAATAACTTTGCAAAAAGAGCTGGCAATGGGATTCCCAGTCCCAAATTAATTAACTTAAATAGACACTCCTCCATGGTTTGTGATTGTTGGACGGCACCCGAAGGATTCGGTTAGCCATGGCTTATGTAAGCAAAGGTTGGGGGGAGTGTCATCATCATAATAAAAATAAAATAAAAAGGCACTCCTTCATGGTATGAGATTGTTGGCAGGCACCCGAGGATTCGGTTAGCCATGGTTTGTGAAAGAAAGGTTGGAAGGAGTGCCACCCAAAAATAAAAATTCATGGGAGCCGCTCTTGAAAGTCCGGTTGGCGAGGTAGTCAGTGTACCCATTACCATTCGTTGACAACAACAAACACCTCTCAAAATGATTCTACTCCTGATTTCAAAAATGAAAAGCTCTAGCGCATGTTAATCCCTGCTTCCCTCTGCGAAGGGTCAATCTTTTACTTTTATGTTGTGTCTCCATTATTTCTTTGAGCACTATCTTGAGAGCACAACTGTCATTCTTAGTATAATATGCTTGTCTCAAAATATGATTGATTGTGGTATAACTTTGATGCTTTTATCTTTGACAATCACTACTTCTAGTCTTTCTATGAACTCCAGAGGTGCCCGGGCATTTATGTTTTGCCAATCAAATACAGGCAAGCGAGATACCACTTTATCATACTCTCTTATGAACATTGCAATCCTGCTTATATACATGATTCATGATGCTTATTATTAATTGTTGGTACCTCTCCATGATTGACATAGCTGTTAGATAATCTTATTTGCATGTATCTCATTATGAACTGCTTAAGTATTAGCCATAGCATGAGGATATATACATCATATGAGCAAATGTGTTCGTGAAAGTTCTTTTATCGCTCAGTTGTTAACTGAATTGCTTGAGGACAAGCAATAAGCTAAGCTTGGGGGGAGTTGATACATCCAAAACGTATCTACTTTCCCGAACACTTTTGCTATTGTTTTGCCTCTAATTTGTGTATTTTGGATGCAACTAACACGGACTAACGCTGTTTTCAGCAGAACTGTTCCGGTGTCTCGTTTTTGTGCAGAAATCCAACTTTCGGGAAAATCCTCGGAATTTATGCAGAAGGCCCTATTTTCCCAGAAAACTGACGGAGCCAGAAGGGCAAGTCAGGTGGAGGCCCGAGGGCCCCACACCATAGGGCGGCGCGGCCCAGGGGGGGCCCGCGCGGCCCTATGGTGTGCCCCCCTCGGCCGGCCTCCGACGCCCTCCTTCGGACTATTTATCGGCCTCGACCTAAAAATGCACGGGGAGAAGTCGAAGTCGCCAGAAACCCTCCAGAACGCCGCCACATCGCGAAACTCCGTCGCAGGAGCCAGAAGTCTCCGTTCTAGCACTCCGCCGGGACGGGGAATTGGAGGAGATCATCGCCGTCATCACCGCCAATGCCTCTACATCAACCAGCCATGTTTCCCCCATCCATGTGTGAGTAATTCCCCCGCTGTAGGCCGAAGGGGATGGTAGGGATTGGATGAGATTGGTCATGTAATAGCATAAGATTATTAGGGCATAGTGCCTAGTGTCCGTAATTGGTACTTTGATGATATTGTTGCAACTTGTTATGCTTAATGCTTGTCACTAGGGCCCGAGTGCCATGATCTCAGATCTGAACATGTTATTGATTCACGAAGATATTCATTGTTTATTGATCTTACCTGCAAGTTGTATACACATGTCGCTGTCCGGAACCGATGGCCCCGAAGTGACAGAAATCGGGACAACCGGAGGGAATGGTAGTGATGTGAGGATCACATGTGTTCACGGAGTGTTAATGCTTTGCTCCGGTACTCTATTAAAAGGAGTACCTTAATATCCAGTAGTTTCCCTTGAGGCCCGGCTGCCACCGGCTGGTAGGACAAAAGATGTTGTGCAAGTTTCTCATTGCGAGCACGCACGACTATATATGGAACACATGCCTATTGATTGCTTTGTACTTGGACACCGTTTTATTATTATCTGCAAATGCCCTGTTATGATTGTTACATGAGTTTCTCTCATCCATGCAACGCCCGTCATCCGTCCCCGTGCCTACAGTATTTTAATCCTGCTGTTTACTATAATCACTACTGCTGTCTTTGTTACTCTGCTGCTGTTATTTCACTACTGCTACTGCTATAAAACTGTTACTACTGATAAACTCTTGCGAGCAAGTCTGTTTCCAGGTGCAGCTGAATTGACAACTCCGCTGTTAAGGCTTCCAAGTGTTCTTTGTCTCCCCTTGTGTCGAATCAATAAATTGGGTTTTACTTCCCTCGAAGACTGTTGCGATCCCCTATACTTGTGGGTCATCAATGGCACGATAGAAGATTTATCAAAAGAGAATTTAATGTTGGGGATAAAGTCCTATTGTATCGGTCTCGTCTCAGATTTTTTGCAGGGAAATTGCTCTCAAAATGGGAAGGACCATATGTCATTGTGGAGGTGTATCGTTCAGGGGCAATTAAAATTAGTTCTCCGAAAGGTGATGCCACACAAGTGGTGAATGGACAAAGACTCAAGCATTATATTTCTGGAGACTCTTATAATGAAGATGTTGATGTTATTCGAGTGGTGACTCCGGAAGCTTTCATCAAAGGGCAAATTGACAGTTCTGCAGAGTTCGACTTTGAGTAGGTAACATTTCTGGTAATAAAAAGTCGGCGTTTAACTTTCTGTTGACCACCAAAACCCACCGGCGAGCAGCGACGGGCAACACGTAGAGCCGGGAGGCTCCCAGGACTGCTGGTGGGCCCTGGTGCCTCGGGCGACGGCCCGCAATGCTCCTGGTACGCACGTCCGATGCTGGTGCAAGGGCGTGCCACCTGACCTATACCTGGTCAGGAAGGTGATGGATTGCCTCAACTAGTTTCCTGCATGGCAAACACGCAAACATTAAATACGAGCCCCGATCGGCTCATAGGTTACTCTGTGGATCGGCTCTAAGAGCCGATTGCCCCATGGAACACGTTGGATTTTACATTAACATCGGGGTTCTGCTTAATCAATATCAAGATAAATCAATCTATGACAGCTTAGGGTTTTCACCGCATAACCGGAACATCCTACACGTAGATGAGCCTGGCAGACACGTAAGATAATAGAAAACTATTCCTAAAGAGGCCTAAAAACAAACATAACGTCGATTCCCGGAACAATCCCTTTAGGATCAGCAAACCGTACCTCACGCACTACTGGATCGTTTAACCCGTTTGCAAGGCCTAATCATGCGGATATCAAACTAATCCTTGCAGAACAAGGAGCAACTATAACAGATCAATTCTACTTAGACAGAGATTAAGCAAGGTGCTGCCCTTACACCCAAGATAGGTGTAAAGGCAGCTAGATGTTGAGGGGCGGCATAGCTAAGCAAATATACCAGAAAAGTATCCACGTCAGCCCCAAAACGTCTACGATAACAGTGTTGCTCACCATCAACAAGGCTTCAGTACGAGCAACACTAAGTAACGAATAAACAGATACTGCCTAGATCGCAAGATGCGATCTAGGCAGCATGACGCTTACCCGGAAGAAACCCTCGAAACAAGGGGTGGCGATGCGCCTAGATTGGTTTGTTGTGAACGTGATCGTCCTCCTTTCTCAATAACCCTAGATACATATTTATAGTCCGTAGACTCTCTAACTTGGGAATAATCCCAACCGTGTACGAGCTAAACTCTATCTTTTAATCCTAACCGACGTGTAACCTACTATAAATTACAGATACACGGGCAATCTAGCCCAAACTCTTACACGAGGCCGATTCATGAATATTTCCCATGTATATTCTTCAAGCCCATCTCAATCACGGCCCACCTCCTGACTTGGTTAAAATCTGGTGATAACACGTGCCCCCTGGTTTTGGCAATGATAATTCCAAAACCACTCTGTTTTTCTTCGTAGGGTCATGTCGTGGCAGAGTAGAACCGTCGCAGTATCCTTTCATCATGATGCCTTGCCTTCTCAACTTCTCTGCACGATTTGACAGTTTTTTGGCACCACTTCCTCGGAAACCGTTGTAGCATTAAATCTCCACTATATCCCCTTTATTTAACCGTGCCGAACAGTTCGCCTCTTCATCCCCTTGCTCTGTACTAGCCATCGGCAAAAAACCCTCTTCCTCTGTAGCGTGTCTTCCTCTTCCTCCGCCTCGTCGGGTCTTTCTTTCCAGTCCTCCTCTTCCTCCTCCCGCGAACCTACACCGGAGTGGGGCTCGCTGGCGGCGCACGACCTCCTCGTCCCGGAGGAATGGGACCAGGAGGACCATGACTCCTTCGTCTGGTCTGAGGATGACAAATCCTTGACCGACGGAGACGACGACCTCCAATTCCTCGCCGATGGGGAGTCGGAGGCGGAGAGCGAGGACGACCGCTTCTCCTGGGATGACTTCACCTCCTCCGATGAGGAGGAAGAAGAGGAGGACGACGATTCCCTCGAGGACTAACCGCCGGCGAAGCGCTTCCGCGCCGGGTCGGATGACGACGACGATGATGATGACGAGGAGGAGGAGGCTCCCATCGAGGGCTACGGGAGTAGCGACGAGGAGCCTGCCGGCAGCAGTGCCGACGGCAGCTTCGATGATGACGACGAGGGCAGCGACGGCCCATAGAGTAGCATCTACTAGTATAGGACTAGTAGTAGCAGTGGATTGGTCAATAGACCTCTCTTTTGTTCTTCCTCCCTCGAGCAATCGGCTCTTTCTCTGTAAGAAATCCCTTCTATTAATGAAAAAAATGTTCCTATGTCGATTTTGCTTTCCCATCAATTTTGCCGATTGTCAAAGTAGGTCAACGCGCAAAGAGCCGATGGCAGCGCATCGGCCTTTACCATGAAACGCGATTCAGGCCAAATCAGTTACATATTCACACGGTAATCTGCAACCTTCGTTCTGAGAGAATAAACTCAGATCCCCCAAATTGCCGTCCAAACAGGTCTAATTCGCGTCCACGCAAACTTTAGATCTCAAACGCACAGATTCAACCCCTCCATGAATCCAATGGGAGAATCATCCAATGCCACGGTCTCTGGCCTGAAAATAATCTGTTAACTGCTCATTTCCTCTAGAGTCGATGGCTGCGCATCGGCTTTTTAGTCTGGAGTCGATGTCTGTGCATCGGCTGTACTTACATCTTGTTATTTTGCATATTTTCTAAAGTCGATGTCCGTACATCGGCTATGACTTGGATGTAAAAAAAAAATTTACTGGCCGATTTTATGCATCGGCCCCCATATTTCACTGTCCGTCATCCCACATGCTTGGGAAATATTTCTTGAGATGTTGCCCATTGACAGCTACTGGGAATTTAACCCCGTCCAGCTGTTCGAGCATGTATGCATTACCCTTCAAAACCTGGTCGACTCTGTATGGACCGTGCCAATTAGGAGACCATTTACCATATGCTTTATCCTTAGTTCCTAATGGCAACACAGCTTCCCATACTAGATCACCAACTTGAAACTCCTTTGGTCTCACCTTCTTATTGTATGCGCGAGCTACCTTGGCTTTGTTCTCTTTAATCTTCTCCAATGACCAAAGTCTGAGTTCCGTTAGATCCTCAATACTATCACTCATCAAGGGCGCATATTCTTCAGATGTTAGATCATTCTGAAACGTAACACGTCTCGATCCAGCCGTAATTTCCCAAGGCAATACGGCTTCTTGTCCATAGACCAGCTGGTATGGCGAGGTTTTTATAGCCCCATGACATGACATGCGATAAGCCCACAGAGCTTCTGACAATACTTCATGCCAACGTCTAGGGTGCTCGTCAACTTTTCTCTTAATCAGCTTAATGAGGCTCTGGTTGGACGCTTCAGCTTGCCCATTTGCTTGAGCATAGTATGGAGACGATCGGATCAACTTAATTCCCATGTCGTCACAGAACTTTCTGAACTCTTTAGAAATAAAGACCGAACCTCCATCGGTCGTAATGGTCTGGGGAATCCCGAATCTATGAATGACATGTTCTTTCACAAAATTGATAACATCTTCCGATTTTACCTTCTTCATAGGGACGGCCTCCACCCATTTAGTGAAGTAATCTGTAATGGCCAAAATCCACTCGTGGCCTTTGCTCGATGCAGGATGGATTTTGCCGATCATATCCATGCCCCAACCTCGAAATGGCCAAGGCTTGATGATGGGATTCATTGCTGATGTGGGTACCATCTGCATCTTCCCAAACATCTGACACGCTTGGCATCCCTTATAGTACCTGAAGCAGTCCTCAAGCATGGTGGGCCAGTAAAACCCTGACCGCCTGATCAGCCACTTCATCTTATGAGCCGATTGGTGAGTTCCACAGGCGCCTTCGTGTACCTCGTGTAAGAGCCGATTCGACTCGGCTGGTCCCAGGCATTTGAGAAGTAATCCCTCCAAGGTCCTGTGTCGTGGTATTGTCACGGCATATGCCATAGGGTGGCTAATCGAAGTGGTTCCTGAGGGATCTCACGGCGGTATCCGGATGCGGGTATGGGGACGAGCGACACGGCGACGTACCCAGGTTCGAGGCCCTCCGATGGAGGTAAAACCTCTACTCCTGCTAGAGTGTATATGATGATCACACAATACAATGGTGCTCCTAGAGCTGTGTCCGGCTGCTCCTGGGAGGCTAAGGGAGACGATGGTCTCTCTCACAGGGCAGCGCTAGAGGTGGAATGAAGTCAGAATGATCGATTGATGGATGGATCCCCTGCACGAGAGGGGGTAGTGCGGCTTATATAGGCGCCGACACTTTACATATAAGACCCTATAGTCTACTGGCCGGCTTGGCCGGCTTCGGCTTCCGCTCCTTCCCGAGGCGGTGACGTCAGGAGCCGTTGAGGCGTCGTGGCCTGTCCCATCCGGCTGCCACGGTCAGCGGTATGGAGAGGAAGTGTCCCTGTCGCCGTCAGCCACTGTAGCCAGTACGGTGCGACGTAGACCATGATGGCCTGTCCGGCGCGTGGCTCTATTGCTCTACAGTGCCCCGCGCTTTACGGAAGATGAAGTCATCGTGGACTTTGGGAACCCGGATTACCAACCCGGTTCCTTCTAGTGCAAGACTCGCCAGCCTCGAGTCGGTCTGAGGTACAAACCCCCAGTCGGATATGGCTTGTAGAAGCCGGCCCAGCTACAGCATTGGCGGCCGTAGCCAGGCCGACTAGGACCTAGAGCCAGCCGGCTTCCGGACCAGCCGGCCACGGCGCCAGCCGGCTGCACCTCAGCCGGCCTTTGCTGCGAGCCGGCCAGTGGCCAGCCGGCTGCTCCGCGTCCATTGCCCTACCCGGGGTCTTCCCCCCGACATTAGCCCCCGAAGCTGGCAAGGTCCTGCGTTTAGAAGGACCTAGGCAGGTTTTCCTGGCTTCTCCGATATATTTGACGGCACTTGGAGGGGCCGACTGAGAATTTCCATTCAGCCGGCTACGCCCTCACCCGGCTCGTTCCTGCCGACTGCTTCTAGCCGGCCACTTTTTACACTTATGCAGCTTTTGCTTTCTCGCAAGTTTCGGTGGCGTCTCCGCCTTGCTGACGACTTTTGGTCCGAGTTGAACTTATCGTCCGGCTCCGGCTTGCGGCGCGCCGGAGTCTCCGCCGCCTCGGGTCCTGCACCTGACTTGACCGGTCTGATGCCTGGCTCTGCGGTCGGTTCGTCTGGTCACATCAATGTTCCCTCCGGATCCGGTGCGGTCGTGGGCGACATGGTGTGGCCGTTTTCGGTAACCGCTGTGGTCGTGGGCGGAGTTATGGCGCAGTAAATCCGGGGACGTGGCCCACTTTCGCCACTTGGAGGCCAACCGCCCGCGGCAGGAGGCTATAAATGCCGCGGGGGAGGCATCGAGGCGGCCACTTGCCCCTTTCTTCCTCCTCGCGCTCCCGCTCCGCTCCTTCTCTTCCTTCGAGCTCTTCACTGCTCCGACGCGGTTCCTCCACCATTCTCCTGGCGAACTCCGGCGGGCAGCTGCCCCGACGTTCTTCCGCCGGGCCGCCGCCGCCACTCCACCAGTCCGGCGCCACGGGGCCACGCGTTTCGACGGAGCGTCCTTAGCCGCCGTCGTCGCCGCCGCCGTCGCAAGGTTCTTCTTCGCCCTTTCGCCTCTCGTGGTCATCTTCATCTTCTGCCTCGACAATGGCCTCCCCTAGCGGATCATGGAGGGGCTCGTACATGCGGGAAGACGACATCGAGCGGTTGGTGCGCCTCCGGCGGATCCCGCGGTCGGTGGTCACGCGGGCGCCCGGCGAGGAGATGGAGCCCACGCCGGAGCCCGGCGAGCGCGTCGTCTTCGGCGCGCATCTCGATCGCGGGCTGGGCCTGCCGGCTTCCACCTTCTTCCGGCAGTTCCTCGACAACTTCGGCCTGCAGCCGCACCACCTGCCGGCCAACGCGTGCGTCCTCCTCAGCTGCTTCGTGGCGTTCATGGAGGCCTACGCCGGCTTGTGGCCAGACATCGACTTCTGGAGCCGGCTGTTCTACTTGAAGGCGCAAACCACCGAGGGCCGCCTGCGGGCTTGCGGCGCCGCCTCGATCTACACTCGGCCTGGTACGCCTTTCCCCAAGATCCCCACCGTTGACTCGGTGAAGAACTGGCAAATGTCGTTCTTCTATGTGCGCAATGAGGGGCAGCTCGTCGACCGGATCAACCTGCCGGAGTACAATCCGGCTCCTCCAGTCGGCCGGATCAACTGGAGCTACAACGCCCGCACGGAGGACCCGGACGCTGAAGTGAATCAGCTCTGGGATTTCCTGGGGGCGGCCGTCGCCAACGGGCTGACCGCCGATGATCTCCTCTGCACCATTGCCGAGCGCCGGGTGCTGCCGCTCCAAATGCGCACCCACAAAATTGGGCACATGTCCGGCCGGTTCGACCTGAACCGGACGTCCAAGGCGCCGCTCTCCAAGGCCCAGGTGGCCAGCCGGGTGAATAACATCACCAAGGCGAACATGGCGGACGACTGGAGCTACGGGCTGGCGCCCCACGACAGGGACCACCTACCTGAGCAGGTAAGCTTTAGGTTTTTACCGGCCTCCGGCTTGCGGCTGCGAGGCCGACTTCCTTTGCTTTTGCCGACTTTCGGCTTGCTGTTCGCTTATGTTTTCTGTCTTTCTAGCTCTTTGAGCGCCAGGACGCCGAGGACGGCGACCTGGCGATGAAGAGGTGGACGCCGGATCACGTCGATCCGGCTGACCAAGCCGGCGACCAGGCTGGCGACGACGACCTGCTGCAGGCGCCTGATCTAGGCGGCCAGGGGGAGCACAATCCGCCCCCTTCACCGGAGCAGCAGGAGGACGAGGAGCCGGCGACGTCCGCCACGGGGCCAATCCCCGCCGTGCCTCTGCGCACGAGGCCGCCAAGCACCACGGCGACTTCGGCGCCCAAGGGGAAGAAACGGGCCAGCGAGCCTCGCTCTACTGCCGCCTTGGAGGCGAAGGCGAAGAAACTCCGCCGGCTGCAGTCGAGGAAGGTTCCGGAGCAGGCCGGGTGAGCTCTCTTCTTCTCTCTTGTTTGATTCCTTTTCTTTCCTTACTTTTTATGCTTATCTTTTCTTTGTTTGTCCGGCTAGGGCCCCCATCAAGTTTGCCCAGGGCGGCGGCTCCCGGCAGACTCCGCGCGTCGCGTCGCCGCCTCTGCGCCAAAGGAGGGAACCGACGCCACAGCCAACATCGCGCGCGCCCACGCCGCCGCCGCCTGCTGATACGTCCAAAACGTATCTACTTTCCCGAACACTTTTGCTATTGTTTTTCCTCTAATTTGTGTATTTTGGATGCAACTAACACGGACTAATGCTGTTTTCAGCAGAACTGTTCTGGTGTCTCGTTTTTGTGCAGAAATCCAACTTTCGGGAAAATCCTCGGAATTTATGCAGAAGGCCCTATTTTCCCAGAATACTGACGGAGCCAGAAGGACAAATCAAGTGGAGGCCCGAGGGCCCCACACCATAAGGCGGCGCGGCCTAGGGGGGGCCCGCGCGGCCCTATGGTGTGGCCCCCTCGGCCGGCCTCCGACGCCCTCCTTCGGACTACTTATTCGCCTCGACCTAAAAACGCACAGAGAGAAGTCGAAGTCGCCAGAAACCCTCCAGAACGCCGCCACATCGCGAAACTCCGTCGCGGGAGCCAGAAGTCTCCGTTCTGGCACTCCGCCGGGACGGGGAATTGGAGGAGATCATCGCCGCCATCACCGCCAACGCCTCTACATCAACCAGCCATGTTTCCCCCATCCATGTGTGAGTAATTCCCCCGCTGTAGGCTGAAGGGGATGGTAGGGATTGGATGAGATTGGTCATGTAATAGCATAAGATTGTTAGGGCATAGTGCCTAGTGTCCGTAATTGGTACTTTGATGATATTGTTGCAACTTGTTATGCTTAATGCTTGTCACTAGGGCCCGAGTGCCATGATCTCAGATCTGAACATGTTATTGCTTCATCAAGATATTCATTGTTTATGGTCTTACCTATAAGTTGTATACACATGTCGCTGTCCGGAACCGATGGCCCCGAAGTGACAGAAATCGGGACAACCGGAGGGAATGGTAGCGATGTGAGGATCACATGTGTTCACGGAGTGTTAATGCTTTGCTCCGGTACTCTATTAAAAGGAGTACCTTAATATCCAGTAGTTTCCCTTGAGGCCCGGCTGCCACCGGCTGGTAGGACAAAAGATGTTGTGCAAGTTTCTCATTGCGAGCACGCACGACTATATATGGAACACATGCCTATTGATTGCTTTGTACTTAGACACCGTTTTATTATTATCTGCAAATGCCCTGCTATGATTGTTACATGAGTTTCTCTCATCCATGCAACGCCCGTCATCCGTCCCCGTGCCTACAGTATTTTAATCCTGCTGTTTACTAAAATCACTACTGCTGTCTTTGTTACTCTGCTGCTGTTATTTCACTACTGCTACTGCTATAAAACTGTTACTACTGATAAACCCTTGCGAGCAAGTCTGTTTCCAGGTGCAGCTGAATTGACAACTCCGCTGTTAAGGCTTCCAAGTGTTCTTTGTCTCCCCTTGTGTCGAATCAATAAATTGGGTTTTACTTCCCTCGAAGACTGTTGCGATCCCCTATACTTGTGGGTCATCAAGACTATTTTCTGGCGCCGTTGCCGGGGGCATAGCTTTATTTGGAAGTTCACTTGGATTAATATTGTTCGCTGCAAATTCTCCATCATGGGTAAACCTCGCGATACTAAGATCGCCATATTACCATCCACTACAAGAAAAGGTACAATTCTGAGTACCTCTGTTGCTCTTGATTCACCATCTGTGATTGATAAACTTGTTTCACCGCCGCATGCTTCAAATGCGGTTACTTCTGCTGAATCTGAAAACTCTCATAATATTGATAATATTTCTGCTGTGCTTGATGATAGTGGTTCATTGGGATCCTTTCTAGATGCTACAATTGCTAGGTCTAGACAAATTGAAAATACTGAAACTCCTAATGCTACTACACCTGTTAATTCACCTGAACTTGATTATTTTAGTGATGATCCTGATGAAGATTATGTGGAGCTTAATGATGATTTTATTGAAAAATGCAAAGCTACTACTGATGCAAGAAAAATTAAAAAGTTGCTTGCAGAACATGCTGTTAGATATAAACTGTCTCCTGATCCTAAATTTGCCACATCTCCTATAAACATTAGGGATAAAGATTATGATTTTTCTCTTGATCTGTCTCATATAGCTATTGTTGAGAAAACACCTTTTTGTGGTACTGAAAAAGAGAGTGCTGTTGAACACATGACTGAGTTATCTACTCTTAGTAGCTTATTTTCTGATGATGTCAAGATGCGTACTTACTTTGTTGCTAAAATCTTTCCATTCTCATTAAAGGATGACGCTAAAACTTGGTATAATAATTTGCCACCTAATTCTATTAAAAGTCCAAAAGAATTGCTTGATGTTTTCTTCCGCAAATATTTTCCTGCTAGTGCTCAACATATTGCTTTGCAGAGAATTTATAATTTTGACCAGGGAGATGAAGAGAAATTGCCTGAGGCTTGGGCGAGATTTTGCTCTCTTATTAGAGCTCAGCCTGACCATGATTTGGAAAAGCATGATTTACTTGATATATTTTATAGTGGACTAACCATTGAGTCTAGGGCATACCTGGATAGTTGTGCTGGTTGTGTTTTCAGGAAAAGAACTCCGGATGACGCTGAAGAATTATTGGCTAAAATAAGCTGGAATCATGATGATTGGACTACGCCTGAACCAACTCCAACACCAATATTGAAGAAGAGGGGTATAATTAAATTGAATGATGAAGATATGAGGGAAGCCAAGAAGTCTCTCAAAGAGAAAGGTATTAAATCTGAAGATGTGAAGAATCTACCTCCTATAGAAGATATATGTGAGATAATTCCCCCTTCATCCATGATTGAGGTAAACTCCCTTCAACGCTTTACTAGGGAAGATATTCCGTATTCGAAACCTCCTGCACAATGCTTAGATGAGTTTGATAATTATATTGTTAAGCAAGAAAATTTTAATATGAGAGTAGAGAATCATTTAATGGAAAATTCTCGAGCTATTAGTGAATTGCATGGTATTGTAGAGAGAACCTCCAATGATGTTAAGATGCTTGTTAAACATTTTCATATGATTCAAACGCAAATTGATCAACTCACTAAAGTGCAAAATGACTTGTTAGGGAATAATTCTAAAGAGAAACATACTTATGAAGTAACAACTAGAGGTGGTGTCTCTACCCAGGATCCTCTATATCCTGAAGGGCACCCCAAAAGAATTGAACAAGATTCTCAACGCATTGAACCTAGTGCTCATTCTAAGAAGAAAAAGAAGAAGAAGCATAAAAATGTTGTAGAATCCTCTGAACTTGTTAATGATCCTAATAGTATCTCTATTTCTGATGCTGAAACTGAAAGTGGTAATGAACATGATAAAGATAATGATAAGAATGATACTCCTGATAAAGAAGAGGTAGAAGAAGAACCTGAAAAGCATGCTAAAAATAAAAAGTATACTAAAGAAGACTTTATTGCTGAGAAACATGGTAATGAAAGAGAACCTTGGGTGAAAAGCAAATGCCTTTTCCTGCTAAGAAACTAAAATCAAAGGAAGAAGAACACTATAATAAATTTTGTGATTGGATGAAACCTTTATTCTTGCAAATCCCTTTGACCGATGCTATTAAATTGCCTCCTTATTCAAAGTATATGAAAGATATTGTTACTAACAAAAGGAAAATCCCCAATGAGGAAATTTCCACTATGCTTGCTAATTACTCTTTCAATGGCAAAATACCAAAGAAGTTGGGCGACCCAGGTATACCTACTATTCCTTGTTCTATCAAGAATAATTATGTTAAAACTGCTCTATGTGACTTGGGAGCCGGTGTTAGTGTTATGCCTTTTTCTCTTTATAAGAGACTTTACTTAGATAAGTTGATACCTACTGATATATCTTTACAAATGGCTGATAAATCTACTGCTATTCCTGTTGGTATATGTGAGAATGTTCCTGTTCAAGTTACTACTAACTGCTTGATATTAACTGATTTTGTTGTGTTGGAAATGCCTGAAGATGATAATATGTCTATTATTCTTGGGAGACCTTTTCTTAACACCGCAGGGGCTGTTATTGATTGCAATAAAGGAAAGGTTACTTTTAATGTTGATGATAAGGAGCATACCGTCTATTTCCCCAAGAAGATTGAGAAAGTATGTGGAGTCAATACTATTACTAATGTGAGAAGTATTAAAGTGGGAACTATTGATTGTCCTATATATGAGCCTAAAGAAGAATATCAAACTCTCGTGATTGGATCCATATCAATACAATTCAAGGTAACATGATTGATTTGAGGTTTATTTCTTCTTATGTTATGTAAAATTTATTTGGTGGCAAGACTTGAGCAACCTTGTTAACAAATACCTTTTATATGCATAGAGGAGGTAAACAACATCTCTTTCTTCCTCCACTTGCTCTAGTTGCTGTAGCACTTTTAATTTGCAAAGTTCCTTAGTTATTTGAAGATTTCAAAAAATTTCCTGGCCAGTAATAATAAACTAAATACCCAGAAATGTGCATTTTTCAAAGTTTTCAAAAATTCACAAAAATTATACCGTTGGTCCTATTTTTCGACGAGGCACCTGGGAGCACCAGAGGATGACCTGTGGGGCACCAGAGGGCGCCAGACCACAGGCCGGCGCGGCCAAGGAGGTGGCCGCGCCACCATGTGGTGTGGGCCCCTCCTTGCCCCACTTTACCATCTCTTCCTCCCAGCACCTTCTCTCTCCCGAAAAAACTCGTACCAAGTTCCTCTCTCTCGCGTTTTTGCTCCAGAGCTTCAGATTTCTCGATCTCTTTGCTCAGCTCAGATTTCTGTCTGAAATTTGGCACATTTGCTCTTCGGTATGTGACTCCTCCACCCATCCAAGTAGAATTTCGTTTGGTTGAGTATATCTTGAATATTTTGCTGCTGTAGGTAACATGTTTAGTGAGCTTGCATGCTTGTTCTAAGTGGTAGAAACTAGTTTTGATGCATGATTAGTACTCTAGCAAGTTCCTATGGTAGTTTCCCTCAATTATATGTCACCAAATCAAATTTTTTATATTGTTTGTTGAAATTTCAGAAAATGGAGTGGAATAGATATCACTTGAACCAGCAAGAATTGGAAGTCCAACAAGTTATGATAGTCAATCGTGAAGAGGGAGTATACCCCTCTTACTACCCATGCGTGGACTTTATGAGAAGTGCGGGGATTTTACAAGATGTTCAAACTCTAATCTCTCGTGCAGGGCTGAGTGACTTTGTTGAAGGAGAGCCAAGACAATATGTAAAATTAACTATGTCTTTTGTGCAGGACTTCAAGTTCAATTGGTCGCGATCTAACCCCATGGCCCAGTATAAAATTTACAATAAAGCTGTCAACTTGCCATTTAGTGCTTTTTGTGCAGCAATTAGAGTACCGCAATGGGGGTCATGCGAGAAGATAAGGGGATCGCCGCAAGAACTCTCGGATCTCTACAAGATGATTTGCGATGGAAGGAGTTTCTCAGGGGATAGTGGTAAAATCACTAGTATTCAGCTCCTGGCTATCCGCTACTTTGCCTATTTTATTACTAAATGCGTTCTTGCTAAAAAAATTGGAGGTAAACTTTCTATCCCGGATTTGGCTTTTCTAGCTGCGGCACTTCAAGGTAGTAAGACTTATAATTTGGGGGCATTGATAGCTTATAGACTCGCTACTAACCGTGAGAAAGGTGGAATTTGTGGAGGTCTCATCGCCTCTCGTTTACTAGCTTTTCATAATGTAGAACCTCATCATTTTGATATTCCATTTTCCATAGAAAAACTTGACATAGCTTCTATGATTAAACATGAATTCGTTTCTGATTCCTCCAACTTGGGTAACCTGTTTTACAAAATGACATTTTATAAGAAAGTCTGGACAATAACTAAGAAAACTGAGAAATTAGTAAGGTTGCCTGCACCTGTTCTGTTTAACCTTGATTCCAGGGAGGATTGGTCGGTCGCAGAAAGTGCGCTGAATGCACACATAGAGGGAGGAGGCCATCATGCAAGAGACGACACGGAGGTCGAGGGACACCTCGATTCATCATCCGATGCAGCAAGTTCCTCGCATCAACATGTTGGGCATATGGAGCCTCCACGCTTTTCTTCCGCATCGGTACCTTATTATGACTACTCCATGTATGATTCATCGGCATGGAACCCAGACCCTCGATGGGGTTGATCTCCACTTAGGCCAAAAGCCTAAGCTTGGGGGGAGGTATACCGGCATCACTCATTCTTTGCATATTATGGTTGCTGGATACTTGTACATACTTGTTTTGTTCGTTTGAGTGGTTTTCTAATGAGAGGAAGATGATATTTGGGGAAGTGCTGCCTGAAAACAGATTCTGGAACGTTACCGTAAAGATTCTCAAAAATAGCCAGAGCGTCATTTTGAGCTGCCAATTTTTGTGCAGGTTCCCCAGGTTGTTATCTAACTTTCATTAGTTGAACACTTTTCGATCTGAGCAACGTAAGATTTTTGTAAAAATCGATTTCTGTACTGCTGTCAGGTTTTGGCAGATTTCTGTCATCCTGCTGTTATGTGTTTCTTTTAGTTTACTATTTCTTGTTTTTGCTTTGTTTCCTTCCCAAAACACAAAAAGACCAAAAATATTTCGGTTGTTTCTCTTCACCATTTGTTTGCTTTGGTTTCTTGCATTTGTTTCACTTTATTTGCTATTGCTAGTTTGCCATAAGAAAACCCAAAAAGATTTTGCTTTGTTTGCTTGTTTCCTCTTGTTCTTGTTTCTAATTTGAAAACACCAAAAATATTTGCTGTTCTTCTTTGGTTTGTAAAGTTCTTTATGAGTTCAATGGTCTTCGGTGGCTGGAGCGTGGTTTTCCTTTCATATTATCCAAGCTACACAAGTGAAAAGGCAATAATGACGATCTACGACAATCTGATTGTGGTGAGAGGCTGGTATGAACACTATTTGTTTTCATTTTTGTACATATACTCATCCATGTGAGCATGCTTAGTTGGTTCACGTGAGGTATATGTTATTTGAGAAAGTCTAGTAGTTCATGATCTCTCATGTTTAGCACCAATCTATTAATATGAGTAGCATGTCATGGATGTTTGCTTGTATTGTTTTATTCATAAGTAAGTATGGCATTGTGGTATCCTCCTCTGAATAATTCATTTATATCGACTTGGCACATGCTCACGCATGCATATGACTGAACAAAAATTCAATTAAGCCTCGATGATCTATATTGCTTCAGAGTTCTTGTATCACTTTTATGCCTCCGTTAATTTATTTTGCCGCAAGCATGATTATGACAGTTACTGCTCTCTTGATTTTCGCTCCCTAGTCTATTGCTAGCCTTCACTTGTACTGAGCAGGAACGCTGCTCGTGCTTCCAAACACCTGAAAACCAAGTTGTTCCAAAAGTGTCCACCATAAATACCTATGCATGGCATTTCAAACCATTCCAAGTAAATTCTCATGCGCTACCTTAAAAACCTTCAAAATGCTTCTCAATTTGTGTTTATGTTTCATAGCTCATGAGGAAGTATGTGGTGTTTAGCTTTCAACCTTGTCATTTACTTTTGACGGACTCTCATATGGACTAGTGGCACATCCGCTTATCCAATAACTTTGCAAAAAGAGCTGGCAATGGGATTCCCAGTCCCAAATTAATTAATTTAAATAGACACTCCTCCATGGTTTGTGATTGTTGGACGGCACCCGAAGGATTCGGTTAGCCATGGCTTGTGTAAGCAAAGGTTGGGGGGAGTGTCATCATCATAATAAAAATAAAATAAAAAGGCACTCCTTCATGGTATGAGATTGTTGGCAGGCACCCGAGGATTCGGTTAGCCATGGTTTGTGCAAGAAAGGTTGGAAGGAGTGCCACATAAATATGCAATAATTCATGGGAGCCGCTCTTGAAAGTCCGGTTGGCGAGGTAGTTAGTGTACCCATTACCATTCGTTGACAACAACAAAGACCTCTCAAAATAATTTTACTCATGATTTATAAAAATGAAAAGCTCTAGCGCATGTTAATCCCTGCTTCCCTCTGCGAAGGGTCAATCTTTTACTTTTATGTTGTGTCTCCATTATTTCTTTGAGCACTATCTTGAGAGCACAACTGTCATTCTTAGTATAATATGCTTGTCTCAAAATATGATTGATTGTGGTATAACTTTGATGCATTTATCTTTTGACAATCACTACTTCTAGTCTTTCTATGAACTCCAGAGGTGCCCGGGCATTTATGTTTTGCCAACCAAATACAGGCAAGCGAGATACCACTTTATCATACTCTCTTATGAACATTGCAATCCTGCTTATATACATGATTCATGATGCTTATTATTAATTGTTGGTACCTCTCCATGTTTGGCATAGCTGTTGGATGATCTTATTTGCATGTATTTCATTATGAACTGCTTAAGTATTAGCCATAGCATGAGAATATATACATCATATGAGCAAATGTGTTCGTGAAAGTTCTTTTATCGCTCAGTTGTTAACTGAATTGCTTGAGGACAAGCAATAAGCTAAGCTTGGGGGGAGTTGATACGTCCAAAACGTATCTACTTTCCCGAACACTTTTGCTATTGTTTTGCCTCTAATTTGTGTATTTTGGATGCAACTAACACGGACTAACGCTGTTTTCAGCGAATCGTTCTGGTGTCTCGTTTTTGTGCAGAAATCCAACTTTCGGGAAAATCCTCGGAATTTATGCGAAGGCCCTATTTTCCCGAGAATGCGACGGAGCCAGAAGGACAAATCAAGTGGAGGCCCGAGGGCCCCACACCATAAGGCGGCGCGGCCTAGGGGGGGCCCGCGCGGCCCTATGGTGTGGCCCCCTCGGCCGGCCTCCGACGCCCTCCTTCAGACTACTTATTCGCCTCGACCTAAAAACGCCTGGAGAGAAGTCGAAGTCGCCAGAAACCCTCCAGAACGCCGCCACATCGCGAAACTCCATCGCGGGAGCCAGAAGTCTCCGTTCTGGCACTCCGCCGGGACGGGGAATTGGAGGAGATCACCGCCGCCATCACCGCCAACGCCTCTACATCAACCAGCCATGTTTCCCCCATCCATGTGTGAGTAATTCCCCCGCTGTAGGCTGAAGGGGATGGTAGGGATTGGATGAGATTGGTCATGTAATAGCATAAGATTGTTAGGGCATAGTGCCTAGTGTCCGTAATTGGTACTTTGATGATATTGTTGCAACTTGTTATGCTTAATGCTTGTCACTAGGGCCCGAGTGCCATGATCTCAGATCTGAACATGTTATTGCTTCATCAAGATATTCATTGTTTATGGTCTTACCTGTAAGTTGTATACACATGTCGCTGTCCGGAACCGATGGCCCCGAAGTGACAGAAATCGGGACAACCGGAGGGAATGGTAGCGATGTGAGGATCACATGTGTTCACGGAGTGTTAATGCTTTGCTCCGGTACTCTATTAAAAGGAGTACCTTAATATCCAGTAGTTTCCCTTGAGGCCCGGCTGCCACCGGCTGGTAGGACAAAAGATGTTGTGCAAGTTTCTCATTGCGAGCACGCACGACTATATATGGAACACATGCCTATTGATTGCTTTGTACTTAGACACCGTTTTATTATTATCTGCAAATGCCCTGCTATGATTGTTACATGAGTTTCTCTCATCCATGCAACGCCCGTCATCCGTCCCCGTGCCTACAGTATTTTAATCCTGCTATTTACTAAAATCACTACTGCTGTCTTTGTTACTCTGCTGCTGTTATTTCACTACTGCTACTGCTATAAAAGCGTACTCTTGATAAACCCTTGCGAGCAAGTCTGTTTCCAGTGCAGCTGAATTGACAACTCCGCTGTTAAGGCTTCCAAGTGTTCTTTGTCTCCCCTTGTGTCGAATCAATAAATTGGGTTTTACTTCCCTCGAAGACTGTTGCGATCCCCTATACTTGTGGGTCATCACCTGCGGGTACTCCGCCTCCCGCAGGGGCGCCTTCCTCCGCCGTGCCGCTGGCCTCAGTGCCTGATCGCGGCACGCGGGCCGAGCTGACGCGGCAGCCGACGCTGGACGATATGTTCCCGCGCCGGACACGTCTTCTGGATCCAGCCGCTGGGGCCGGGCGGGGCATGCCGCCTTCAACCGGAACCGGAGCCGGCAGAGCTGCGCCGTCCCGCGGCGGAGCCGGGGCCGGCAGGGCTGCGCCGCTGCGGCCGGAGCCGGTGCCGGGCCAAGCGTGGTGGTGCTTTGGATGAGAGCCCGGAGGGGCACCTCGGGCGCCGGAGACAGCTGCGCCGGCTGGGCCGTCTGCCGCGCCTGGAGCATCGCCACCGCCGGAGCCGACGATAGAGGGGCCGGCCAGGCGGGAGCCGGCAAGAGATGAGCCGGCGCGCACGGAGGGCGCCGACTCGCGCGCGCTGGTGAGGACGGGAGCCCCATCGGCGCCACAGCAGGGCCTGCACGTGGCCAAGGGTGCTCTTCTCCTTCAGGTGCCGTCCGCCTCCGACTCCAGCCTTGGCTCGGCTGCCACTATGGAGCAGGCGTGGCTCCGCGCCGACTCCTACGAGGTGACCAGCCGGGAGGGGAACCTCGGCCAAGCATCGGTGGAGATGTTCTTCTCCAGCCTGCAGGCTAACCTCAAGGCCAGGGCTGCCGAGGCCGCGGCCAACGTTGCCAAGGTGGAGGAAGCCAACAAGGTATGCTTCATCTGTTTTTGATTTGGTTATCATCCTGGTAGCCCTCCGAGGCATGGGTCGGCTGCTTGGAGCCGGCCCGGGTTTAACCTAGCATACTGATTTTTCTTTTTTCCTTAGGCTGTGGCGGATCGGCGCACCACTCTGTACAACCGCGCCGTGACCCACTACCACAAGGCCAAGCTGGACCGGGCCGACTTGGCCCGCGAGCTGGAAACCGTCAAGGGTAAGATTTTGCTTCTTTCGACTCGATGTTCTCTTTCTTTTTAGTCTTGGTTGGCTGATGTTTCTTTCCGGCTGCCTTGCAGTTGAAGCCGCCAAGGTCCCGCTGCTGGAGGCGGATCTCCGGGCTGCTCGCGCCCAGTGCGCCGAGAGCGAGGAGGCGGGCCGATCTGCCACCGCCAAGCTCAAGCTGGCTGAGCAGGAGCTGACGTGGCTGCACCTGCTGGAGCAGAACCACCTCGCTGAGCTCAACTCCCTCAGGACGGCGGAGAAGGAGAAGGTGGAGGATCTGAGCCGGCGGCTGACGGAGGTGGAGAAGCAGCGGCTTGCGCTGCAGGAGGAGGTCACCACCAAGTCCACGGAGCTGACGGCTATCGCCAAGCGCTGGACGGACGAGATTGGCGCGCTTGATCGCGGCTTGTCGGGTGAGTGCATCTCCATGTTCCTTTCCCTTTGCCGGCTTTCGGCTGTCGGCTGCCGGCTTTTGTTGGCAGCCGGCGGCAGAAACTTTTCTTCGGAATCTCCATCTTCGGGCTGGGGGCAGTCGATTCTTGCCGGCTGCCGCCAGGCTTTTTCTTTTATCCTTCGAAATCTCCATCTTCGGGCTGGGGGCAGTCGGTTCGTGCCGGCTGCCGCCAGTCTTACTTTAGAGCTTCGGAATCTCCATCTTCGGGCTGGGGGCAGTCGGCTCGTGCCGGCTGCCGCCAGGCTTACTTTAGGACTTCGAAAATTTGCATTTTTCAGCTTATTTCGGCTTTGATGACTTCTGACATGCTTTTTCTTGCAGCGGCCTTCCCGGAAACGCAGGACGCAGCCTTGGCGGCCGTTGGTGTTGCGCGCGAGTCCAGGAGGCGGGCGACTGGCGAGGGCAGTTCGGAGTACTTCAGCATGGAGGACTACATGGCGTCCATGGCTGCCCGCGTCGAGCCCATCACCAAGCTTGGCTGGGAGCTCCAGAAGGCGGCTGAGGAGCTGGTGCCGATGCTGTGGCCTGAGGAGGCGGTGCCGCAAGATATCTCCAACCTTACCTCCCTGATGGAGCGGGCGCCGGATCGCTTCCTCGACTGGAAGGAGTCGGCCACGCGCGCTGGTGCCGACATGGCCCTGTCCTTCGTCCTCTCTTGGTATAACGAGGTGGACCTGGGGCAGCTCGAGTTCCGGCGAGCCGGCGTGGAGGACAAGCTCCCAGCTGAACACAAGACCGCCCGGCTTGCCCGAGCCAGCGCCATCGCCGACTTCGTCGACAAGGGCGTCTTTGTCGCGGACCCAAACCCTCCTCTGTCCGATGAGGAATATATGGAAGATGAGGAGGCGGAAGACGCGCCCGAGGGCGACCCGGCAGCCGGCTCCGCTGATGCCCCTCCGGCTTAATTTACCTGCTTTCCAGTTGTTCTTTTGCCAAGACAGTTTATTAAATCCCCGGGATGCCGGGTGCATATGTATGAATATTATCGTCCTTTAATTATGTCACATTTTAATGTGTTTGTTAATCATTTGTGTGCTGAGTTGCTGTCTTTCGACTCGTTTGCTTTTTCCCATCTGCCCCACTCTTTGGCTGTGCTCTTGCCGGTCGTACGTCCGACTTGCGATCCGTCGCCGGATCAAGAGCGGGCCGCTGGGTGAGGCCGACAGTATTTCAGTCGAACGAGCTGAATTCAGCAATCCGGCACTTTTATGAAAAGTTGCAAGTCAACTCGCTTTTACTCTTTCCCTTAGTCGTTTTTCGCGTGCCGGCTCCCTAGGCCTTACTCCCGCCAGCCGGACAGCCGGGTTGCGGTCTGTAGCTGGATCGGAAGCCGGCTGTCGGAAACCGGATCACGTTACTGAGCCGACCGCGTGAGAGGGTTTAAGCCAATTGGCGAAACGAAGTAGAGTACGCGAAAAACTTGTCAGAAACGGCGCTCTTGGCGCGTGCTTTTTCATGGCTCACAAAAGGGATACAAGAGATACATACATTCCTGCTCTCATGTGTAAAATGGGCGAAGTAAGTTGACATTCCAGGGACGTTTAGTCTCCTCGTCAGCCTTGTCCGGCTTGTTTTTCTTAGCCTCTTGGGCATCTATGAGATAATAGGAATCATTGCCTACTGCCTTGCTCACGATGAAGGGACCCTCCCATGGGGATGATAGTTTATGCTGTCCGGCTGTCCGCTGGATCAGCCGGAGCACTAGGTCTCCTTCTCGGAATGCTAAGGGCTGGACCTTCCGGCTGTGATAGCGTTGGAGGCTTTGCTGGTAGATGGTAGATCTGGACGCAGCTAGCAGCCGGGCCTCTTCGACCAGGTCGACTCCATCTTCGCGAGCTTCTTTGGCTTCGGCTTCTGTGTAGAGCTTGATCCTTGGCGCGTCGTGCTCGATATCAGTTGGCAAGACGGCTTCGGCCCCATACACGAGGAAAAATGGTGTGAAGCCGACTGAGCGGTTTGTCGTTGTGCGCAGACTCCATAGCACATTGGGCAGCTCTTCAATCCAGCAGCCGGCTGCTCGCTCGAGCGGCTCCACCAGCCGGGGCCGGATGCCGGCTAGGACCAAGCCGTTAGCCTTCTCCACTTGTCCGTTGGACTCTGGGTGCGCCACAGAGGCTAGGGCCATCCGGATCCCCATTTCCCCGCAATAGCGAGAGAAGATGCCTTGGGAGAAATTGCTGCCGTTGTCGGTGATAATGCTGTGGGGGTAGCCGAATCTCACGATGATTTCCTTGAGGAATGTGACGGCTGTGGAGCCGTCCAGCTTCTTGATTGGCTTGGCTTCGATCCACTTGGTGAATTTGTCAATCATCACCAAGAGGTGTGTCATGCCGCCTCGCGCTGTTCTGAACGGACCCACCATATCCAAGCCCCATACGGCAAACGGCCATGTGATGGGGATGGTTTTCAAGGCGGAAGCCGGCTGGTGTCTCTTCTTTGCGAAGCGCTGACAGCCGTTACACTTCTTCACCAACTCTTCTGCGTCTCTGAGCGCAGTCGGCCAGTAAAAACCGTGCCGGAAAGCTTTGGCCACTATGGCTCTGGATGAGGCGTGATGTCCGCACTCTCCTTGATGGATTTCCCGTAGGAGTTCAATCCCTTCAGCCGGCTCGACGCACCGCTGGAACACCCCACTTACACTGCGTTTGTACAGCTGGTGGTTGATGATTGTATAGGCCTTGGCCCTTCTCTCAATCTGCCTGGCCTGGACTCTATCATCAGGCAGCACACCGTCGGTGAGGTAGGAGAGGAATTCTTGTGCCCATGAAGGTACGCATCTTATCTCGAATACGCTAACCGACAGGGCCTCCTGCGTGGGAGCTTCCGGATTCGACTGCATGGTCGCCGGGTTCAGCTTGCTAGCCGGCGGGTTCGGCTTGCTAGCCCCCGAGTTTGGCGATGAAGCCCCCGGGTTGGACTGAGAAGTCCCCGGGTTCGGCATGGCAGCCGGCGGGTTCGGCTTGTTAGCCCCCGACTTGGGCGATGAAGCCCCCGGGTTCGGCTGAGCAGCCCCCGGGTCAACCGGCATGAATATTGAATCCGAATCCGGTGACGGTATGATGGACGGCTTCTTGAGAACCGCCAAGGCGATGCCCGGCGGAATGGCTTGCCGGGTTGAGCCAATCTTGGACAAGGCGTCAGCCGCCTCATTGTTTGCTCGTGGCACATGGTGGAATTCGCAGCCGTCGAAGAAGCCAGATAGCTGCTGGACATGGAAGCGGTATGAGGCCATGTTGGCGTCCTTCGCGTCCCAGTCGCCAGATGCTTGTTGTATGACCAAGTCGGAGTCGCCGAAGCAAAGTATGCGACGCACGCCAATCTCCTTGGCTAGTTTCAGCCCATGAATGAGCGCTTCATACTCCGCCACATTGTTGGACGCGGCGAAGTGAATCTGCAGGACGTAGTCCAGCCGGTCTCCCTTGGGAGAGGTGATGACGATGCCGGCTCCCAAGCCGTTGCGCATCTTCGAGCCGTCGAAGTGCATCTTCCAGTGTGTGGAGTCTGGCACAGGCGGCAGGTATTGCATCTCGGCCCAGTCGACGAAGAAGTCCGCGAGGATCTGCGACTTGATGGCTGTGCGTGGCTCGTAGAGGATGGTGTGGGCGGCTAGCTCCAGGGCCCACTTGGCAACCCGGCCGTTGGCATCCTTGCTGCCGATGATTTCCGCCAAGGGCGCTGTGGCAACCACCTTGATGGGGTGCTCTTGGAAGTAGTGCTTGAGCTTCTTGGCCGCCATGTAGACGCCGTAGGTGATCTTCTGGTAGTGGGGGTAGTTTTGCTTCGACTGGGAGAGCACTTCGCTAAGGTAATAGACTGGCCGCTGAACCAGCTGCTCCCTGCCGGCTTCTTCGCGCTCCACCACCAGGACAACGCTAACCACTCGGTTGGTGGCTGCGATGTACAACAGCATCGGCTCCATTGAAGCCGGCGTTGCAAGAATTGGCGCGGTTGAGAGCACGCGCTTCAAGTCACGGAAGGCTTCCTCCGCCTGCGGTGACCAGACGAACTTGTCCGCCTTCTTCATCAATTGATACAGGGGCAGTGCCTTCTCCCCCAGCCGGCTGACGAAGCGGCTCAAGGAAGCCAGGCAGCCAGCGAACTTCTGGACGTCCTTGAGGCACTGCGGCAGTTCCATCTTCTCCAGGGCACTGATCTTCTCCGGGTTGGCTTCGATTCCTCGCTGAGAGACGAGGTAGCCGAGGAGCTGGCCAGACGGCACGCCGAATGTGCACTTGGCCGGGTTGAGCTTCATCCGAAATCTTCTCAGATTGGTGAAGGTTTCTCTCAGGTCATCAAGGAGGGTAGTCGTCTCCTTGGTCTTTACAACGACATCATCCACATATGCGTGAACGTTTCTGCCGATTTGATCCTGCAAGCATTTTTGCATGCACCTTTGGTAGGTGGCGCCTGCATTTTTCAAGCCGAACGGCATAGTCGTGTAGCAGTAAGCCCCGTACGGGGTAATGAACGAAGTCTTTATTTGATCATCCGGATTCAAAGGAATCTGGTGGTAGCCTGAATAGGCATCTAGAAAAGACAACAGTTCACAGCCGGCAGTCGAGTCTATGACTTGATCTATGCGTGGCAGGGGGAAGGGGTCCTTCGGGCACGCCTTGTTCAGGCTGGTGTAGTCGATACACATGCGCCAGGAGCCGTTCTTCTTCAAAACCAGGACCGGGTTCGCCAACCAGTCCGGGTGCAGCACTTCCATGATGAAGCCGGCAGCTAGGAGCCGGGCGATTTCTTCACCGATGGCCTTCCTTCGTTCTTCGGCGAAGCGCCTGAGAGGCTGCCTCACCGGCTTGGCTTCAGGCCGGACGTGGAGGTGATGCTCAGCCAACTCCCTCGGCACACCCGGCATGTCTTTTGGAGTCCATGCGAAGATGTCCCGATTCTCACGGAGGAAGCTGGTGAGCTCGCTTTCCTATTTCCTGCTCAAGCCGGCACCGATGGTGACGTACTTGTCCGGCTGCGCCGGGTCCAGCAGGATCTTCTTGGTGTTGTCGGCCGGCTGGAAGTGAGTCGTCCCAGCCGGGTTGCCTGCAGCCAGCATGTCTGTCTGCGCGGCCTTGGCGAGGGCGACAGCGTCGTGGATGAGCTGCTTCTCGGTGGCGATGACCAGCGTCTGGGCCATCTTGGAGCTCTGCGTGGCGCAGTCCATGGAGCGGCGATAATCGCCGGCTATGGTGATGACCCCCTTGGGGCCAGGCAGCTTCATCTTCAGGTACCCATAGTGGGGCACTGCCATGAACTTGGTCAGGGCCGGCCTGCCCAGGAGCGCGTGGTAGGGACTCACGAGGTCCACCACCTCGAACTCGATCTGCTCGGTGCGGAAGTGATCCGGCTTCCCGAACATCACCTCCAGCGTGATCCGGCCGATCGGCTGGCAGCAGTGGCCCGGCACGATGCCATGGAAGACAGTGGGGGTGGGACGCAGCTCGGCTTCTTGGATGCCTATCTTGCGGGCGGTGTCGCGGTAGAGGATGTTGATGCTGCTGCCGCCGTTGATGAGGACGTGCGAAAAACGCACGCTGCACCGGGTTGTGCCGATGGTGGGGTCGAGGACCATGGCGTAGCTGCCCGGCTTCGGCAGGACATCCGGTGTGTCGCGGCGATCAAAAGTGATGGCCTGCTCTGACCAGTTTAGGTACTGGGGGACCGGCGGTATGACCGTGTTGACCTCGAGGGAACGGCTCTGCTGGCTCGTCTTGTCCTCGGGCTCGGAGGTGAAGATGATGTAGGCAGCATCTTCGGCCAGATATCGGCCGCCATGGTGCACTTGGTTAGCCTCGTGGTGCTCGAGGTTGGCGTTCTCCGCGCCGGCTGCGCCACCCGGCCCGCCGGCTGGGGGCGGCGGGGGTGGAGGCGGGAGAGGTTCACCGCTTGTCAGCCGCTTCATGAAGTGGCAGTCGCGGGTGGTGTGGTTGGAGGGGTTCTTGCCGCTGTGGTACTTGCACGGCGAATCGAGCATTTGCTCAAAGGTATACTTCGGCTTCCATTGCCGGTCTTGCTTCTGGCGCCGGCTTCCGCCAGCCGCCGCATGGTCCGACACGGCCGCCACTTGGGTGGAACCGTACCGGCGGTCCGGCTGGTCGCTGTGCCGCTTGCCGCGGTAGTTGTCCCGCCGGCTGCCATGCGAGGCGCCCTCGGCCGGCTTGTTGTTGTCCCGCCTGGCGGGGGCCGGCGAAATTTCAGCCGGAGGCTTGCCGGCTTCCTCAGCCAGCGCGTACTTGTCGGCGATGGCCATCAAGGCGGCCATCGACTGGGGGTCGCTGCGGCGTAGCTTGTGCCACAGCATGGTGTTGGGCCGACAGCCTCCCATGAAGAAGCTGATGGCCTGGATCTCGTGCACGCCCTCGCAGGAGTTGCGCGTCTCGCACCAGCGCGTTAGGTACGCGCGATCCGTCTCGTCGGGGCCCTGCTTACACATCTCCAGCTGTTGGGGCCGACCCGGCCGGCGGTAAGTGCCGGTGAAGTTGCTGATGAAAGCCGCTTCAAAGTCCAGCCAGCCGTTTATGCTGCCGGCTGGCAAGTTGTTGAGCCATGTGCGGGCGGAGCCGAGCAGCATGAGGGGGGAGTAGCGCACAGCCCAGCGCTTGTTGCCTTTGGCGATGCCGACTGCGGTGGAGTAGTCCAGCAGCCAGTCCTCTGGCTTGGCAGTGCCGTCGTACTTGGGGGTGTCGCGCGGGAGTTGGAAGCCGTCGATCATGGGCTCGTTGATGATGCGTGGCCCGAAGCACTTCGGGCCGGCTGGCGCTTCTTCTTCCGCAATGCGGGATTCGACCAGCCGGTCGAGGCGTTCTTGGGCGTCGGTTGGCTCGATGCGCGGGCCCAGCCGGGAGCGTGCCGGCTGGCGAGCGCCGCTTGCTTCCGGAGCCGGTCGGTGCTGGCGGCGGGGCTCGGAGTCTTGCTCCTGGTTCCGGCTTGGAGGGGGCCGGCTGCGGCTGCTGCCGCTAGGCTGGTGGCTCGGCCGGCTCGAGCTTGCATGTGTGGCCCGGGAGTCACGGTGCCGGCTTGGTGCTGGGGAGGCGGACTCGGCCGTGTCCCTGGCGCCTTCCCTGTCGTTGCCTGCAGCACCACGAGCGTGGGAAGCTCTGGGGGCATTGACATACCTGGGGTCGGCCGCCTGCTTGGTGGCTGCGTTGAGCAGCTCAGTCACCCGCTTGGTCTGGCGGCGTAACTCTTCGCCTTGAAGGCGGCTCAGCTCTTCTGCGGCGGCCTGTGCCGCGCGCATGTTCTTGTCGGGGGTGTTGTAGACGGGTTGTTCCGCGGACGGAGTCGGCGAGGGAGCGCCGTCGCGGGCGATCTCGGCGCCAAGGTCGCGGCCCCTGCGGCGGATCTGGCCGGCTCGGCTAGGCTCGTCGCCGCACAGGTGAGGCCGTGGGCGCGGTTGTACTCGCGCTGGGTGATCTCCATCTGGCGCTTAGCAGCAGCCAGTTCTTCGGTTTGCTTGAGGAGGAGCTGGCGGTGCGCCTCCAAATCTGCCTCGATGGTGGTGGGGTCGGCGCCACGCGTGAGCGGGGTGCTCAGCCTTGCCCGAACTTCGTCCAGCTGGGACGGTGGTGGTGGCGCTTTTGGGCCCGAGCCGGAGGCGTTGGGGTCGACGTTGCGCTCCAGGTTGGGACCACGGGTGCGCGGGTTCTTGGTGGGGAGCTCCTCGCCAGCCATCATGACTTGCACGACGGCGGGGCTGGCAGGAGCGCTGCTGCCGGCTCGCGGAGGAGGGCTTGCGCAGCGCAGCACCTGCCGCGGGTAGCGCGGCGGTGCGACGGTGGCGACGTAGACGTCGTGGCCGCCGAAGGAGATGACGCTGCCGCCGGCTGGGAAGGGCCGGTCGGCGAAGCAGCCAGCGTTGTCGCTGACGCAGTCGAGGGAGCCGAATCTCCAGATCAAGCCTAAAGCGACTCGCTCGCTGGTGGTGATGGTGAGGCCCGTCCGGATGAAGACACCGGCCGAGGATGCTGAAGGCCCCACGGTGGGCGCCAAATGTCGTGGTATCGTCACGGCATATGCCATAGGGTGGCTAATCGAAGTGGTTCCTGAGGGATCTCACGGCGGTATCCGGATGCGGGTATGGGGACGAGCGACACGGCGACGTACCCAGGTTCGAGGCCCTCCGATGGAGGTAAAACCTCTACTCCTGCTAGAGTTTATATGATGATCACACAATACAATGGTGCTCCTAGAGCTGTGTCCGGCTGCTCCTGGGAGGCTAAGGGAGACGATGGTCTCTCTCACAGGGCAGCGCTAGAGGTGGAATGAAGTCAGAATGATCGATTGATGGATGGATCCCCTGCACGAGAGGGGGTAGTGCGGCTTATATAGGCGCCGACACTTTACATATAAGACCCTATAGTCTACTGGCCGGCTTGGCCGGCTTCGGCTTCCGCTCCTTCCCGAGGCGGTGACGTCAGGAGCCGTTGAGGCGTCGTGGCCTGTCCCTTCCGGCTGCCACGGTCAGCGGTATGGAGAGGAAGTGTCCCTGTCGCCGTCAGCCACTGTAGCCAGTACGGTGCGACGTAGACCATGATGGCCTGTCCGGCGCGTGGCACTATTGCTCTACAGTGCCCCGCGCTTTACGGAAGATGAAGTCATCGTGGACTTTGGGAACCCGGATTACCAACCCGGTTCCTTCTAGTGCAAGACTCGCCAGCCTCGAGTCGGTCTGAGGTACAAACCCCCAGTCGGATATGGCTTGTAGAAGCCGGCCCAGCTACAGCATTGGCGGCCGTAGCCAGGCCGACTAGGACCTAGAGCCAGCCGGCCACGGCGCCAGCCGGCTGCACCTCAGCCGGCCTTTGCCGCGAGCCGGCCAGTGGCCAGCCGGCTGCTCCGCGTCCATTGCCCTACCCGGGGTCTTCCCCCCGACATCCTGTAGAACATGTCATCTCCTATAAGGACATATTTCATGGCCTTGTACCTTATCTGTTTAGGTGCCCCCCGAGCCGAATCTTTCAAGTAATTGAAGATATCGGCTCTCTAGTCATCCTGTTCCAGGAACTGCACCTGAACATCGCCTTCATCTGTTACGTCCTTGTAGCCTGATGCCACCTGCGCGAGGTCGTTGGCCTCGGTATTTTGTGACCTTGGGATCCAACTAAAGTTTATGTACCTAAATTGTGCCATCAGCTCACGGCATTGCACCCATAATGGAAAAAGTGACTCACTTTCGCACTTGTATTCCTCTGTGAGCTGGGAAATCACCAACTTTGAATCTCCAAAAAGTTCCACCGCTTCTTGATGTCTACGCCCCCTCCTTTTCCTGTAGACAGTGTTGGGCCTCCAAGAGCAGAGGTTTGTAGAACAGCAGCAAGTTTCCCTTAAGTGAATCACCCAAGGTTTATCGAACTCAGGGAGGAAGAGGTCAAAGATATCCCTCTCATGCAACCCTGCAACCACAAAGCAAGAAGTCTCTTGTGTCCCCAACACACCTAATAGGTGCACTAGTTCGGCGAAGAGATAGTGAAATACAGGTGGTATGAATATATATAAGCAGTAGCAACGGCACCAGAAAGTGCTTTGCCCAGGACAGTAAACAAGCAGTAGTAACGCAGTAAAACAGTAAACAAGCAGCGATAGCAGTATTTAGGATCAAGGCCTAGGGATCATACTTTCACTAGTGGACACTCTCAACATTGATCGCATAATAAATAACTCTTTCTCATATGTGCTACATACACTCTTTTGTTGGATGATGAACACATTGCGTAGGATTACACGAACCCTCAATGCCGGAGTTAACAAGCTCCACAATTCAATGTTCATATTTAAATAACCTTAGAGCATAATAGATCATTGCAAAATAAACCAAGAACTAACATAGTGCACACACTGTCCACATTACACTATGAAGGAGGAATAGATCACATCAATACTATCATAATGATAATTAACTCCACAATCTACAAGAGATCATGATCATAGCCTACGACAAGAACCACATGGTGCACACACTAGTCACCTTTACACCATGCAGGAGGAATAGACTACTTTAATAACATCACATGAGTAGCACACAACTAGTAGAGATACAAAGCTCATATGAATCTCAATCATGTAAAGCAGCTCATGAGATCATTGTATTGAAGTACATAGGAGAGAGATTAACCACATAGCTACCGGTACAGCCCCGAGCCTCGATGGAGAACTACTCCCTCCTCATGGGAGCAGCAGCGGTGATGAAGATGGCGGTGGAGATGACAGCGGTGTCGATGGAGAAGCCTTCCGGGGGCACTTCCCCGTCCCGGCGGCGTGCCGGAACAGAGACTCCTGTCCCCCAGATCTTGGCTTCGCGATGGCGGCGGCTCTGGAAGGTTTCTGTGGGTTTCGTCCAACGTGATAGGGTTTTCGCGACGGAGACCTTAAGTAGGCGGAAGGGCAGGTCAGGGGGCCACACGAGGGCCCCACACTACAGGTCGGCGCGGCCAAGGGGCAGGCCGCACCGCCCTATGGTTTGGGCGCCTCGTGGCCCCACTTCATCTCCTCTTCGGTCTTCTGTAAGCTTCGTGGCAAAATAGGACCCTGGGCGTTGATTTCGTCCAATTCCGAGAATATTTCCTTACTAGGATTTCTGAAACCAAAAACAGCAGAAAACAAAGAATCGGCACTTCGGCATCTTGTTAATAGGTTAGTTCCAAAAAATGCACGAATATGACATAAAGTGTGCATAAAACATGTAGATATCATCAATAATGTGGCATGGAACATAAGAAATTATCGATACGTCGGAGACGTATCAGCATCCCCAAGCTTAGTTTCTGCTCGTCCCGAGCAGGTAAACGATAACAAAGATAATTTCTGGAGTGACATGCCATCATAAACTTGATCATATTGTAAACATATGTAATGAATGCAGCGATCAAAACAATGTATATGACATGAGTAAACAAGTGAATCATACAGCAAAGACTTTTCATTAATAGTACTTAAAGACAAGCATCAATAAGTCTTGCATAAGAGTTAACTCATAAAGCAATAATTCAAAGTAAAGGCATTGAAGCAACACAAAGGAAGATTAAGTTTCAGCGGTTGCTTTCAACTTGTAACATGTATATCTCATGGATATTGTCAACATAGAGTAATATAATAAGTGCAATATGCAAATATGTAGGAATCAATGCACAGTTCACACAAGTGTTTGCTTCTTGAGGTGGAGAGAAATAGGTGAACTGACTCAACAATGAAAGTAAAAGAATGGTCCTCCATAGAGGAAAAGCATCGATTGCTATATTTGTGCTAGAGCTTTGATTTTGAAAACATGAAACAATTTTGTCAACGGTAGTAATAAAGCATATGTATCATGTAAATTATATCTTACAAGTTGCAAGCCTCATGCATAGTATACTAATAGTGCCCGCACCTTGTCCTAATTAGCTTGGACTACCGGATCATCGCAATGCACATGTTTTAACCAAGTGTCACAAAGGGGTACCTCTATGCCGCCTGTACAGAGGTCTAAGGAGAAAGCTCTCATTGGATTTCTCGCTGTTGATTATTCTCAACTTAGACATCCATACCGGGACAACATAGACAACAGATAATGGACTCCTCTTTTATGCATAAGCATGTAACAACAATTAATAATTTTCTCATATGAGATTGAGGATATATGTCCAAAACTGAAACTTCCACCATGGATCATGGCTTTAGTTAGCGGCCCAATGTTCTTCTCTAACAATATGCATGCTTAACCATAAGGTGGTAGATCTCTCTTACTTCAGACAAGACGAACATGCATAGCAACTCACATGATATTCAACAAAGAATAGTTGATGGCGTCCCCAGTGAACATGGTTATCGCACAACAAGCAACTTAATAAGAGATAAAGTGCATAAGTACATATTCAATACCACAATAGTTTTTAAGCTATTTGTCCCATGAGCTATATATTGCAAAGGTGAATGATGGAATTTTAAAGGTAGCACTCAAGCAATTTACTTTGGAATGGCGGAGAAATACCATGTAGTAGGTAGGTATGGTGGACACAAATGGCATAGTGGTTGGCTCAAGTATTTTGGATGCATGAGAAGTATTCCCTCTCGATACAAGGCTTAGGCTAGCAAGGTTATTTGAAACAAACACAAGGATGAACCGGTGCAGCAAAACTCACATAAAAGACACATTGTAAACATTATAAGAATCTACATCGTCTTCCTTGTTCAAAACTCAATACTAGAAATTATCTAGACCTTAGAGAGACCAAATATGCAAACCAAATTTAGCATGCTCTATGTATTTCTTCATTAATGGGTGCAAAGTATATGATGCAAGAGCTTAAACATGAGCACAACAATTGTCAAGTATCACATTACCCAAGACATTTATAGCAATTACTACATGTATCATTTTCCAATTCCAACCATATAACAATTTAACGAAGAAGAAACTTCGCCATGAATACTATGAGTAGAAAACTAAGGACATACTTGTCCATATGCAATAGCGGAGCGTGTCTCTCTCCCACACAAAGAATGCTAGGATCCATTTTATTCAAACAAAACAAAAAACAAAAACAACCGACGCTCCAAGCAAAGCACATAAGATGTGATGGAATAAAAATATAGTTTCAGGGGAGGAACCTGATAATGTTGTCGATGAAGAAGGGGATGCCTTGGGCATCCCCAAGCTTAGACGCTTGAGTCTTCTTGATATATGTAGGGGTGAACCACCGGGGCATCCCCAAGCTTAGAGCTTTCACTCTCCTTGATCATAGTATATCATCTCCCTCTCTTGACCCTTGAAAACTTCATTCACACCAAACTCGAAACAAACTCATTAGAGGGTTAGTGCATAATCGAAAACTCACGTGTTCAGAGGGGACACAATCATTCTTAACACTTCTGGACATTGCTCAAAGCTACTGGAAGGTAATGGAACAAAGAAATCCACCCAACACAGCGAAAGAAGCAATGCGAAATAAAAGGCAGAATCTGTCAAAACAGAACAGTTCGTAAATACGAATTTTAAAATGGCACCAGACTTGCTCAGATGAAAATGCTCAAATTGAATGAAAGTTGCGTACATATCTGAGGATCACTCACGTAAATTGTCTTAATTTTCTGAGTTACCTACAGAGAATTTAGCCCAGATTCGTGACAGCAAAGAAATCTGTTTCTGCGCAGTAATCCAAATCTAGTATGAACCTTACTATCAACGACTTTACTTGGCACAACAAAACACTAAACTAAGATAAGGAGAGGTTGCTACAGTAGTAAACAACTTCCAAGACACAAATATAAAACAAAGTACTGTAGCAAAATAACACATGGGTTATCTCCCAAGAAGTTCTTTCTTTATAGCCATTAAGATGGGCTCAGCAGTTTTAATGATGCACTTGCAAGAAATAGTATTTGAAGCAAAAGAGAGCATCAAGAAGCAAATCCAAAAAATATTTAAGTCTAACATAATTCCTATGAAAAGGAATCTTGTAAATAAACAAGTTCATGAAGAGCAAAGTAACAAGCATAGGAAGATAAAACAAGTATAGCTTCAAAAATTTCAGCACATAGAGAGGAATTTTAGTAACATGAAAATTTCTATAACCATATTTTCCTCTCTCATAATAACTTGGTCATAAGCGCCTATACCGTAAAATAGATTTTAGACGGAATCAAAAAGACATATCTGGTAGAATCGTAACCATAGAATACGACCCTAATCGAAATGCATACATTTGTCTCATACACTATGGGGATGGTGAGAAGAGATATATTTTACATCCCAGAGGGCAGTAGTGTCATGAGCAAACTCAACAATATAACTATCACATAAAGTATTCTTATCATGAGTCTCATGCATAAAATTATTACTACTCCCAACATAAGCATAGTTATTCTTATTAATTGTAGTAGGAGCAAATTCAACAAAGTAGCTATCATTATTATTCTCATCATCAAATATAGGAGGCATATTGTAATCATAATCAAATTTATCCTCCATAACAGGCGGTACTAAAAGACTACTATCATTATAATCATCATATATGGGAGGCAAAGTATCATCAAAGTAAATTTTCTCCTCAATGCTTGGGGGACTAAAAAGATCATGCTCATCAAAACCAGCTTCCCCAAGCTTAGAATTTTCCATAGCATTAGCAACAATAGTGTTCAAAGCATTCATATTAATAACATTCCCATTAGCATGCATATAAAGTTCCATGGGTTTTTTAATTTTCTCTTCAAACACATCATGTCCTAATTCAAGATAAAGTTCATAAAGATCTCTCATATTTTTGTTGTTTTCCACTATGCCTAACTAGTGTAAACAAGAAACAAAAAGTTGTAATTGCAGGATCTAAAGGAAATAGCTTCGAGTACTTACAATGGCGCCGGAAAATAGCTTAGTAGCCGAGATCCGGAGTGTGAGTACCTTTTACCTTTCCTCCCCGGCAACGGCGCCAGAAAATAGCTTGATGTCTACGCCCCCTCCTTTTCCTGTAGACAGTGTTGGGCCTCCAAGAGCAGAGGTTTGTAGAACAGCAGCAAGTTTTCCCTTAAGTGGATCACCCAAGGTTTATCGAACTCAGGGAGGAAGAGGTCAAAGATATCCCTCTCATGCAACCCTGCAACCACAAAGCAAGAAGTCTCTTGTGTCCCCAACACACCTAATAGGTGCACTAGTTCGGCGAAGAGATAGTGAAATACAGGTGGTATGAATATATATAAGCAGTAGCAACGGCACCAGAAAGTGCTTTGCCCAGACAAGAAACAAGCGTAGTAACGCAGAGTAGTAACGCAAGAAAACAAGTAAACAAGCAGCGATAGCAGTATTTAGGAACAAGGCCTAGGGATCATACTTTCACTAGTGGACACTCTCAACATTGATCGCATAATAAATAACTCTTTCTCATATGTGCTACATACACTCTTTTGTTGGATGATGAACACATTGCGTAGGATTACACGAACCCTCAATGCCGGAGTTAACAAGCTCCACAATTCAATGTTCATATTTAAATAACCTTAGAGCATAATAGATCATTGCAAAATAAACCAAGAACTAACATAGTGCACACACTGTCCACATTACATATGAAGGAGGAATAGATCACATCAATACTATCATAATGATAATTAACTCCACAATCTACAAGAGATCATGATCATAGCCTACGACAAGAACCACATGGTGCACACACTAGTCACCTTTACACCATGCAGGAGGAATAGACTACTTTAATAACATCACATGAGTAGCACACAACTAGTAGCGATACAAAGCTCATATGAATCTCAATCATGTAAAGCAGCTCATGAGATCATTGTATTGAAGTACATAGGAGAGAGATTAACCACATAGCTACCGGTACAGCCCCGAGCCTCGATGGAGAACTACTCCCTCCTCATGGGAGCAGCAGCGGTGATGAAGATGGCGGTGGAGATGGCAGCGGTGTCGATGGAGAAGCCTTCCGGGGGCACTTCCCCGTCCCGGCGGCGTGCCGGAACAGAGACTCCTGACCCCCAGATCTTGGCTTCGCGATGGCGGCGGCTCTGGAAGGTTTCTGTGGGTTTCGTCCAACGTGATAGGGTTTTCGCGATGGAGACCTTAAGTAGGCGGAAGGGCAGGTCAGGGGGCCACACGAGGGCCCCACACTACAGGTCGGCGCGGCCAAGGGGCAGGCCGCGCCGCCCTATGGTTTGGGCGCCTCGTGGCCCCACTTCGTCTCCTCTTCGGTCTTCTGGAAGCTTCGTGGCAAAATAGGACCCTGGGCGTTGATTTCGTCCAATTCCGAGAATATTTCCTTACTAGGATTTCTGAAACCAAAAATAGCAGAAAACAGCAACTGGCACTTCGGCATCTTGTTAATAGATTAGTTCCAGAAAATGCACGAATATGACATAAAGTGTGCATAAAACATGTAGATATCATCAATAATGAGGCATGGAACATAAGAAATTATCGATACGTCGGAGACGTATCACTTCTGCCTCGGCTTCCAAGAGCAACTCCATTCCCTTGCGTATTGCCTCATACTCAGCGACATTATTGGTGCAAGGGGTGGATAACCTGATTGAGAAGGAGTATGTTGCCCCCCGAGGCGACACGAGTAGAATGCCGATGCCACAACCATCGTTACAAGCCGATCCATCGAAGAACATGGCCCATGCACGTACAGATAGTGTTGCTATGTCAGTGTTGATTCGTTCAGCAATCAGATCGGCCAATGCTTGCCCCTTGACTGCCTTCGCAGGCTGATACCGTAGATCAAATTCTAACAACGCAAACATCCATTTGCCGAGTCGGCCTTTCAACACAGGGGCCAACAACATGTGTTTGATGACGTCTAATTTGCATATGATGATAATTTCCGCTGTCAGAAAGATGTGACGAAGCTTGGTGCAGGTGAAAAATAGGCAGAGGCACAACTTCTCGATCTCAGGGTACCTTGTCTCTGCATCCAACATCCTTCTGCTGAGGTAAAAAGCGACTTTTTCCAGACCATCATAGACTTGCACCACTACTGAGGCGATGGAAGTGTCAGCTACGGACAGATAAACAAAGAATGGTCTGTCCTGCTGGGGCGAAATCAACACAGGTGGCTTCGTTAGATACTCCTTAATCTCGTCGAACGCTTGCTGTTGCTCTGCCCCCCAGTGAAATTCCTCATCGGCTTTGATCTTTACCAATCCCATGAACGGCTCGATCCGCCCTGATAGGTTGGAGATGAACCTTTTGATGAATTTGATTTTGCCGATGAGACACTGCAGTTCCTTCTTCGTGGTAGGCGGCTTCATTGTTCGCACTGCCTCCTGACTTTTTAGGCCGATCTCAATTCCGCGCTCATGAACCAAGAAGCCCAATAACTGACCGGCCGTCACACCAAAGGCACACTTCTTTGGATTCATTCTTAGTCCGAATTTCCTAGTTTGGTCCAGGATGCGTCGCAAATCTTCCAAGTGTCCTTCTATTGAGACAGACTTGACTACCACGTCGTCAATGTAGATCTCCACCAACTTGCTGATCAGATCATGAAATATGTAATTCATGGCTCTTTGGTACGTTGCGCCGGCATTCTTCAATCCAAAAGTCATGACCACATATTCAAACAAGCCCACTGATCATGGTACTCTGAATGCAGTCTTATGTATATCTTCTGGAGCCATGAAAATTTGATTGTAGCCAGCATTGCCATCCATGAAACTTAACACCTTATGACCAGCAGCTGCATTGATCAATGCCTCTGCCACAGGCATTGGATATTCATCCTTTGGAGTAGCTCTATTGAGATCTCGAAAATCTATGGCGACACGCCATCGGCCGTCCTTTTTCTCTACAGGTACGATATTAGAAATCCATTCAGCATACCTGCATGGCCTGATGAACCCGGTGGTCAACATTTTCTCGATTTCTTTCTTGACTTCTTCAAGAATTTCGGCCTTCATCTGACGTGCTCGTTGCTGGAACGGCCGAAATCCTTTCTTGAGAGGGAGCCGATGCTCAATTATGCTCCTGTCTAACCCAGGCATCTCTGTGTAATCCCATGCAAAGCAATCTGGGTATTCTTTCAACAGAGCTATCATCAGGCGCCTCAAGTGCGGATCTAACTTTTTGCTGATAAAAGTTGGTGGTGGCTTATCCCCAGGACCAATGTCAACTTCTTCTAGCTCATCAGCCGATGTAAACCCATATCCTAGTTTTCCGTCGCCTGCTAGATCAATACTGAAAACAGGCAAAATGTATGGTGAGGATAATATGGGCCGATTGCTGGAATCGGCCCCCATTTTGATTGCATTGCTTAATGAAGGTTTACATCTTGTTCGTGCTCTACTATATCTACGTGACATGCTTGAGTTGAGATCATTACTTCTTATTTTTTGGGGCCGATCACAAGGATCGGCCTTGTCACGTAAGTCCATAGACTTTGCTCTTACTACACTGTCAGGCCGGTGGATAAGACCAGCCTCACCCCGTTTTTTGTCACTTCGATGCGCTCGCAGCCGTCCAAACTGACTCCAGAGAGTGGCTCTTGGTCTACCGCGTTCCAAATGTTCATGCCAGCCGTTGAGATTTTGGCTGTGTCATCTGCGTGGACGACCTCCACTTCATCTCCATCCCACTGTATCAAACATTGGTGCATTGTGGATGGGATGCAGCAGTTGGCGTGAATCCAATCCCTTCCTAGCAGGACAGCGTAGGTGCTCTTGCTATCGACGATGAAGAACGATGTGGGGATGGTTTTTTGGCCTACTGTTAGATCCACGCTTAGAACACCTTGTGCTTCTGATGCTTGGCCGTTGAAGTCGCTCAATGTGACGTTGGTTTTGATCAGATCCGCGCTAGAGCGTCCCAGGCGACGTAGCATGGAGTACGGCATTATATTGACTGCCGCTCCCGTGTCAACCAGCATCTTGTTGACCGGCTGCCCATTGATATAACCTTTCACGTACAGGGCCTTCAGATGTCTGTAGCTCCTTTCTCGCGGCTTTTCAAAGATAACTGGCCGTGGGCCGCAGTCAAGTTGTGCTACAGATGCCTCCTCTGGTCTTGGAGCGCAAAACTCCGACGGAAGTATGAACACCATGTTTGTGCCAGCCGATGCCTTATCATCGGCTTTCTTCGGTTTGAGGCGCCATTCTCTCTTCTATGGGTGACCCTCCTCGTCCAAAGTTTGCTGAATTTTCGCGGCCAGATCGGGCCGCGCCTTCCTCAGCGTGTGCAGGTATAACCTCTCGACTTCCTCCAAGCTACGTAGCCGCTGAACCCTGCGCTTTTGAGAGTGACTGAGTCCATCAGGGCACCACCTTGGCCGGTGGTATCTATCTTCTTCTTCATCATCTTCCAACTCCTCGAGATCTTCCACTCGAGAGGACTCAGCTTGTTTGTTCCGAGGTGGGAGAGGTCCTAGACGTTTGAACACTGACACATCTCCTGCGTCCTTCTTCTTTGGTCTACATTCTGGGCAGCTTTCGATTGTAGGCAATCGGCTCATTCCTGAGTCCCAGCAATGTTTAAAGAAAGGGCAGTCCCAGTGACGATCCATGTCTTGTTGCTCCCTTGACCTTCCCTCAGCGCGGCGCTCATATCCTTCATCGTCTCTATCATACCGACGATACTTTCTGTCATTTATGTTAGGCCGACGAGCTATGTCGTCGGCTGTGTCATACCGCCGGCGTTGGTCATGCTGACGCTCATATTTGTTAAGAAGGTGCTCGGAGAGTGGTCGTTGGTACCGCACGCTTCTCACTTGTTCCTCGGTAACGTATCGTTTGTCATCATATTGGGGCCGGTCGCGTGAACCGGCCTCCTCCTTGTCCTTTCCACGATAACGACTGCTCTCTTCTTTGTCCTTGCCAGGGTGGTATACAGGCCCTGCCATGTTAATACTGAACGAGAAATCTGGCTGACGCCTCGTGGGGTAACTATACTCCACCATGTTGACAGCAGGGAACGGTTGCGTGTCCACTTTCATGGCATACTGGCTGAAAATCAGACGGCCTTGTTCTATCGCCATTTGGATCTGCTGACGCAACACTTTGCAGTCGCTGGTGGTATGGGTGAACGAATGATGCCACTTGCAATATGGCCTTCCGTTCATCTCTTGCGCCGTAGGGATTCTATGGCCTTCGGGTAACTTCAGCTGCTTCTCTTTAAGCAAAAGATTGAAAATCTGCTCAGCTTTGCTCACGTCGAAGTCGAACCCTTTTGCAGGACCTTGTGGTTTAACCCACTTGCAGGACACAGGGTTTGCCCCCCGAGCCCATTCAGCCACGGCCACTTCCTGATCTCCTGCCGAGTCTTCATCCTCTTCTACCTCGATCAGGCTTACCGGGCGTTTGAATTTGTCCTGGTACAATTCTGGGTGGCGCTGTTCATATAACGACAGTTTCTGAACCATATGCGCCAGTGAAGTATACTCCGCTTGAGAAGCCATGTCCTTGATCGGCGACGCAAGTCCTACCACTGCCAGATCAACGGCTTCTTTCTCATTCAAACGAGCCGAATAGCATCGGTTCCTCACAGTCCTGAAGCGCTGAATGTACTCTGACACCGTCTCTCCACGCCTCTGTCGCACTTGTGCCAAATCGGCAATGCCAGCCTCGGAAGCCTCTGAGTGATATTGTATGTGGAACTACTCTTCCATCTGCTTCCACGTCCGGATTGAGTCTGGTGGCAGCGAGGTGTACCACCCAAAAGCCGATCCCGTGAGAGACTGCGCAAAAAATCTTACGCGTAGCTGGTCTGATGCTGAGATAATGCCTAACTGTGCCAAATATCGGCTCACGTGCTCAATTGAGCTAGAGCCTTCTGACCCACTGAACTTTGAGAACTCAGGGAGCCGATACTTGGGCGGCAGTGGTATCAGATCATACTCATTGGGGTACGGCTTGGAATAGCCGATTGCCCTCCTCTTTGGTACCATGCCGAACTGGTCTCTCAAGATTGCACTGATCTGGTCCACTGTAGGAGCTGCAGGGGCTGAACTTTGCTGATCTGCTGCGGTGGCATATTTAGCCAGCCACGCCTGTTTATCGGCGTCTCCTCCAGTAATTCCTCCTGTGGCTCCAGAAACTCCTCCTGTGGCTCCAGAAATTCCTCCTGCTGTAATCTGGTTCGTGCGTGATACGTCTCCAACGTATCCATAATTTCTGATGTTCCATGCTTGTTTTATGACAATACTTACATGTTTTGCTCGCACTTTATAATGTTTTATGCATTTTCCGGAACTAACCTATTAACAAGATGCCACAGTGCCAGTTCCTGTTTTCTGCTGTTTTTGGTTCCAGAAAGGCTGTTCGGGCAATATTCTCGGAATTCGACGAAATCAACGCCCAAGATCCTATTTTTCCCGGAAGCATCCAGAACACCGAAGGAGAGTCGGAGGAGAGCCAGGGGCCACCACACAGGTGGGCCGCGCGGGCCACACCCTGGCCGCGCCGGCCTGGTGTGGGGCCACCCTGCTGCCCCTCCTGCGCCGCCTCTTCGCCTATTTAAGCCCTTTCGACCTAAAAACGCGATACCAATTGACGAAAACTCCAGAAAGACTCCAGGGGCACCGCCGCCATCGCGAAACTCCAATTCGGGGGACATAAGTCTCTGTTCCGGCACCCTGCCGGGACGGGGAAGTGCCCCCGGAAGCCATCTCCATCGACGCCACCGCCTCCATCATGCTCCGTGAGTAGTTCCCCCATGGACTACGGGTTCTAGCAGTAGCTAGTTGGTACTCTCTATCCCATGTACTTCAATACAATGATCTCATGAGCTGCCTTACATGATTGAGATCCATCTGATGTAATCGGTGTTGTGTTTGTTGGGATCCGATGGATGATACATTATGATTAGTCTATCTATAAAGTTTGTGAAGTTATTGTTGCTGCAATCTTGTTATGCTTAATGCTTGTCACTAGGGCCCGAGTGGCATGATCTTAGATTTAAGCTCTATAATTATTGCTTAGATTGTATCTACAAGTTGTATGCACATGTCACTGTCCGGAACCAAAGGCCCCGAAGTGACAGAAATCGGGACAACCGGAGGGGATGGCGGTGATGTGAGGATCACATGTTTTCACGGAGTGTTAATGCTTTGCTCCGGTGCTCTATTAAAAGGAGTACCTTAATATCCAGTAGATTCCCTTGAGGCCCGGCTGCCACCGGCTGGTAGGACAAAAGATGTTGTGCAAGTTTCTCGTTTCGAGCACGTACGACTATATATGGAAAACATGCCTACATGACTAATGAATTGATGTTCTTTCTTAATGCTTTATCAATCCTATCAATTGCCCAACTGTAATTTGTTCACCCAACACTTGTCACTTGTTATTGGAGAGTTACCACTAGTGTAGATCGCTGGGAACCCCGGTCCATATCTTTCATCATCATATACTCGTTCTACATGTCATTAGAAGTAGTATCAACTATCTTCTGGTGCCATTGCCTCTGTGTTACTATTACCGCTGCTGTGTTACTGTTACTATTGCTCTCATATTACTGCTACTTTCACATCACCCTGTTACTAGTGCTTTTCCAGGTGCAGCTGAATTGACAACTCAGTTGTTAAGGCTTATAAGTATTCTTTACCTCCCCTTGTGTCGAATCAATAAATTTGGGTTTTACTTCCCTCGAAGACTGCTGCGATCCCCTATACTTGTGGGTCATCAAGACTGTTTTCTGGCGCCGTTGCCGGGGAGGCATAGCTCTACTCATAAGTTCACCTGGGGAGTACACTCTACCTCTCTCTTTGTTTTTATTTTATTTTGTTTTGTTTTGCTTAGTTTACTTTTTCCTATTTTATATGTGTTTAGTTTATTTCTGTCTAGTTTTATTTTGTTTAGTTTACTTTTGTCTAGTTTCTTTCTGTCTTGTTTTATTTTTCCTATATACTCAAAAATCCATAAAAATTTGAAAAACCTAAAAATTAAAAACTGTTGCTATGGAAGAACGCATAACCATGTTGGAGCTTATAGAATTTTATAATAATTATAGAAAATCAAGAGCGGGTGAAGTGATGAGTGCTGTGATAGAAAAATTGAATACAATTGCTAAAATCTTGCTTAAACGCCATGATATAAACTGTTGCTCTAAAGAAGACACTAAACATCTTAAATTTCAATGTGGCTTTAGTGAAGAAGTTTTAATTAAGAACTATAATTGGAATAACTATATTCATCTTGGGTTCGAAGAGGTAGAACAATTTGTTTTATTTATGGGAGCCTCTGAGATAGAATCCTTCATGGTTAAAAATTATGAAACTTGTGTTGTTTGTAAGGACCTTAAAGATTATGTCTCTTCTATCCTTAATTTTTGCAATGAAAGTTACACTGATAATCCTTATATCATTGATTATAAAGAGAGACTCATTAATGCACAAGAATGCACTCATAATTTGCAGGAACCTGTGGAAGAAGAAATTGATGAACCTGAAAGCTCATTGGATGAAAAAGAGGAGGAAATTGATGAACCTGAAAGCTCATTGGATGAAAAAGAAGAGGAGAGTGATGAACAAAAGGAGGAAGAATGGATTAGCTACCCATGTCAACCTTCTAATGAGAGTAACTCTTTATCTCTTACACTATTTGATTGTCCTCCATGCTTACCAAAGGAGGTTGAATGTTATGTTCCTGTGGATTCTCTTGAAATAGTACCTATGAGTAAAACTTGTGAGAATAATTATGCTACTGTTATCTATGATAATCCATGCTACTTTGATAAATCTTATGATAATGCTTTGTTTGTGCCTAATGTCGAAATGCATGGTACTAAAGAGTTTTGCGTAGAAAATGTTTATGATAAAGCTCTAGATGATGGTCCTATGTTACTTGATAATATTAATTGTACTACTAATGAAAATGGGATTGGGGAATTCTTGACTTTATGTATGAGTCCCATATCTCTTGAGATTGATCGATCACCTTGTTATATTATTGATAAAAGTGAGTTTGGAAGTTTTGATCCCACTATTTTTGAGCTTGATAAAAATTATGTGTTTGTGGATCATGAAAAGCATGCTTTATGTGATAGTTATATTGTTGAGTTTGTTCATGAAGCTACTAAAAATTATTATGAGAGAGGAAAATATGGTTGTAGAAATTTGCATGGTACTAAAACACCTCTCTATATGCTTAAAATTTTGAAGTTACTCTTGTTTTATCTTCTTATGCTTGTCACTTTGTTCTTCATGAATCTATTTGTGTACAAGATTCCTATGCATAGGAAGTGGGTTAGACTTAAATGTGTTTTGAATTTGCCTTTTGATGCTCTCTTTTGCTTCAACTCTTATTTCTTGCGAGTGCATCATTATAACTGCTGAGCCCATCTTAATGGCTATAAAGAAAGAACTTCTTAGGAGATAACCCATGTGTTTATTTTGCTACTATTTTGTTGTGTTTTGGAAGTTGTTACTACTGTAGAAATCTCTCCTTATCTTTATTTTATTGCAATGTTGTGCCAAGCGAAGCCTCTAATAGAAGGTTGATACTAGATTTGGATTTCTGCACAGAAACAGATTTCTACCTGTCACGAATCTGGGCTGTGTTCTCTGTAGGTAACTCAGAAAAATATGCCAATTTACGTGCGTGTTCCTCAGATATGTACGCAACTTTCATTAGTTTTGAGTTTTCTGATTTGAACAACGGAAGTACCTATTTAAAATTCGTCTTTACTGGCTGTTCTGTTTTGGCAGATTATGTCTCTGTTTTTTTTTTGCATTGTCTCTTGTGGACTTTAAGCGAGGTTTTCTAGACGTGGAGAGCTGTAGCTAATGTTTTATTGAGTTCTTGCAATGAGTCACTACAGGACCAAGGTGGATTCAAAAAATTTGAGTACTAACCCCTCTAATGAAGTTTATAAGAAGTTTGGTGTGAAGGAAGTTTTCAAGGGTCAAGAGAGGAGGATAATACAATATGATCAAGAAGAGTGAAAGCTCTAAGCTTGGGGATGCCCCGGTGGTTCATCCCTGCATATTTCAACAAGACTCAAGCGTCTAAGCTTGGGGATGCCCAAGGCATCCCCTTCTTCAACGACAAATTATCAGGTTCCTTCTCTTGAAACTATATTTTTATTCGGTCACATCTTATGTGCTTTATTTGGAGCGTCTGTGTGCTTTTATTTTTGTTTTTGTTTGAATAAGATCGGATCCTAGCAATCCTTGTTTGGGAGAGAGACACGCTCCGCTTTTTCATATGAACACTTGTTCTTCGTTTTACTTTTAATGTTCAATGATAAAAGTTGGAAGCTACAATACTTATGGTTATTTGGTTGGAAACAGAAAATGCCTCATAATGTCTTGGATAATTTGACACTTGGCAATTGTTTTGAGCTCTCAAGTAGATCATGATTAAGTTTTTTTCATGTAGTTTAAACCTATTAGTGGAGAACTACTATAGAGCTTGTTAAAATTGGTTTGCATGATTGGTCTCTCTTAAGGTCTAGATATTTTCTGGTAAAAGTGTTTGAGCAACAAGGAAGACAGTGTAGAGTATTATAATGCTTGCAATATGTTCTTATGTAAGTTTTGCTGTACCGGTTTATACTTGTGTTTGCTTCAAATAGCCTTGCTAGCCTAAGCCTCGTATCGAGAGGGAATACTTCTCATGCATCCAAAATCCTTGAGCCAACCACTATGCCATTTGTGTCCACCATAGCTACCTACTACATGGTATTTCTCCGCCATTCCAATGTAAATTGCTTGAGTGCTACCTTTAAACAATTCAAAATTTATCACCTCTGATTTGTGTCAATGTTTTATAGCTCATGAGGAAGTATGTGGTGTTTATCTTTCAATCTTGTTGGGCAACTTTCACCAATGGAGTAGTGGCTTCATCCGCTTATCCAATAATTTTGCAAAAAGAGCTGGCAATGGGATTCCCAATCCCAAATTAATTAACCAAAATAGACACTCCTCCATGTTATGTGATTGTTGGACGGCACCCGAAGGATTCGGTTAGCCATGGCTTGAGAAAGTAAAGGTGGGGAGGAGTGTCATCATAATAAAACTAAAATAAAAGGGCACTCCTTCATGGTATGAGACTGTTGGCAGGCACCCGAGGATTCGGTTAGCCATGGTTTGTGAAAGAAAGGTTGGAAGGAGTGCCACCCAAAAATAAAAATAATTCATGGGAGCCGCTCTTTGAAGGTTTGTCTGGCAAGGGGGTTAGAGTGCCCACTACCATTCGTTGACAACAACAAACACCTCTCAAAACATTACTTTTATGCTCTCTTTATGTTTTCAAAACCAAAGCTCTAGCACAAATATAGCAATCAATGCTTCCCTCTGCGAAGGGCCATTCTTTTACTTTTATGTTGAGTCAGTTTACCTACTTCCTTCCATCTTAGAAGCAAACACTTGTGTCAACTGTGCATTGATTCTTACATACTTGCTTATTTGCATTCATCATATTACTTTATGTTGACAATTATCCATGAGATATGCATGTTGAAAGTTGAAAGCAACCGCTGAAACTTAAATCTTCCTTTGTGTTGCTTCAATGCTTTTACTTTGGATCTATTGCTTTATGAGTTAACTCTTGTGCAAGACTTTTGATGCTTGTCTTGAAAGTACTCTTCATGAAAAGTTTTGCTATATGTTATCTATTTGTTAGCAACTATAGATTATTGCCTTGAGTCACTTCATTCATTTCATGTGCGTTGTAATAGTATGATCAAGGTTATGTAAGTAGCATGTCACTACAGAAATTATTCTTTTTATCGTTTACCTACTCGAGGACGAGTAGGAACTAAGCTTGGGGATGCTGATACGTCTCCAGCGTATCCATAATTTCTGATGTTCCATGCTTGTTTTATGACAATACTTACATGTTTTGCTCGCACTTTATAATGTTTTTATGCATTTTCCGGAACTAACCTATTAACAAGATGCCACAGTGCCAGTTCCTATTTTCTGCTGTTTTTGGTTCCAGAAAGGCTGTTCGGGCAATATTCTCGGAATTCGACGAAATCAACGCCCAAGATCCTATTTTTCCCGGAAGCATCCAGAACACCGAAGAAGAGTCGGAGGAGAGCCAGGGGGCCACCACACAGGTGGGCCGCGCGGGCCACACCCTGGCCGCGCCGGCCTGGTGTGGGGCCACCCTGCTGCCCCTCCTGCGCCGCCTCTTCGCCTATTTAAGCCCTTTCGACCTAAAAACGCGATACCAATTGACGAAAACTCCAGAAAGACTCCAGGGGCGCCGCCGCCATCGCGAAACTCCAATTCGGGGGACAGAAGTCTCTGTTCCGGTACCCTGCCGGGACGGGGAAGTGCCCTGATGTCTACGCCCCCCTCCTTTTCCTGTAGACAGTGTTGGGCCTCCAAGAGCAGAGGTTTGTAGAACAGCAGCAAGTTTTCCCTTAAGTGGATCACCCAAGGTATATCGAACTCAGGGAGGAAGAGGTCAAAGATATCCCTCTCATGCAACCCTGCAACCACAAAGCAAGAAGTCTCTTGTGTCCCCAACACACCTAATAGGTGCACTAGTTCGGCGAAGAGATAGTGAAATACAGGTGGTATGAATATATATGAGCAGTAGCAACGGTACCAGAAAATAGCTTGCTGGCGCGTAGTTGATGGTGGTAGTATTTGTAACAACCCAAAAATTTCAAAACAAACAAATTGAATTTTCCCTAGTTCCAAATTTTGGAACCAACAAAAACTTTTATTAAAATAAGATTGATACATATAGACCTTGTTTAAATCTTGTGTTTTGCCATGATGAGTGTTATTATGCTTATGTGCTAAACCCTAAAACCCCAAAGTGATCAAGTGAAGATCACCAATCAAATAAAATACAAGAAAAATAATTCAAATAAGAAAAACCTTAAACCCTAATCTTCTCCAAAATTCATTTTGGATATATTTTGAGAAACACAAAATAAAATAAAAGACCTATGGGGACATATAGCCCTAATAGGTAAATCTTGAACCCTATCTTTATTAATTATGCTAAATGGTGGTGAACCTTTGAGAACCCCACAAAACCCTAAACCTCACCCCTCTTCTCACCACCCTAGTTAAAATGAAATAAAAAGAGAATTAAATAAGAAAGAGGTATATGTGCCTATGGCTATTTTTCTAAAATTTTACCCTAAGCCTTTCTACTTTGCTTAGAGGTTTGGAAAACCTTCTTACACCTTACCTAGTACTTATCAAACCAAATCCAAGTGGTTTCCAAAGAAAATAAAAAGAAAACTAAAAATGCCATAGAGGCATATGTAAGAAAAGTGCAAATTTGTGAATTTGAGAAGTTTGACCCTAAGACTTGTTGTGAATGGATGGATCACTTCCATATACCATTTCAACACTCAACAACATCAAATGGGCCAAGAACACTCAAATCAAAAATCAAATTAAACATATGCATAGAAGCATATGTGCCACATAGCCATTTCACCAAACTTTGACCTATGGCTTTAAACCTTGACCAAATGGTGTGAAACCATCTCTCAACCTAATATAACACTAAATTGACCCTAACCCATGCCCAAGTGAAGCAAGGTGAACCCTTTTCAAAAATAATAAAACTTAACACATCACCTCTTATGTGTTATGGCCATTTTTGCAAATCTTTGACCAAGACCCTTTTAATTAGTTTCAATGGTTTGAAAATGTTTCTAAACCAATAAGAATCACATTAGAGTCAACCAAAGTCAATTCAAATGAAGAGAAATCACATAGTGAGAAAATCCCCAAAATTCCCTCACATACACTTAGCCCAATTTGCAAATCTTCAACCAAGGCCACCATTGCTTGATCTATTGTTTGTAAAACTCTTATATATGATAAACAAACACAATTGCATCAAAGAAACAAGAATCCAATCAAAGGAAATCTCAATTTTCAATTCACATATGATAATGGTCATATGTCACTTTTATATTTTCTTCCCCACTTTGCACCCCTGGTTTTGACCTTTCTTCAACCCAACTTGACCAACTCTCTCCATGTCATCCAAGACCATGTCAAGGTCAACAACTTCCATGTTGACCATCCTTGCTGAAGTTGACCAGGTTGACCAGTATAGTGTTGCCAAGTGGAGACTTTGGATTAAAGAGAAGATGAGCCCCTTTTTGAATTCTTGCAAACCTTCACCAAAATGAACCCCACCACCACCATTCCATCTCTATGATTATATGAAGGAGATACACCAAGGGAATTTCCAAAATTTTGAAACTTTTCTCTTTCGGGCATTTCATCAAACACCTTATAGGCAGGGTATCTAATTGTGCCCATGCTGAAAATTGGAGAAGACCAAGTCCAAGCACGAGCCCTCTCTGCATCCCCTGGACCCCCTCTCACCTCACCACATCTTTTCACCACTTGCCACCACCTCGTTGCTCGACATTGACCAAGGCTGGCCATGCCGTGGCATGGCAATGCCACCCTCATGCCATCCTCATCTCTGGCCCTCCCCAACGTGCACCAGCATGTCCCTGGTGTTCCCCACACTCCACTGCGTCGAATGGACACCAGCCCAGGTCGATTCATGCACCACAGTGACCAGGAGCGCGACGCCCAGACGCGCCCAGGGCGTGCACATGCGCGCCGGAACGCGCCTGGCGAGCGCCGCGGACACGCCTGGCCACGTCGTCGTGCCATCAGCTCGCGCCACCTCCGCCCTTGCTCGCTGCACCAAACGCGTCCTCACGTCACCCGCGATCGCCCGGACATGGCCATTGGCCCGCGGGAACGCCGCGGCGACGTCCACACCCACGACCATCCGCCACTGCCTGAGAGCTCCCGTCAAGCTCACCGCCACTGTAGTGCCTCGTTTTCACCACAATCACGCACGGCGTGACCGCCATGACAACGCCAACACGCTCGCGTCATCGCCGATCCCGAGCTTCCACTGTAGACGCGTCGCCATGGTCGCCCCTCCACGGCCACACCACGGCCACCTCCGCCAGCTATAAATAGCGCCCCTCAGCCCTCCCTCTCTTCAGACAAACTGCTCCCTTCTCCTCACTGATCCTTCTCCCCCATCCAATTCCACTCCACCTCGCCGGAGTAGCTCGAATCGCGAGCTCAAAGCCGCCGGAGCCCGCGGAAGCTCTGCGACGATTGGAGCCTCCCCAGCACGCGAAACTGCTACAGGCTGCTTCCCCTTCCTCGACAACGTCCTCTCCGCGCTTCGCCGACCCTCGCCGCGCCGCCGGTAAGCCGTCGACCCCTGCCCGCATCGCCGGTGACCTCCCCTCTCGCCGGAGACGAAGCCGTCTCTGGTCCGTTCGATCTCCGTCTGATCGTGCGGTTTAGATCACGCGTACCGGTTCGGTGCTTTAAGACGGGCTGACAGCTGGGGCCCGCGCTGTCAGTCGGCCCGCTACGTGTGGAGCGTTAGCTGGGCCGGCCCGTTTAGCTTCCCGCCCTCGTTTGAATTCAAAATGGTTTAATTCTTTTTCATTTATTTTGCAATCTGATGCTAGCTTCAAAATTTAATAGATCCAAATCTACTGAGCCATTTTCAACAAATTTTATATTTTTAGAAAGCTCATGAATAGCCCCATCCAACCCCACTGGTTTCAAATCAAAATATGTTGTAGAATTTGAATAGTAAAAATAACAAATCAGTAACTTTTCAAACTTCAAACAATTATTAAAAATCAACCATAAACTATTTTGAGGTGGTTCCACCTCTCAAAAATCACATTTGATGTTGTCTAATTTATTATGTAATAAAATACTATAGTTGTTTTATATGATCATGGGCTAAACTCAAATAATGGCTATCTGGCCATTACTAGCCCATTTAAATTATTGTCCAAATTTAAGATTTCAAATCTATGAGGTATAGCACCTCATTTAAATCATCTTCTCAAGTTGTATGAAGTAGTGTGATAACCCTGGTTGCTTGGTCTCATATTTGTTCCCTTATACTAAATGTTTGCCATAGTAGCATGATAAATTGTTCCAACAAATTATTAAATCATATGGGAGTGTTTCTCTCATTTAAATCTTGTCATGAACAATTCAAAATGAGGTAGAGACTCTGGGCATTTAGGTCTCATATGAATTGTTGATGATATTAAATCTTTACCTTGTTAGGATTAAAAGGTATGAGGTGTTTACCTCATTTAAATCACTTTCTCAAATGATAAGTGTGAAGAGGTTGACTTTGGTCAACCTAGGTCACCTATTATGTATAAGAGAAATTAAATCTTAATAAGGCAATGAGGAGAAGTCATTTCTCTAAGTAATTAAAAGTAACACTTTATTTAGTATGAGAGGAAATTATTTTTCCTAAATAAGAAAACAACACCCTTACACACTTAATAGTAATGAGTGATGCTAGTTTACTTGTGTAAATTATATGAGGTGTTTCACTTCATTTAAATCTTGTCCCAAGTACTTTCATATGAAGTTTGAACCCCTGGTCAAATACTCTCACATGAAATACTTGGAGTTTTAAATCATAATAGTCACTATTAAATGGTATGAGGTATCCCTACCTCATTTAAATCATTTTCTCAAGTGATGATGATGAATGGTTGACCTAGGTCAACATAAATTCATGTGTGATGATTTGAGAGATTAAATCTTAAAGAAGATTCAATGAGAGGAAACTATTCTTCCTCCAAAACAATACCACCAATGCACCAAATTGTATTAATTATGTGAATAGAATAGTTTGTGTGAATATATGTGATGTTGGGAAGAGCCAATGAATTGTTTGGTGATTGTATCCTCGTATTCGTATTTTAGACGCTAGTACCGAGGAGTATCAAGAGGAGGAGGAAGTCTACTTCCAGGAAGAGGAAGACCACTTTGATCAGTACACCACTCAAGGCAAGCTATTACCAATACAAGCTAGACTATTGCAAGCTAGTATTCTTGCAAGCTATTACCAATACAAGCTAGACTATTGCAAGCTAGTATTCTTGCATGCTATTACCAATGCAAGCTATGTTATTTTGAAAGCTATTACCAATGCAAGCTAACACCCTTGCAAGCTAATAGTCTTGCAAAGTGCAAAGCTCTACTAGAGCAAGGCACACCCACCACTACTTTTTACTTTATGCTTATGATCCTATTTCCCAGTTTTATTCTTACAAGCTTTGGTTTTTGATTATTTATAACTTGCTTTTATAGTTAACTTTGGTCTAGAAATAGAGTACTACAAGAGTATCAAAATTAGCCTAGCAAGCTCCAAGATATTTAGCATCCCTCAGGACTAGTTGCTAGTGCTCAATATCAGAATTGACTACTCTAGATGGGAACTTGTGAAATGAAAAGACTTTGAAAACCTTGGAATGATGAGTCATTCTATTGAAAGATTTTGAAGGTGAATATGACTGGTGAATGACTTGGTGAATTTTACAAAAACTGATGGTTGGGTTTGGATGCGATACCATTCCAATTTTGCAAGTACCCCCACAATACCTGATATGGGTAGGGCTTAACTAGAAGTTTATGTATCTTAGTATGGGTTCCCTCTAAACAAGCGTCATCGGGGTTATGCTGGAGGCTGCCTCTACAAAAGTGAAATGATATGAAATGACGTGAAATGAGGTGAATGTCCGGCCCAAGCCCTGTGCGATTCCCGTGACAGTTTGTCTTCACCGGGAGGCCAAGCTCATGGGGAGAGATGCCTATACTAAGATATGTAAGTGAAAGGTTATGGTTGGTAGTCCGCACACGGAGTGTGGTAAATCAGGGCCGATTAACCCTGACGGATTATTGCAAATGTTGTGGCACAAGTGTACGACCTCTGCAGAGTGTAGATCTATTCGAATAGCCGCGTCCACGGTTATGGACGGTTGGAAAGGCCATACTGTTCCGTCATCAGACTATTTTCAAAATGTGACATGTGAAGGGTGATTTTTGAACTTGAAAAGGTGAATGGTGACTTGTGATTTGAATTGAAAGGTGACTTTGACTTTGAATCACAACTGAGTTGTGGGAATGACACTAATGTTCCCGCTTGAGTTAGTTGAGCAAGTGAAGGTTTTTGATTATTAAAGTGTTTATGAAATAAAACTAGCTTTATGCAAATGAAACTTAGAGCTTAGCACCCCCTTACTATAGTTGATAGTGTTTACCTTAGTATTAGTTTGCGAGTACTTTAAAGTACTCATGGCTTTGTCCCTGGCTATTCAAATGGCCAGACTATGAAGAGGAGTACCAGAACCCGGAAGAAGGACAGCAGGACGTCTACGACAACTAGGATCACTCCTGACGTCAATAGTTGCCTGTGGAACAGATGGACCACGACCGCTACGCTACTTCGCTTCCGCTATGTGTTTTGTAATTGATCAATGGATCATCTAGTATTGTAATGAGACTGGATCATGTGATCCTTTGTTGTAAGACAATTATGCGTTGTAATAAATGATGTGTTGTGATATTAATCTATTATGTCTCGCAAAAACAATATTCCTGGGATTGCGATGAATGACATAATAGGCATCTGGACTTAAAAATCCGGGTGTTGACAAGTTGGTATCAGAGCCATTGTTTGACCTTAGGAGACCCTAGTTAGAATGGACGTCTGCAAAACTTAGCTTCAAAAACCAAAGAAGTGAATAATTGTGAAAAACTTATTCTCACTCTTATCCTTGAAATCTTTTTCAAAATGAGAAATTCATACTCTACTTTCTTTGTAGCACTATCTAAAATTTTGCACACTTGAATACTTCTCTAAATTTACTCCTCCTCTTTGCTCACAGATGAAGTACCAATGGGAGTCCTATAAGCTTGGATCCGGAGACGACAAAAGTTTCGAAAAGGAATTGAAGCAACTGGTGGACTATCTGGGACATCCGTATCCCGAGTTCTTCGGAATACCCCTCAAGGCTCAGTCAGGAGAACCACCTCAGTGGGACGTCTCTACTGATCTACGAAGGAAGCTTGATGCCCCAGTATGGGAAACCATATGGTTTTCTGTAACGGGAAACACTTGGAAGGAAGGACTAGACAAAGCTATGCAAGAAGCAATTTCCCGTCTGTGTGGACAAAATGAGGACAAGATCAAGAACACTCGCTTCATTTACTACCCAAGACATGACTCCATGGGAAGATCAATGACCATGCCCCCACCGCAACCAAAGATGAACCCCTATGAAGCACCTCAGGACTTCAGCGGTACAAAACCCGCAGGATTTGGACAACGCCCTCGCCTCTCGCCAAGCACCTCACCCGTGAAGACGAAGAAACCCCCCCCTGAAGAGTAGTATCACCCAAGCACTTAAGTAGGTGTGAGTTGTATCAGGATCCCCCTTGTATCGTAGAGCGATGAATGGTTCTTCAAACCAACGGTGTGTTAGATTTGTAATGTATGATGCTTGGTATGAATGAAAAAGTGTTGTTGGTTTTTACCCCCGCAACACTACTCAAGTTTTCAATTTTATGAACTTTTAAACTTAACAAAACAAACCATAGAAAATTCCCTCTTATCTTATCATCTACATCCATGTTCAGATGGCCCCTCCCAATCGCACCAACGACGCGATGATGCAACTGCTGCAGACAATGATGGCAGACCGAGAAGTCGAAAGAGCTGAACGCCAAGCCAACCTTGCGGCACTGCAACAGATAGCTCAGAACAATCAAGGCCATCATGATCACCCAGGATCAAAGCTAAAGAACTTCCAGAACACCAACCCTCCGGTATTCAACAAGACTGAAGAGCCCCTCGATGCTGATGACTGGCTCCAGACCATGGAGAACAACCTCGAAGTTGCGCAAGTTGAAGCCGCAGAGAAAGTGCTGTTTGCCACCCATTATCTGGCAGGACCAGCCAGAGCTTGGTGGACCAGCACCCGTGCCATGAATGCAGGACAGATGATGACCTGGGAAGACTTCAAGATTAAGTTTAGCAAATACCATGTGCCCCAAGGACTGATCAAAAAGATGAGAGATGAGTTCCGTGAACTCAAGCAAGGAAGAATGTCCGTGGTGGAATACCGCGACAGGTTTCTTACTCTGTCAAGGTACGCCCCGGATGAGACCGACACCAATGAGAAGCGAAAGGAAAGATTTCTGAACGGACTGCACGACGAGATGCAAACTGTGTTAGTGAACATTCCGTTCGCTGACTTAGAAGCCCTTGTAGACTCAGCCATACAGATGGAAGGAAAGCTGCACCAAGCCAACGAGAACCGCAAGCGCAGAATGATGAACCAGAGTGGACCCCACCATAACCAGAAGTATCGAAATAACTCCTCTGGAGGATTCACCCCAAGATACAACAAGCCCCCTGCCCAGAATTATCGCCCCAACTACACCAACAACAACGGAGGACCCCCGAAGCACGGAGGGAACAACAACAACAACAACAACCGCCCCAACAACAGCAACAACAATGGAAACAACAACAACCCCAATACCGCCCCGAGGACTGGAAGCAATGCTACCCCCGTCAACCCCAAAGACAAATCCACCGTCAACTGCTATGAATGTGGAGTTGTGGGTCACTTCTCCAAAGAGTGCCCCAAGAAGCTTGCCAGGATTGCCGCCAATACCGCAGCACCTGCTCAACAACAGCGCCGCTTTGCTGGAAGAAGGAACCCGAACAACAACAACGGACGTTTCTACCACATGACTGCCACTGAAGCTCAGGAAGCACCCCAGACAATGCCAAGTATGTCCTCCTGTTATTAAAATGCTCAATCTCTCTTAGGAACCTAACTTTTCTTAAAATCTCGGGACGAGATTTGTTTAAGGGGGAAGGGTTTGTAACAACCCAAAAATTTCAAAACAAACAAATTGAATTTTCCCTAGTTCCAAATTTTGGAACCAACAAAAACTTTTATTAAAATAAGATTGATACATATAGACCTTGTTTAAATCTTGTGTTTTGCCATGATGAGTGTTATTATGCTTATGTGCTAAACCCTAAAACCCCAAAGTGATCAAGTGAAGATCACCAATCAAATAAAATACAAGAAAAATAATTCAAATAAGAAAAACCTTAAACCCTAATCTTCTCCAAAATTCATTTTGGATATATTTTGAGAAACACAAAATAAAATAAAAGACCTATGGGGACATATAGCCCTAATAGGTAAATCTTGAACCCTATCTTTATTAATTATGCTAAATGGTGGTGAACCTTTGAGAACCCCACAAAACCCTAAACCTCACCCCTCTTCTCACCACCCTAGTTAAAATGAAATAAAAAGAGAATTAAATAAGAAAGAGGTATATGTGCCTATGGCTATTTTTCTAAAATTTTACCCTAAGCCTTTCTACTTTGCTTAGAGGTTTGGAAAACCTTCTTACACCTTACCTAGTACTTATCAAACCAAATCCAAGTGGTTTCCAAAGAAAATAAAAAGAAAACTAAAAATGCCATAGAGGCATATGTAAGAAAAGTGCAAATTTGTGAATTTGAGAAGTTTGACCCTAAGACTTGTTGTGAATGGATGGATCACTTCCATATACCATTTCAACACTCAACAACATCAAATGGGCCAAGAACACTCAAATCAAAAATCAAATTAAACATATGCATAGAAGCATATGTGCCACATAGCCATTTCACCAAACTTTGACCTATGGCTTTAAACCTTGACCAAATGGTGTGAAACCATCTCTCAACCTAATATAACACTAAATTGACCCTAACCCATGCCCAAGTGAAGCAAGGTGAACCCTTTTCAAAAATAATAAAACTTAACACATCACCTCTTATGTGTTATGGCCATTTTTGCAAATCTTTGACCAAGACCCTTTTAATTAGTTTCAATGGTTTGAAAATGTTTCTAAACCAATAAGAATCACATTAGAGTCAACCAAAGTCAATTCAAATGAAGAGAAATCACATAGTGAGAAAATCCCCAAAATTCCCTCACATACACTTAGCCCAATTTGCAAATCTTCAACCAAGGCCACCATTGCTTGATCTATTGTTTGTAAAACTCTTATATATGATAAACAAACACAATTGCATCAAAGAAACAAGAATCCAATCAAAGGAAATCTCAATTTTCAATTCACATATGATAATGGTCATATGTCACTTTTATATTTTCTTCCCCACTTTGCACCCCTGGTTTTGACCTTTCTTCAACCCAACTTGACCAACTCTCTCCATGTCATCCAAGACCATGTCAAGGTCAACAACTTCCATGTTGACCATCCTTGCTGAAGTTGACCAGGTTGACCAGTATAGTGTTGCCAAGTGGAGACTTTGGATTAAAGAGAAGATGAGCCCCTTTTTGAATTCTTGCAAACCTTCACCAAAATGAACCCCACCACCACCATTCCATCTCTATGATTATATGAAGGAGATACACCAAGGGAATTTCCAAAATTTTGAAACTTTTCTCTTTCGGGCATTTCATCAAACACCTTATAGGCAGGGTATCTAATTGTGCCCATGCTGAAAATTGGAGAAGACCAAGTCCAAGCCTGAGCCCTCTCTGCATCCCTGGACCCCCCTCTCACCTCACCACATCTTTTCACCACTTGCCACCACCTCTGTTGCTCGACATTGACCAAGGCTGGCCATGCCGTGGCATGGCAATGCCACCCTCATGCCATCCTCATCTCTGGCCCTCCCCAACGTGCACCAGCATGTCCCTGGTGTTCCCCACACTCCACTGCGTCGAATGGACACCAGCCCAGGTCGATTCATGCACCACAGTGACCAGGAGCGCGACGCCCAGACGCGCCCAGGGCGTGCACATGCGCGCCGGAACGCGCCTGGCGAGCGCCGCGGACACGCCTGGCCACGTCGTCGTGCCATCAGCTCGCGCCACCTCCGCCCTTGCTCGCTGCACCAAACGCGTCCTCACGTCACCCGCAGTCGCCCAGACATGGCCATTGGCCCGCGGGAACGCCGCAGGCGACGCCCACTCCGACGACCATCCGCCACTGCCAGAGAGCTCCCGTCAAGCTCACCGCCGCTGTAGTGCCTCGTTTTCACCACAATCACGCCTGGCGTGACCGCCATGACAACGCCAACACGCTCGCGTCATCGCCAGTCCCCGAGCTTCCCTGTAGACGCGTCGCCATGGTCGCCCCTCCACAGCACACCACGGCCACCTCCGCCAGCTATAAATAGCGCCCCTCAGCCCTCCCTCTCTTCAGACAAACTGCTCCCTTCTCCTCACTGATCCTTCTCCCCCATCCAATTCCACTCCACCTCGCCGGAGTAGCTCGAATCGCGAGCTCAAAGCCGCCGGAGCCCGCGGAAGCTCTGCGACGATTGGAGCCTCCCCAGCACGCGAAACTGCTACAGGCTGCTTCCCCTTCCTCGACAACGTCCTCTCCGCGCTTCGCCGACCCTCGCCGCGCCGCCGGTAAGCCGTCGACCCCCTGCCCGCATCGCCGGTGACCTCCCCTCTCGCCGGAGACGAAGCCGTCTCTGGTCCGTTCGATCTCCGTCTGATCGTGCGGTTTAGATCACGCGTACCGGTTCGGTGCTTTAAGACGGGCTGACAGCTGGGGCCCGCGCTGTCAGTCGGCCCGCTACGTGTGGAGCGTTAGCTGGGCCGGCCCGTTTAGCTTCCCGCCCTCGTTTGAATTCAAAATGGTTTAATTCTTTTTCATTTATTTTGCAATCTGATGCTAGCTTCAAAATTTAATAGATCCAAATCTACTGAGCCATTTTCAACAAATTTTATATTTTTAGAAAGCTCATGAATAGCCCCATCCAACCCCACTGGTTTCAAATCAAAATATGTTGTAGAATTTGAATAGTAAAAATAACAAATCAGTAACTTTTCAAACTTCAAACAATTATTAAAAATCAACCATAAACTATTTTGAGGTGGTTCCACCTCTCAAAAATCACATTTGATGTTGTCTAATTTATTATGTAATAAAATACTATAGTTGTTTTATATGATCATGGGCTAAACTCAAATAATGGCTATCTGGCCATTACTAGCCCATTTAAATTATTGTCCAAATTTAAGATTTCAAATCTATGAGGTATAGCACCTCATTTAAATCATCTTCTCAAGTTGTATGAAGTAGTGTGATAACCCTGGTTGCTTGGTCTCATATTTGTTCCCTTATACTAAATGTTTGCCATAGTAGCATGATAAATTGTTCCAACAAATTATTAAATCATATGGGAGTGTTTCTCTCATTTAAATCTTGTCATGAACAATTCAAAATGAGGTAGAGACTCTGGGCATTTAGGTCTCATATGAATTGTTGATGATATTAAATCTTTACCTTGTTAGGATTAAAAGGTATGAGGTGTTTACCTCATTTAAATCACTTTCTCAAATGATAAGTGTGAAGAGGTTGACTTTGGTCAACCTAGGTCACCTATTATGTATAAGAGAAATTAAATCTTAATAAGGCAATGAGGAGAAGTCATTTCTCTAAGTAATTAAAAGTAACACTTTATTTAGTATGAGAGGAAATTATTTTTCCTAAATAAGAAAACAACACCCTTACACACTTAATAGTAATGAGTGATGCTAGTTTACTTGTGTAAATTATATGAGGTGTTTCACTTCATTTAAATCTTGTCCCAAGTACTTTCATATGAAGTTTGAACCCCTGGTCAAATACTCTCACATGAAATACTTGGAGTTTTAAATCATAATAGTCACTATTAAATGGTATGAGGTATCCCTACCTCATTTAAATCATTTTCTCAAGTGATGATGATGAATGGTTGACCTAGGTCAACATAAATTCATGTGTGATGATTTGAGAGATTAAATCTTAAAGAAGATTCAATGAGAGGAAACTATTCTTCCTCCAAAACAATACCACCAATGCACCAAATTGTATTAATTATGTGAATAGAATAGTTTGTGTGAATATATGTGATGTTGGGAAGAGCCAATGAATTGTTTGGTGATTGTATCCTCGTATTCGTATTTTAGACGCTAGTACCGAGGAGTATCAAGAGGAGGAGGAAGTCTACTTCCGTGAAGAGGAAGACCACTTTGATCAGTACACCACTCAAGGCAAGCTATTACCAATACAAGCTAGACTATTGCAAGCTAGTATTCTTGCAAGCTATTACCAATACAAGCTAGACTATTGCAAGCTAGTATTCTTGCATGCTATTACCAATGCAAGCTATGTTATTTTGAAAGCTATTACCAATGCAAGCTAACACCCTTGCAAGCTAATAGTCTTGCAAAGTGCAAAGCTCTACTAGAGCAAGGCACACCCACCACTACTTTTTACTTTATGCTTATGATCCTATTTCCCAGTTTTATTCTTACAAGCTTTGGTTTTTGATTATTTATAACTTGCTTTTATAGTTAACTTTGGTCTAGAAATAGAGTACTACAAGAGTATCAAAATTAGCCTAGCAAGCTCCAAGATATTTAGCATCCCTCAGGACTAGTTGCTAGTGCTCAATATCAGAATTGACTACTCTAGATGGGAACTTGTGAAATGAAAAGACTTTGAAAACCTTGGAATGATGAGTCATTCTATTGAAAGATTTTGAAGGTGAATATGACTGGTGAATGACTTGGTGAATTTTACAAAAAACTGATGGTTGGGTTTGGATGCGATACCATTCCAATTTTGCAAGTACCCCCACAATACCTGATATGGGTAGGGCTTAACTAGAAGTTTATGTATCTTAGTATGGGTTCCCTCTAAACAAGCGTCATCGGGGTTATCTTTGGAGGCTGCCTCTACAAAAGTGAAATGATATGAAATGACGTGAAATGAGGTGAATGTCCGGCCCAAGCCCTGTGCAGTTCCCAGGCTGACAGTTTGTCTTCACTGGGAGGCCAAGCTCATGGGGAGAGATGCCTATACTAAGATATGTAAGTGAAAGGTTATGGTTGGTAGTCCGCACACGGAGTGTGGTAAATCAGGGCCAGTTAACCCTGACGGATTATTGCAAATGTTGTGGCACAAGTGTACGACCTCTGCAGAGTGTAGATCTATTCGAATAGCCGCGTCCACGGTTATGGACGGTTGGAAAGGCCATACTGTTCCGTCATCAGACTATTTTCAAAATGTGACATGTGAAGGGTGATTTTTGAACTTGAAAAGGTGAATGGTGACTTGTGATTTGAATTGAAAGGTGACTTTGACTTTGAATCACAACTGAGTTGTGGGAATGACACTAATGTTCCCGCTTGAGTTAGTTGAGCAAGTGAAGGTTTTTGATTATTAAAGTGTTTATGAAATAAAACTAGCTTTATGCAAATGAAACTTAGAGCTTAGCACCCCCTTACTATAGTTGATAGTGTTTACCTTAGTATTAGTTTGCGAGTACTTTAAAGTACTCATGGCTTTGTCCCTGGCTATTCAAATGGCCAGACTATGAAGAGGAGTACCAGAACCCGGAAGAAGGACAGCAGGACGTCTACGACAACTAGGATCACTCCTGACGTCAATAGTTGCCTGTGGAACAGATGGACCACGACCGCTACGCTACTTCGCTTCCGCTATGTGTTTTGTAATTGATCAATGGATCATCTAGTATTGTAATGAGACTGGATCATGTGATCCTTTGTTGTAAGACAATTATGCGTTGTAATAAATGATGTGTTGTGATATTAATCTATTATGTCTCGCAAAAACAATATTCCTGGGATTGCGATGAATGACATAATAGGCATCTGGACTTAAAAATCCGGGTGTTGACAGTATTGCAGCAGTAGTAACACAGTGAAACAGTAAACAAGCAGTAGTAACGCAGCAGTATTTAGGAACAAGGCCTAGGGATTAGACTTTCACTAGTGGACACTCTCAACATTGATCACATAACAGAATATATAAATGCATACTCTACACTCTTGTTGGATGATGAACACATTGCGTAGGATTACACGAACCCTCAATGCCGGAGTTAACAAGCTCCACAATTCATTGTTCATATTTAAGTAACCTTAGAGTGTAAGATAGATCAAAAGACTAAACCAAGTACTAACATAGCATGCACACTGTCACCTTCATGCTTATGTAGGAGGAATAGATCACATCAATACTATCATAGCAATAGTTAACTTCGTAATCTACAAGAGATCATGATCATAGCATAAACCAAGTACTAACACGGATGCACACACTGTCACCATTACATCGTGCAGGAGGAATAAAACTACTTTAATAACATTGCTAGAGTAGCACATAGATAAATTGTGATACAAATACATTGCAATCATAAAGAGATATAAATAAGCACCTCACTATGCCATTCATCAGTGAATAAGTATTCTGTGAAATATAGCCTAAGAGACCCACACGGTGCACACACTGTCACCTTTACACACGTGGGACAAGGAGTCTCCGGAGATCACATAAGTAAAATTCACTTGACTAGCATAACGACATCTAGATTACAAGCATCATCATATGAATCTCAATCATGTAAGGCAGCTCATGAGATTATTGTATTGAAGTACATAGGAGAGAGATGAACCACATAGCTACCGGTACAGCCCCGAGCCTCGATGGAGAACTACTCCCTCCTCATGGGAGCAGCAGCGGTGATGAAGATGGCGGTGGAGATGGCAGCGGTGTCGATGGAGAAGCCTTCCGGGGGCACTTCCCCGTTCCGGCAGCGTGCCGGAACAGAGACTCCTGTCCCCCAGATATTGGCTTCGCGATGGCGGCGGCTCTGGAAGGTTTCTGTGGGTTTCGTCGAACGCATCAGGGTTTTCGCGACGGAGGCTTTAAATAGGCGAAGAGGCGGCGCCAGAGGGTCGAAGGGGTGCCCACACCATAGGGTGGCGCGGCCCCCCCCTGGCCGCGCCGGCCTAGGGTTTGGTGGGCCTGTGCCCCCCCTCTGGTCCTTCTCGTGTGTTCTGGATGCTTCCGGTGAAAATAGGAACCTGGGCGTTGATTTCGTCCAATTCCGAGAATATTTCGTTACTAGGATTTCTGAAACCAAAAACAGCAGAAAACAGCAACTGGCACTTCGGCATCTTGTTAATAGGTTAGTTCCAGAAAATGCACGAATATGACATAAAGTGTGCATAAAACATGTAGATAACATCAATAATGTGGCATGGAACATAAGAAATTATCGATACGTTGGAGACGTATCAGCATCCCCAAGCTTAGTTCTGCTCGTCCCGAGCAGGTAAAACGATAACAAAGATAATTTCTGGAGTGACATGCCATCATAACCTTGATCATACTATTGTAAACATATGTAATGAATGCAGCGATCAAAACAATGGTAATGACATGAGTAAACAACTGAATCATAAAGCAAAGACTTTTCACGAATAGCACTTCAAGACAAGCATCAATAAGTCTTGCATAAGAGTTAACTCATAAAGCAATAATTCAAAGTAAAGGTATTGAAGCAACACAATGGAAGATTAAGTTTCAGCGGTTGCTTTCAACTTGTAACATGTACATCTCATGGATATTGTCAACATAGAGTAATATAATAAGTGCAATAAGCAAGTATGTAGGAATCAATGCACAGTTCACACAAGTGTTTGCTTCTTGAGGTGGAGAGAAATAGGTGAACTGACTCAACAATAAAAGTAAAAGAATGGTCCTCCATAGAGGAAAAGCATCGATTGCTATATTTGTGCTAGAGCTTTGATTTTGAAAACATGAAACAATTTTGTCAACGGTAGTAATAAGGCATATGTATCATGTAAATTATATCTTACAAGTTGCAAGCCTCATGCATAGTATACTAATAGTGCCCGCACCTTGTCCTAATTAGCTTGGACTACCGGATCATCACAATGCACATGTTTTAACCAAGTGTCACAAAGGGGTACCTCTATGCCGCCTGTACAAAGGTCTAAGGAGAAAGCTCGCATTGGATTTCTCGCTATTGATTATTCTCAACTTAGACATCCATACCGGGACAACATAGACAACAGATAATGGACTCCTCTTTTATGCATAAGCATGTAACAACAATTAATAATTTTCTCATATGAGATTGAGGATATTTGTCCAAAACTGAAACTTCCACCATGGATCATGGCTTTAGTTAGCGGCCCAATGTTCTTCTCTAACAATATGCATGCTTAACCATAAGGTGGTAGATCGCTCTTACTTCAAACAAGACGGACATGCATAGCAACTCACATGATATTCAACAAAGAATAGTTGATGGCGTCCCCAGAAACATGGTTATCGCACAACAAGCAACTTAATAAGAGATAAAGTGCATGATTACATATTCAATACCACAATAGTTTTTAAGCTATTTGTCCCATGAGCTATATATTGCAAAGGTGAATGATGGAATTTTAAAGGTAGCACTCAAGCAATTTACTTTGTAATGGCGGAGAAATACCATGTAGTAGGTAGGTATGGTGGACACAAATGGCATAGTGGTTGGCTCAAGTATTTTGGATGCATGAGAAGTATTCCCTCTCGATACAAGGTTTAGGCTAGCAAGGTTATTTGAAACAAACACAAGGATGAACCGGTGCAGCAAAACTCACATAAAAGACATATTGAAAACATTATAAGACTCTACACCGTCTTCCTTGTTGTTCAAACTCAATACTAGAAATTATCTAGACCTTAGAGAGACCAAATATGCAAACCAAATTTTAGCATGCTCTATGTATTTCTTCATTAATGGGTGCAAAGTATATGATGCAAGAGCTTAAACATGAGCACAACAATTGCCAAGTATCACATTATCCAAGACATTTATAGCAATTACTACATGTATCATTTTCCAATTCCAACCATATAACAATTTAACGAAGAAGAAACTTCGCCATGAATACTATGAGTAGAAACTAAGGACATACTTGTCCATATGCTACAGCGGAGTGTGTCTCTCTCCCATAAAGTGAATGCTAGGATCCATTTTATTCAAACAAAACAAAAAACAAAAACAAACCGACGCTCCAAGCAAAGCACATAAGATGTGATGGAATAAAAAATATAGTTTCAGGGGAGGAACCTGATAATGTTGTCGATGAAGAAGGGGATGCCTTGGGCATCCCCAAGCTTAGACGCTTGAGTCTTCTTGATATATGCAGGGGTGAACCACTGGAGCATCCCCAAGCTTAGAGCTTTCACTCTCCTTGATCATGTTGCATCATACTCCTCTCTTGATCCTTGAAAACTTCCTCCACACCAAACTTAGAACAACTCATTAGAGGGTTAGCGACAATAAAAATTAACATATTCAGAGGTGACACAATCATTTTTAACACTTCTGGACATTGCATAAAGCTACTGGACATTAGTGGATCAAAGAAATTCATCCAACATAGCAAAAGAGGCAATGCGAAATAAAAGGCAGAATCTGTCAAAACAGAACAGTTCGTATTGACGAATTTTATTAGGCCACCAGACTTGCTCAAATGAAAATGCTCAAATTGAATGAAAGTTGCGTACATATCTGAGGATCACTCACGTAAATTGGCATAATTTTCTGAGCTACCTACAGTGGGGCAGGTCGAAATTCGTGACAGCAAAGAAATCTGAAACTGCGCAGTAATCCAAATCTAGTATAAACTTTTCTATCAACGACTTTACTTGGCACAACAAAACACAAAACTAAGATAAAGAGAGGTTGCTACAGTAGTAAACAACTTCCAAGACACAAATATAAAACAAAGTACTGTAGCAAAATAACACATGGGTTATCTCCCAAAAAGTTCTTTCTTTATAGCCGTTAAGATGGGCTCAGCAGTTTTAATGATGCACTCGCGAGAAATAGTATTTGAAGCAAAAGAGAGCATCAAGAGGCAAATTCAAAACACATTTAAGTCCAACATGCTTCCTATGCATAGGAATCTTGTAAATAAACAAGTTCATGAAGAGCAAAGTAACAAGCATAGGAAGATAGAACAAGTGTAGTTTCAAAAATTTCAGCACATAGAGAGGTATTTTAGTAACATGAAAATTTGTACAACCATATTTTCCTCTCTCATAATAACTTTCAGTAGTGTCATGAGCAAACTCAACAATATAACTATCACATAAAGCATTCTTATCATGAGTCTCATGCATAAAATTATTACTACTCCCAACATAAGCATAGTTATTCTTATTAATTGTAGTAGGAGCAAATTCAACAAAGTAGCTATCATTATTATTCTCATCAAGTGTAGGAGGCATAGTATTATCATCATAAAAATTACTCTCCATAGTAGGTGGCAACAAAAGACCACTATCATTATAATCATCATATATGGGAGGCAAAGTATCATCAAAGAAAATTTTCTCCTCAATGCTTGGGGGACTAAAAAGATCATGAAAACCAGCTTCCCCAAGCTTAGAACTTTCTATATCATTATCAACAATGGTGTTCAAAGCGTTCATACTAATATTACTACCAGCATGCAAATAAGATTCCCTAGGTTTTTTAATTTTCGCATCAAACAATCCATGTTTTAAATCAGGAAATAGAATAAGAAGCTCATTCTTGTCCATTATGCCAAACTAGTGTAAACAAGAAACAAAAAGATGCAATTGCAGGATCTAAAGGAAATAGCTTCGAGTACTTACAACGGCGAAAATAGCTTAGTAGCCGAGATCTGGAGTGTGAGTACCTTTTACTTTTCCTCCCCGGCAACGGCGCCAGAAAATAGCTTGATGTCTACGCCCCCCTCCTTTTCCTGTAGACAGTGTTGGGCCTCCAAGAGCAGAGGTTTGTAGAACAGCAGCAAGTTTTCCCTTAAGTGGATCACCCAAGGTTTATCGAACTCAGGGAGGAAGAGGTCAAAGATATCCCTCTCATGCAACCCTGCAACCACAAAGCAAGAAGTCTCTTGTGTCCCCAACACACCTAATAGGTGCACTAGTTCGGCGAAGAGATAGTGAAATACAGGTGGTATGAATATATATGAGCAGTAGCAACGGTGCCAGAAAATAGCTTGCTGGCGCGTAGTTGATGGTGGTAGTATTGCAGCAGTAGTAACACAGTGAAACAGTAAACAAGCAGTAGTAACGCAGCAGTATTTAGGAACAAGTGTCGGGGGGAAGACCCCGGGTAGGGCAATGGACGCGGAGCAGCCGGCTGGCCACTGGCCGGCTCGCGGCAAAGGCCGGCTGAGGTGCAGCCGGCTGGCGCCGTGGCCGGCTGGTCCGGAAGCCGGCTGGCTCTAGGTCCTAGTCGGTCTGGCTACGGCCGCCAATGCTGTAGCTGGGACGGCTTCTACAAGCCATATCCGACTAGGGGTTTGCACCTCAGACCGACTCGAGGCTGGCGAGTCTTGCACTAGAAGGAACCGGGTTGGTGATCCGGGTTCCCAAAGTCCACGATGACTTCATCTTCCGTAAAGCACGGGGCACTGTAGATCAATAGTGCCACGCGCCGGACAGGCCATCATGGTCTACGTCGCACCGTACGGGCTACAGTGGTTGACGGCGACAGGGACACTTCCTCTCCATACCGCTGACCGTGGCAGCCGGATGGGACAGGCCACGACGCCTCAACGGCTCCTGACGTCACCGCCTCGGGAAGGAGCAGAAGCCGAAGCCGGCCAAGCCGGCCAGTAGACTATAAGGTCTTATGTGTAAAGTGTCGGTGCCTATATAAGCCGCACTACCCCCTCTCGTGCAGGGGATCGATCGATCAAGCATTCTCACTTCACTCCACCCTTAGCGCTGCCCTGTGAGAGAGACCATCGTCTCCCTTAGCCTCCCAGGAGCAGCCGGACACAGCTCTAGGAGCACTATTGTATTGTGTGATCATCATATACACTCTAGCAGGAGTAGAGGTGTTACCTCCATCGGAGGGCCTCGAACCTGGGTACGTCGCCGTGTCGCTCGTCCCCATACCCACATCCGGATACCGTCGTGAGATCTCTCAGGAACCACCTTCGATTAGCCACCCTATGGCATATGCCGTGACGATACCACGACATTTGGCGCCCACCGTGGGGCCTTCAGCATCCTCGGCCGGTGTCTTCATCCGGACGGGCCTCACCATCACCACCGGCGAGCGAGTCGCTTCAGGCTTGATCTGGAGATTCGGCTCCCTCGACTGCGTCAGCGACAACGCTGGCTGCTTCGCCGACCGGCCCTTCCCAGCCGGCGGCAGCGTCATCTCCTTCGGCGGCCACGACGTCTACGTCGCCACCGTCGCACCGCCGCGCTACCCGCGGCAGGTGCTGCGCTGCGCAAGCCCTCCTCCGCGAGCCGGCAGCAGCGCTCCTGCCAGCCCCGCCGTCGTGCAAGTCATGATGGCTGGCGAGGAGCTCCCCACCAAGAACCCGCGCACCCGTGGTCCCAACCTGGAGCGCAACGTCGACCCCAACGCCTCCGGCTCGGGCCCAAAAGCGCCACCACCACCGTCCCAGCTGGACGAAGTTCGGGCAAGGCTGAGCACCCCGCTCACGCGTGGCGCCGACCCCACCACCATCGAGGCAGATTTGGAGGCGCACCGCCAGCTCCTCCTCAAGCAAACCGAAGAACTGGTTGCTGCTAAGCGCCAGATGGAGATCACCCAGCGCGAGTACAACCGCGCCCACGGCCTCACTCCAGGCGGCGACGAGCCCAGCCGAGCCGGCCAGATCCGCCGCAGGGGCCGCGACCTTGGCGCCGAGATCGCCCGCGACGGCGCTCCCTCGCCGACTCCGTCCGCGGAACAACCCGTCTACAACACCCCCGACAAGAACATGCGCGCGGCACAGGCCGCCGCAGAAGAGCTGAGCCGCCTTCAAGGCGAAGAGTTACGCCGCTGCACCAAGCGGGTGGCGAGCTGCTCAACGCAGCGACCAAGCTGAGCGGCCGACCCCAGGTTTGTCAATGCCCCCAGAGCTTCCCACGCTCGTGGTGTTGCAGGCAACGACAGGGAAGGCGCCAGGGACACGGCCGAGTCCGCCTCCCCAGCACCAAGCCGGCATCGTGACTCCCGGGCCACACATGCAAGCTCGAGCCGGCCGAGCCACCAGCCTAGCGGCAGCAGCCGCAGCCGGCCCCCTCCAAGCCGGAACCAGGAGCAAGACTCCGAGCCCCGCCGCCAGCACCGACCGGCTCCGGAAGCAAGCGGCGCTCGCCAGCCGGCACGCTCCCGGCTGGGCCCGCGCATCGAGCCAACCGACGCCCGAGAACGCCTCGACCGGCTGGTCGAATCCCGCATTGCGGAAGAAGAAGCGCCAGCCGGCCCAAAGTGCTTCGGGCCACGCATCATCAACGAGCCCATGATCGACGGCTTCCAACTCCCGCGCGACACCCCCAAGTACGACGGCACTGCCAAGCCGGAGGACTGGCTGCTGGACTACTCCACCGCAGTCGGCATCGCCAAAGGCAACAAGCGCTGGGCTGTGCGCTACTCCCCCCTCATGCTGCTCGGCTCCGCCCGCACATGGCTCAACAACTTGCCAGCCGGCAGCATAAACGGCTGGCTGGACTTTGAAGCGGCCTTCATCAGCAACTTCACCGGCACTTACCGCCGGCCGGGTCGGCCCCAACAGCTGGAGATGTGTAAGCAGGGCCCCGACGAGACGGATCGCACGTACCTAACGCGCTGGTGCGAGATGCGCAACTCCTGCGAGGGCGTGCACGAGATCCAGGCCATCAGCTTCTTCATGGGAGGCTGTCGGCCCAACACCATGCTGTGGCACAAGCTACGCCGCAGCGACCCCCAGTCGATGGCCGCCGTGATGGCCATCGCCGACAAGTACGCGCTGGCTGAGGAAGCCGGCAAGCCTCCGGCTGAAATTTCGCCGGCCCCCGCCAGGCGGGACAACAACAAGCCGGCCGAGGGCGCTTCGCATGGCAGCCGGCGGGACAACTACCGTGGCAAGCGGCACAGCGACCAGCCGGACCGCCGGTACGGCTCCGCCCACGTAGCCGCCGTGTCAGACAACGCGGCAGGCGGCAGCCGCCGCCAGAAACAAGACCGGCAGTGGAAGCCGAAGTATACCTTCGAGCAAATGCTCGATTCGCCGTGCAAGTACCACAGCGGCAAGAACCCCTCCAACCACACCACCCGCGACTGCCACTTCATGAAGCGGCTGACAAGCGGTGAACCTCTCCCGCCTCCACCCCCGCCGCCCCCAGCCGGCGGGCCGGGTGGTGCAGCCGGCGCGGAGAACGCCAACCTCGAGCACCACGAGGCTAACCAAGTGCACCATGGCGGCCGATATCTGGCCGAAGATGCTGCCTACATCATCTTCACCTCCGAGCCCGAGGACAAGACGAGCCAGCAGAGCCGTTCCCGCGAGGTCAACGCGGTCATACCGCCGGTCCCCCAGTACCTAAACTGGTCAGAGCAGGCCATCACTTTTGATCGCCGCGACACACCGGCTGTCCTGCCGAAGCCGGGCAGCTACGCCATGGTCCTCGACCCCACCATCGGCACAACCCGACGCAGCGTGTGTTTTTCGCGCGTTCTCATCGACGGCGGCAGCAGCATCAACATCCTCTACCGCGACACCGCCCACAAGATAGGCATCCAAGAAGCCGAGCTGCGTCCCACCCCTACCGTCTTCCATGGCATCGTGCCGGGCCACTGCTGCCAGCCGATCGGCCGGATCACGCTGGAGGTGATGTTCGGGAAGCCGGATCACTTCCGCACCGAGCAGATCGAGTTCGAGGTGGTGGACCTCGTGAGTCCCTACCACGCGCTCCTGGGCAGGCCGGCCCTGACCAAGTTCAAGGCGGTGCCCCACTATGGGTACCTGAAGATGAAGCTGCCTGGCCCCAAGGGGGTCATCACCATAGCCGGCGATTATCGCCGCTCCATGGACTGCGCCACGCAGAGCTCCAAGATGGCCCAGACGCTGGTCATCGCCACCGAGAAGCAGCTCATCCACGACGCCGTCGCCCTCGCCAAGGCCGCGCAGACAGACATGCCGGCTGCAGGCAACCCGGCTGGGACGACTCACTTCCAGCCGGCCGACAACACCAAGAAGATCCTGCTGGACCCAGCGCAGCCGGACAAGTACGTCACCATCGGTGCCGGCTTGAGCAGGAAATAGGAAAGCGAGCTCACCAGCTTCCTCCGTGAGAATCGGGACATCTTCGCATGGACTCCAAAAGACATGCCGGGTGTGCCGAGGGAGTTGGCTGAGCATCACCTCCACGTCCGGCCTGAAGCCAAGCCGGTGAGGCAGCCTCTCAGGCGCTTCGCCGAAGAACGAAGGAAGGCCATCGGTGAAGAAATCGCCCGGCTCCTAGCTGTCGGCTTCATCATGGAAGTGCTGCACCCGGACTGGTTGGCAAACCCGGTCCTGGTTTTGAAGAAGAACGGCTCCTGGCGCATGTGTATCGACTACACCAGCCTGAACAAGGCGTGCCCGAAGGACCCCTTCCCCCTGCCGCGCATAGATCAAGTCATAGACTCGACTGCCGGCTATGAACTGTTGTCTTTCCTAGATGCCTATTCAGGCTACCACCAGATTCCTTTGAATCCGGCTGATCAAATAAAGACTTCGTTCATTACCCCGTACGGGGCTTACTGCTACACGACTATGCCGTTTGGCTTGAAAAATGTAGGCGCCACCTACCAAAGGTGCATGCAAAAATGCTTGCAGGATCAAATCGGCAGAAACGTTCATGCATATGTGGATGATGTCGTTGTAAAGACCAAGAAGACGACCACCCTCCTTGATGACCTGAGAGAAACCTTCACCAATCTGAGAAGATTTCGGATGAAGCTCAACCCGGCCAAGTGCACATTCGGCGTGCCGTCTGGCCAGCTCCTCGGCTACCTCGTCTCTCAGCGAGGAATCGAAGCCAACCCGGAGAAGATCAGTGCCCTGGAGAAGATGGAACTGCCGCAGTGCCTCAAGGACGTCCAGAAGTTCGCTGGCTGCCTGGCTTCCTTGAGCCGCTTCGTCAGCCGGCTGGGGGAGAAGGCACTGCCCCTGTATCAATTGATGAAGAAGGCGGACAATTTCGTCTGGTCACCGCAGGCAGAGGAAGCCTTCCGTGACTTGAAGTGCGTGCTCTCAACCGCGCCAATTCTTGCAACGCCGGCTTCAATGGAGCCGATGCTGTTGTACATCGCGGCCACCAACCGAGTGGTTAGCGTTGTCCTGGTGGTGGAGCGCGAAGAAGCCGGCAGGGAGCAGCTGGTTCAGCGGCCAGTCTATTACCTTAGCGAAGTGCTCTCCCAGTCGAAGCAAAACTACCCCCACTACCAGAAGGTCACCTACGGCGTCTACATGGCGGCCAAGAAGCTCAAGCACTACTTCCAAGAGCACCCCATCAAGGTGGTTGCCACAGCGCCCTTGGCGGAAATCATCGGCAGCAAGGATGCCAACGGCCGGGTTGCCAAGTGGGCCCTGGAGCTAGCCGCCCACACCATCCTCTACGAGCCACGCACAGCCATCAAGTCGCAGATCCTCGCGGACTTCTTCGTCGACTGGGCTGAGATGCAATACCTGCCGCCTGTGCCAGACTCCACACACTGGAAGATGCACTTCGACGGCTCGAAGATGCGCAACGGCTTGGGAGCCGGCATCGTCATCACCTCTCCCAAGGGAGACCGGCTGGACTACGTCCTGCAGATCCACTTCGCCGCATCCAACAATGTGGCGGAGTATGAAGCGCTCATTCATGGGCTGAAGCTAGCCAAGGAGATTGGCGTGCGTCGCATACTTTGCTTCGGCGACTCCGACTTGGTCATACAACAAGCATCTGGCGACTGGGACGCGAAGGACGCCAACATGGCCTCATACCGCTTCCATGTCCAGCAGCTATCCGGCTTCTTCGACGGCTGCGAATTCCACCATGTGCCACGAGCAAACAATGAGGCGGCTGACGCCTTGTCCAAGATTGGCTCGACCCGGCAAGCCATTCCGCTGGGCATCGCCTTGGCGGTTCTCAAGAAGCCGTCCATCATACCGTCACCGGATTCGGATTCAATATTCGTGCCGGCTGACCCGGGGGCTGCTCAGCCGAACCCGGGGGCTTCATCGCCCAAGTCGGGGGCTAACAAGCCAAACCCGCCGGCTATCATGCCGAACCCGGGGACTTCTCAGTCCAACCCGGGGGCTTCATCGCCAAACTCGGGGGCTAGTAAGCCGAACCCGCCGGCTAGCAAGCCGAACCCGGCGACCATGCAGTCGAATCCGGAAGCTCCCACGCAGGAGGCCCTGTTGGTCAGCGTATTCGAGATAAGATGCGTACCTTCATGGGCACAAGAGTTCCTCTCCTACCTCACCGACGGTGTGCTGCCTGATGATAGAGTCCAGGCCAGGCAGATTGAGAGAAGGGCCAAGGCCTATACAATCATCAACCACCAGCTGTACAAACGCAGCGTAAGTGGTGTGTTCCAGCGGTGCGTCGAGCCGGCTGAAGGGATCGAACTCCTACGGGAAATCCATCAAGGAGAGTGCGGACATCACGCCTCATCCAGAGCCATAGTGGCCAAAGCTTTTCGGCACGGTTTTTACTGGCCGACTGCGCTCAGAGACGCAGAAGAGTTGGTGAAGAAGTGTAACGGCTGTCAGCGCTTCGCAAAGAAGAGACACCAGCCGGCTTCTGCCTTGAAGACCATCCCCATCACATGGCCGTTTGCCGTATGGGGCTTGGATATGGTGGGTCCGTTCAAAACAGCGCGAGGCGGCATGACACACCTCTTGGTGATGATTGACAAATTCACCAAGTGGATCGAAGCCAAGCCAATCAAGAAGCTGGACGGCTCCACAGCCGTCACATTCCTCAAGGAAATCATTGTGAGATTCGGCTACCCTCACAGCATTATCACCGACAACGGCAGCAATTTCTCCCAAGGCATCTTCTCTCGCTATTGCGGGGAAATGGGGATCCGGATGGCCCTAGCCTCTGTGGCGCACCCAGAGTCCAACGGACAAGTGGAGAAGGCTAACGGCTTGGTCCTAGCCGGCATCCGGCCCCGGCTGGTGGAGCCGCTCGAGCGAGCAGCCGGCTGCTGGATTGAAGAGCTGCCCAATGTGCTATGGAGTCTGCGCACAACGCCAAACCGCTCAGTCGGCTTCACACCATTTTTCCTCGTATACGGGGCCGAAGCCGTCTTGCCAACTGATATCGAGCACGACGCGCCAAGGATCAAGCTCTACACAGAAGCCGAAGCCAAAGAAGCTCGCGAAGATGGAGTCGACCTGGTCGAAGAGGCCCGGCTGCTAGCTGCGTCCAGATCTACCATCTACCAGCAAAGCCTCCGACGCTATCACAGCCGGAAGGTCCAGCCCTTAGCATTCCGAGAAGGAGACCTAGTGCTCCGGCTGATCCAGCGGACAGCCGGACAGCATAAACTATCATCCCCATGGGAGGGTCCCTTCATCGTGAGCAAGGCAGTAGGCAATGATTCCTATTATCTCATAGATGCCCAAGAGGCTAAGAAAAACAAGCCGGACAAGGCTGACGAGGAGACTAAACGTCCCTGGAATATCAACTTACTCCGCCCATTTTACACATGAGAGCAGGAATGTATGTATCCCTTGTATCCCTTTTGTGAGCTATGAAAAAGCACGCGCCAAGAGCGCCGTTTCCGACAAGTTTTTCGCGTACTCTACTTCGTTTCGCCAATTGGCTTGAACCCTCTCACGCGGTCGGCTCAGTAACGTGATCCGGTTTCCGACAGCCGGCTTCCGATCCAGCTACAAACCGCAACCCGGCTGTCCGGCTGGCGGGAGTAAGGCCTAGGGAGCCGGCACGCGAAAAACGACTAAAGGAAAGAGTAAAAGCGAGTTGACTTGCAACTTTTCATAAAAGTGCCAGATTGCCGAATTCAGCTCGTTCGACTGAAATACTGTCGGCCTCACCCAGCAGCCCGCTCTTGATCCGGCGATGGATCGCAAGTCGGACGTACGACCGGCAAGAGCACAGCCAAAGAGTGGGGCAGATGGGAAAAAGCGAACGAGTCGAAAGACAGCAACTCGGCACACAAATGATTAACAAACACATTAAAATGTGACATAATTAAAGGACGGTTATATCCATACATATGCACCCGGCATCCCGGGGATTTAATAAACTGTCTTGGCAAAAGAACAACTGAAAAGCAGGTAAACTAAGCCGGAGGGGCGTCAGCGGAGCCGGCTGCCGGGTCGTCCTCGGGCACGTCTTCCGCCTCCTCATCTTCCATGTATTCCTCATCGGACAGAGGAGGGTTCGGGTCCGCGACAAAGACGCCCTTGTCGACAAAGTCGGCGATGGCACTGGCTCGGGCAAGCCGGGCGGCCTTGTGTTCGGCTGGGAGCTTGTCCTCCATGCCGGCTCGCCGGAACTCGAGCTGCCCAAGGTCCACCTCGTTATACCAAGAGAGGACGAAGGACAGGGCCATGTCGGCACCAGCGCGCGTGGCCGACTCCTTCCAGTCGAGGAAGCGATCCGGCGCCTGCTCCATCAGGGAGGTAAGGTTGGAGATATCTTGCGGCACCGCCTCCTCAGGCCACAGCATCGGCACCAGCTCCTCAGCCGCCTTCCGGAGCTCCAAGCCAAGCTTGGTGATGGGCTCGACGCGGGCAGCCATGGACGCCATGTAGTCCTCCATGCTGAAGTACTCCGAACTGCCCTCGCCAGTCGCCCGCCTCCTGGACTCGCGCGCAACGCCAACGGCCGCCAAGGCTGCGTCCTGCGTTTCCGGGAAGGCCGCTGCAAGAAAAAGCATGTCAGAAGTCATCAAAGCCGAAATAAGCTGAAAAATGCAAATTTTCGAAGTCCTAAAGTAAGCCTGGCGGCAGCCGGCACGAGCCGACTGCCCCCAGCCCGAAGATGGAGATTCCGAAGAAAAGTTTCTGCCGCCGGCTGCCAACAAAAGCGGGCAGCCGACAGCCGAAAGCCGGCAAAGGGAAAGGAACTTGGAGATGCACTCACCCGACAAGCCGCGATCAAGCGCGCCAATCTCGTCCGTCCAGCGTTTAGCGGTAGCCGTCAGCTCCGTGGACTTGGTGGTGACCTCCTCCTGCAGCGCAAGCCGCTGCTTCTCCACCTCCGTCAGCCGCCGGCTCAGATCCTCCACCTTTTCCTTCTCCGCCGTCCTGAGGGAGTTGAGCTCAGCGAGGTGGTTCTGCTCCAGCAGGCGCAGCCGCGTCAGCTCCTGCTCAGCCAGCTTGAGCTTGGCGGTGGCAGATCGGCCCGCCTCCTCGCTCTCGGCGCACTGGGCGCGAGCAGCCCGGAGATCCGCCTCCAGCAGCGGGACCTTGGCGGCTTCAACTGCAAGGCAGCCGGAAAGAAACATTCAGCCAACCAAGACTAAAAAGAAAGAGGACATCGAGTCGAAAGAAGCAAAATCTTACCCTTGACGGTTTCCAGCTCGCGGGCCAAGTCGGCCCGGTCCAGCTTGGCCTTGTGGTAATGGGTAACGGCGCGGTTGTACAGAGTGGTGCGCCGATCCATCACAGCCTAAGGAAAAAAGAAAGTCAGTCAGCTAGGCGAAACCCGGGCCGGCTCCGAGCAGCCGGCCCATGCCTCGGAGGGCTACCAGGATGATAACCAAATCAGAAACAGATGAAGCTTACCTTGCCGGCTTCCTCCACCTTGGCAATGTTGGCCGCGGCCTCGGCAGCCCTGGCCTTGAGGTTGGCCTGCAGGCTGGAGAAGAACATCTCCATCGATGCTTGGCCGAGGTTCCCCTCCCGGCTGGTCACCTCGTAGGAGTCGGCGCGGAGCCACGCCTGCTCCATAGTGGCAGCCGAGCCAAGGCTGGAGTCGGAGGCGGACGGCACCTGAAGAAGAAGAGCGCCCTTGGCCACGTGCAGGCCCTGCTGTGGCGCCGATGGGGCTCCCGTCCTTACCAGCGCGCGCGAGTCGGCGCCCTCCATGCGCGCCGGCTCATCTCTTGCCGGCTCCCGCCCGGCCGGCTCCTCTATCGTCGGCTCCAGCGGTGGCGGCGCTCCAGGCGCAGCAGACGGCCCAGCCGGCGCAGCTGTCTCCGGCGCCTGAGGCGCCCCCTCCGGGCTCTCATCCAGCACCACCACGCTTGGCCTGGTACCGGCTCCGGTCGCAGCGGCGCAGCCCTGCCAGCCCCGGCTCCGATCGCGGACGGCGCAGCTCTGCCGGCTCCGGTTCCGGTTGAAGGCGGCATGCCCGCCCGGCCCCGGCAGCCGGGTCCGTAAGACGTGTCCGGCGCGGGAACATATCGTCCGGCGTCGGCTGCCGCGACGGCTCGGCCCGCGTGCCGCGATCAGGCGCTGAGGCCAGCGGTACGGCGGAGGAAGGCGCCCCTGCGGGAGGCGGAGTACCCGCAGGCGGCGGCGGCGTAGGCGCGCGCGACGTTGGCTGTGGCGTCGGTTCCCTCCTTTGGCGCAGAGGCGGCGACGCGACGCGCGGAATCTGCCGGGAGCCGCCGCCCTGGGCGAACTTAATAGGGGCCCTAGCCGGACAAACAAAGAAAAGATAAGCATAAAAAGTAAGGAAAGAAAAGGAATCAAACAAGAAAGAGAAAAGAGAACTCACCCGGCCTGCTCCGGAACCTTCCTCGGCTGCAGCCGGCGGAGTTTCTTCGCCTTCGCCTCCAAGGCGGCAGTAGAGCGAGGCTCGCTGGCCCGCTTCTTCCCCTTGGGCGCCGAAGTCGCCGTGGTGCTTGGCGGTCTCGTGCGCAGAGGCACGGCGGGGATTGGCCCTGTGGCGGACGTCGCCGGCTCCTCGTCCTCCTGCTGCTCCGGTGAAGGGGGCGGATTGTGCTCCCCCTGGCCGCCTAGATCAGGCGCCTGCAGCAGGTCGTCGTCGCCAGCCTGGTCGCCGGCTTGGTCAGCCGGATCGATGTGATCCGGCGTCCACCTTTTCGTCGCCAGGTCGCCGTCCTCGGCATCCTGGCGCTCAAAGAGCTAGAAAGACAGAAAACATAAGCAAACAGCAAGCCGGAAGTCGGCAAAAGCAAAGGAAGTCGGCCTCGCAGCCGCAAGCCGGAAGCCGGTGAAAACGTAAAGCTTACCTGCTCGGGTAGGTGGTCCCTGTCGTGGGGCGCCAGCCCGTAGCTCCAATCGTCCGCCACGTTCGCCTTGGTGATGTTATTCACCCGGCTGGCCACCTGGGCCTTGGAGAGCGGCGCCTTGGACGTCCGGTTCGGGTCGAACCGGCCGGACATGTGCCCGATTTTGTGGGTGCGCATTTGGAGCGGCAGCACCCGGCGCTCGGCGATGGTGCAGAGGAGGTCCTCGGCGGTCAGCCCGTTGGCGACGGCCGCCCCCAGGAAGTCCCAGAGCTGATTCACTTCAGCGTCCGGGTCCGCCGTGCGGGCGTTGTAGCTCCAGTTGATCCGGCCGACTGGAGGAGCCGGATTGTACTCCGGCAGGTTGATCCGGTCGACGAGCTGCCCCTCATTGCGCACATAGAAGAACGACATTTGCCAGTTCTTCACTGAGTCAACGGTGGGGATCTTGGGGAAAGGCGTACCAGGCCGGGTGTAGATCGAGGCGGCGCCACAGGCCCGCAGGCGGCCTTCGGTGGTTTGCGCCTTCAAGTAGAACAGCCGGCTCCAGAAGTCGATGTCTGGCCACAAGCCGGCGTAGGGCTCCATGAACGCCACGAAGCAGCTGAGGAGGACGCACGCGTTGGCCGGCAGGTGGTGCGGCTGCAGGCCGAAGTTGTCAAGGAACTGCCGGAAGAAGGTTGAAGCCGGCAGGCCCAGCCCGCGATCAAGATGCGCGCCGAAGACGACGCGCTCGCCAGGCTGCGGCTCAGGCTCCATCTCCTCGCCGGGCGCCCGCCAGACCACCGCCGACGGGATCCGGCGGAGGCGCACCAGCCGCTCGATGTCATCCTCCCGCATGTACGAGCCCCTCCACGATCCGCTAGGGGAGGCCATTGTCGAGGAAGAGGAAGAAGTTGACCACGAGAGGCGAAACAGCGACGAAGAGCCTTGCGACGGCGGCGGCGACGACGGCGGCTGAGGACGCTCCGTGGAAACGCGTGGCCCCGTGGCACCGGTTTGGTGGAGTGGTGGCGGCGGCCCGGCGGGAGAACGTCGGGGCAGCTGCTCGCCGGAGTTCGCCAGGAGTGTTGGCGTGCGACGGAACGCTCGAGCGAAGAAAAGAGGGAAAAAGCTTGAGCGAGAGAACGAAGAGTGCGAGGAAGAAGAAGGGCGCCTCGGTACCGCTACCGGGGGCATTTATAGCCGCCTGGCGCGCCAGTTGCGCGGCCACGTGGCAATCGTGGGCCACGATCGGGATTTACTGCGCTGTAACTCCTCCCACGACCGCGACGGTTACCGAAAACGGCCACACCACGTCGCCCACGACCGCACCGGATCCGGAGGGAACATTGATGTGACCAGACGAACCGACCGCAGAGCCAGGCGTCAGACCGGTCAAGTCGGGTGCAGGACCCGAGGCGGCGGAGACTCCGGCGCGCCGCAAGCCGGAGCCGGACGATAAGTTCAACTCGGACCAGAAGTCATCAGCAAGGCGGAGACGCCACCAAAACTTGCGAGAAAGCAAAAGCTGCATAAGTGTAAAAAGTGGCCGGCTAGAAGCAGTCGGCAGGAACGAGCCGGGTGAGGGCGTAGCCGGCTGAATGGAAATTCTCAGTCGGCCCCTCCAAGTGCCGTCAAATATATTCGAGAAGCCAGGGAAACCTGCCTAGGTCCTTCTAAACGCAGGACCTTGCCAGCTTCGGGGGCTAATGTCGGGGGGAAGACCCCGGGTAGGGCAATGGACGCGGAGCAGCCGGCTGGCCACTGGCCGGCTCGCGGCAAAGGCCGGCTGAGGTGCAGCCGGCTGGCGCCGTGGCCGGCTGGTCCGGAAGCCGGCTGGCTCTAGGTCCTAGTCGGTCTGGCTACGGCCGCCAATGCTGTAGCTGGGCCGGCTTCTACAAGCCATATCCGACTAGGGGTTTGTACCTCAGACCGACTCGAGGCTCGCGAGTCTTGCACTAGAAGGAACTGGGTTGGTGATCCGGGTTCCTAAAGTCCACGATGACTTCATCTTCCGTAAAGCGCGGGGCACTGTAGATCAATAGTGCCACGCGCCGGACAGGCCATCATGGTCTACGTCGCACCGTACTGGCTACAGTGGTTGACGGCGACAGGGACACTTCCTCTCCATACCGCTGACCGTGGCAGCCGGATGGGACAGGCCACGACGCCTCAACGGCTCCTGACGTCACCGCCTCGGGAAGGAGCGGAAGCCGAAGCCGGCCAAGCCGGCCAGTAGACTATAAGGTCTTATGTGTAAAGTGCCGGTGCCTATATAAGCCGCACTACCCCCTCTCGTGCAGGGGATCGATCGATCAAGCATTCTCACTTCACTCCACCCTTAGCGCTGCCCTGTGAGAGAGACCATCGTCTCCCTTAGCCTCCCAGGAGCAGCCGGACACAGCTCTAGGAGCACTATTGTATTGTGTGATCATCATATACACTCTAGCAGGAGTAGAGGTGTTACCTCCATCGGAGGGCCTCGAACCTGGGTACGTCGCCGTGTCGCTCGTCCCCATACCCGCATCCGGATACCGTCGTGAGATCTCTCAGGAACCACCTTCGATTAGCCACCCTATGGCATATGCCGTGACGATACCACGACAACAAGGCCTAGGGATTAGACTTTCACTAGTGGACACTCTCAACATTGATCACATAACAGAATAGATAAATGCATACTCTACACTCTTGTTGGATGATGAACACATTGCGTAGGATTACACGAACCCTCAATGCCGGAGTTAACAAGCTCCACAATTCATTGTTCATATTTAAGTAACCTTAGAGTGTAAGATAGATCAAAAGACTAAACCAAGTACTAACATAGCATGCACACTGTCACCTTCATGCTTATGTAGGAGGAATAGATCACATCAATACTATCATAGCAATAGTTAACTTCGCAATCTACAAGAGATCATGATCATAGCATAAACCAAGTACTAACACGGATGCACACACTGTCACCATTACATCGTGCAGGAGGAATAAAACTACTTTAATAACATTGCTAGAGTAGCACATAGATAAATTGTGATACAAATACATTGCAATCATAAAGAGATATAAATAAGCACCTCACTATGCCATTCATCAGTGAATAAGTATTCTGTGAAACATAGCCTAAGAGACCCACACGGTGCACACACTGTCACCTTTACACACGTGGGACAAGGAGTCTCCGGAGATCACATAAGTAAAATTCACTTGACTAGCATAACAACATCTAGATTACAAGCATCATCATATGAATCTCAATCATGTAAGGCAGCTCATGAGATTATTGTATTGAAGTACATAGGAGAGAGATGAACCACATAGCTACCGGTACAGCCCCGAGCCTCGATGGAGAACTACTCCCTCCTCATGGGAGCAGCAGCGGTGATGAAGATGGCGGTGGAGATGGCAGCGGTGTCGATGGAGAAGCCTTCCGGGGGCACTTCCCCGTTCCGGCAGCGTGCCGGAACAGAGACTCCTGTCCCCCAGATATTGGCTTCGCGATGGCGGCGGCTCTGGAAGGTTTCTGTGGGTTTTGTCGAACGCATCAGGGTTTTCGCGACGGAGGCTTTAAATAGGCGAAGAGGCGGCGCCAGAGGGTCGAAGGGGTGCCCACACCATAGGGTGGCGCGGGCCCCCCCTGGCCGCGCCGGCCTAGGGTTTGGTGGGCCTGTGCCCCCCTCTGGTCCTTCTCGTGTGTTCTGGATGCTTCCGGTGAAAATAGGAACCTGGGCGTTGATTTCGTCCAATTCCGAGAATATTTCGTTACTAGGATTTCTGAAACCAAAAACAGCAGAAAACAGGAACTGGCACTTCGGCATCTTGTTAATAGGTTAGTTCCATAAAATGCACGAATATGACATAAAGTGTGCATAAAACATGTAGATAACATCAATAATGTGGCATGGAACATAAGAAATTATCGATACGTTGGAGACGTATCATGCCCCCGAAAGCCATCTCCATCGACGCCACCGCCTCCATCATGCTCCGTGAGTAGTTCCCCCATGGACTACGGGTTCTAGCAGTAGCTAGTTGGTACTCTCTATCCCATGTACTTCAATACAATGATCTCATGAGCTGCCTTACATGATTGAGATCCATCTGATGTAATCGGTGTTGTGTTTGTTGGGATCCGATGGATGATACATTATGATTAGTCTATCTATAAAGTTTGTGAAGTTATTGTTGCTGCAATCTTGTTATGCTTAATTCTTGTCACTAGGGCCCGAGTGGCATGATCTTAGATTTAAGCTCTATAATTATTGCTTAGATTGTGTCTACAAGTTGTATGCACATGTCACTGTCCGGAACCAAAGGCCCCGAAGTGACAGAAATCGGGACAACCGGAGGGGATGGCGGTGATGTGAGGATCACATGTTTTCACGGAGTGTTAATGCTTTGCTCCGGTGCTCTATTAAAAGGAGTACCTTAATATCCAGTAGATTCCCTTGAGGCCCGGCTGCCACCGGCTGGTAGGACAAAAGATGTTGTGCAAGTTTCTCGTTTCGAGCACGTACGACTATATATGGAAAACATGCCTACATGATTAATGAATTGATGTTCTTTCTTAATGCTTTATCAATCCTATCAATTGCCCAACTGTAATTTGTTCACCCAACACTTGTCACTTGTTATTGGAGAGTTACCACTAGTGTAGATCGCTGGGAACCCCGGTCCATATCTTTCATCATCATATACTCGTTCTACATGTCATTAGAAGTAGTATCAACTATCTTCTGGTGCCATTGCCTCTGTGTTACTATTACCGCTATTTATTATTCTTGTTACTATTGCTCTCATATTACTGCTACTTTCACATCACCCCTGTTACTAGTGCTTTTCCAGGTGCAGCTGAATTGACAACTCAGTTGTTAAGGCTTATAAGTATTCTTTACCTCCCCTTGTGTCGAATCAATAAATTTGGGTTTTACTTCCCTCGAAGACTGCTGCGATCCCCTATACTTGTGGGTCATCAGTGTGCGCCAAGTTATTGCAATCTGGCACATACATGCACGTGTATCCATGCGGGATTTCCTTAGGCAGTTCCAGCATGAACTGGTAATCAGCAGGATCGCCTCCAATCTTGTAGACGACGAACGCTGGTGAACCCGACGGCTCTGGAGCTGTAAGCGCGAATGGCAGCGGCGGTCTGGTCTGGAATGGTAGCTCTCCCCGGTGAGTCCCTAGGACAGGCCCTGACGGAGAATATTGGTGCTTCATTATTTCCTGAACCACGCGGACCGCAATGCGCTCCAAAGCGTTCACCAAGCTCTCTGAATGACGGTGTAAAGAATGAGCCGCCATGTAATTAACTTCCTGGCGCAGAGCTCTGGTGCGTTCCTCTGAAGGGGTAGACAGATCTACTCCATCGAGAGCACCCTCGGGTGAGAACCCTTTCCACCTGATGCCATGTGAACGGGTCTTCGTGAAAGAGCCGATGAGATCGGATTCGAAGACGGCTTTAATCTCATCATATTTCTTCTTGTGCTCCTCAGGCAGCTCTTCGTACTTGACTGGTTCGTCCACCATCTCAGAGGCGGATGTCGATGCCGTTGTCGTAGCGAGTCCCACCGGGCGTGCCAGAATGTGTTGACCACCAAAACCCACCGGCGAGCAGCGACGGGCAACACGTAGAGCCAGGAGGCTCCCAGGACTGCTGGTGGGCCCTGGTCCCTCGGGCGACGGCCCGCAATGCTCCTGGTACGCACGTCCGATGCTGGTGCAAGGGCGTGCCACCTGACCTATACCTGGTCAGGAAGGTGATGGATTGCCTCAACTAGTTTCCTGCATGGCAAACACGCAAACATTAAATACGAGCCCCGATCGGCTCTTAGGTTACTCTGTGGATCGGCTCTAAGAGCCGATTGCCCCATGGAACACGTTGGATTTTACATTAACATGGGGGTTCTGCTTAATCAATATCAAGATAAATCAATCTACGACAGCTTAGGGTTTTCACCGCATAACCGGAACATCCTACACGTAGATGAGCCTGGCAGACACGTAAGATAATAGAAAACTAGTCCTAAAGAGGCCTAAAAACCAACATAACGTCGATTCCCGGAACAATCCCTTTAGGATCAGCAAACCGTACCTCACGCACTACTGGATCGTTCAAGCCGTTTGCAAGGCCTAATCATGCGGATATCAAACTAATCCTTGCAGAACAAGGAGCAACTATAACAGATCAATTCTACTTAGACAGAGATTAAGCAAGGTGCTGCCCTTACACCCAAGATAGGTGTAAAGGCAGCTAGATGTTGAGGGGCGGCATAGCTAAGCAAATATACCAGAAAAGTATCCACGTCAGCCCCAAAACGTCTACGATAACAGTGTTGCTCGCCATCAACAAGGCTTCAGTACGAGCAACACTAAGTAACGAATAAACAGATACTGCCTAGATCGCAAGATGCGATCTAGGCAGCATGACGCTTACCCGGAAGAAACCCTCGAAACAAGGGGTGGCGATGCGCCTAGATTGGTTTGTTGTGAACGTGATTGTCCTCCTTTCTCAATAACCCTAGATACATATTTATAGTCCGTAGACTCTCTAACTTGGGAATAATCCCAACCGTGTACGAGCTAAACTCTATCTTTTAATCCTAACCGACGTGTAACCTACTATAAATTACAGATACACGGGCAATCTAGCCCAAACTCTTACACGAGGCCGATTCATGAATATTTCCCGTGTATATTCTCCAAGCCCATCTCAATCACGGCCCACCTCCTGACTTGGTTAAAATCTGGTGATAACACTTTCCGAACAATGTTTTCGCTACTTTTGGAAAATACGAAAAATTACGAGATCGAAACGGAGTGGAGGAGACGCACGAGGGCGTGCCCCCATAGGACGGCACGGGCCCTACCCTGGCCGCGCCACCCTATGAGGACGGCCCCTCGGTGTCCCTCTCCAACTCTGGCTCGACCTGGTACTTTCCTTCTGTCGTAATTTTTTTTGCTATATAATCCCCCGGACCCCTGGAGGTCCGTATATCGTTTTCTCGTTGTGTTTTGTTTCGAGATGTTTTCTGCCAGGATCTGTTTGTGATCTAGAAGCACCATGGTCTCTAACAACAAGGGCAAGAGGCTTTCGGAGGAAGATATTCAAGACCCCGAGTTCAAAGAAGGAGTCGAGAGCGAAGATGAAGAAGAAGTGGAGGAATACCCACGTGTCACTGATGACCCACAAGTATAGGGGGTGTATCGTAGTATCTTCGATAAGTAAGAATGTCGATCCCAACGAGGAGCAGAAGGTGTTGACAGGCAGTTTCGATGAAGGATTCACTGTAAATGCTCACAGACAAGTATTCAGGGGGTTTTGATGTAACAGATGAATAAAGTACGAGTAAGTAAAGTGCGAGAGTAACAATTGCAGCGAGTGGCCCAATCCTTTTTAGAACAAAGGACAAGCCAGTTTGTTTACTTATAATAACCAAACGTTCCTGAGGACACACGGGGTTTTAGTCTAGTGCTTTCGCTACATACGGCTAATTAATCTTCATTGTTTTGATAAGTGTTGTGTGGGTGAACCTATGCTAATGTACCGCCCTTCCTAGGACTAATACATACTTGTGATTATACCCCTTGCAAGCATCCGCAACTACAAGAAAGTAATTAAGATAAATCTAACCACAGCCTTAAACTCTGAGATCCTGCTATCCCTCCTGCATCGATATACCAACGGGGGCTCAGGTTTCTGTCACTCCGGCAACCCCGCAATTGGCAAACGAGTACAAGATGCATTCCCCTAGGCCCATAAAGGTGAAGTGTCGTGTAGTCGACGTTCACACGACACCACTAGAAGAATAACACCACAACTTAAATATCATAACATTGAATATTACTCAACCATACTTCACTACTAACATTTAGACTTCACCCATGTCCTCAAGAACTAAACGAACTACTCACGAGACATCATATGGAACATGATCAGAGGTGATATGATGATGAATAACAATCTGAACATAAACCTTGGTTCAACGGTTTCACTCAATAGCATCAATAACAAGTAGAAATCAACACCGGGAGAGTTTCCCCTATCAAACAATCAAGATCAAACCCAAATTGCTACAGCGGTGACGATGTGCAGCGGTGGAGACGGCGATGATGATGATGAAGATGATGATGATGGTGATGGAGATGATGTCCAGCTCGATGACGGTGACAATGGCGTCGATTTCCCCCTCCGGGAGGGAATTTCCCCGGCGGATCTCAGCCTGCCGGAGAGCTCTTTTCTCTCTGGTGTTCTCCGCCTCGCAGAGGCGGCTGTGTCTCTTCGCGACCTATCCCCTGGAGCTTAGGTTTTCGGGACAAAGACGTTCGCGAAGAAAAGGAGGCGAGAGGGGGCTGTGGGCCCCCTCCTCACAGGGCGGCGCGGCCAGGCCTTGGGCCGCGCCGGCCTATGAGGTGGGCCCACCTCGGGTCCCCTCGGCTCCCCCTTATGGCTCCCTTCGTCTTCTGGAAAAATAGTTTTTTTTCATATAATTTCTGTCGACTGTTGATCTTCCAAAATATTGCATTCTAACGGCGCTTTTTCCAGCAGAATCCTGACTCCGGTGCGCGATCCTCCAATAATCATGAATCATGCAAAATAGATGAAATAACATAAGTATCATCTCCAAATATGAAATATATCAATGAATAACAGCAAATTATGATATAAAATAGTGATGCAAATTGGACGTATCAACTCCCCCCAAGCTTAGACTTCGCTTGTCCCCAAGCGAAACTGAACTCGGTAAACAGGACCACATGTTTATGGAGTGAAGAGTCGATAAATAAAATACGGACAAGAAGCTTCATATTCATTCACACAAGGCATTTTAGTAAACAACTTCCTCATATAATTCAACTTGAAACAAGTATAAGGTAATCACAAATAAAGGTGCATAAGAAATCATAGTTGGTGATGGCAAACTTCGTTCTTGGTCAAAGAACAGTTAACAGGTTATACTTATCTATCGAGCAGCGCTCTTATGTTAAAGTTTATATGGCACAACTTGCATACTCAATCATAATAACCTCCTCATGATCATTGATAACTTGCAAAGCTATATTCATTCAGATAAAACTTGTACTAAACAAGGAAGAATAAAAGACATGATGAAGCAAATCACAATATAATGGTTTGATCACAACAACTCAAATGCTTGCTTAAGATGGAGGGAAATAGGTTTACTGACTCAACATAAAGTAAAAGACAGGCCCTTCGCAGAGGGAAGCAGGGATTAAATCATGTGCTAGAGCTTTTTAAGTTTTGAAATCATATAAAGAGAATGAAAGTAACATTTTGAGAGGTGTTTGTTGTTGTCAACGACTGGTAGCGGGTACTCTAACCCCCTTGCCAGACAAACCTTCAAAGAGCGGTTCCCATTTTATTTTTTTGTATGGCACTCCTTCCAACCTTTCTTTCACAAACCATGGCTAACCGAATCCTCGGGTGCCTGCCAACAATCTCATACCATGAAGGAGTGCCTTTTTATTTTAGTTTTATTATGATGACACTCCCCCCAACCTTTGCTTACACAAGCCATGGCTAACCGAATCCTTCGGGTGCCGTCCATCAATCACATACCATGGAGGAGTGTCTATTTAGGTTAATTAATTTGGGACTGGGAATCCCATTGCCAGCTCTTTTTGCAAAATTATTGGATAAGCGGATGAAGCCACTAGTCCATTGGTGAAAGTTGCCCAACAAGATTGAAATATAAAACACCACATACTTCCTCATGAGCTATAAAACATTGACACAAATAAGAGGTAATAAATTTTGAATTGTTTAAAGGTAGCACACGAAGTATTTACTTGGAATGGCAGGAAATACCATGTAGTAGGTAGTTATGGTGGACACAAATGGCATAGGTTTTGGGTTAAGGTTTGGATGCACGAGAAGTATTCCCTCTCAGTACAGGTCTTTGGCTAGCAAGGTTAATTAGCAAGCATAAGAGTCGAGGGAAACAAACAAATATACATGTGATAGAAACAATCATGCAGCTTCCTTGTAAGCACAAACAATTTTAACTTCAGAATAATAAGCTATGAGCTAACAAGAAAGAAAGATAATGAAACAACTACATGTATTTCTCTTTTCTACTTAAACCTCAAAGTGTTGTTGCTATTGACCAATGCTAAGTTTGCCAAAACCAAATAGATTTATTCAATGCTCCCAAAGTGATACCAATACTAATAACAAGATCAATCATATAATAAGGATTGCAAACTAAAATAAGATGTGCAATATGTAAATGATAAGACTTCTCATTAATATTCCATAACGATAACTCACACCAAGGGATACATAGACAACCAACTAAAGGAGAGATACTTCCACACTGCAACCTATCTTATATGATAACTTCCCTACTCATGATATGACACTACTTGACAGTAAAAAGTGAAAGGTAGTGATGATGTGATACCGCGGCACTCCCCCAAGCTTGGAACAAACCAAGAGGATGCCAATACCGATGATGAATTACTCCTTCGGTGATGGTGGTGATGAATTCTTGACAAGCTTCTCAACAAGCTCCTGAAGCTCATCAATCTTGTACATGAGGTTGCGGATCATCTCCGAATTGTGCTCGACGCGGTTAAGAAGTATGTCCGACGGCGAGTCCCAACTCTTGGAGTTATTTCCCCACTCTTCACCCTCAGGCTTCATCCTTCCTGCAGTGTTAGAACGATCTATATCCCAATTGCTAGGCAATGCTGCCTTGGGAGTCCTTTCAATTTGAATATTGAAAATTAGATTGCGGAAGGGATGGTGAGTGCCTGAAGAAGATGTCTTTGGAGCTAGGTAATGACGTGGAACCCTTCCTCCGGTGCGAATTCTTGCGCTCTTGTTTGCACTAAAAGGGTTATCCACCACCTCGATGCTTGTGATGGTAACACGCGGGTATGCGCGCGAGTCTTCCTCCACCTTTTCTTCATCCTCTTCCTTGACGCTTTTGTCCACCTCTTTCCACTCGGGATCTTGAATATCTTCATCCGAAAGCTCCTTGCCCTTGTTCTTGGAGACCATGGTGCTTCTAGACTGAAAACAGATCCTGGCAGAAACAGCTTGAAACAAAACACGTCGAGAAAACGATATACGGACCTCCAGGGGTCCGGGGGATTATATAGCAAGAATTTTTATGTCATAAGGAAAGTACCAGGTCGAACCAGAGTCGGAAAGAGGCGACGAGGCGGCCAGCTCATAGGGCGGCGCGGCCTAGCTGGGGCCCGCGCCGGCCTATGGGGGCACGCCCTCGTGCGTCTCCTCCACTCCGTTTCGATCTCGTAATTTTTCATATTTTCCAAAAACAGCAAAAACATTGTTCGGAAAGTAAATTGCGAACTTTTTATTACCAGTACTGTTACCTATTCAAAGTCGAGTTCTGGCGGACTGTCAATTTGTCCTTTGATGAAAGCCTCCGGTGTTTCCACTCGAATAACATCAACATCTACATTGTAAGAATCACCTGAGATATAATGCTTGAGTCTTTGTCCATTCACCACTTGTGTGGCATTGCCTTGGAGAGAGCTAATTTTTATTGCTCCTGAACGATACACCTCCTCAACAACATATGGTCCTTCCCATTTCGAGAGTAATTTCCCTGCAAAGAATCTGAGACGAGACCGATACAATAGGACTTTATCCCCAATATTAAATTCTCTTTTGATAATCCTTCTATCATGCCATTTTTTAACTTTCTCTTTAAAGAGTTTAGCATTTTCATAAGCTTCACTTCTCCATTCATCTAGAGAACTCAATTGCAGCAACCTCTTATTACCAGCTAGTTTAGGATCTTTATTTAATTCTCTAACAGCCCAATAAGCTTTGTGCTCTAACTCTAAAGGTAAATGACAAGCTTTTCCATAAACCATTTTATAAGGTGACATTCCCATGGGATTTTTATAAGCAGTTCTATAAGCCCATAGTGCTTCCTTCAATTTACTAGCCCAATTCTTTCTAGTTTTATTAACAGTCTTTTGCAAGATAGATTTAATTTCTCTATTTGATAGTTCTACTTGCCCACTAGTTTGGGGATGATAAGCGAAAGCAATTCTATGATTAATACCATATTTAGCAAGAGTTTTTCTAAAACCACCATGAATAAAATGAGAACCTCCATCAGTCATAATATATCTAGGAACTCCAAATCGAGGAAAAATAATATCTAAAAGCATTCTTAAAGAGGTCTCACCATCAGCACTTTTTGTAGGTATGGCTTCCACCCATTTAGTAACATAATCAACAGCGACAAGTATATGAGTGTTACCTTCTGAAGAGGGAAAAGGTCCCATGAAGTCAAATCCCCAACAATCGAATGGTTCAATAACAAGAGTATAATTCATAGGCATTTCATTGCGTCTAGAGATATTACCAACCCTTTGGCATTCATCACAAGATAAAATAAACTTCCTTGCATCTTTGAAGAGAGTTGGCCAATAAAAACCTGATTGTAGAACCTTTTGCGTGGTTCTATCTCCGGCGTGATGTCCTCCATAAGCACTCCCATGACATTTACTCAATATCTCTTGCTGTTCATATTCGGGAACACATCTTCGCAGAATACCATCCACTCCTTCTTTATATAAGTGTGGGTCATCCCAGAAATAATGCCTCAAGTCATAAAAGAACTTCCTCCTTTGCTGAGCTGAAAAGGTCAGAGGCAAGTACTTGGAAACAATAAAGTTAGCATAATCAGCATACCAAGGACTGTCTCGCGAGCTCACCTTTATTACAACCAATTGTTCATTTGGAAAACTATCATTAACAGGAACAGGATCATAAGCAATATTTTCCAATCTAGACAAATTATCAGCAACAGGATTATCAACACCTTTCCTATCTACAATATGTAAATCAAATTCTTGCAACAGAAGCACCCATCTAATAAGCCTTGGCTTAGCATCTTTCTTTTGCATAAGGTATCTGATTGCAGCATGATCAATATGAATAGTAACTTTTGAATCAACAACATAAGATCTAAACTTATCACAAGCAAAGACTACAGCTAACAATTCTTTTTCAGTAGTAGCATAATTTCTTTGAGCAGCATCAAGAGTTTTACTAGCATAATGAATAACATTCAATTTTTTATTTACTCGCTGTCCAAGAACAACGCCTACAGCAAAATCACTAGCATCACACATAATTTCAAATGGTAAGTTCCAATCAGGAGGTTCAACTATAGGAGCAGTTGTTAAGGCTTTCTTTAGAGTTTCAAAAGCTTCCTTACAATCATCATCAAAAACAAAAGGTACATCTTTTTGAAGAAGATTAGTAAGAGGCTTTGAAATCTTGGAGAAGTCTTTAATAAACCTCCTATAAAACCCAGCATGACCAAGAACACTACGAATACCTTTAACATCCCTAGGATAGGGCATCTTCTCAATTGCTTCAACTTTAGCTCTATCAACTTCAATACCTCTCTTGGAAATTTTATGTCCCAATACAATTCCTTCATTAACCATAAAGTGGCATTTCTCCCAATTAAGAACAAGGTTAGTTTCTTCACATCTCTGCAAAACTTTATCAAGGTTCCGCAAGCAATTATCAAAAGAATTCCCATAGACAGAAAAATCATCCATGAATACCTCTACAATACTCTCGCAAAAGCCATGAAAAATAGCAGACATGCATCTTTGAAAAGTAGCAGGAGCATTACATAAACCAAAAGGCATACGTCGATAAGCATGAGTTCCATAGGGACAAGTGAAAGTGGTTTTCTCTTGATCCTTAGTTTTAACAGCAATTTGTGAAAACCCAGAATAACCATCAAGAAAGCAAAAATGAGTATTTTTGGATAACCTTTCTAACATTTGATCAATAAAAGGCAAAGGGTAATGATCTTTCTTAGTAACTGTATTAACTTTACGATAATCAATGCACATTCTATACCCTACAACTACTCTTTGAGGTATGAGCTCATCATTATCATTAGGCACAACAGTCATTCCTCCTTTCTTAGGAACACAATGCACAAAACAGTCATTTAATCTTACCGCATAAAACTTCCACATCTCGAACAATACCAATTGGAGAGATAGTCTCTCTATTAGCGAGTCGAATTACCACATCAATATCTTCAAGTTCACAAGAACCAATTTCGTGCATAATCTCCGTGTAAAGCTCATAAGGAGTAGCACTAATGCTTGCACCAATATCACATAAACCATAATAACAATGATCTCCAATTCTAACAGATAGCGTAGGAACACTAGCTTTCTTAGACTTATTAGGATGTGAAACAATATTAGAAGCATCTTCACAGAAAATAATATGACCATCCTCCACATTTTCAGTCACAAGATCTTTAACTATTGCAACAGCAGGTTCAACTTTTATTTGTTCTTCAGGTTCTATAGGTTTCTTTTCACTTTTATGAACCGCACTATTTATAACAGAGTACTCCTTCATTTTAGCAGGGAAAGGAGTTTTTTCAATATAAGCTTCAGGAATAACATGATCAACAGTTTCAACTACAACACATTTATTTATAGATGAATCAATTTTATCTTTATACGGTTCATGATACTTATCAAAATTCTTCTTAGGCAATTCATAATGAGAGGCAAAAGCTTTATAAAGATTTGCAGCAACTTGAGAATCAAGACCATAAGTAGCACTCATATTACGAAATTTATCAGTATCCATAAAAGCTTCAATGCATTTGTAATCATAATTTATACCTGATTCTCTATCTTTGTCGTTCTCCCATCCTTCAGTATTTTCCTGAATCCGATTAAGAAGGTCCCTTTTAAACTCTTCTTTGTTGCGCGTAAATGATCCAGAACAAGAAGTATCTGATACGTCTCCGACGTATCGATAATTTCTTATGTTCCATGCCACATTATTGATGATATCTACATGTTTTATGCATACTTTATGTCATATTTATGCGTTTTCCGGAACTAACCTATTGACGAGATGCCGCAGTGCCAGTTCCTGTTTTCTGCTGTTTTTGGTTTCAGAAATCCTAGTAAGGAAATATTCTCGAAATCGAACGAAATCAACGCCCAAAACCCTATTTTTCCCGGAAGCTTCCAGAGCACCGAAGGAGGGCCAGAGGGGGGCCAGGGGGGCCCCACCCCACAAGGCGGCGCGGCCAGGGGGGTGGGCACGCCACCCTATGGTGTGGCCCCACCAGGGCCCCTCTGACGCCGCCTTTCCGCCTACTTAAGGCCTCCGTCGTGAAAACCCTACCACGATCGACGAAACCCGCAAAAACCTTCCAGAGCCGCCGCCATCGCGAAGCCAAGATCTGGGGGACATGAGTCTCTGTTCCGGCACGCCGCCGGGACGGGGAAGTGCCCCCGGAAGGCTTCTCCATCGACACCACCGCCATCTTCATCAACGCTGCTGTCTCCCATGAGGAGGGAGTAGTTCTCCATCGAGGCTCGGGGCTGTACTGATAGCTATGTGGTTAATCTCTATCCTATGTACTTCAATACAATGATCTCATGAGCTGCCCTACATGATTGAGATTCATATGAGTTTTGTATCACTATTCATCTATGTGCTACTCTAGTGATGTTATTAAAGTAGTTTATTCCTCCTGCACGGTGTAATGGTGACAGTGTGTGCATCGTGTAGTACTTGGCGTAGGTTATGATTGTGATCTCTTGTAGATTATGAAGTTAACTATTGCTATGATGGTATTGATGTGATCTATGCCTCCTTTCGTAGCGTGAAGGTGACAGTGTGCATGCTATGTTAGTACTTGGTTTGGTTATGTTGATCTGTCATGCACTCTAAGGTTATTTAAATATGAACATCGAATATTGTGGAGCTTGTTAACTCCGGCATTGAGGGTTCGTGTAATCCTACACAGTTAGTGGTGTTCATCATCCAACAAGAGAGTGTAGAGTCTAGCATGTATCTATTTATTCTGTTATGTGATCAAAGTTGAGAGTGTCCACTAGTGAAAGTATAATCCCTAGGCCTTGTTCCTAAATACTGCTATCGCTGCTTGTTTACTGTTCTACTACATCTGTACTGTCCGCAATATTACCACCATCAACCACACGCCAGTCCTGGGCAAAGCACTTTTCTGGGACTGTTACTACTGCTCATATATATTCATACCACCTGTATTTCACTATCTCTTCGCCGAACTAGTGCACCTATTAGGTGTGTTGGGGACATAAGAGACTTCTTGCTTTGTGGTTGCAGGGTTGCATGAGAGGGATATCTTTGACCTCTTCCTCCCTGAGTTCGATAAACCTTGGGTGATCCACTTAAGGGAAACTTGCTGCTGTTCTACAAACCTCTGCTCTTGGAGGCCCAACACTGTCTACAAGAATAGAAGCTCCCGTAGACATCAAGCACTTTTCTGGCGCCGTTGCCGGGGAGGAAAGGTAAAAGGCACTCATACTTTGGTTCCAGGTAACAGTACTTTTCTGGCGCCATTGTGTTTGTGCTTGAAGCTATTTCCTTTAGATCCTGCAATTGCATCTTTTTGTTTCTTGTTTACACTAGTTAGGCATAATGGACAACAATGAGCTTCTTATTCTATTTCCTGATTTAAGACATGGATGGTTTGATCCGAAAATTAAAAAACCCATGGAACATATTAGTATGAACACTTTGAACACTATTGTTGCTAATGCTATGGAAAATTCTAAGCTTGGGGAAGCTGGCTTTGATGAGCATGATCTTTTTAGTCCCCCGGGCATTGAGGAGGAAATTTTCTTTGATGATACTTTGCCTCCTATTTATGATGATTATAATGATGGTAGTCTTTTGGTGCCACCTACTATGGAGAGTACATTTTATGATGATTATACTATGCCTCCTACACTTGATGAGAATAATAATGATAGGTACTTTGTTGAATTTGCTCCCACTACAACTAATAAAAATGACTATGCTTATGTGGAGAGTAATAATTTTATGCATGAGACTCATGATAAGAATGCTGTATGTGATAGTTATATTGTTGAGTTTGCTCATGATTCCACTGGACATTATTATGAGAGAGGAAAATATGGTTGTAGAAATTTTCATGTTACTAAAACACCTCTCTATGTGCTGAAATTTTTGAAGCTACACTTGTTTTATCTTTCTATGCTTGTTGCATTATGCCTACATAACTTGTTTATTTACAAGATTCCTTTGCATAGGAAGCATGTTAGACTTAAATGTGTTTTGAATTTGCCTCTTGATGCTCTCTTTTGCTTCAACTACTATTTCTTGCGAGTGCATCATTAAAACTGCTGAGCCCATCTTAATGGCTATAAAGAAAGAACTTCTTGGGAGATAACCCATGCGTTTAATTTGCTACAGCAACTTTGTTTTATATTTGTGTATTTGAAGTTGTTACTACTGTAGCAACCTCTCCTTATCTTATTTTATTGCATTGTTGTGCCAAGTAAAGTCTTTGATAGTAAGGTTCATACTAGATTTGGATTACTGCGCAGAAACAGATTTCTTGCTGTCATGAATCTGGGCCTAATTCTCTGTAGGTAACTCATAAAATTATGCCAATTTACGTGAGTGATCCTCAGATATGTACGCAACTTTCATTCAATTTGAGCATTTTCATTTGAGCAAGTCTGGTGCCTCTTTAAAATTCGTCTTTACGGACTGTTCTGTTTTGACAGATTCTGCCTCTTATTTCGCATTGCCTATTTTGCTGTGTTGGATGGATTTGTTTATTCCGTTGACTTCCAGTAGCTTTGGGCAATGTCCAGAAGTGTTAAGAATGATTGTGTCACCTCTGAACATGTGATTTTTTGATTATGCACTAACCCTCTAATGAGTTTGATTTGAGTTTGGTGTGGAGGAAGTTTTCAAGGCACTACAAAGGAAAACAATTTTTTTGACAAATCACTTTCGTCATGTTAAGGCCAATTTTCGTCAAGGATTACTTCGCGGTGACAAAATTTGATCGTCATGGGGTTCGTCAAGGAAGCTCCGTCATAAAATATCGGGGGTGACGGTATGCATTTTTTCGTCAACGTCAAATGTTTGATGGTGACGACCTGCAAATTCGTCAACATCAAAGGTTCATTGTTGACAGACAGGTTTGTCACGAAAAATTGCAACTTTCGTCAATATCTAAATCTTGGGAAGTTTCTGATTGGTCCAAAAAAAGCATACGTGGCCTTACATGTGGGTCCATTTGGCTTCTGACAACATGGGTCCGACGGCGCTGACATGGATATCTGTCATGTGGGACCGGCATGGTGCTATTTTGGTGGGACCCACAAAATATTATGACAAGCTGGTCCCACAATATTCTGACCGGTGGGATCCACAAAATTCAGACAAGTGGGACCAGGTTGTTGCCGACATATGGGTCCCAATAATGCTGACTGGTGGGACCCACAAATTCTGACAAGTGGGACCAGAAATTGGTGCCACGTGGTTTCATTTAATAGTGACGTTGTGACATTTTCCGTCACCTTTTGAATTTGACAAAATTTGAGAGCATTTGAATTATTTGCGAAATTTGGGAAACAAAAAAACTGGCGAAATATCAAAAAGTAGACAATAAATATCATACTTAAATGGTGGCACAAGAAGTATATATGTCTCTCACAGACCGAAAGATTCATAAGAAAATTACAATTTGAACACAAAGAAATTAAAAGACCTATGATTAATAATGTTGTAGGACGGTGGTGCAATAGATTAGTTGCCCTGGGATTGAGACATGGATGGTGGCTGGGATGTCCTCAAGAGCAAATTAAGCACGGCATCCATTTCTGTCAGCCTCTTTTCATAAGCCAGAGTCTTTTCTTCTTGGGCTTTCTTCACAGCTTCAAGTTCTTCCTCCTGCTTCTTCCTGATCTCTTCAAATTTTTCATCTTGTTCTTGCAGTCTTGCCTGCATCTCACTGTGGTACGTTTCAGCTGCCTGTATGGAGTTCTGCTCTTGATCTGCCAGTCTTTGTTGTAGCTCTCGGATGCGTGTAGCTGAGACAGAAGACTTCCTGGAACTTGTTGCGACGCCCAATCTTGGTAGGAATGTGCTGTTGCAGGTGGTGGATGGGCTTTTCTCGCTCAGAACTAGCTGAACAATTTGCAAATCAGTCAAATCAGGTTCATCTTCATTGTGTGGCGCCGCTTTTTTTGCCACCATTTGATCCTGCATAAAGATTACAATCATTGCATGGACAACATACAAAACTGGATTATATTATATTGTGCTAATAAGAAATATTTCTTACATATGCACTTTTTGCTTCAGCACTCATAATGTTATCCTTGTTAGTGTGTGTGATTCTAAAAAATTCAATTGTAGATGTTTCTTCTTCCTGCTGTAGCCTTCGCTTGAAAAAATGTAGAATGCACATTACCATTGTACACTTGTGTATGTGAAGTATGAACCGTATTGGGAAATTCAGAACACTTACTAGATGTTCCCAAAGTGAGCAACATAGCTTCGAGATCCAGTGGTATGGAACTGTTTCACAGCTTCTCTGTTCTTTCCATTTATTACACACAGTCCCTATGTTCAGTACATGTATTTTATTTATCCAGATCAGAGAAATGTAAGAATTCAGTAGCTGTTATTGAAAGGAATAACGTTTATGTACCTGGTACTTCTCATCAAACCATCTTTTCACCAGTTCTTTCCAGCTTTTCTCTTCTACATGATCTGGCTTCTTGAGATATGCTTGCTCCAGTGTGAGATTTTTAATTTTCGGCCAATACTCCTTTTTAAGCCTATATCGGAACTGCCGAATACTAACTTGCAAGATATCGGTGCACACATCTTGAGCCACCTCATCATTTTTGTCCATATTAAACTTTCCCTTCAAAATAGTGATGCATTAATCGGTAGATTCTTAGATAGTTGATCATGTAGCATACTAATTAGGTTAAACCAAGATTGTACAGACTCACCGCTCTTGTACTTATAGCATGAGGAATGACATGTTTGAGAGTTTCATCTTTCTTGTACTGTGTCCAAGGTGTGTTGCAAGCGGCATTTTTTCACGGATGTGAATACCAACCTCATTGCTCAGCTTTCTTGTTGGACATAATCCTTGGGTCTCCCGACACCAAAGCGGTGAATTCAATTGGCATCTTATTGCCACCATGTCTTCTTGTGTACTCATGTAGTCCATGGCCCATGGTACGTGCGTCCACCTCTCTTTCTCTTACTACCGCCAGATGTTGTCAATGTCTCTGAAAGAAGAGATATGAAATGATTCTCTTTTATATGAAAATATGCGGTACAGTGTTTAGTTTTTACAAATTTTCATACCTTGCCGCTCAAAGTTTACAATTTGATTGTCCTCAGGAGATGAGGTGCTGCCTCCAGATGTCATGATCTGGTTAGGTGAGGGTGCTCCTTCAGTGTTCAGACCAGCAGTGGCCGTCGGCTCATCGAGATGACCCGGCTTCAGGTTCGGTTGTTGCCATTGATCTTGTTGCAATGTTGGATGGTGCAACTTCAGGTATGGATCGCTTCTTCTGTGCAACTATTGCAGAAGAAGCAACTATCTGCAAGCAAAGTAGAGGCTACATTAGTAGGAAACATTTAGCATGTACGTATTTCCTATCATAGTTCAGACATAGTTCCATAGACCTGAGCTGAAGTTTTGCCGACAGTGCGCTGATCCTCATCTGAATGAAGATCATCATCAGCAGTAGCTATCTCTTCTGGATTCGGTTCATACGAAGGGTCCTCTTCGACCTCCATCTCTTCGCAGTCTGTGTCCTTTAGATTGTTACTAGTTCCTATTTGTACCCCACCATACACTAATGTACGTGCAAAACCAGAGAAATCTTTCTGAAATTTGTGGCCAGGTCCATATCTTTCAGCGAAATTTTTTCCCATGCGTACTACATTTTCTTGCATTTGTTTCTCCTTGGCAAGCTCATATGCCGGCTTGACGGGGTTTTGTGTCTCCGCTGAAATAATCGGAAGAGCGGAGCATGAACAAAACATAAGAGGGGGCCAATTCCATAGAAAACAGCAAATAATTGTCTTTGCAAAATATTGTACAGCAGCAAATGATTGAAAACATAAGAGTCTACGTATGATGTCGGCGAACAAAACATAAGAGGGGGCATATGCCAGGCTAAGGGACATCATGTGCTTTTAGATATCTACTCGTAACAAATAATTGACACATGAGACTCCCCTCGCACACTGAATTAAGCATGCCTATTGAGAGCTGGTTTCAGTCTGTTATTGGACAACTACCACCTCACATGGTGGATACTACCCTTCTGGTTGCTTGGCGGGCTTGGTATGCACGTAATGAGGTATCGGTAGTTCAGTCCTATACCGATAGAAGTTCAGATATGTGCTGATAGAAGTTCAGATATGTGCTGATAGAAGTTCAGATTTGTGCTGATAGAAGTTCAGATATGTGCTGAAATTTGATTTTTGACTTTTGAAAGACATAGATAAAAAAATTTGTGGAAATAAATAGACTGATGAAACAAAGTACATGATTAAAAAAACTTCATTACATTGTTAAGACGTGCATTGCACGTGCAAACTAACTAGTTCCATAGAAAACAGCAAACAATTGTTCTAGATCAAACTCTGCTTCCCTCTGAAACTAAGGAATAAAAGTCTGAAGCAATGTCGTTGTTCACTGTAGCTCGTCAGGCTGTTTTCGGCAACGGCTGGAATTAGTTCAGTTAAGTGTTTCGGCAAACAATTGTCTATGCAAAAGATTGTACAGCAATGACGGGATGGCAAAGATTGTATAGCACGGCATGATTGTCTCTGCAATAAAAACGATAAACCCTATACGTATGATGTCGGGATTGGATCTATCAAATATGCAAGATCTAGATATAGGTCAAACGGGCGTGGTAGACATGTAAAACCGATCTCTCGATCTAACCATCCGAAAAACACAACAACAAGCCGATCACCGACAGATTTACCTTGGCGTTTCTTCGAGCCGGGCGCCTTCTTCGGCGTGTGTGCGCGATTTTCCTTCCCCCCGACGTTTCGACGACTGCCGGCCATGGCGACCACCGGCCGGGGAGATAGATGCGAGATGGAAGAACGTCCGGCGAAGACACCGGATCGGGGTGAGCACGAGAGGATGAGGTCGGGGGGGTGGGTAGTTAAGATGCTCGTAAATCATGGGGTAGAGGCACGACGTATATAAGGGAGGGCGAAATATTTGATAGGTGGGGTGCGCGGGAGGAGTGGAGGGAACAAAAAATTTAGGCGTTTTGGCAGCCGGCGTACTACAATTTGGAGGGAACAAGTTTTTGCCGTGAAAGAAAAAATATTACTCTGAAAATGGAACTGTACATGTATATTTTAATTAAAAAATGACAGAAAACGAGTAAAACTCATAATAAATGCTAAATTCAATGTAAAATCATCAGTAACTAGTGGGACTGAGTAAATGTTGTGACATTCATGTGGAAAATTCAAATTGTTCATGCGGTGAAGCAAGTCTCCTTCATCTTCTTTCTCTCTCTTTTGTGCTGAAAAACTCTTTTCTCTCTGAAGATTTTCGTTTGTTTTGAGAGGTAGGAAAATATGTTTGAAACTAAGGAGTATAACTTTGAATCTGGGAATGTTGTTCTCATTCTTTTCAACCAGGGCGGCCGTGGTGGTATTGAAGTTTCAGTTGATATCATATGATATAATCTTTATCATATGATATAATTGTTTTAGTCTACAATTTGTGTGTGCCCATTGTGTGTTTATGTCATATCGCTACCCTGGCCGCTCTTGTGTGAAGGGATTGTATAGTGGGATTATGTAGGGGGTACACTTTACGATTGACTATTTGGTCCTGCATTTTTTCTACTGCCAGTTCAATTTTCACTGATTTTAATTGTTCATTTTTTGCAAATTAATATGTACTTCCCTGGGCCTTGGGAAAAACAGAACAAGCCCACTAGGCTGGAAGTTAAACAACTGGGTATGATTGCCCAGGTTCCAAATAACAAAAGTAGAACATAGTCTTTGAAACATGACATAGTTTAACCATGAACCTCCAGGGGAACAACTAAACAGAAACTAAATTTAGTGGAGAACATGAGGGCCAACAGCTGGACCGACGAGCGGGATGAGGCCAGTCCTGACGTAGTCCCTGAGGAACTTGCCAAAGGCAGCGTGCTTCGCCTTGCTAGCAGGATTGTGCTTCTGCTTGCTACCTTTTCCAACTCCCGTCGCGTGCTTTGGATCAGACACTCGAGATCGTTCGGGGAAAACCCTGCCGCAGAATGGGCAATGTGGCTTTCCGTTACGACGGAAACGGATCTGCCGATCTTCAGCTTCTTGAGCAGAAGCGGCTCTTCCGGTCCGGTCCTCCTTGTCGCATTCAACGTCCTCAGAGTCTTCCTGCGATTTTGAAAGTAAAGAAGAAGTGAGAGAAGGAAATTAACTGAAATACAATTGAAGCATTAAATATTTTTGTATGAACATTATTAAGAATTAATCATGTAGAATCAACATTTATGATCTAGATCCAACCATACATAATTACTTCACTAATATAAATAACCACCAATTTAAACTGTTGTCACAACTTTTTCATGGGTAGTCCAATCATTATTTCAGTATTATAACTAAGCACCAATTTAAGAGAAAATGGTGATTATAAATTTCATGGATCAGGGATCAATCATTTGTTCCCTGAAGATGTACTGATTCATAAAACAATATGGATTCATGACGTCAATAAGCAGGAATTGAACAAAAATTCTGGTCATAAATTACATGCAAGCGATAATTCATTTGTTCCCCCAATTAAATTGATGTACACACTATGGTTTCGTCGTATAAATAAGCACCAGTTTAAGACAAATGGTGATTATAAAATCCATGTATCAGATCAATTAATAGTACCTATAATATAATTCTTGTAATCATAATCACTCTGGTATGATTCATATTCGGATGAATTTAAGTTTGAAATGCAGTGAGCGTTACACTAAGCAGGTATGATTCATCACACAAAAGGAATCATTACAGTTGAATCAAGATGTGCATCAAATATTACAGATCTAGTAACTACAAACCATAAATCAGATGAGCAAGAACCCCAGAATCATCAATTTGTACAAGAAGTCGCAGACAGGGCAAATCAATCTACCCTATGAGCAAACCCTATGGTGAACAGTAAGATCAAGAAAAACAGGGGATCGATCGGAATAGTAGAGTACCTCGCTGCAGTTGTCGGAGGCCTCCTCTTCGAACTCGTCGCACTCTCTGGGGCCATATAGCTCGCGGTACTGCCTGGAGTGGCGGTAGAACGGGTCATTTGGATCGAAGCCCTGGTCATCTGCTTGTGCCGCGGGAGCGAGGACGACGTCTCCCTTGGCCTCATCAGCGACGGCGACCACGGCCGGTTGGGCGGAGCCCTCCACGGTCACGGCGCGGCGAAGAGCGGCTCCAGTTCCGGAAGAAGATCCCGCCTCCGCGACGTCGACTACTACCGGACCCTCGCCGTCGCCTCTGTCGACGTTGACGACCGCACTCGCCTCCGGCTCGTCTCCGCGAACACGCTTCATCTTCGGGATCTTCGGTGGAAGGGGAGGTCGGTGTTGCGCTGGTGGAGGTGCAAGCAGGTTTTTTCGCCAGAGATTGGGGAATAGAAGTTGCGGGTGGGAGAGACGATGGGGCCGATGGATATACAGTAGGTGCTGCCGTTTGGGTTCCTCTGTCTGACGCGTGGGTGTGAAAACGTGGATTGCTGCATGTAGTCAGTCCACTTTCCCATTACTTTGACATGGGTCCCACGCATGACGGATGGGCTGGCACAGAATTTTCAGTATGGGTATTAAAAACTCTAAAATATTTGAAATACGAATTAGTGATCACACATAGCCTCTTCTTGAGTTTAGGGATGAATTTTTGAAAAAATTCAAACCAAACTGCCAAGATAGCATGCTAGCGTCATTACCCACATGTTGATGCACCCTTATGCCAAATTTCAGTCCATTTCAAGTTATGTACCTCAAAAAATGGTCAAGAACTGCCCGTTCGAGGTAGACGGGCATAATCTTTCGCTACGCACCTCACTTTTGTGAGTGCTTTGGTAGGGAAACAAATTTTTTTCTAGTTTGTTATTTTCCATGGAAAGTGTTAGCCACACATTGGCCAATACACAAGGTTTGGAAAGATTTCAACAAATTTTCAATTTTATATGAAAGTTTGAGTGTTTGGTGAAACCTAGGTTGACCTAATTGCACTAAGAGGTTGTCAAACCTTTTTCCAAGTGAAACTTCTGTTGTAGGGTAATGTGGTGACTTTAAATGCCCCAAATCCAAGGTGGTTTGGTCAGTTTTTGGCGATTTTCCCCTCTTTTCGTCCGAAAACCCCTCGCTCGACACATGTCCACCATGGGGACACCAAGCCACCAACTCCAAAAAATCAAAACCCATAGCAAGCAAGGTGTCATATCACAATGTGCACAAGGGTGCCAAATCATGCCCCAAATCCATGGTGGTTTGGTGAGTTTTTTGCGATTTCCCCCTCTTTTCGTCCGAAAACCCCTCGTTCGACACATGTCCACCATGGGGACACCATGCCACCAACTCCAAAAAATCAAAACCCATAGCAAGCAAGGTGTCATATCACAATGTGCACAAGGGTGCCAAATCATGCCCCAAATCCATGGTGGTTTGGTGAGTTTTTGGCGATTTTCCCCTCTTTTCGTCCGAAAACCCCTCGCTCGACACATGTCCACCATGGGGACACCAAGCCACCAACTCCAAAAAATCAAAACCCATAGCAAGCAAGGTGTCATATCACAATGTGCACAAGGGTGCCAAATCATGCCCCAAATCCATGGTGGTTTGGTGAGTTTTTGGCGATTTCCCCCTCTTTTCGTCTGAAAACCCCTCGTTCGACACATGTCCACCATGGGGACACCATGCCACCAACTCCAAAAAATCAAAACCCATAGCAAGCAAGGTGTCATATGACAATGTGCACAAGGGTGCCAAATCATGCCCCAAATCCATGGTGGTTTGGTGAGTTTTTGGCGATTTCCCCCTATTTTCGTCCGAAAAAACCCTCTTTCGACACATGTCCACCATGGGGACACCAAGCCACCAACTCCAAAAAATCAAAACCCATAGCAAGCAAGGTGTCATATCACAATGTGCACAAGGGTGCCAAATCATGCCCCAAATCCATGGTGGTTTGGTGAGTTTTTGGCGATTTCCCCCTATTTTCGTCCGAAAACCCCTCTTTCGACACATGTCCACCATGGGGACACCAAGCCACCAACTCCAAAAAATCAAAACCCATATCAAGCAAGGTGTCATATCACAATGTGTGCACAAGGGTGCCAAATCATGCCCCAAATCCATGGTGGTTTGGTGAGTTTTTGGCGATTTTCCCCTCTTTTCGTCCGAAAACCCCTCTTTCGACACATGTCCACCATGGGGACACCAAGCCACCAACTCCAAAAAATCAAAACCCATAGCAAGCAAGGTGTCATATCACAATGTGCACAAGGGTGCCAAATCATGCCCCAAATCCATGGTGGTTTGGTGAGTTTTTGGCGATTTCCCCCTCTTTTCGTCCGAAAACCCCTCGTTCGACACATGTCCACCATGGGGACACCATGCCACCAACTCCAAAAAATCAAAACCCATAGCAAGCAAGGTGTCATATGACAATGTGCACAAGGGTGCCAAATCATGCCCCAAATCCATGGTGGTTTGGTGAGTTTTTGGCGATTTACCCCTATTTTCGTCCGAAAAACCCTCTTTCGACACATGTCCACCATGGGGACACCAAGCCACCAACTCCAAAAAATCAAAACCCATAGCAAGCAAGGTGTCATATCACAATGTGCACAAGGGTGCCAAATCATGCCCCAAATCCATGGTGGTTTGGTGAGTTTTTGGCGATTTCCCCCTATTTTCGTCCGAAAAACCCTCTTTCGACACATGTCCACCATGGGGACACCATGCCACCAACTCCAAAAAATCAAAACCCATAGTAAGCAAGGTGTCATATGACAATGTGCACAAGGGTGCCAAATCATGCCCCAAATCCATGGTGGTTTGGTGAGTTTTTGGCGATTTCCCCCTATTTTCGTCCGAAAAACCCTCTTTCGACACATGTCCACCATGGGGACACCAAGCCACCAACTCCAAAAAATCAAAACCCATAGCAAGCAAGGTGTCATATCACAATGTGCACAAGGGTGCCAAATCATGCCCCAAATCCATGGTGGTTTGGTGAGTTTTTGGCGATTTTCCCCTCTTTTCGTCCGAAAAACCCTCGTTCGACACATGTCCACCATGGGGACACCATGCCACCAACTCCAAAAAATCAAAACCCATAGCAACCAAGGTGTCATATCACAATGTGCACAAGGGACACCATGGGGCCACCATATTATGTTATTGTTCACCACTTTGGGATTTTTTCGATGAAAAATTTCAGATAAATGAGTAAAAGTCATAAAGAAAATTTGAATCACAATTTTTGGTGATTTTTACGTCTGGTATGTTTTGATTTTGAAGAACTCTACTGCTCTGAACATTTAGTTTACTAGCACTTTGAAGTACTAGGATGTACACAACATAAAATTGAAACCTCCCAAGACAATTGTTAACATATCATGGCAAAATATTTACAGTTTCAAAAGAACGGACTACTAGCCAAAAGCACCTCACGCAGGAGGGAGACCAAACCAAAAGATCAGGGGGTCATGCAGCAGAAGAGATGATCAATCCACCATCAGCAGGACTCTGTCGACCACGATCTTGCGGTAGAGCTCGTACGAGACCCAAGCATCAATGGCTGCATACTCGATGTTCATATTTGGAAGTGGGAAGTCCCCCCACAGTCTGTGCCGATGGTGGTGGAACTTATTCTTCATATCACCGAACCATGAATCAATGAGTCTTGCTGCCATGGTAGCCATGCCAGCCCTCGCATGACCAGTGTACTTGAAGTACTCGTCCTGGAGATCGACGTAGTACTCAGAAGGAATCTCCATGTGCCATGTCCTCCACGTAACTCTCTTGTCACCACGGATGTCAACACTCGCAAACGTAGCGCCTTCTCGAAAGAAATCGCAGATAGCCGGAGACTCCCACCAGTTAGCACTGCAGTAAACAAAGTAATGTACTAGTCACAGATCAGTTACAAATATGCAAGAACCTACAGAGGAGACGAAGATGAAACAAATTAATAAATCGGGAACAATGTGTAGCAGATTTAGATCGGGAATGTACTGCTTTTCTGGAACAATGTGTAGCAGATTTAGATCGGGAATGTACTAATTTTCGGGAACAATGTTTAACGAAAATCAAAGAGAGACAGAACGGCGGCAAGTAAAAAACCCCAATCGAAAGATTAAAAAAGGGGATTAGTTCTTACGCTGCGTAGTGGAACACCAGCACATGTCGACGCATGCAGAGTTGAACCACGGCGATCTTCTTCTCCTCCTCGGCTCGATGGTTGGTGTACTCGAAGTCGAGGCCGACGAACTTGTGCTCGTCCTCCATGAGCCACTCCGTGTACATGTCGAGGACGCGGCGCACTTCCCAGGGGTCGTTGGTGTAGACCACCTCCAGGTCCTCCTCGTCGTGGATGTGGACTGCGCGCGTGCTAGTCCAGTTGTACATTTGCTGCTCATCCATGTCCATGGCGACGCAGCGGCGGGAGACGAAGATAATGAGGGAGAGGAGACGACGAGAAGTGTGGAAACCAGGATGCGGTGCGAATATTGAGACGGTAGGGGAGGGGGAAGGGGATAAATATCATCCCCATTAATTACTCCGTGCGAATATTGACACGGCAGACGAAGAGAAAACGACGCGGGTCTAGTCCAATCGACGCGCATTCGATCGTGTTGTCACGTCAAAACCCAGCACCGCCCATTTGCACTCCTATTGACCTACCGAAATTTACTCCACGATATAACTTGCCATCATATCACGACCTCCTTCAGCCGCCGCCAGATCTCGCCACGTCTCTCGCCGCCAGATCTCGCCACGTCTCTCGCCGCCACAGCTCGCCACGTCTCTCGCCGGCGAGACTTGTAAGACTCTCGCTCCGCGTCGAGACCAAGGATGGCGCCTACTAGTGGAGTACGTAAATAACATGTACGTCTCGCGATCGATCGTTGTTTCCGATTTGTAATCTTTCTTCATATTTTTTGCAGTGTCCGGTGTGCTTTGACAAGAAGGGGATGTGCGGCGGAGGGGAGTCGCGTTAGGTTTTTCGTGCAAACACTACAAGAGGGTTTTGAGGAGAAGACGGTACATGCACTTATAAGTTTAAAATTCATTCAGATGTTTTATTAATTCGCCGCCACATCAAAGTTTAACACGTGATCCTAGTAGTTATTGCTAGTTTAGTACTATTATTCAGATGTGTGTAATAATTGTTGGTCACCATATGTATTAACCGCTTATTTATGGTTGAGTTTTATGATAGTTGTGATAACTTTTACGTTCATACCAGTTTTATGATAGTTGTAGCTGTTAGAGATAGAGGTATCGGTAGTTCAGTCCTATACCGATAGAAGTTCAGATATGTGCTGATAGAAGTTCAGATATGTGCTGATAGAAGTTCAGATATGTGCTGATAGAAGTCCAAGATCTGAGACTCGGTGATTATCCGAGTAGATGCATATTTAACTTACTTTTGTATTAACTCTACTGAATTTAGGTCATCCCTTGCTACTATAGACCGTATTTCCTTAAGAAGTATGGTGTCCAGACCTCCCACAGGACAACTTTTGAAGCTGCACTCAAAACCAAAGATGGCCATGCATTTGTTGTTAATGTTACCAACAGAGCTGGCAGAACCTATATCAACGGAAGATTTTGGAACGAATTTGCTAGAGTGTACAATTTTAAGGTTGGCATGGAGTTAATTTTCAGAGTTAACTCATCTGGTCAGGATACTCTTGTAATAACTGAACTGAACCACTAATCCATCCAGGTAATTTTCCACCTTTGGACAGAATGATTGATCATATTAATTATTCCATCTTATGTCGATTATTTTAATTATGCAGCTTACTACCAGTTGTCCGTACGAAGCGTGACATTGTTGACTCGCTCGGTAATGCGATGGAACAATGATAAATTGGAGGATGATGCATACCATCATTCTTCAGGTGGACAACTTGGACTACCTTGTTGAGTACCACAATGCTGGAGATTATGATCAAGGAGCACTAGTTGTCCCAATGCTGCATACTCTGAATTGGACAAACAGCGAAAATTACAACAAACACGTGGTAAGCGATAGATCATATCATTTCATTAAGTTTGCGACCTACATTACGTACAAGTGTTAACTAAACTATGTCCCTACTGTTGGAACAGAAAATCCCTAGCCGTTTGGTTCCTAAAGATATGGAACAATATGGTGCAATCAGTATTGTGTGCCATCCCAGTACTTTGGTGCATGCGTCCTACGCAATTTCTTGAACGATGGTCGTCTCTGCGTCACTCGGGTGGAAGGAGTTCATGGACAAGGAAAAGCACCTTCAGATGGGTGACAAGATCTTTGTTCTTGCTTTACAGGAAATGCAGGGTTTACTTGTTTGCTACCCATGTGCCTGAAATCGATCTGGAGTAGCTAGTCCGTGATTCATGGTGCCCGTGTGTCCAACTATGCAGCCCCTTTAGGTTTAAATTAAGTTGTAAGACTCTTTATGCGATTGTCGATTTTGCTTGTGTTAAAACAATAGTTAGTCATATCGTGCTGCTGGTTGTAATCGTGTCAAGTGTCGATTAATTAAAACCATTGTCAAAGTTATGTTACCGACATGTTGGCTTTCTTATATTTGTCCATATTTTTGCTTATATTAATTTGCTCTTAAACCCTTCTGGATAATTCAATGACAAGTTCGAGATCGTAAACATCTAAATAAGAACATTTCAAATGTTTGGAACAAAACATATAGTTGTATGCATTACATGTTTCTATCAATCTAAATCACTATCTTCTTCTGAATTTTTTCCCTCGTCATCATGTATGTTCTCTTCCAAAATGAGACTATCTTCCTGATTCTCTAGTTCATCTTCGCTCATATCCATGTCAACATTGGGACTATCTTCCCCATTCTCTAGTTCACGGATTGTACGAGCATCATGAATACGTACAACTTCAGCAGCACGATGATCATCCTCCTCTGCTTCCACCTCTGCTTCCTCGTCTAGGTCGACAACATCATGAAATGTATGGTCGACTGAACCTTCATCCTCCTGGTATGCGTCTTCTTTCCGTACAAATGCATCATCGTTACCATCTTCTAATTCTGGAACGTCGTACACATGTCTATGGCTGAACTTCTGCACCACTTTCCACGGATCACCAAACTTTGTATCCTCCAAATAGAAGCATGTTTCAGCTTGACTGGCCAATATGAATGGTGAATTCTTGAACCATAGGATAGAAGTGTTAACGCTTTTAAAAAAACCATCATCTTTTATCTTGGAACCCTTGCTCGCAAGGTCGAACCAGTCGCAACGAAACAAGTACACGGACCTGTCACCGTGTTTGTTAGTCCCGTACTGCAGTTCAAGAACTTCTTGCAGAACACCATAGTAGTCGGTCTCATCTGCATCACCAAAAGATCCCTTAGTCGCTACGCCCGAATTTTGAGTCTTCAGGTCTTTATCCCGAGTAAGCGTGCGAAACCTCGCACCCTTTACGTTGCAACCAGCGTATACTACTACACGCCGGTCTGGCCCAGCAGCCAGAGACTTCAAATCTTCTGATGCATTGTCCAACTGTCTCACATGGTTTGCAAACCAACCTGCAAACTCTCTCTGAACCGTCTCCTCGATGTCACGCACACCCCTACCTCCCAATTCTTGTCGGAATTCACTGAAACATAGAAAAAACACATATGAAATACAGGACAATTATGTCTGCAACATTGAGAAGTAGTTATTAAAGTGAAGCTAACTACTTACTTGATATAACGTTCTACATCGTCACAGTTGTTCAGCACATACCAAACCATTTTGTCAAATTCCTTGTCAAAATGTTTCAAAATGGATTTCCCAAGACCTTTAGCTCCAACTGAAAATACTTCCATCTCGTCAGGATCAGGTTTTCTCCGTATGTCTTGGTTCCTATCATCTTTGTTAAATCTTGTTTCTGTGCCATCCTTGAAAAATCTAGAGCAAAAAATCAAACACTCATCAACAATGTAGCTCTCTGCGATAGAACCTTCTGGCCTTGCTTTGTTACGGACCGTAGACTTTAGATAACCTAATCTTCTCTCAACTGGATACATCCAACCATAATGAACAGGACCCCTCGAAAGAGCCTCCTCAGGAAGATGAATAGCTAAGTGCACCATTACATCAAAAAAAGCTGGGGGGAAGAGCTTCTCAAGTTTGCATAGGATCACAACAATTTCAACCTTCAATCGATTCAGCACATCAACTTTCAGGGTTTTGGCACACAGCTCCCTAAAAAATCTTCCTAGCTCTGCAATAGCTACATACATTTCCTTAGATGCAATTCCCTTGAGCCCGGTAGGCAACACTGCCGAATGTATGTGGCAATCATGCGTCTTCATACCGGTAACCTTACAACCATCAATATTCACACATCTTCCCCAGTTTGAGCAATAACCATCTGGGAACCTAGTGTTTGCCAAATACCTACACAAATGTCTCTTCTGTTCCTTCGAAAGCATCCACGGTGCAGGGGGCTTCGCATAAGTTACTGCTGCATCATCATCATCATCCTTCACAATTTTGTCCAACCAATACTTCTTCCACATTTTGAATTTCTTCAAATCAATTCTAGCACTAACAGTGTCCTTATTCCTGCCCTCAAGTTCAAGTAGTGTACCAACAATATTGTCACATATGTTCTTCTCAATATGCATCACATCTAAGTTGTGAGCTATCTTAAGTTACGCCGATACGGTAGATGATGTAAGCTGACTTTCAGGTGCCATGTTGGTTCACCGGGTACAGTTGCACGCTTCCGCTTTCTACTTATTGGATTTTTCCCATGTTCAAAATCCTTAACCCTTTCTACCTTCGCAGCTACCTCTTTGGGTGTGTACTTCCTTGGTGGATCTCTAGTCTCAGTTGTACCATTGAAAAGTCTGCTTTTCCTGTATGGGTGATTTTTATCAAGAAATCGCCGATGCCCAATATATCCAATTTTGTTTTTCAAAGGTTCAGCGCAAGGATTCTCATCGCAATGCACACACGCATGAAATCCTCTTGTGCTTCGGCCTGACATAGTGGCATATCCAGGATAATCATGAATAGACCAAAGAAACGCAGCATGCAATGGGAAATATTCCTCTGTGCATGCATCAAATGTCTCCACACCACTCCATAGCTGCATCATATCTTTTATCAGTGGCTGCATAAATACATGAAAATCTTTCCCTGGGGAATACTTTCCGGGGATTAGCAATGCCATCATGTAATTCGATTGATCCATGCACATCCATGGTGGGAAGTTGTAAGGAATCACAAAAACAGGCCACATACTGTAAGGATTACTCATACTTCCAAAAGGATCAAGCCGTCTGTGGCAAAACCTAGTCTTATGTTACGAGGATCTTTAGCAAACCAATCAAACTTGCCATCAAAGTGCTTCCATGCCTCACCATCAGCAGGGTGCCTCAGTACATTGGGATCAACAACCCTCTTCTCTTTGTGCCATCTAGTATGTGTCGACATTTCCTTTTTAACAAATAGTCTCTGCAACCTTTTAATTATACGAAAGTACCTTAACACCTTATGAGGGATTTTCTTTTTTCCAGTAGGGTCTCTATATCTTGATAATCCACAAACATGGCAGTTCGTATCGTCCTTGTGATCTCCCCAAAATAAAGAACAATCAAACTTGCATGCATGAATTGTCTCATAACCAAGCCCAACATCAGAAAGAACACTCTTAGCATCGGCATATGATTTGGGAAAGTCCACATCCGCAAAGCTGTACGTAAAAGCTGAAGTAAGAGATCAAATCCTCTGTTTGTTATCCGGCTGTATGATTTGACATGAAGGAGCTTAATAATGAACGACAACCTAGTGAAAGAGGTGCATCCCTCATAAAGTTCTTTTTTCGCTGACTCAATTAGATTAGCATACGGATTTGGCGAGTCGGGACCTTTATTTCCAGACTTCTGCAGTTCATCGATCATACTAGACGAATCATCAACATAACAATCACCATTGTCTTCCTCTTCATCGTTGTCACTATCATACGCACCATCATCGTTTCTATCCCGCCCTTCGTCATCACTAAAACCTTCCCCATGTCTAGTCCATCTTGTATACGTCATGGACATACCTGAACAATTGCAGTGATCCTCGACTGTTTTTATATCCTGACGTATCAGATTTAGGCAGTCCTTGCAAGGGCACAAGATTGGTTCATCTGTATTGTCCAAGTGTTCTCGCGCAAACTTGATGAAATCCCTAACACCTGCCATGTACTTTGTTGTGAACTTCTTGGTGCCATCAGTTATCCAACTTCGATCCATTGCCTACAATTCAGTTAAGAACATGCCAACGTTCTTCAGAACAGATCTTGACAACTGATTAAAAAATCTAGACCTAACGAATAATCAGGAGAACTCACCGATGATGCGTCTCGCCGCCACCACAATGGAGCCTTCACGGAATTCTTCTCACCTCGACGAGAACCCTAGTCGATTCGACTGTTAGCAAGAGCACCTATATAGGCCGTGTCTGCTAGCGGCGCGACTTAAACGAGGCACCCTCGGCCGACATAAATATTAATAAGGGAATTATTATGTCGTAACATCTAGATCACACCATTGAAATAAATATGTAGAATAGACTAGTTACGGATCCAGATCAAAATTCCATATCTACCTTAGCGGTAAGACTCCGCGTCGGTCACGCCAAAGCCCTTGTTCGATTCTTCCAAACCACAATTTTTACTTAATTAAATATGTTCCTGACAAGTGGGTCACGCATGATATATAAAACTAATAACATTTAATAAAGTAACTTAGTATTATTTCGTCACCACGATCTTTGATTTCGTCACCTATTAACAGACACGATGGAAGCCCTTCCCGCTTGGGTAATGGGTGACGATTTTTTGTTGACGAAAAATCATGCCGTCAAGCATTACCTTAAATGCTTGACGAAAGATGAATTCGTCACCTATAAGGACACATCCATGACGGTATGCATTTTTGTCACCAGGGTTTTCGTCAACAAATCCCCCATCTCTTGTAGTGAGGGTCAAGAGAGGAGGATGATATACTATGATCAAGAAGAGTGAAAGCTCTAAGCTTGGGGATGCCCCGGTGGTTCATACCTGCATATTTCAAGAAGACTCAAGCATCTAAGCTTGGGGATGCCCAAGGCATCCCCTTCTTCATCGACAAATTATCAGGTTCCTTCTCTTGAAACTATATTTTTATTCGGTCACATCTTATGTACTTTACTTGGAGCGTCTGTTTATTTTTGTTTTTGTTTTTGTTTGAATAAATGCATGCTTGTGTGGGAGAGAGACACGCTCCGCTGGTTCATATGAACACATGTGTTCTTAGCTCTAAATGTTCATGGCGAAGGTTGAAACTGCTTCGTTAATTGTTGTATGGTTGGAAACAGAAAATGCTACATGTAGTAATTGGTATGATGTCTTAAATAATGTGATACTTGGCAATTGTTGTGCTCATGTTTAAGCTCTTGCATCATATACTTTGCACCTATTAATGAAGAAATACATAGAGCTTGCTAAAATTTGGTTTGCATAATTGGTCTCTCTAAGGTCTAGATAATTTCTAGTATAGAGTTTGAACAACAAGGAAGACGGTGTAGAGTCTTATAATGTTTACAATATGTCTTTTATGTGAGTTTTGCTGCACCGGTTCATCCTTGTGTTTGTTTCAAATAGCCTTGCTAGCCTAAACCTTGTATCGAGAGGGAATACTTCTCATGCATCCAAAATCCTTGAGCCAACCACTATGCCATTTGTGTCCACCATACCTACCTACTACATGGTATTTTTCTGCCATTCCAAGTAAATACTTCGTGTGCTACCTCTAAACAACTCAAAATGCTTCTTAATTTGTGTCAATGTTTTATAGCTCATGAGGAAGTATGTGGTGTTTTATCTTTCAATCTTGTTGGGCAACTTTCACCAATGGACTAGTGGCTTCATCCGCTTATCCAATAATTTTGCAAAAAGAGCTGGCGCGGGGTTCCCAGCCCCTAATTAATTAACTTCATTAATAATTCTCTTCACATGTTTTGCTCTGATTCATCAGTAAGCAACTTAATTTTGCAAATAGACACTCCTCCATGGTATGAGATTGTTGGAAGGCACCCGAGGATTCGGTTAGCCATGGCTTGTGAAAGAAAAGGTTGGGAGGAGTGTCATCCATAAATAAAACTAAAGTACATGTGTAAACAAAAGAGAAGAGGGATGATCTACCTTGCTGGTAGAGATAACGTCCTTCATGGGAGCCGCTCTTTGAAAGTCTGCTTGGCAAGGGAGTTAGAGTGCCCACTACCATTCGTTGACAACAACAAACACCTCTCAAAACTTTACTTTTATGCTCTCTATATGATTTTAAAACTTGAAAAGCTCTAGCACATGATTTATCCCTGCTTCCCTCTGCGAAGGGCCTTTCTTTTACTTTTATGTTGAGTCAGTTCACCTATCTCTCTCCACCTCAAGAAGCAAACACTTGTGTGAACTGTGCATTGATTCCTATATACTTGCATATTGCACTTGTTATATTACTTTGCATTGACAATATCCATGAGATACACATGTTATAAGTTGAAAGCAACCGCTGAAACTTAATCTTCCTTTGTGTTGCTTCAATACCTTTACTTTGAATTATTGCTTTATGAGTTAACTCTTATGCAAGACTTATTGATGCTTGTCTTGAAGTACTATTCATGAAAAGTCTTTGCTTTATGATTCATTTGTTTACTCATGTCATTTACCATTGTTTGGATCGCTGCATTCATTACATGTGCTTACAATAGTATGATCAAGGTTATGATGGCATGTCACTCCAGAAATTATCTTTGTTATTGTTTACCTGCTCGGGACGAGCGGGAACTAAGCTTGGGGATGCTGATACGTCTCCGACGTATCGATAATTTCTTATGTTCCATGCCACATTATTGATGATATCTACATGTTTTATGCATACTTTATGTCATATTTATGCGTTTTCCGGAACTAACCTATTGACGAGATGCCGCAGTGCCAGTTCCTGTTTTCTGCTGTTTTTGGTTTCAGAAATCCTAGTAAGGAAATATTCTCGGAATCGGACGAAATCAACGCCCAGAACCCTATTTTTTCCGGAAGCTTCCAGAGCACCAAAGGAGGGCCAGAGGGGGGCCAGGGGGGCCCCACCCCACAAGGCGGCGCGGCCAGGGGGTGGGCGCGCCACCCTATGGTGTGGCCCCACCAGGGCCCCTCTGACGCCGCCTTTCCGCCTACTTAAGGCCTCCGTCGTGAAAACCCTACCACGATCGACGAAACCCGCAAAAACCTTCCAGAGCCGCCACCATCGCAAAGCCAAGATCTGGGGGACAGGAGTCTCTGTTCCGGCACGCCGCCGGGACGGGGAAGTGCCCCCGGAAGGCTTCTCCATCGACACCACCACCATCTTCATCAACGCTGCTGTCTCCCATGAGGAGGGAGTAGTTCTCCATCGAGGCTCGGGGCTGTACCAGTAGCTATGTGGTTAATCTCTATCCTATGTACTTCAATACAATGATCTCATGAGCTGCCCTACATGATTGAGATTCATATGAGTTTTGTATCACTATTCATCTATGTGCTACTCTAGTGATATTATTAAAGTAGTTTATTCCTCCTGCACGGTGTAATGGTGACAGTGTGTGCATCGTGTAGTACTTGGCGTAGGTTATGATTGTGATCTCTTGTAGATTATGAAGTTAACTATTGCTATGATGGTATTGATGTGATCTATGCCTCCTTTCGTAGCGTGAAGGTGACAGTGTGCATGCTATGTTAGTACTTGGTTTGGTTATGTTGATCTGTCATGCACTCTAAGGTTATTTAAATATGAACATTGAATATTGTGGAGCTTGTTAACTCCGGCATTGAGGGTTCGTGTAATCCTACACAGTTAGTGGTGTTCATCATCCAACAAGAGAGTGTAGAGTCTAGCATGTATCTATTTATTCTGTTATGTGATCAAAGTTGAGAGTGTCCACTAGTGAAAGTCTAATCCCTAGGCCTTGTTCCTAAATACTGCTATCGCTGCTTGTTTACTGTTCTACTGCATCTGTACTGTCCGCAATATTACCACCATCAACCACACGCCAGTCCTGGGCAAAGCACTTTTCTGGGACTGTTACTACTGCTCATATATATTCATACCACCTGTATTTCACTATCTCTTCGCCGAACTAGTGCACCTATTAGGTGTGTTGGGGACACAAGAGACTTCTTGCTTTGTGGTTGCAGGGTTGCATGAGAGGGATATCTTTGACCTCTTCCTCCCTGAGTTCGATAAACCTTGGGTGATCCACTTAAGGGAAACTTGCTGCTGTTCTACAAACCTCTGCTCTTGGAGGCCCAACACTGTCTACAAGAATAGAAGCTCCCGTAGACATCAGTATCCAGCAATGTCTTGTCTTCAAAAGAAAGTCTTGCATAGAAATTATCAATAATAACATTACCAGGAAGCTCATGAATGGGGCATTTGAGCATTAAAGACTTCAATCTCCCCCATGCTTGGGCAATACTCTCTCCATCATGAGGCCAAAAATTATATATGCGGTTCCGATCCTTATGAATTTCACTTGGAGGATAGAACTTAGAATAAAACCGGGGCACAATATCATTCCATTCAAGAGAATCCCCATTATCCAGTAATTTATACCAATGCGCCGCTTTACCAGACAGCGATATAGAGAATAGTTTCTTCCTCACTTCATCCATAGCAATACCTGCACACTTGAATAAACCGCATAATTCATGTAAGAACAGTAAATGATCTCCAGGGTGGACAGTTCCATCCCCTGTATAACGGTTATCCACTACACGTTCAATAATTTTCATAGGTATTTTGTATGGTATCTCTTCCTCACCTGGCGCCTCATCCACTACCTTTGCAGTAGTAGTAGATTTCCCAAATAAACACTAAAGAGAAGATCTCTCCATAATGAATTATGGCAGCAGGCAGAAATAAAATCAGCACAAACAGTAGAAATTTCCCTTACCAATTCCACTTACCAATAGCGCTTCACTCCCCGACAACGGCGCCAGAAAATAGTCTTGATGACCCACAAGTATAGGGGGTGTATCGTAGTATCTTCGATAAGTAAGAATGTCGATCCCAACGAGGAGCAGAAGGTGTTGACAGGCAGTTTCGATGAAGGATTCACTGTAAATGCTCACAGACAAGTATTCAGGGGGTTTTGATGTAACAGATGAATAAAGTACGAGTAAGTAAAGTGCGAGAGTAACAATTGCAGCGAGTGGCCCAATCCTTTTTAGAACAAAGGACAAGCCGGTTTGTTTACTTATAATAACCAAACGTTCCTGAGGACACACGGGGTTTTAGTCTAGTGCTTTCGCTACATACGGCTAATTAATCTTCATTGTTTTGATAAGTGTTGTGTGGGTGAACCTATGCTAATGTACCGCCCTTCCTAGGACTAATACATACTTGTGATTATACCCCTTGCAAGCATCCGCAACTACAAGAAAGTAATTAAGATAAATCTAACCACAGCCTTAAACTCTGAGATCCTGCTATCCCTCCTGCATCGATATACCAACGGGGGCTCAGGTTTCTGTCACTCCGGCAACCCCGCAATTGGCAAACGAGTACAAGATGCATTCCCCTAGGCCCATAAAGGTGAAGTGTCGTGTAGTCGACGTTCACACGACACCACTAGAAGAATAACACCACAACTTAAATATCACAACATTGAATATTACTCAACCATACTTCACTACTAATATTTAGACTTCACCCATGTCCTCAAGAACTAAACGAACTACTCACGAGACATCATATGGAACATGATCAGAGGTGATATGATGATGAATAACAATCTGAACATAAACCTTGGTTCAACGGTTTCACTCAATAGCATCAATAACAAGTAGAAATCAACACCGGGAGAGTTTCCCCTATCAAACAATCAAGATCAAACCCAAATTGCTACAGCGGTGACGATGTGCAGCGGTGGAGACGGCGGTGATGATGATGAAGATGATGATGATGGTGATGGAGATGATGTCCAGCTCGATGACGGTGACAATGGCGTCGATTTCCCCCTCCGGGAGGGAATTTCCCCAGCGGATCTCAGCCTGCCGGGGAGCTCTTTTCTCTCTGGTGTTCTCCGCCTCGCAGAGGCGGCTGTGTCTCTTCGCGACCTATCCCCTGGAGCTTAGGTTTTCGGGACGAAGACGTTCGCGAAGAAAAGGAGGCGAGAGGGGGCTGTGGGCCCCCTCCTCACAGGGCGGCGCGGCCAGGCCTTGGGCCGCGCCGGCCTATGAGGTGGGCCCACCTCGGGTCCCCTCGGCTCCCCTTCTGGCTCCCTTCGTCTTCTGGAAAAATAGGATTTTTCATATAATTTCCGTCGACTGTTGATCTTCCGAAATATTGCATTCTGACGGCGCTTTTTCCAGCAGAATCCTGACTCCGGTGCGCGATCCTCCAATAATCATGAATCATGCAAAATAGATGAAATAACATAAGTATCATCTCCAAATATGAAATATATCAATGAATAACAGCAAATTATGATATAAAATAGTGATGCAAATTGGACGTATCAGTCACCGTCGCAAGCATCAAGGTGGTGGAAAATCCTTTCAACCCCAAGAAGAGCGCACGAACTAGCACCGGGGGAAAAGTTCCACGTCGCTTCCTAGCTCCAAGAACATCTCCTCCAGGCATCGACAACCCCTTCCACACTCTAATTCATAATAGTCAAATTGAAAGGATTCCCAAGGCAGTATTGCCTAGCAGTTGGGATATGGATCGTTCTAACACTGCAGGAAGGATGAAACCCGAAGCTGAAGAGTGGGGAAACAACTCCAAGAGTTGGTACTCGCCGTCGGACATACTTCTTAACCGTGTCGAGCACAATTCAGAGATGATCCGCAACCTCATATACGAGATTGATGAGCTAAAGGAGCTTGTTAAGAAGCTTATCAAGAATTCATCATCACCACCGCCGAAGGAGTAATTCATCATTGGTATTGGCACCCCCTTGGTTTGTTCCAAGCTTGGGGGGAGTGCCACGGTATCACATCATCACTATCTTTTACCTTTTTACTATCAAGTAGTGTCATATCATGAGTAGGGAAGTTATCATATAAGATGGTTGCAGTGTGGAAGTATCTCTCTTTTAGTTGGTTATCTATGTATCCCTTGGTGTGAGTTATCGTTATATAATATTAATGAGAAGTTTTATCATTTACATATTGCACACCTTATTTTAGTTTACAATTTCTATTATATGATTGATCTTGTTATTAGTATTGGTATCACTTTGGGAGCATTGAGTAAAATCTATTTGGTTTGGCAAACTTAGCATTGGTCAATAGCAACAACACTTTGAGGTTTAAGTAGAAAAGAGAAATACATGTAGATATGTTGTTTCATTATCTTTCTTTCTTGTTAGCTCTTAGCTTATTATTCTGAAGTTAAAACTGTTTGTGCTTACAAGGAAGATGCATCATTGTTTCTATCACATGTGTATTTGTTTGTTTCCCTCAACTCTTATGCTTGCTAATCAACCTTGCTAGCCAAAGACCTGTACTAAGAGGGAATGCTTCTCGTGCATCCAAACCTTAACCCAAACCTATGCCATCAGTGTCCACCATAACTACCTACTATGGGGTATTTCCCTGCCATTCCAAGCAAATACTTCATGTGCTACCTTTAATCAATTCAAAAGTTATTACCTCTTATTTGTGTCAATGTTTTATAGCTCATGAGGAAGTATGTGGTGTTTTATCTTTCAATCTTGTTAGGCAGACTTTTACCAATGGACTAGTGGCACATCCGCTTATCCTATAATTCTGCAAAAAGAGCTGGCAACGGGGTTCCCAGCCCCAATTAATTAACTTTCATTAATAACTCTCTTCACATGTTTTGCCCTGATTCATCAGTAAGCAACTTAATTTTGCAATAGACACTCCTCCATGGTATGAGAAATGTTGGAAGGTACCCGAGGATTCGGTTAGCCATGGCTTGTGAAAGCAAAGGTTGGGAGGAGTGTCATCACTAAATAAACTAAAGTACATGTGTAAACAAAAGAGAAGAGGGATGATCTACCTTGCTGGTAGAGATAACGTCCTTCATGGGAGCCGCTCTTTGGAAGTCTGTTTGGTAAGGGGTTAGAATACCCACTACCATTCGTTGACAACAACAAACACCTCTCAAAATTATACTTTTATGCTCTCTATATGATTTCAAAACTTAAAAAGCTCTAGCACATGATTTAATCCCCGCTTCCCTCTGCGAAGGGCCTATCTTTTACTTTATGTTGAGTCAGTAAACCTATTTCCCTCTATCTTAAGCAAGCAATTGAGTTGTTGTGATCAAACCATTTATATTGTGATCTACTTAATCATGCCCTTATTTCTTCCTTGTTTAGTACAAATTTTATCCGAATGAATATAGCTTTGAAAGTTATCAATGATTATGAAGAGATTATTATGATTGAGTATGCAAGCTTTGCCATATAAGCTTTAATATAAGAGCACTGCTCGACAGAAAGGTACAATTTGTTAACTGTTCTTTGGCCAAGAACAAAGTTTTCCATCACCAATTATGATTTCCTATGCACCTTTATTTGTGATTTCCTTCTACTTGTTTCAAGATGAATTATATGAGGAAGTTGTTCACTAGAATGTCTTGTGTGAATTAATGTGATGCTTCTTGTCCGTATTCTATTTATCGGCTCATCACTCCATAAACATGTGGTCTTGTTTACTGAGTTCAGTTTCGCTTGGGGACAAGCGAGGTCTAAGCTTGGGGGGAGTTGATACGTCCATTTTGCATCACTATTTTATATCATAATTTACTGTTATTCATTGATATATTTCATATTTAGAGATGATACTTATATTATTTCACCTATTTTTCATGTTTCATGATTATTGGAGAATCGCTCACCGGAGTCAGGATTCTGCCGGAAAAAGCACCGTCAGAATGCAATATTTCTGAAGATCAGCAATTGACGGAAATTACACCAAAGTTCTTATTTCTCCCGAAGAAGCCAGCCAAAAGGAGGGACCGAGGAGGGCCGCCATGGGCCCCCCATAGGCCGGCGCGGGCCCCATCCTGGACGCGCCGCCTTGTGGGGAGGGGGCCCACAACCCCCTTCGGCCGCCTCTCCTTCGCGTACTTCTTCTACCCGAAAACCTAAGGTGCTGGGAATAATCGCGAAGAGTCACAGCCGCCTCTGCGGGGCGGAAAACACCAGAGAGAAAAGAGCTCTCCGGCAGGCTGAAATCCGCCGGGGAAATTCCCTCCCGGAGGGGGAAATCGACGCCATCGTCACCGTCATCGAGCTGGACTTCATTGGGATCATCATCACCATCATCTCCACCACCGTCACCGTCATCTCCACCACTGCACCTCGTCACCGCTGTAACATCTAGGGTTGAATCTTGATTATTTCATAGGGAAACTCTCTCGGTATTGATTACTACTTGTTATTGATGCTATTGAGTGAAACCATTGAACCAAGGTTTATGTTCAGATTGTTATTCATCATCATATCACCTCTGATCATGTTCCATATGATGTCTCGTGAGTAGTTCATTTAGTTCTTGAGGACATGGGTGAAGTCTAAATGTTAGTAGTGAACTATGTTGAGTAATATTTAATGGTTTGATATTTAAGTTGTGGTGTTATTCTTCTAGTGGTGTCATGTGAACGTCGACTACATGATACTTCACCTTTATGGGCCTAGGGGAATACATCTTGTATTCGTTTGCCAATTGTGGGGTTGCCGGAGTGACAGCAACCTGAACCCCCGTTGGTATATCGATGCAGGAGGGATAGCAGGATCTCAGAGTTTAAGGCTGTGATTAGATTTATCTTAATTAGTTTCTTGTATTTGCGGATGCTTGCAAGGGGTATAATCACAAGTATGTATTAGTCCTAGGAAGGGCGTTGCATTAGCATAGGTTCACCCACACAACACTTATCAAAATAATGAAGATTAATCAACTATATGAAGCGAAAGCACTAGACTAAATTCCCGTGTGTCCTCAAGAACGTTTGGTCATTATAAGTAAACAAACCGGCTTGTCCTTTGTGCTAAAAAGGATTGGGCCACTCGCTGCAATTATTACTCTCGCATTTTACTTACTTGTACTTTATTTATCTGCTATATCAAAACCCCCTGAATACTTGTCTGTGAGCATTTATAGTGAATCCTTCATCGAAACTGCTTGTCAACTGAAGGGATTCGTAGCATAGAAAACAAAAAATTTCCTACCGCGAGAACGCAATCCAAGCCAAGATGCAATCTAGAAGACGGTAGCAACGAGGGGATGAACGAGACTAACCCTTGAAGAGTTCCAAAGCCTACAAGAGGAGGCTCTCGTTGCTGCGGTAGACGATCACTTGCCGCTTTCAAAAGCCCGTAGAAGATCTTGACGGTGCCACAATCGGGCAGCACTCCGTACTCGGTCACACGTTCGGTGTTGATGACGACGTCCTTCTCCCCGTTCCAGCGGGCAGCGGAAGTAGTAGATCCTCCTCGGAATCCCGGCAGCACGACGGCGTGGTGACGGTGGTGGTGGAGATCTCCGGCAGGGCTTCGCCTATGCGCTGCGGGAGAGATATGTGGAGGAGGGGCGCTAGGGTTTGGGGAAAGAGGGTGTCTAGGGCGCCGGCCACTTGGGGGCTGCGGCCTAGAAGGCTTTGGTGTGGCCGGCCCCTCCCCTTGGCTCCTCATTATATAGGTGGAAGTCCCCAAGAGTTGTAGTCCAAGTCTACGAATAAGACCCAAACAACAAAACCTCCCAAAAGTGGGAAACCTACTCAAGGAGGGAGTCCTACCCAAGGTGGGACTCCCACCTTTCCCTTAGGTGGGGTGGCCGGCCACCTATGGTGGAGTCCACCTGGGACTCCACCCCCTTAGGGTTGGCCGGCCATGCTAGGTGGAGTCCTTCCGGGACTCCGCCTTCCATAGTGATTTCTTCCGGACTTTTCTAGAACCTTCTAGAACCTGCCATAAATGCACCGGATCATTTCCAAACTTGGAATATGACTTCCTATATATGAATCTTATTCTCCGGACCATTCCGGAACTCCTCGTGATGTCCTGGATCCCATCCGAGACTCCGAACAAAACTTTGAACTCCTTTCCATATTCCATATCTACTTAAAACGACATCAAACCTTAAGTGTGTCACCCTACGGTTAGCGAACTATGTAGACATGGTTCATACCTCTCTCTGACCAATAACCAATAGCGGGATCTGGAGATCCATAATGGCTCCCACATATTCAACGATGACTTTAGTGATCGACTGAACCATTTTCATACGATACCGATTCCCTTTGTCACGGGATATTTTACTTGTCCGAGGTTTGATCATCGGTATCTCTATACCTTGTTCAACCTCGTCTCCTGACAAGTACTCTTTACTCGTACCGTGGTATGTGGTCTCTTATGAACCATTCATATGCTTGCAAGCTAATTAGACGATATTCCACCGAGAGGGCCCAGAGTATATCTATCCGTCATCGGGATGGACAAATCCCACTGTTGATCCATATGCCTCAACTCATACTTTCCGGATACTTAATCCCACCTTTATAACCACCCATTTACGCAGTGGCATTTGATGTAATCAAAGTACCTTTCCGGTATAAGTGATTTACATGATCTCATGGTCGAAAGGACTAGGTAACTATGTATCGAAAGCTTATAGCAAATAACTTAATGACGTGATCTTATGCTACGCTTAATTGGGTGTGTCCATTACATCATTCATATAATGACATAACCTTGTTATTAATAACATCCAATGTTCATGATCACGAAACCATGATCATCTATTAATCAACAAGCTAGTTATACAAGAGGCTTACTAGGGAATCTTTGTTGTTCACATAACACACATGTATCAATGTTTCGGTTAATACAATTATAGCATGGTATGTAAACATTATCATAAACACAAAGATATATTATAATAACCATTTTATTATTGCCTCTTGGGCATATCTCCAACAGTCTCCCACTTGCACTAGAGTCAATTATCTAGTTTACATTTGTAAAGATATAACACCTTGGCCTTCCGGTGCTTTATCATGTTTTGCTCACGGGAGAGGTTTTAGTCAACGGATCTGACATGCTCAGAAACGTATGTATTTTGTAATTCATTTGCGTCTCAACGCATCACTCATTTCCAAATGAGTTGGCATTAAATATGTTTGGTCTTCTGGTGGAACCTTAATTCCGCGGTCTGAAATATGTCACTAATATTGTCACACAAAATATAGCTTCAAAGTTCTGACTCTGTCGGAACTACACCAAGTTCTCAAAGAACCTTTTTACTTAACATCCTTTGTCATTGTCAAAACAATGACATACTCTGCCTTCTTTTGTAGAATCCGTCACAATATTTAGAACTCTTCTAAATCTAGCATAGACAATTTCTAGCTCATTGTGCTACCTTTTAAAACAACACTTAGTCTAATTTGAGATTGAAATTTTATTTTCATATGCGACAAAACAAATATCGGTGCAACACCTTACAACGATTTGTTTGTCATTTCTCCATACAAAACTATATATATATCCTTAGTTCTTCTTAAGTACTCAAGAATATTCTTACTGTTTTTCAATGATCATTACATGAATCATTCTGGTACATGCTCATAACACATTTAGAGCACAGGACATCTGATTGTGTACATATTATTCGTGATCTATAATCACTTATGTGTTTTTACTCATTGAGTGTCAGATACACTCAAGTCTTGTTAAACCTTCACATGACAAGAACATTTTCTTAATATTTCTATATTGAACTACTTCAATATCCATTCTATGTACTTTGACTTGAACTTATTATGTGTTTCAATCTATCTTCATAGATCTTGACACTAAATATGTTTCATTCCATATCCTTTCATTGAAGTTAATTTCTCAATGAAATCTTTTTAATCAAGTATATAATTACATCATTTATAACCAACTATATGACATCTACATAAAGTATTATAAATATGTCTCAGCGCTCCCACTTAATTTCTTGCAAATGCAAGCATCTTCATCGTTTCTGATGAAATCAAAAACTTTTTGACTATTTCATCCGGTGAAGATTCCAACTCCGCGATACTCACTTCATCCAATTGAAGTTTGTATACCTATCTAGTATTCCACGGACCAGCAAAACTCTTGGTTGTATCTTGTATACACCTTTACTACACACTTCTGTTAAGTAATGTATTTTGCCATCCTACTAGCATATCTCATAAAAGAAATATGTAGAGATTACTAGAATAATCCTCATAGACTATAAGCATTGCTACGGAAGATCTAATATTATCATAGTCAACTCTTTGAACTTTGTCGTAAACAACTTTTCGACAAGTCAAGCTTCATCAATTTTATAGATCCATTTACTTTCAACAAGTATTCATCTATCTTGGATTTCATGGCGTATAGCAATTTTAACGGAGTCAGGGCCCATCATAACTTATTTGTTTGTAGTTGGTTTATCATTGTTCAAAATCAATCCTTTGTCCACAAATCATTTATTTGATCACAAAGTAAACCATACCTACAAGGTTCAATAAGTACTTCGATCTCCATGGCTAAAACACTTTGTAGTCATGGAAGCCATGATCGTCGTGGCAGTTTCCGGAACCAATTTCCGATGCTGCGCTACTCTGATCATTATGCTCAGGTTCATAAACCTTATCAAGTTCTATTGTCCTCCCACTCAAATACTTCGCTAGAAAACAATTTCTTGGAAATAAGCAAGTAATATTGACAAACACTTTTGTCTTTTACTTCATAGTGGAAAGAATTCCCAATCTTTGAGATAACCAACAAAGACATTCATCCGATTTTGGTTGAAAACTCTTAGACCAAAATTTAAAGAAAGGACTATTAGGGTTTATACCCATGCCATAACTTGTATGGTGTCATTTCAACGGATCATGATGATGCTCTATTTAGTGTAAAAGTGGTAGTCTCTAAAGCATAATCCACAAAAATATAATGGCATCAATATTTTATCTCATCATTGACCCAACAAGGTTCGGATACATCTCTCGGATACTCCATCATCACTATGATACTCCAAGAAACGTGAGTTGTAGAACAATTTCATAACTCTCTTAGATGTTCGCTAAAACTAGTAATTCAAATATTTCCACTATGATCCAATCATAGATATTTGACTTTTCTATTACGATGATTTCCACTTCATGCTGAAATTTATTTGAATCCATTCAAATGTTTCAAACTTCTTCCTTATCGAATATATCCACATATATATACTCAATTCATTGTTTGAAGTTTTCATGAAGTAGAAGAATCTCCCGCACACAACTATGCCCAGTGAACCATATACATCATCATGTATGTTTCCACTAAGTTAGTTGCCCGTTCAAACCTTGGCCTATGAACGATATTTCAGTCATTCTTTTTAGAAGAGATTTGCAAGCGCCAAATGATTCAAAAATCAAATGACTCCAATAATCCATTTGCATGGAGTTTCTTCATGCGTTCCTTTCCAACATGACCTAAATGGCGGTTCCACAAATAAGTGGAATTCAAATCATTTGCCTTACGACATATTAGCGTCAGTGTTATGTATGTGTGTTTCACCATTAAGATTTATAATAACTTATCCATCGTACATGGAGTAAGGTCATAATTTGAACAACTCATTGTTTTCTTTTGACCAGATCAAAATAACAATTATTAAGTTCTTTATTATAAATTCTAAGGGCTAGGTAGAATGCCAACGACAAACATAATAACACTTTATTATGTTCCAGACGTGCATTATTACCATATTCCTTATCAGTCACTTAGGCCATCGTATTCTTGTATTGTGTTGTACTTTATGACATCTCATACCAACCAATCTGGTACAAATACCCAAGAATTTTATTATGTGACCAAACAAGGAATACATCCATAACCTGTATATCATTTATATACACCTGAACTTGACTTTCTAGTCTTTTCTTTATTTCTGCCAAAATACCTTTTGTAGTTTCTCTTTTAGTTTTCCTCAATCTCAGAAAACACTTCATCTTCAATAACTTCTAGGTCTATTGGTCAAATACCAATAACTTTGAGGTTTTTACTTTGAAGTTTGATCATCATATGACAAGTGTTCTAGATTTCACTATTAGTAACTTTATAATATGATGAACAATTTCACTCATAATTTTATCCATTATATCATGATGACTTTTCGAGACCATGTCTGTACATGCTAGGCTCGTAAAGTTTAACCTCAGTATTCGTATGTGCAAATCTGGCTTGCACCCATTGTATGCACACGTAGAATCTAAAACACCCGATCATCACGTGATGCTTCGAAACGACGAGTCTTATACAACGGTGCATACTAAGGACGATCACTTCATGGATATGCGAATATCGTTAGTGCCCCAATAGTTGGAGGATTGGGACGCCTTGCGTCTTCAACCTTCGTACATTCCCATAAAACTTATGAGTTTATGTAGTCTCACCAAATTATATTCTATCATCTTGCAATAAGGTCTTAGATATCTCATATATCTCATACCTTGATTATTTCTGAAAACTAAATTTTCAGCTCCTTACTTTTCAAACAGATTTGAACTTCAAGTTTCACGGAGACAAGATAACTTTAGGTACTAATTGAAACCATAGTTCTTTGAATCAACAATGTGAGGTTTACTAAAAGTTTGCAATAGGACTTTAAACATTTCTTGATTCTTTAACAATACGGTACCAGTCCGTAAAGTTTCTTGTCAGACTTAACAGTATTTCTATCTCAATTACAAGACTAACGCATGGTAGAAAACGGATGCCAATACTACAAAATTAATTCAAAATACTACACAGACTATGTTCATGATAATTAGTTCATGTTTTAATCTAATTACTAATGAACTCCCACTTAATACAACATCCCTCATAGTTGTTAAGTGGTACACGATCCACATGTACTACACCAAAACCGATCATCACGTGAGATGATGTAGCTTCAATGGTGAACATCAACATGTTGATCATATCATCCCTATGACTCGTGTTCAACCTTTCGGTTTCCGTTGTCCCGAGGCCATGTCTGTACATGCTAGGCTCGTCAAGCAAACCCAAGTATTCCGCGTGTGCAACATGGCTTACACCCGTTGTATATGAACGTTGAATCTATCACATCCGATCATCACGAGATGCTTCGAAACGACGAACTTTGGCAACGGTGCATACGAGGGGAGAACACTTTATTATCTTGATATTAATGTGAGGGATCATCTTATAATGCTACCGTCGCATTCTAAGCAAAATAAGATGCATAAAGGATTAACATCACATGCAATTCATATGTGATATGATATGGCCCTTTAGTCTTTGCGCCTTCGATCTTTATCTCCAAAGCACGGACATGATCTCCATCATCAACGGGCATGATCTCCATCATCGTCGGCGTAGCGTCAAGGTCCATGGCGCCGTCTTCATGGTTGTTCACCTCATGTAGTAACTATTACAACTACTTTGAAATACTACTCAACATGAAATTTAAAGACAACCATAAGGCTCCTGCCGGTTGCCACAATACAATAATGATCATCTCATACATATTTATCATCACATCATGGCCATATCACATCACTAAACCCTGCAAAAACAAGTTAGACGTCTCTAATTTGGTTTGCATATTTTACGTGGTTTAGGGTTTTCGAGTAAGATCCAATCTACCTACGAACATGAACCACAACGGTGATACTAGTGTTGTCCATAGAAAGAGTAAATTGAATCTTCACTATGGTGGGACAGACAGACACCCGCAAAGCCACTTATGCAATACAAGTTGCATGTCGAACGTGGAGCAAGTCTCATGAACGCGGTCATGTAAAGTTAGCCCGAGCCGCTTCATCCCACCATGCCACAAAGATGCAAAGTACTCGAACTAAACACAACAAAGCATCAACGCCCACAAAAAATTGTGTTCTACTCGTGCAACCATCTATGCATAGACACGGCTCTGATACCACTGAAGGGATTCGTAGCATAGAAAACAAAAAAATTCCTACCGCGAGAACGCAATCCAAGCCAAGATGCAATCTAGAAGACGGTAGCAACGAGGGGATGAACGAGACTAACCCTTGAAGAGTTCCAAATCCTACAAGAGGAGGCTCTCGTTGCTGCGGTAGACGATCACTTGCCGCTTTCAAAAGCGCGTAGAAGATCTTGACGGTGCCACAATCGGGCAGCACCTCCGTACTCGGTCACACGTTCGGTGTTGATGACGACGTCCTTCTCCCCGTTCCAGCGGGCAGCGGAAGTAGTAGATCCTCCTCGGAATCCCGGCAGCACGACGGCGTGGTGACGGTGGTGGTGGAGATCTCCGGTAGGGCTTCGCCTATGCGCTGCGAGAGAGATATGTGGAGGAGGGGCGCTAGGGTTTGGGGAAAGAGGGGGTCTAGGGCGCCGGCCACTTGGGGGCTGCGGCCTAGAAGGCTTTGGTGTGGCCGGCCCCTCCCCTTGGCTCCTCATTATATAGGTGGAAGTCCCCAAGAGTTGTAGTCCAAGTCTACGAATAAGACCCCAACAACAAAACCTCCCAAAAGTGGGAAACCTACTCAAGGAGGGAGTCCTACCCAAGGTGGGACTCCCACCTTTCCCTTAGGTGGGGTGGCCGGCCACCTATGGTGGAGTCCACCTGGGACTCCACCACCTTAGGGTTGGCCGGCCATGCTAGGTGGAGTCCTTCCGGGACTCCGCCTTCCATAGTGATTTCTTCCGGACTTTTCTAGAACCTTCTAGAACCTGCCATAAATGCACCGGATCATTTCCAAACTTGGAATATGACTTCCTATATATGAATCTTATTCTCCGGACCATTCCGGAACACCTCGTGATGTCCTGGATCCCATCCGAGACTCCGAACAAAACTTCGAACTCCTTTCCATATTCCATATCTACTTAAAACGACATCAAACCTTAAGTGTGTCACCCTACGGTTCGCGAACTATGTAGACATGGTTGAGACCTCTCTCTGACCAATAACCAATAGCGGGATCTGGAGATCCATAATGGCTCCCACATATTCAACGATGACTTTAGTGATCGACTGAACCATTTTCATACGATACCGATTCCCTTTGTCACGCGATATTTTACTTGTCCGAGGTTTGATCATCGGTATCTCTATACCTTGTTCAACCTCGTCTCCTGACAAGTACTGTTTACTCGTACCGTGGTATGTGGTCTCTTATGAACCATTCATATGCTTGCAAGCTAATTAGATGACATTCCACCGAGAGGGCCCAGGGTATATCTATCCGTCATCGCGATGGACAAATCCCACTGTTGATCCATATGCCTCAACTCATACTTTCTGGATACTTAATCCCACCTTTATAACCACCCATTTACGCAGTGGCGTTTGATGTAATCAAAGTACCTTTCCGGTATAAGTGATTTACATGATCTCATGGTCGAAAGGACTAGGTAACTATGTATTGAAAGCTTATAGCAAATAACTTAATGACATGATCTTATGCTACGCTTAATTGGGTGTGTCCATTACATCATTCATATAATGACATAACCTTGTTATTAATAACATCCAATGTTCATGATCACGAAACCATGATCATCTATTAATCAACAAGCTAGTTATACAAGAGGCTTACTAGGGAATCTTTGTTGTTCACATAACACACATGTATCAATGTTTCGGTTAATACAATTATAGCATGGTATGTAAACATTATCATAAACACAAAGATATGTTATAATAACCATTTTATTATTGCATCTTGGGCATATCTCCAACATCAACACCTTCTGCTCCTCGTTGGGTTCGACACTCTTATTTATCGAAAGTACTACGATACACCCCCTATACTTGTGGGTCATCAGTGGCCTCCGCGTCCCAGGATCGGCGGCGAATAATTTCGGCACCTCCATCAAACGGAGCAATGTTGTACTCCGCTGAGTCGGGGAACTCTTCATGAACATATAACCATCTTTTGCGCCACCCTTGGACGGAGTCGGGGAATTTGACGTCGAAATATTCAACATCAGAGCGAACACAGATAACAACACCACCTATGTTGTAGGTGACGTTGTGGGAACCATTACGGCGGAGGCAGAAGATGCGCTTCCTGATAGCGTGTATACACACGTCCGTTGGGAACCCCAAGAGGAAGGTGTGATGCTTACAGCAGCAAGTTTTCCCTCAGTAAGAAACCAAGGTTTATCGAACCAGTAGGAGCCAAGAAGCACGTTGAAGGTTGATGGCGGCAAGATGTAGTGCGGCGCAACACCAGTGATTCCGGCGCCAACGTGGAACCTGCACAACACAACCAAAGTACTTTGCCCCAACGAAACAGTGAGGTTGTCAATTTCACCGGCTTGCTGTAACAAAGGATTAGATGTATAGTGTGGATGATGATTGTTTGCAGAGAACAGTAAAACAAGTATTGCGATGGCGTATTCGATGTAAAAGAATGGACCGGGGTCCACAGTTCACTAGAGGTGTCTCTCCCATAAGATAAATAGCATGTTGGGTGAACAAATTACAGTTGGGCAATTGACAAATAGAGAGGGCATGACAATGCACATACATGATATGATGAATATTGTGAGATTCAATTGGGCATTACGACAAAGTACATAGACCGCTATCCAGCATGCATCCATGCCTAAAAAGTCCACTTTCAGGTTATCATCCGAACCCCTTCCGGTATTAAGTTGCAAGCAACAGACAATTGCATTAAGTATGGTGCGTAATGTAATCAATAACTATATCCTCGGACATAGCATCAATGTTTTATCCCTAGTGGCAACAGCACATCCACAACCTTAGAACTTTCTGTCACTGTCCCAGATTTAATGGAGGCATGAACCCACTATCGAGCATAAATACTCCCTCTTGGAGTTACTAGCAAAAACTTGGCCAGAGCCTCTACTAACAACGGAGAGCATGCAAGATCATAAACAACACATAGGTAATAGATTGATAATCAACATAACATAGTATTCTCTATTCATCGGATCCCAACAAACGCACATGTAGCTTTACAGATAGATGATCTTGATCATGTTAGGCAGCTCACAAGATCCGACAATGAAGCACATGAGGAGAAGACAACCATCTAGCTACTGCTATGGACCCATAGTCCAGGGGTGAACTACTCACTCATCAATCCGGAGGCAACCATGGCGGTGTAGAGTCCTCCGGGTGTCGGGGGGAAGACCCCGGGTAGGGCAATGGACGCGGAGCAGCCGGCTGGCCATTGGCCGGCTCGCGGCAAAGGCCGGCTGAGGAGCAGCCGGCTGGCGCCGTGGCCGGCTGGTCCGGAAGCCGGCTGGCTCTAGGTCCTAGTCGGCCTGGCTACGGCCGCCAATGCTGTAGCTGGGCCGGCTTCTACAAGCCATATCCGACTGGGGGTTTGTACCTCAGACCGACTCGAGGCTGGCGAGTCTTGCACTAGAAGGAACCGGGTTGGTGATCCGGGTTCCCAAAGTCCACGCTGACTTCATCTTCCGTAAAGCGCGGGGCACTGTGGAGCAATAGTGCCACGCGCCGGACAGGCCATCATGGTCTACGTCGATCCGTACTGGCTACAGTGGCTGATGGCGACAGGGACACCTCCACTCCATACCGCTGACCTTGGCAGCCGGATGGGACAGGCCATGAGGCCTCAACGGCTCCTGACGTCATTGCCTCGGGAAGGAGCGGAAGCCGGAGCCGGCCAAGCCGGCCAGTAGACTATAGGGTCTTATATGTAAAGTGCCGGTGCCTATATAAGCCGCACTACCCCCTCTCGTGCAGGGGATCGATCATTCTCACCTCACTTCCACCCCTAGCGCTGCCCTGTGAGAGAGACTCTTGTCTTCCTTAGCCTCCCCGGAGCAGCCGGACACAGCTCAAGGAGCAACCTTGTATTGTGTGATCATCATATACACTCTAGCAGGAGTAGAGGTGTTACCTCCATCGGAGGGCCTCGAACCTGGGTACGTCGCCGTGTCGCTCGTCCCCATACCCGCATCCGGATACCGCCGTGAGATCTCCTAGGAACCACCTTCGTTAGCCACCCTATGGCATATGCCGTGACGATACCACGACATTTGGCGCCCACCGTGGGGCCTTCAGCATCCTCGGCCGGTGTCTTCATCCGGACGGGCCTCACCATCACCACCGGCGAGCGAGTCGCTTCAGGCTTGATCTGGAGATTCGGCTCCCTCGACTGCGTCAGCGACAACGCTGGCTGCTTCGCCGACCGGCCCTTCCCAGCCGGCGGCAGCGTCATCTCCTTCGGCGGCCACGACGTCTACGTCGCCACCGTCGCACCGCCACGCTACCCGGGGCAGGTGCTGCGCTGCGCAAGCCCTCCTCCGCGAGCCGGCAGCAGCGCTCCCGCCAGCCCCGCCGTCGTGCAAGTCATGATGGCTGGCGAGGAGCTCCCCACCAAGAACCCGTGCACCCGCGGCCCCAACCTGGAGCGCAACGTCGACCCCAACGCCTCCGGCTTGGGCCCAAAGGCGCCCCCACCTCTATCCCGGCTGGACGAAGTCCGGACGAAGTTGAGCTCCCCGCTCACCGCAGGCGGCGACGCCGCCACCGTCGAGGCGGACCTGGAAGCACATCGCCAGCTCCTCCTCCAGCAGGCCGAAGAGCTGGCTGCAGCCAAGCGCCAGCTGGCCATCACCCAGCGTGAGTTCGAGCACGCCCATGGCTTCACGCCAGGCGGCAACAACCCCAGCCGAGCCGGCATGATCCGCAAGCGCGGAGGCGGCTTAGGCGCTGAGATCGAGCGCGACGGCGTGGAAGCGCCGGCTCCGTCCGCGGAGCTGCCCATCTACAACACCCCCGACAAGAACATCCTCGCAGCCGAAGCGGCTTCGAAGGAGCTAGCCCTCCTCGAAGGAGAAGAGCTGCGCCGCCAGACGCAGCGCGTAGCTGACCTGTGCCGGGCTGCAGCTGAGCAGACCAAGGACCCCAGGTATGGTGCTTCGAAAGCTCCTCCCGTCCGCGCTGCTGCAGGCACCAGCAAGGACCCCCACAGAGACACAGCCGAATCCGCCTCGCCCGCACCAAGCCGGCACAGAGACTCCCGCGACACCCGCGCAGGTTCAAGCCGGACAAGCCGGCTGGACGGCGGCCACAGCGGCCGCAGCCGCCCACCACCAAACCGGAACGAGGAGCACGACTCCGAGCTGGCAGCGCCAAGGCGCCAGCACCAGCCGGTTCCAGAGCGAACCAGCACCCGGCAGCCGGCACGTTCCCGGTTGGGCCCCCGCATCGAGCCCGTCGACGCTAGAGACCGCCTCGATCGGCTGGTCGAATCCCGCATCGCGGAAGAAGAGGCGCCGGCTTGCCCCAAGTGCTTCGGGCCCCGCATCGCCAGAGAGCCCGTGCTCAACGGCTTCCAGCTCCCCCGCGACACGCCCAAGTACGACGGCACCGCCAAGCCGGAGGACTGGCTGCAGGACTACTCCACCGCAGTCGGCATCTCTCGAGGCAACAAGCGCTGGGCGGTGCGCTACTCCCCCCTGATGTTGGTCGGCTCCGCCCGCACCTGGCTCAACAACCTGCCAGCCGGCAGCATCAACGGCTGGCTTGATTTCGAGGAGGCCTTCATCAGCAACTTCACCGGCACCTATCGCCGGCCGGGTCGCCCCCAGCAGCTCGAGATGTGCAAGCAGGGCCCGGACGAGACGGATCGCGCGTACCTGACGCGCTGGTGCGAGATGCGCAACTCCTGCGAGGGTGTGCACGAGATCCAGGCCATCAGCTTCTTTATGGGCGGCTGCCGGCCCAACACCATGCTGTGGCACAAGCTGCGCCGTAGTGAGCCCAAGTCCATGGCCGCCCTCATGGCCATTGCCGACAAGTACGCGCTGGCTGAAGAAGCCGGCAAGGCGACGGCTGACCCAGCGCCGGCTCCCTCCAGGTGGGACCACCACAAGTCAGCTGAGCACAAGTCGGCAGACGGCGCCTCTCATGGTAGCCGGCGGGACAACTACCGCGGCAAGCGTCACAGCGACCAGCCGGACCGCCGGTACGGCTCCGCCCACGTAGCCGCCGTGGCAGACAACGCGGCAGGCGGCAGCCGCCGCCAGAAGCAAGACCGGCAGTGGAAGCCGAAGTACACCTTCGAGCAGATGCTCGACTCGCCGTGCAAGTACCACAGCGGCAAGAACCCCTCCAACCACACCACCCGCGACTGCCACTTCATGAAGCGGCTGACAAGCGGTGAACCTCTCCCGCCTCCACCCCCGCCGCCTCCAGCCGGCGGGCCGGGTGGCGCAGCCGGCGCGGAAAACGCCAACCTCGAGCACCACGAGGCTAACCAAGTGCACCATGGCGGCCGATACTTGGCCCAGGACGCCGCCTACATCATCTTCACTTCCGAGCCCGAGGACAAGACGAGCCAGCAGAGCCGTTCCCTCGAGGTCAACGCGGTCATACCGCCGGTCCCCCAGTACCTAAACTGGTCAGAGCAGGCCATCACTTTTGATCGCCGCGACACACTGGCTGTCCTGCCGAAGCCGGGCAGCTACGCCATGGTCCTCGACCCCACCATTGGCACGACTCGGCGCAGCGTGTGTTTTTCGCGCGTCCTCATCGACGGCGGCAGCAGCATCAACATCCTCTACCGCGACACCGCCCGCAAGCTAGGCATCCAGGAAGCCGAGCTGCGCCCCACCCCCACCGTCTTCCATGGCATCGTGCCGGGCCACTGCTGCCAGCCGATTGGCCGAATCACGCTGGAGGTGATGTTCGGGAAGCCGGATCACTTCCGCACCGAGAAGATCGAGTTCGAGGTGGTGGACCTCGTCAGTCCCTACCACGCGCTCCTGGGCAGGCCGGCCCTGACCAAGTTCATGGCGGTGCCCTACTATGGGTACCTGAAGATGAAGCTGCCTGGCCCCAAGGGGGTCATCACCATAGCCGGCGACTATCGCCGCTCCATGGATTGCGCCACGCAGAGCTCCAAGATGGCCCAGACGCTGGTCATCGCCACCGAGAAGCAGCTCATCCACGACGCTGTCGCCCTCGCCAAGGCCGCGCAGACAGACATGCCGGCTGCAGGCAACCCGGTTGGGACGACTCACTTCCAGTCGGCCGACAACACCAAGAAGATCCTGCTGGACCCGGCACAGCCGGGCAAGTACGTCACCATCGGTGCCGGCTTGAGCAGGAAATAGGAAAGCGAGCTCACCAGCTTCCTCCGTGAGAATCGGGACATCTTCGCATGGACTCCAAAAGACATGCCGGGTGTGCCGAGGGAGTTGGCTGAGCACCACCTCCACGTCCGGCCTGAAGCTAAGCCGGTGAAGCAGCCTCTCAGGCGCTTCGCCGAGGAAAGAAGGAAGGCCATCGGTGAAGAAATCGCCCGGCTGCTCGCAGCCGGCTTCATCATGGAAGTGCTGCACCCGGACTGGTTGGCGAACCCGGCCCTGGTTTTGAAGAAGAACGGCTCCTGGCGCATGTGTATCGACTACACCAGCCTGAACAAGGCATGCCCGAAGGATCCCTTCCCCCTGCCGCGCATAGATCAAGTCATAGACTCGACTGCCGGCTGTGAACTGTTGTCTTTTCTAGATGCCTATTCAGGCTACCACCAGATTCCTTTGAATCCGGATAATCAAATAAAGACTTCGTTCATTACCCCGTACGGGGCTTATTGCTACACGACTATGCCGTTCGGCTTGAAAAATGCAGGCGCCACCTACCAAAGGTGCATGCAAAAATGCTTGCAGGATCAAATCGGCAGAAACGTTCACGCATATGTGGATGATGTCGTTGTAAAGACCAAGGAGACGACTACCCTCCTTGATGACCTGAGAGAAACCTTCACCAATCTGAGAAGATTTTGGATGAAGCTCAACCCGGCCAAGTGCACATTCGGCGTGCCGTCTGGCCAGCTCCTTGGCTACCTCGTCTCTCAGCGAGGGATCGAAGCCAACCCGGAGAAGATCAGTGCCCTGGAGAAGATGGAACTGCCGCAGTGCCTCAAGGACGTCCAGAAGTTCGCTGGCTGCACAGCTTCCTTGAGCCGCTTCGTCAGCCGGCTGGGAGAGAAGGCACTGCCCCTGTATCAATTGATGAAGAAGGCGGACAAGTTCGTCTGGTCACCGCAGGCGGATGAAGCCTTCCGTGACTTGAAGCGCGTGCTCTCAACCGCGCCAATCCTTGCAATGCCGGCTTCAATGGAGCCGATGCTGTTGTACATCGCAGCCACCAATCGAGTGGTTAGCGTTGTCCTGGTGGTGGAGCGCAAAGAAGCCGGCAGGGAGCAGCTGGTCCAGCGCCCAGTCTACTACCTCAGCGAAGTGCTCTCCCAGTCGAAGCAAAACTACCCCCACTACCAGAAGGTCACCTACGGCGTATACATGGCGGCCAAGAAGCTCAAGCATTACTTCCAAGAGCACCCCATCAAGGTGGTTGCCACAGTGCCCTTGGCGGAGATCATTGGCAGCAAAGACGCCAACGGCCGGGTTGCCAAGTGGGCTCTGGAGCTAGCCGCCCACACCATCCTCTACGAGCCGCGCACAGCCATCAAGTCGCAGATCCTCGCGGACTTCTTCGTCGACTGGGCCGAGATGCAGTACCTGCCGCCTGTGCCAGATTCCACACATTGGAAGATGCACTTTGACGGTTCGAAGATGCGCAACGGCTTGGGAGCCGGCATAGTCATCACCTCTCCCAAGGGAGACCGGCTGGACTACGTCCTGCAGATCCACTTCGCCGCATCCAACAATGTGGCGGAGTATGAAGCGCTCATTCATGGGCTGAAGCTGGCCAAGGAGATTGGCGTGCGCCGCATACTCTGCTTCGGCGACTCCGACTTGGTTGTACAGCAAGCATCGGGCGACTGGGACGCGAAGGATGCCAACATGGCCTCGTACCGCTTCCACGTCCAGCAGCTATCCGGCTTCTTCAACGGCTGTGAATTCCACCATGTGCCACGAGCAAACAACGAAGCGGCTGACGCCTTATCCAAGATTGGCTCAACCCGGCAAGCCATTCCGCCGGGTGTCGCCTTGACGGTTCTCAAGAAGCCGTCCATCACACCGTCACCGGACTCGAATTCAATATTCGTGCCGGCTGACCCGGGGGCTGCTCAGCCAAACCCGAGGGCTTCATCGCCCAAGTCGGGGGCTAACAAGCCGAACCCGCCGGCTACCATGCCGAACCCGGGGACTTCTCAGTCCAACCCGGGGGCTTCATCGCCAAACTCGGGGGCTAGCAAGCCGAACCCGCCGGCTAGTAAGCCGAAACCGGCGACCATGCAGTCGAATCCGGAAGCTCCCACGCAGGAGGCCCTGTTGGTCAGCGTATTCGAGATAAGATGCGTACCTTCATGGGCACAAGAATTCCTCTCCTACCTCACCGACGGTGTGCTGCCTGATGATAGAGTCCAGGCCAGGCAGATTGAGAGAAGGGCCAAGGCCTATACAATCATCAACCACCAGCTGTACAAACGCAGCGTAAATGGGGTGTTCCAGCGGTGCGTCGAGCCGGCTGAAGGGATTGAACTCCTACGGGAAATCCACCAAGGAGAGTGCGGACATCACGCCTCATCCAGAGCCATAGTGGCCAAAGCTTTCCGGCACGGTTTTTACTGGCCGACTGTGCTCAGAGACGCAGAAGAGTTAGTGAAGAAGTGCAACGGCTGTCAGCGCTTCGCGAAGAAGAGACACCAGCCGGCTTCCGCCTTGAAAACCATCCCCATCACATGGCCGTTTGCCGTATGGGGCTTGGATATGGTGGGCCCGTTCAGAACAGCGCGAGGCGGCATGACACATCTCTTGGTGATGATTGACAAATTCACTAAGTGGATCGAAGCCAAGCCAATCAAGAAGCTGGACGGCTCCACAGCCGTCACATTCCTCAAGGAAATCATCGTGAGGTTCGGCTACCCCCACAGTATCATCACCGACAACGGCAGCAACTTCTCCCAAGGCATCTTCTCTCGCTATTGCGGGGAAATGGGGATCCGGATGGCCCTAGCCTCTGTGGCGCACCCGGAGTCCAACGGACAAGTGGAGAAGGCTAACGGCTTGGTCCTAGCCGGCATCCGGCCCCGGCTGGTGGAGCCGCTCCAGCGAGCAGCCGGCTGCTGGATTGAAGAGCTGCCCAATGTGCTGTGGAGCATGCGCACAACGACAAACCGCTCAGTCGGCTTCACACCATTCTTCCTCGTATACGGGGCCGAAGCCGTCCTGCCGACCGATATCGAGCACGACGCGCCAAGGATCAAGCTGTACACAGAAGCCGAAGCCAAAGAAGCTCGCGAAGATGGAGTCGACTTGGTCGAAGAAGCCCGGCTGCTGGCTGCATCCAGATCTACTATCTACCAGCAGAGCCTCCGACGCTATCACAGCCGGAAAGTCCAGCCCTTAGCATTCCGAGAAGGAGACCTAGTGCTCCGGCTGATCCAGCGGACAGCCGGACAGCATAAACTGTCATCCCCATGGGAAGGTCCCTTCATCGTGAGCAAGGCAGTAGGCAACGATTCCTACTATCTCATAGATGCCCAAGAGGCCAGAGAAAACAAGCCGGATAAGGCTGACGAGGAGACTAAACGTCCCTGGAATGTCAACTTGCTCCGCCCATTTTACACGTGAGAGCAGGAATGTATGTATCCCTTGTATCCCTTTTGTAAGCTATGAAAAAGCATGCGCCAAGAGCGCCGTTTCCGACAAGTTATTCGCGTACCCTACTTCGTTTCGCCAATTGGCTTAAACCCTCTCACGCAGCCGGCTCAGTAACGTGATCCGGCTTCCGACAGCTGGCTTCCGATCCAGCTACAGACCGCAACCCAGCTGTCCGGCTGGCGGGAGTAAGGCCTAGGAAGCCGGCACGCGAAAGACGACTAAGGGAAAGAGTAAAAGCGAGTTGACTTGCAATTTTTCATAAAAGTGCCGGATTGCCGAATTCGGCTCGTTCGACTAAAATACTGTCGGCCTCACCCAGCGGCCCGCTCTTGATCCGGCGACGGATCGCAAGTCGGACGTACGACCGACAAGAGCAAAGCCAAAGAGTGGGGCGGATGGGAAAAAGCGAACAAGTCGAAAGAAAGCAAGTCGGCACACAAGTGATTAACAAACACATTAAAGTGTGACATAATAAAAGGGACCATAATATTCATACATATGCACCCGGCATCCCGGGGATTTAACAAATTGTCTTGGCAAAAGCAACAACTCAAAGATAGGTAAATTAAGCACCGGCTGGAGGAGGACCAGCCGGAGGAGCATCAGCGGAGCCGGCTGCCGGGTCGTCCCCAGGCGCATCTTCCACCTCCTCGTCTCGCATCTCCTCATCCTCGTCGTCAGACGGCGGGTTCGGGTCCGCAACGAAGAGGCCCTTGTCGACGAAGTCGGCGATGGCGCTGGCTCGGGCAAGCCGGGCAGTCTTGTATTCGGCCGGGAGCTTGCCCTCCACGTCGGCTCGCCGGTACACGAGCTGCCCAAGGTCCACCTCGTTGTACCAGGAGAGGACAAAGGAGAGCGCCATGTCGGCTCCAGCGCGCGTCGCAGACTCCTTCCAGTCGAGGAAGCGATCCGGCGCCCGCTCCATCCAGGAGATGAGGTCGGAGATATCCTGCGGCAACGTCTCCGCTGGCCACAGCAGCTGGATCAGCTCCTCAGCCGCCTTCCGGAGCTCCCAGCCAAGCTTGGTGATGGGCTCGACGCGGGCGGCCATGGATGCCATGTAATCCTCCATGGTGAAGTACTCCGAGCTGCCCTCGCCAGTCGCCCGCCTCCTAGTCTCGCGCGCAACGCCAACGGCTGCTAATGCTGCATCCTGCGTTTCCGGGAAGGCCGCTGCAAGAAGAAGCACGTCAGAAATCATCAAAGCCGAAATAAGCTGAAAAATGCAAATTTTCGAAGTCCTAAAGTAGGCCAGGCGGCAGCCGGCAAGAGCCGACTGCCCCCGGTCCGAAGATGGAAATTCCGAAGGATAAAAGGAAAAGCCTGGCGGCAGCCGGCAAGAACCGACTGCCCCCAGCACGAAGATGGAGATAGCGAAAAAATCAGAGTTTCTGCCGCCGGCTGCCAACCTAAGCCGGCAGCCGACAGCCGAAAGTCGGCAAAGGGAAAGAAAGAAAGAAGAAATGCACTCACCCGACAAGCCGCGGTCGAGCGCGCCAATCTCGTCCACCCAGCGCTTGGCAGTGGCCGACAACTCCGTGGTCTTGGTGGCGACCTCCTCCTGAAGCGCAAGCCGCTGCTTCTCCACCTCGGTCAGCCGCCGGCTCAGATCCTCCACCTTCTCCTTCTCAGCCGTCCTAAGGAAGGCAAGCTCTTTGAGGTGGTTCTCCTCAAGCCGGCGCAGCCGCGCTAGCTCCAGCTCAGCCACCTTGAGCTTGGCGGCTGCAGATCGGCCCGCCTCCTCGCTCTCGGCGCACTGAGCGCGAGCAGCCCGAAGATCCGCCTCCAGCCGCGGGACCTTGGCGGCTTTAGCTGCAAGGCAGCCGGAAAGAAGCGTCAGCCAACCAAGACTAAAAGGAAAGAAGACATCGGGTCGGAAAGAAAAAGGTCTTACCCTTGACGGCCTCCAGCTCGCGAGCCAAGTCGGCCCGGTCCAGCTTGGCCTTGTGGTAGTGGGTCACGGCGCGGTTGTACAAGTCGGTGCGCCACTCCGCCACAGCCTAAGGAGAAAGAAAATCAGTCAACTAGACGAAACCCGGACCGGCTTTGAGCAGCCGGCCCATGCCTCGGAGGGCTACCAGGATAATAACCAAACTAAAAAACAGATGAAGCGCTTACCTTGCTGGCTTCCTCCACCTTGGCGACGTTGGCCGCGGTCTCGGCAGCCCTGGCCTTGAGGTTGGCCTGCAAGCCGGAGAAGAACATCTTCACCGACGCTTGGCCCGGGTTCCCCTCCCGGCTGGTCACCTCGTAGGAGTCAGCGCTGAGCCACGCTTGCTCCATAGTGCCAGCCGAGCCAAGGCTGGAGTCGGAGGCGGACGGCACGTTGATGCGTGTAGTTGACACGTCCGTTGGGAACCCCAAGAGGAAGGTGTGATGCGCACAGCGGCAAGTTTCCCTCAGTAAGAAACCAAGGTTTAATCGAACCAGTAGGAGTCAAGAAGCACGTTGAAGGTTGATGGCGGCGGGATGTAGTGCGGCGCAACACCAGAGATTCCGGCGCCAACGTGGAACCTGCACAACACAACCAAAGTACTTTGCCCCAACGAAACAGTGAGGTTGTCAATCTCACCGGCTTGCTGTAACAAAGGATTAACCGTATTGTGTGGAAGATGATTGTTTGCAGAAAACAGTAAAACAAGTATTGCAGTAGATTGTATGCGATGTAAAGAATAGGATCGGGGTCCACAGTTCACTAGAGGTGTCTCTCCCATAAGATAAAAGCATGTTGGGTGAACAAATTACAGTCGGGCAATTGACAAATAGAGAGAGCATAACAATGCACATACATGTCATGATAAATATAGTGAGATTTAATTGGGCATTACGACAAAGTACATAGACCGCTATCCAGCATGCATCTATGCCTAAAAAGTCCACCTTCAGGTTATCATCCGAACCCCTTCCAGTATTAAGTTGCTAACAACAGACAATTGCATTAAGTATTGCGCGTAATGTAATCAGTGACTACATCCTCGAACATAGCACCAATGTTTTATCCCTAGTGGCAACAGCACATCCATAATCTTAGAGGTTTCTCTCACTCCCCCAGATTCACGGAGACATGAACCCACTATCGAGCATAAATACTCCCTCTTGGAGTTAAGAGCAAAAACTTGGCCAGAGCCTCTACTAATAACGGAGAGCATGCAAGATCATAAACAACACATAGGTAATAACTTGATAATTAACATAACATAGTATTCTCTATCCATCGGATCCCGACAAACACAACATATAGTATTACAGATAGATGATCTTGATCATGTTAGGCAGCTCACAAGATCCAACAATGAAGCACAATGAGGAGAAGACAACCATCTAGCTACTGCTATGGACCCATAGTCCAGGGGTGAACTACTCACTCATCACTCCGGAGGCGACCATGGCGGCGTAGAGTCCTCCGGGAGATGAATCCCCTCTCCGGCAGGGTGCCGGAGGAGATCTCCAGAATCCCCCGAGATGGGATTGGCGGCGGCGGCATCTCAGTAAGGTTTTCCGTATCGTGGCTCTCGGTCCTGGGGGTTTCGCGACGGAGGCTATTTGTAGGCGGAAGGGCAGGTAAAGAGGCGGCACGAGGGGCCCACACCATAGGTCGGCGCGGCCAGGGCCTGGGCCGCGCCGCCCTAGGGTGTGGCCACCTCGTGGCCCCACTTCGTCTCCTCTTCGGTCTTCTGGAAGCTTCGTGGCAAAATAGGACCCTGGGCGTTGATTTCGTCCAATTCCGAGAATATTTCGTTACTAGGATTTCTGAAACCAAAAACAGCAGAAAACAACAACTGGCTCTTCGGCATCTTGTTAATAGGTTAGTTCTAGAAAATGCACGAATATGACATAAAGTGTGCATAAAACATGTAGATATCATCAATAATGTGGCATGGAACACAAGAAATTATCGATACATCAGAGACGTATCAGCATCCCCAAGCTTAGTTCTGCTCGTCTCGAGCAGGTAAAACGATAACAAAGATAATTTCTGGAGTGACATGCCATCATAACCTTGATCATACTATTTGTAAACATATGTAATGAATGCAGCGATCAAAACAATGGTAATGACATGAGTAAACAAGTGAATCATAAAGCAAAGACTTTTCATGAATAGTACTTCAAGACAAGCATCAATAAGTCTTGCATAAGAGTTAACTCATAAAGCAATAAATCAAAGTAAAGGTATTGAAGCAACACAAAGGAAGATTAAGTTCTAGCGGTTGCTTTCAACTTATAACATGTATATCTCATGGGTAATCGTCAACATAGAGTAATATAATAAGTGCAATATGCAAGTATGTAGGAATCAATGCACAGTTCACACAAGTGTTTGCTTCTTGAGGTGGAGAGAAATAGGTGAACTGACTCAACATAAAAGTAAAAAGAATGGTCCTTCAAAGAGGAAAGCATCGATTGCTATATTTGTGCTAGAGCTTTTATTTTGAAAACATGAAACAATTTTGTCAACGGTAGTAATAAAGCATATGAGTTATGTAAATTATATCTTACAAGTTGCAAGCCTCATGCATAGTATACTAATAGTGCCCGCACCTTGTCCTAATTAGCTTGGACTACCGGATCATCGCAATACACATGTTTTAACCAAGTGTCACAATGGGGTACCTCCATGCCGCCTGTACAAAGGTCTAAGGAGAAAGCTCGCATTTTGGATTTCTCGCTTTTGATTATTCTCAACTTAGACATCTATACCGGGACAA